>NC_092726.1:99083249-100374499 GCF_047496885.1 Scyliorhinus torazame | reverse complement strand
TCGAGGTGGGGGTGATATCGGGGAGGGGGTGATATCGGGGAAGGGGTTATATCGGGGAGGGTATGACTTCGAGGTGGGGGTGATATCGGGGTGGGGTAATATCGGGGGTGGGGTGATATCGGGGAGGGGTGATATCGTGGTGAGGGTGGTATTGTGGAGGGGGTAATATCTGGGAGGTGTGTTATCGGGGTGGGGGTGATATCGGGGTGGGATGATATCGGGGAGGGGGTGATAGAGGGGAGGTTTTTTATCGGTGTGGAGGTGATATCGGTGTTGAGGTGATACCGAGGTGGGGTGATATCGGGGTGGGGGTGATATCGGGGAGGGGTGATATCGGGGTGGGGGTGATATCGGGGTAGGGGTGATATTGGGGTGGGGTGATATCGGAGTGGGGGTGATATCGGGGAGAGGGTGACTTCGGGGAGGGATTTATATCGGGGAGGGGAATGATATCGGGGTGGGGGCGATATCGGGGTGGGGGTGATTTCGCTGAGGGAGTGAAATCGGGGCGGGGGTGATGTCGGGGAGGGGGTGATATTGGGAGGGGTGATATCCGGGTGGGGTGATATCGTGTTGGTGGTGATATCTGGGTGGGGTGATATTGGGGAGAGGTGATATCGGGATGTGGGTGATATCGGGGTAGGGGTCATATCGGGGTGTGGTGATATCGGAGTGGGGGTGATATCGGGAAGGGGGTGGCTTCGGGGAGGGGGTTATATCGGGGCGGGGGTGATGTCAGGTAGGGGGTGATATTGGGGAGGGGTGATATCGGAGTGGGGGTGATATCGGGGAGGCGGTGATATCGGGTTGAGGGTGATATCGGGGTGAGGGTGATATCGGGGAGGGGGTGATATCGGGGAGGGGGTGATATCGGGGAGGGGTGATATCGGGGAGGGGGTGATATCGGGGATGGGGTCTTATCGGGATGGGGGTGATATCGGGGAGGGGGTGATATCGGGGTGGAGGTGATATCGGTGTAGATATGCTATCGGGGAGGGGGTGATATCAGGGTGGGGGTGATATTGGGTTAGGGGTGATATCGGGGAGGGGTGATATCGGGGAGGGGGTGATATCGGGGATGGGGTCTTATCGGGGAGTGGGTGAAATCCGGGAGGGGGTGTTATTGTTGAGGGGGTGATATCGGGGTGGGGGTGATATTGGGGTGAGGGTGATATCGGTGTGGAGGTGATATCGGGGAGGGGGTGATATCGGGGTGTGGGTGATATCGAAGTAAGGGTGATATCGGGAGGGGTGATATCGGGGACTGGGTGATATCGGGGATGGGGTCTTATCGGGGAGGAGAGTGATATCGGGGATGGGGTGTTCTTGTTGAGGGGGTGATATCAGTGTGAGGGTAATTTCGGTGGTGAGGTGATATCGGGGAGTGGGTGATTTCGGGGTGAGGGTGTTATTGGGGAGGGGGTGATATCTGGGTGGGGGCGATATCGGGGTGGGGGTGATTTCCTGAGGGAGTGAAATCGGGATGGGGGTGATGTCGGGGAGGGGGTGATATTGGGGAGGGGTGATATCCGGGAGGGGTGATATCGGGTTGGTGGTCATATCGGGGAGGGATGATATCGGGGTGGTGTGGTATCGGGGAGGGGTGATATCGGTGTGGGGGTAATATCGGTGTTGGGGTGATATCGGGGTGTGGTGATATCGGAGTGTGGGTGCAATCGGGGAGTGGGTGACTTCGGGGAGGGGGTTATATCGGGGAGGGGGTGATATTGGGGTGGGGTGATATCTGTTTGGGGGTCATTTCGCTGAGGGAGTGAAATCGGGGCGGGGGTGATGTCAGGGAGGGAGTGATATTGTTGAGGGGGTGATATCGGGGTGGGGTGATATCGTGGTGTGGGTGATATCGGGGAGGGGGTGGTATCGGGTTCGGGATGATATAGGGGAGGGGGTGATATCGGGGAGGGGTGATATTGTGGAGGGCGTGATATCGGGGAGGGGGTGAAATCGGGATGTGGGCGATATCAGGGAGGGGGTGGTATCGGGTGGGGGGTTATATCGGGAAGGTGGTGATATCGGGGAGGGGGTGATATCGGGGAGGGAGTGATATCGGGGTGGGGGTGATATCGAGGAGTGGTGATATCGGGGAGGGGGTGATATAGGGGTAGGGTTTTTATCGGTGTTGGGGGGATATCGGGGAGGGGGTGATATCGGGGTGCGGGTCATATCGGGGAGAGGGTGATATCGGGAGGGGGTGATATCAGGGAGGGGGTGATATCGGGGAGGGGCTGATATCGGGGAGGGGCTGATATTGTTGAGGGGGTGATATCGGGGAGGGGTGATATCGGGGTGGGGGTGATATCGGGGTAGGTGTGATATCGGGGTGTGGTGATATCGGAGTGGGGGTGATATCGGGGAGGGGGTGACTTGGGGGAGTGGTTTATATCGGGGAGGGGGTGATATCGGGGTGAGGGTGATATCGGGTGGGGGAGATTTAGCTGAGGGAGTGAAATCGGGGCGGGAGTGATGTCGGGGAGGGGGTGATATTGGGAGGGGTGATATCCGGGAGTGGTTATATCGGGTTGGTGGTAATATCGGGGCGGGGTTAATATCGGGGTGGGGGTGATATCGGGGAGGGGGATATCGCGAGGTGGTGATATCGGGGAGGGAGTGATATCCGGTGTGCGGTGATATCGGGGAGGGGGTGATATCGGGGAGGGGGTGATATCGGGGAGGGGGTGATATCGGGGAGCGGGTGATATCGGGGTGGGGGTGATATCGGGTAGGGGTGATATCTGGAAGGGGATGATATCGGGGAGGGGGTGATATCGGGGAGTGGGTGATATCGGGGAGGGGGTGATATCAGGGAGGGGTTGATATCGGGGAGCGGGTAATATTGTAGAGGGTTGATATCGGGGAGGGATGATATCGGGGTGGGGTGATATCGGGGAGGGTGTGATATCGGGATGGGGTGATATCGGAGTGGGTGTGATATCGGGGAGGGGGTGATATCGGGGAGGGGGTGATATCGGGGTGGGCGTAATATCGGGTGTGGGGTGATATCGGGGAGGGGGTGTTATCGGGGAGGGGGTGATATCGGGGAAGGGGTTATATCGGTGAGGGTATGACATCGAGTTGGGGGTGATATCGGGGAGGGGGTGATATCGGGGAAGGGGTTATATCGGGGAGGGTATGACATCGAGGTGCGGGTGATATCGGGGTGGGGTAATATCGGGGAGGGGTGATATCGGAGAGGGGGTGATATCGGGGTGAGGGTGGTATTGTGGAGGGGGTAATATCTGGGAGGGGTGTTATCGGGGTGGCGGTGATATCGGGCTGGGATGATATCGGGGAGGGGGTGATAGAGGGGAGGTTTTTTTATCGGTGTGGAGGTGATATAGGTGTTGAGGTGATACCGAGGTGGGGTGATATCGGGGTGGGGGTGATATCGGGGTAGGGGTGATATTGGGGTGGGGTGATATCGGAGTGGGGGTGATATCGGGGAGAGGGTGACTTCGGGGAGGGGTTTATATCGGGGAGGGGAATGATATCGGGGTGGGGGCGATATCGGGGTGGGGGTGATTTCGCTGAGGGAGTGAAATCGGGGCGGGGGTGATGTCGGGGAGGGGGTGATATTGGGAGGGGTGATATCCGGGTGGGGTGATATCGTGTTGGTGGTGATATCTGGGAGGGGTGATATCGGGGTGGTGTGATATTGGGGAGAGGTGATATCGGGATGGGGGTGATATCGGGGTAGGGGTCATATCGGGGTGTGGTGATATCGGAGTGGGGGTGATATCGGGAAGGGTGTGGCTTCGGGGAGGGGGTTATATCGGGGCGGGGGTGATGTCAGGGAGGGAGTGATATTGTTGAGGGGGTGATATCGGGGTGGGGTGATATCGTGGTGTGGGTGATATCGGGGAGGGGGTGGTATCGGGTTCGGGATGATATAGGGGAGGGGGTGATATCGGGGAGGGGTGATATTGTGGAGGGCGTGATATCGGGGAGGGGGTGAAATCGGGATGTGGGCGATATCAGGGAGGGGGTGGTATCGGGTGGGGGGTTATATCGGGAAGGTGGTGATATCGGGGAGGGGGTGATATCGGGGAGGGAGTGATATCGGGGTGGGGGTGATATCGAGGAGTGGTGATATCGGGGAGGGGGTGATATAGGGGTAGGGTTTTTATCGGTGTTGGGGGGATATCGGGGAGGGGGTGATATCGGGGTGCGGGTCATATCGGGGAGAGGGTGATATCGGGAGGGGGTGATATCAGGGAGGGGGTGATATCGGGGAGGGGCTGATATCGGGGAGGGGCTGATATTGTTGAGGGGGTGATATCGGGGAGGGGTGATATCGGGGTGGGGGTGATATCGGGGTAGGTGTGATATCGGGGTGTGGTGATATCGGAGTGGGGGTGATATCGGGGAGGGGGTGACTTGGGGGAGTGGTTTATATCGGGGAGGGGGTGATATCGGGGTGAGGGTGATATCGGGTGGGGGAGATTTAGCTGAGGGAGTGAAATCGGGGCGGGAGTGATGTCGGGGAGGGGGTGATATTGGGAGGGGTGATATCCGGGAGTGGTTATATCGGGTTGGTGGTAATATCGGGGCGGGGTTAATATCGGGGTGGGGGTGATATCGGGGAGGGGGATATCGGGGAGGTGGTGATATCGGGGAGGGAGTGATATCCGGTGTGCGGTGATATCGGGGAGGGGGTGATATCGGGGAGGGGGTGATATCGGGGAGGGGGTGATATCGGGGAGCGGGTGATATCGGGGTGGGGGTGATATCGGGTAGGGGTGATATCTGGAAGGGGATGATATCGGGGAGGGGGTGATATCGGGGAGTGGGTGATATCGGGGAGGGGGTGATATCAGGGAGGGGTTGATATCGGGGAGCGGGTAATATTGTAGAGGGTTGATATCGGGGAGGGATGATATCGGGGTGGGGTGATATCGGGGAGGGTGTGATATCGGGATGGGGTGATATCGGAGTGGGTGTGATATCGGGGAGGGGGTGATATCGGGGAGGGGGTGATATCGGGGTGGGCGTAATATCGGGTGTGGGGTGATATCGGGGAGGGGGTGTTATCGGGGAGGGGGTGATATCGGGGAAGGGGTTATATCGGTGAGGGTATGACATCGAGTTGGGGGTGATATCGGGGAGGGGGTGATATCGGGGAAGGGGTTATATCGGGGAGGGTATGACATCGAGGTGCGGGTGATATCGGGGTGGGGTAATATCGGGGAGGGGTGATATCGGAGAGGGGGTGATATCGGGGTGAGGGTGGTATTGTGGAGGGGGTAATATCTGGGAGGGGTGTTATCGGGGTGGCGGTGATATCGGGCTGGGATGATATCGGGGAGGGGGTGATAGAGGGGAGGTTTTTTTATCGGTGTGGAGGTGATATAGGTGTTGAGGTGATACCGAGGTGGGGTGATATCGGGGTGGGGGTGATATCGGGGTAGGGGTGATATTGGGGTGGGGTGATATCGGAGTGGGGGTGATATCGGGGAGAGGGTGACTTCGGGGAGGGGTTTATATCGGGGAGGGGAATGATATCGGGGTGGGGGCGATATCGGGGTGGGGGTGATTTCGCTGAGGGAGTGAAATCGGGGCGGGGGTGATGTCGGGGAGGGGGTGATATTGGGAGGGGTGATATCCGGGTGGGGTGATATCGTGTTGGTGGTGATATCTGGGAGGGGTGATATCGGGGTGGTGTGATATTGGGGAGAGGTGATATCGGGATGGGGGTGATATCGGGGTAGGGGTCATATCGGGGTGTGGTGATATCGGAGTGGGGGTGATATCGGGAAGGGTGTGGCTTCGGGGAGGGGGTTATATCGGGGCGGGGGTGATGTCAGGTAGGTGGTGATATTGGGGAGGGGTGATATCGGAGTGGGGGTGATATCGGGGAGGCGGTGATATCGGGTTGAGGGTGATATCGGGGTGAGGGTAATATCGGGGAGGGGGTGATATCGGGGAGGGGGTGATATCGGGGAGGGGAGATATCGGGGAGGGGCTGATATCGGGGATGGGGTCTTATCGGGATGGGGGTGATATCGGGGAGGGGGTGATATCGGGGTGGAGGTGATATCGGTGTGGATATGATATCGGGGAGGGGGTGATATCAGGGTGGGGGTGATATTGGGTTAGGGGTGATATCGGGGAGGGTGATATCGGGGAGGGGGTGATATCGGGGATGGGGTCTTATCGGGGAGTGGGTGAAATCCGGGAGGGGGTTATATCGGGGAGGGTATGACATCGAGGTGGGGGAGATACCGGGGTGGGGGTAATGTCGGGGGTGGGGTGATATCGGGGAGGGATGATATCGGGGTGAGGGTGGTATTTGGGAGGGGTAATATCTGGGAGGGGTGTTATCGGGGTGGGGGTGATATCGGGATGGGGTGATATCGGGGAGGGGGTGAAATAGGGGAGGTTTTTTTATCGGTGTGGAGGTGATATCGGGGAGGGGTGATGACGAGTTGGGGGTGATATCGGGGTAGGGGTGATATCGGGCAGGAGTATTATCGTGGAGGGGGTGATATCGGGGCTGGGGTCTTATCGGGGAGGGGGGTGATATCGGGGAGGGGGTGTTATTGTTGAGGGGGTGATATCGGGGTGGGGGTGATATCGGGGTGGGGGTGATATAGGGATGGGGTGATATCGGTGTTGAGGTGATATTGAGGAGGAGGTGATATCGGGGTGGGTGTGATATCCGGGAGGGGGTGATATAGGGGAGGGTTTTTTATCGGTGTGGGAGTGATATCGGGGAAGGGGTGATATCGGGGTGGGGGTGATATCGGGGAGGGGCTGATATCGGGGAGGGGCTGATATTGTTGAGGGGGTGATATCGGGGAGGGGTGATATCGGGGTGGGGGTGATATCGGGGTAGGGGTGATATCGGGCAGGAGTGATATCGGGGAGGGGGTGATATCGGGGCTGGGGTCTTATCGGGGAGGGGGGTGATATCGGGGAGGGGGTGTTATTGTTGAGTGGGTGATATCGGGGTGGGGGTGATATCGGGGTGGGGGTGATATCGGTGTTGAGGTGATATTGAGGAGGGGGTGATATCTGGGTGGGTGTGATATCGGGAAGGGGGTGATATAGGGGAGGGTTTTTTATCGGTGTGGGAGTGAAATCGGGGTGGGGGTGATATCGGGGTGGGGGTGATATCGGGGAGGGGCTGATATCGGGGATGGGCTGATATTGTTGAGGGGGTGATATCGGGGAGGGGTGATATGGGGTGGGGGTGATATCGGGGTAGGGGTGATATCGGGGTGGGGTGATATCGGAGTTGGGTGATATCGGGGAAGGGGTGATATCTGGGTGGGGGTGATATCGGGGAGGGGGTTGATTCGGGGTGGGGATGATATAGTGGAGGGGCGTGATATCTGGGAGGGGTGATATCGGGGAGGGGGTGATATCGGGGAGGGGGCGACACCGGGTAGGGGGTGATATCGGGGAGGGGGTGATATCGGGGACGGAGTGATATCCGGGGTGGGGGTGATATCGGGGTGTGGGTAATATCGGGGAGGGGGTGATATCGGGGAGGGGTGATATCGAGGATGGAGTGATATTGGGCAGGGAGTGATATCGGGGTGGTGGTGATATCGGGGAGGTGGTGATATCGGGGAGGGTGTTATATCGGGGAGGGGGTGATATCGGGGTGGGGGTGATATCGGGTTGTGGGTAATATCGGGGAGAGTGATATCGGGGAGGGGGTGATATAGGGGAGTTTTTTTTATCGGTGTGGGGGTGATATCGTGGAGGGGGTGATGTCGGGGTGGGGGTGATATCGGGGTAAAGGGGATATTTGGGAGGGGTGATATCGGGGAGCGGGTGATATCGGGGAGGAAGTGATATCGGGGAGGGGGTGATATCAGGGAGGGGGTGATTTCGGGTAGGGGGTGATATTGCTGAGGGTGTGATATCGGGGTGGGGGTGATATCGTGGTGTGGGTGGTATCGGGTTCGGGATTATATAGGGGAGGGGGTGAGATCGGGGAGGGGTGATATTGGGGAGGGCGTGATATCGGGTGGGCGTGATATCGGGGAGGGGGTGAAATCGGGGAGGGGGTGATATCGGGGAGGGAGTGATATCGGGGCGGGGTGATATCGAGGAGGGGTGATATCGGGGTGGGGTGATATATCGGAGTTGGGGTGATATCGGGAGGGGGTGACTTCCGGGAGAGGTTTATATCGGGGAGGGGGTGATATCGGGGTGAGGGTGATATCGGGTTGGGGGAGATTTCGCTGAGGGAGTGAAATCGGGGCAGGGGTGATGTCTGGGAGGGGGTGATATTGGGGAAGGGTGATATCCGGGAGTGGTGATATCGGGTTGGTGGTAATATCGGGGAGGGGGTAATATCGGGGTGGGGGTGATATCGGGGAGGGTGTGGTATCAGGCTGGAGTGATATCAGGGAGGGCGTGATATCGGGGTTGGGGTGAAATCGGGGAGGGGGCGATATCGGGGAGGGGGGATATCGGGGAGGGGGTGATATCGGGGAGGGGGTGATATCGGGGAGGGGGTGATATAGGGGAGGGGGTGATATCGGGGAGGGGGTGATATCGGGGTGGGGGTGATATCGGGAGGGGTGATATCTGGTAGGGGATGATATCGGGGTGGGGGTAATAACGCGGGTGGGGCGATATCGGGGAGAGGGTGATATCGGGAAGGGGGTGGTATCGGAGAGGGGGTGATATCGGCGTGGGGGTGATATCGGGAGGCGGTGATATCGGGGTGAGGGTGATAGCGGAGTGGGGGTGATATCGGGGACGAAGTGATATCGGGGAGGGCGTGATATCGGGGTTGGGGTGAAATCGGGGAGGGGGCGATATCGGGGAGGGGGGATATCGGGGTGAGGGTGATATCGGAGTGGGGGTGATATAGGGGACGAAGTGATATCGGGGAGGGCGTGATATCGGGGTTGGGTGAAATCGGGGAGGGGGCGATATCGGGAAGGGGGGATATCGGGGAGGGGGTGATATCGGGGTGGGTGTGATATCGGGGAGGGGGTGATATCGGGGAGGCGGTGATATCGGGGTGAGGGTGATATCGGAGTGGGGTGATATCGGGGACGAAGTGATATCGGGGAGGGCGTGATATCGGGGTTGGGGTGAAATCGGGGAGGGGGCGATATCGGGGAGGGGGCTATCGGGGAGGGGGTGATATCGGGGATGGTGTGATATCGGGGAGGGGGTGATTTCGGGGAGGCGGTGATATCGGGGTGAGGGTGATATCGCAGTGGGGGTGATATCGGGGACGAAGTGATATCGGGGAGGGCGTGATATCGGGGTTGGGGTGAAATCGGGGAGGGGGCGATATCGGGGAGGGGGGATATCGGGGAGGGGGTGATTTCAGGGAGGGTGTGATATCGGGGAGGGAGTAATATTGTAGAGGGGTGATATCGAGGAGGGGTGATATCGGGGAGGGGTGATATCGGGGTGGGGGTGATATCAGGATGGGGTTGATATCGGGTTCGGGTGATATCGGAGCGGGTGTGATATTGGGGAGGGGGTGATATCGGGGAGGGGGTGATATCGGGGTGGGGGTAATATCGGGTGTGGGGTGATATCGGGGAGGGGGTAACATCGGGGAGGGGTGATATCGGGGAAGGGGTTATATCGGGGAGGGTATGACATCGAGGTGGGGGAGATATCGGGGTGGGGTTAATGTCGGGGGTGGGGTGATATCGGGGAGGGATGATATCGGGGTGAGGGTGGTATTGGGGAGGGGGTAATATCTGGGAGGGGTGTTATCGGGGTGGGGGTGATATCGGGATGGGGTGATATCGGGGAGGGGGTGAAATAGCGGAGGTTTTTTTTATCGGTGTGGAGGTGATATCGGGGAGGGGGTGATAACGAGGTGGGGGTGATATCGGGGTAGGGGTGATATCGGGCAGGAGTATTATCGGGGACGGGGTGATATCGGGGCTGGGGTCTTATCGGGGAGGGGGGTGATATCGGGGAGGGGGTGTTATTGTTGAGGGGGTGATATCGGGGTGGGGGTGATATCGGGGTGTGGGTGATATAGGGATGGGGTGATATCGGTGTTGAGGTGATATTGAGGAGGAGGTGATTTCGGGGTGGGTGTGATATCGGGGAGGTGGTGATATAGGGGAGGGTTTTTTATCGGTGTGGGAGTGATATCGGGGAGGGGGTGATATCGCGGTGGGGGTGATATCGGGGAGGGGCTGATATCGGGGAGGGGCTGATATTGTTGAGGGGGTGATATCGGGGAGGGGTGATATCGGGGTGGGGGTGATATCGGGGTAGGGGTGATATCGGGGTGGGGTGATATCGGAGTGGGGGTGATATCTGGGAGGGGGTGACTTCGGGGAGTGGTTTATATCGGGGAGGGGGTGAGATCGGGGTGAGGGTGATATCGGGTTGGGGGAGATTTCGCTGAGTGAGTGAAATCGGGGCGGGGTGATCTCGGGGAGGGGGTGATATTGGGGAGGGGTGATATCCGGGAGTGGTGATTTCGGGTTGGTGGTAATATCGGGGAGTGGGTAATATCGGGGTGGGGGTGATATCGGGGAGGGCGTGGTATCAAGGTGGAGTGATATCGGGGAGGGCGTGATATCGCGGTTGGGGTGAAATCGGGGAGGGGGCGATATCGGGGAGGGGGCATATCGGGGAGGGGGGTGATATCGGGGAGGGTGTGATATCCGGTGTGGGGGTAATACCGGGGAGGGGGTGATATCGGGGAAGAGGTGATATAGGGGAGGGGGTGATATCGGGGAGAGGGTGATATCGGGGTGGGGGTGAAATCGGGTAGTGGTGATATCTGAGGGGATGATATCGGGGTGGGGGTAATAACGTGGGTGGGGCGATATCGGGGAGAGGGTGATATCGGGGAGGGGGTGGTATCGGAGCGGGGGTGATATCGCAGTGGGGGTGATATCGGGGATGCGGTGATATCGGGGTGAGGGTGATATCGGGGTGGGTGTGATATCGGGGAGGGGGTGATATCGGGGAGTGGGTGACATCGGGGAGGGGGTGATATCAGGGAGGGGGTGATATCGGGGAGGGGGCAATATTGTAGAGGGGTGATATCGGGGAGGGGTGATATCGGGGTGGGGGTGATATCGGGGTGGGGGTGATATCGGGGTGGGGTGATATCGCTGTGGGGGTAATATCGGGTGTGGGGTGATATCGGGGAGGGGTGACGTCGGGGAGGGGGTGATACCGGGAAAGGGGTTATATCGGGGAGGGGTGACGTCGGGGAGGGGGTGATACCGGGAAAGGGGTTATATCGGGGAGGGTATGACATCGAGGTGGGGGTGATATCGGGATGGGGGTAATATCGGGGGTGGGGTGATATCGGGGAGGGGGTGATATCGGGGTGAGGGTGGTATTGGGGAGGGGGTAATATCTGGGAGGGGTGTTATCGGGGTGGGGGTGAGATCGGGGTGGGGTGATGTCGGGGAGTGAGTGATATAGGGGAGGTTTTTTTTATCGGTGTGGAGGTGATATCTGGGAGGGTGTGATATCGATGTGGGGGTGATATCGGGGTAGGGGTGATATCGGGGTGGGGGTGATATCGGTGTTGAGGTGATATTGAGTAGGGGGTGATATCGGGGTGGGTGTGATTTCGGGGAGGGGTGATATCGGGGTGGGGGTGATATCGGGGTAGGGGTGATATCGGGGTGGGGTGTTATCGGATTTGGGGTGATATCGGGGAGGGGGATGACTTCGGGGAGGGGTTTATTTCGGGGAGGGGGTGATATCCGGGTGGGGGCGATATCGGGGTGGGGGTGATTTCCTGAGGGAGTGAAATCGGGGCGGGGGTGATGTCGGGGACGGGGTGATATTGGGGAGGGGTGATATCCGGGAGGGGTGATATCGGGTTGGTGGTCATATCGGGGAGGGATGATATCGGGGTGGTGTGATATCGGGGAGGGGTGATTTCGGTGTGCGGGTAATATCGGTGTTGGGGTGATATCGGGGTGTGGTGATATCGGAGTGTGGGTGAAATCGGGGAGTGGGTGACTTCGGGGAGGGGTTATATCGGGGAGGGGGTGATATTGGGGTGGGGTGATATCTGTTTGGTGGTCATTTCGCTGAGGGAGTGAAATCGGGGCGGGGGTGATGTCAGGGAGGGAGTGATATTGTTGAGGGGGTGATATCGGGGTGGGGTGATATCGTGGTGTGGGTGATATCGGGGAGGGGGTGGTATCGGGTTCGGGATGATATAGGGGAGGGGGTGATATCGGGGAGGGGTGATATTGTGGAGGGCGTGATATCGGGGAGGGGGTGAAATCGGGACGTGGGCGATATCAGGGAGGGGGTGGTATCGGGTGGGGGGTTATATCGGGAAGGTGGTGATATCGGGGAGGGGGTGATATCGGGGAGGGAGTGATATCGGGGTGGGGGTGATATCGAGGAGTGGTGATATCGGGGAGGGGGTGATATAGGGGTATGGTTTTTATCGGTGTTGGGGGGATATCGGGGAGGGGGTGATATCGGGGTGCGGGTCATATCGGGGAGAGGGTGATATCGGGAGGGGGTGATATCAGGGAGGGGGTGATATCGGGGAGGGGCTGATATCGGGGAGGGGCTGATATTGTTGAGGGGGTGATATCGGGGAGGGGTGATATCGGGGTGGGGGTGATATCGGGGTATGTGTGATAGCGGGGTGTGGTGATATCGGAGTGGGGGTGATATCGGGGAGGGGGTGACTTGGGGGAGTGGTTTATATCGGGGAGGGGGTGATATCGGGGTGAGGGTGATATCGGGTTGGGGTAGATTTAGCTGAGGGAGTGAAATCGGGGCGGGAGTGATGTCGGGGAGGGGGTGATATTGGGAGGGGTGATATCCGGGAGTGGTTATATCGGGTTGGTGGTAATATCGGGGCGGGGCTAATATCGGGGTGGGGGTGATATCGGGGAGGGGGCTATCGGGGAGGTGGTGATATCGGGGAGGGAGTGATATCCGGTGTGCGGTGATATCGGGGAGGGGGTGATATCGGGGAGCGGGTGATATCGGGGTGGGGGTGATATCGGGTAGGGGTGATATCTGGAAGGGGATGATATCGGGGTGGGGGTAATAACGCGGGTGGGGCGATATCGGGGAGAGGGTGATATCGGGGAGGGGGTGATATCGGGGAGGAGGTGATATCGGGGTGATGGTGATACCTGGGTGGGGGTGATATCGGGGGGGTGGTGATATCGGGGAGTGGGTGATATCGGGGAGGGGGTGATATCAGGGAGGGGTTGATATCGGGGAGCGGGTAATATTGTAGAGGGGTGATATCGGGGAGGGATGATATCGGGGTGGGGTGATATCGGGGAGGGTGTGATATCGGGATGGGGTAATATCGGAGTGGGTGTGATATCGGGGAGGGGGTGATATCGGGGAGGGGGTGATATCGGGGTTGGCGTAATATCGGGTGTGGGGTGATATCGGGGAGGGGGTGTTATCGGGGAGGGGGTGATATCGGGGAAGGGGTTATATCGGTGAGGGTATGACATCGAGTTGGGGGTGATATCGGGGAGGGGTGATATCGGGGAAGGGGTTATATCGGGTTGGGTATGACATCGAGGTGGGGGTGATATCGGGGTGGGGTAATATCGGGGAGGGGTGATATCGGAGAGGGGGTGATATCGGGGTGAGGGTGGTATTGTGGAGGGGGTAATATCTGGGAGGGGTGTTATCGGGGTGGCGGTGATATCGGGGTGGGGTGATATCGGGGAGTGGGTGATAGAGGGGAGGTTTTTTCATCGGTGTGGAGGTGATATCGGTGTTGAGGTGATATCGAGGTGGGGGTGATATCGGGGATGGGGTCTTATCGGGGATGGGGTGATATCCGGGAGGGGGTGTTATAGTTGAGGGGGTGATATCGGGGTGGGGGTGATATTGGGGTGGGGGTGATATCGGGGATGGGGTCTTATCGGGGAGGGGGTGATATCCGGGAGGGGGTGTTATTGTTGAGGGGGTGATATCGGGGTGGGGGTGATATTGGGGTGGGGGTGATATCGGTGTGGAGGTGCTATCGGCAAGGGGGTGTAATCGGGGTGTGGGTGATATCGGAGTAGGGGTGATATCGGGGAGGGGTGATATCGGGGACTGGGTGATATCGGGGATGTGGTCTTATCGGGGAGGAGAGTGATATCGGGGAGGGGGTGTTCTTGTTGAGGGAGTGATATCAGTGTGGGGGTAATATCGGGGGTGAGGAGATATCGGGGAGGGGGTGATATCGGGGTGAGGGTGGTATTGGGGAGGGGGTGATATCTGGGAGGGGTGTTATAGGGGTGGGGGTGATATCGTGGTGGGGTGATATCGGGGAGCGGGTGATATAGGGGAGGGTTTTTTATCGGTGTGGAGGTGATATCGGGGAGGGGGTGATATCGGGGTGGGCGTAATATCGGGTGTGGGGTGATATCGCGGAGGGGGTGTTATCGGGGAGTGGGTGATATCGGGGAAGGGGTTATATCGGGGAGGGCATGACATCGAGGTGGGGGTGATATCGGGGAGGGGGTGATATCGGGGAAGGGGTTATATCGGGGAGGGTATGACTTCGAGGTGGGGGTGATATCGGGGTGGGGGTAATATCGGGGGTGGGGTGATATCGGGGAGGGGTGATATCGGGGTGAGGGTGCTATTGTGGAGGGGGTAATATCTGGGAGGGGTGTTATCGGGGTGGGGGTGATATCGGGGTGGGATGATATCGGGGAGGGGGTGATAGAGGGGAGGTTTTTTATCGGTGTGGAGGTGATATCGGTGTTGAGGTGATACCGAGGTGGGGTGATATCGGGGTGGGGGTGATATCGGGGAGGGGTGATATCGGGGTGGGGGTGATATCGGGGTAGGGGTGATATTGGGGTGGGGTGATATCGGAGTGGGGGTGATATCGGGGAGAGGGTGACTTCGGGGAGGGATTTATATCGGGGAGGGGAATGATATCGGGGTGGGGGCGATATCGGGGTGGGGGTGATTTCGCTGAGGGAGTGAAATCGGGGCGGGGGTGATGTCGGGGAGGGGGTGATATTGGGAGGGGTGATATCCGGGTGGGGTGATATCGTGTTGGTGGTGATATCTGGGTGGGGTGATATTGGGGAGAGGTGATATCGGGATGGGGGTGATATCGGGGTAGGGGTCATATCGGTGTGTGGTGATATCGGAGTGGGGGTGATATCGGGAAGGGGGTGGCTTCGGGGAGGGGGTTATATCGGGGCGGGGGTGATGTCAGGTAGGGGGTGATATTGGGGAGGGGTGATATCGGAGTGGGGGTGATATCGGGGAGGCGGTGATATCGGGTTGAGGGTGATATCGGGGTGAGGGTGATATCGGGGTGGAGGTGATATCGGTGTAGATATGCTATCGGGGAGGGGGTGATATCAGGGTGGGGGTGATATTGGGTTAGGGGTGATATCGGGGAGGGGTGATATCGGGGAGGGGGTGATATCGGGGATGGGGTCTTATCGGGGAGTGGGTGAAATCCGGGAGGGGGTGTTATTGTTGAGGGGGTGATATCGGGGTGGGGGTGATATTGGGGTGAGGGTGATATCGGTGTGGAGGTGATATCGGGGAGGGGGTGATATCGGGGTGTGGGTGATATCGAAGTAAGGGTGATATCGGGAGGGGTGATATCGGGGACTGGGTGATATCGGGGATGGGGTCTTATCGGGGAGGAGAGTGATATCGGGGATGGGGTGTTCTTGTTGAGGGGGTGATATCAGTGTGAGGGTAATTTCGGTGGTGAGCTGATATCGGGGAGTGGGTGATATCGGGGTGAGGGTGTTATTGGGGAGGGGGTGATATCTGGGTGGGGGCGATATCGGGGTGGGGGTGATTTCCTGAGGGAGTGAAATCGGGATGGGGGTGATGTCGGGGAGGGGGTGATATTGGGGAGGGGTGATATCCGGGAGGGGTGATATCGGGTTGGTGGTCATATCGGGGAGGGATGATATCGGGGTGGTGTGGTATCGGGGAGGGGTGATATCGGTGTGGGGGTAATATCGGTGTTGGGGTGATATCGGGGTGTGGTGATATCGGAGTGTGGGTGCAATCGGGGAGTGGGTGACTTCGGGGAGGGGGTTATATCGGGGAGGGGGTGATATTGGGGTGGGGTGATATCTGTTTGGGGGTCATTTCGCTGAGGGAGTGAAATCGGGGCGGGGGTGATGTCAGGGAGGGAGTGATATTGTTGAGGGGGTGATATCGGGGTGGGGTGATATCGTGGTATGGGTGATATCGGGGAGGGGGTGGTATCGGGTTCGGGATGATATAGGGGAGGGGGTGATATCGGGGAGGGGTGATATAGTGGAGGGCGTGATATCGGGGAGGGGGTGAAATCGGGATGTGGGCGATATCAGGGAGGGGGTGGTATCGGGTGGGGGGTTATATCGGGAAGGTGGTGATATCGGGGAGGGGGTGATATCGGGGAGGGAGTGATATCGGGGTGGGGGTGATATCGAGGAGTGGTGATATCGGGGAGGGGGTGATATAGGGGTAGGGTTTTTATCGGTGTTGGGGGGATATCGGGGAGGGGGTGATATCGGGGTGCGGGTCATATCGGGGAGAGGGTGATATCGGGAGGGGGTGATATCAGGGAGGGGGTGATATCGGGGAGGGGCTGATATCGGGGAGGGGCTGATATTGTTGAGGGGGTGATATCGGGGAGGGGTGATATCGGGGTGGGGGTGATATCGGGGTAGGTGTGATATCGGGGTATGGTGATATCGGAGTGGGGGTGATATCGGGGAGGGGGTGACTTGGGGGAGTGGTTTATATCGGGGAGGGGGTGATATCGGGGTGAGGGTGATATCGGGTTGGGGGAGATTTAGCTGAGGGAGTGAAATCGGGGCGGGAGTGATGTCGGGGAGGGGGTGATATTGGGAGGGGTGATATCCGGGAGTGGTTATATCGGGTTGGTGGTAATATCGGGGCGGGGTTAATATCGGGGTGGGGGTGATATCGGGGAGGGGGATATCGGGGAGGTGGTGATATCGGGGAGGGAGTGATATCCTGTGTGCGGTGATATCGGGGAGGGGGTGATATCGGGGAGGGGGTGATATCGGGGAGGGGGTGATATCGGGGTGGGGGTGATATCGGGTAGGGGTGATATCTGGAAGGGGATGATATCGGGGAGAGGGTGATATCGGGGAGGGGTTGATATCGGGGAGCGGGTAATATTGTAGAGGGTTGATATCGGGGAGGGATGATATCGGGGTGGGGTGATATCGGGGAGGGTGTGATATCGGGATGGGGTGATATCGGAGTGGGTGTGATATCGGGGAGGGGGTGATATCGGGGAGGGGGTGATATCGGGGTGGGCGTAATATCGGGTGTGGGGTGATATCGGGGAGGGGGTGTTATCTGGGAGGGGGTGATATCGGGGAAGGGGTTATATCGGTGAGGGTATGACATCGAGTTGGGGGTGATATCGGGGAGGGGGTGATATCGGGGAAGGGGTTATATCGGGGAGGGTATGACATCGAGGTGCGGGTGATATCGGGGTGGGGTAATATCGGGGAGGGGGTGATATCGGGGTGAGGGTGGTATTGTGGAGGGGGTAATATCTGGGAGGGGTGTTATCGGGGTGGCGGTGATATCGGGCTGGGATGATATCGGGGAGGGGGTGATAGAGGGGAGGTTTTTTTTATCGGTGTGGAGGTGATATAGGTGTTGAGGTGATACCGAGGTGGGGTGATATCGGGGTGGGGGTGATATCGGGGTAGGGGTGATATTGGGGTGGGGTGATATCGGAGTGGGGGTGATATCGGGGAGAGGGTGACTTCGGGGAGGGGTTTATATCGGGGAGGGGAATGATATCGGGGTGGGGGCGATATCGGGGTGGGGGTGATTTCGCTGAGGGAGTGAAATCGGGGCGGGGGTGATGTCGGGGAGGGGGTGATATTGGGAGGGGTGATATCCGGGTGGGGTGATATCGTGTTGGTGGTGATATCTGGGAGGGGTGATATCGGGGTGGTGTGATATTGGGGAGAGGTGATATCGGGATGGGGGTGATATCGGGGTAGGGGTCATATCGGGGTGTGGTGATATCGGAGTGGGGGTGATATCGGGAAGGGTGTGGCTTCGGGGAGGGGGTTTTATCGGGGCGGGGGTGATGTCAGGTAGGTGGTGATATTGGGGAGGGGTGATATCGGAGTGGGGGTGATATCGGGGAGGCGGTGATATCGGGTTGAGGGTGATATCGGGGTGAGGGTAATATCGGGGAGGGGGTGATATCGGGGAGGGGGTGATATCGGGGAGGGGTGATATCGGGGAGGGGCTGATATCGGGGATGGGGTCTTATCGGGATGGGGGTGATATCGGGGAGGGGGTGATATCGGGGTGGAGGTGATATCGGTGTGGATATGATATCGGGGAGGGGGTGATATCAGGGTGGGGGTGATATTGGGTTAGGGGTGATATCGGGGAGGGTGATATCGGGGAGGGGGTGATATCGGGGATGGGGTCTTATCGGGGAGTGGGTGAAATCCGGGAGGGGGTGTTATTGTTGAGGGGGTGATATCGGGGTGGGGGTGATATTGGGGTGAGGGTGATATCGGTGTGGAGGTGATATCGGGGAGGGGGTGATATCGGGGTGTGGGTGATATCGAAGTAGGGGTGATATCGGGAGGGGTGATATCGGGGACTGGGTGATATCGGGGATGGGGTCTTATCGGGGAGGAGAGTGATATCGTGGAGGGGGTGTTCTTGTTGAGGGGGTGATATCAGTGTGGGGGTAATTTCGGTGGTGAGGTGATATCGGGGAGTGGGTGATATCGGGGTGAAGGTGGTATTGGGGAGGGGGTGATATCTGGGAGGGGTGTTATCGGGGTGGGGGTGATAACGTGGTGGGGTGATATCGGGGAGAGGGTGATATAGGGGAGGTTTTTTTTATCGGTGTGGAGGTGATATCGGGGAGGGGATGATATCGGGGTGGGGTGATATCGTGAGGGGGAGTTATTGTTGAGGGGGTGATATCGGGGAGGGGCTGATATCGGGGTGGGGGTGATAGCGGTGTGGAGGTGATATCGGGGAGGGGGTGATATCGGGGTGGGGTGATATCGGGGAGGGGTGATATCGAGGTGGGGGTGATATCGGTATAGGGTTGATATCGGGGTGGGGTGATATCGGAGTGGGGGTGATATCGGGGAGGGGGTGACTTCGGGGAGGCGTTTATATCGGGGAGGCGGTGATATCGGGGTGGGGGTGATATCGGGGTGGGGTGATTTCGCTGAGGGAGTGAAATCGGGTCAGGGGTGATGTCGGCGAGGGGGTGATATTGGGGAGGGGTGATATCCAGCAGGGGTGATATCGGGTTGGTGGTGATATCGGGGAGGGGGTGATATCGGGGAGGGAGTGATGTCACGCGTGGGGGTGATATCGGGGAGGGGGTGATATCGGAGTGGGGGTGATATCGGGGAGGCGGTGAGATCGCGGTGAGGGTGATATCGGGGTGGGGTGATATCGGGGAGGGGGTGATATCGGGGAGGTGGTGATATCGGGGAGTGGTTGATATTGTTGAGGGGTGATATCGAGAATTAGTGATATCGGGGTGGGAGTGATATCGGGGTGGGGATGATATCGGGGTGGGGTGATATCGGAGTGGGGGTTATATCGGGGAGGGTGTGACATCGAGGTGGGGGTGATATAGGGGTGGGGGTAATATCGGGGGTGCGGTGATATCGGGGAGGTGGTGATATCGGGGTGAGGGTGGTATTAGGGAGGGGGTGATATTTTGGTGGGGTCTATATAGGATAGGATTTTTTAATCCGTGTGGGGGTAATATCGGGGGTGCGGTGATATCGGGGAGGGGTGATATCGGGGAGGGGGTTATATCGGGGAGGGAGTGATATCGGGGAGGGAGGGACATCGGGGAGGGGTTTATATCGGGGAGGGGGTGATATCGGGTTGGGGGTGATATCGGGGTGGGGGTGATTTCGCTGAGCGAGTGAAATCGGGGCTGGGTGATGTCGGGGAGTGGGTGATAATGGGGAGGGATGATATCCGGGAGGGGTGAAATCGGGTTGATGGTGATATCGAGGAGGGGGTGATATCCGTGTGGGGCTGATATCGGGGAGGGGGTGGTTTCGGGGTGGGGTGATATCGGGGAGGGCGTGATATCGGGGAGGAGTGATATCGGGAAGGGGGTGATATCAGGGAGGGGGTGATATCGGGGAGGGGGTAATATTGTTGAGGGGTGATATCGGGGAGGGGTGATATCGGGGTGGGGGGATATCGGGGTGTGGGTGATATCGGGGTGGGGTGATATCGGAGTGGGGGTGATATCGGGGGCGTGGTGATATCGGGGAGGGGATGATATCGGGGTGTGGGTAATATCGGGGGTGGGGCGATATCGGGGAGAGGGATATATCGGGATGTGGTATCGGAGAGGGGGTGATATCGGAGTGGGTGTGATATCGGGGAGGCGGTGATATCGGGGTGAGGGCGATATCGGGGTGGGGGTGTTATCGGGGAGTGTGTGATATCGGGGAGGGGTGATATCGGGGAGAGGGTGATAACAGGGAGTGGGTAATATCGGGGAGGGGGTAATATTGTTGAGGGGTGATATCGGGAAGGGGTGATATCGGGGTGGGGTGATATCGGGGTGGGGTTAATATCGGGTGTGGGGTGATATCGGGGAGGGGGTGATATCGGGGAGGGGATGATATCGGGGTGGGTGTAATATCGGGGATGGGCTGATATCGGGGAGGGGGTGATATCGGGGTGAGGGAGGTATTGGGGGGGGTGATATCTGGGAGGTGTGTTCTCGGGGTGAGGGTGATATCGGAGTGGGGTGATATCGGGGAGGGGGTGATATAGGGTAAGGGGTGATATCGGAGAGGAAGTGACTTCGGGGAGGGGTTTATATCGGGGAGGGGCTGATATCGGGGTGGGGGTGATATCGGGGTGGGGGTGATATCGGGGTGGGGGTGATTTCACTGAACGAGTGAAATTGGGGCGGGGGTGATGTCGGTGAGGGGGTGTTATTGTTGAGGGGGTGATATTGGGGAGGGGGTGATATCGGGGTGAGGGTGATATCGGGGTGGGGTGATATCGGGGTGGGGGTGATTTCACTGAAGGAGTGAAATTGGGGCGGCGGTGATGTCGGTGAGGGGGTGTTATTGTTGAGGGGGTGATATTGGGGAGGGGGTGATATCTGGGGGAGGGGGTAATATCGGGGTGAGGGTGATATCGGGGTGGGGTGATATCGGAGTGGGGGTTATATCGGAGAGGGTGTGACATCGAGGTGGGGTGATATCGGGGTGGGGGTAATATCGGGGGTGCGGTGATATCGGGGAGGTGGTGATATCGGGGTGAGGGTGGTTTTGGGAAGGGGGTGATATTTGGGAGGTGTCTATATAGGGTAGGGTTTTTTAATCCGTGTGGAGGTGATATCGGAGAGGGTGTGATATCGGGGTGGGGGTGATATCGGGGTCGGGGTGATATCGGGGAGGGGTGATATCGGGGAGGGGGTGATATCGGGGAGGGGTTATATCTGGGAGGGAGTGACTTCGGGGAGGGGTTTATATCGGGGAGGGGGTGATATCGGTGTGTGGGTGATATCGGGGTGGGGGTGATTTCGCTGAGCGAGTGAAATCGGGGGGGGGGGGTGATGTCGGGGAGGGGGTGATATTGGGGAGGGATGATATCCGGGAGGGGTGAAATCGGGTTGATGGGGATATCGGGGAGGGGGTGATATCGGTGTGGGGCTGATATCGGGGAGGGGGTGGTTTCGTGGTGGGGTGATATCGGGGAGGGCGTGATATCGGGGAGGAGTGATATCGGGAAGGGTGTGATATCAGGGAGGGGTTGATATCGGGGAGGGGGTAATATTGTTGAGAGGTGATATCGGGGAGGGGTGATATCGGGAAGGGGTGGTATCGGGGTGGGGTGATATCGGGGTGGGGTTAATATCGGGTGTGGGGTGATATCGGGGAGGGGGTGATATCGGGGGTGGGACGATATCGGGGAGAGGGTGATATCGGGGAGGGGGTGGTATCGGAGAGGGGGTGATATCGGAGTGGGGGTGATATCGGGAACCGGTGATATCGGGGTGAGGGCGATATCGGGGTGGGGGTGATATCGGGGAGTGTGTGATATAGGGGAGGGGGTGATATCGGGGAGGGGGTGATATTGGGGAGGGGTGATATCCAGGAGTGGTAATATCGGGTTGGTGGTGATATCGGGGAGGGGGTGATATCGGGTTGGGGTGATATCGGGGAGGGGGTGGTATTGGGGTTGGGTGTAATCGGGGTGGGCGTGATATCGGGGAGTGAGTGAAATCGGGGAGTAGCGATATCGGGGAGGGGGGATATCGGGGAGGGGGTTATATCGGAGAGGGAGTGATATCCCGCGTGGGAATGATATCGGGGAGGGGGTGATATCGGGGTGGGGTGATATCGGAGTGGGGGTAATATCGGGGGTGCGGTGATATCGGGGAGGTGGTGATATCGGGGTGAGGGTGGTAATGGGGAGGGGGTGATATTTTGGTGGGGTCTATATAGGGTAGGGTTTTTTAATCCGTGTGGGGGTAATATCGGGGGTGCGGTGATATCGGGGAGGGGTTTATATCGGGGAGGGGGTGATATCGGGGTGGGGGAGATATCGGGGTGGGGGTGATTTCGCTGAGCGAGTGAAACCGGGGCGGGGTGATGTCGGGGAGGGGGTGATAATGGGGAGGGATGATATCCGAGAGGGGTGAAATCGGGTTGATGGTGATATCGGGGAGGGGGTGATATCCGTGTGGGGCTGATATCGGGGAGGGGGTGGTTTCGTGGTGGGGTGATATCGGGGAGGGCGTGATATCGGGGAGGAGTGATATCGGGAAGGGGGTGATATCAGGGACGGGGTGATATCGGTGAGGGGGTAATATTGTTGAGGGGTGATATCGGGGAGTGGTGATATCGGGGTGGGGGGATATCGGGGGCGTGGTGATATCGGGGAGGGGATGATATCGGGGTGTGGGTAATATCGGGGATGGGGCGATATCGGGGAGAGGGTGATATCGGGATATGGTATCGGAGAGGGGGTGAGATCGGAGTGGGGGTGATATCGGGGAGGCGGTGATATCGGGGTGAGGGCGATATCGGGGTGGGGGTGATGTCGGGGAGTGTGTGATATCGGGGAGGGGGTGATATCGGGGAGAGGGTGATAACAGGGAGGTGGTATTATCGGGGAGGGGGTAATATTTTTGAGGGGTGATATCGGAAGGGGTGATATCGGGGTGGGGTGATATCGGGGTGGGGATAATACCGGGTGTGGGGTGATATCGGGGTGGGGGTGATATCGGGGTGGGGTGATATCGGAGTTGGGGTGATATCGGGGAGGTTGTCATATCGGGGAGGGGATGATATCGGGGTGTGGGTAATATCGGGTTTGGGACGATATCGGGGAGAGGGTGATATCGGGGAGGGGTGGTATCGGAGAGGGGGTGATATCGGAGTGGGGGGTATCGGGGAGGCGGTGATATCGGGATGAGGGCGATATCGGGGTGGGGGTGATATCGGGGAGTGTGTGATATCGGAGAGGGGGGATATCGGGGAGGGGGTTATATCGGGGTTGGGTGTTATCGGGGTGGGCGTGATATCGGGGAGGGGCGGTATCGGAGAGGGGGGATATCGGGGAGGGGGTTATATCGGGGAGGGAGTGATATCCCGCGTGGGAATGATATCGGGGAGGGGGTGATATCGGGGTGGGGTGATATCGGAGTGGGGGTTATATCGGGGAGGGTGTGACATCGAGGTGGGGCTCATATCGGGGTGGGGGTAATATCGGGGGTGCGGTGATATCGGGGAGGTGGTGATATCGGGGTGAGGGTGGTATTGGGGAGTGGGTGATATTTTGGTGGGGTCTATGTAGGGTAGGGTTTTTTAATCCGTGTGGGGGTAATATCGGGGGTGCGGTGATATCGGGGAGGGGTGATATCGGGGAGGGGGTGATATCGGGGAGGGAGTGATATCGGGTAGGGAGTGATATCGGGTAGGGAGTGACTTCGGGGAGGGGTTTATATCGGGGAGGGGGTGATATCGGGGTGGGGGTGATATCGGGGTGGGGGTGATTTCGCTGAGCGAGTGAATTCGGTGCGGGGTGATGTCGGGGAGGGGGTGATAATGGGGAGGGATGATATCCGGGAGGGGTGAAATCGGGTTGATGGTGATATCGGGAAGGGGGTGATATCAGGGAGGGGGTGATATCGGGGAGAGGGTAATATTGTTGAGGAGTGATATCGGGGAGGGGTGATATCGGGGTGGGGGGATATCGGGGTGTGGGTTATATCGGGGTGGGGTGATATCGGAGTGGGGGTGATATCGGGGTGGGGTTAATATCGGGTGTGGGGTGATATCGGGGAGGGGGTGATATCGGGGGTGGGACGATATCGGGGAGAGGGTGATATCGGGGAGGGGGTGGTATCGGAGAGGGGGTGATATCGGAGTGGGGGTGATGTCGGGGAGGCGGTGATATAGGGGTGAGGGCGATATCGGGGTGGGGGTGATATCGGGGAGTGTGTGATATAGGGGAGGGTGTGATATCGGGGAGGGGGTGATATTGGGGAGGGGTGATATCCAGGAGGGGTGATATCGGGTTGGTGGTGATATCGGGGAGGGGGTGATATCGGGTTGGGGTGTTATCGGGGAAGGGGTGGTATTGGGGTTGGGTGTTATCGGGGTGGGCGTGATATCGGGGAGGGAGTGAAATCGGGGAGGGGCGATATCGGGGAGGGGGGATATCGGGGAAGGGGTTATATCGGGGAGGGAGTGATATCCCGCGTGGGAATGATATCGGGGAGGGGGTGATATCGGGGTGGGGTGATATCGGAGTGGGGGTTATATCGGGGAGGGTGTGACATCGAGGTGGGGGTGATATCGGGGTGGGGGTAATATCGGGGGTGCGGTGATATCGGGGAGGTGGTGATATCGGGGTGAGGGTGGTATTGGGGAGGGGGTGATATTTTGGTGGGGTCTATTTCGGGTAGGGTTTTTTAATCCGTGTGGGGGTAATATCGGGGGTGCGGTAATATCGGGGAGGGGGTGATATCGGGGAGGGAGTGACTTCGGGGAGGGGTTTATATCGGGGAGGGGTTTATATCGTGGAGGGGTTTATATCGGGGAGGGGGTGATATCGGGGTGGGGGTGATATCGGGGTGGGGGTGATTTCGCTGAGCGAGTGAAATCGGGGCGGGGTGATGTCGGGGAGGGGGTGATAATGGGGAGGGATGATATCCGGGAGGGGTGAAATCGGGTTGATGGTGATATCAAGGAGGGGGTGATATCCGCGTGGGGCTGCTATCGGGGAGGGGGTGGTTTCGGGGTGGGGTGATATCGGGGAGGGCGTAATATCGGGGAGGAGTGATATCGGGAAGGGTGTGATATCAGGGAGGGGTGATATCGGGGAGGGGTTAATATTGTTGAGGGGTGATATCGGGGAGGGGTGATATCGGGGTGGGGGGGATATCGGGATGTGGGTGATATCGGGGTGGGGTGATATCGGAGTGGGGGTGATATCGGGGGCGTGGTGATATCGGTGAGGGGATGATATCGGGGTGAGGGTGATATCGGGATGTGGTATCGGAGAGGGGGTGATATCGGAGTGGGGGTGATATCGGGGAGGCGGTGATATCGGGGTGAGGGCGAATTCGGGGTGGGGGTGATGTCGGGGAGTGTGTGATATCGGGGAGGGGGTGATATCGGGGAGAGGGTGATAACAGGGAGGGGGTAATATCGGGGAGGGAGTAATATTGTTGAGGGGTGATATCGGGAAGGGGTGATATCGGGGTGGGGTGATATCGGGGTGGGGTTAATATCGGGTGTGGGGTGATATCGGGGAGGGGGTGATATCGGGGAGGGGATGATATCGGGGAGGGGGTTATATCGTGGAGGGAGTGACATCGATGTGGGGGTGATATCGGGGTGGGTGTAATATCCGGGATGGGCTGATATCGGGGAGGGGGTGATATCGGGGTGAGGGTGGTATTGGGGAGGGGGTGATATCTGGGAGGTGTGTTCTCGGGGTGAGGGTGATATCGGAGTGGGGTGATATCGGGGAGGGGGTGATATAGGGTAAGGGGTCATATCGGAGAGGAAGTGACTTCGGGGAGGGGTTTATATCGGGGAGGGTCTGATATCGGGTTGGGGGTGATATCGGGGTGGGGGTGATATCGGGGTGGGGGTGATTTCACTGAAGGAGTGAAATTGGGGCGGGGTGATGTCGGTGAGGGGGTCTTATTGTTGAGGGGGTGATATTGGGGAGGGGGTGATATCGGGGTGAGGGTGATATCGGGGTGGGGTGATATCGGAGTGGGGGTTATATCGGGGAGGGTGTGACATCAAGGTGGGGGTGATATCGGGGTGGGGGTAATATCGGGGGTGCGGTGATATCGGGGAGGTGGTGATATCGGGGTGAGGGTGGTTTTGGGAAGGGGGTGATATTTGGGAGGTGTCTCTATAGGGTAGGGTTTTTTAATCCGTGTGGAGGTGATATTGGAGAGGGGGTGATATTGGGGTGGGGGTGATATCCGGGTCGGGGTGATATCGGGGAGGGGTGAAATCGGGGAGGGGGTGATATCGGGGAGGGGGTGATATCGGGGAGGGAATGACTTCGGGGAGGGGTTTATATCGGGGAGGGGAGATATCGGGGTGGGGGTGGTTTCGGGGTGGGGGTGATTTCGCTGAGCGAGTGAAATCGGGGCGGGGGTGATGTCGGGGAGGGGGTGATATTGGGGAGGGATGATATCCGGGAGGGGTGAAATCGGGTTGATGGGGATATGGGGGAGGAGGTGATATCGGTGTGGGGCTGATATCGGGGAGGGTGTGGTTTCGTGGTGGGGTGATATCGGGGAGGGCGTGATATCGGGGAGGAGTGATATCGGGAAGGGGGTGATATCTGGGAGGGGGTGATATTCGGGGAGGGGGTAATATTATTGAGAGGTGATATCGGGGAGGGGTGATATCGGGGTGGGGGTGATATCGGGGTGGGGTGATATCGGAGTGGGGTGATATCGGGGAGGTTGTGATATCGGGGAGGGGATGATATCGGGGTGTGTGTAATATCGGGGGTGGGACGATATCGGGGAGAGGGTGATATCGGGGAGGGGGTGGTATCGGAGAGGGTGTGATATCGGAGTGGGGGTGATATTGGGGAGGCGGTGATATCGGGGAGGGCGATATCGGGGTGGGGGTGATATCGGGGAGTGTGTGATATAGGGGAGGGGGTGATATCGGGGAGGGGGTGATATTGGGGAGGGGTGATATCCAGGAGGGGTGATATCGGGTTGGTGGTGATATCGGAGAGGGGGTGATATCGGGTTGGGGTGATATCGGGGAGGGGGTGGTATTGGGGTTGGGTGTTATAGGGGTGGGCGCAATATCGGGGAGGGAGTGAAATCGGGGAGGGCCGATATCGGGGAGGGGGTTATATCGGGGAGGGAGTGATATCCCGCGTGGGAATGATATCGGGGAGGGGGTGATATCGGGGAGGGGGTGATATCGGTGTGGGGGTGATAGCGGGGGTGGGGCGATATCGGGGAGAGTGTTATATCGGGAAGGGGGTGGTATCGGAGAGGGGGTGATATCGGAGTGGGGGTGATATCGGGGAGGCGGTGAGATCGGGTTGAGGGTGATATCGGGGTGTGGTGATATCGGGGAGGGGTTGATATCTGGGAGGTGGTGATATCGGGGAGTGGTTGATATTGTTGAGGGGTGATATCGAGAATTAGTGATATCGGGGTGGGGATGAGATCGGGGTGGGGTGATATCGGAGTGGGGGTTATATCGGGGAGGGTGTGACATCGAGGTGGGGGTGTTATCGGGGTGGGGGTAATATCGGGGGTGCGGTGATATCGGGGAGGTGGTGATATCGGGGTGAGGTTAATATCGGGGGTGCGGTGATATCGGGGAGGTGGTGATATCGGGGTGAGGGTGGTATTGGGGAGGGGGTGATATTTGGGAGGGGTCTATATAGGGTAGGGTTTATTAATCCGTATGGGGGTAATATCGGGGGTGCGGTGATATCGGAGAGGGGTGATATCGGGGTGGGGTGCTATCGGGGTGGGGGTGATTTCGCTGAGCGAGTGAAATCGGGGCGGGGGTGATGTCGGGGAGGGGGTGATATTGGGGACGGATGATATCCGGGAGGGGTGAAATCGGGTTGACGGTGATATCGGGGAGGGGGTGATATCGGTGTGGGGCTGATATCGGGGAGGGGGTGGTTTCGGTGTGGGGTGATATCGGGGAGGGCATGATATCGGGGAGGAGTGATATCGGGAAGGGGTTGATATCAGGGAGGGGGTGATATCGGGGAGGGGGTAATATGGTTGAGGGGTAATATCGGGGAGGGGTGATATCGGGGTGGGGGTGATATCGGGATGTGGGTGATATAGGGGTGGGGTGATATCGGAGTGGGGGTGATATTGGGGAGGTGGTGATATCGGGGAGGGGATGATATCGGGGTGTGGGTAATATCGGGGGTGGGGCGATATCGGGGAGAGGGTGATATCGGGATGTGGTATCGGAGAGGGGGTGATATCGGAGTTGGGGTGATATCGGGGAGGCGGTGATATCGGGGAGGAGTGATATCGGGAAGGGGGTGATATCAGGGAGTGGGTGATATCGGGGAGGGGGTAATATAGTTGAGGGGTGATATCGGGGAGGGGTGATATCGGGGTGGGGTGATATCGGGGTGGGGTTAATATCGGGTGTGGGGTGATATTGGGGAGGGGGTGATATCGGGGAGGGGATAATATCGGGGGTGGGCTGATATCGGGGAGGGGGTGATATCGGGGTGAAGGTGGTATTGGGGGGGGTGATATCTGGGAGGTGTGTTCTCGGGTGAGGGTGATATCGGAGTGGGGTGATATCGGGGAGGGGGTGATATAGGGTAAGGGGTGATATCGGAAAGGAAGTGACTTCGGGGAGGGGTTTATATCGGGGAGGGGGTGATATCGGGGTGGGGGTGATATCGGGGTGGGGGTGATATCGGGGTGGGGGTGATTTCGCTGAAGGAGTGAAATCGGGGCGGGGTGATATCGGTGAGGGGGTGTTATTGTTGAGGGGGTGATATTGGGGAGGGGGTGATATCGGGGTGAGGGTGATATCGGGGTGGGGTGATATCGGAGTGGGGGTTATATCGGGGAGGATGTGACAGCGAGGTGGGGTTATATCGGGGTGGGGGTAATATCGGGGGTGCGGTGATATCGGGGAGGGGTGATTTCGCTGAGCGAGTGAAATCGTGGCGGGGGTGATGTCGGGGAGGGGGTGATATTGGGGAGGGATGATATCTGGGAGGGGTGAAATCGGGTTGATGGTGATATCGGGGAGGGGGTGATATCGGTGTGGGGCTGATATCGGGGAGGGGGTGGTTTCGGGGTGGGGTGATATCGGGGAGGGCGTGATATCGGGGAGGAGTGATATCGGGAAGGGGGTGATATCAGGGAGGGGGTGATATCGGGGAGGGAGTAATATTGTTGAGGGGTGATATCGGGGAGGAGTGATATCGGGGTGGGGGTGATATCGGGGTGGGGGTGATATCGGTGTGGGGTGATATCGGAGTGGGGGTGATATCGGGGAGATGGTGATATCGGGGAGGGTGTGATATCGGGGAGGGGGTGGTATCGGAGAGGGGGTGATATCGGGGAGGCGGTGATATCGGGGTGAGGGCGATATCGGGGTGGGGGTGATATCGGGGAGTGTGTGATATCGGGGAGGGGGTGATATCGGGGAGGGGGTGATAACAGGGAGGGGGTGATATCGGGGAGGGGGTAATATTGTTGAGGGGTGATATCGGGGAGGGGTGATATCGGGGTGGGGTGATATCGGTGTGGGGGTAATATCGGGTGTAGGGTGATATCGGGGAGGGGGTGATATCGGGGAGGGGATGATATCGGGGAGGGGGTTATTTCGGGGAGGGAGTGACATCGAGCTGGGGGTGATATCGGAGTGGTAATAATATCGGGGGTGGGCTGATATCGGGGAGGGGGTGATATCGGGGTGAGGGTGGTATTGGGGGGGTGATATCTGGGAGGTGCGTTCTCGGCGTGAGGGTGATATCGGAGTGGGGTGATATCGGGGAGGGGGTGATATAAGGTAAGGGGTGATATCGGAGAGGAAGTGACTTCGGGGAGGGATTTATATCGGGGAGGGGGTGATATCGGGGTGGGGGTGATATCGGGGTGGGGGTGATATCGTGGTGAGGGTGATTTCGCTGAAGGAGTGAAATCGGGGCGGGGGTGATGTCGGTGAGGGGGTGTTATTTTTGAGGGGGTGATATTGGGGAGGGGGTGATATCGGGGTGAGGGTGATATCGGTGTGGAGGTGATATCGGGGAGGGGGTGATATCGGGGAGGAGTGATATCGGGGTGGGGGTGATTTCGCTGAGGCTGTGAAAACGGTGCGTGGGTAATGTCGGGGAGGGGTGCTATTGGGGAGGGGTGATATCCGGTAGTGGTGATATCGGGTTGGTGGTGATATCGGGGAGGGGGTCATATCGGGGAGGTGGTGATATCGGGGTGGGGTGATATCGGGGAGGGCGAGATATCGGGGAGGGGATGAAATCGGGGGGGTCTTCTCGGGGAGGGGAGTGATATCGGGGAGGGGGTGTTATTGTTGAGGGGGTGATATCGGGGTGGGGGTAATATCGGGGCTGGGGTGATATCGTGGAGGGGGTGATATCGGGGTGAGGGTGGTATTGGGGAGGGGGTGATATCTGGGAGGGGTGTTATCGGGGTGGGGGTGATATCGGGGTGGGCTGATATCGGGGAGGGTGTGACATAGGGGAGGTTTATTTATCGTTGTGGAGGTGATATCTGGGAGGGGGTGATATCGGGGTGGGGGTTATATCGGGTAGGGTTCATATCGGGGAGGGGTGCTTTCGGGGAAGGGGTGCTATCGGGGCTGGGGTCTTATCGGGGAGGGGGTGATATCGGGGAGGGGTGATACCAGGAAGGGGGTGATATCGGGGAGGGGGTAATATTGTTGAGGGGTGATATCGGGGAGGGGTGATATCGGGGTGGGGTGATATCGGGGTGGGGGTAATATCGGGTGTGGGGTGATATCGGGGAGGGGGTTATATCGGGGAGGGAGTGACATCGAGGTGTGGGTGATATCGGGGTGGGTGTAATATCGGGGGTGGGCTGATATCGGGGAGGGGATGATATCGGGGTGAGGGTGGTATTGGGGTGGGTGATATCTGGGAGGTGTGTTCTCGGGGTGAGGGTGATATCGGAGTGGGGTGATATCGGGGAGGGGATGATATAGTGTAAGGGGTGATATCGGAAAGGAAGTGACTTCGGGGAGGGATTTATATCGGGGAGGGGGTGACATCGGGGTGGGGGTGATATCGGGATGGGGTGATATCGGGGTGGGGGTGATTTCGCTGAAGGAGTAAATTTCGGGAGGGGGTGATGTCGGTGAGGGTGTGTTATTGTTGAGGGGGTGATATTGGGGAGGGGGTGATATCGGGGTGAGCGTGATATCGGTGTGGAGGTAATATCGGGGAGGGGGTGATATCGAGGAGGGGTGATATCGGGGTGGGGGTGATTTCGCTGAGGGATTGATATCGGTGCGTGGCTAATGTCGGGGAGGGGTGATATTGGGGAGGGGTGATATCCGGGAGTGGTGATATCGGGTTGGTGGTGATATCGGGGAGGGGGTGATATCGGGGTAGGGGTGATATCGGGGAGGGGGTGATATCGGGGTGGGGTAATATCGGGGAGGGCGTGATATCGGGGAGGGGGTGAAATCGGGGCGGGGGTGATATCGGGGTGAGGGTGGTATTGGGGAGGGGGTGATATCTGGGAGGGGTGTTTCGGGTTGGGGGTGATAATAGGGTGGGGTGATATCGGGGAGGGTGTGACATAGGTGAGGTTTGTTTATCGTTGTGGAAGTGATATCTGGGAGGGGGTGATATCGCGGTGGGGGTGATATCGGGGAGGCGGTGATATCGGGGTGAGGGCGATATCGGGGTGGGGGTGATGTCGGGGAGGGGGTGATATCGGGGAGGGGGTGATAGCGGGGAGGGGGTAATATTGTTGAGGGGTGATATCGGGGAGGGGTGATATCGGGGTGGGGTGATATCGGGGTGGGGGTAATATCGGGTGTGGGGTGATATCGGAGAGGGGGTGATATCGGGGATGGAATGATATCGGGGATGGGGTTATATCGGGGAGGGAGTGACATCGAGTTGGTGGTGATATCGGGGTGGGTGTAATATCGGGGGTGGGCTGATATCAGGGAGGGGGTGATATCGGGGTGAGGGTGGTATAGTGGGGGTGATATCTGGGAGGTGTGTTCTCGGGGTGAGGGTGATATCGGAGTGGGGTGATATCGGGGAGGGGGTGATATAGGGTAAGGGGTGATATCGGAGAGGAAGTGACTTCGGGGAGGGATTTATATCCGGGAGGGGGTGATATCGGGGTGGGGGTGATATCGGGGTGGGGGTGATTTCGCTGAAGGAGTGAAATCAAGCGGGGCTGTTGTCGGTGAGGGGGTGTTATTGTTGAGGGGGTGATATTGGGGAGGGGGTGATATCGGGGTGAGGGTGATATCGGTGTGGAGGTGATATCGGGGAGGGGGGTGATATCGGAGAGGGGTGATATCGGGGTGGGTGTGGTTTCGCTGAGGGAGTGAAATCGGTGCGTGGGTAATGTCGGGGAGGGGTGATATCGGGGTAGGGGTGATATCGGGGAGGGGGTGATATCGGGGTGGGGTGATATCGGGGAGGTCCTGATATCGGGGAGGGTGTGACATCGAGGTGGGGGTGATATCGGGGTGGGGGTAATATCGGGGGTGCGGTGATATCGGGGAGGTGGTGATATCGGGGTGAGGGTGGTATTGGGGAGGGGGTGATATTTTGGTGGGGTCTATATAGGGTAGGGTTTTTTAATCCGTGTGGGGGTAATATCGGGGGTGCGGTGATATCGGGGAGGGGTGATATCGGGGAGGGGGTGATATCGGGGAGGGAGTGATATCGGGTAGGGAGTGACTTCGGGGAGCGGTTTATATCGGGGAGGGGGTGATATCGGGGTGGGGGTGATATCGGGGTGGGGGTGATTTCGCTGAGCGAGTGAATTCGGTGCGGGGTGATGTCGGGGAGGGGGTGATAATGGGGAGGGATGATATCCGGGAGGGGTGAAATCGGGTTGATGGTGATATCGGGAAGGGCGTGATATCAGGGAGGGGGTGATATCGGGGAGAGGGTAATATTGTTGAGGGGTGATATCGGGGAGGGGTGATATCGGGGTGGGGGGATATCGGGGTGTGGGTGATATCGGGGTGGGGTGATATCGGAGTGGGGGTGATATCGGGGTGGGGTTGATATCGGGTGTGGGATGATATTCGGGGAGGGGGTGATATCGGGGGTGGGACGATATCGGGGGAGGGTGATATCGGGGAGGGGGTGGTATCGGAGTGGGGGTGATATCGGGGTGGGGTTGATATCGGGTGTGGGATGATATTCGGGGAGGGGGTGATATCGGGGGTGGGACGATATCGGGGGAGGGTGATATCGGGGAGGGGGTGGTATCGGAGAGGGGGTGATATCGGAGTGGGGGGTGATATCGGGGAGGCGGTGATATAGGGGTGAGGGCGATATCGGGGTGGTGGTGATATCGGGGAGTGTGTGATATCGGGTTGGTGGTGATATCGGGGAGGGGGTGATATCGGGTTGGGGTGATATCGGGGAGGGGGTGGTATTGGGGTTGGGTGATATCGGGGTGAGGGTGATTTCGCTGAAGGAGTGAAATCGGGGCGGGGGTGATGTTGGTGAGGGGGTGTTATTTTTGAGGGGTGATATTGGGGAGGGGGTGATATCGGGGTGAGGGTGATATCGGTTAGGAGGTGATATCGGGGAGGGGGTGCTTTCGGGGAGGAGTGATATCGGGGTGGGGGTGATTTCGCTGAGGCTGTGAAAACGGTGCGTGGGTAATGTCGGGGAGGGGTGATATTGGGGAGGGGTGATATCCGGTAGTGGTGATATCGGGTTGGTGGTGATATCGGGGAGGGGGTGATATCGGGGAGGTGGTGATATCGGGGTGGGGTGATATCGGGGAGGGCGAGATATCGGGGAGGGGATGAAATCGGGGGGGGGGGTCTTCTCGGGGAGGGGAGTGATATCGGGGAGGGGGTGTTATTGTTGAGGGGGTGAAAGCGGGGTGGGGGTAATATCGGGGCTGGGGTGATATCGTGGAGGGGGTGATATCGGGGTGAGGGTGGTATTGGGGAGGGGGTCATATCTGGGAGGGGTGTTATCGGGGTGGGGGTGATATCGGGGTGGGGTGATATCGGGGAGGATGTGACATAGGGGAGGTTTATTTATCGTTGTGGAGGTGATATCTGGGAGGGGGTGATATCGGGGTGGGGGTTATATCGGGTAGGGTTCATATCGGGGAGGGGTGCTTTCGGGGAAGGGGTGCTATCGGGGATGGGGTCTTATCGGGGAGGGGGTGATATCGGGGAGTGTGTGATATCGGGGAGGGGGTGATATCGGGGAGGGGTGATACCAGGAAGGGGGTGATATCGGGGAGGGGGTAATATTGTTGAGGGGTGATATCGGGGAGGGGTGATATCGAATTGGGGTGATATCGGTATGGGGGTAATATCGGGTGTGGGGTGATATCGGGGAGGGGGTGATATCGGGGAGGGGATGATATCGGGGAGGGGGTTATATCGGGGAGGGAGTGACATCGAGGTGTGGGTGATATCGGGGTGGGTGTAATATCGGGGGTGGGCTGATATCGGGGAGGGGATGATATCGGGGTGAGGGTGGTATTGGGGTGGGTGATATCTGGGAGGTGTGTTCTCGGGGTGAGGGTGATATCGGAGTGGGGTGATATCGGGGAGGGGGTGATATAGTGTAAGGGGTGATATCGGAAAGGAAGTGACTTCGGGGAGGGATTTATATCGGGGAGGGGGGTGATATCGGGGTGGGGGTGATATCGGGCTGGGGTGATATCGGGGTGGGGGTGATTTCGCTGAAGGAGTAAATTTCGGGAGGGGGGTGATGTCGGTGAGGGTGTGTTATTGTTGAGGGGTGATATTGGGGAGGGGGTGATATCGGGGAGGGGGTGATATCGGGGAGAGGGTGATAACAGGGAGGGGGTAATATCGGGGAGGGGGTAATATTGTTGAGGGGTGATATCGGGAAGGGGTGATATCGGGGTGGGGTGATATCGGGGTGGGGTTAATATCGGGTGTGGGGTGATATCGGGGAGGGGGTGATATCGGGGAGGGGATGATATCGGGGAGGGGGTTAATATCGGGTGTGGTGTGATATCGGGGAGGGGGTGATATCGGGGAGGGGATGATATCGGGGAGGGGGTTATATCGTGGAGGGAGTGACATCGAGGTGGGGGTGATATCGGGGTGGGTGTAATATCCGGGATGGGCTGATATCGGGGAGGGTGTGATATAGGGTAAGGGGTGATATCGGAGAGGAAGTGACTTCGGGGAGGGGTTTATATCGGGGAGGGGCTGATATCGGGTTGGGGGTGATATCGGGGTGGGGGTGATATCGGGGTGGGGGTGATTTCACTGAAGGAGTGAAATTGGGGCGGGGTGATGTCGGTGAGGGGGTCTTATTGTTGAGGGGGTGATATTGGGGAGGGGGTGATATCGGGGTGAGCGTGATATCGGGGTGGGGTGATATCGGAGTGGGGGTTATATCCGGGAGGGTGTGACATCGAGGTGGGGGTGATTTCGGGGTGGGGGTAATATCGGGGGTGCGGTGATATCGGGGAGGTGGTGATATCGGGGTGAGGGTGGTTTTGGGAAGGGGTGATATTTGGGAGGTGTCTCTATAGGGTAGGGTTTTTTAATCCGTGTGGAGGTGATATTGGAGAGGGGGTGATATTGGGGTGGGGGTGATATCCGGGTCGGGGTGATATCGGGGGGGTGAAATCGGGGAGGGGGTGATACCGGGGAGGGGGTGATATCGGGGAGGGAGTGACTTCGGGGAGGGGTTTATATCGGGGAGGGGGAGATATCGGGGTGGGGGTGATTTAGGGGTGGGGGTGATTTCGCAGAGCGAGTGAAATCGGGGCGGGGGTGATGTCGGGGAGGGGGTGATATTGGGGAGGGATGATATCCGGGAGGGGTGAAATCGGGTTGCTGGGGATATCGGGGAGGGGGTGATATAGGGGAGGGGGTGATATCGGGGAGGGGGTGATATCGGGGAGGGGGTGATATTGGGGATGGGTGATATCCAGGAGGGGTGATATCGGATTGGTGGTGATATCGGGGAGGGGGTGGTATTGGGGTTGGGTGTTATCGGGGTGGGCGTAATATCGGGGAGGGAGTGAAATCGGGGAGGGCCGATATCGGGGAGGGGGTTATATCGGGGAGGGAGTGATATCACGCGTGGGAATGATATCGGGGAAGGGGTGATATCGGGGAGGGGGTGATATCGGGGTGGGGGTTATAGCGGGGGTGGGGCGATATCGTGGAGAGTGTTATATCGGGAAGGGGGTGGCATCGGAGAGGGGGTGATATCGGAGTGGGGGTGATATCGGGGAGGCGGTGAGATCGGGGTGAGGGTGATATCGGGGTGGGGTGATATCGGGGAGGGGTTGATATCTGGGAGGTGGTGATATCGGGGAGTGGTTGATATTGTTGAGGGGTGATATCGAGAATTAGTGATATCGGGGTGGGAGTGATATCGGGGTGGGGATGATATCGGGGTGGGGTGATTTCGTAGTGGGGGTTATATCGGGGAGGGTGTGACATCGAGGTGGGGGTGTTATCGGGGTGGGGGTAATATCGGGGGTGCGGTGATATCGGGGAGGTGGTGATATCGGGGTGAGGTTAATATCGGGGGTGCGGTGATATCGGGGAGGTGGTGATATCGGGGTGAGGGTGGTATTGGGGAGGGGGTGATATTTGGGAGGGGTCTATATAGGGTAGGGTTTTTCAATCCGTGTGGGGGTAATATCGGGGGTGCGGTGATATCGGAGAGGGGTGATATCGGGGTGGGGCGATATCGGGATGGGGGTGATTTCGCTGAGCGAGTGAAATCGGGGCGGGTATGATGTCGGGGAGGGGGTGATATTGGGGACGGATGATATCCGGGAGGGGTGAAATCGGGTTGACGGTGATATCGGGGAGGGGGTGATATCGGTGTGGGACTGATATCGGGGAGGGGGTGGTTTCGGGGTGGGGTGATATCGGGGAGGGCGTGATATCGGGGAGGGGGTGATATGGTTGAGGGGTGATATCGGGGAGGGGTGATATCGGGGTGGGGGTGATATCGGGATGTGGGTGATATAGGGGTGGGGTGATATCGGAGTGGGGGTGATATTGGGGAGGTGGTGTTATCGGGGAGGGGATGATATCGGGTTGTGGGTAATATCGGGGGTGGGGCGATATCGGGGAGAGGGTGATATCGGGATGTGGTATCGGAGAGGGGGTGATATCGGAGTTGGGGTGATATCGGGGAGGCGGTGATATCGGGGAGGAGTGATATCGGGAAGGGGGTGATATCAGGGAGGGGGTGATATCGGGGAGGGGGTAATATGGTTGAGGGGTGATATCGGGGAGGGGTGATATCGGGGTGGGGTTAATATCGGGTGTGGGGTGATATTGGGGAGGGGGTGATATCGGGGAGGGGATAATATCGGGGGTGGGCTGATATCGGGGAGGGGGTGATATCGGGGTGAGGGTGGTATTGGGGGGTGATATCTGGGAGGTGTGTTCTCGGGCGAGGGTGATATCGGAGTGGGGTGATATCGGGGAGGGGGTGATATAGGGTAAGGGGTGATATCGGAAAGGAAGTGACTTCGGGGAGGGGTTTATATCGGGGAGGGGGTGATATCGGGGTGGGGGTGATATCGGGGTGGGGGGTGATATCGGGGTGGGGGTGATTTCGCTGAAGGAGTGAAATCGGGGCGGGGTGATATCCGTGAGGGGGTGTTATTGTTGAGGGGGTGATATTGGGGAGGGGGTGATATCGGGGTGAGGGTGATATCGGGGTGGGGTGATATCGGAGTGGGGGTTATATCGGGGAGGATGTGACAGCGAGGTGGGGGTTATATCGGGGTGGGGGTAATATCGGGGGTGCGGTGATATCGGGGAGGGTGATTTCGCTGAGCGAGTGAAATCGGGGCGGGGGTGATGTCGGGGAGGGGCTGATATTGGGGAGGGATGATATCCGGGAGGGGTGCAATCGGGTTGATGGTGATATCGGGGAGGGGGTGATATCGGTGTGGGGCTGATATCGGGGAGGGGGTGGTTTCGGGGTGGGGTGATATCGGGGAGGGCGTGATATCGGGGAGGAGTGATATCGGGCAGGGGGTGATATCAGGGAGGGGGAGATATCGGGGAGGGAGTAATATTGTTGAGGGGTGATATCGGGGAGGAGTGATATCGGGGTGGGGGTGATATCGGGGTGGGGGTGATATCGGTGTGGGGTGATATCGGAGTGGGGGTGATATCGGGGAGATGGTGATATCGGGGAGGGGGTGATATCGGGGTGTGGGTAATATTGGGGGTGGGGCGATATCGGGGAGAGGGTGATATCGGGGAGGGGGTGGTATCGGAGAGGGGGTGATATCGGAGTGGGGGTGATATCGGGGAGGCGGTGATATCGGGGTGAGGGCGATATCTGGGTGGGGGTGATATCGGGGAGTGTGTGATATCGGGGAGGGGGGTGATATCGGGGAGGGGGTGATAACAGGGAGGGGGTGATATCGGGGAGGGGTGATATCGTGGTGGGGTGATATCGGTGTGGGGGTAATATCGGGTGTGGGGTGATATCGGGGAGGGGGTGATATCGGGGAGGGGATGATATCGGGGAGGGGGTTATATCGGGGAGGGAGTGACATCGAGGTGGGGGTGATATCGGGGTGGTAGTAATATCGGGGGTGGGCTGATATCGGGGAGGGGGTGATATCGGGGTGAGGGTGGCATTGGGGGGGTGATATCTGGGAGGTGAGTTCTCGGCGTGAGGGTGATATCGGAGTGGGGTGATATCGGGGAGGGGGTGATATGAGGTAAGGGGTGATATCGGAGAGGAAGTGACTTCGGGGAGGAATTTATATCGGGGAGGGGGTGATATCGGGGTGGGGGTGATATCGGGGTGGGGGTGATATCGGGGTGAGGGTGATTTCGCTGAAGGAGTGAAATCGGGGCGGGGGTGATGTCGGTGAGGGGGGTGTTATTTTTGAGGGGGTGATATTGGGGAGGGGGTGATATCGGGGTGAGGGTGATATCGGTGTGGAGGTGATATCGGGGAGGGGGTGATATCGGGGAGGAGTGATATCGGGGTGGGGGTGATTTCGCTGAGGCTGTGAAAACGGTGCGTGGGTAATGTCGGGGAGGGGTGATATTGGGGAGGGGTGATATCCGGTAGTGGTGATATCGGGTTGGTGGTGATATCGGGGAGGGGGTGATATCGGGGAGGTGGTGATATCGGTGTGGAGTGATATCGGGGAGGGCGAGATATCGGGAAGGGGATGAAATCGGGGGGTCTTCTCGGGGAGGGGAGTGATATCGGGGAGGGGGAGTTATTGTTGAGGGGGTGATATCGGGGTGGGGGTAATATCGGGGCTGGGGTGATATCGTGGAGGGGGTGATATCGGGGTGAGGGTGGTATTGGCGAGGGGGTGATATCTGGGAGGGGTGTTATCCGGGTGGGGGTGATATCGGGGTGGGGTGATATCGGGGAGGGTGTGACATAGGGGAGGTTTATTTATCGTTGTGGAGGTGATATCTGGGAGGGGGTGATATCGGGGTGGGGGTTATATCGGGTAGGGTTCATATCGGGAGGGGTGCTTTCGGGGAAGGGGTGCTATCGGGGATGGGGTCTTATCGGGGAGGGGGTGATATCGGGGAGTGTGTGATATCGGGGAGGGGGTAATATCGGGGAGGGGTGATACCAGGAAGGGGGTGATATCGGGGAGGGGGTAATATTGTTGAGGGGTGATATCGGGGAGGGGTGATATCGGGGTGGGGTGATATCGGGGTGGGGGTAATATCGGGTGTGGGGTGATATCGGGGAGGGGGTGATATCGGGGAGGGGATGATATCGGGGAGGGGGTTATATCGGGGAGGGAGTGACATCGAGGTGTGGGTGATATCGGGGTGGGTGTAATATCGGGGGTGGGCTGATAGCGGGGAGGGGATGATATCGGGGTGAGGGTGGTATTGGGGTGGGTGATATCTGGGAGGTGTGTTCTCGGGGTGAGGGTGATATCGGAGTGGGGTGATATCGGGGAGGGGGTGATATAGTGTAAGGGGTGATATCGGAAAGGAAGTGACTTCGGGGAGGGATTTATATCGGGGTGGGGGTGATATCGGGGTGGGGGTGATATCGGGCTGGGGTGATATCGGGGTGGGGGTGATTTCGCTGAAGGAGTAAATTTCGGGCGGGGGGTGATGTCGGTGAGGGTGTGTTATTGTTGAGGGGGTGATATTGGGGAGGGGATGATATCGGGGAGGGGGTGATATAGGGTAAGGGGTGATATCGGAGAGGAAGTGACTTCGGGGAGGGGTTTATATCGGGGAGGGGCTGATATCGGGTTGGGGGTGATATCGGGGTGGGGGTGATTTCACTGAAGGAGTGAAATTGGGGCGGGGTGATGTCGGTGAGGGGGTCTTATTGTTGAGTTGGTGATATTGGGGAGGAGGTGATATCGGGGTGAGCGTGATATCGGGGTGGGGTGATATAGGAGTGGGGGTTATATCGGGGAGGGTGTGACATCGAGGTGGGGGTGATTTCGGGGTGGGTGTAATATCGGGGGTGCGGTGATATCGGGGAGGTGGTGATATCGGGGTGAGGGTGGTTTTGAGAAGGGGGTGATATTTGGGAGGTGTCTCTATAGGGTAGGGTTTTTTAATCCGTGTGGAGGTGATATTGGAGAGGGGGTGATATTGGGGTGGGGGTGATATCCGGGTCGGGGTGATATCGGGGAGGGGTGAAATCGTGGAGGGGGTGATATCGGGGAGGGAGTGACTTCGGGGAGGGGTTTATATCGGGGAGGGGTTTATATCCGGGTGGGGGTGATTTCGGGGTGGGGGTGATTTCGCAGAGCGAGTGAAATCGGGGCGGGGGTGATGTCGGGGAGGGGGTGATATTGGGGAGGGATGATATCCGGGAGGGGTGAAATCGGGTTGATGGGGATATCGGGGAGGGGGTGATATAGGGGAGGGGGTGATATCGGGGAGGGGGTGATATTGGGGAGGGGTGATATCCAGGAGGGGTGATATCGGGTTGGTGGTGATATCGGGGAGGGGGTGATATCGGGTTGGGGTGATATCGGGGAGGGGGTGGTATTGGGGTTGGGTGTTATCGGGGTGGGCGTAATATCGGGGAGGGAGTGAAATCGGGGAGGGCCGATATCGGGGAGGGGGTTATATCGGGGAGGGAGTGATATCCCGCGTGGGAATGTTATCGGGGAGGGGGTGATATCGGGGAGGGGGTGATATCGGGGTGGGGGTCATAGCGGGGGTGGGGCGATATCGGGGAGAGTGTTATATCGGGAAGGGGGTGGTATCGGAGAGGGGGTGATATCGGAGTGGGGGTGATATCGGGGAGGCGGTGAGATCGGGGTGAGGGTGATATCGGGGTGGGGTGATATCGGGGAGGGGTTGATATCTGGGAGGTGGTGATATCGGGGAGTGGTTGATATTGTTGAGGGGTGATATCGAGAATTAGTGATATCGGGGTGGGAGTGATATCGGGGTGGGGATGATATCGGGGTGGGGTGATATCGGAGTAGGGGTTATATCGGGGAGGGTGTGACATCGAGGTGGGGGTGTTATCGGGGTGGGGGTAATATCGGGGGTGCGGTGATATCGGAGAGGTGGTGATATCGGGGTGAGGTTAATATCGGGGGTGCGGTGGTATCGGGGAGGTGGTGATATCGGGGTGAGGGTGGTATTGGGGAGGGGGTGATATTTGGGAGGGGTCTATATAGGGTAGGGTTTTTTAATCTGTGTGGAGGTAATATCGGGGGTGCGGTGATATCGGAGAGGGGTGATATCGGGGTGGGGCGATATCGGGGTGGGGGTGATTTCGCTGAGCGAGTGAAATCGGGGCGGGGGTGATGTCGGGGAGGGGGTGATATTGGGAACGGATGATATCCGGGAGGGGTGAAATCGGGTTGATGGTGATATCGGGGAGGGGGTGATATCGGTGTGGGGCTGATATCGGGGAGGGGGTGGTTTCGGGGTGGGGTGATATCGGGGAGGGCGTGATATCGGGGACTAGTGATATCGGGAAGGGGGTGATATCAGGGAGGGGGTGATATCGGGGAGGGAGTAATATTGTTGAGGGGTGATATCGGGGAGGAGTGATATCGGGGTGGGGGTGATATCGGGGTGGGGGTGATATCGGTGTGGGGTGATATCGGAGTGGGGGTAATATCGGGGGTGGGGCGATATCGGGGAGAGGGTGATATCGGGATGTGGTATCGGAGAGGGGGTGATATCGGAGTTGGGGTGATATCGGGGAGGCGGTGATATCGGGGAGGAGTGATATCGGGAAGGGGGTGATATCAGGGAGGGGGTGATATCGGGGAGGGGGTAATATGGTTGAGGGGAGATATCGGGGAGGGGTGATATCGGGGTGGGGTGATATCGGGGTGGGATTAATATCGGGTGTGGGGTGATATTGGGGAGGGGGTGATATCGGGGAGGGGATAATATCGGGGGTGGGCTGATATCGGGGAGGGGGTGATATCGGGGTGAGGGTGGTATTGGGGGGTGATATCTGGGAGGTGTGTTCTCGGGTGAGGGTGATATTGGAGTGGGGTGATATCGGGGAGGGGTGATATAGGGTAAGGGGTGATATCGGAAAGGAAGTGACTTCGGGGAGGGGTTTATATCGGGGAAGGGGTGATATCGGGGTGGGGCTGATATCGGGGTTGGGGTGATATCGGGGTGGGGGTGATTTCGCTGAAGGAGTGAAATCGGGACGGGGTGATATCGGTGAGGGGGTGTTATTGTTGAGGGGGTGATATTGGGGAGGGGGTGATATCGGGGTGAGGGTGATATCGGGGTGGGGTGATATCGGAGTGGGGGTTATATCGGGGAGGATGTGACAGCGAGGTGGGGGTTATATCGGGGTGGGGGTAATATCGGGGGTGCGGTGATATCGGGGAGGGGTGATTTCGCTGAGCGAGTGAAATCGGGGCGGGGGTGATGTCGGGGAGGGGGTGATATTGGGGAGGGATGATATCCGGGAGGGGTGAAATCGGGTTGATGGTGATATCGGGGAGGGGGTGATATCGGCGTGGGGCTGATATCGGGGAGGGGGTGGTTTCGGGGTGGGGTGATATCGGGGAGGGCGTGATATCGGGGAGGAGTGATATCGGGAAGGGGGTGATATCAGGGAGGGGGTGATATCGGGGAGGGAGTAATATTGTTGAGGGGTGATATCGGGGAGGAGTGATATCGGGGTGGGGGTGATATCGGGGTGGGGGTGATATCGGTGTGGGGTGATATCGGAGTGGGGGTAATATCGGGGAGAGGGTGATATCGGGGAGGGGGTGGTATCGGAGAGGGGGTGATATCGGAGTGGGGGTGATATCGGGGAGGCGGTGATATCGGGGTGAGGGCGATATCGGGGTGGGGGTGATATCGGGGAGTGTGTGATATCGGGGAGGGGGTGATATCGGGGAGGGGGTGATAACAGGGAGGGGGTGATATCGGGGAGGGGGTAATATTGTTGAGGGGTGATATCGGGGAGGGGTGGTATCGGGGTGGGGTGATATCGGTGTGGGGGTAATATCGGGTGTTGGGTGATATCGGGGAGGGGGTGATATCGAGGAGGGCATGATATCGGGGAGGGGGTTATATCGGGGAGGGAGTGACATCGAGGTGGGGGTGATATCGGGGTGGTAGTAATATCGGGGGTGGGCTGATATCGGGGAGGGGGTGATATCGGGGTGAGGGTGGTATTGGGGGGGTGATATCTGGGAGGTGTGTTCTCGGCGTGAGGGTGATATCGGAGTGGGGTGATATCGGGGAGGGGGTGATATGAGGTAAGGGGTGATATCGGAGAGGAAGTGACTTCGGGGAGGGATTTATATCGGGGAGGGGGTGATATCGGGGTGGGGGTGATATCGGGGTGGGGGTGATATCGGGGTGAGGGTGATTTCGCTGAAGGAGTGAAATCGGGGCGGGGGTGATGTCGGTGAGGGGGTGTTGGTTTTGAGGGGGTGATATTGGGGAGGGGGTGATATCGGGGTGAGGGTGATATCTGTGTGGAGGTGATATCGGGGAGGGGGTGATATCGGGGAGGAGTGATATCGGGGTGGGGGTGATTTCGCTGAGGCTGTGAAAACGGTGCGTGGGTAATGTCGGGGAGGGGTGATATTGCGGAGGGGTGATATCCGGTAGTGGTGATATCAGGTTGGTTGTGATATCGGGGAGGGGGTGATATCGGGGAGGTGGTGATATCGGGGTGGGGTGATATCGGGGAGGGCGAGATATCGGGGAGGGGATGTAATCGGGGGGGGGTCTTCTCGGGGAGGGGAGTGATATCGGGGAGGGGGTGTTATTGTTGAAGTGGTGATATCGGGGTGGGGGTAATATCGGGGCTGGGGTGATATCGTGGAGGGGGTGATATCGGGGTGAGGGTGGTATTGGGGAGGGGGTGATATCTGGGAGGGGTGTTATCGGGGTGGGGGTGATATCGGGGTGGGGTGATATCGGGGAGGGTGTGACATAGGGGAGGTTTATTTATCGTTGTGGAGGTGATATCTGGGAGGGGGTGATATCGGGGTGGGGGTTATATCGGGTAGGGTTCATATCGGGGAGGGGTGCTTTCGGGGAAGGGGTGCTATCGGGGATGGGGTCTTATCGGGGAGGGGGTGATATCGGGGAGTGTGTGATATCGGGGAGGGGGTGATATCGGGGAGGGGTGATACCAGGAAGGGGGTGATATCGGGGAGGGGGTAATATTGTTGAGGGGTGATATCGGGGAGGGGTGATATCGGGGTGGGGTGATATCGGGGTGGGGGTAATATCGGGTGTGGGTTGATATCGGGGAGGGGGTGATATCGGGGAGGGGATGATATCGGGGAGGGGGTTATATCGGGGAGGGAGTGACATCGAGGTGTGGGTGATATCGGGGTGGGTGTAATATCGGGGGTGGGCTGATATCGGGGAGGGGATGATATCGGGGTGAGGGTGGTATTGGGGTGGGTGATATCTGGGAGGTGTGTTCTCGGGGTGAGGGTGATATCGGAGTGGGGTGATATCGGGGAGGGGTGATATAGTGTAAGGGGTGATATCGGAAAGGAAGTGACTTCGGGGAGGGATTTATATCGGGGAGGGGGTGATATCGGGGTGGGGGTGATATCGGGCTGGGGTGATATCGGGGTGGGGGTGATTTCGCTGAAGGAGTAAATTTCGGGAGGGGGGTGATGTCGGTGAGGGTGTGTTATTGTTGAGGGGGTGATATTGGGGAGGGGGTGATATCGGTGAGGGGGTGATATCGGGGAGAGGGTGATAACAGGGAGGGGGTAATATCGGGGAGGGGGTAATATTGTTGAGGGGTGATATCGGGAAGGGGTGATATCGGGGTGGGGTGATATCGGGGTGGGGTTAATATCGGGTGTGGGGTGATATCGGTTTGGTGGTGATATCGGGGAGGGGATGATATCGGGGAGGGGGTTAATATCGGGTGTGGGGTGATATCGGGGAGGGGGTGATATCGGGGAGGGGATGATATCGGGGAGGGGGTTATATCGTGGAGGGAGTGACATCGAGGTGGGGGTGATATCGGGGTGGGTGTAATATCCGGGATGGGCTGATATCGGGGAGGGGGTGATATTGGGTAAGGGGTGATATCGGAGAGGAAGTGACTTCGGGGAGGGGTTTATATCGGGGAGGGGCTGATATCGGGTTGGGGGTGATATCGGGGTGGGGGTGATATCGGGGTGGGGGTGATTTCACTGAAGGAGTGAAATTGGGGCGGGGTGATGTCGGTGAGGGGGTCTTATTGTTGAGGGGGTGATATTGGGGAGGGCGTGATATCGGGGTGAGGGTGATATCGGGGTGGGGTGATATCGGAGTGGGGGTTATATCGGGGAGGGTGTGACATCGAGGTGGGGGTGATATCGGGGTGGGGGTAATATCGGGGGTGCGGTGATATCGGGGAGGTGGTGATATCGGGGTGAGGGTGGTTTTGGGAAGGGGGTGATATTTGGGAGGTGTCTCTATAGGGTAGGGTTTTTTAATCCGTGTGGAGGTGATATGGGAGAGGGGTGATATTGGGGTGGGGGTGATATCGGGGAGGGAGTGACTTCGGGGAGGGGTTTATATCGGGGAGGGGGAGATATCGGGGTGGGGGTGATTTCGGGGTGGGGGTGATTTCGCTGAGCGAGTGAAATCGGGGCGGGGGTGATGTCGGGGAGGGGGTGATATTGGGGAGGGATGATATCCGGGAGGGGTGAAATCGGGTTGATGGGGATATCGGGGAGGGGGTGATATCGGCGTGGGGCTGATATCGGGGAGGGGGTGGTTTCGTGGTGGGGTGATATCGGGGAGGACGTGATATCGGGGAGGAGTGATATCGGGAAGGGGGTGATATCTGGGAGGGGGTGATATTCGGGGAGGGGGTAATATTATTGAGAGGTGATATCGGGGAGGGGTGATATCGGGGTGGGGGTGATATCGGGGTGGGGTGATATCGGAGTGGGGTGATATCGGGGAGGTTGTGATATCGGGGAGGGGATGATATCGAGGTGTGGGTAATATCGGGGGTGGGACGATATCGTGGAGAGGGTGATATCGGGGAGGGGGTGGTATCGGAGAGGTGGTGATATCGGAGTGGGGGTGATATCGGGGAGGCGGTGATATCGGGGTGAGGGCGATATCGGGGTGGAGGTGATATCGGGGAGTGTGTGATATAGGGGAGGGGGTGATATCGGGGAGGGGGTGATATTGGGGAGGGGTGATATCCAGGAGGGGTGATACCGGGTTGGCGGTGATATCGGAGAGGGGGTGATATCGGGTTGGGGTGATATCGGGGAGGGGGTGATACTGGTGTTGGGTGTTATCGGGGTGGGCGTAATATCGGGGAGGGAGTGAAATCGGGGAGGGCCGATATCGGGGAGGGGGTTATATCGGGGAGGGAGTGATATCCCGTGTGGGAATGATATCGGGGAGGGGGTGATATCGGGGAGGGGGTGATATCGGGGTGGGGGTGATAGCGGGGGTGGGGCGATATCGGGGAGAGTGTTATATCGGGAAGGGGGTGGTATCGGAGAGGGGGTGATATCGGAGTGGGGGTGATATCGGGGAGGCGGTGAGATCGGGGTGAGGGTGATATCGGGGTGGGGTGATATCGGGGAGGGGTTGATATCTGGGAGGTGGTGATATCGGGGGGTGGTTGATATTGTTGAGGGGTGATATCGAGAATTAGTGATATCGGGGTGGGAGTGATATCGGGGTGGGGATGATATCGGGGTGGGGTGATATCGGAGTGGGGGTTATATCTGGGTGAGGGTGGTATTGGGAGGGGGTGATATTTGGGAGGGGTCTATATAGGGTAGGGTTTTTTAATCCGTGTGGGGGTAATATCGGGGGTGCGGTGATATCGGAGAGGGGTGATATCGGGGTGGGGTGATATCGGGGTGGGGGTGATTTCGCTGAGCGAGTGAAATCGGGGCGGGGGTGATGTCGGGGAGGGGGTGATATTGGGGACGGATGACATCCGGGAGGGGTGAAATCGGGTTGACGGTGATATCGGGGAGGGGTGATATCGGTGCGGGGCTGATATCGGGGAGGGAGTGGTTTCGGGGTGGGGTGATATCGGGGAGGGCGTGACATCGGGGAGGAGTGATATCGGGAAGGGGTTGATATCAGGGAGGGGGTGATATGGGGGAGGGGGTAATATGGTTGAGGGGTGATATCGGGGAGGGGTGATATCGGGGTGGGGGTGATATCGGGATGTGGGTGATATAGGGGTGGGGTGATATCGGAGTGGGGGTGATATTGGGGAGGTGGTGATATCGGGGAGGGGATGATATCGGGGTGTGGGTAATATCGGGGGTGGGGCGATATCGGGGAGAGGGTGATATCGGGATGTGGTATCGGAGAGGGGGTGATATCGGAGTTGGGGTGATATCGGGGAGGCGGTGATATCGGGGAGGAGTGATATCGGGAAGGGGTGATATCAGGGAGGGGGTGATATCGGGGAGGGGGTAATATGGTTGAGGGGTGATATCGGGGAGGGTTGATATCGGGGTGGGGTGATATCGGGGTGGGGTTAATATCGGGTGTGGGGTGATATTGGGGAGGGGGTGATATCGGGGAGGGGATAATATCGGGGGTGGGCTGATATCGGGGAGGGGGTGATATCGGGGTGAGGGTGGTATTGGGGGGGTGATATCTGGGAGGTGTGTTCTCGGGTGAGGGTGCTATCGGAGTGGGGTGATATCGGGGAGGGGGTGATATAGGGTAAGGGGTGATATCGGAAAGGAAGTGACTTCGGGGAGGGGATTATATCGGGGAGGGGGTGATATCGGGGTGGGGGTGATATCGGGGTGGGGGTGATATCGGGGTGGGGGTGATTTCGCTGAAGGAGTGAAATCGGGGCGGGGTGATATCGGTGAGGGGTGTTATTGATGAGGGGGTGATATTGGGGAGGGGGTGATATCGGGGTGAGGGTGATATCGGGGTGGGGTGATATCGGAGTGGGGGTTATATCGGGGAGGATGTGACAGCGAGGTGGGGGTTATATCGGGGTGGGGGTAATATCGGGGGTGCGGTGATATCGGGGAGGGGTGATTTCGCTGAGCGAGTGAAATCGGGGCGGGGGTGATGTCGGGGAGGGGGTGATATTGGGGAGGGATGATATCCGGGAGGGGTGAAATCGGGTTGATGGTGATATCGGGGAGGGGGTGATATCGGTGTGGGGCTGATATCGGGAAGGGGGTGGTTTCGGGGTGGGGTGATATCGGGGAGGGCGTGATATCGGGGAGGAGTGATATCGGGAAGGGGGTGATATCAGGGAGGGGGTGATATCGGGGAGGGAGTAATATTGTTGAGGGGTGATATCGGGGAGGAGTGATATCGGGGTGGGGGTGATATCGGGGTGGGGGTGATATCGGTGTGGGGTGATATCGGAGTGGGGGTGATATCGGGGAGATGGTGATATCGGGGAGGGGGTGATATCGGGGTGTGGGTAATATTGGGGGTGGGGCGATATCGGGGAGAGGGTGATATCGGAGAGGGGGTGGTATCGGAGAGGGGGTGATATCGGAGTGGGGGTGATATCGGGGAGGCGGTGATATCGGGGTGAGGGCGATATCGGGGTGGGGGTGATATCGGGGAGTGTGTGATATCGGGGAGGGGGTGATATCGGGGTGGGGGTGATATCGGGGAGTGTGCGATATCGGGGAGAGGGTGATATCGGAGAGGGGGTGGTATCGGAGAGGGGGTGATATCGGAGTGGGGGTGATATCGGGGTGGGGTGATATCGGTGTGGGGGTAATATCGGGTGTGGGGTGATATCGGGGAGGGGGTGATATCGGGGAGGGGATGATATCGGGGAGGGGGTTATATCGGGGAGGGAGTGACATCGAGGTGGGGGTGATATCGGGGTGGTAGTAATATCGGGGGTGGGCTGATATCGGGGAGGGGGTGATATCGGGGTGAGGGTGGTATTGGGGGGGATGATATCTGGGAGGTGTGTTCTCGGGTGAGGGTGATATCGGAGTGGGGTGATATCGGGGAGGGGGTGATATAGGGTAAGGGGTGATATCGGAAAGGAAGTGACTTCGGGGAGGGGATTATATCGGGGAGGGGGTGATATCGGGGTGGGGGTGATATCGTGGTGGGGGTGATATCGGGGTGGGGGTGATTTCGCTGAAGGAGTGAAATCGGGGCGGGGTGATATCGGTGAGGGGTGTTATTGATGTGGGGGTGATATTGGGGAGGGGCTGATATCGGGGTGAGGGTGATATCGGGGTGGGGTGATATCGGAGTGGGGGTTATATCGGGGAGGATGTGACAGCGAGGTGGGGGTTATATCGGGGTGGGGGTAATATCGGGGGTGCGGTGATATCGGGGAGGGGTGATTTCGCTGAGCGAGTGAAATCGGGGCGGGGGTGATGTCGGGGAGGGGGTGATATTGGGGAGGGATGATATCCGGGAGGGGTGAAATCGGGTTGATGGTGATATCGGGGAGGGGGTGATATCGGTGTGGGGCTGATATCGGGGAGGGGGTGGTTTCAGGGTGGGGTGATATCGGGGAGGGCGTGATATCGGGATGAGTGATATCGGGAAGGGGGTGATATCAGGGAGGGGGTGATATCGGGGAGGGAGTAATATTGTTGAGGGGTGATATCGGGGAGGAGTGATATCGGGGTGGGGGTGATATCGGGGTGGGGGTGATATCGGTGTGGGGTGATATCGGAGTGGGGGGTGATATCGGGGAGGGGGTGATATCGGGGTGTGGGTAATATTGGGGGTGGGGCGATATCGGGGAGAGGGTGATATCGGGGAGGGGGTGGTATCGGAGAGGGGGTGATATCGGAGTGGGGGTGATATCGGGGAGGCGGTGATATCGGGGTGAGGGCGATATCGGGGTGGGGGTGATATCGGGGAGTGTGTGATATCGGGGAGGGGTTGATATCGGGGAGGGGGTGATAACAGGGAGGGGGTGATATCGGGGAGGGGGTAATATTGTTGACGGGTGATATCGGGGAGGGTTGATATCGGGGTGGGGTGATATCGGTGTGGGGGTAATATCGGGTGTGGGGTGATATCGGGGAGGGGGTGATATCGGGGAGGGGATGATATCGGGGAGGGGTTTATATCGGGGAGGGAGTGACATCGAGGTGGGGGTGATATCGGGGTGGTAGTAATATCGGGGGTGGGCTGATATCGGGGAGGGGGTGATATCGGGGTGAGGGTGGTATTGGGGGGGTGATATCTGGGAGGTGTGTTCTCGGCGTGAGGGTGATATCGGAGTGGGGTGATATCGGGGAGGGGGTGATATGAGGTAAGGGGTGATATCGGAGAGGAAGTGACTTCGGGGAGGGATTTATATCGGGGAGGGGGTGATATCGGGGTGTGGGTGATATCGGGGTGGGGGTGATATCGGGGTGAGGGTGATTTCGCTGAAGGAGTGAAATCGGGGCGGGGGTGATGTCGGTGAGGGGGTGTTATTTTTGAGGGGGTGATATTGGGGAGGGGGTGATATCGGGGTGAGGGTGATATCGGTGTGGAGGTGATATCGGGGAGGTGGTGATATCGGGGAGGAGTGATATCGGGGTGGGGGTGATTTCGCTGAGGCTGTGAAAACGGTGCGTGGGTAATTTCGGGGAGGGGTGATATTGGGGAGGGGTGATATCCGGTAGTGGTGATATGGGGTTGGTGGTGATATCGGGGAGGGGGTGATATCGGGGAGTTAGTGATATCGGGGTGGGGTGATATCGGGGAGGGCGAGATATCGGGGAGGGAGTGACATCGAGGTGTGGGTGATATCGGGGTGGGTGTAATATCGGGGGTGGGCTGATATCGGGGAGGGGATGATATCGGGGTGAGGGTGATATCGGAGTGGGGTGATATCGGGGAGGGGGTGATATAGTGTAAGGGGTGATATCGGAAAGGAAGTGACTTCGGGGAGGGATTTATATCGGGGAGGGGGTGATATCGGGGTGGGGGTGATATCGGGCTGGGGTGATATCGGGGTGGGGGTGATTTCGCTGAAGGAGTAAATTTCGGGAGGGGGGTGATGTCGGTGAGGGTGTGGAATTGTTGAGGGGGTGATATTGGGGAGGGGGTGATATCGGGGTGAGCGTGATATCGGTGTGGAGGTGATATCGGGGAGGGGGTGATATCGAGGAGGGGTGATATCGGGGTGGAGGTGATTTCGCTGAGGGATTGATATCGGTGCGTGGCTAATGTCGGGAAGGGGTGATATTGGGGAGGGGTGATATCCGGGAGTGGTGATATCGGGTTGGTGGTGATATCGGGGAGGGGGTGATATCGGGGTTGGGGTGATATCGGGGAGGGGGTGATATCGGGGTGGGGTAATATCGGGGAGGGCGTGATATCGGGGAGGGGGTGAAATCGGGGCGGCGGTGATATCGGGGTGAGGGTGGTATTGGGGAGGGGGTGAAATCTGGGAGGGGTGTTTCGGGGTGGGGGTGATAATAGGGTGGGGTGATATCGGGGAGGGTGTGACATAGGTGAAGTTTGTTTATCGTTGTGGCGGTGATATCTGGGAGGGGGTGATATCGGGATGGGGGTGATATCGGGGAGGCGGTGATATCGGGGTGAGGGCGATATCGGGGTGGGGGTGATATCGGGGAGGGGGTGATATCGGGGAGGTGGTGATATCGGGGAGGAGTGATATCGGGGTGGGGGTGATTTCGCTGAGGCTGTGAAAACGGTGCGTGGGTAATTTCGGGGAGGGGTGATATTGGGGAGGGGTGATATCCGGTAGTGGTGATATCGGGTTGGTGGTGATATCGGGGAGGGGGTGATATCGGGGAGTTAGTGATATCGGGGTGGGGTGATATCGGGGAGGGCGAGATATCGGGGAGGGAGTGACATCGAGGTGTGGGTGATATCGGGGTGGGTGTAATATCGGGGGTGGGCTGATATCGGGGAGGGGATGATATCGGGGTGAGGGTGGTATTGGGGTGGGTGATATCTGGGAGGTGTGTTCTCGGCGTGAGGGTGATATCGGAGTGGGGTGATATCGGGGAGGGGGTGATATAGTGTAAGGGGTGATATCGGAAAGGAAGTGACTTCGGGGAGGGATTTATATCGGGGAGGGGGTGATATCGGGGTGGGGGTGATATCGGGCTGGGGTGATATCGGGGTGGGGGTGATTTCGCTGAAGGAGTAAATTTCGGGAGGGGGGTGATGTCGGTGAGGGTGTGGAATTGTTGAGGGGGTGATATTGGGGAGGGGGTGATATCGGGGTGAGCGTGATATCGGTGTGGAGGTGATATCGGGGAGGGGGTGATATCGAGGAGGGGTGATATCGGGGTGGAGGTGATTTCGCTGAGGGATTGATATCGGTGCGTGGCTAATGTCGGGAAGGGGTGATATTGGGGAGGGGTGATATCCGGGAGTGGTGATATCGGGTTGGTGGTGATATCGGGGAGGGGGTGATATCGGGGTTGGGGTGATATCGGGGAGGGGGTGATATCGGGGTGGGGTAATATCGGGGAGGGCGTGATATCGGGGAGGGGGTGAAATCGGGGCGGCGGTGATATCGGGGTGAGGGTGGTATTGGGGAGGGGGTGAAATCTGGGAGGGGTGTTTCGGGGTGGGGGTGATAATAGGGTGGGGTGATATCGGGGAGGGTGTGACATAGGTGAAGTTTGTTTATCGTTGTGGCGGTGATATCTGGGAGGGGGTGATATCGGGATGGGGGTGATATCGGGGAGGCGGTGATATCGGGGTGAGGGCGATATCGGGGTGGGGGTGATATCGGGGAGGGGGTGATATCGGGGAGGTGGTGATATCGGGGAGGAGTGATATCGGGGTGGGGGTGATTTCGCTGAGGCTGTGAAAACGGTGCGTGGGTAATTTCGGGGAGGGGTGATATTGGGGAGGGGTGATATCCGGTAGTGGTGATATCGGGTTGGTGGTGATATCGGGGAGGGGGTGATATCGGGGAGTTAGTGATATCGGGGTGGGGTGATATCGGGGAGGGCGAGATATCGGGGAGGGAGTGACATCGAGGTGTGGGTGATATCGGGGTGGGTGTAATATCGGGGGTGGGCTGATATCGGGGAGGGGATGATATCGGGGTGAGGGTGGTATTGGGGTGGGTGATATCTGGGAGGTGTGTTCTCGGCGTGAGGGTGATATCGGAGTGGGGTGATATCGGGGAGGGGGTGATATAGTGTAAGGGGTGATATCGGAAAGGAAGTGACTTCGGGGAGGGATTTATATCGGGGAGGGGGTGATATCGGGGTGGGGGTGATATCGGGCTGGGGTGATATCGGGGTGGGGGTGATTTCGCTGAAGGAGTAAATTTCGGGAGGGGGGTGATGTCGGTGAGGGTGTGGAATTGTTGAGGGGGTGATATTGGGGAGGGGGTGATATCGGGGTGAGCGTGATATCGGTGTGGAGGTGATATCGGGGAGGGGGTGATATCGAGGAGGGGTGATATCGGGGTGGAGGTGATTTCGCTGAGGGATTGATATCGGTGCGTGGCTAATGTCGGGAAGGGGTGATATTGGGGAGGGGTGATATCCGGGAGTGGTGATATCGGGTTCGTGGTGATATCGGGGAGGGGGTGATATCGGGGTTGGGGTGATATCGGGGAGGGGGTGATATCGGGGTGGGGTAATATCGGGGAGGGCGTGATATCGGGGAGGGGGTGAAATCGGGGCGGCGGTGATATCGGGGTGAGGGTGGTATTGGGGAGGGGGTGAAATCTGGGAGGGGTGTTTCGGGGTGGGGGTGATAATAGGGTGGGGTGATATCGGGGAGGGTGTGACATAGGTGAAGTTTGTTTATCGTTGTGGCGGTGATATCTGGGAGGGGGTGATATCGGGGTGGGGGTGATATCGGGGAGGCGGTGATATCGGGGTGAGGGCGATATCGGGGTGGGGGTGATATCGGGGAGGGGGTGATATCGGGGAGGTGGTGATAGCGGGGAGGGGGTGATATTGTTGATGGGTGATAATGGGGAGGGGTGATATCGGGGTGGGGTGATATCGGGGTGGGGGTAATATCGGGTGTGGGTGATATCAGAGAGGGGGTGATGTCGGGGATGGGATGATATCGGGGATGGGGTTATATCGGGGAGGGAGTGACATCGAGTTGGGGGTGATATCGGGGTGGGTGTAATATCGGGGGTGGGCTGATATCAGGGAGGGGGTGATATCGGGGTGAGGGTGGTATAGGGGGGGTGATATCTGGGAGGTGTGTTCTCGGGGTGAGGGTGATATCGGAGTGGGGTGATATCGGGGAGGTGGTGATATAGGGTAAGGGGTGATATCGGAGAGGAAGTGACTTCGGGGAGGGATTTATATCGGGGAGGGGGTGATATCGGGGTGGGGGTGATATCGGGGTGGGGGGATTTCGCTGAAGGAGTGAAATCGGGGCGGGGCTGATGTCGGTGAGGTTGTTATTGTTGAGGGGGTGATATTGGGGAGGGGGTGATATCGGGGTGAGGGTGATATCGGTGTGGAGGTGATATCGGGGAGGGGGTTATATCGGAGAGGGGTGATATCGGGGTGGGGTGGTTTCGCTGAGGGAGAGAAATCGGTGCGTGGGTAATGTCGGGGAGGGGTGATATTGGGGAGGGGTGATATCGGGGTAGGGGTGATATCGGGGAGGGGGTGATATCGGGGTGGGGTGATATCGGGGAGGTCCTGATATCGGGGAGGGTGTGACATCGAGGTGGGGGTGATATCGGGGTGGGGGTAATATCGGGGGTGCGGTGATATCGGGGAGGTGGTGATATCGGGGTGAGGGTGGTATTGGGGAGGGGGTGATATTTTGGTGGGGTCTATATAGGGTAGGGTTTTTTAATCCGTGTGGGGTAATATCGGGGGTGCGGTGATATCGGGGAGGGGTGATATCGGGGAGGGGGTGATATCGTGGAGGGATATCGGGTAGGGAGTGACTTCGGGGAGGGGTTTATATCGGGGGGGGTGATATCGGCGTGGGGGTGATATCGGGGTGGGGGTGATTTCGCTGAGCGAGTGAATTCGGGGCGGGGTGATGTCGGGGAGGGGGTGATAATGGGGAGGGATGATATCCGGGAGGGGTGAAATCGGGTTGATGGTGATATCGGGAAGGGGGTGATATCAGGGAGGGGGTGATATCGGGGAGAGGGTAATATTGTTGAGGGGTGATATCGGGGAGGGGTGATATCGGGGTGGGCGGATATCGGGGTGTGGGTGATATCGGGGTGGGGTTAATATCGGGTGTGGGGTGATATCGGGGAGGGGTGATATCGGGGGTGGGACGATATCGGGGAGAGGGTGATATCGGGGAGGGGGTGGTATCGGAGAGGGGATGATATCGGAGTGGGGGTGAAATCGGGGAGGCGGTGATATAGGGGTGAGGGCGATATCGGGGTGGGGGTGATATCGGGGAGTGTGTGATATAGGGGAGGGGGTGATATCGGGGAGGGGGTGATATTGGGGAGGGGTGATATCCAGGAGGGGTGATATCGGGTTGGTGGTGATATCGGGGAGGGGGTGATATCGGGTTGGGGTGATATCGGGGAAGGGGTGGTATTGGGGTTGGGTGTTATCGGGGTGGGCGTGGTATCGGGGAGGGAGTGAAATCGGGGAGGGGCGATATCGGGGAGGGGGGATATCGGGGAGGGGGTTATATCGGGGAGGGAGTGATATCCCGCGTGGGAATGATATCGGGGAGGGGTTGATATCGGGGTGGGGTGATATCGGAGTGGGGGTTATATCGGGGAGGGTGTGACATCGAGGTGGGGGTGATATCGGGGTGGGGGTAATATCGGGGGTGCGGTGATATCCGGGAGGTGGTGATATCGGGGTGAGGGTGGTATTGGGGAGGGGGTGATATTTTGGTGGGGTCTATATAGGGTAGGGTTTTTTAATCCGTGTGTGGGTAATATCGGGGGTGCGGTAATATCGGGGAGGGGGTGATATCGTGGAGGGGGTGATATCGGGGAGGGAGTGATATCGGGGAGGGAGTGACTTCGGGGATGGGTTTATATCGGGGAGGGGTTTATATCGGGGAGGGGTTTATATCGGGAAGGGGGTGATATCGGGGTGGGGGTGATATCGGGGTGGGGGTGATTTCGCTGAGCGAGTGAAATCGGGGCGGGGTGATGTCGGGGAGGGGGTGATAATGGGGAGGGATGATATCCGGGAGGGTGAAATCGGGTTGATGGTGATATCAAGGAGGGGGTGATATCCGCGTGGGGCTGCTATCGGGGAGGGGGTGATATCGGTGTGGGGGTAATATCGGGTGTTGGGTGATATCGGGGAGGGGGTGATATCGAGGAGGGCATGATATCGGGGAGGGGGTTATATCGGGGAGGGAGTGACATCGAGGTGGGGGTGATATCGGGGTGGTAGTAATATCGGGGGTGGGCTGATATCGGGGAGGGGGTGATATCGGGGTGAGGGTGGTATTGGGGGGGTGATATCTGGGAGGTGTGTTCTCGGCGTGAGGGTGATATCGGAGTGGGGTGATATCGGGGAGGGGGTGATATAAGGTAAGGGGTGATATCGGAGAGGAATTGACTTCGGGGAGGGATTTATATCGGGGAGGGGGTGATATCGGGGTGGGGGTGATATCGGGGTGGGGGTGATATCGGGGTGAGGGTGATTTCGCTGAAGGAGTGAAATCGGGGCGGGGTTGATGTCGGTGAGGGGGTGTTGGTTTTGAGGGGGTGATATTGGGGAGGGGGTGATATCGGGGTGAGGGTGATATCGGTGTGGAGGTGATATCGGGGAGGGGGTGATATCGGGGAGGAGTGATATCGGGGTGGGGGTGATTTCGCTGAGGCTGTGAAAACGGTGCGTGGGTAATGTCGGGGAGGGGTGATATTGCGGAGGGGTGATATCCGGTAGTGGTGATATCGGGTTGGTTGTGATATCGGGGAGGGGGTGATATCGGGGAGGTGGTGATATCGGGGTGGGGTGATATCGGGGAGGGCGAGATATCGGGGAGGGGATGTAATCGGGGGGGGGTCTTCTCGGGGAGGGGAGTGATATCGGGGAGGGGGTGTTATTGTTGAAGTGGTGATATCGGGGTGGGGGTAATATCGGGGCTGGGGTGATATCGTGGAGGGGGTGATATCGGGGTGAGGGTGGTATTGGGGAGGGGGTGATATCTGGGAGGGGTGTTATCGGGGTGGGGGTGATATCGGGGTGGGGTGATATCGGGGAGGGTGTGACATAGGGGAGGTTTATTTATCCTTGTGGAGGTGATATCTGGGAGGGGGTGATATCGGGGTGGGGGTTATATCGGGTAGGGTTCATATCGGGGAGGGGTGCTTTCGGGGAAGGGGTGCTATCGGGGATGGGGTCTTATCGGGGAGGGGGTGATATCGGGGAGTGTGTGATATCGGGGAGGGGGTGATATCGGGGAGGGGTGATACCAGGAAGGGGGTGATATCGGGGAGGGGGTAATATTGTTGAGGGGTGATATCGGGGAGGGGTGATATCGGGGTGGGGTGATATCGGGGTGGGGGTAATATCGGGTGTGGGGTGATATCGGGGAGGGGTGATATCGGGGAGGGGATGATATCGGGGAGGGGGTTATATCGGGGAGGGAGTGACATCGAGGTGTGGGTGATATCGGGGTGGGTGTAATATCGGGGGTGGGCTGATATCGGGAGGGGATGATATCGGGGTGAGGGTGGTATTGGGGTGGGTGATATCTGGGAGGTGTGTTCTCGGGGTGAGGGTGATATCGGAGTGGGGTGATATCGGGGAGGTGGTGATATAGTGTAAGGGGTGATATCGGAAAGGAAGTGACTTCGGGGAGGGATTTATATCGGGGAGGGGGTGATATCGGGGTGGGGGTGATATCGGGCTGGGGTGATATCGGGGTGGGGGTGATTTCGCTGAAGGAGTAAAATTCGGGAGGGGGGTGATGTCGGTGAGGGTGTGTTATTGTTGAGGGGGTGATATTGGGGAGGGGGTGATATCGGTGAGGGGGTGATATCGGGGAGAGGGTGATAACAGGGAGGGGGTAATATCGGGGAGGGGGTAATATTGTTGAGGGGTGATATCGGGAAGGGGTGATATCGGGGTGGGGTGATATCGGGGTGGGGTTAATATCGGGTGTGGGGTGATATCGGTTTGGTGGTGATATCGGGGAGGGGATGATATCGGGGAGGGGGTTAATATCGGGTGTGGGGTGATATCGGGGAGGGGGTGATATCGGGGAGGGGATGATATCGGGGAGGGGGTTATATCGTGGAGGGAGAGACATCGAGGTGGGGGTGATATCGGGGTGGGTGTAATATCCGGGATGGGCTGATATCGGGGAGGGGGTGATATTGGGTAAGGGGTGATATCGGAGAGGAAGTGACTTCGGGGAGGGGTTTATATCGGGGAGGGGCTGATATCGGGTTGGGGGTGATATCGGGGTGGGGGTGATATCGGGGTGGGGGTGATTTCACTGAAGGAGTGAAATTGGGGCGGGGTGATGTCGGTGAGGGGGTCTTATTGTTGAGGGGGTGATATTGGGGAGGGCGTGATATCGGGGTGAGGGTGATATCGGGGTGGGGTGATATCGGAGAGGGGGTTATATCGGGGAGGGTGTGACATCGAGGTGGGGGTGATATCGGGGTGGGGGTAATATCGGGGGTGCGGTGATATCGGGGAGGTGGTGATATCGGGGTGAGGGTGGTTTTGGGAAGGGGGTGATATTTGGGAGGTGTCTCTATAGGGTAGGGTTTTTTAATCCGTGTGGAGGTGATATGGGAGAGGGGTGATATTGGGGTGGGGGTGATATCCGGGTCGGGGTGATATCGGGGAGGGGTGAAATCGGGGAGGGGGTGATAATGGGGAGGGGGTGATATCGGGGAGGGAGTGACTTCGGGGAGGGGTTTATATCGGGGAGGGGGAGATATCGGGGTGGGGGTGATTTCGGGGTGGGGGTGATTTCGCTGAGCGAGTGAAATCGGGGCGGGGGTGATGTCGGGGAGGGGGTGATATTGGGGAGGGATGATATCCGGGAGGGGTGAAATCGGGTTGATGGGGATATCGGGGAGGGGGTGATATCGGCGTGGGGCTGATATCGGGGAGGGGGTGGTTTCGTGGTGGGGTGATATCGGGGAGGACGTGATATCGGGGAGGAGTGATATCGGGAAGGGGGTGATATCTGGGAGGGGGTGATATTCGGGGAGGGGGTAATATTATTGAGAGGTGATATCGGGGAGGGGTGATATCGGGGTGGGGGTGATATCGGGGTGGGGTGATATCGGAGTGGGGTGATATCGGGGAGGTTGTGATATCGGGGAGGGGATGATATCGGGGTGTGGGTAATATCGGGGGTGGGACGATATCGTGGAGAGGGTGATATCGGGGAGGGGGTGGTATCGGAGAGGTGGTGATATCGGAGTGGGGGTGATATCGGGGAGGCGGTGATATCGGGGTGAGGGCGATATCGGGGTGGAGGTGATATCGGGGAGTGTGTGATATAGGGGAGGGGGTGATATCGGGGAGGGGGTGATATTGGGGAGGGGTGATATCCAGGAGGGGTGATACCGGGTTGGCGGTGATATCGGAGAGGGGGTGATATCGGGTTGGGGTGATATCGGGGAGGGGGTGGTACTGGGGTTGGGTGTTATCGGGGTGGGCGTAATATCGGGGAGGGAGTGAAATCGGGGAGGGCCGATATCGGGGAGGGGGTTATATCGGGGAGGGAGTGATATCCCGTGTGGGAATGATATCGGGGAGGGGGTGATATCGGGGAGGGGGTGATATCGGGGTGGGGGTGATAGCGGGGGTGGGGCGATATCGGGGAGAGTGTTATATCGGGAAGGGGGTGGTTTCGGAGAGGGGGTGATATCGGGGAGGCGGTGAGATCGGGGTGAGGGTGATATCGGGGTGGGGTGATATCGGGGAGGGCTTGATATCTGGGAGGTGGTGATATCGGGGGGTGGTTGATATTGTTGAGGGGTGATATCGAGAATTAGTGATATCGGGGTGGGAGTGATATCGGGGTGGGGATGATATCGGGGTGGGGGTTATATCTGGGTGAGGGTGGTATTGGGAGGGGGTGATATTTGGGAGGGGTCTATATAGGGTAGGGTTTTTTAATCCGTGTGGGGGTAATATCGGGGGTGCGGTGATATCGGAGAGGGGTGATATCGGGGTGGGGTGATATCGGGGTGGGGGTGATTTCGCTGAGCGAGTGAAATCGGGGCGGGGGTGATGTCGGGGAGGGGGTGATATTGGGGACGGATGACATCCGGGAGGGGTGAAATCGGGTTGACGGTGATATCGGGGAGGGGTGATATCGGTGCGGGGCTGATATTGGGGAGGGGGTGGTTTCGGGGTGGGGTGATATCGGGGAGGGCGTGATATCGGGGAGGAGTGATATCGGGAAGGGGTTGATATCAGGGAGGGGGTGATATGGGGGAGGGGGTAATATGGTTGAGGGGTGATATCGGGGAGGGGTGATATCGGGGTGGGGGTGATATCGGGATGTGGGTGATATAGGGGTGGGGTGATATCGGAGTGGGGGTGATATTGGGGAGGTGGTGATATCGGGGAGGGGATGATATCGGGGTGTGGGTAATATCGGGGGTGGGGCGATATCGGGGAGAGGGTGATATCGGGATGTGGTATCGGAGAGGGGGTGATATCGGAGTTGGGGTGATATCGGGGAGGCGGTGATATCGGGGAGGAGTGATATCGGGAAGGGGTGATATCAGGGAGGGGGTGATATCGGGGAGGGGGTAATATGGTTGAGGGGTGATATCGGGGAGGGTTGATATCGGGGTGGGGTGATATCGGGGTGGGGTTAATATCGGGTGTGGGGTGATATTGGGGAGGGGGTGATATCGGGGAGGGGATAATATCGGGGGTGGGCTGAAATCGGGGAGGGGGTGATATCGGGGTGAGGGTGGTATTGGGGGGGTGATATCTGGGAGGTGTGTTCTCGGGTGAGGGTGATATCGGAGTGGGGTGATATCGGGGAGGGGGTGATATAGGGTAAGGGGTGATATCGGAAAGGAAGCGACTTCGGGGAGGGGATTATATCGGGGAGGGGGTGATATCGGGGTGGGGGTGATATCGGGGTGGGGGTGATATCGGGGTGGGGGTGATTTCGCTGAAGGAGTGAAATCGGGGCGGGGTGATATCGGTGAGGGGTGTTATTGATGAGGGGGTGATATTGGGGAGGGGGTGATATCGGGGTGAGGGTGATATCGGGGTGGGGTGATATCGGAGTGGGGGTTATATCGGGGAGGATGTGACAGCGAGGTGGGGGTTATATCGGGGTGGGGGTAATATCGGGGGTGCGGTGATATCGGGGAGGGGTGATTTCGCTGAGCGAGTGAAATCGGGGCGGGGGTGATGTCGGGGAGGGGGTGATATTGGGGAGGGATGATATCCGGGAGGGGTGAAATCGGGTTGATGGTGATATCGGGGAGGGGGTGATATCGGTGTGGGGCTGATATCGGGAAGGGGGTGGTTTCGGGGTGGGGTGATATCGGGGAGGGCGTGATATCGGGGAGGAGATATATCGGGAAGGGGGTGATATCAGAGAGGGGGTGATTTCGGGGAGGGAGTAATATTGTTGAGGGGTGATATCGGGGAGGAGTGATATCGGGGTGGGGGTGATATCGGGGTGGGGGTGATATCGGTGTGGGGTGATATCGGAGTGGGGGTGATATCGGGGAGATGGTGATATCGGGGAGGGGGTGATATCGGGGTGTGGGTAATATTGGGGGTGGGGCGATATCGGGGAGAGGGTGATATCGGAGAGGGGGTGGTATCGGAGAGGGGGAGATATCGGGGGGGTGGTGATATCGGGGAGGCGGTGATATCGGGGTGAGGGCGATATCGGGGTGGGGGTGATATCGGGGAGTGTGTGATATCGGGGAGGGGGTGATATCGGGGAGGGGGTGATAACAGGGAGGGGGTGATATCGGGGAGGGGGTAATATTGTTGAGGGGTGATATCGGGGAGGGTTGATATCGGGGTGGGGTGATATCGGTGTGGGGGTAATATCGGGTGTGGGGTGATATCGGGGAGGGGGTGATATCGGGGAGGGGATGATATCGGGGAGGGGGTTATATCGGGGAGGGAGTGACATCGAGGTGGGGGTGATATCGGGGTGGTAGTAATATCGGGGGTGGGCTGATATCGGGGAGGGGGTGATATCGGGGTGAGGGTGGTATTGGGGGGGATGATATCTGGGAGGTGTGTTCTCGGGTGAGGGTGATATCGGAGTGGGGTGATATCGGGGAGGGGGTGATATAGGGTAAGGGGTGATATCGGAAAGGAAGTGACTTCGGGGAGGGGATTATATCGGGGAGGGGGTGATATCGGGGTGGGGGTGATATCGGGGTGGGGGTGATATCGGGGTGGGGGTGATTTCGCTGAAGGAGTGAAATCGGGGCGGGGTGATATCGGTGAGGGGTGTTATTGATGAGGGGGTGATATTGGGGAGGGGGTGATATCGGGGTGAGGGTGATATCGGGGTGGGGTGATATCGGAGTGGGGGTTATATCGGGGAGGATGTGACAGCGAGGTGGGGGTTATATCGGGGTGGGGTTAATATCGGGGGTGCGGTGATATCGGGGAGGGGTGATTTCGCTGAGCGAGTGAAATCGGGGCGGGGGTGATGTCGGGGAGGGGGTGATATTGGGGAGGGATGATATCCGGGAGGGGTGAAATCGGGTTGATGGTGATATCGGGGAGGGGGTGATATCGGTGTGGGGCTGATATCGGGGAGGGGGTGGTTTCAGGGTGGGGTGATATCGGGGAGGGCGTGATATCGGGGAGGAGTGATATCGGGAAGGGGGTGATATCAGGGAGGGGGTGATATCGGGGAGGGAGTAATATTGTTGAGGGGTGATATCGGGGAGGAGTGATATCGGGGTGGGGGTGATATCGGGGTGGGGGTGATATCGGTGTGGGGTGATATCGGAGTGGGGGGTGATATCGGGGAGATGGTGATATCGGGGAGGGGGTGATATCGGGGTGTGGGTAATATTGGGGGTGGGGCGATATCGGGGAGAGGGTGATATCGGGGAGGGGGTGGTATCGGAGAGGGGGTGATATCGGAGTGGGGGTGATATCGGGGAGGCGGTGATATCGGGGTGAGGGCGATATCGGGGTGGGGGTGATATCGGGGAGTGTGTGATATCGGGGAGGGGTTGATATCGGGGAGGGGGTGATAACAGGGAGGGGGTGATATCGGGGAGGGGGTAATATTGTTGAGGGGTGATATCGGGGAGGGTTGATATCGGGGTGGGGTGATATCGGTGTGGGGGTAATATCGGGTGTGGGGTGATATCGGGGAGGGGGTGATATCGGGGAGGGGATGATATCGGGGAGGGGTTTATATCGGGGAGGGAGTGACATCGAGGTGGGGGTGATATCGGGGTGGTAGTAATATCGGGGGTGGGCTGATATCGGGGAGGGGGTGATATCGGGGTGAGGGTGGTATTGGGGGGGTGATATCTGGGAGGTGTGTTCTCGGCGTGAGGGTGATATCGGAGTGGGGTGATATCGGGGAGGGGGTGATATGAGGTAAGGGGTGATATCGGAGAGGAAGTGACTTCGGGGAGGGATTTATATCGGGGAGGGGGTGATATCGGGGTGGGGGTGATATCGGGGTGGGGGTGATATCGGGGTGAGGGTGATTTCGCTGAAGGAGTGAAATCGGGGCGGTGGTGATGTCGGTGAGGGGGTGTTATTTTTGAGGGGGTGATATTGGGGAGGGGGTGATATCGGGGTGAGGGTGATATCGGTGTGGAGGTGATATCGGGGAGGTGGTGATATCGGGGAGGAGTGATATCGGGGTGGGGGTGATTTCGCTGAGGCTGTGAAAACGGTGCGTGGGTAATTTCGGGGAGGGGTGATATTGGGGAGGGGTGATATCCGGTAGTGGTGATATCGGGTTGGTGGTGATATCGGGGAGGGGGTGATATCGGGGAGTTAGTGATATCGGGGTGGGGTGATATCGGGGAGGGCGAGATATCGGGGAGGGAGTGACATCGAGGTGTGGGTGATATCGGGGTGGGTGTAATATCGGGGGTGGGCTGATATCGGGGAGGGGATGATATCGGGGTGAGGGTGGTATTGGGGTGGGTGATATCTGGGAGGTGTGTTCTCGGCGTGAGGGTGATATCGGAGTGGGGTGATATCGGGGAGGGGGTGATATAGTGTAAGGGGTGATATCGGAAAGGAAGTGACTTCGGGGAGGGATTTATATCGGGGAGGGGGTGATATCGGGGTGGGGGTGATATCGGGCTGGGGTGATATCGGGGTGGGGGTGATTTCGCTGAAGGAGTAAATTTCGGGAGGGGGTGATGTCGGTGAGGGTGTGGAATTGTTGAGGGGGTGATATTGGGGAGGGGGTGATATCGGGGTGAGCGTGATATCGGTGTGGAGGTGATATCGGGGAGGGGGTGATATCGAGGAGGGGTGATATCGGGGTGGAGGTGATTTCGCTGAGGGATTGATATCGGTGCGTGGCTAATGTCGGGAAGGGGTGATATTGGGGAGGGGTGATATCCGGGAGTGGTGATATCGGGTTGGTGGTGATATCGGGGAGGGGGTGATATCGGGCTTGGGGTGATATCGGGGAGGGGGTGATATCGGGGTGGGGTAATATCGGGGAGGGCGTGATATCGGGGAGGGGGTGAAATCGGGGCGGCGGTGATATCGGGGTGAGGGTGGTATTGGGGAGGGGGTGAAATCTGGGAGGGGTGTTTCGGGGTGGGGGTGATAATAGGGTGGGGTGATATCGGGGAGGGTGTGACATAGGTGAAGTTTGTTTATCGTTGTGGCGGTGATATCTGGGAGGGGGTGATATCGGGGTGGGGGTGATATCGGGGAGGCGGTGATATCGGGGTGAGGGCGATATCGGGGTGGCGGTGATATCGGGGAGGGGGTGATATCGGGGAGGTGGTGATAGCGGGGAGGGGGTGATATTGTTGAGGGGTGATAATGGGGAGGGGTGATATCGGGGTGGGGTGATATCGGGGTGGGGGTAATATCGGGTGTGGGTGATATCGGAGAGGGGGTGATATCGGGGATGGGATGATATCGGGGATGGGGTTATATCGGGGAGGGAGTGACATCGAGTTGGGGGTGATATCGGGGTGGGTGTAATATCGGGGGTGGGCTGATATCAGGGAGGGGGTGATATCGGGGTGAGGGTGGTATAGGGGGGGTGATATCTGGGAGGTGTGTTCTCGGGGTGAGGGTGATATCGGAGTGGGGTGATATCGGGGAGGGGGTGATATAGGGTAAGGGGTGATATCGGAGAGGAAGTGACTTCGGGGAGGGATTTATTTCGGGGAGGGGGTGATATCGGGGTGGGGGTGATATCGGGGTGGGGGGATTTCGCTGAAGGAGTGAAATCGGGGCGGGGCTGATGTCGGTGAGGTTGTTATTGTTGAGGGGGTGATATTGGGGAGGGGGTGATATCGGGGTGAGGGTGATATCGGTGTGGAGGTGATATCGGGGAGGGGGTTATATCGGAGAGGGGTGATATCGGGGTGGGGGTGGTTTCGCTGAGGGAGTGAAATCGGTGCGTGGGTAATGTTGGGGAGGGGTGATATTGGGGAGGGGTGATATCGGGGTAGGGGTGATATCGGGGAGGGGGTGATATCGGGGTGGGGTGATATCGGGGAGGTCCTGATATCGGGGAGGGTGTGACATCGAGGTGGGGGTGATATCGGGGTGGGGGTAATATCGGGGGTGCGGTGATATCGGGGAGGTGGTGATATCGGGGTGAGGGTGGTATTGGGGAGGGGGTGATATTTTGGTGGGGTCTATATAGGGTAGGGTTTTTTAATCCGTGTGGGGGTAATATCGGGGGTGCGGTGATATCGGGGAGGGGTGATATCGGGGAGGGGGTGATATCGTGGAGGGATATCGGGTAGGGAGTGACTTCGGGGAGGGGTTTATATCGGGAGGGGGGTGATATCGGCGTGGGGGTGATATCGGGGTGGGGGTGATTTCGCTGAGCGAGTGAATTCGGGGCGGGGTGATGTCGGGGAGGGGGTGATAATGGGGAGGGATGATATCCGGGAGGGGTGAAATCGGGTTGATGGTGATATCGGGAAGGGGGTGATATCAGGGAGGGGGTGATATCGGGGAGAGGGTAATATTGTTGAGGGGTGATATCGGGGAGGGGTGATATCGGGGTGGGCGGATATCGGGGTGTGGGTGATATCGGGGTGGGGTTAATATCGGGTGTGGGGTGATATCGGGGAGGGGGTGATATCGGGGGTGGGACGATATCGGGGAGAGGGTGATATCGGGGAGGGGGTGGTATCGGAGAGGGGATGATATCGGAGTGGGGGTGAAATCGGGGAGGCGGTGATATAGGGGTGAGGGCGATATCGGGGTGGGGGTGATATCGGGGAGTGTGTGATATAGGGGAGGGGGTGATATCGGGGAGGGGGTGATATTGGGGAGGGGTGATATCCAGGAGGGGTGATATCGGGTTGGTGGTGATATCGGGGAGGGGGTGATATCGGGTTGGGGTGATATCGGGGAAGGGGTGGTATTGGGGTTGGGTGTTATCGGGGTGGGCGTGGTATCGGGGAGGGAGTGAAATCGGGGAGGGGCGATATCGGGGAGGGGGGATATCGGGGAGGGGGTTATATCGGGGAGGGAGTGATATCCCGCGTGGGAATGATATCGGGGAGGGGTTGATATCGGGGTGGGGTGATATCGGAGTGGGGGTTATATCGGGGAGGGTGTGACATCGAGGTGGGGGTGATATCGGGGTGGGGGTAATATCGGGGGTGCGGTGATATCCGGGAGGTGGTGATATCGGGGTGAGGGTGGTATTGGGGAGGGGGTGATATTTTGGTGGGGTCTATATAGGGTAGGGTTTTTTAATCCGTGTGTGGGTAATATCGGGGGTGCGGTAATATCGGGGAGGGGGTGATATCGTGGAGGGGGTGATATCGGGGAGGGAGTGATATCGGGGAGGGAGTGACTTCGGGGAGGGGTTTATATCGGGGAGGGGTTTATATCGGGGAGGGGTTTATATCGGGAAGGGGGTGATATCGGGGTGGGGGTGATATCGGGGTGGGGGTGATTTCGCTGAGCGAGTGAAATCGGGGCGGGGTGATGTCGGGGAGGGGGTGATAATGGGGAGGGATGATATCCGGGAGGGGTGAAATCGGGTTGATGGTGATATCAAGGAGGGGGTGATATCCGCGTGGGGCTGCTATCGGGGAGGGGGTGGTTTCGGGGTGGGGTAATATCGGGGAGGACGTGATATCGGGGAGAAGTGATATCGTAAGGGAGTGATATCAGGGAGGGGGTGATATCGGGGAGGGGGTAATATTGTTGAGGGGTGATATCGGGGAGGGGTGATATCGGGGTGGGGGGGATATCGGGGTGTGGGTGATATCGGGGTGGGGTGATATCGGAGTGGGGGTGATATCGGGGGCGTGGTGATATCGGGGAGGGGATGATTTCGGGGTGAGGGTGATATCGGGATGTGGTATCGGAGAGGGGGTGATATCGGTGTGGGGGTGATATCGGGGAGGCGGTGATAACGGGGTGAGGGCGAATTCGGGGTGGGGGTGATGTCGGGGAGTGTGTGATATCGGGGAGGGGGTGATATCGGGGAGAGGGTGATAACAGGGTGGGGGTAATATCGGGGAGGGGGTAATATTGTTGAGGGGTGATATCGGGAAGCGGTGATATCGGGGTGGGGTGATATCGGGGTGGGGTTAATATCGGGTGTGGGGTGATATCGGGGAGGGGGTGATATCGGGGAGGGGATGATATCGGGGAGGGGGTTATATCGTGGAGGGAGTGACATCGAGGTGGGGGTGATATCGGGGTGGGTGTAATATCCGGGATGGGCTGATATCGGGGAGGGGGTGATATCGGGGTGAGGGTGGTATTGGGGAGGGGGTGATATCTGGGAGGTGTGTTCTCGGGGTGAGGGTGATATCGGAGTGGGGTGATATCGGGGAGGGGGTGATATAGGGTAAGGGGTGATATCGGAGAGGAAGAGACTTCGGGGAGGGGTTTATATCGGGGAGGTGCTGATATCGGGTTGGGGGTGATATCGGGGTGGGGGTGATATCGGGGTGGGGGTGATTTCGCTGAAGGAGTGAAATTGGGGCGGGGTGATGTCGGTGAGAGGGTCTTATTGTTGAGGGGGATATTGGGGAGGGGGTGATATCGGGGTGAGGGTGATATCGGGGTGGGGTGATATCGGAGTGGGGGTTATATCGGGGAGGGTGTGACATCGAGGTGGGGGTGATATCGGGGTGGGGGTAATAGCGGGGGTGCGGTGATATCGGGGAGGTGGTGATATCGGGGTGAGGGTGGTTTTGGGAAGGGGGTGATATTTGGGAGGTGTCTCTATAGGGTAGGGTTTTTTAATCCGTGTGGAGGTGATATTGGAGAGGGGGTGATATTGGGGTGGGGGTGATATCCGGGTCGGGGTTATATCGGGGAGGGGTGAAATCGGGGAGGGGATGATATCGGGAAGGGGGTGATATCGGGGAGGGAGTGACTTCGGGGAGGGGTTTATATCGGGGAGGGGGAGATATCGGGGTGGGGGTGATTTCGGGGTGGGGGTGATTTCGCTGAGCGAGTGAAATCGGGACGGGGTGATGTCGGGGAGGGGGTGATATTGGGGAGGGATGATATCCGGGAGGGGTGAAATCGGTTTGATGGGGATATCGGGGAGGGGGTGATATCGGTGTGGGGCTGATATCGGGGAGGGGGTGGTTTCGTGGTGGGGTGATATCGGGGAGGGCGTGATATCGGGGAGGAGTGATATCGGGAAGGGGGTGATATCTGGGAGGGGGTGATATTCGGGGTGGGGGTAATATTATTGAGAGGTGATATCGGGGAGGGGTGATATCGTGGTGGGGGTGATATCGGGTTGACGGTGATATCGGGGAGGGGTGATATCGGTGCGGGGCTGATATCGGGGAGGGGGTGGTTTCGGGGTGGGGTGATATCGGGGAGGGCGTGATATCGGGGAGGAGTGATATCGGGAAGGGGTTGATATCAGGGAGGGGGTGATATCGGGGAGGGGGTAATATGGTTGAGGGGTGATATCGGGGAGGGGTGATATCGGGGTGGGGTGATATCGGGATGTGGGTGATATAGGGGTGGGGTGATATCGGAGTGGGGGTGATATTGGGGAGGTGGTGATATCGGGGAGGGGATGATATCGGGGTGTGGGTAATATCGGGGGTGGGGCGATATCGGGGAGAGGGTGATATCGGGATGTGGTATCGGAGAGGGGGTGATATCGGAGTTGGGGTGATATCGGGGAGGCGGTGATATCGGGGAGGAGTGATATCGGGAAGGGGGTGATATCAGGGAGGGGGTGATATCGGGGAGGGGGTAATATGGTTGAGGGGTGATATCGGGGAGGTGTGATATCGGGGTGGGGTGATATCGGGGTGGGGTTAATATCGGGTGTGGGGTGATATTGGTGAGGGGGTGATATCGGGGAGGGGATAATATCGGGGGTGGCCTGATATCGGGGAGGGGGTGATATCGGGGTGAGGGTGGTATTGGGGGGGGGTGATATCTGGGAGGTGTGTTCTCGGGTGAGGGTGATATCGGAGTGGGGTGATATCGGGGAGGGGGTGAAATAGGGTAAGGGGTGATATCGGAAAGGAAGTGACTTCGGGGAGGGGTTTATATCGGGGAGGGGGTGATATCGGGGTGGGGGTGATATCGGGGTGGGGGTGATATCGGGGTGGGGGTGATTTCGCTGAAGGAGTGAAATCGGGGCGGGGTGATATCGGTGAGGGGGTGTTATTGATGAGGGGGTGATATTGGGGAGGGGGTGATATCGGGGTGAGGGTGATATCGGGGTGGGGTGATTTCGGAGTGGGGGTTATATCGGGGAGGATGTGACAGCGATGTGGGGGTTATATCGGGGTGGGGGTAATATCGGGGGTGCGGTGATATCGGGGAGGGGTGATTTCGCTGAGCGAGTGAAATCGGGGCGGGGGTGATATCGGGGAGGGGGTGATATCAGGGAGGGGGTGATATCGGGGAGGGAGTAATATTGTTGAGGGGTGATATCGGGGAGGAGTGATATCGGGGTGGGGGTGATATCGGGGTGGGGGTGATATCGGTGTGGGGTGATATCGGAGTGGGGGTGATATCGGGGAGATGGTGATATCGGGGAGGGGTGATATAGGGGTGTGGGTAATATTGGGGGTGGGGCGATATCGGGGAGAGGGTGATATCGGGGAGGTGGTGGTATCGGAGAGGGGGTGATATCGGAGTGGGGGTGATATCGGGGAGGCGGTGATATCGGGGTGAGGGCGATATCGGGGTGGGGGTGATATCGGGGAGTGTGTGATATCGGGGTGGGGGTGATATCGGGGAGGGGGTGATAACAGGGAGGGGGTGATATCGGGGAGGGGGTAATATTGTTGAGGGGTGATATCGGGGAGGGGTGATATCGGGGTGGGTGATATCGGTATGGGGGTAATATCGGGTGTGGGGTGATATCGGGGAGGGGGTGATATCGGGGAGGGGATGATATCGGGGAGGGGGTTATATCGGGGAGGGAGTGACATCGAGGTGGGGGTGATATCGGGGTGGTAGTAATATCGGGGGTGGGCTGATATCGGGGAGGGGGTGATATCGGGGTGAGGGTGGTATTGGGGGGGTGATATCTGGGAGGTGTGTTCTCGGCGTGAGGGTGATATCGGAGTGGGGTGATATCGGGGAGTGGGTGATATAAGGTAAGGGGTGATATCGGAGAGGAAGTGACTTCGGGGAGGGATTTATATCGGGGAGGGGGTGATATCGGGGTGGGTGTGATATCGGGGTGGGGGTGATATCGGGGTGAGGGTGATTTCGCTGAAGGAGTGAAATCGGGGCGGGGGTGATGTCGGTGAGGGGGTGTTATTTTTGAGGGGGTGATATTGGGGAGGGGGTGATATCGGGGTGAGGGTGATATCGGTGTGGAGGTGATATCGGGGAGGGGGTGATATCGGGGAGGAGTGATATCGGGGTGGGGGTGATTTCGCTGAGGCTGTGAAAACGGTGCGTGGGTAATGTCGGGGAGGGGTGATATTGCGGAGGGGTGATATCCGGTAGTGGTGATATCGGGTTGGTGGTGATATCGGGGAGGGGGTGATATCGGGGAGGTGGTGATATCGGGGTGGGGTGATATCGGGGAGGGCGAGATATCGGGGAGGGGATGAAATCGGGGGGGGGGTCTTCTCGGGGAGGGGAGTGATATCGGGGAGGGGGTGTTATTGTTGAGGGGGTGATATCGGGGTGGGGGTAATATCGGGGCTGGGGTGATATCGTGGAGGGCGTGATATCGGGGTGAGGGTGGTATTGGGGAGGGGGTGATATCTGGGAGGGGTGTTATCGGGGTGGGGGTGATATCGCGGTGGGGTGATATCGGGGAGGGTGTGACATAGGGGAGGTTTATTTATCGTTGTGGAGGTGATATCTGGGAGGGGGTGATATCGGGGTAGGGGTTATATCGGGTAGGGTTCATATCGGGGAGGGGTGCTTTCGGTGAAGGGGTGCTATCGGGGATGGGGTCTTATCGGGGAGGGGGTGATATCGGGGAGTGTGTGATATCGGGGAGGGGGTGATATCGGGGAGGGGTGATACCAGGAAGGGGGTGATATCGGGGAGGGGTTAATATTGTTGAGGGGTGATATCGGGGAGGGGTGATATCGGGGTGGGGTGATATCGGGGTGGGGGTAATATCGGGTGTGGGGTGATATCGGGGAGGGGGTGGTATCGGGGAGGGGATGATATCGGGGAGGGGGTTATATCGGGGTGAGGGTGGTATTGGGGTGGGTGATATCTGGGAGGTGTGTTCTCGGGGTGAGGGTGATATCGGAGTGGGGTGATATCGGGGAGGGGGTGATATAGTGTAAGGGGTGATATCGGAAAGGAAGTGACTTCGGGGAGGGATTTATATCGGGGAGGGGGTGATATCAGGGTGGGGGTGATATCGGGCTGGGGTGATATCGGGGTGGGGGTGATTTCGCTGAAGGAGTAAATTTCGGGAGGGGGGTGATGTCGGTGAGGGTGTGTTATTGTTGAGGGGGTGATATTGGGGAGGGGGTGTTATCGGGGTGAGCGTGATATCGGTGTGGAGGTGATATCGGGGAGGGGGTGATATCGAGGAGGGGTGATATCGGGGTGGAGGTGATTTCGCTGAGGGATTGATATCGGTGCGTGGCTAATGTCGGGGAGGGGTGATATTGGGGAGGGGTCATATCCGGGAGTGGTGATATCGGGTTGGTGGTGATATCGGGGAGGGGGTGATATCGGGGTAGGGGTGATATCGGGGAGGGGGTGATATCGGGGTGGGGTAATATCGGGTAGGGCGTGATATCGGGGAGGGGGTGAAAGCGGGGCGGCGCTGATATCGGGGTGAGGGTGCTATGGGGGAGGGGGTGATATCTGGGAGGGGTGTTTCGGGGTGGGGGTGATAATAGGGTGGGGTGATATCGGGGAGGGTGTGACATAGGTGAAGTTTGTTTATCGTTGTGGCGGTGATATCTGGGAAGGGGTGATATCGGGGTGGGGTGATATCGGGGAGGCGGTGATATCGGGGTGAGGGCGATATCGGGTTGACGGTGATATCGGGGAGGGGTGATATCGGTGCGGGGCTGATATCCGGGAGGGGGTGGTTTCGGGGTGGGGTGATATCGGGGAGGTGGTGATAGCGGGGAGGGGGTAATATTGTTGAGGGGTGATATCGGGGAGGGGTGATATCGGGGTGGGGTGATATCGGGGTGGGGGTAATATCGGGTGTGGGGTGATATCGGAGAGGGGGTGAAATCGGGGATGGGATGATATCGGGGATGGGGTTATATCGGGGAGGGAGTGACATCGAGTTGGGGGTGATATCGGGGTGGGTGTAATATCGGGGGTGGGCTGATATCAGGGAGGGGGTGATATCGGGGTGAGGGTGGTATAGGGGGGTGATATCTGGGAGGTGTGTTCTCGGGGGGAGGGTGATATCGGAGTGGGGTGATATCGGGAGGGGGTGATATAGGGTAAGGGGTGATATCGGAGAGGAAGTGACTTCGGGGAGGGATTTATATCGGGGAGGGGGTGATATCGGGGTGGGGGTGATATCGGGGTGGGGGGGATTTCGCTGAAGGAGTGAAATCGGGGCGGGGCTGATGTCGGTGAGGGGGTGATATCGGGGTGGGGGTGATTTCACCGAAGGAGTGAAATTGGGGCGGGGTGATGTCGGTGAGAGGGTCTTATTGTTGAGGGGGATATTGGGGAGGGGGTGATATCGGGGTGAGGGTGATATCGGGGTGGGGTGATATCGGAGTGGGGGTTATATCGGGGAGGGTGTGACATCGAGGTGGGGGTGATATCGGGGTGGGGGTAATATCGGGGGTGCGGTGATATCGGGGAGGTGGTGATATCGGGGTGAGGGTGGTTTTGGGAAGGGGGTGATATTTGGGGTGTCTCTATAGGGTAGGGTTTTTTAATCCGTGTGGAGGTGATATTGGAGAGGGGGTGATATTGGGGTGGGGGTGATATCCGGGTCGGGGTTATATGGGGGAGGGGTGAAATCGGGGAGGGGATGATATCGGGGAGGGGGTGATATCGGGGAGGGAGTGACTTCGGGGAGGGGTTTATATCGGGGAGGGGGAGATATCGGGGTGGGGGTGATTTCGGGGTGGGGGTGATTTCGCTGAGCGAGTGAAATCGGGGCGGGGGTGATGTCGGGGAGGGGGTGATATTGGGGAGGGATGATATCCGGGAGGGGTGAAATCGGTTTGATGGGGATATCGGGGAGGGGGTGATATCGGTGTGGGGCTGATATCGGGGAGGGGGTGGTTTCGTGGTGGGGTAATATCGGGGAGGGCGTGATATCGGGGAGGAGTGATATCGGGAAGGGGGTGATATCTGGGAGGGGGTGATATTCGGGGAGGGGGTAATATTATTGAGAGGTGATATCGGGGAGGGGTGATATCGGGGTGGGGGTGATATCGGGTTGACGGTGATATCGGGGAGGGGTGATATCGGTGCGGGGCTGATATCCGGGAGGGGGTGGTTTCGGGGTGGGGTGATATCGGGGAGGGCGTGATATCGGGGAGGAGTGATATCGGGAAGGGGTTGATATCAGGGAGGGGGTGATATCGGGGAGGGGGTAATATGGTTGAGGGGTGATATCGGGGAGGGGTGATATCGGGGTTGGGGTGATATCGGGATGTGGGTGATATAGGGGTGGGGTGATATCGGAGTGGGGATGATATTGGGGAGGTGGTGATATCGGGGAGGGGATGATATCGGGGTGTGGGTAATATCGGGGGTGGGGCGATATCGGGGAGAGGGTGATATCGGGATGTGGTATCGGAGAGGGGGTGATATCGGAGTTGGGGTGATATCGGGGAGGCGGTGATATCGGGGAGGAGTGATATCGGGAAGGGGGTGATATCAGGGAGGGGGTGATATCGGGGAGGGGGTAATATGGTTGAGGGGTGATATCGGGGAGGGGTGATATCGGGGTGGGGTGATATCGGGGTTTGGTTAATATCGGGTGTGGGGTGATATTGGGGAGGGGGTGATATCGGGGAGCGGATAATATCGGGGGTGACCTGATATCGGGGAGGGGGTGATATCGGGGTGAGGGTGATATTGGGGGGGTGATATCTGGGAGGTGTGTTCTCGGGTGAGGGTGATATCGGAGTGGGGTGATATCGGGGAGGGGGTGATATAGGGTAAGGGGTGATATCGGAAAGGAAGTGACTTCGGGGAGGGTTTTATATCGGGGAGGGGGTGATATCGGGATGGGGGTGATATCGGGGTGGGGTGATATCGGGGTGGGGGTGATTTCGCTGAAGGAGTGAAATCGGGGCGGGGTGATATCGGTGAGGGGGTGTTATTGATGAGGGGGTGATATTGGGGAGCGGGTGATATCGGGGTGAGGGTGATATCGGGGTGGGGTGATCTCGGAGTGGGGGTTTTTTCGGGGAGGATGTGACAGCGAGGTGGGGGTTATATCGGGGTGGGGGTAATATCGGGGGTGCGGTGATATCGGGGAGGGGTGATTTCGCTGAGCGAGTGAAATCGGGGCGGGGGTGATATCGGGGAGGGGGTGATATCAGGGAGGGGGTGATATCGGGGAGGGAGTAATATTGTTGAGGGGTGATATCGGGGAGGAGTGATATCGGGGTGGGGGTGATATCGGGGTGGGGGTGATATCGGTGTGGGGTGATATCGGAGTGGGGGTGATATCGGGGAGATGGTGATATCGGGGAGGGGGTGATATCGGGGTGTGGGTAATATTGGGGGTGGGGCGATATCGGGGAGAGGGTGATATCGGGGAGGTGGTGGTATCGGAGAGGTGGTGATATCGGAGTGGGGGTGATATCGGGGAGGCGGTGATATCGGGGTGAGGGCGATATCGGTGTGGGGTGATATCGGAGTGGGGGTGATATCGGGGAGATGGTGATATCGGGGAGGGGGTGATATCGGGGTGTGGGTAATATTGGGGGTGGGGCGATATCGGGGAGAGGGTGATATCGGGGAGGTGGTGGTATCGGAGAGGGGGTGATATCGGAGTGGGGGTGATATCGGGGAGGCGGTGATATCGGGGTGAGGGCGATATCGGGGTGGGGGTGATATCGGGGAGTGTGTGATATCGGGGTGGGGGTGATATCGGGGAGGGGGTGATAACAGGGAGGGGGTGATATCGGGGAGGGGGTAATATTGTTGAGGGGTGATATCGGGGAGGGTGATATCGGGGTGGGGTGATATCGGTATGGGGGTAATATCGGGTGTGGGGTGATATCGGGGAGGGGGTGATATCGGGGAGGGGATGATATCGGGGAGGGGGTTATATCGGGGAGGGAGTGACATCGAGGTGGGGGTGATATCGGGGTGGTAGTAATATCGGGGGTGGGCTGATATCGGGGAGGGGGTGATATCGGGGTGAGGGTGGTATTGGGGGGGTGATATCTGGGAGGTGTGTTCTCGGCGTGAGGGTGATATCGGAGTGGGGTGATATCGGGGAGTGGGTGATATAAGGTAAGGGGTGATATCGGAGAGGAAGTGACTTCGGGGAGGGATTTATATCGGGGAGGGGGTGATATCGGGGTCGGGGTGATATCGGGGTGGGGGTGATATCGGGGTGAGGGTGATTTCGCTGAAGGAGTGAAATCGGGGCGGGGGTGATGTCGGTGAGGGGGTGTTATTTTTGAGGGGGTGATATTGGGGAGGGGGTGATATCGGGGTGAGGGTGATATCGGTGTGGAGGTGATATCGGGGAGGGGGTGATATCGGGGAGGAGTGATATCGGGGTGGGGGTGATTTCGCTGAGGCTGTGAAAACGGTGCGTGGGTAATGTCGGGGAGGGGTGATATTGCGGAGGGGTGATATCCGGTAGTGGTGATATCGGGTTGGTGGTGATATCGGGGTGGGGTGATATCGGGGAGGGCGAGATATCGGAGATGGGATGAAATCGGGGGGGGTCTTCTCGGGGAGGGGAGTGATATCGGGGAGGGGGTGTTATTGTTGAGGGGGTGATATCGGGGTGGGGGTAATATCGGGGCTGGGGTGATATCGTGGAGGGGGTGATATCGGGGTGAGGGTGGTATTGGGGAGGGGGTGATATCTGGGAGGGGTGTTATCGGGGTGGGGGTGATATCGCGGTGGGGTGATATCGGGGAGGGTGTGACATAGGGGAGGTTTATTTATCGTTGTGGAGGTGATATCTGGGAGGGGGTGATATCGGGGTAGGGGTTATATCGGGTAGGGTTCATATCGGGGAGGGGTGCTTTCGGTGAAGGGGTGCTATCGGGGATGGGGTCTTATCGGGGAGGGGGTGATATCGGGGAGTGTGTGATATCGGGGAGGGGGTGATATCGGGGAGGGGTGATACCAGGAAGGGGGTGATATCGGGGAGGGGGTAATATTGTTGAGGGGTGATATCGGGGAGGGGTGATATCGGGGTGGGGTGATATCGGGGTGGGGGTAATATCGGGTGTGGGGTGATATCGGGGAGGGGGTGGTATCGGGGAGGGGATGATATCGGGGAGGGGGTTATATCGGGGAGGGAGTGACATCCGGGTGAGGGTGATATCGGAGTGGGGTGATATCGGGGAGGGGGTGATATAGGGTAAGGGGTGATATCGGAGAGGAAGTGACTTCGGGGAGGGATTTATATCGGGGAGGGGGTGATATCGGGGTGGGGTTGATATCGGGGTGGGGGGGATTTCGCTGTCGGAGTGAAATCGGGGCGGGGCTGATGTCGGTGAAGGGGTGATATCGGGGTGGGGGTGATTTCACTGAAGGAGTGAAATTGGGGCGGGGTGATGTCGGTGAGAGGGTCTTATTGTTGAGGGAGATATTGGGGAGGGGGTGATATCGGGGTGAGGGTGATATCGGGGTGGGGTGATATCGGAGTGGGGGTTATATCGGGGAGGGTGTGACATCGAGGTGGGGGTGATATCGGGGTGGGGGTAATATCGGGGGTGCGGTGATATCGGGGAGGTGGTGATATCGGGGTGAGGGTGGTTTTGGGAAGGGGGTGATATTTGGGAGGTGTCTCTATAGGGTAGGGTTTTTTAATCCGTGTGGAGGTGATATTGGAGAGGGGGTGATATTGGGGTGGGGGTGATATCCGGGTCGGGGTTATATGGGGGAGGGGTGAAATCGGGGAGGGGATGATATCGGGGAGGGGGTGATATCGGGGAGGGAGTGACTTCGGGGAGGGGTTTATATCGGGGAGGGGGAGATATCGGGGTGGGGGTGATTTCGGGGTGGGGGTGATTTCGCTGAGCGAGTGAAATCGGGGCGGGGGTGATGTCGGGGAGGGGGTGATATTGGGGAGGGATAATATCCGGGAGGGGTGAAATCGGTTTGATGGGGATATCGGGGAGGGGGTGATATCGGTGTGGGGCTGATATCGGGGAGGGGGTGGTTTCGTGGTGGGGTGATATCGGGGAGGGCGTGATATCGGGGAGGAGTGATATCGGGAAGGGGGTGATATCTGGGAGGGGGCGATATTCGGGGAGGGGGTAATATTATTGAGAGGTGATATCGGGGAGGGGTGATATCGGGATGGGGGTGATATCGGGTTGACGGTGATATCGGGGAGGGGTGATATCGGTGCGGGGCTGATATCCGGGAGGGGGTGGTTTCGGGGTGGGGTGATATCGGGGAGGTGGTGATAGCGGGGAGGGGGTAATATTGTTGAGGGGTGATATCGGGGAGGGGTGATATCGGGGTGGGGTGATATCGGGGTGGGGTAATATCGGGTGTGGGGTGATATCGGAGAGGGGGTGAAATCGGGGATGGGATGATATCGGGGATGGGGTTATATCGGGGAGGGAGTGACATCGAGTTGGGGGTGATATCGGGGTGGGTGTAATATCGGGGGTGGGCTGATATCAGGGAGGGGGTGATATCGGGGTGAGGGTGGTATAGGGGGGGTGATATCTGGGAGGTGTGTTCTCGGGGTGAGGGTGATATCGGAGTGGGGTGATATCGGGGAGGGGGTGATATAGGGTAAGGGGTGATATCGGAGAGGAAGTGACTTCGGGGAGGGATTTATATCGGGGAGGGGGTGATATCGGGGTGGGGGTGATATCGGGGTGGGGGGGATTTCGCTGAAGGAGTGAAATCGGGGCGGGGCTGATGTCGGTGAGGGGGTGATATCGGGGTGGGGGTGATTTCACCGAAGGAGTGAAATTGGGGCGGGGTGATGTCGGTGAGAGGGTCTTATTGTTGAGGGGGATATTGGGGAGGGGGTGATATCGGGGTGAGGGTGATATCGGGGTGGGGTGATATCGGAGTGGGGGTTATATCGGGGAGGGTGTGACATCGAGGTGGGGGTGATATCGGGGTGGGGGTAATATCGGGGGTGCGGTGATATCGGGGAGGTGGTGATATCGGGGTGAGGGTGGTTTTGGGAAGGGGGTGATATTTGGGAGGTGTCTCTATAGGGTAGGGTTTTTTAATCCGTGTGGAGGTGATATTGGAGAGGGGGTGATATTGGGGTGGGGGTGATATCCGGGTCGGGGTTATATGGGGGAGGGGTGAAATCGGGGAGGGGATGATATCGGGGAGGGGGTGATATCGGGGAGGGAGTGACTTCGGGGAGGGGTTTATATCGGGGAGGGGGAGATATCGGGGTGGGGGTGATTTCGGGGTGGGGGTGATTTCGCTGAGCGAGTGAAATCGGGGCGGGGGTGATGTCGGGGAGGGGGTGATATTGGGGAGGGATGATATCCGGGAGGGGTGAAATCGGTTTGATGGGGATATCGGGGAGGGGGTGATATCGGTGTGGGGCTGATATCGGGGAGGGGGTGGTTTCGTGGTGGGGTGATATCGGGGAGGGCGTGATATCGGGGAGGAGTGATATCGGGAAGGGGGTGATATCTGGGAGGGGGTGATATTCGGGGAGGGGGTAATATTATTGAGAGGTGATATCGGGGAGGGGTGATATCGGGGTGGGGGTGATATCGGGTTGACGGTGATATCGGGGAGGGGTGATATCGGTGCGGGGCTGATATCCGGGAGGGGGTGGTTTCGGGGTGGGGTGATATCGGGGAGGGCGTGATATCGGGGAGGAGTGATATCGGGAAGGGGTTGATATCAGGGAGGGGGTGAAATCGGGGAGGGGGTAATATGGTTGAGGGGTGATATCGGGGCGGGGTGATATCGGGGTTGGGGTGATATCGGGATGTGGGTGATATAGGGGTGGGGTGATATCGGAGTGGGGGTGATATTGGGGAGGTGGTGATATCGGGGAGGGGATGATATCGGGGTGTGGGTAATATCGGGGGTGGGGCGATATCGGGGAGAGGGTGATATCGGGATGTGGTATCGGAGAGAAGGTGATATCGGAGTTGGGGTGATATCGGGGAGGCGGTGATATCGGGGAGGAGTGATATCGGGAAGGGGGTGATATCAGGGAGGGGGTGATATCGGGGAGGGGGTAATATGGTTGAGGGGTGATATCGGTGAGGGGTGATATCGGGGTGGGGTGATATCGGGGTGGGGTTAATATCGGGTGTGGGGTGATATTGGGGAGGGGGTGATATCGGGGAGGGGATAATATCGGGGGTGGCCTGATATCGGGGAGGGGGTGATATCGGGGTGAGGGTGATATTGGGGGGGTGATATCTGGGAGGTGTGTTCTCGGGTGAGGGTGATATCGGAGTGGGGTGATATCGGGGAGGGGGTGATATAGGGTAAGGGGTGATATCGGAAAGGAAGTGACTTCGGGGAGGGGTTTATATCGGGGAGGGGGTGATATCGGGGTGGGGGTGATATCGGGGTGGGGTGATATCGGGGTGGGGGTGATTTCGCTGAAGGAGTGAAATCGGGGCGGGGTGATATCGGTGAGGGGGTGTTATTGATGAGGGGGTGATATTGGGGAGGGGGTGATATCGGGGTGAGGGTGATATCGGGGTGGGGTGATCTCGGAGTGGGGGTTATATCGGGGAGGATGTGACAGCGAGGTGGGGGTTATATCGGGGTGGGGGTAATATCGGGGGTGCGGTGATATCGGGGAGGGGTGATTTCGCTGAGCGAGTGAAATCGGGGCGGGGGTGATATCGGGGAGGGGGTGATATCAGGGAGGGGGTGATATCGGGGAGGGAGTAATATTGTTGAGGGGTGATATCGGGGAGGAGTGATATCGGGGTGAGGGTGATATCGGGGTGGGGGTGATATCGGTGTGGGGTGATATCGGAGTGGGGGTGATATCGGGGAGATGGTGATATCGGGGAGGGGGTGATATCGGGGTGTGGGTAATATTGGGGGTGGGGCGATATCGGGGAGAGGGTGATATCGGGGAGGTGGTGGTAACGGAGAGGTGGTGATATCGGAGTGGGGGTGATATCGGGGAGGCGGTGATATCGGGGTGAGGGCGATATCGGGGTGGGGGTGATATCGGGGAGTGTGTGATATCGGGGAGGGGGTGATATCGGGGAGGGGGTGATAACAGGGAGGGGGTGATATCGGGGAGGGGGTAATATTGTTGAGGGGTGATATCGGGGAGGGGTGATATCGGGGTGGGGTGATATCGGTATGGGGGTAATATCGGGTGTGGGGTGATATCGGGGAGGGGGTGATATCGGGGAGAGGATGATATCGGGGAGGGGGTTATATCGGGGAGGGAGTGACATCGAGGTGGGGGTGATATCGGGGTGGTAGTAATATCGGGGGTGGGCTGATATCGGGGAGGGGGTGATATCGGGGTGAGGGTGGTATTGGGGGGTTGATATCTGGGAGGTGTGTTCTCGGCGTGAGGGTGATATCGGAGTGGGGTGATATCGGGGAGTGGGTGATATAAGGTAAGGGGTGATATCGGAGAGGAAGTCACTTCGGGGAGGGATTTATATCGGGGAGGGGGTGATATCGGGGTGGGGGTGATATCGGGGTGGGGGTGATATCGGGGTGAGGGTGATTTCGCTGAAGGAGTGAAATCGGGGCGAGGGTGATGTCGGTGAGGGGGTGTTATTTTTGAGGTGGTGATATTGGGGAGGGGGTGATATCGGGGTGAGGGTGATATCGGTGTGGAGGTGATATCGGGGAGGGGGTGATATCGGGGAGGAGTGATATCGGGGTGGGGGTAATTTCGCTGAGGCTGTGAAAACGGTGCGTGGGTAATGTCGGGGAGGGGTGATATTGGGGAGGGGTGATATCCGGTAGTGGTGATATCGGGTTGGTGGTGATATCGGGGAGGGGGTGATATCGGGGAGGTGGTGATATCGGGGTGGGGTGATATCGGGGAGGGCGAGATATCGGGGAGGGGATGAAATGGGGGGGGGTCTTCTCGGGGAGGGGAGTGATATCGGGGAGGGGGTGTTATTGTTGAGGGGGTGATATCGGGGTGGGGGTAATATCGGGGCTGGGGTGATATCGTGGAGGGGGTGATATCGGGGTGAGGGTGGTATTGGGGAGGGGGTGATATCTGGGAGGGGTGTTATCGGGGGTGGGGGTGATATCGGGGTGGGGTGATATCGGGGAGGGTGTGACATAGGGGAGGTTTATTTATCGTTGTGGAGGTGATATCTGGGAGGGGGTGATATCGGGGTGGGGGTTATATCGGGTAGGGTTCATATCGGGGAGGGGTGCTTTCGGTGAAGGGGTGCTATCGGGGATGGGGTCTTATCGGGGAGGGGGTGATATCGGGGAGTGTGTGATATCGGGGAGGGGGTGATATCGGGGAGGGGTGATACCAGGAAGGGGGTGATATCGGGGAGGGGGTAATATTGTTGAGGGGTGATATCGGGGAGGGGTGATATCGGGGTGGGGTGATATCGGGGTGGGGGTAATATCGGGTGTGGGGTGATATCGGGGAGGGGGTGATATCGGGGAGGGGATGATATCGGGGAGGGGGTTATATCGGGGAGTGAGTGACATCGAGGTGTGGGTGATATCGGGGTGGGTGTAATATCGGGGGTGGGCTGATATCGGGGAGGGGATTATATCGGGGTGAGGGTGGTATTGGGGTGGGTGATATCTGGGAGGTGTGTTCTCGGGGTGAGGGTGATATCGGAGTGGGGTGATATCGGGGAGGGGGTGATATAGTGTAAGGGGTGATATCGGAAAGGAAGTGACTTCGGGGAGGGATTTATATCGGGGAGGGGGTGATATCGGGGTGGGGGTGATTTCGCTGAAGGAGTAAATTTCGGGAGGGGGGTGATGTCGGTGAGGGTGTGTTATTGTTGAGGGGGTGATATTGGGGAGGGGGTGATATCGGGGTGAGCGTGATATCGGTGTGGAGGTGATATCGGGGAGGGGGTGATATCGAGGAGGGGTGATATCGGGGTGGAGGTGATTTCGCTGAGGGATTGATATCGGTGCGTGGCTAATGTCGGGGAGGGGTGATATTGGGGAGGGGTGATATCCGGGAGTGGTGATATCGGGTTGGTGGTGATATCGGGGAGGGGGTGATATCGGGGTAGGGGTGATATCGGGGAGGGGGTGATATCGGGGTGGGGTAATATCGGGTAGGGCGTGATATCGGGGAGGGGGTGAAAGCGGGGCGGCGGTGATATCGGGGTGAGGGTGGTATTGGGGAGGGGGTGATATCTGGGAGGGGTGTTTCGGGGTGGGGGTGATAATAGGGTGGGGTGATATCGGGGAGGGTGTGACATAGGTGAAGTTTGTTTATCGTTGTGGCGGTGATATCTGGGAGGGGGTGATATCGGTGTGGGGGTGATATCGGGGAGGCGGTGATATCGGGGTGAGGGCGATATCGGGGTGAGGGTGATATCGGGGAGGGGGTGATATCGGGGAGGTGGTGATAGCGGGGAGGGGGTAATATTGTTGAGGGGTGATATCGGGGAGGGGTGATATCGGGGTGGGGTGATATCGGGGTGGGGGTAATATCGGGTGTGGGGTGATATCGGAGAGGGGTGAAATCGGGGATGGGATGATATCGGGGATGGGGTTATATCGGGGAGGGAGTGACATCGAGTTGGGGGTGATATCGGGGTGGGTGTAATATCGGGGGTGGGCTGATATCAGGGAGGGGGTGATATCGGGGTGAGGGTGGTATAGGGGGGGTGATATCTGGGAGGTGTGTTCTCGGGGTGAGGGTGATATCGGAGTGGGGTGATATCGGGGAGGGGGTGATATAGGGTAAGGGGTGATATCGGAGAGGAAGTGACTTCGGGGAGGGATTTATATCGGGGAGGGGGTGATATCGGGGTGGGGGTGATATCGGGGTGGGGGGGATTTCGCTGTAGGAGTGAAATCGGGGCGGGGCTGATGTCGGTGAAGGGGTGATATCGGGGTGGGGGTGATTTCACTGAAGGAGTGAAATTGGGGCGGGGTGATGTCGGTGAGAGGGTCTTATTGTTGAGGGGGATATTGGGGAGGGGGTGATATCGGGGTGAGGGTGATATCGGGGTGGGGTGATATCGGAGTGGGGGTTATATCGGGGAGGGTGTGACATCGAGGTGGGGGTGATATCGGGGTGGGGGTAATATCGGGGGTGCGGTGATATCGGGGATGTGGTGATATCGGGGTGAGGGTGGTTTTGGGAAGGGGGTGATATTTGGGAGGTGTCTCTATAGGGTAGGGTTTTTTAATCCGTGTGGAGGTGATATTGGAGAGGGGGTGATATTGGGGTGGGGGTGATATCCGGGTCGGGGTTATATCGGGGAGGGGTGAAATCGGGGAGGGGATGATATCGGGGAGGGGGTGATATCGGGGAGGGAGTGACTTCGGGGAGGGGTTTATATCGGGGAGGGGGAGATATCGGGGTGGGGGTGATTTCGGGGTGGGGGTGATTTCGCTGAGCGAGTGAAATCGGGGCGGGGGTGATGTCGGGGAGGGGGTGATATTGGGGAGGGATGATATCCGGGAGGGGTGAAATCGGTTTGATGGGGATATCGGGGAGGGGGTGATATCGGTGTGGGGCTGATATCGGGGAGGGGGTGATATCGGGGAGGTGGTGATATCGGGGTGGGGTGATATCGGGGAGGGCGAGATATCGGGGAGGGGATGAAATGGGGGGGGGTCTTCTCGGGGAGGGGAGTGATATCGGGGAGGGGGTGTTATTGTTGAGGGGGTGATATCGGGGTGGGGGTAATATCGGGGCTGGGGTGATATCGTGGAGGGGGTGATATCGGGGTGAGGGTGGTATTGGGGAGGGGGTGATATCTGGGAGGGGTGTTATCGGGGGTGGGGGTGATATCGGGGTGGGGTGATATCGGGGAGGGTGTGACATAGGGGAGGTTTATTTATCGCTGTGGAGGTGATATTTGGGAGGGGGTGATATCGGGGTGGGGGTTATATCGGGTAGGGTTCATATCGGGGAGGGGTGCTTTCGGTGAAGGGGTGCTATCGGGGATGGGGTCTTATCGGGTAGGGGGTGATATCGGGGAGTGTGTGATATCGGGGAGGGGGTGATATCGGGGAGGGGTGATACCAGGAAGGGGGTGATATCGGGGAGGGGGTAATATTGTTGAGGGGTGATATCGGGGAGGGGTGATATCGGGGTGGGGTGATATCGGGGTGGGGGTAATATCGGGTGTGGGGTGATATCGGGGAGGGGGTGATATCGGGGAGGGGGTTATATCGGGGAGGGAGTGACATCGAGGTGTGGGTGATATCGGGGTGGGTGTAATATCGGGGGTGGGCTGATATCGGGGAGGGGATTATATCGGGGTGAGGGTGGTATTGGGGTGGGTGATATCTGGGAGGTGTGTTCTCGGGGTGAGGGTGATATCGGAGTGGGGTGATATCGGGGAGGGGGTGATATAGTGTAAGGGGTGATATCGGAAAGGAAGTGACTTCGGGGAGGGATTTATATCGGGGAGGGGGTGATATCGGGGTGGGGGTGATTTCGCTGAAGGAGTAAATTTCGGGAGGGGGGTGATGTCGGTGAGGGTGTGTTATTGTTGAGGGGGTGATATTGGGGAGGGGGTGATATCGGGGTGAGCGTGATATCGGTGTGGAGGTGATATCGGGGAGGGGGTGATATCGAGGAGGAGTGATATCGGGGTGGAGGTGATTTCGCTGAGGGATTGATATCGGTGCGTGGCTAATGTCGGGGAGGGGTGATATTGGGGAGGGGTGATATCCGGGAGTGGTGATATCGGGTTGGTGGTGATATCGGGGAGGGGGTGATATCGGGGTAGGGGTGATATCGGGGAGGGGGTGATATCGGGGTGGGGTAATATTGGGTAGGGCGTGATATCGGGGAGGGGGTGAAAGCGGGGCGGCGGTGATATCGGGGTGAGGGTGGTATTGGGGAGGGGGTGATATCTGGGAGGGGTGTTTCGGGGTGGGGGTGATAATAGGGTGGGGTGATATCGGGGAGGGTGTGACATAGGTGAAGTTTGTTTATCGTTGTGGCGGTGATATCTGGGAGGGGGTGATATCGGGGTGGGGGTGATATCGGGGAGGCGGTGATATCGGGGTGAGGGCGATATCGGGGTGAGGGTGATATCGGGGAGGGGGTGATATCGGGGAGGTGGTGATAGCGGGGAGGGGGTAATATTGTTGAGGGGTGATATCGGGGAGGGGTGATATCGGGGTGGGGTGATATCGGCGTGGGGGTAATATCGGGTGTGGGGTGATATCGGAGAGGGGGTGAAATCGGGGATGGGATGATATCGGGGATGGGGTTATATCGGGGAGGGAGTGACATCGAGTTGAGGGTGATATCGGGGTGGGTGTAATATCGGGGGTGGGCTGATATCAGGGAGGGGGTGATATCGGGGTGAGGGTGGTATAGGGGGGGTGATATCTGGGAGGTGTGTTCTCGGGGTGAGGGTGATATCGGAGTGGGGTGATATCGGGGAGGGGGTGATATAGGGTAAGGGGTGATATCGGAGAGGAAGTGACTTCGGGGAGGGATTTATATCGGGGAGGGGGTGATATCGGGGTGGGGGTGATATCGGGGTGGGGGGGATTTCGCTGAAGGAGAGAAATCTGGGCGGGGCTGATGTCGGTGAAGGGGTGATATCGGGGTGGGGGTGATTTCACTGAAGGAGTGAAATTGGGGCGGGGTGATGTCGGTGAGAGGGTCTTATTGTTGAGGGGGATATTGGGGAGGGGGTGATATCGGGGTGAGGGCGATATCGGGGTGGGGTGATATCGGAGTGGGGGTTATATCGGGGAGGGTGTGACATCGAGGTGGGGGTGATATCGGGGTGGGGGTAATATCGGGGGTGCGGTGATATCGGGGAGGTGGTGATATCGGGGTGAGGGTGGTTTTGGGAAGGGGGTGATATTTGGGAGGTGTCTCTATAGGGTAGGGTTTTTTAATCCGTGTGGAGGTGATATTGGAGAGGGGGTGATATTGGGGTGGGGGTGATATCCGGGTCGGGGTTATATCGGGGAGGGATGAAATCGGGGAGGGGATGATATCGGGGAGGGGGTGATATCGGGGAGGGAGTGACTTCGGGGAGGGGTTTATATCGGGGAGGGGGAGATATCGGGGTGGGGGTGATTTCGGGGTGGGGGTGATTTCGCTGAGCGAGTGAAATCGGGGCGGGGGTGATGTCGGGGAGGGGGTGATATTGGGGAGGGATGATATCCGGGAGGGGTGAAATCGGTTTGATGGGGATATCGGGGAGGGGGTGATATCGGTGTGGGGCTGATATCGGGGAGGGGGTGGTTTCGTGGTGGGGTGATATCGGGGAGGGCGTGATATCGGGGAGGAGTGATATCGGGAAGGGGGTGATATCAGGGAGGGGGTGATATCGGGGAGGGGGTAATATGGTTGAGGGGTGATATCGGGGAGGGGTGATATCGGGGTGGGGGTGATATCGGGATGTGGGTGATATAGGGGTGGGGTGATATCGGAGTGGGGGTGATATTGGGGAGGTGGTGATATCGGGGAGGGGATGATATCGGGGTGTGGGTAATATCGGGGGTGGGGCGATATCGGGGAGAGGGTGATATCGGGATGTGGTATCGGAGAGGGGGTGATATCGGAGTTGGGGTGATATCGGGGAGGCGGTGATATCGGGGAGGAGTGATATCGGGAAGGGGGTAATATGGTTGAGGGGTGATATCGGGGAGGGGTGATATCGGGGTGGGGTGATATCGGGGTGGGGTTAATATCGGGTGTGGGGTGATATTGGGGAGGGGGTGATATCGGGGAGGGGATAATATCGGGGGTGGCCTGATATCGGGGAGGGGGTGATATCGGGGTGAGGGTGGTATTGGGGGGTGATATCTGGGAGGTGTGTTCTCGGGTGAGGGTGATATCGGAGTGGGGTGATATCGGGGAGGGGGTGATATAGGGTAAGGGGTGATATCGGAAAGGAAGTGACTTCGGGGAGTGGTTTATATCGGGGAGGGGGTGATATCGGGGTGGGGGTGATATCGGGGTGGGGTGATATCGGGGTGGGGGTGATTTCGCTGAAGGAGTGAAATCGGGGCGGGGTGATATCGGTGAGGGGGTGTTATTGATGAGGGGGTGATATTGGGGAGGGGGTGATATCGGGGTGAGGGTGATATCGGGGTGGGGTGATCTCGGAGTGGGGGTTATATCGGGGAGGATGTGACAGCGAGGTGGGGGTTATATCGGGGTGGGGGTAATATCGGGTTTCCGTGATATCGGGGAGGGGTGATTTCGCTGAGCGAGTGAAATCGGGGCGGGGGTGATATCGGGGAGGGGGTGATATCAGGGAGGGGGTGATATCGGGGAGGGAGTAATATTGTTGAGGGGTGATATCGGGGAGGAGTGATATCGGGGTGGGGGTGATATCGGGGTGGGGGTGATATCGGTGTGGGGTGATATCGGAGTGGGGGTGATATCGGGGAGATGGTGATATCGGGGAGGGGGTGATATCGGGATGTGGGTAATATTGGGGGTGGGGCGATATCGGGGAGAGGGTGATATCGGGGAGGTGGTGGTATCGGAGAGGGGGTGATATCGGAGTGGGGGTGATATCGGGGAGGCGGTGATATCGGGGTGAGGTCGATATCGGGGTGGGGGTGATATCGGGGAGTGTGTGATATCGGGGAGGGGGTGATATCGGGGAGGGGTGATAACAGGGAGGGGGTGATATCGGGGTGGGGGTTATATCGGGTAGGGTTCATATCGGGGAGGGGTGCTTTCGGTGAAGGGGTGCTATCGGGGATGGGGTCTTATCGGGGAGGGGGTGATATCGGGGAGTGTGTGATATCGGGGAGGGGGTGATATCGGGGAGGGGTGATACCAGGAAGGGGGTGATATCGGGGAGGGGGTAATATTGTTGAGGGGTGATATCGGGGAGGGGTGATATCGGGGTGGGGTGATATCGGGGTGGCGGTAATATCGGGTGTGGGGTGATATCGGGGAGATGGTGGTATCGGGGAGGGGGTGATATAGTGTAAGGGGTGATATCGGAAAGGAAGTGGCTTCGGGGAGGGATTTATATCGGGGAGGGGGTGATATCGGGGTGGGGGTGATATCGGGCTGGGGTGATATCGGGGTGGGGGTGATTTCGCTGAAGGAGTAAATTTCGGGAGGGGGGTGATGTCGGTGAGGGTGTGTTATTGTTGAGGGGGTGATATTGGGGAGGGGGTGATATCGGGGTGAGCGTGATATCGGTGTGGAGGTGATATCGGGGAGGGGGTGATATCGAGGAGGGGTGATATCGGGGTGGAGGTGATTTCGCTGAGGGATTGATATCGGTGCGTGTCTAATGTCGGGGAGGGGTGATATTGGGGAGGGGTGATATCCGGGAGTGGTGATATCGGGTTGGTGGTGATATCGGGGAGGGGGTGATATCGGGGTAGGGGTGATATCGGGGAGGGGGTGATATCGGGGTGGGGTAATATCGGGTAGGGCGTGATATCGGGGAGGGGGTGAAAGCGGGACGTCGGTGATATCGGGGTGAGGATGGTATTGGGGAGGGGGTGATATCTGGGAGGGGTGTTTCGGGGTGGGGGTGATAATAGGGTGGGGTGATATCGGGGAGGGTGTGACATAGGTGAAGTTTGTTTATCGTGGTGGCGGTGATATCTGGGAGGGGGTGATATCGGGGTGGGGGTGATATCGGGGAGGCGGTGATATCGGGGTGAGGGCGATATCGGGGTGGGGGTGATATCGGGGAGGGGGTGATATCGGGGAGGTGGTGATAGCGGGGAGGGGGTAATATTGTTGAGGGGTGATATCGGGGAGGGGTGATATCGGGGTGGGGTGATATCGGGGTGGGGATAATATCGGGTGTGGGGTGATATCGGAGAGGGGGTGATATCGGGGATGGGATGATATCGTGGATGGGGTTATATCGGGGAGGGAGTGACATCGAGTTGGGGGTGATATCGGGGTGGGTGTAATATCGGGGGCGGGCTGATATCAGGGAGGGGGTGATATCGGGGTGAGGGTGGTATAGGGGGGGTGATATCTGGGAGGTGTGTTCTCGGGGTGAGGGTGATGTCGGAGTGGGGTGATATCGGGGAGGGGGTGATATAGGGTAAGGGGTGATATCGGAGAGGAAGTGACTTCGGGGAGGGATTTATATCGGGGAGGGGGTGATATCGGGGTGGGGGTGATATCGGGGTGGGGGGGATTTCGCTGAAGGAGTGAAATCGGGGCGGGGCTGATGTCGGTGAGGGGGTGTTATTGTTGAGGGGGTGATATTGGGGAGGGGGTGATATCGGGGTGAGGGTGATATCGGTGTGGAGGTGATATCGGGGAGGGGGTTATATCGGAGAGGGGTGATATCGGGGTGGGGGTGGTTTCGCTGAGGGAGTGAAATCGGTGCGTGGGTAATGTCGGGGAGGGGTGATATTGGGGAGGGGTGATATCGGGGTAGGGGTGATATCGGGGAGGGGGTGATATCGGGGTGGGGTGATATCGGGGAGGTCCTGATATCGGGGAGGGTGTGACATCGAGGTGGGGGTGATATCGGGGTGGGGGTAATATCGGGGGTGCGGTGATATCGGGGAGGTGGTGATATCGGGGTGAGGGTGATATTGGGGAGGGGTGATATTTTGGTGGGGTCTATATAGGGTAGGGTTTTTTAATCCGTGTGGGGGTAATATCGGGGGTGCGGTGATATCTGGGATGTGTGTTCTCGGGGTGAGGGTGATATCGGAGTGGGGGTGATATCGGTGTGGGGTGATATCGGAGTGGGGGTGATATCGGGGAGATGGTGATATCGGGGAGGGGGTGATATCGGGGTGTGGGTAATATTGGGGTTGGGGCGATATCGGGGAGAGGGTGATATCGGGGAGGGGGTGGTATCGGAGAGGGGGTGATATCGGAGTGGGGGTGATATCGGGGAGGTGGTGATATCGGGGTGAGGGCGATATCGGGGTGGGGGTGATATCGGGGAGTGTGTGATATCGGGGAGGGGGTGATATCGGGGAGGGGGTGATATCAGGGATGGGGTGATATCGGGGATGGGGTAATATTGTTGAGGGGTGATATCGGGGAGGGGTGGTATCGGGGTGGGGTGATATCGGTGTGGGGGTAATATCGGGTGTGGGGTGATATCGGGGAGGGGGTGATATCGGGGAGGGGATGATATCGGGGAGGGGATTATATCGGGGAGGGAGTTACATCGAGGTGGGGGTGATATCGGGGTGGTAGTAATATCGGGGGTGGGCTGATATCGGGGAGGGGGTGATATCGGGGTGAGGGTGGTATTGGGGGGGTGATATCTGGGAGGTGTGTTCTCGGCGTGAGGGTGATATCGGAGTGGGTTGATATCGGGGAGGGGGTGATATAAGGTAAGGGGTGATATCGGAGAGGAAGTGACTTCGGGGAGGGATTTATATCGGGGAGGGGGTGATATCGGGGTGGGGGTGATATCGGGGTGGGGGTGATATCGGGGTGAGGGTGACTTCGCTGAAGGAGTGAAATCGGGGCGGGGGTGATGTCGGTGAGGGGGTCTTATTTTTGAGGGGGTGATATTGGGGAGGGGGTGATATCGGGGTGAGGGTGATATCGGTGTGGAGGTGATATCGGGGAGGGGGTGATATCGGGGAGGAGTGATATCGGGGTGGGGGTGATTTCGCTGAGGCTGTGAAAACGGTGCGTGTGTAATGTCGGGGAGGGGTGATATTGGGGAGGGGTGATATCCGGTAGGGATGATATCGGGTTGGTGGAGATATCGGGGAGGGGGTGATATCGGGGAGGTGGTGATATCGGGGTGGGGTGATATCGGGGAGGGCGAGATATCGGGGAGGGGATGAAATCGGGGGGGTCTTCTCGGGGAGGGGAGTGATATCGGGGAGGGGGTGTTATTGTTGAGGGGGTGATATCGGGGTGGGGGTAATATCGGGGCTGGGGTGATATCGTGGAGGGGGTGATATCGGGGTGAGGGTGGTATTGGGGAGGGGGTGATATCTGGGAGGGGTGTTATCGGGGTGGGGGTGATATCGGGGTGGGGTGATATCGGGGAGGGTGTGACATAGGGGAGGTTTATTTATCGTTGTGGAGGTGATATTTGGGAGGGGGTGATATCGGGGTGGGGGTTATATCGAGTAGGGTTCATATCGGGGAGGGGTGCTTTCGGGGAAGGGGTGCTATCGGGGATGGGGTCTTATCGGGGAGGGGGTGATATCGGGGAGTGTGTGATATCGGGGAGGGGGTGATATCGGGGAGGGGTGATACCAGGAAGGGGGTGATATCGGGGAGGGGGTAATATTGTTGAGGGGTGATATCGGGGAGGGGTGATATCGGGTTGGGGTGATATCGGGGTGGGGGTAATATCGGGTGTGGGGTGATATCGGGGAGGGGGTGATATCGGGGAGGGGATGATATCGGGGAGGGGGTTATATCGGGGAGGGAGTGACATCGAGGTGTGGGTGATATCGGGGTGGGTGTAATATCGGGGGTGGGCTGATATCGGGGAGGGGATGATATCGGGGTGAGGGTGGTATTGGGGTGGGTGATATCTGGGAGGTGTGTTCTCGGGGTGAGGGTGATATCGGAGTGGGGTGATATCGGGGAGGGGGTGATATAGTGTAAGGGGTGATATCGGAAAGGAAGTGACTTCGGGGAGGGATTTATATCGGGGAGGGGGTGATATCGGGGTGGGGGTGATATCGGGCTGGGGTGATATCGGGGTGGGGGTGATTTCGCTGAAGGAGTAAATTTCGGGCGGGGGGTGATGTCGGTGAGGGTGTGTTATTGTTGAGGGGGTGATATTGGGGAGGGGATGATATCGGGGAGGGGGTGATATCGGGGAGAGGGTGATAACAGGGAGGGGGTAATATCGGGGAGGGGGTAATATTGTTGAGGGGTGATATCGGGAAGGGGTGATATCGCGGTGGGGTGATATCGGGGTGGGGTTAATATCGGGTGTGGGGTGATATCGGGTTGGTGGTGATATCGGGGAGGGGATGATATCGGGGAGGGGGTTAATATCGGGTGTGGGGTGATATCGGGGAGGGGGTGATATCGGGGAGGGGATGATATCGGGGAGGGGATTATATCGTGGAGGGAGTGACATCGAGGTGGGGGTGATATCGGGGTGGGTGTAATATCCGGGATGGGCTGATATCGGGGAGGGGGTGATATAGGGTAAGGGGTGATATCGGAGATGAAGTGACTTCGGGGAGGGGTTTATATCGGGGAGGGGCTGATATCGGGTTGGGGGTGATATCGGGGTGGGGGTGATATCGGGGTGGGGGTGATTTCACTGAAGGAGTGAAATTGGGGCGGGGTGATGTCGGTGAGGGGGTCTTATTGTTGAGGGGGTGATATTGGGGAGGGGGTGATATCGGGGTGAGGGTGATATCGGGGTGGGGTGATATCGGAGTGGGGGTTATATCGGGGAGGGTGTGACATCGAGGTGGGGGTGATATCGGGGTGGGGGTAATATCGGGGGTGCGGTGATATCGGGGAGGTGGTGATATCGGGGTGAGGTTGGTTTTGGGAAGGGGGTGATATTTGGGAGGTATCTCTATAGGGTAGGGTTTTTTAATCCGTATGGAGGTGATATTGGAGAGGGGGTGATATTGGGGTGGGGGTGATATCCGGGTCGGGGTGATATCGGGGAGGGGTGAAATCGGGGAGGGGGTGATATCGGGGAGGGGGTGATATCGGGGAGGGAGTGACTTCGGGGAGGGGTTTATATCGGGGAGCAGGAGATATCGGGGTGGGGGTGATTTCGGGGTGGGGGTGATTTCGCTGAGCGAGTGAAATCGGGGCGGGGGTGATGTCGGGGAGGGGGTGATATTGGGGAGGGATGATATCCGCGAGGGGTGAAATCGGGTTGATGGGGATATCGGGGAGGGGGTGATATCGGTGTGGGGCTGATATCGGGCAGGGGGTGGTTTCGTGGTGCGGTGATATCGGGGAGGGCGTGATATCGGGGAGGAGTGATATCGGGAAGGGGGTGATATCTGGGAGGGGGTGATATTCGGGGAGGGGGTAATATTATTGAGAGGTGATATCGGGGAGGGGTGATATCGGGGTGGGGGTGATATCGGGGTTGGGGGATATCGGAGTGGGGTGATATCGGGGAGGTTGTGATATCGGGGAGGGGGTGATATCGGAGTGGGGGTGATATCGGGGAGGCGGTGATATCGGGGTGAGGGCGATATCGGGGTGGGGGTGATATCGGGGAGTGTGTGATATTGGGGAGGGGTGATATCCAGGAGGGGTGATATCGGGTTGGTGGTGATACCGGGGAGGGGGTGATATCGGGTTGGGGTGATATCGGGGAGGGGGTGGTATTGGGGTTGGGTTATCGGGGTGGGCGTAATATCGGGGAGGGAGTGAAATCGGGGAGGGCCGATATCGGGGAGGGGGTTATATCGGGGAGGGAGTGATATCCCGCGTGGGAATGATATCGGGGACGGGGTGATATCGGGGAGGGGGTGATATCGGGGTGGGGGTGATAGCGGGGGTGGGGCAATATCGGGGAGAGTGTTATATCGGGAAGGGGTGGTATCGGAGAGGGGGTGATATCGGAGTGGGGGTGATATCGGGGAGGCGGTGAGATCGGGTTGAGGGTGATATCGGGGTGGGGTGATATCGGGGAGGGGTTGATATCTGGGAGGTAGTGATATCGGGGAGTGGTTGATATTGTTGAGGGGTGATATCGAGAATTAGTGATATCGGGGTGGGAGTGATATCGGCGTGGGGATGATATCGGGGTGGGGTGATATCGGAGTGGGGGTTATATCGGGGAGGGTGTGACATCGAGGTGGGGGTGTTATCGGGGTGGGGGTAATATCGGGGGTGCGGTGATATCGGGGAGGTGGTGATATCGGGGTGAGGATAATATCGGGGGTGCGGTGATATCGGGGAGGTGGTGATATCGGGGTGAGGGTGGTATTGGGGAGGGGGTGATATTTGGGAGGGGTCTATATAGGGTAGAGTATTTTAATCCGTGTGGGGGTAATATCGGGGGTGCGGTGATATCGGAGAGGGGTGATATCGGGGTGGGGTGATATCGGGGTGGGGGTGATTTCGCTGAGCGAGTGAAATCGGGGCGGGGGTGATGTCGGGGAGGGGGTGATATTGGGGACGGATGATATCCGGGAGGGGTGAAATCGGGTTGACGGTGATATCGGGGAGGGGGTGATATCGGTGTGGGACTGATATCGGGGAGGGGGTGGTTTCGGGGTGGGGTGATATCGGGGAGGGCGTGATATCGGGGAGGAGTGATATCGGGAAGGGGTTGATATCAGGGAGGGGGTGATATCGGGGAGGGGGTAATATGGTTGAGGGGTGATATCGGGGAGGGGTGATATCGGGGTGGGGGTGATATCGGGATGTGGGTGATATAGGGGTGGGGTGATATCGGAGTGGGGGTGATATTGTGGAGGTGGTGATATCGGGGAGGGGATGATATCGGGGTGTGGGTAATATCGGGGGTGGGGCGATATCGGGGAGAGGGTGATATCGGGATGTGGTATCGGAGAGGGGGTGATATCGGAGTTGGGGTGATATCGGGGAGGCGGTGATATCGGGGAGGAGTGATATCGGGAAGGGGGTGATATCAGGGAGGGGTGATATCGGGGAGGGGGTAATATGGTTGAGGGGTGATATCGGGGAGGGGTGATATCGGGGTGGGGTGATATCGGGGTGGGGTTAATATCGGGTGTGGGGTGATATTGGGGAGGGGGTGATATCGGGGAGGGGATAATATCGGGGGTGGGCTGATATCGGGGAGGGGGTGATATCGGGGTGAGGGTGGTATTGGGGGGGTGATATCTGGGAGATGTGTTCTCGGGTGAGGGTGATATCGGAGTGGGGTGATATCGGGGAGGGGGTGATATAGGGTAAGGGGTGATATCGGAAAGGAAGTGACTTCGGGGAGGGGTTTATATCGGGGAGGGGGTGATATCGGGGTGGGGGTGATATCGGGGTGGGGGTGATATCGGGGTGGGGGTGATTTCGCTGAAGGAGTGAAATCGGGGCGGGGTGATATCGGTGCGGGGGTGTTATTGTTGAGGGGGTGATATTGGGGAGGGGGTGATATCGGGGTGAGGGTGATATCGGGGTGGGGTGATATCGGAGTGGGGCTTATATCGGGGAGGATGTGACAGCGAGGTGGGGGTTATATCGGGGTGGGGGTAATATCGGGGGTGCGGTGATATCGGGGAGGGGTGATTTCGCTGAGCGAGTGAAATCGGGGCGGGGGTGATGTCGGGGAGGGTGTGATATTGGGGAGGGATGATATCCGGGAGGGGTGAAATCGGGTTGATGGTGATATCGGGGAGGGGGTGATATCGGTGTGGGGCTGATATCGGGGAGGGGGTGGTTTCGGGGTGGGGTGATATCGGGGAGGGCGTGATATCGGGGAGGAGTGATATCGGGAAGGGGGTGATATCAGGGAGGGGGTGATATCGGGGAGGGAGTAATATTGTTGAGGGGTGATATCGGGGAGGAGTGATATCGGGGTGGGGGTGATATCGGGGCGGGGGTGATATCGGTGTGGGGTGATATCGGAGTGGGGGTGATATCGGGGAGATGGTGATATCGGGGAGGGGGTGATATCGGGGTGTGGGTAATATTGGGGGTGGGGCGATATCGGGGAGAGGGTGATATCGGGGAGGGGGTGGTATCGGAGAGGGGGTGATATCGGAGTGGGGGTGATATCGGGGAGGCGGTGATATCGGGGTGAGGGCGATATCGGGGTGGCGGTGATATCGGGGAGTGTGTGATATCGGGGAGGGGGTGATATCGGGGAGGGGGTGATAACAGGGAGGGGGTGATATCGGGGAGGGGGTAATATTGTTGAGGGGTGATATCGGGGAGGGTTGATATCGGGGTGGGGTGATATCGGTGTGGGGGTAATATCGGGTGTGGGGTGATATCGGGGAGGGGGTGATATCGGGGAGGGGATGATATCGGGGAGGGGGTTATATCGGGGAGGGAGTGACATCGAGGTGGGGGTGATATCGGGGTGGTAGTAATATCGGGGGTGGGCTGATATCGGGGAGGGGGTGATATCGGGGTGAGGGTGGTATTGGGGGGGTGATATCTGGGAGGTGTGTTCTCGGCGTGAGGGTGATATCGGAGTGGGGTGATATCGGGGAGGGGGTGATATAAGGTAAGGGATGATATCGGAGAGGAAGTGACTTCGGGGAGGGATTTATATCGGGGAGGGGTGATATCGGGGTGGGGGTGATATCGGGGTGGGGGTGATATCGGGGTGAGGGTGATTTCGCTGAAGGAGTGAAATCGGGGCGGGGTGATATCGGTGCGGGGGTGTTATTTTTGAGGGGGTGATATTGGGGAGGGGGTGATATCGGGGTGAGGGTGATATCGGTGTGGAGGTGATATCGGGGAGGGGGTGATATCGGGGAGGAGTGATATCGGGGCGGGGGTGATTTCGCTGAGGCTGTGAAAACGGTGCGTGGGTAATGTCGGGGAGGGGTGATATTGGGGAGGGGTGATATCCGGTAGTGGTGATATCGGGTTGATGGTGATATCGGGGAGGGGGTGATATCGGGGAGGTGGTGATATCGGGGTGGGGTGATATCGGGGAGGGCGAGATATCGGGGAGGGGATGAAATCGGGGGGGTCTTCTCGGGGAGGGGAGTGATATCGGGGAGGGGGTGTTATTGTTGAGGGGGTGATATCGGGGTGGGGGTAATATCGGGGCTGGGGTGATATCGTGGAGGGGGTGATATCGGGGTGAGGGTGGTATTGGGGAGGGGTGTGATATCTGGGAGGAGTGTTATCGGGGTGGGGGTGATATCGGGGTGGGGTGATATCGGGGAGGGTGTGACATAGGGGACATAGGGGTTTATTTATCGTTGTGGAGGTGATATCTGTGAGGGGGTGATATCGGGGTGGGGGTTATATCGGGTAGGGTTCATATCGGGGAGGGGTGCTTTCGGGGAAGGGGTGCTATCGGGGATGGGGTCTTATCGGGGAGGGGGTGATATCGGGGAGTGTGTGATATCGGGGAAGGGGTGATATCGGGGAGGGGTGATACCAGGAAGTGTGTGATATCGGGGAGGGGGTAATATTGTTGAGGGGTGATATCGGGGAGGGGTGATATCGGGGTGGGGTGATATCGGGGTGGGGGTAATATCGGGTGTGGGGTGATATCGGGGAGGGGGTGATATCGGGGAGGGGATGATGTCGGGGAGGGGGTTATATCGGGGAGGGAGTGACATCGAGGTGTGGGTGATATCGGGGTGGGTGTAATATCGGGGATGGGCTGATATCGGGGAGGGGAGGATATCGGGGTGAGGGTGGTATAGGGGTGGGTGATATCTGGGAGGTGTGTTCTCGGGGTGAGGGTGATATCGGAGTGGGATGATATCGGGGAGGGGGTGATATAGTGTAAGGGGTGATATCGGAAAGGAAGTGACTTCGGGGAGGGATTTATATCGGGGAGGGGGTGATATCGGGGTGGGGGTGATATCGGGCTGGTGTGATATCGGGGTGGGGGTGATTTCGCTGAAGGAGTAAATTTCGGGAGGGGGGTGATGTCGGTGAGGGTGTGTTATTGTTGAGGGGGTGATATTGGGGAGGGGGTGATATCGGGGTGAGCGTGATATCGGTGTGGAGGTGATATCGGGGTGGGGGTGATTTCGCTGAGGGATTGATATCGGTGCGTGGCTAATGTCGGGGAGGGGTGATATTGGGTAGGGGTGATATCCGGGAGTGGTGATATCGGGTTGGTGGTGATATCGGGGAGGGGGTGATATCGGGGTAGGGGTGATATCGGGGAGGGGGTGATATCGGGGTGGGGTAATATCGGGGAGGGCGTGATATCGGGGAGGGGGTGAAATCGGGGCGGCGGTGATATCGGGGTGAGGGTGGTATTGGGGAGGGGGTGATATCTGGGAGGGGTGTTATCGGGATGGGGGTGATAATAGGGTGGGGTGATATCGGGGAGGGTGTGACATAGGGGAGGTTTGTTTATCGTTGAGGAGGTGATATCTGGGAGGGGGTGATATCGGGGTGGGGGTGATATCGGGGAGGCGGTGATATCGGGGTGAGGGCGATATCGGGGTGGGGGTGATATCGGGGAGGGGGTGATATCGGGGAGGGGTGATAGCGGGGAGGGGGTAATATTGTTGAGGGGTGATATCGGGGAGGGGTGATATCGGGGTGGGGTGATATCGGGGTGGGGGTAATATCGGGTGTGGGGTGATATCGGAGAGGGGGTGATATCGGGGATGGGATGATATCGGGGATGGGGTTATATCGGGGAGGGAGTGACATCGAGTTGGGGGTGATATCGGGGTGGGTGTAATATCGGGGGTGGGCTGATATCAGGGAGGGGGTGATATCGGGGTGAGGGTGGTATAGGGGGGGTGATATCTGGGAGGTGTGTTCTCGGGGTGAGGGTGATATCGGAGTGGGGTGATATCGGGGAGGGGGTGATATCGGGGTGGGGGTGATTTCGCTGAAGTAGTGAAATCGGGGCGGGGCTGATGTCGGTGAGGGGGTGTTATTGTTGAGGGGGTGATATTGGGGATGGGGTGATATCGGGGTGAGGGTGATATCGGTGTGGAGCTGATATCGGGGAGGGGGTGATATCGGAGAGGGGTGATATCGGGGTGGGGGTGGTTTCGCTGAGGGAGTGAAATCGGTGCGTGGGTAATGTCGGGGAGGGGTGATATTGGGGAGGGGTGATATCGGGGTAGGGGTGATATCGGGGAGGGGGTGAGATCGGTGTGGGGTGATATCGGGGAGGCCCTGATATCGGGGAGGGGGTGAAATCGGGGGGGGTTCTTCTCGGGGAGGGGAGTGATATCGGGGAGGGGGTGTTATTGTTGAGTTGGGGAAAGCGGGGTGGGGGTAATATCGGGGCTGGTGTGATATCGTGGAGGGGGTGATTTCGGGGCGAGGGTGGTATTGGGGAGGGGGTGATATCTGGGAGGGGTGTTATCGGGGTGGGGGTGATAACGGGGTGGGGTGATATCGGGGAGGGTGTGACATAGGGGAGGTTTATTTATCGTTGTGGAGGTGATATCTGGGAGGGGGTGATATCGGGGTGGGGGTGATATCGGGTAGGGTTCATATCGGGGAGGGGTGATATCGGGGAATGGGCGCTATCGGGGATGGGGTCTTATCGGGAAGGGGGTGATATCGGGGAGGGGGTGATATCGGGTAGGGTTCATATCGGGGAGGTGTGATATCGGGGAATGGGTGCTATCGGGGATGGGGTCTTATAGGGGAGGGGGTGATATCGGGGAGGGGGTGATATCGGGGAGGGGTGATATTGGGGAGGGCGTGATATCGGGGAGGGGGTGAAATCGGGGAGGGGGCGATATCGGGGTTGGGTGGTATCGGAGGGGGGGTGATATCGGGGAGGGGGTGATATCGGGGAGGGGGTGATATCGGGGAGGGAGTGATATTGAGGTGGGGGTGATATCGAGGAGGGGTGATATCGGGGAGCGGAGGACATCGGGATGGGGGTAATAGCGGGGGTGGGGCGATATCGGGGAGGGGGTGATATCTGGGAGGGGGTGGTATTGGGGACGCGTGATATCGTTGTGGTGTGATATCGGGGAGGGGGTGATATAGGGGAGGTTTTTTTTTATCGGTGTTGGAGTGATATCGGGGAGGGGGTGATATCGGGGTGCGGGTCATATCGGGGAGAGGGTGATATCGGAAGTGGGTGATATCAGGGAGGGGGTGATATCGGGGAGGGGCTGATATCCGGGAGGGGCTGATATTGTTGAGGGGGCGATATCGGGGAGGGGTGATATCGGGGTGGGGGTGATATCGGGGTAGGGGTGATATCGGGGTGGGGTGATATCGGAGTGGGGGTGATATCGGGAGGGGGTGACTTGGGGGAGTGGTTTATATTGGGGAGGAGGTGATATCGGGGTGAGGGTGATATCGGGTTGGGGAGATTTAGCTGAGGGAGTGAAATCGGGGCTGGGTTGATGTCGGGGAGGGGTTGATATTGGGAGGGGTGATATCCGGGAGTGGTGATATCGGGTTGGTGGTAATATCGGGGAGGGGGTAATATCGTGGTGGGGGTGATATCGGGGAGGGTGTGGTATCAGGGTAGGGTGATATCGGGGAAGCGAGATATCGGGGTTGGGGTGAAATCGGGGCGGGGGCGATATCGGGGAGGGGGATATCGGGGAATTGGCGATATCGGGGAGTAAGTGATATCCTGTGTGGGGGTGATATCGGGGAGGGGGTGATATCAGGGAAGGGGATGATATCGGGGAGGGTGTGATATCGGGGAGCGGGTGATATCGGGGTGGGGATGATATCGGGTAGGGGTGATATCTGGTAGGGGATGATATCGGGGTGGGGGTAATAACGCGGGTGGGGCGATATCGGGGAGAGGGTGATATCGGGGAAGGGGTGATATCGGGGAGGCGGTGATATCGGGGTGATGGTGATATCGGGGTGGGGGTGATATCGGGGAGGGGGTGATATCGGGGAGTGGGTGATATCAGGGAGGGGGTGATGTCGGGGAGGGGGTAATATTGTAGAGTGGTGATATCGGGGAGGGGTGATATCGGGGTGGAGTGATAACGGGGAGGGGGTGATCTCGGGGAGGGGTGATATCGGAGCGGGTGTGATATCGGGGAGGGGTGATATCGGGGAGGGGGTGATATCGGGGTGGGCGTAATATCGGGTGTGGGGTGATATCGGGGAGGGGTTGTTATCGGGGAGGGGGTGATATCGGGGAAGGGGTTATATCGGGGAGGGTATGACATCGAGGTGGGGGTGATATCGGGGAGGGGGTGATATCGGGGAAGGGGTTATATCGGGGAGGGTATGACATTGAGGTGGGTGTGATATCGGGGTGGGGGTAATATCGGGGGTGGGGTGATATCGGGGAGGGGGTGATATCGGGGTGAGGGTGGTCTTGTGCAGGGGGAAATATCTGGGAGGGGTTTTATCGGGGTCGGGGTGATATCGGGGTGGGGTGATATCGGGGAGTGGGTGAAAGAGGGGAGGTTTTTTTTATCGGTGTGGTGGTGATATCGGGGAGGGGGTGATATCGAGGTGGGGTGATATCGGGGTAGGGGTGATATCGGGGAGGAGTGATATCGGGGAGGGGGTGATAGCGGGGATGGGGTCTTATCGGGGAGGGTGATCATATCGGGGACGGGGTGTTATTGTTGAGGGGGTGATATCGGGGAGGGGGTGATATCGGGGTGGGGGTGATATCGGGGAGGGGTGATATCGGGGTGGGGGTGATATCGGGGTGGGGTGATATCGGGTAGGGTTCATATCGGGAGGGGTGATATCGGAGAATGGGTGCTATCGGGGATGGGGTCTTATCGGGGAGTGGGTGATATCGGGGAGGGGGTGATATTCGGAAGTGGTGATATCGGGTTGGTGGTAATATCGGGTAGGGGGTAATATCGAGGTGGGGGTGATATCGGGGAGGGGGTGGTATCAGGGTGGGGTGATATCGGGGAGGGCGTGATATCAGGGTTGGGGTGAAATCGGGGAGGGAGCGATATCGGGGAGGGGGGATATCGGGGAGGTGGTGATATCGGGTAGGGGGGATATCGGGGAGGTGGTGATATCGGGGAGGGAGTGATATCCGGTGTGGGGTGATATCGGGGAGGGGGTGATGTCGGGGAGCGGGTGATATCGGGGTGATGGTGATATCGGGTAGGGGTGATATCTGGTAGGGGATGATATCAGGGTGGGGGTGATATTGGGGAGGGGGTGATATCAGGGAGGGCTTGCTATCGGGGAGGGGGTAATATCGTAGTGGGCGTAATATCGGGTGTGGGGTAATATCGGGGAGGGGGTGTTATAGGGGAAGGGGTGATATCGGGGAATGAGTAATATCGGGGAGGGTATGACATCGACGTGGGGGTGATATCGGGGTGGGGGTAATATCGGTGGTGGGGTGATATCGGGAAGGGGGTGATATCAGGGTGAGGGTGGTATTGTGTAGGGGGTAATATCTGGGAGGGGTGTTATCGGGGTGGGGGTGATATCGGGGTGGGGTGATATCGGGGAGGGGGTGATATCGGGGAGGGAGTGACATCGAGTTGGGGGTGATATCGGGGTGGGTGTAATATCGGGGGTGGGCTGATATCAGGGAGGGGGTGATATCGGGGTGAGGGTGGTATAGGGGGGGTGATATCTGGGAGGTGTGTTCTCGGGGTGAGGGTGATATCGGAGTGGGGTGATATCGGGGAGGGGGTGATATAGGGTAAGGGGTGATATCGGACATGAAGTGACTTCGGGGAGGGATTTATATCGGGGAGGGGGTGATATCGGGGTGGGGGTGATATCGGGGTGGGGGTGATTTCGCTGAAGTAGTGAAATCGGGGCGGGGCTGATGTCGGTGAGGGGGTGTTATTGTTGAGGGGGTGATATTGGGGATGGGGTGATATCGGGGTGAGGGTGATATCGGTGTGGAGCTGATATCGGGGAGGGGGTGATATCGGAGAGGGGTGATATCGGGGTGGGGGTGGTTTCGCTGAGGGAGTGAAATCGGTGCGTGGGTAATGTCGGGGAGGGGTGATATTGGGGAGGGGTGATATCGGGGTAGGGGTGATATCGGGGAGGGGGTGAGATCGGTGTGGGGTGATATCGGGGAGGTCCTGATATCGGGGAGGGGGTGAAATCGGGGGGGGGTTCTTCTCGGGGAGGGGAGTGATATCGGGGAGGGGGTGTTATTGTTGAGTTGGGGAAAGCGGGGTGGGGGTAATATCGGGGCTGGTGTGATATCGTGGAGGGGGTGATTTCGGGGCGAGGGTGGTATTGGGGAGGGGGTGATATCTGGGAGGGGTGTTATCGGGGTGGGGGTGATAACGGGGTGGGGTGATATCGGGGAGGGTGTGACATAGGGGAGGTTTATTTATCGTTGTGGAGGTGATATCTGGGAGGGGGTGATATCGGGGTGGGGGTGATATCGGGTAGGGTTCATATCGGGGAGGGGTGATATCGGGGAATGGGCGCTATCGGGGATGGGGTCTTATCGGGAAGGGGGTGATATCGGGGAGGGGGTGATATCGGGTAGGGTTCATATCGGGGAGGTGTGATATCGGGGAATGGGTGCTATCGGGGATGGGGTCTTATAGGGGAGGGGGTGATATCGGGGAGGGGGTGATATCGGGGAGGGGTGATATTGGGGAGGGCGTGATATCGGGGAGGGGGTGAAATCGGGGAGGGGGCGATATCGGGGTTGGGTGGTATCGGAGGGGGGGTGATATCGGGGAGGGGGTGATATCGGGGAGGGGGTGATATCGGGGAGGGAGTGATATTGAGGTGGGGGTGATATCGAGGAGGGGTGATATCGGGGAGCGGAGGACATCGGGATGGGGGTAATAGCGGGGGTGGGGCGATATCGGGGAGGGGGTGATATCTGGGAGGGGGTGGTATTGGGGACGCGTGATATCGTTGTGGTGTGATATCGGGGAGGGGGTGATATAGGGGAGGTTTTTTTTTATCGGTGTTGGAGTGATATCGGGGAGGGGGTGATATCGGGGTGCGGGTCATATCGGGGAGAGGGTGATATCGGAAGTGGGTGATATCAGGGAGGGGGTGATATCGGGGAGGGGCTGATATCCGGGAGGGGCTGATATTGTTGAGGGGGCGATATCGGGGAGGGGTGATATCGGGGTGGGGGTGATATCGGGGTAGGGGTGATATCGGGGTGGGGTGATATCGGAGTGGGGGTGATATCGGGAGGGGGTGACTTGGGGGAGTGGTTTATATTGGGGAGGAGGTGATATCGGGGTGAGGGTGATATCGGGTTGGGGAGATTTAGCTGAGGGAGTGAAATCGGGGCTGGGTTGATGTCGGGGAGGGGTTGATATTGGGAGGGGTGATATCCGGGAGTGGTGATATCGGGTTGGTGGTAATATCGGGGAGGGGGTAATATCGTGGTGGGGGTGATATCGGGGAGGGTGTGGTATCAGGGTAGGGTGATATCGGGGAAGCGAGATATCGGGGTTGGGGTGAAATCGGGGCGGGGGCGATATCGGGGAGGGGGATATCGGGGAATTGGCGATATCGGGGAGTAAGTGATATCCTGTGTGGGGGTGATATCGGGGAGGGGGTGATATCAGGGAAGGGGATGATATCGGGGAGGGTGTGATATCGGGGAGCGGGTGATATCGGGGTGGGGATGATATCGGGTAGGGGTGATATCTGGTAGGGGATGATATCGGGGTGGGGGTAATAACGCGGGTGGGGCGATATCGGGGAGAGGGTGATATCGGGGAAGGGGTGATATCGGGGAGGCGGTGATATCGGGGTGATGGTGATATCGGGGTGGGGGTGATATCGGGGAGGGGGTGATATCGGGGAGTGGGTGATATCAGGGAGGGGGTGATGTCGGGGAGGGGGTAATATTGTAGAGTGGTGATATCGGGGAGGGGTGATATCGGGGTGGAGTGATAACGGGGAGGGGGTGATCTCGGGGAGGGGTGATATCGGAGCGGGTGTGATATCGGGGAGGGGTGATATCGGGGAGGGGGTGATATCGGGGTGGGCGTAATATCGGGTGTGGGGTGATATCGGGGAGGGGTTGTTATCGGGGAGGGGGTGATATCGGGGAAGGGGTTATATCGGGGAGGGTATGACATCGAGGTGGGGGTGATATCGGGGAGGGGGTGATATCGGGGAAGGGGTTATATCGGGGAGGGTATGACATTGAGGTGGGTGTGATATCGGGGTGGGGGTAATATCGGGGGTGGGGTGATATCGGGGAGGGGGTGATATCGGGGTGAGGGTGGTCTTGTGCAGGGGGAAATATCTGGGAGGGGTTTTATCGGGGTCGGGGTGATATCGGGGTGGGGTGATATCGGGGAGTGGGTGAAAGAGGGGAGGTTTTTTTTATCGGTGTGGTGGTGATATCGGGGAGGGGGTGATATCGAGGTGGGGTGATATCGGGGTAGGGGTGATATCGGGGAGGAGTGATATCGGGGAGGGGGTGATAGCGGGGATGGGGTCTTATCGGGGAGGGTGATCATATCGGGGACGGGGTGTTATTGTTGAGGGGGTGATATCGGGGAGGGGGTGATATCGGGGTGGGGGTGATATCGGGGAGGGGTGATATCGGGGTGGGGGTGATATCGGGGTGGGAGTGATATCGGGTAGGGTTCATATCGGGAGGGGTGATATCGGAGAATGGGTGCTATCGGGGATGGGGTCTTATCGGGGAGTGGGTGATATCGGGGAGGGGGTGATATTCGGAAGTGGTGATATCGGGTTGGTGGTAATATCGGGTAGGGGGTAATATCGAGGTGGGGGTGATATCGGGGAGGGGGTGGTATCAGGGTGGGGTGATATCGGGGAGGGCGTGATATCAGGGTTGGGGTGAAATCGGGGAGGGAGCGATATCGGGGAGGGGGGATATCGGGGAGGTGGTGATATCGGGTAGGGGGGATATCGGGGAGGTGGTGATATCGGGGAGGGAGTGATATCCGGTGTGGGGTGATATCGGGGAGGGGGTGATGTCGGGGAGCGGGTGATATCGGGGTGATGGTGATATCGGGTAGGGGTGATATCTGGTAGGGGATGATATCAGGGTGGGGGTGATATTGGGGAGGGGGTGATATCAGGGAGGGCTTGCTATCGGGGAGGGGGTAATATCGTAGTGGGCGTAATATCGGGTGTGGGGTAATATCGGGGAGGGGGTGTTATAGGGGAAGGGGTGATATCGGGGAATGAGTAATATCGGGGAGGGTATGACATCGACGTGGGGGTGATATCGGGGTGGGGGTAATATCGGTGGTGGGGTGATATCGGGAAGGGGGTGATATCAGGGTGAGGGTGGTATTGTGTAGGGGGTAATATCTGGGAGGGGTGTTATCGGGGTGGGGGTGATATCGGGGTGGGGTGATATCGGGGAGGGGGTGATAGAGGGGAGGTTTTTTTATCGGTGTGGAGGTGATATCGGTGTTGAGGTGATATCGGGGAGGGGTGACATCGTGGTGGGGGTGATATCGGGGTAGGGGTGATAGCGGGGTGGGGTGATATCGGAGTGGGGGTGATATCGGAGAGGGGGTGACTTCGGTGAGGGGTTTGTATTGGGGAGGGGGTGATATCGGGGAGGGGGCGATATCGGGGTGGGGGTGATTTCGCTGAGGGAGTGAAATCGGGGCGGGGTGATGTCGGGGAGGGGGTGATATTGGGGAGGGGTGATATCCGGGTGGGGTGATATTGGGTTGGTGGTGATATCGAGGAGGGGTGATATCGGGGTGGGGTGATATTGGGGAGGGGTAATATCGGAATGGGGATGATATCGGGGTAGGGGTGATATCGGGGTGTGTTGATATCGGAGTGGGGGTGATATCGGGGAGGGGGTGACTTTGGGGAGGGGGTTATATCGGGGTGGGGGTGATATCGGGGGGGGGGTGATGTCAGGGAGGGGGTGATATTGGGGAGTGTGTGATATCTGGGAGGGGCGTTATCGGGGTGGGGGTGATATCGTGGTGGGGTGATATCGGGGAGGGGGTGATATAGGGGAGGGGTGTTATTGTTGAGGGGGTGATATCGGGGAGGGGCTGATATCGGGGTGGGGGTGATAGCGGTGTGGTGGTGATATCGGGGAGGGGGTGATATCGGGGTGGGGGTGATATCGGGGAGGGGTGATATCGGGGTGGGGGTGATATCGGGATAGGGTTGATATCGGGGTGGGGTGATATCGGAGTGGGGGTGATATCGCGGAGGGGGTGACTTCGGGGAGGCGTTTATATCGGGGTGGTGGTGATATCGGGGTGGGGGTGATATTCGGATGGGGGTGATTTTGCTGAGGGAGTGAAATCGGGGCAGGGGTGATGTCGGCGAGGGGGTGATATTGGGGAGGGGTGATATCCAGGAAGGGTGATATCGGGTTGGTGGTGATATCGGGGAGGGGGTGATATCGGGTTGGGGTGATATCGGGGAGGGGGTGGTATTGGGGTTGGGTGTTATCGGGGAGGGCGTGATATCGGGGAGGGAGTGAAATCGGGGAGGGGGCGATATCGGGGAGGGGGGATATCGGGGAGGGGGTGATATCGGGGAGGGGGTGATATCTGCCTGCGTCTGTGTCTCTGGGAGGGGTGTTTTCGGGGTGAGGGTGATATCGCAGTGGGGTGATATCGGGGAGGGGATGATATAGGGTAAGGGGTGATATCGGAGAGGGGGTGACTTCGGGGAGGTGTTTATATCGGGGAGGGGGTGATATCGGGGTGGGGTGATATCGGGGCGGGGGTGATTTCGCTGAAGGAGTGAAATCGGGGCGGGGGTGATGTCGGGCAGGGGGTGTTATTGTTGAGGGGGTGATATCGGGGAGGGGGTGATATCGGGGTGAGGGTGATATCGGTGTGGAGGTGATATCGGGGAGGGGGTGGTATCGGGGAGGGGTGATATCGGGGTGGGGGTGATTTCGCTGAGGGAGTAAAATCGGTGCGTGGGTGATGTCGGGGAGGGGTGATATTGGGGAGGGGTGATATCCGGGAGGGGTGATATCGGGTTGGTGGTGATATCGGGGAGGGGGTGATATCAGGGTAGGTGTGATATCGGGGAGGGGGTGATATCGGGGTGGGGTGATATCGGGGAGGGCATGATATCGAGGAGGGGGTGAATTCGGGGAGGGGGTCTTCTCGGGGAGTGGAGTGATATCGGGGAGGGGGGTTATTGTTGAGGGGGTGATATCGGGTTGGGGGTAATATCGGGGCTGGGGTGATATCGTGGACGGGGCGATATCGGTGTGATGGTGGTATTGGGGATGGGGTGATACCTGGGAGGGGTGTTATCGGGGTGGGGGTGATATCGGGGTGGGGTGATATCGGGGAGAGTGTGACATAGGGGAGGTCTTTTTATCGTTGTGAAGGTGATATCGGGGAGGGCGTGATATCGGGGTGGGGGTGATTTCGGGGAGGGGTGATATCGGGATGGGGGTGATATCGGGGTAGGTGTGATATCGGGGTGGGGTGATATCGGAGTGTGGGTGATATCGGGGAGGGGGTGACTTCGGGGAGGGGTATATATCGGGGAGGGGGTGACATCAGGGTGGGGATGATATCGGGGTGGGGGTGATTTCGCTGAGGGAGTGAAATCGGGGCGGGGGTAATGTCGAGGAGGGGGTGATATTCGGGAGGGGTGCTATCCCGGAGGGGTGATATCGGGTTGGTGGTGATATCGGGGAGGGGGTGATATCGGGGTGGGTGTGATATCGGGGAGGGGGTGGTATCAGGGTGGGGTGATATCGGGGAGGGCGTGATATCGGGGAGGGGGTGATATCGGGGAGGGAGTGATATCCCGTGTGGGGTTGATATCCGGGAGGAGGTGATATCGGGGATGGGGTGATATCGGGGAGGGGGTGATATCGGGGAGGAGGTGATATCGGGGAGTGAGTGATATCGGGGTGGGGGTGATATTGGGGAGGGGTGATATATGGTAGTGGATGATATCGGGATGGGGGTAATATCGGGGGTGGGGCGATATCGGGGAGACGGTGATATCGGGGAGGGGTGGTATCGGAGAGGGGTGATATCGGAGTGGGGGTGATATCGGTGGGGGTGATATCGGGGTGAGGGTGATATCGTCGTGGGGGTGATATCGGGGAGGGGGTGATATCGGGGAAGGGGTGATATCGGGGAGGGGGTGATATCGGGGAGGGGGTGACTTCGGGGAGGGGTATATATCGGGGAGGGGGTGACATCAGGGTGGGGATGATATCGGGGTGGGGGTGATTTCGCTGAGGGAGTGAAATCGGGGCGGGGGTAATGTCGAGGAGGGGGTGATATTCGGGAGGGGTGGTATCCCGGAGGGGTGATATCGGGTTGGTGGTGATATCGGGGAGGGGGTGATATCGGGGTGGGTGTGATATCGGGGAGGGGGTGGTATCAGGGTGGGGTGATATCGGGGAGGGCATGATATCGGGGAGGGGGTGATATCGGGGAGGGAGTGATATCCCGTGTGGGGTTGATATCCGGGAGGAGGTGATATCGGGGATGGGGTGATATCGGGGAGGGGGTGATATCGGGGAGGAGGTGATATCGGGGAGTGAGTGATATCGGGGTGGGGGTGATATTGGGGAGGGGTGATATATGGTAGTGGATGATATCGGGATGGGGGTAATATCGGGGGTGGGGCGATATCGGGGAGACGGTGATATCGGGGAGGGGTGGTATCGGAGAGGGGTGATATCGGAGTGGGGGTGATATCGGTGGGGGTGATATCGGGGTGAGGGTGATATCGTCGTGGGGGTGATATCGGGGAGGGGGTGATATCGGGGAAGGGGTGATATCGGGGAGGGGGTGATATCAGGGAGGGGGAGATATCGGAAAGGGGGTAATATTGTTGAGGGGTGATATAGGGGACGGGTGATATCGGGGTGGGGGTGATATCGGGGTGGGGGTGATATCGTGGTGGGGTCATATCGGGTGTGGGGTGATATCGGGGGGGGTGATATCGGGGAGGGGGTGATATCGGGGAGAGTGTAACATCGAGTTGGGGGTGATATCGGGGTGGGGGTAATATCGGGGTGGGGTGATATCGGGGAGGGGGTGAAATCGGGTGAGGGTGGTATTGGGGAGGGGGTGATATCTGGGAGCGGTGTTATCGTGGTGAGGGTGATATTGGGGTGGGGTGATATCGTGGAGGGGTGATATAGGGGAGGGTTTTTTATCGGTGTGGAGGTGATATCGGGGAGGGGGTGATATCGGGGTGGGGATGATATCGTGGAAGGGGTGATATCGGGGAGTGGTGATATCGGGGAGGGGTGATATCGGGGATGGGGTCTTATCGGCGAGGGGTGTGATATCGGTGAGGGGGTGTTATTGTTGAGCGGGTGATATCGGGGAGGTGGTGATATTGGAGTGGGGGTGATATTGGTGTTGAGGTGATATGGGGAGGGGGTGATATCGGGGTGGGGGTGATATCGGGGTAGGGTTGATATCGGGGAGGGGTGATATCGGGGTGGGGGTGATATAGGGGATGGGGTCTTATCGGGGAGGGGGTGATATCGGGGAGGGGGTGTTATTGTTGAAAGGGTGATATCGGGGAGGGGGTGATATCGGGGTGGGGGTGATATCGGTGTGGGGGTGATATTGGGAGGGGTGATATCGGAGTGGTGGTGATATCGGGGTAGGGGTGATATCGGGGATGGGTGATATCGGGGACTGGGTGATATCGGGAAAGGGGTCTTATTGGGGAGGGGAGTGATATCGGGGATGGGGTGTTATTGATGAGGGGGTGATATCGGTGTGGGGTTATTATCGGGGGAGGGGTGATATCGGGGAGAGGGTGATATCGGGGTGAGGGTGATATCTAGGAGGGGTGTTATCGGGGTGGGGGTGATGTCGGAGTGGGGTGATAGCGGGGAGGGGGTGATATAGGGGAGGTTTTTTTTATCGGTGTGGAGGTGAAATCGGGGAGGGGGCGATATCGGGCTTGGGGTGATATCGGTGTGGAGGTGATATCGGGGAGGGGGTGATATCGGGGTGGTGTGATATCGGTGTGGAGGTGATATCGGGGAGGGGGTGATATCGGGATGGGGTGATATCGGAGTAGGGGTGACATCGGGGAGGGGTGATATCGGGGACTGGGTGATATCGGGGATGGGGTCTTATCGGGGAGGGGAGTGATATCGGGGAGGGGATGTTATTGTTGAGGGGTTGATATCGGGGTGGGGGTAATATCTGGGGAGGGGTGATATCAGGTGGGGTTTGATATCGGGGTGAGGGTGATATCTGGGAAGGGTGTTATCGGGGTGTGGGTGATATCGTGGCGGGGTAATATCGGGGATGGGGTGATATAGGGGAGGGTTTTTTATCGGTGTGGAGCTGATATCGGGGAGGGGTGATATCGGGGAGGGAGTGATACCGGGGAAGGTGTCTTATCGGGGAGGGGAGTCATAACGGGGAGGGGGTGTTATTGTTGAGGGGGTGAGATCGGGGAGGGGGTGATATCGCTGTGGTGGTGATATCGGTGTGGAGGTGATATCGGGGAGGGGGTGATATCGGGGTGGGAGTGATATCGGGGTAGGGGTGATATCGGAGAGGGGTGATATCGGGGACTGGGTGATATCGGGGATGGGGTCTTATCGGGGACGTGAGTGATATCGTGGAGGGGGTGTTATTGTTGAAGGTGTGATATCGGGGAGGGGGTTATATCGGGGTGGGGGTGATATAGGGGCGGGCGTGATATCGGGGAGGGGGTGGTATCAGGGTGGGGTGCTATCGGGGCGGGCGTGATATCGGGTAGGTTGTGAAATCGGGGAGGGGGCGATATCGGGGAGGGGGTGATATCGGGGAGGGAGTGTTATCCCGTATGGGGGTGATATCCGGGAGGAGGTGATATCGGGGAGTGGGTGATATCGGGGAGGGAGTGATATCGGGGTGGGGGTGATATCGGGGAGGGGTGATATCTGGTAGGGGATGATATCGGGATGGGGGTAATATCGGGGGTGGGGCGATATCGGGGAGAGGGTGATATCGGGGAGGGGGTGGTATCGGAGAGGGGTGATATCGGAGTGGTGGTGATATCGGTGAGGCGGTGATATCGGGGTGAGGGTGATATCATGGTGGGGGTGATTTCGAGGAGGGGGTGATATCGGGGAAGGGGTGATATCGGGGAGTGGGTGATATCAGGGAGGGGGAGATATCGGAGAGGGGGTAATATTGTTGAAGGGTGATATCGGGGTGGGGGTGATATCGGGGTGGGGGTGATATCGGGGTTGGGGTGATATCGGGGTGGTGTGATATCGGAGTGGGGGCGATATCGGGGAGGGGCTGATATCGGGGAGGGGGTGTTATCGGGGTGGGGGTAATATCGGGTGTGGGGTGATATCGGGGAGGGGGTGATATCGGGGAGGGGGTGATATCGGGGAGAGTGTGACATCGAGGTGGGGGTGATATCGGGGTGGGGGTAATATCGGGGTGGGGTGATATCGGGGAGGGGGTGATATCGGGTGAGGGTGGTATTGGGGAGGGGTGATATCTGGGAGGGGTGTTCTCTGGGTGAGGGTGATATCAGGGTGGGGTGATATCGGGGAGGGGTGATATAGGGGAGGGTTTTTTATCGGTTTGGAGGTGATATCGGGGAGGGGGTGATATCGGGGAGGGGGTGATATCGGGGTGGGGTTGATATCGTGGTAGGAGTGATATCGGGGAGTGGTGATATCGGGGTGGGGGTGATGTCGGAGTGGGGTGATATCGGGGATGGGGTCTTATCGGGGAGGGGTGTGATATCGGGGAGGGGTGTTATTGTTGAGCGGGTGATAACGGGGAGGTGGTGATATTGGAGTGGGAGTGATATCGGTGTGGAGGTGATATCGGGGAGGGGGTGATATCGGGGTGGGGTGATAGTGGGGTAGGGGTGATATCGGGGAGGGGTGATATCGGGGTGGGGTGATAGTGGGGTAGGGGTGATATCGGGGAGGGGTGATATCGGGGAGGGGGTGATATAGGGGATGGGGTCTTATCGGGGAGGGGGGTGATATCGGGTAGGGGGTGTTATTGTTGAAGGGGTGATATCGGGGAGGGGGTGATATCGGGGAGAGGGTGATATCGGGGTGAGGGTGATATCTGGGAGGGGTGTTATCGGGGTGGGGGTGATGTCGGAGTGGGGTGATATCGGGGAGGGGGTGATATAGGGGAGGGATTTTTTTATCGGTGTGGAGGTGATATCGGGTAGGGGGTGATATCGGCCTGAGGGTGTTATCGGGGTAGGGGTGATATCGGGGAGGTGGTGATATCGGGGTGGGGTGATATCGGTGTGGAGGTGATATCGGGGAGCGGGTGATATCGGGGTGGGGGTGATATCGGAGTAGGGGTGACATCGGGGAGGGGTGTTATCGGGGACTGGGTGATATCGAGGATGAGGTCTTATCGGGGAGGGGAGTGATATCGGGGAGGGGGTGTTATTGTTGAGGGGTTGATATCGGGATGGGGGTAATATCGGGGGAGTGGTGATATCGGGGAGTGTGTGATATCGGGGTGAGGGTGATATCTGGGAAGGGTGCTATCGGGGTGTGAGTGATATCGTGGCGGGGTGATATCGGGGAGGGGGTGATATAGGGGAGGATTTTTTATCGGCGTGGAGCTGATATCTGGGAGGGGTGATATCGGGGAGGGAGTGATACTGGGGATGGTGTCTTATCGGGGAGGGGAGTGATAACGGGGAGGGGGTGTTATTGTTGAGGCGGTGAGATCGGGGAGGGGGTGATATCGCTGTGGTGGTGATATCGGTGTGGAGGTGATATCGGGGAGGGGGTGATATCTGGGTATGAGTGATTTCGGGGTAGGGGTGATATCGAAGAGGGGTGATATCTGGGACTGGGTGATATCGGGGATGGGGTCTTATCGGGGACGTGAGTGATATCGTGGAGGGGGTCTTATTGTTGAAGGTGTGATATCGGGGAGGGGTTATATCGCGGTGGGGGTGATATAGGGGTGGGCGTGATATCGGGGAGGGGGTGATATCGGGGAGGCCGTGGTATAGGGATGGGAGTGATATCGGGGAGGGGGTGACATCGGTGGCGATATCGGGGAGGGGGTGATATCGGGGTGGGGGTGATATAGGGGAGGGTGTGATATCGGGTAGTGGTGATATCGGGGTGGGGATGATATCGGTGGGGTGATATCGGGGTGGGGGTGATATCGGGGAGAGGGTGATATCGGGGAGGGGGTGAAATCAGGGAGGGGGCGATATCTGGGAGGGGGTGATATCGTGGATGGGGTGATATCGGGGAGGGAGTGATATCAGGGGTGGGGGTGATATCGGGAAGGGGGTGATATCGGGGTGCGGGATTTATCGGGGAGGGGTTAATATCGGGGAGGGGGTGATATGGGGATGGACTGATATCGGGGAGGGGGTGATATCGGGGCGAAGGATATATCCGGGGTGGGGTGGATATTGGGGAGGTGGTGATATAGGGGAGGGGGGTATTGGTATGGGGGTGATATCGGGGAGGGGGATATTGGGGACGGGGTGATATCGGGGATGGTGTGATATCGGGGAGGGGCTAAATATCGGGGAGGGGGTGATATCGGGGAGGGGATGATATCGGGGAGGGGTGATATCGGGGAGAGAGTGATATCGAGGAGGGGGTGATACCGGGCAGGGGGTGATATCAGGGAGGGGGTGATATCGGGGATGGGGTGATATCGGGGAGGGGGTGATATCGGGGAGGGGGTGATATCGGGGGGGGGGCGTGATATCGGGAAGGAAGTGAAATCGGGGAGGGGGTGATATCGGGAAGGGGGTGATATCGTGGAGGGGGTGATATCGGTGAGGGGTGATATCTGGGAGGGGGTGATATCGGGGAGAGGGTGATATCGGGGAGGGGGTGATATCGCGGAGGGGGTGATATATCCGTGGTGGGGGTGATATCGGGTTGGGGGTGATATCCGGGGTGTGGGAGCGGCACTGCTGCGGTGTCTATTGAGACACAAGAATGTATGTGTCTGTGTCTCTGTCTGTGTCTGTGTCTGTCTGAGTCTCTGTCTGTCTCTCTGTTTCTGTCTGTGTCGGTGTCTGCGTCTGCGTCTGTGTCTCTGTGTCTCTGTGTCTCTGTGTCTCCGTGTCTCTGTGTCTGTGTCTGTGTCTGTGTCTGTGCCTGTGCCTGTGTCTGTGTCTCTGTCTGTGTCTCTGCCTGTGCCTCTGTTCTGCCTGCGTCTGTGTCTCTATCTGTGTCTATGTCTCAGTCTGTGTATCTGTGTCTGTCTGTGTCTGTGTCCCTGACTGTGTCTCTGTCTGTGTCTCTGTGTCTGTTTGTGTCTCTGTCTGTGTCTCTGTCTGTGTCTGTGTCTGTGTGAGTCTCAGTCTGTGTCTCCGTTTCTTTCTGTGTCTGTGTCTCTGTCTGTATCTCTGTCTGTGTCTCTGTCTGTGTCTGTGTCTGTGTCTCTGTGTCTCTGTCTCTGTGTCTGTGTCTCTGCCTGTGCCTGTGTCTGAGTCTGTGCCTGTGCCTGTGTCTCTATCTGTGTCTCTGTCTGTGTCTGTGTCTCTGTCTGTGTCTATGTCTCAGTCTGTGTCTCTGTGTCTGTCTGTGTATTTGTCTGTGTCTGTGTCCCTGACTGTGTCTCTGTCTGTGTCTCTGTGTCTGTCTGTGTCTCTGTCTGTGTCTGTGTCTGTCTGTGTCTCTGTCTCTGTCTGTGTCTGTGTCTCTGTCTATGTCTCTGTCTGTGTCTGTGTCTGTGTCTCTGTCTCTGTCTATGTCTCTGTCTGAGATTCTGGCTCTGTCTCTGCCTGTGTATCTGTCTCTGTGTCCGTCTGTGTCTATGTCTGTGTCTCTGTCTCTGTCTGTCTGTGCCTCTGTATGTGTCTCTTTCTCTGTCTGTGCCTCTGTATCTCTGTATGTGTCACTGTCTGTATCTCTATTTCTGTGTCTGTGTCTTTGTTGTGGATGTGTCTGTGTCTCTATCTGTGTCTCTGTTTGTGTTTCTGGCTGTATCTCTGCCTGTGTCTCTTTCTCTGTATCTCTGTCTGTGTCTCTGTCTGTGTCACAGCCTCTGTCTCTGTGTCTCTCTGCCTGTTTATGTGTGTGTATCTCTATCTGTGTCTGTGTCTGTGTCTCTGTCTCTGTCTGTATTTCTGCCTGTGTCTCTGTCTGTGTGTACGTCTCAGCCTCTGTCTGTGTCAATGTCTCTGTCTATGTCTCTGTCCGTGTCACTTACTCTGTCTGTGTCTCTGTCTGTGTCTCTCTGTACCTCTGTCCGTGTCTCTGTGTCTGTCTGTGTCTCAGTCTCTGTCTCTGTCTGGGGCCCATGCTGCTCCACAGACTGTGTTTAAGTGTGAGGCACACACCCAGCTGATCGGCAATGGGTAGAGGCACACATCCAGCTACTCGGCATTGGGGGAGTCACACACATTCAGCTGATCGGCCATGGTGGAGGCACATACCCAGCTGATCGGCAATGGGAGGGAAGTACGCACCCTGCTGATCGGTAATTGGGGGAAGCACACAGCCAGCTGATCGGCAATGCGGGGAAGCACTCACCCAGCTGATCGGAAATGGGGGGAAGGACACACCCAAGTGATCGACAATGGGGGGAAGGAAAGACCCAGCTGATCGGCAATGGGGGGAAGCACACTCCTAGCTGATTGGCAATGCGGGGAAGGACAGACCCAGCTGATCTGCGATGGGGGGAGGCATACACCCAGCTGATTGGCAACGGGGGGAGGCACACAGCCAGCTGATCGGCAAAGGTGGGAAGCCGCAAACCCAGCTGATTGGCCATGGGGGAGGCACACACCCAAGTGATCGGCAATGCAGGGAAGGACAGATCCAGCTGATCGGTCATGGGGGGAAGCCGCACACCCAGCTGTTTGGCCATGGGGGGAGTCACACCCACCCTCAGATAGTCCTGGTAATGCAGAATGGTAAATCAGGGTAAGGCTGGCTGGGGATGGTCAGTTTTACCGGCAGTGCGAGGAGAGAGATGCCGTGTGGGTGGGGTTTCCTCTCAGGATTTAATGAATTGAAGAATTGAACTAAAGGGAACTTTCAGAACATTCTTCAACTGCTGCCTGAACTGAGTCTGTGTCACGGCGTAAATCGCAGTGTTTGTGCAGCAACTCAGGAGCTGCAGCATGAAGCCCAATTCCTGAACATACTTATCTAACGATACAGACTCATACCCCAGAGTCCACATCCGGCTCCATATAGTATAGACCATTAACGTTGACCATAACAGGATGAAATTAGCGGAGATAATGAAGAGTAAAATGATGGATTTCCTCCGACTCTCCATCTCTGGGTCTCTGGGACTGTCCCCACTGCTGTGAGCCCGGAGTCTCCTGCGGGCCCCGCTGCTCAAGACAATGTGTCTGACGGTGAGAACATTGAGCAGCAGAATCAGGGCGAATGGAACACCCGGGGTTAGAATGTTGTGGAGGAACTCGATTGGTCCCCAGACCAGAGAAAACCAAGCACCCATTGTGACATCACAAAACCAGGGGCGGTTCCACAGCGAATACCCACCGGACATCATAACCCCCCACGAAATGTCCTTCAAACAGCTCAGCACAGCCACTGTTCCCAGAACCACAGCCGCCGTTTTCTCGCTGCAATATTTACTTTTCAGCTTCGGGCAACAAATGGCCACAAATCTATCAAAGGTGAAAGTGACGGTGAACCAGACAGAACAGTCAGTGGCTGCATAAAGCAGGGCGGCGTGGATATTACACACGGGGATGGACCGCAGGAAATAAAACTGTTCCCTAAAAACAATGGGAATGTGTCTCAATATCAGGTCGAGAATAACGACCAGTAGATCCCCCACTGCCATGGCCAACAGGTAACAAGTCACACATTTGGACAGCCCACAGTTTCTTCTCTTCAGGACCACAATTGTGATGAGGTTCACTGTGGGGAAGGGAAATACACAATGAAATTATACATCACCCTGGGAAAGACATAACAAGTATGGTCGACGTGGAGTTGAGGAAGTCAAATAAATATATACAACTACACACACACACATACAGAGACAGTAATACACCCACACAGACACTAACACACACACATACAGTAATACACACACACACAGACAGAGGCAGTAATACACTCACACACAAAGACATTAACATGATGCACACACATACAGAGACATTAAAACACTCACACTCACACATACATTAGCACACGCACACACACACACACACAGTAATACACTCACACTCACACAGACACTAACACACACACACAGACAGACAGTAATGCACTCACACTCACACAGACACTAACACACACACACACAGGCAGTAATACACTCACACTCACACAGACACTAACACACATACACATCCAGAGAGAGTAAAACACTCACACATACATTAACACACACACGCACGCACACAGAGACATGGGCTGGTTTAGCACACTGGGATAAATAGCTGGCTTTTAAAGCAGGCCAGTAGCACGGTTCGATCCTCGGACAGGCGCCGGAATGTGGCAACTAGGGGCTTTTCACAGTATTTTCATTTGAAGCCTACTTGTGACAATAAGCTATTTTCATTTTCATTTTCATACAGTAACACACACACACAGACACTAACACACACACACGCACATACAGAGACAGTAATACACTCACACATACATTAACACATGCACACACACACACACAGACAGTAATACACTCACACAGACACTAACACCCACAGTAATACACTCACATACACACAGAGACAGTAATACACTCACACAGACACCAACATACACATACAGAGACAGTAATACACTCACACAGGCACTGTCACACACACACATACAGACCCAGTAATACACTCACACACACAGACAGAGACAGTAATGCAGTCACACTCACACAGACTCTAGCGCACACACATATACAGTAATACACGCACACACACAGACAGAGACAGTAATACACACACAGATACAGAGACAGTAATGCACTCACACAGACACTAGCACACACACACATATATATAGTAACACACTCACACACAGACAGGCAGAGACAGTAATACACACACACATACAGAGACAGTAATACAAACGCACACAAAAAGAGACACTAATACACTCACACACAGAGACAGTAATACACTCACACAGACACTAACGCACACACACACACACAGTAATACACTCACACACGCACAGACAATAACATACTCACATACAGAGACAGTAATACACTCACACTCACAAATACATTAAAACTCGAACACACACAGTGACAGTAATACACTCACACACAAAGGCACTAATACACACTCACAAAGACACTAATGCACACACTCACACAAACATACACAAATACACACACTCACTGACACCGATACACTAATACAAACACACACAGAAACAGAGAGACGAATACACACACTCAAACACATACAGAGACACTAATACACACACACTGACACGCAGATACACTAATACAAATTCACAGACACACGCACACACTAATACACACACTAATACCCACACACACAGGCACTAATACGCACACACACAGACACACACAGCCACTAATACACACACACAGACACTAATACACACACTCACTGACACATAGAGAAAGAAATATACACACTCACAGACACACACTGACACTAATACACACTCACACACACACAGACACTGCTAAACACACTCACAGGCACAGAGACAATAAAACACACACAGACACTAATAGTCTCTCACAGATACACAGAGACAACAATACACACACTCACACACAGATACACTAATACACACAATCACTGACTCACACAGACACTAATACATACAGACACACGGATACACGAATGCACACACACAGAAACTAATAGACACACTCACAGCCCCACACAAAGCCACTAATGCACACACTCTCAGACACACAGATAGACTAAGACACACGCGCACTGACTCGCAGAGACACTATACATTACACACACACACGCGCACAGTAATACACACACTCTCACACACAAACACCAATGCACACACTCACACACACAGACAGTAATACACACACTCACAGACACACAAAGGGACACAAATGCACACTGACACAGAGACAGTAGCACAGACACTCATAGACACACACACAAACACAAATACACACACTCACAGACACACAGATAGACCCTAATACACACACTCACTCACACATACAAAGACACCAATGCACACAATCTCACACACACAGATACACTAATACACATACACTCACAGACCTAAACAGAGACTCTAATACACACACACACACAGATACACTAATACACACACTCACAGGCAGACAGAGACTCTAATACACACAATCACAGACAAAGACACAGACAGCAATACGCACACTCACACACACAAACACGAATAAACACACTCACACAAAAGAGACACACACAGGGACACTAATTCACACTCACAGACACAGAGACACAAATTCACAAAACCTCACTCAGGGTCAATAATACACACACTCACAGACACAAACACAGACACTAATACACACACTCACACACACAGACACTAATACACGCACTCAAAGACATAGGCAGGGGCACGAATTCACAAACTCATACACGCATACAGCCACACACAGATACACAAATGCACGCACACAGACAACAAAGAACAAAGAACAAAGAAATGTACAGCACAGGAACAGGCCCTTCGGCCCTCCAAGCCCATGCCGACCATACTGCCCGACTAAACTACAATCTTCTACACGTCCTGGGTCCGTATCCTTCTATTCCCATCCTATTCATATATTTGTCAAGATGCCCCTTAAATGTCCCTATCGTCCCTGCTTCCACTACCTCGTCCGATAGTGAGTTCCAGGCACCCTCTGCCTAAAAAACTTGCCTCGTACATCTACTCTAAACATTGCCCCTCTCACCTTAAACCTATGCCCCCTAGTAATTGACCCCTCTACCCTGGGGAAAAGCCTCTGACTATCCACTCTGTCTATGCCCCTCATAATTTTGTATACCTCTATCAGGTCGCCCCTCAACCTCCTTTGTTCCAGTGAGAACAAACCGAGTTTATTCAATCGCTCCTCATAGCTTATGCCCTCCATACCAGGCAACATTCTGGTAAATCTCTTCTGCACCCTCTCTAAAGCCTCCACATCCTTCTGGTAGTGTGGCGACCAGAATTGAACACTATACTCCAAGTGTGGCCTAACTAAGGTTCTATACAGCTGCAACATGACTTGCCAATTCTTATACTCAATGCCCCGGCCAATGAAGGCAAGCATGCCGTATGCCTTCTTGACTACCTTCTCCACCTGTGTTGCCCCTTTCAATGACCTGTGGACCTGTACTCCTAGATCTCTTTGACTTTCAATACTCTTGAGGGTTCTACCATTCACTGTATATTCCCTACCTGCATTAGCCCTTCCAAAATGCATTACCTCACATTTGTCCGGATTAAACTCCATCTGCCATCTCTCCGCCCAAGTCTCCAGACAATCTAAATCCTGCTGTATCCTCTGACAGTCCTCATCGCTATCCGCAATTCCACCAACCTTTGTGTCGTCTGCAAACTTACTAATCAGACCAGTTACATTTTCCTCCAAATCATTTATATATACTACAAACAGCAAAGATCCCAACACTGATCCCTGTAGAACACCACTGGTCACAGCCCTCCAATTAGAAAAGCATCCCTCCATTGCTACCCTCTGCCTTCTATGGCCTAGCCAGTTCTGTATCCACCTTGCCAGTTCACCCCTGATCCCGTGTGACTTCACCTTTTGTACTAGTCTACCATGAGGGACCTTGTCAAAGGCCTTACTGAAGTCCATATAGACAACATCTACTGCCCTACCTGCATCAATCATCTTAGTGACCTCCTCGAAAAACTCTATCAAGTTAGTGAGACACGACCTCCCCTTCACAAAACCGTGCTGCCTCTCACTAATACGTCCATTTGCTTCCAAATGGGAGTAGATCCTGTCTCGAAGAATTCTCCCCAGTAACTTCCCTACCACTGAAGTAAGGCTCACCGGCCTGTAGTTCCCGGGATTATTCTTGCTACCCTTCTTAAGCAGAGGAACAACATTGGCTATTCTCCAGTCCTCCGGGACATCCCCTGAAGACAGCGAGGATCCAAACATACACTAATACACACACACAACGACACAGAGATACACTAATACACACACTAACTGACAAGCAGATACACTAATACATACTCAGACACACACACACACTAATACACACACAAACAGACACTAATACAGACACTCACAGATACACGCACACTAATACTCACACTCTCGCACACAAACACTAATGCACACACTCACAGACACACACAGACACTAATCCACTCACACACATACACTAATACACACACTCACTGACACATAGAGACAGTAATATATACTCTCAGAGACACAGACACAATAATACACACAGTCACCCACAGGCACTAATACACACTCACAGACTCACAGATACACTAATACACACACTCACACACACAGAGGCACTAATACATAAACTCACAGACACACAGGCATTAATACACACACTCACACACGGAGGAACAAATACACACACTCACAGACACACACAGACGCTAATACACACACATACACTGGGGCATTAATATATACACTCGCAGTCACACACAGACACTAAAACACACACTTCCTGATGCACCGAGACACTAATATACACACTCACAGACACAGAGAGACACTGATACACACATTCATAGACACCCAGAGACACTAATTCACACACTCACTGACACACAGGGACACGAATGTACACACTTACAGACACAGATACACTAAAACTCACACACTCAGACATACACAGATACTCTGATAGATAAATTCAAACACACAGGGACACTAATACACACAATCACACACAGAAACTAATACACACATTCGCAGACATACAGAGACACTAATACACACACTCACTAACACATAGGGACACTAATATACACACGTACATACACACAGACATTACAACACACACAGACACACACAGATACAATGATACACACATAGGGACAGTCATAAACACAATCACAGACTCACACAAACACTAGCGCACACACTCACACACAGAGACACTAATAAATTCACTTACAGGCACACACACAGACACTAATAAACACACTGACAGACTCACACAGACACTAGCACGCACACTCACAGACACACAGAGACACTAATACACACACTTAGAAACACACAGTGACACTAATACACACACTCAGAAACACACAGAAACACTAGTACACACACTCACACACACAGAGACACTAAGATTTACATTCACACACAAACAGACCGAATACACACACTCATACATACGTACAGACAGGAATACACACACAGACAGTCACACAAAGACACAAATTCATAGAGAGACTAATACAGACACAGAAACACAGGCAATGCGAAACACGCTCACAGACAGACACAGACAATAATACTCACACAGACACATACAAAGACAGTAATACACACACTCACAGACACACATACACACGCTCACACACAGAGACACTAATACACACACTCACACACAGCGACGCTAATACACACACTCACAGGCACACATAGACACTAAAACGCACACACATACACAGAGACACTGATACACACAGACTCACAGATACACGTATACACGTACACACGCACTCACTCACAGAGACACTAGTTCACAGCTAGGCAGAGACACTAATACACACACAAACTAATAGAGACTCTCACACTCACATACACTAATGCACTCACACACAAACACAGGCACTAATGCACACATTCTCACACACACAGACACTCAATGATACACTAATAAACACAGACACACACGGACTCTAATACACACACTCACAGACACACATAGCGGCACTAATACACACTCACCGCCAGCTTCGGGGAGGTGTGTAACAGCCTTGCCGAACAGGCGCCGGAATGTGGCGACTAGGGGCTTTTCACAGTAACTTCATTTGAAGCCTACTTGTGACAATAAGCGATTTTCATTCCATTCATTTTTTTCATTTTTCACACACACACAGATACTTCTTCATACTGTCACAGACACACACAGACATACATACACACAGACACGTGGAGACTCTAATGCACACAATCACACACACACACACACTGCCATGTGCGAGTACCTGTAAGAAATGGGTGTTTACAAATGGGTGTGCATATAAATATCTGTAGTGAGAGTACCTTACAGAAATGGATGTTTATTACTGCAGTGATGTCAGAGAGTGGGTGGAGCTGGGCTGTCTGTCAGCATTTTACTTTCGTTTTAGGCTGTTTGCACCAGGGTATGTTTTAGATTTGTTTTCAGTGTTGGAGCTGAAGCCAGACAGAGCAGGTGGACTGTTGTTCTCTCTGCCATGAGAAGCTATCTCTTGATCATTTGGTGAATGCAGAATTATAAATGTTCTCAGTAGTGAATGAAAACCTAATGTCCCTCTGGTAAAAGGTGTTTCTTAAGTCTTCTGGATGTCAAAAGGACAGCTTACGGGTTACTTAGTGTTGTATTCTTTGGGGGTTGAATTTGAATTGATGGTTGCTAAGTTGTTCACTGTATGTTTTAAAAAGGTTAACTTGAGTTCATAGAATAAACATTGTTTTGCTTTAAAAAATACTTTTCCATTTCTGCTGTACCACACCTGTAGAGTGGGCCGTGTGCTCCCCATACCACAATCTATTAAACATTGTGGGTCAGGGGAATGCCATGAGACACTTTCGGGTTCTCTCAACCCTGGCCCATAACAATAAGACACACACTCGCAGACACACAGAGACACTAATACACACACTCACAGACACACAGAGACACTAATACACACACACGCAGATACACAAATACACAGAATCACAGACACTTAGAGGCACTAATACAAACATTCGCAGACACACAGATACACTAATACACATTCACAGACACACAGAGACACTAGCACACACACTCGCAGACACACAGAGACACTAATACACATTCACAGACACAGAGACACTAACACACGCACTCACAGTAACGCAGATACACAAATATACCCACTCACAGACACACACACAGACACTAATACATACACACAGACACACACATAAACTAATGCACAAACTCAAATAACCCCCACACACACATACACTAATACACACACAAACACACTAATACACCTACTCACATACAGACAGTAATACACACACTCACTGACACGCAGGTACATTAATACACACACTCACACAACACACAGAGACACTAATACACACACTCACATACACACAGATAGTAATATACACACTGAAAGACACAGACAGAGACACTCATACACAAACTTACAAACACACACAGCCACATACAGACACACACAAACACTAATCCACAAACTCAAAGACACACACAGACACTAATACACGCACTCACACACACAGAGACACTAATACACACACTCACTGACACATAGGTACTATAAGACACACTCACAGACAGACAGACAGAGACAAATACACACACAGACAATAATACACACACTCACAGACACAGGGAGGTTGTAATTCACACTCTCACAGACACAAAGAGGCACTAATACACACACTCAAAGACACACACTGGCACTAATACACACACAGAGACACTAAGACACACACTCACTGATACACAGAGACAGCAATACACACACTCACAGACACAGGGAGATTGTAATTCACACACTCAAAGACACACAGAGGCACTAACACACAAACTCAAAGACGCACACTGGCACTAATACAAACACACACAGACACTAGCACACACAGATACTAATACACACTCTCACTGATACACAGAGACAATAATATACATACTCACAGACACAGGGGTGCTCTAATGCAAAAACTCGCACACACAGCGACACTAATACACACAGTCTCACACGCATGCACAAATACATACACTGACACACACACTTATACTAATACACACACTCACTGATACAGAGGGACAATAATATACACACTCACAGACACAGGGAGATTGTAATGCACACACTCACAGACACACACAGACACTGATACACACACTCACAAACACACACATACACTAATACACACACTTACAGACACACATAGATACACTAATACACACACTCACACACACAGACAGACACTAATTCACACTCTCACATACACACACAGACACAATTACACACACCTACAGACACACGGAGAATCTAATGCACACGCACAGACACTAATACACATACTCACACACACAGACACCAATACACGCACACATAGACACACACTGGCACTAATACAGACACAGAGAGTCACTAACGCACACATACAGATACTAATGCACACACTCACTGATACACAGAGACAAAAATACGCACACTCACAGACACAGGAAGACTCTAATGCACACACTCACACAGCGACAGTAATACACACACACAAACATTAATACACACTCACAGACACACAGATACACTAGTACACTGCTCCCAGACAGACAGAGACATGAACAAACACACTCACACACACACAGACACTAATGCACACATTCTCACGCACACACAGACACTCACAGATACACTAGTACACACAGAAACACAGACACACACAGACTCTAATACAAACTCTGACAGACACACACGGACACAGATAAACACACCCACAGACACACGGAGACTCTAATGCACACACTCACACACACAAACACTAATACACACACTCACAGACACACGGAGACTCTAATGCACACACACACACACAGACACTAATACACACACTAACAGGCACACAGACACTGTCACGTGAGCGTACCTGTAAGAAATCGGTGTTTATAAATAGGTGTGTATATAAATATCTGTAAAGAGAGTACCTTTAAGAAATGGGTGCTTATTACTGCAGTGCTGTCAGAGAGTGGGTGGAGATGGGCTGTCTGTCAGCTTTTTACTTTCGTTTTAGGCTGTTTGCTCCAGGGTGTGTTTTAGTTTTGTTTTCAGTGTTGGAGCTGAAGCCAGACAGAGCAGGTGTACTGTTGATCTCTCTGCCATGAAAAGACGATTTCTTTATCATTCTGTGAATTCCGAATTATAAATGTTCTCAGTAGTGAATGTAAACCTAATTTGCTTCTGGTAAAAGGTGTTTCTTAAGTCTTATGGATGTCAAAAGAACAGCATACGGATTACTTAGTGTTGTATTCTTTGGGGGTTGAATTTGAATGAATGGTTGCTAAGTTGTTCACTGTATGTTTTAAAAAGGTTAAGTTTTCATAGAATAAATATTGTTTTGCTTTAAAAAAAATACTTTTCCATTTCTGCTGTACCACACCTGTAGAGAGGGCAGTGTACTCCCCATACCACAATCTATTAAACATTGTGGGTCAGGGGAACTCCATGGTACACTTTGGTGTTCTCTAACTTCTGGCGCTTCATAACACTAATGCACACACCCACAGAGACACAGAGACACTAACACACACTCACAGATACACACAGATACTAATAAACACACTCACAGACACACAGAGACACTAATACACACACTCGCAGAGACACAGAGACACTAATAAACACACTCACAGACACACAGAGACACTAATACACACACTCGCAGACACACAGCGACACTAACACACACACTCACAGACGCACAGAGAGACTCATAGAACATAGAACATAGAAAAATACAGCACAGAACAGGCCCTACGGCCCACGATCTTGTGCCGAACCTTTGTCCTAGATTAATCATAGATTATCATTGAATTTACAGTGCAGAAGGAGGGCTTCGGCCCACTGAGTCTGCACCGGCTCTTGGGAAGAGCACCCTACCCAATGTCAACACCTCCACCCAACACTAAGGGCAATTTTCGACACTAAGGGCAATTTATCATGGGCAGTCCACCTAACCTGCACATCTTTGGACTGTGGGAGGAAACCGGAGCACCCGGAGGAAACCCACGCAGACACGGGGAGGACGTGCAGACTCCGCACAGTCAGTGACCCAAGCCGGAATCGAACCTGGGACCCTGGAGCTGTGAAGCAATTGTGCTATCCACAATGCTACCGTGCTGCCCTTAAGAATAAATAAATCTACACTATATCATTTTACCGTAATCCATGTACCTATCCAATAGCTGCTTGAAGGTGCCTAATGTTTCCGTCTCAACTACTTCCACAGGCAGTGCATTCCATGCCACCACTACTCTCTGGGTAACGAACCTACCTCTGACATCCCCCCTATATCTCGCACCATTCACCTTAAATTTATGTCCCCTTGTAATGGTTTGTTCCACTCAGAGAAAAGTCTCTGACTGTCTACTCTATCTATTCCCCTAATCATCTTATAAATCTCTATCAAGTCGCCCCTCATCCTTATCCGTTCCAATGAGACAAGTCCTAGCACCCTCAACCTTTCCTCGTAAGACCTACTCTCCATACCAGGCAACATCCTGGTAAATCTCCTTTGCACCTTTTCCAAGGCTTCCACATCCTTCCTAAAATGCGGCGACCAGAACTGTACACAGTACTCCAAATGTGGCCTTACCAAAGTTTTGTACAGCTGCATCTTCACTTCACGGCTCTTAAATACAATCCCTCTATTAATGAACGCGAGCACACCATAGGCCTTCTTCACAGCTCTATCCATTTGAGTGGCAACTTTCAAAGATGTATGAACATAGACCCCAAGATCTCTCTGCTCTTCCACATTGCCAAGAACTCTACCGTTAACCCTGTATTCCGCATTCATATTTGTCCTTCCAGAATGGACAACCTCACACTTTTCAGGGTTAAACTCCATCTGCCACTTCTCAGCCCAGATCTGCATCCTATCTATGTCTCTTTGCAGCCGACAACAGCCCTCCTCACTATCCACAGCTCCACCAATCTTCGTATCGTCTGCAAATTTACTGACCCACCCTTCAACTCCCTCATCCAAGTCATTAATGAAAATCACAAACAGCAGAGGACCCATAAATGATTCCTGCGGTACGCCACTGGTAACTGGGATCCAGGCTGAATATTTGCCATCCACCACCACTCTCTGACTTCTATCGGTTAGCCAGTTCGTTATCCAACTGGCCAAATTTCCCACTATCCCATGCCTCCTTACTTTGTGCAGAAGCCTACCATGGGGAATCTTATCAAATGCCTTACAAAAATCCATGTACACTACATCCAGTGCTTTACCTTCATGCACATGCTTGGTCACCTCGTCAAATAATTCAATAAGATTTGTAAGGCAAGACCTACCACTCACAAATCCGTGCTGACTATCCCTAATCAAGCAGTGTCTTTCCAGATGCTCAGAAATCCTATCCTTCAGTACCCTTTCCATTACTTTGCCTACCACCGAAGTAAGACGCACTGGCCTGTAATTCCCAGGGTTATCCCTAGTACCTTTTTTGAACAGGGTCACGACATTCGCCACTCTCCCATGCCCTGGTACCACCCCTGTTGACAGTGAGGACGAAAAGATCATTGCCAACGGCTCTGCAATTTCATCTCTTGCTTCCCATAGAATCCTTGGATATATCCCGTGAGGCCCGGGGGACTTGTCTATCCTCAAGTTTTTTAAAATGCCCAACACATCTTCCTTCCTAACAAGTATTTCCTCGAGCTTACCAGTCTGTTTCACACTGTCCTCTCCAACAATATGGCCCCTCTCATTTGTAAATACAGAAAAAAAGTACTCGTTCAAGACCTCTCCTATCTCTTCAGACTCAATACACAATCTCCCGCTACTGTCCTTGATCGGACCTTCCCTCGCTCTAGTCATTCTCATATTTCTCACATATGTGTAAAAGGCCTTGAGGTTTTCCTTGATCCTACCTGCCAAAGATTGTTCATGCCCTTTCTTAGCTCTCCTAATCCCTTTCTTCAGTTCCCTCCTGGGTATCTTGTATGCCTCCAACGCCCTGTCTGAACCTTGTTTCCTCAGCCTCACATAAGCCTCCTTTTTCCTCTTAGCAAGACATTCAACCTCTCTTGTCAACCATGGTTCCCTCACTTGACCATCTCTTCCCTGCTTGACAGGGACATACATATCAAGGACACGAAGTACCTGTTCCTTGAACAAGTTCCACATTTCACTTGTGTCCTTCCCTGACAGCCTATGTTCCCAACTTATGCACTTCAGTTCTTGTCTGACAACATCGTATTAACCATTCCCCCAATTGTAAACCTTGCCCTGTTGCACGCAACTATCCCTCTCCATTACTAAAGTGAAAGTCACAGAATTGTGGTCACTATCTCCAAAATGGTCCCCCACTAACAAATCAATCACTTGCCCTGGTTCATTACCAAGTACCAAATCCAATATTGCCTCTCCTCTGGTCGGACTATCTACATACTGTGTTAGAAAAGCTTCCTGGACACACTGCACAAACACCAACCCATCCAAACTATTTGATCTAAAGAGTTTCCACTCAATGTTTGGGAAGCTAAAGTCACCCATGACTAATACCCTGTGACTTCTGCACCTCTCCAAAATCTGTTTCCCAATCTGCTCCTCCACATCTCTGCTACTATTGGGGGACCTATAGAAAACTCCTAACAAGGTGACTGCTCCTTTCATATTTCTGACTTCAACCCATACTACCGCAGTAGGCAGGTACCCCTCGAACTGCCTTTCTACAGCTGTTATATTATCTCTAATTAACAATGCCACCTCCCCCCACCTCTTTTACCACCCTCCCTCATCTTATTGAAACATCTATAACCAGGGACCTCCAACAACCATTTCTGCTCCTCTTCTATCCAAGTTTCCGTGATGGCCACCACATCGTAGTCCCAATTACCGATCCATGCCTTAAGTTCACCCACCTTATTCCTGATGTGTCTTGCGTTGACGTATGCACACTTCAACCCATCTCCCTGCCTCCAAGTACTATCCTTTGTCAGTGTTCCCTTCCCCACTGCCTCACGACACGCTTTGGCGTCCTGAATATCGGCTACCTTAGTTGCTGGACTACAGAACCGGTTCCCATTCCCCTGCCAAATTAGTTTAAACCCTCCCGAAGAGTACTAGAAAATCTCCCTCCCAGGATATTGGTGCCCCTCTGGTTCAGATGCAACCCGTCCTGCTTGTACAGGTCCCACCTTCCCAAGAATGCACTCCAATTATCCAAATACCTGAAGCCCTCCCTCCTACACCATTCCTGCAGCCACGTGTTCAGCTGCACTCTCTCCCTATTCCTTGCCTCGCTATCACGTGGCACCGGCAACAAACCAGAGATGATAACTCTGTCTGTCCTGGCTTTTAACTTCCAACCTAACACCCGAAACTCGTTTATTACCTCCACACCCCTTTTCCTACCAACGTCGTTGGTACCAATGTGCATCACGACTTCTGGCTGTTCCCCCTCCCCCTGAAGGATCCTGAAGACACGATCCGAGACATCCCTGGCCCTGGCACCCGGGAGGCAACATACCTTCCGGGAGTCTCGTTCGCGACCACAGAATCTCCTATCTATTCCCCTAACCATTGAATCTCCTACAACTATTGCTTTTCTATTCGCCCGCCTTCCCTTCTGAGCCCCAGTGCCAGACTCAGTGCCAGAGTCCTGGCCACTAGTGCCTTCCCCCGGTAGGTCACCCCCCCCCCCCCAACAGCATCCAAAACGGTATACTTGTTTTGAAGGGGAACGGCCACGAGGGGTCCCTGCACTGTCTGCCTGTTTGTTTTCGTTCCCCTGACTGTAACCCAGCTATTCTTGTCCTGTACCTTGGGTGTGGTTACCTCCCTGTAACTCCTCTCTACAACCCCATCTGCCTCCCGGATGATCCGAAGTTCATTCAACTTCAGCTCGAGTTCCCTAACACGGTCTTTGAGGAGATGGAGTTGGGTGCACTTCCCGCAGGTATAGTCAGCGGGGACACCGGTGGTATCCCTCACCACCCACATCCTACAGGAGGAGCATGTAACTGGCCTAGCCTCCATCCCCTCTTCCCTGACAGAATATAGCTGCCCTGTGGACCAACAGGATCTCCGCCCTCCGATTCTGCTCCCAGTCAGCTGCACTCTCTGCAAACTCCTGTCTCTCTTCTCACTCGTTGCGGAAATGTAGGAAACAAAATGAAAGGAGTACCTAACTCCCTCCTCACCGAACTCCCTCAGTCACCAAACTGTCACTATAGCACTCAAATGCTCCAAATTCAGCACTCCCTCAGTCACCAAACTCTTACTATAGCACCCAAATGCACCACATCCAGCACTCAGTGCAAACCAAGTCTGCACTGTAAGGCATCACTTTTATACTGTGAATCTAGCCTCTGAAAACTGGCCTAATGTAATTAACTGATTAACAACCTCCAGCTGCAAGTACCTACAAGTAGAACCTTTGTTTAAAGCTGATTGAAATTTCACCTTATTCTAAACCAAACAGCAAATTTTACGTTCTTAACTAAATAAAAGAAAGTCTCGACTTTAGACAAAAATGAAGCCTTATACTCCCTCAGTCACCAAACTCTCACTATAGCACTCAAATGCACCAAATTCAGCACTCAGTGCAAACACATACTCACAGAGACGCTAATACACACACTCACAGACTCAAAGACACACTAATACACACTCGCAGGCACACAGAGATACTAATACTGACACTCAGAGACACGGAGAGACAGTAATTCACATTCGCAGACACAGAGAGACACTAATACACACACTCACAGACACGCAAATACATGAATATACACACACCCACAGATACACAAATGCACACACTCACAGACTCACAGAGACACTAATACACACTCGCAGACACAGAGATACTAATACTCACACTCACACACACACAGCGACATTAATACAGACACTCACACAGAGACACTAATACCCACATTCACACACAGAGACTACTAATACACACACTCACTGACACATCGATACACTAATACTCACTCCCAGACACACAAACAGACACCAATACACGCACTCAAACACACGCATACCCTAATACGCACTCATAGACACACACTGGCGCTAATATATACACACACACACAGACTAACAGACTCGCACATCTCCTAATAAACACACTCACTGATACACAGAGACAACAATATACACGCTTACAGATAGGGAGATTATAATGCACGCACTCACACAGCGACACTGATACACACAGTCACAGGCACACACATACACTAATACACACACACTCTCTCACACACACAGACACGAATACCCACACAGTTTCACACAGACACAGATACACATACTTACAGACAAACAGAGACTAATTCACACAGTCACATAAACAGAGACAATGATACACACAGACACACATAAAACAGAAAACGATACAGCGCAGTACAGGCCCTTCGGCCCACGATGTTTCACCGAAACAAAAGCCATCTAACCTACTCTATGCCATTACCATCCATATGTTTATCCAAAAAACGTTTAAATGCCCTCAATGTTGGCGAGTTCACTACTGTTGCAGGTAGGGTATTCCACGGCCTCACTACTCTTTGCGTAAAGAACCTACCTCTGACCTCTGTCCTATATCTATTACCCCTCAGTTTAAAACTATGTCCCCTCGTGCCAGCCATTTCCATCCGCGGGAGAAGGCTCTCAGTGTCCACCCTATCTAACCCCCTGATCATTTTGTATGCCTTTATTAAGTCTCCTCTTAACCTTCTTCTCTCCAACGAAAACAACCTCAAGTCAATCAGCCTTTCCTCATAAGATTTTCCTTCCATAACAGGCAACATCCTGGTAAATCTCCTCTGCACCCGCTCCAAAGCCTCCACGTCCTTCCGATAATGCGGTGATCAGAACTGTACGCAATACTCCAAATGCGGCCACACCAGAGTTTTGTACAGCTGCAACATGACCTCCCGACTCCGGAACTCAATCCCTCTACCAATAAAGGCCAACACACCATAGGCCTTCTTCACAACCCTACCAACCTGGGTGGCAACTTTCAGGGATCTATGTACATGGACACCTAGATCCCTCTGCTCATCCACACTTCCAAGAACTTTACCATTAGCCAAATATTCCGCATTCCTGTTATTCCTTCCAAAGTGAATCACCTCACACTTCTCTACATTAAACTCCATTTGCCACCTCTCAGCCCAGCTCTGTAGCTTATCTATATCCCTCTGTAACCTGCTACATCATTCCACACTGTCGACAACACCACCGACTTTAGTGTCGTCTGCAAATTTACTCACCCACCCCTCTGCGCCTTCCCCTAGGTCATTGATAAAAATGACAAACAGCAACGGCCCCAGAACAGATCCTTGTGGTACGCCACTTGTAACTGAACTCCATTCTGAACATTTCCCATCAACCACCACCCTCTGCCTTCTTTCAGCTAGCCACACAAAGACAATAACACACACTGACAGACACATACAAAGTCACTAATACACACACTCACAGACACACAGATACACTAATATACACACTCACAGACACACAGACATGAATACACACACTCACACACAGCGACACTAATACACACACTCAGAGACACACACAGCAACACTAATACACACACTCAGAGACACACACAGACACTAAAGCACACACACACAGAGACACGAATACACACTTACAGACACACAGACACGAAAAGCACACACACAGACACTAATACACACTCACAGACACACATACACGAATACACACACTTACACACAGCGACACTAATACACACACTCAGAGACACACACAGCAACACTAATACACACACTCAGAGACACACACAGACACTAATGCACACACTCACACACAGAGACACGAATACACACTTACAGGCACACAGACACTAAAACACACACACAGACACTAATACACACTCACAGACACACAGACACGAATACACACACTCACACACACAGACACTAGTACACAGCTCACAGACAGAGACGCGAATTCACACACTCAGACTCACACACTAATAGCGACACACACACAACGGCACTAACACACTCACACACACAGACACTAAAGCACACATTCTCACACACACACAGACACTCACAGATGTACTAATACACACATAAACACAGATTCGAAAACACACACTCACATACACACATCGAGACACTAATACACACAATCTCACATACAGACACGAATTCACACTCTCACATACACACACAGACATACATACACACACTCTCAGACACACGGAGACTCTAATGCACACACTCACACACACTCACAGGCACACAGGGACACTGTCATGTGAGAGTACCTTTAAGAAATGGGTGTTTATAAATGGGTGTGTATATAAATATCTGTAGTGAGAGTATCTTTAAGAAATCGGTGTTTATTACTGCAGTGATGTCAGAGAGGGGGTGGAGCTGGGCTGTCTGTCATCTTTTTACTTTCGTTTTAGCCTGTTTGCTCCAGGGTGTGTTTTAGATTTGTTTTCAGTGTTGGAGCTGAACCCAGACAGAGCAGATGTACTGTTCATCTCTCTGCCATGAAAATACTATCTCTTGATCATTTGGTGAATTCAGAATTATAAATGTTCTCAGTAGTGAATGTAAACCTAATGTACTTCAGGTAAAAGGTGTTTCTTAAGTCTTCTGGATGTCAAAAGGACAGCTTACGGATTACTTAGTGTTGTATTCTTTAGAGGTTGAATTTGAATTAATGGTTGCTAAGTTGTTCACCGTATGTTTTAAAAAGGTTATCTTTAGTTTATAGAATAAACATTGTTTTTCTTTGAAAAGTGCTTTTCCATTTCTGCTGTGCCACACCTGTAGAGTGGGCCGTGTGCTCCCCACAACACAATCTATTAAACATTGTGGGTCAGGGGAACTCCATGATACACTTTGGGGTTCTCTAAACGCTGGTCCATAATAACACTAATACACACACTCGCAGACACACAGAGACACTAATACACGCACTCACAGAAACACAGAGACACTAGCACACACACTCGCCACACACAGAGACACTAATACACGCACTGACAGAAACACAGAGACACTAACACACACACTCGCAGACAATAATACACACTCTCGCAGTCACACAGAGACACTAATACACACACTCACACACACAGACAATGATCCACACACTCACAGACACACAGAGACACTAATACACACACTCACAGACACAAATACACTAATGCACACACTCACACACACAGATAAACTAATACACACTCGCAGACACAGAGGCACTAACACACACTCTCGCAGACACACAGCGAGACTAATACACACAAAGAACGAAGAAAAGTACAGCACAGGAACAGGCCCTTCGGCCCTCCAAGTTCGTGTCGACCATGCTGCCCGACTAAACTACAATATTCTACACTTCCAGGGTCCGTCTCCCTCTATTCCCATCCTATTCATGTATTTGTCAAGATGCCCCTTACATGTCACTTTTGTCCCTGCTTCCACCACCTCCTCCGGTAGCGAGTTCCAGGCACCCACTACCCTCTGTGCAAAAAAGATTGCCTCGTACATCTCCTCTAAACCTTGCCCCTCTCACCTTAAACCTATGCCCCTTAGTAATTGACCCCTCTACCCTGGGGAAAAGCCTCTGACTATCCACTCTGTCTATGCCCCTCATAATTGTGTAGACCTCTATCAGGTCGCCCCCCAACCTCCGTCGCTCCAGTGAGGACAAACTGAGTTTATTCAACCGCTCCTCATAGCTAATGCCCTCCATACCAGGCAACATTCTGGTAAATCTCTTCTGCACCCTCACTAAAGCCTCCACATCCTTCTGGTAGTGTGGCTACCAGGTTTGAACACTATACTCCAAGTGTGGCCTAACTAAGGTTCTATACAGCTGGAACATGACTTGCCAATTCTTATACTCAATGCCCCGGCCAATGAAGGCAAGCATGCCGTATGCCTTCTTGACTACCTTCTCCACCTGTGTTGCCCCTTTCAGTGACCTGTGGACCAATACACACACTCACACACACAGACACTGGCACCAATACACACACACACACACACACACAGACACTAATGCACACACTCACAGACACACACTGGCACTAATACACACACACACACATATACACTAACACACAGGAACAGATACTAATGCACACACTCACTCATACACAGAATCAATAATATACACACTCACACACAGGCACTAATGCACACATCACACATAAACACACTAACGCAAACACACACATACTAATGCACACACTCACTGATACACAGAGACAATAATACACACTCACAGAAACACTCAGTCACTAATACAAAACTCACAGAGACACACAGACACTAATACACACACTAACAGACACACAGAGACACTAATACACACACTCACACACAGAGACACTAATACACATTCAGTGACACACAGATACACTAATACAGGCACTCACACACACACGGACACTAGTACACAGCTCACAGACGGACAGAGACATTAATACACAAACACATACACACACTAATAGAGACACTCACACACATAGACACTAATACACTCACACACACAGACGAATGCACACATTCTCATATGCCACAGACACTCACAGATACATTAAAATACACACAAATACAGCCACACATACACTCTAATACACACACGCAAACTTCCCTCCACACACACACACTACCCCCCACACACATTAACCCCTCCCCATTGCACACTGGCCCCCACAACCACAGACAAACTAACACCCCCCACACACACACTCACTAACCCCCCACACACACTAACACCCCATTACACACTAACCTACCCCCCACTCACACTCACACTAAATCCACCCACCACACACTAACCCCACCACACACACTAAATCCCCCACACACACACAATAACACCCCCTCACAGACACACACTACCCCCCCACACACACACTGACCCCCGACACACACACACTAACCCAATCCCCACACACTAAACCCCCACACACACTGACCCCCTCAACACACACGCACAAATGAACCCCCACACACACACACTAACCCCCCCCACACACACTAAACTCCCCACACACAATAACACCCCCTCACAGACACACACTACCATCCCCCACACACACACACACACTGACACCACCCCACACATACTAACCCTCGCACACACTGACCCCCCCCACACACAAATGAACCCACACACACTACCCGCCCTTACACACACACTAATCGCCCCCCACATAAACACACACACTACCTCCCCACAAACGCATTAACCCCCACCCCTCACACACACTAACCCCCCACACACAGACATGCTAACCACCACCACACACACACTAGCAACCCCACCCACACACAATAAACTCTACACCCCCACACACACTAACTCCATCACACACACAAAACCCCACCACACACGCACTAACCCCCCCACACACACACTAACCCCCCACACTAACCCCCCACACACACACTAACCTCTTCCTCACATACACACTAAGCCCCCCACACGTACCTTAAACCACACCCCTGCAATCATACTAACCCTAACCCTTATCCTATACCTAACCCTCACAAACACATTAACCCCCCACACACGCACTGAACATACACACACACAATAAATCACCCTACACAGAGACTAACCCCCAGACACATCAACTGCCCCCCACACACACTAACCTCTTCCTCACATACACTCTAAGCCTCCCACACGTATCTTAAACCACGCCCCCACAATCACACTAACCCTAACCCTTATCCTAGCCCTAACCCTAACACACACATTAACCCCCCCCACACACACACTGAACACACACACACACTAACCACCCCCCACACGCACAATATATCACCCTACACACACACTAACCCCCCAACACACACGTACCCCGCACTAATACAAAGAGTCACACACACATGCACTAATACACACACCAACGCAAACACACAGTTACTAATACACACACTCACTGATACACAGAGACAATAATACACCCTCACAGACACACACAGACTCTAATACACACACGCAAACTCCCCTCGACACATACACACTCACACACTACCCCTCCACACACACAAACCCCTCCCCACACGCACACTAACCCCCTCAACCACAGACATACTAACCCCCCCACACACACTAACCCACACCCACTCACACTAACCCCCCCCCCGACACACCCGCACTAACCCAATCCCCACACACTAACCACGCCACACACACTAACCCACACACACAATAACACCCCCTCACAGACACACAAAACCGCCCCCCCCACACACACAATAACAAACTCTCCACACACTAACCCCGCCACACACACTAACCCAAACACACACACAATAACACCCCCTCACAGACACACACTAAACCGCTCCCCACACACACTCTAACCCACTCCCCACACACTAACCCCGCCACACACACTAACCCCCCGACACACACTAACCCCCCGACACACACTAACCCCCATACACATTAACTGCCCCCCCACACACACTAACCTCTTCCTCACATATACACGAAGCCCTCCACAAGTACCTTAAACGACACCCCCACAATCACACTTACCTTAACCCTTATCCTAACCCGAACCACTAACACACACGTCAACACCCCCCACACACACAGACACTGAACACAAACACACACTAAACCGCCCCCACACACAGACACACTAACCCCCCCCGACACACACACACTAGCCCACTCCCCACACAGTAACCCCACCACACACACTAACCCGCCCACACACACAATATCAACCCCTCACAGACACACACTAACCCCCACCCCCACACACACACACTAACCCCCCGATACACACACATTAACCGACTCCCCACACACTAAACCCCCCCCACACACACTAACCCACCCACACACACAATAACACCCCCTCACAGACACACACTAACCGCCCCCACACAGATACACTGACTCCCCCCCATACACGCACACAACCCCCCCCCACACACACTGACCCCCCTACATACACTCACAAAGCCCCCACACACACTAACACTCCCATACACACTAACCCCCTCCACACTCACACTAAACCCGCACACACACACACTGACCCTCCCCACACACACGCACAAATGAACCCCCCCCACACACACACTAACCCACCCACACTCACTAAACTCCCCACACACACAATAACACCCCCTCACAGACACACACTACCACCCCACCCCCACACACACACACACACTGACCCCACCCCACACATACTAACCCTCGCACACACACTGACCCCCACACACAAATGAACGCACACACACTACCCGCCCTGACACACACACTAACTGCCCCCCCACATAAACACACACACTAACCCCCCCACAAACGCATTAACCCCCACCCCTCACACACTAACCCCCCACACACAGACACGCTAACCACCACACACACAAACTAGCACCCCCCCAAACACAATAAACTCTACACCCCCAAGCACACTAACTCCATCACACACACTAAACCCCACCACACACACACTAACCCCCCCACATACACACTAACCCCCCACACAGATACTATCCCCCATACACATTAACTGCCCCCCCACACACTAACCTGTTCCTCACATACACACTAAGCCTCCCACACGTATCTTAAACAAGGCCCCCACAAGCATACTAACCCTAACCCTCATCCTAACCCTAACCCTAACACACACATTAACCCCCCCCCCCACACACACACACTGAACACACACACGCACACTAACCACCCCCCACATACACAATATATCACCCTACAAACACACTAACCCCCAACACACACGAACCCCGCACTAATACAAAGAGTCACACAGGCACATGCACTAATAAACACACCAACGCAAACACACAGTTACTAATACACACACTCACTGATACACAGAGACAACAATACACACTCACAGACACACACAGACTCTAATACACACACGCAAACTCCCCTCGACACACACACACACACACACTACCCCTCCACACACACAAACCCCTCCCCACACGCACACTAACCCCCTCAACCACAGACATACTAACCCCCCCACACACACTAACCCACACCCACTCACACTATCCCACCCCCGACACACCCACACTAACCCACTCCCCACACACTAACCCCGCCACACACACTAACCCACACACACAATAAAACCCCCTCACAGACACACACTAAACCGCCCGCCCACACATACACACTAACCTACTCTCCACACACTAACCCCGCAACGCACACTAACCCAAACACACACAATAACACCTGCTCACAGACACACACTAAACCGCCCCCCACACACACTCTAACCCACTCCCCACACACTAACCCCGCCACACACACTAACCTCCCGACACACACTAACCCCCATATACATTAACTGCCCCCCACACACACTAACCTCTTCCTCACATATACACTAAGCCCCCCACACCTACCTTAAACCACACACCCTCAATCACACTCAACCTAACCCTTATCCTAACCCGAAAAACTAACACACACATCAAACCCCCCCACACACACACAATGAACACACACACTAAACCGCCCCCACACACACACTCACTAACCCCCCCCCGACACACACACACACACACACACACTAGCCCACTCCCCACACACTAACCCCGCCACAGACACTATCCCGCCCACACAGACAATAACACCCCCTCACAGACACACGCTAACCCCCCCACACACACACTAACCCCCCGACACACACACGCAACCCACTCCCCACACACTAAACACCCCACACACACTAACCGCCCCCCACACAGACACACTAACCCCCCCCCACACACACACACTAACAGCCTCCCACACACACACTCTGGCCCCACCCCAAACGCACTAACCCCGCCACACACATACTGACCCCCCTACACACACTCACAAAGCCCCCACACACACTAACACTCCTATACACACTAACCCCCCTCCCCACTCACACTAATCCCGCACACACACACTGACCCCTCCCCCCCACACACACGCACAAATGACCCCACCCCACACACACACACACTAACCCCAACCCCCCCACACACACACTAACCCCCCGATACACACACATTAACCGACTCCCCACACACTAAACCCCCCCACACACACTAACCCACCCACAGACACAATAACACCCCCTCACAGACACACACTAACCGCCCCCACACAGATACACTGACTCCCCCCCACACACGCACACTAACCCCCCCACACACACACTGACCCCCCCTACACACACTCACAAAGCCCCCACACACACTAACACTCCCATACACACTAACCCCCTCCCCACTCACACTAAACCCGCACACACACACACTGACCCTCCCCACACACACGCACAAATGAACCCCCCCCCCACACACACGCTAACCCACCCACACACACTAAACTCCCCACACACACAATAACACCCCCTCACAGACACACACTACCACCCCACCCCCACACACACACACACTGACCCCACCCCACACATACTAACCCTCGCACACACACTGACCCCCACACACAAATGAACGCACACACACTACCCGCCCTGACAAACACACTAACCGCCCCCCCACATAAACACACACACTAACCCCCCCCCACAAACGCATTAACCCCCACCCCTCACACACACTAACCCCCCCCCCACACAGACACGCTAACCACCACACACACAAACTAGCACCCCCCCAAACACAATAAACTCTACACCCCCAAACACACTAACTCCATCACACACACTAAACCCCACCACACACACACTAACTCCCCCACACACACACAAACCCCCCACACATACTATCCCCCATACACATTAACTGCCCCCCACACACACTAACCTGTTCCTCACATACACACTAGGCCTCCCACACTTATTTTAAACAACGCCCCCACAAGCATATTAACCCTAACCCTCATCCTAACCCTAACCCTAACACACACATTAACCCCCCCCACACACACACTGAACACACAAACGCACACTAACCACCCCCCACACACACAATATATCACCCTACACACACACTAACCCCCAACACACACGAACCCCGCACTAAAACAAAGAGTCACACAGGCACATGCACTAATAAACACACCAACGCAAACACACAGTTACTAATACACACACTCACTGATACACAGAGACAACAATACACACTCACAGGCACACACAGACTCTAATACACACACGCAAACTCCCCTCGACACACACACACACACACACACACACAACCCCTCCACACACACAACCCCCTCCCCACACGCACACTAACCCCCTCAACCACAGACATACTAACCCCTCCCCCACACACTAACCCACACCTACTCACACTATCCCACCCCCGACACACCCACACTAACCCACTCCCCACACACTAACCCCGCCACACACACTAACCCACACACACAATAACACCCCCTCACAGACACACACTAAACCGCCCGCCCACACACACACACAAACCCACTCCCCACACACTAACCCCGCCACACACACTAACCCACACACACAATAACACCCCCTCACAGACACACACTAAACCGCCCGCCCACACACACACACTAACCTACTCTCCACACACTAACCCCGCCACGCACACTAACCCAAACACACACAATAACACCTGCTCACAGACACACACTAAATCGCCCCCCCACACACACTCTAACCCACTCCCCACACACTAACCCCGCCACACACACTAACCTCCCGACACACACTAACCCCCATATACATTAACTGCCCCCCACACACACTAACCTCTTCCTCACATATACACTAAGCCCCCCACACCTACCTTAAACCACACACCCTCAATCACACTCAACCTAACCCTTATCCTAACCCGAACCACTAACACACACATCAAACCCCCCCCCACACACACAATGAACACAAACACACACTAAACCGCCCCACACACACACTCACTAACCCCCCCCCGACACACACACACACACACACACACACACACACTCTAGCCCACTCCCCACACACTAACCCCGCCACAGACACTATCCCGCCCACACAGACAATAACACCCCCTCACAGACACACACTAACCCCCCCACACACACACTAACCCCCCGACACACACACGCAACCCACTCCCCACACACTAAACACCCCACACACACTAACCGCCCCCCACACAGACACACTAACCCCCCCCCCCCACACACACACACACTAACACCCTCCCACACACACACTCTGGCCCCACCCCAAACGCACTAACCCCGCCACACACATACTGACCTCCCTACACACACTCACAAAGCCCCCACACACACTAACACTCCTATACACACTAACCCCCCTCCCCACTCACACTAAACCCGCACACACACACTGACCCCTCCCCCACACACACACGCACAAATGACCCCCCACACACACACACACTAACCCCCACCCCCACACACACACACTAACCCCCCGATACACACACATTAACCGACTCCCCACACACTAAACCCCCCCACACACACTAACCCACCCACAGACACAATAACACCCCCTCACAGACACACACTAACCGCCCCCACACAGATACACTGACTCACCCCCACACACGCACACTAACCCCCCACAGACACACTGACCCCCCCTACACACACTCACAAAGCCCCCACACACACTAACACTCCCATACACACTAACCCCCTCCCCACTCACACTAAACCCGCACACACACACACTGACCCTCCCCACACACACGCAGAAATGAACCCCCCCCACACACACACGCTAACCCACCCATACACACTAAACTCCCCACACACACAATAACACCCCCTCACAGACACACACTACCACCCCACCCCCACACACACACACACTGACCCCACCCCACACATACTAACCCTCGCACACACACTGACCCCCACACACAAATGAACGCACACACACTACCCGCCCTGACAAACACACTAACCGCCCCCCCACATAAACACACACACTAACCCCCCCCCACAAACGCATTAACCCCCACCCCTCACACACACTAACCCCCCCACACAGACACGCTAACCACCACACACACAAACTAGCACCCCCCCAAACACAATAAACTCTACACCCCCAAACACACTAACTCCATCACACACACTAAACCCCACCACACACACACTAACCCCCCCACACACACACTAACCCCCCACACAGATACTATCCCCCATACACATTAACTGCCCCCCACACACACTAACCTGTTCCTCACATACACACTAGGCCTCCCACACGTATCTTAAACAACGCCCCCACAAGCATACTAACCCTAACCCTCATCCTAACCCTAACCCTAACACACACATTAACCCCCCCCCCCCACACACACACTGAACACACAAACGCACACTAACCACCCCCCACACACACAATATATCACCCTACACACACACTAACCCCCAACACACACGAACCCCGCACTAATACAAAGAATCACACAGGCACATGCACTAATAAACACACCAACGCAAACGCACAGTTACTAATACACACACTCAATGATACACAGAGACAATAATACACACTCACAGACACACACAGACTCTAATACACACACGCAAACTCCCCTCGACACACACACACACACACACACTACCCCTCCACACACACAACCCCCTCCCCACACGCACACTAACCCCCTCAACCACAGACATACTAACCCCCCCCACACACACTAACCCACACCCACTCACACTATCCCACCCCCGACACACCCACACTAACCCACTCCCCACACACTAACCCCGCCACACACACTAACCCACACACACAATAACACCCCCTCACAGACACACACTAAACCGCCCGCCCACACACACACACACTAACCCACTCTCCACACACTAACCCCGCCACGCACACTAACCCAAACACACACAATAACACCTGCTCACAGACACACACTAAACCGCCCCCCACACACACTCTAACCCACTCCCCACACACTAACCCCGCCACACACACTAACCTCCCGACACACACTAACCCCCATATACATTAACTGCCCCCCACACACACTAACCTCTTCCTCACATATACACTAAGCCCCCCACACCTACCTTAAACCACACACCCTCAATCACACTCAACCTAACCCTTATCCTAACCCGAACCACTAACACACACATCAAACCCCCCCCACACACACACAATGATCACAAACACACACTAAACCGCCCCCACACACACACTCACTAACCCCCCCGACACACACACACACTAGCCCACTCCCCACACACTAACCCCGCCACAGACACTATCCCGCCCACACAGACAATAACACCCCCTCACAGACACACACTAACCCCCCCACACACACACACACTAACCCCCCGACACACACACGCAACCCACACCCCACACACTAAGCACCCCACACACACTAACCGCCCCCCACAGACACACTAACCCCCCCCCCCACACACACACACTAACACCCTCCCACACACACACTCTGGCCCCACCCCAAAAACACTAACCCCGCCACACACATACTGACCCCCCTACACACACTCACAAAGCCCCCACACACACTAACACTCCTATACACACTAACCCCCCTCCCCACTCACACTAAACCCGCACACACACACTGACCCCTCCCCCACACACACACGCACAAATGACCCCCACACACACACACACTAACCCCCCCCACAAACACACTAACCCCCTCACACACATTAACCCCCCCACATACACGCACACACTAAATCACACACACATACACTAACACCCCCACACACAGTAACCCCACCCACACACACTAACCCCCCCACACACACACTAACCCCCCCCACAAACACACTAACCCCCTCACACACATTAACCCCCCCACATACACGCACACACTAAACCACACACACATACACTAACACCCCCACACACAGTAACCCCACCCACGCACACTAACCCCCCCCACACACACTAACCCCCCCCCACAAACACACTAACCCCCTCACACACATTAACCCCCCCCCACATTCACGCACACACTAAACCACACACACATACACTAACACCACCACACACAGTAACCCCACCCACACACACTAACCCCCCCCACACACACACTAACACACCCACCACACATACTAAACCCCCCACAAACACACTAACCGCCCTCACACACACACTAACTCCCCCACACACACACTACCCGCCCTCACACGCACACTAACCCCCCCACCACTCACACACACTAATCCCCCACACATACTAACCCCCTCAGACACACTAACCCGCTCAGACACACTAAGCGCCCTAACACACACAGACTGAACACACCGCACACACATCAATCCACCCCACACACACTCTAACCCCCACACACACAGACACACAAACCCCCACCACACACACACTAGCCCCCCCCCACACATACAATAAACTCTACCCCCACCACTCACACACACTAATCCCCCACACATACTAACCCCCTCAGACACACTAACCCGCTCACACACACTAAGCGCCCTAACACACACAGACTGAACACACCGCACACACATCAATCCACCCCACACACACACTAACCCCCACACACACAGACACAGACACACAAACCCCCACCACACACACACTAGCCCCCCTCCACACATACAATAAACTCTACTCCCACACACACTAAAAACCAACCCCACACACACACTAACCGCCCTCACAAACACACTAACCCCACACACACACACATTGACCCCCACCCCTCACACACACTACTGCCCCACATATACTAACCCCCTCACACACACAATCCCCCAACACACACAGACTGAACACACCGCACACACATTAATCCACCCCCCCACACACACACTAACCTCCCTGACACACACACTAACCCCCCTCCACATAAACACGCAACTAACACCCCACACACACATTAACCTCCACCCCTCACACACACTAACACCCCAACACACACTAATCCCCCCACAACACACACAGACTGAACACACCGCACACACATTAATCCACCCCCACACACACACTAACCTCCCTGACACACACACTAACCCCCCCACATAAACACGCACACAAACCCCCCACACACACATTAACCTCCACCCCTCACACACACTAACACCCCAGCGCACACTGATCCCCCCACAGCACACACAGACTGAACATACCGCACACGCATTAATCCACCCCACACACACACTAACCCCCACACACAAACCCCCACCAGCCGCACAATCGCCCCCCCACACACAATAGACTCCACACCCCCACACACACTGACTCCCCACACAAACTAGCCCCCCACACGCACAATAAACCCCACCCCCCATACACACTAACCCCCCACACACTAACCCCCCCGCACACACTAACCCCGACACACACATTAACCCCCCCCCACATACACGCACACACGAACCCGCCCACACACATAATAACACCCCCTCACAGACACACACTAACCGCCCCCACACAGATATACTGACTCCCCCCCACACACGCACGCTAACCCCCCCCCCCACACACACACACTGACCCCCCTACACACACTCACAAAGCCCCCACACACACTAACACTCCCATACACACTAACCCCCTCCCCACTCACACTAAACCCGCACACACACACACTGACCCTCCCCACACACACGCACAAATGAACCACCCACACACAAACTAACCCCCCCACCCACACTAAACTCCCCACACACACAATAACACCCCCTCACATACACACACTACCACCCCACCCCCACACGCACACACTCTTGACCCCACCCCACACATACTAACACTCGCACACATACTGACCCCCACACACAAATGAACCCACACACACTACCCGCCCTGACACACACACTAACCACCCCCCCACATAAACACACACACTAACCCCCCCACAAACGCATTAACCCCCACCCCTCACACACACTAACCCCCCACACACAGACACGCTAACCACCACACACACAAACTAGCACCCCCCAAACACAATAAACTCTACACCCCCACACACACTAACTCCATCACACGCACCAAACCCCACCACACACACACTAACACCCCCCACACACACACTAACCCCCCACACAGACACTAACCTCCATACAAATTAACTGCCCCCCACACACACTAACCTGTTCCTCACATACACACTAAGCCTCCCACACGTATCTTAAACCATGCCCCCACAAGCACACTAACCCTAACCCTCATCCTAACCCTAACACACACATTAACCCCCCCACACACACACACACACTGAACACACACACACACTAACCATCCACACCCACACGCAATATATCACCCTACACACACACTAACCCCCAACACACACGAACCCCGCACTAATACAAATAGTCACACAGACACATGCACTAATAAACACACCAACGCAAACATACAGTTACTAATACACACACTAACTGATACACAGAGACAATAATACACACTCACAGACACACACAGACTCTAATACACACACACAAACTCCCCTCGACACACACACACACACACACACTACCCCTCCACACACACAAACCCATCCCCACACGCACACTAACCCCCTCAACCACAGACATACTAACCCCCCCCACACACATTAACCCACGCCCACTCACACTATCCCCCCCCCCGACATACCCACACTAACCCACTCCCCACACACTAACCCCGCCTCACACACTAACCCACACACACAATAACACCCCTCACAGACACATACTAAACCGCCCCCCACACACACACACTAACCCACTCTCCACACACTAACCCCGCCACGCACACTAACACAAACACACACACAATAACACCCCCTCACAGACACACACTAAACCGCCCCCCCACACACACTCTAACCCACTCCCCACACACTAACCCCGCCACACACACTAACCTCCCGACACACACGAACCCCCATATACATTAACTGCCCCCCACACACACTACCCTCTTCCTCACATATACACTATGCCCCACACACCTACCTTAAACCACACACCCTCAATCACACTCAACCTAACCCTTATCCTAACCCGAACCACCAACACACACATCAAACCCCCCACACACAATGAACACAAACACACACTAAACCGCCCCCACACACACACTCACTAACACCCCCGACACACACACACACACACACACTAGCCCACTCCCCACACACTAACCCCGCCACAGACACTAACCCGCCCACACAGACAATAACACCCCCTCACAGACACACACTAACCCCCCCACACACACTAACCCCCCGACACACGCACGCAACCCACTCCCCACACACTAAACCCGCCCACACACACTAACCGCCCCCCACACAGACACACTAACCCCCCCCCCCACACACACACACTAACACCCTCCCACACACACACTAACCCCCCCTCCCCACTCACACTAAACCCGCACACATACACTGACCCCCCACACACACACGCACAAATGAACCTCCCCCACACACACACACTAACCCCCCCCCACAAACACACTAACCCCCACACACACATTAACCCCCCCCCACATACACGCACACACTAAACCACACACACATACACTAACACCCCCACACACAGTAACCCCACCCACACACACTAACTCCCCCCACACATACACTAACACACCCACCACACATACTAAACCCCCCCACAAACACACTAACCGCCCTCACACACACACTAACCCCCCCACACACACTACCCGCCCTCACACGCACACTACCCCCCCCACATAAACACACACACTAAACCCCCCCCCCCCACACACAGACATTAACACCCACCACTCACACACACTAATCTCCCACACATACTAACCCCCTCAGACACACTAACCCGCTCACACACACTAAGCGCCCTAACACACACAGACTGAACACACCGCACACACATCAATCCACCACACACACACACTAACCCCCACACACACAGACACAGACACACAAACCCCCACCACACACACACTAGCCCCACCCCACACATACAATAAACTCGACCCCCACACACACTAAACACCAACCCCACACACACACTAACCGCCCTCACACACACACTACCCCCCCCACCCACACGCACTACCCGCCCTCACACACACTAAACCCGCACACACACATTGGCCCCCACCCCTCACACTCACTACTCCCCCACATATACTAACCCCCTCACACACACGATCCCCCAACACACACAGACTGAACACACCGCACACACATTAATCCACCCCCACACACACACACTAACCTCCCTGACACACACACTAACCCCCTTCCACATAAACACGCACACTAACCCCCCCACGCACACATTAACTTCCACCCCTCACACACACTAACACCCCAACACACACCAATCCCCCCACAACACACACAGACTGAACACACCGCACACACATTAATCCACCCCCACACACACACACTAACCTCCCTGACACACAAACTAACCCCCCCACAACATAAACACGCACACTAACCCCCCCACGCACACATTAACCTCAACCCCCACACACACTAACACCCCAACACACACTAATCCCCCCACAACACACACAGACTGAACACATCGCACACAATTAATCCAACCCCACACACATACACTAACCTCCCTGACACACACACTAACCCCCCACATAAACACGCACACTAATCCCCCCACACACACATTAACCACCACCCCTCACACACACTAACACCCCAACACACACTAATCCCCCCACAACACACACAGACTGAACATACCGCACACGCATTAATCCACCCCACACACACACTAACCCCCACACACAAATACACACAAACCCCCACCACCCGCACAATAGCCCCCCCCACACACAATAGACTCCACACCCCCACACACACTAACTCCCCACACAAACTAGCCCCCCCACACACAATAAACTCCACCCCCATACACACTAACCCCCCACACACTAAAAACCCCCACACACTAACCCCGACACACAATAACCCCCACGCACACACTAAACCCCACTGCACACACTAACCCCCCCCACACACTAACCTCCCGCCACACCCACAACAAAACCCTCGGCACACACACTAACCCCCTCACACACACGAAACCCACCACACACACACTAACCCCCCCACATACACACTAACCCCCACCCCCACACACACTAACCCCCCACACACACTAACCCCCCACTCACTAAACCCCACACACACACTAACCCCCCCACACACACTAACTGCCCCAGCACACACAACACCCGCCCACACAGATTAACCCTCAGACACACACTGGCCCCTCCTCCACAAACATTTACTAACACTCCCACACATACACACTAACACCCCACACACACACAGTAACAACCCACCTCTCACACACACAGTATTTCGCCCCCACAAACACACTAGCCCAGCACACGCTAACTCCCCACACACATTAGAACCCCCACACACACAATAAACTCCACTCCCCACACTCACTAACTCCGTCACACACACTAAACCCCCCCCACACACTAAACCCCCACTCTCAGTAAACACCCCCCAACACACACTAACACCCCCCCACACACACACGCAGACTGAACACACCGCACACACATTAATCCACCCCACACATACAATAACACCCCTTACACTGACACACTAATCCCCTTACACACACTAAGCACCATACACACAATAAACTCCACCCCCCACACAAACTAACTCACCGCCCACACACACTAACCCCCCCACACACACTAAACCCCCCCACAGATACTGACCATCCGCTGTGCCCCCCCCCCCACACATACACTAACCCCCACACACAAAGACACACAAACCCCCACCACACGCACAATAACCCCCCCACACACAATAGACTCCACACCCCCACACACACTAACTCCGCACACACACAAGCCCCCCCCCACACACAATAAACTCCACCCCCCATACACACCAACCCCCCCGACACACACACTAACCCCGCCATACACACACTAACACCCCCCACACACACTAGCCCAGCACACACACTAAATCCCCACACACACTAGACCCCCACACACACAAAATAAACTCCACTCCCCACACACACTACCTCCATCACACACACTAACCCCCCACACACACTAACCCCCCACTCTCAGTAAACACCCCCAACACACACTAACACCCCCACACACACTAACACCCCCACACACACTAACCCTCCCACACACACTCACACACTAACACCCTCCCTCACAAACACACACACACACTGCCTCCCCGCCACAGGCACTAGCCTCCCCAACACACACACTAAGCCCCACACAGGCACACTAATCCCGCCCCACACACAAACTAACCCCCAAAACGCACACTCACCGCCCCCCACACACACTAACCCACCCTCACAAACTCACATGCTAAAACCCCCACCACACACACACACATTAACCCTCCCACACACACAGACACTCCACACACAGCAACCACCCACACACACTAACACCCCCACACACACTAACCACCCCAAACACACACTAACCACCACCCCACAAACACTTTATGCCCCCTCACACACACACGAACCACCAACACACGCACTAATCACACCCAACACACACTAACCCCCACCACACACAATAACCACCCACACACGCACAAATGAGACCCGACACACACACTAACACCCCACAGACACACTAACCCTCTCACACACACACTAACACTCCCACACACACACAATAAACTCTACCCCCACACAAACTAACTCCCCGCCCACACACACTAAACCCCCACACAAACCAACCCCCTCACAAACACACACACTAAAACCCCCACCACACACACACACTCACCCCCCTCACACACACACTAACCCCCCACAAACGCACTAACCCCCACACACACACTAACCCCCACACAGCCACTAGCCTTCCCCCTCCACTCACGCACTAACCCCCCCCACACAGACACTAACCCCTCCACACACACTCACTTTAACCCACCCACACACACTGACACCCCACACACGCACTACCACCCCCACACACACTGACCGCCGCAGACACACATGAACCCTCCCACACATCTCTATTCCCCCCATACACACTAACCCCCACCACACACACTAACCCCCACACACACACTAATCCCCCAACACACACTAACTCCACTACACACACAAAGCACGCCACACAGACGCACTAACCACCACCACACACACACTAACCCACCACACACACAAGAAACTCCACCCCCCACACACACTAAATCCCACACACACTCTAACTCCCCACACACACTAGACCTCCCCACACACACAATAAACTCCACCCCCCACACACACTATCTCCATCACGCACACTAACCCACCCACACACACACTAACCCCCCACATACTCTAACCCCCCACACACAAAAAACCCCCACACACACTAAACACCCTCCAACGCACACTACCCCCCCCACACACACACACAAAGACTGAACACCCCTCACACACATTAATCCACCCCACACATACACGAACACACCCTACACAGACAGACTAACCCATCAGCACACACACTAAGCCCCACACACGCACACTAACCCCGCCCCACACACAAACTAACCCCCAAAACACACACACACCGCGCCCCACACACACTAACCCCCTTCACAATCTCACACATATTAACCCTCCCACACACACTGACATTCCACACACATAAACACCCCCACACACACTAACCCCCCCACACACACACTACCCCCCCCACACGCACTAATCACACCCAACACACACACTAACACCCCCACACATACTAATCCCCCCACACAGCCACTAACCCTCCCACACACTCTAACCCCCCCACACACACACTAAACACCCCCCCACCGACATTAACAACCCCCCCCACACACTCACTAAGCACCCTCACACACACGAACGCCCCCACACACACTTACCACCCCACAGACACACTAACCCACCCCCACACACACAAAACCCCCTCACAAACACTAACCCCCCCACACAAAATAACCCCCCACACACACACACTAACCCCCCCACACACGCTCTAACCCCCCCCCCCCCCACAATGACTGTAACCCACACACAGACACACTAACCATCCCAAACATACTAACCCCACACACACACTAACCCTCCCACACACATTAACCCCCCCACACACACTAACACCCCACACACGCAATACGCCCCCCCCCCCACACAGACACATACCCCTCCACACACACACTAACCCTCCCACACACACTAACCCTCCCACACACACTACATCCCACACAGTAACACCCCACACATACACTAACCCCCCCCCCCCACACACACACTAACCACCCCCCCACACACACACACTAACACCCTACACATACACTAACCCTCCCACACACACTAACCACACCCTCCACACACACGAACACTCACAGACAAACACCAAAACCCCCCCACACACTAACACTCCCAGACACACACACTAACACGCCTCACACATGCACTAACCCCACCCCCAAACACTAACCACCCCAGACAGACACACTAACCCAACACACACAAACTAACCCCCACACACACTAATACCCTCACTCACAAACTAACCCTCCCACACACACTTACCCCCCCACACACACACTCACACACACTAACCCACCCGCCCACAAGCACTAACCCCCCCCCCCCCACACACACGCACACTATCCCCACCACACAGACACTAACCTCCCACACACATACTAACGCCCCCCCAAACACACACGAATACCCTTCACACACACTAAACCACCCCGCACACACACAATACCCCCCACACACACAGTAACTCCCCCCACCCACTAACTCCCCCACACACAGTAACACCACACACGCTAACACCCATCCACACACACATTAATCCCAACTCCACGCACACACTAAGCCCCACCAAATGCTAACCACCCCCACACACTAACCTCCCTCACAAACTCACACTCTAAAACCGCCACCACACACACAGATTAACCCACCCACACACACTGACACCCCACACACACACTAACACACCCACATTCACTAACCGCGCACACACACACTAACCCTACCACACTCTCTAACCCCATCACACACACACACTAACCCCTCCCCCACAGACACTAACCCCTCCACACAGACACTAACCCTCCCAGACACACACACTAACACCCCTCACACAGACACTAATCCAGCCACACACTAACCACCCCACACAGACACACTAACCCAACACACACACACACTAACCCCCACACACACTAATACCCCTCACACACAAACTAACCCTCCCACACACACTAACCCCCCACAAACACACTCACACACACGAACCCACCCGCCCACACGCACTAACCCCCCACACACACTAAACCCCCCACAAAGACAATAAACCCCCCCCACACACACACTAACCCCCACACACACAGTAACTCAGTGGGCAGCACGGTAGCCTTGTGGATAGCACAATTGCTTCACAGCTCCAGGGTCCCAGGTTCGATTCCGGCTTGGGTCACTGTCTGTGCGGAGTCTGCACATCCTCCCCGTGTGTGCGTGGGTTTCCTCCGGGTGCTCCGGTTTCCTCCCACAGTCCAAAAATGTGCAGGTTAGGTGGATTGGCCATGATAAATTGCCCTTAGTGTCCAAAATTGCCCTTAGTGTTGGGTGGGGTTGCTGTGTTATGGGGATAGAGTGGCGGTGTTGGCCTTGGGTAGGGTGCTCTTTCCTAGAGCCGGTGCAGACTCGATGGGCCGAATGGCCTCCTTCTGCACTGTAAATTCTATGAAATCTATGAAACTCCCCCCACACACTAACCCTCCCACACACACTAACCCCCCACAAACACACTCACACACACAAACCCACCCGCCCACACGCACTAACCCCCCACACACACTAAACCCCCCACACAGACACTAAACCCCCCACACACACACTAACACCCATCGACACACACATTAACCCCAACTCCACACACACACTAAGCCCCCCAAACACTAACCACCCCACACACACTAACCCCCTCACAATCTCACACTCTAAAACTTCCACCACACACACACATTACCCCACGCACACACACTGACACCCCACACACACACTAACCCCCACTCACACTAACCCCCCACATACACTAAGCCCCCAACACACACAGATTCCCCCACCCACACTAACCCCCCCCAACACACACTAACCCTCCCAGACACACTAACCCCCCCCCACACACACGAACCTCCCTCCACACACTCTAACCCCCCGCAAGCGCACTAACTCTAAGCCCCCACACACACTAACCCCCAATACACACTAATTCCCCCACACATACTAACCACCCCACATAGACACACTAACCCCCACCACATACACACTAGCCCACCACACACACATACTAACCCCCTCAGACAAACTCACCCCCCACACACACTAACCCAAACCAACACACACACACACACACTAACACCCCCACACATACAAACCCCCACACACACTAACCCCCACACACACTAACACCCACACACACTAACCCCCCACACACACTAACCCCCTCCACACACACAAATCCCCCAACACACACTAACTCCCCTACACACACTAACCCCCCACCCACACACACTAACACCCCACACGCACTAACATCCCCACACACACAAACCCCCCAACACACATTAACACCCTCCACACACTAAACACCCCCCCACACACTAACCTCCCCCCACACACACACAAATCCCCACACACACTAACTCCCAACACACACTAATTCCCCCTCAAATACTAACCACCCCACATAGACACCCTAACCCCCACCACACACACACACTAGCCCACCACACACACATACTAACCCCCTCAGACACACTCACCCCCACGCACACTAACCCAAACCAACACACACACACACACTAACACCCCCACACATACTAACCCCCACACACGAACATGACCCCCCCCCACACACACACAGACTGGACACACCGCACACACATTAAACCACCCCATACACACACTATCCCCCCCACACAGACAATAAACTCCACACCTACACACACACTAACTCCCCACATACACTAGCCCCGCCTTACACACAATAAACTCCACCCCCCACACACACTAACTCCATCACACACACTAAACCCCACCACATACACACTAACCACACATCTCACACTCACCCCCATACACATTAACTTACCCCCACACACACACTAACCTCTTCCTCACATACAAACTAAGCCACTCCCACGCACCTTAAACCACCCCCCCTACAATCACACTAACCCTAACACGTATCCTAACCCTAACCTAACACACACTAACCCCCCCCCCCATTCACACACTAAATCCCCCACACACACGGAACACCCCACACACTCTAACCCCCCAAACACACTAACCACACCCACAATAAACCCCCCACACACACACTAACCCCCACACACACACTGACTCCTACACACACACCAACCGCTCCACACACACACTAACACCCACACCCACACACACTAACCCCCCCCACACACACACACTAACCCCCCACACACTCTAAACCCCACACACGTACTAACCCCCCCCACACAGACACTTACACCTCCACACACGCACTAACGCTCCCACACACACTAACCCCCCCCACACACACTAACCCCCACACATACTAAGCCCTCCCACACACACTAACCCCCAACACACACACTAACCCCCACACTCACTAACCCCTCCACACACGCACTAACCCCCCACACACACTAACACCCCCCCACACACACACTAACTACCCTACACACACTAACCCCCCACACACACACACTAACACCACCACACACACTAAGCTCCCCACACACACAAACCCCCCAACACACACTAACGCCCCCCAACACACTAAACCCCCCCACACACACTAACCCCCTCACACACACACTAAGCCCCCACACACACTAACCCCCAAAACACACTAATTCCCCCACACATACTAACCACCCCACATACATACACTAAACCCCACCACACACACATACTAACCCCCTCAGACACACTCAGCCCCCACACACACTAACCCAAAACAACACACACACACAAACACTAACAACCCCACACATACTACCCCCCCACCACACACACACACACGACCCCCACCCACACACACACACAGACTGGGCACACCGCACACACATTAACCCACCCCATACACACACTATCCCCCCCCACATGGACAATAAACTACACCCCCCACACACACTAACTCCCCACATACACTAGCCTCGCCCCACACACAATAAACTCCACCCCCCACACACACTAACTCCATCACACACATTAGACCCCACCACACACACACTAACCATCCCTCTCACACTAAACCCCATACACGTTAACTTCCCCCCACACACACACACACTAACCTCTTCCTCACATACAAACTAAGCCACCCCACGCAACTTAACCCCCCCCCCACAATCACACTAACCCTAACACGTATCATAACCTTACACCTAACACGCACTAACCCCCCCATTCAGACACTAAAACCCACACACTCTAAACCCCCCCACACACACTAAACCCCCAAAAACACTACCCACACCTCACACCCACAATAAACACCCCACACACACTAACCCCCACACACACACTAATTCTCACACACACTAAACCCCCCACACTCACTGACCCCACCACGCACACTAACTCCCCCACACACACTAACCACACCCACAATAAACCCCCCACACACACACTAACCCCCACACACACACTAACCCCTACACACACACCAACCGCTCCACACACACTAACACCCACACACTAAACCCCGACACACATATTAAGCCTCCTCACACACACTAAGGATCCCATACACAGTAACGACCCCACAGACACACTAACCCCCCCCACATACACAAACCCCTCTCACACATGCTAACCCCCCCACGCACATTAAACCCCCCCCACACACACACTAACCCACCCCATACACGCACTAACCCCCCACACACACTAACCCCCCCAAACACTAACACCCCACACACAGACTAACCCTCCCACACACACTAACCCCCCCACACACACTAAACCCCACACACACTAACGCCCCCACACACGCACTAGCCCCCCACACACACTAACCCCCCCAACACTAACACCCCACACACAGAGTAACCCTCCCACACACACTAACCCCCCCACACACACTAACCCCCACACACACTAACGCCCCCACACACGCACTAGCCCCACACACACACTAACCCCCACACACTCTAACCCCCACACACGTACTAACCCCCCCACACAGAAACTTACACCTCCACACACACACTAACCCTCCCACACACACTAAACCCCCACACACACTAACCCCCAACACACGCACTGACCCCTCACACACACACTAACACCCCCCCCACACACTAACCCCTCCACACACGCACTAACCCCCACACACACATACTAACCCCCCACGCACACTAACACCCCACACACACTAACCCCCACACAAACTAACCCCCCACACACACTAACCCCCTCCACACACACAAATCCCCCAACACACACTAACTCCCCTACACAAACTAACCCCCCACCCACACACTAACACCCCCACTCACACTAACATCCCCACACACACAAACCCCCCAACACACATTAATACCCCCCCACACACTAAACATCCCCCCACACACTAACCCCCCCACACACACACTAAGCCACCACACACACTAACCCCCAACACACACTAATTCCCCCACACATACTAACCACCCCACATACATACACTAAACCCCACCACACACACATACTAACCCCCTCAGACACACTCAGCCCCCACACACACTAACCCAAAACAACACACACACACAAACACTAACACCCCCACACATACTACCCCCCCCCCACACACACACACACGACCCCCACCCACACACACACACAGACTGGGCACACCGCACACACATTAACCCACCCCATACACACACTATCCCCCCCCACATGGACAATAAACTACACCCCCCACACACACTAACTCCCCACATACACTAGCCTCGCCCCACACACAATAAACTCCACCACCCACACACACTAACTCCATCACACACACTAGACCCCACCACACACACACTAACCATCCCTCTCACACTAAACTCCATACACGTTAACTTCCCCCCACACACACACACTAACCTCTTCCTCACATACAAACTAAGCCACCCCACGCAACTTATCCCCCCCCCCACAATCACACTAACCCTAACACGTATCCTAACCCTAAACCTAACACACACTAACCATCCCATAGACACACTAACCCCCCCCACACACACTAACGCCACCACACACATTAACCACCCCACAGACACACTAACCCCCCCCCCACATGCACACACCAACCCCCCACACACATTAACTCCCCCACACACACATTAACCCCCTGAATCACACACACTAACCCCCCACACACACTAATCCCTCCCACACACACAAACCCCCCTCACACTCACTAACCCTCCGCACACACAATAATCCCCCACCCACACACTAACCCACCACACACACACTAACACACACACACTAACCGCACATACACAAACACTAACCCTCCCAAACACACTAATCCCCCCCCACACACACACTACCCCCCACACACTAACCCTCGCATAAACACTAACCCCCCCACACACATTACCCCCCCACACACACACACACGAACCCGCCCACACACACACTAACCCCGCCACACACATTAAACCACCCGACACACACTAACCCCACACACACATAAGCACCACACACACACTAACACCCATCCACACACCCATTAACCCCAACCACGCACACACACTAATCCCCCCAAACACTAACCACCCCACACACACTAACTCCCCTCACAAACTCACACACTAACACCCCCACACACACTAACCGCCGCACACACACGCTAACCCTCCCACACTCTCGAACTCCCCCCCACACACTAACCCCTAACACACACGAACTCCCCCACACACACTAACCCCCCAACACACACTAACTCCCCCACACATACTAACCCCCCCACACAGACACACTAACCCTCACCACACACACACTAGCCCACAACACACACACACAATAAACTCCAACCCCCACACACACTACCTCCCCCACACACACTAAATCCCCACACACACTAGACCCCCACACACACGCAATTAACTCCACCCCCCGCATACACTAAACACCCTCCAACACACACTAACCCCCCCCACACAGACTGAACACCCCGCACACACATAAATCCACCCCACACACACACTTACTCCCCCCCACACAGCCATACTACCCCCTCACAGACACACTCACCCCCCCACACACACAATAAACTCCACCTCCCTCACAAACTAACTCCCCGCCCACACACACTAGCCCCCTACACACACACTTACCCACCCCACACACACTAACCCCGCCCACACACGCAATAATCTCCCACACAGACACTAACCCAAACTCACACACACTAACCCCCACACACACTAACCGCCCCACACACACTATAACCCGCCCCACACACACTAACCCCCCACATACACACCACTCCCCCACACACACTAACCCATCCCCACACACACTAACCCCAACACACACACTAACCCCCCCACACCCCCCCACACACACGCACACACTAACCGCCCCACACACACTAATCCCCCCACACACACTAACCCCCCCACAAATACTAACCCATCCCCACACACTCTAACCCTGACACACACACACTAACTACCCCACAGACATACACATTAACCCGGCTCCCCACACACACACTAACCCCCTAAACACAGACACACTAACGACCCTCATACACACACTAATCCTCTCCCATAAACACTAACACTCCCCACATATACGAACCACCCACCAAACACACTAATCTCCCCAAACGCACAACGCCCCCACAGACACTAACGCCCACAAACACACACACACACACACTAGACCCCCCAAACACACACTCTAACCCCTCCCACAAACATTAACCCCCCCCACACACATCCACTAACCCCCAAACACACTAACTCCCCCCACACACACACGTACACTACACCCTCCCCACACACTCTAAACCCCCCCCCACACACACTAAACCCCCAAAAACACTAACCACACCTCACACCCACAATAAACACCCCACACACACTAACCCCCACACACACACTAATTCTCACACACACTAAACCCCCCACACTCACTGACCCCACCACGCACACTAACTCCCCCACACACACTAACCACACCCACAATAAACCCCTCACACACACACTAACCCCCACACACACACTAACCCCTACACACACACCAACCGCTCCACACACACTAACACCCACACACTAAACCCCGACACACACGTTAAGCCTCCTCACACACACTAAGGAGCCCATACACAGTAACGACCCCACAGACACACTAACCCCCCCCCCCCACATACACAAACCCCTCTCACACATGCTAACCCCCCCACGCACATTAAACCCCCCCACACACACACACTAACCCACCCCATACACGCACTAACCCCCCCACACACACTAACCCCCCCAAACACTAACACCCCACACACAGACTAACCCTCCCACACACACTAACCCCCCCACACACTAACCCCCACACACACTAACGCCCCCACACACGCACTAGCCCCACACACACACACTAACCCCCCACACACTCTAACCCCCACACACGTACTAACCCCCCCACACAGACACTTACACCTCCACACACACACTAACCCTCCCACACACACTAAACCCCCACACACACTAACCCCCAACACACGCACTGACCCCTCACACACACACTAACTCCCCCCCCACACACTAACCCCTCCACACACGCACTAACCCCCACACACACATACTAACCCCCCACGCACACTAACACCCCACACACACTAACCCCAACACAAACTAACCCCCCACACACACTAACCCCCTCCACACACACAAATCCCCCAACACACACTAACTCCCCTACACACACTAACCCCCCACCCACACACACTAACACCCCCACTCACACTAACATCCCCACACACACAAACCCCCCAACACACATTAATACCCCCCCACACACTAAACATCCCCCCACACACTAACCCCCCCCACACACACACTAAGCCACCACACACACTAACCCCCAACACACACTAATTCCCCCACACATACTAACCATCCACATAGACACACTAACCCCCACCACACACACACTAGCCCACCACACACACATACTAACCCCCTCAGACACACTCAACTCCCACACACACTAACCCAAACCAACAGACACACACACACACTAACCCCGCCCCCCCACACACACACTTGCTCCTCCTCCACAAACATTTTCTAATCCCCCCCACACACACACACTATCACCCCCCCACACACAGTAACAACCCACCACACACACACACTAACATGCCCACACAAACGCACTAACCCCACATATACAATAACCCCTCACGCACATAACCCCACAGACACACTAACCCCCACCACACGCACTAACCCCCCCCTCACACTAACCCCCCCACACACACACACGAACCCCCCACACACACTCTAACACCCCCCCCCACACACACTAACACCCCACACTAAAACCCTCACACAGAGACACTAACCCCGCCCCACACACAAACTAACGCCCAAAACACAAACTCACCACGCCCCACACACACAAACCCCCCTCACAAACTCACAAACTAAAAAACCCACCACACACACACATTAACCCTCCCACACACACTGACACTCCACACACACGCGCATTAACCGAACACACACACACTAACCCCCCCCACACACGTACTAACCCCCCCACACAGACACGTATCCCTCCACACACACACTAACCCCCCCACACAGACACACACTAACCCTCCCACACACACTAACCCCCCCACACACACATACTAACCCCGCCACACACGCACTAACCCACCACCCACACTAACCCCCACACACACTAACTCCCCCACCCACACAAACCCCCGCACACACACTAAGCCCTCTGACACACACTAACGGCCCACACACACTAACCATCCCATAGACACACTAACCCCCCCCACAGACACTAATGCCACCACACTCATTAACCACCCCACAGACACACTAACCCCCCACACACACACTAACCCCCTCCCACACACACACTAACCCCCCCCCACAAACTAACTCCCCCACACACACATTAACCCCCTTACTCACACACACTAATCCCCCCCCACACACACACTAATCCCTCCCACACACACAAACACCCCTCACACTCACTAACCCTCCACACACACAATAATCCCCCACCCACACACTAACCCACCACATACACACTAACACACACACACTAACCGCACATACACAAACACTAACCCTCCCAAACACACTAATCCCCTCGCACACACACTAACCCCCCCCCCACACATTAACCCCCCCACAAACACACTAACCCGCCCACACACACTAACCCCGCCACACACATTAAACCACCCGACACACACTAACCCCACACACACATAAGCACCACACACACACTAACACCCATCCACACACACATTAACCCCAACCCCGCACACACACTAATCGCCCCAAACACTAACCACACCACACACACTAACTCCCCTCACAAACTCACACACTAAAACCCCCACCACACACACATTAACACACCCACACACACTAACACCTAACACACACGAACTCCCCCACACACACTAACCCCCCAACACACTAACTCCCCCACACATACTAACCCCCCCCACACAGCCACACTAACCCTCACCACACACACACTAGCCCACCACACACACACAATAAACTCCAACCCCCACACACACTAACTCCCCCACGCACACTAAATCCCCACACACGCTAGACCCCCACACACGCAATTAACTCCACCCCCCGCACACACTAAACACCCTCCAACACACACTAACCCCGCCCCACACACAAATTGACCCCCAAAACACACAATCACCGCACCCCACACACACTAACCCCCTCACAAGCTCTCTAACCCCCGCAACACACACTAACCCCCCCCACACACGTTAAGCCTCCTCACATACACTAACGACCCCACACACAGTAACGACCCCACAGACACACTAAACCCCCCCACATACACAAACCCCTCTCACACATACTAACCCCCAACACACACACACTAAACCCCCCACATACAGTAACCCACCCAACACACGCACTAACACCCCCACACACACTAACCCCCCCACACAGACACGTACCACGCCACACACACACTAACCCTCCCACACACACTAACCCCCCCACACACAGACTAACGCTCCCACACACACTAACCCCCCCACACACGTACTAACCCCCCCACACAGACACGTACCACGCCACACACACACTAACCCTCCCACACACACTAACCCCCCACACACACACTAACCCACCACACACACAAACCCCCACACACTAACCCTTCCACGCACAGAAACCCCCCACACACACACTAAGCCCCCTGACACACACTAACGCCCCCACACACACTAACCATCCCATAGACACACTAACCCCCCCCACACACACTAACGCCACCACACACATTAACCACCCCACAGACACACTAACCCCCCCCCCACATGCACACACCAACCCCCCACACACATTAACTCCCCCACACACACATTAACCCCCTGAATCACACACACTAACCCCCCACACACACTAATCCCTCCCACACACACAAACCCCCCTCACACTCACTAACCCTCCGCACACACAATAATCCCCCACCCACACACTAACCCACCACACACACACTAACACACACACACTAACCGCACATACACAAACACTAACCCTCCCAAACACACTAATCCCCCCCCCACACACACTACCCCCCACACACTAACCCTCGCATAAACACTAACCCCCCCACACACATTACCCCCCCACACACACACACACGAACCCGCCCACACACACACTAACCCCGCCACACACATTAAACCACCCGACACACACTAACCCCACACACACATAAGCACCACACACACACTAACACCCATCCACACACCCATTAACCCCAACCACGCACACACACTAATCCCCCCAAACACTAACCACCCCACACACACTAACTCCCCTCACAAACTCACACACTAACACCCCCACACACACTAACCGCCGCACACACACGCTAACCCTCCCACACTCTCGAACTCCCCCCCACACACTAACCCCTAACACACACGAACTCCCCCACACACACTAACCCCCCAACACACACTAACTCCCCCACACATACTAACCCCCCCACACAGACACACTAACCCTCACCACACACACACTAGCCCACAACACACACACACAATAAACTCCAACCCCCACACACACTACCTCCCCCACACACACTAAATCCCCACACACACTAGACCCCCACACACACGCAATTAACTCCACCCCCCGCATACACTAAACACCCTCCAACACACACTAACCCCCCCCACACAGACTGAACACCCCGCACACACATAAATCCACCCCACACACACACTTACTCCCCCCCACACAGCCATACTACCCCCTCACAGACACACTCACCCCCCCACACACACAATAAACTCCACCTCCCTCACAAACTAACTCCCCGCCCACACACACTAGCCCCCTACACACACACTTACCCACCCCACACACACTAACCCCGCCCACACACGCAATAATCTCCCACACAGACACTAACCCAAACTCACACACACTAACCCCCACACACACTAACCGCCCCACACACACTATAACCCGCCCCACACACACTAACCCCCCACATACACACCACTCCCCCACACACACTAACCCATCCCCACACACACTAACCCCAACACACACACTAACCCCCCCACACCCCCCCCACACACACGCACACACTAACCGCCCCACACACACTAATCCCCCCACACACACTAACCCCCCCACAAATACTAACCCATCCCCACACACTCTAACCCTGACACACACACACTAACTACCCCACAGACATACACATTAACCCGGCTCCCCACACACACACTAACCCCCTAAACACAGACACACTAACGACCCTCATACACACACTAATCCTCTCCCATAAACACTAACACTCCCCACATATACGAACCACCCACCAAACACACTAATCTCCCCAAACGCACAACGCCCCCACAGACACTAACGCCCACAAACACACACACACACACACTAGACCCCCCAAACACACACTCTAACCCCTCCCACAAACATTAACCCCCCCCACACACATCCACTAACCCCCAAACACACTAACTCCCCCCACACACACACGTACACTAAACCCTCCCCACACACACTAACCCCCCCTACACACACACTAACCCACCCCACACACACTAACCCCGCCCACACACGCAATAATCTCCCACACAGACACTTACCCAAACTCACACACACTAACCCCCACACACACACTAACCGCCCCACACACACTCTAACCCGCCCCACACACACTAACCCCCCCCCACACACACCACCCCCCACACACACTAACCCATCCCTACGCACACTAACCCCAACACACATACACTAACCCCCCCACACCCCCCCCACACACACGCACACACTAACCGCCCCACACACACTAATACCCCCCACACACACTAACCCCCCCACACACACACTAACCCATCCCCACACACACTAACCCTGACACTCACACACACAACTCCCCCACAGACATACACATTAACCCAGCTCCCCATACACACGCTAACCCCCTAAACACAGACACACTAACGACCCCCATACACACACTAATCCTTTCCCACAAACACTAACACTCCCTACACATACGAACCACCCACCAAACACACTAATCTCCCCACACGCACAACGCCCTCACAGACACTAACCCCCCCAAACACACACAAACACACACTGGACCCCCCAAACACACACTCTAACATCTCCCACACACATTAACCCCCCCACACACACACACTAACCCCCATACACGCTAACTCCCCCCACACACACACGTACACTAAACCCTCCACACACACTAACCCTCCCCACACGCACACTAACCTCCCCACACACAAACGCCTCGAAAACGCACATTAACCCCCCCTCCAAACATACACGCACACTAACCTTAACACACACAAACAGCCCCCCACACACACTGACCCCCCATCACACAAACCCCTCCCATACACACATTATCCCACTCACCACACACTCACTACTCACTGGCACACAAACACACACAAAACCCCCACACACGAACTCCCCCCCATAGACACTAACAACCCCTGACACACACACACACAGTCTAAACCCCCACCCACTAAACCCCCGCACACAATAATCGCACAGCACACACAGACTAACACCCCCACGCACACACACTCACCCCCCTCACTAACACACACTAACATCCCCCACACACACGCACCACACCCACACACACTAACCCCCCACACATACACTATTCCCCACACCCACACATACCAACACCCCCCACACACACGTTAGCCCGCCCCACACACACACAAATACCCTCCGCCACAAACACACTAATTTACTCACACACACTAACACCGCCCCACACGCACACGCACTATCCCCCCAGACACACACTAACACCCCCAGGGCACACACTACCCCTCAAGCACACGCACTACCCCACACACACACTAACCCCACCCCCCACACACACACGCTAAAATCGGCCACCACACTTCATAATTTCTCCCCCCAAACACCCTGACCGCCCCACACCCACTAACGCTCCCAAACACACCACACCCTCCCCCACACACACTGCCATCCCCCACAGACACACACATTAACACCGCTCCCCACACCCACACTAACACCCCACATAAACACACACACACACTAACGCCCCCTCCAGACACTCCATCACCCCCACCACATACATTAACCCCCCCACACACACAATAACCCTCCCACACACTCTGACGCTCCCACACACACACTAACCCTCCTACACACACACTAACACCCCACACACACACTAATCCTCCTACACACACACTAACACAGCACGCACACACTAACCCTCCCACACATACACAACCCCCACAGACACTAACCCCTACACATACAGTAACCACCCCACACACACACACTAACACCACAGACACTAACCCCCCACACACACTAACACCTCCACTTACACACTAACGCCCCCACACACACATTAACCCCCTACACACACCAGCCCCAACACACACTAACCCCAACCTCCCCCCCACGCGAACACAGTAAAATCGCCCCCACACTTAATACTTTCTCACCCCCAAACACCCTGACCGCCCCACACCCACTAACGCTCCCAAACACACCACACCCTCCCCACACCCACACTAACACCCCACATATACACACACACACTAACGTCCCCCCGGACACTCCATCACCCCCAACACATACATTAACCCCCCACAAACAATAACACTCCCACACACTCTAAAGCACCCGCGCACACACTAACCCTCCTACACACACACTAACACCCCACGCACACACTAACCCTCCCACACACTAACTAGCCCACATACACACTAACCCCCCCACACACACTAACCCCCCTCCCACGCACACTAACCCCCCCACACACACACGCCTTAATCCCCCCACAAAGAAACTAACCCGCTCACACACAGACTAACCATCCCACATACACTAACCCACCCACACACACTAACCCTCCCACACGTACTAACCCCGCCACACACTAACCCCCCCACACACACTAACCCCACCACACACGCACTACCCCACCCCACACACACTGAACCCCAACACACACTAACACCCCACAAACGCACTAACCCGCCCACACAGACACAAAGCCCTCGACACACACACTAACACCCCAGGCACACACGAATCCCCCCCACATTCACACTAACCCCCCACACACTAACATCCCCCACACACACTAACCCTCCCAAACACACTAACCACACACCCCACACACACTACCCCCCCCCCACATACACTACCCCCCACACACACTAACATCCCCTCCCCACACACGCACTAACCCCCCCACACAGATACTAACCCATCCACACACACACTAACCCTCCCACACACACAAACCCCCACCCACACACACACTAACCCCCCCACACACTAACACCCCACACGCACTAACCTCCCACACACGCACCAAACCTCCCCCACACTAACCCCCCACACACTAATCCACCAATACACACTAACTACCCCACACACACCAGACACCCCACACACACAATAAACTCCACCCCCCACACACACTAACTCCATCACACTGACTAACCAACCCACACACTCACTAACCCCCCACACATACTAAACACCCCCCAACACACACACAGACTGAACACCCCGCTCACACATTAATCCAACACACACATGCACTAACGCACCCCACACAGACACACTAACACCCTTTCACACACACTAAACCCCTGCCACACATAATAAACTCCACCCCCCAAACAAACTATCTTCCCACCAACACACACTAACCACCCTACACACACTAACCCTTCCCCACACACTAACCACCATAGACACTAACCCCCCCTCACACACTGACACACTAACATCCCCCCACAAACACACACACACACTGCCCCCCACAGACACTAGCCTCCTCAACACACACACTAAGCCCCACGCACGCACACTAACTCCGCCCCACACACAAACTAACCCCCAAAACACACACCCATATTAACCAACCCGCATACGCACTAAGCACACCCAACACACAAACTAACACCCCCACACATACTAACCACCCCACACACATGCTAACCCTCCCACACACTCTAACCCCCCCACACACACACTAACCCCCCCAAACAAACTAACCCCCCACACAAAGACTGTAACCCACCCACACACACACTAACCCTCCCACACACACTAATCCCCCCACACACACTAACACCTCCACTTGCACACTAACGCCCTCACACACACATTACCCCCTACACACACTAGCCCTAACACACACTAACCCCAACACCCCCCCCCACATACACACTAAAATCGCACCCCACACTTCATACTTTCTCCCCCCAAACACCCTGACCGTCCCACACCCACTAACGCTCCCAAACACACCACACCCTCCCCCACACACACACTGCCACCCACCACAGACACACAAATTAACACCGCTCCCCACACCCACACTGACACCCCACATAAACACAAACACACTAACGCCCCCCCAGACACTCCATCACCCCCAACACATACATTAACCCCCCACACACACTAACCCTCCAACACACACACTAACACCCCACGCACACACTAACCCTCCTACACACACACTAGCACCCCACGCACACACTAACCCTCCCACACACTAACCACCCCACAGACACACTAACCCCCTACACACACTAACCCCCCTCCCCCGCACACTAACCCCCCACACACGCCTTAATCCCACCACAAAGAAACTAACCCGCCCACACACAGACTAACCATCCCACATACACTAACCCACCCACACACACACTAGCCCTCCCACACGCACTAACCCCCCCTACACACTAACCCCCTACCACACACACTAACCCCACCACACACGCACTACTCCACCCCACACACACTAAACCCCAACACACACTAACACCCCGCACACGCACTAACCCGCCCCCACACACTACCGCCCACACACACTAACTCCCCCCACACATGCACTAACACCCCCACACAGACACTAACCCATCCACACACACACAAACCCTCCCACACACACAAAACCCCCACCTACACACACACACTAAACCCCCACACACACTAACCCCCCACACACGCACTAACCCCCCCCCCACACACACTAACCCCCCACATACTAATCCACCATCACACTAACTACCCCGCACACACTACCTCCCCACACACACCAGACACCCCACACACACAATAAATTCCACACCCCACACACACTAACTCCATCACACAGACTTACCAACCCACACACAAAGTAACCCCCCACACATACTAAACACCCCCCCCAACACACACACAGACTGAACACCCCGCTCACACATTAATCCAACACACACATGCACTAACACACCGCACACAGACACACTAACACCCTTTCACACACACTAACCCCCTCCCACACATAATAAACTCCACTCCCCACACAAACGATCTTCCCGCCAACACACACTAACCACCCTACACACACACTAACCCTCCCCCCACACACACACACACTAACCCCCATACACACTAAACCCCCCTCACACACTGACACACTAACATCCCCCCCCCCACAAACACACACACACACTGCCCCCCACAGACACTAGACTCCTCAAGACACAAACTAAGCCCCACGCACGCACACTAACTCCGCCCCACACACAAACTAACCCCCAAATCACACACCCATATTAACCCACCCACACACACACTAACTCTCCCACACCCACACAACCCCCACAGACACTAACCCCTACACATACACTAACCACCCCCCACACACACACACTAACACCACACACACTAACCCCCCCACACACACTAACACCTCCACTTACACACTAACGCCCCCACACACACATTAACCCCCTACACACACTAGCCCAAACACACACTAACCCCAACCCCCCCCCCACACAGACACACTACAATCGCCCCCCACACTTCATACTTTCTCCCCCCCCAAACACCCTGACCGTCCCACACCCACTAACGCTCCCAACCACACCACAACCTCCCCCACACACACTGCCACCCACCACAGACACACACATTAACACCGCTCCCCACACCCACACCAACACCCCACATAAACACACACACACTAATACCCCCTAGACACTCCATCACCCCCAACACATACATTAACACCCCACACACAATAACCCTCCCACACACTCTAACGCACCCACACACACACTAACCCTCCTACACACACACAACACCCCACGCACACACGAACCCTCCTACACACACACTAGCACCCCACGCACACACTAACCCTCCCACATACTAACCACCCCACAGACACACTAACCACCCCACACACACTAACCCCACCTCCCACGCACACTAACCCCCCCACACACGCCTTAATCCCACCACAAAGACACTAACCCCCCCCCCACATGCACACACCAACCCCCCACACACATTAACTCCCCCACACACACATTAACCCCCTGAATCACACACACTAACCCCCCACACACACTAATCCCTCCCACACACACAAACCCCCCTCACACTCACTAACCCTCCGCACACACAATAATCCCCCACCCACACACTAACCCACCACACACACACTAACACACACACACTAACCGCACATACACAAACACTAACCCTCCCAAACACACTAATCCCCCCCCCCACACACACTACCCCCCACACACTAACCCTCGCATAAACACTAACCCCCCCACACACATTACCCCCCCACACACACACACACGAACCCGCCCACACACACACTAACCCCGCCACACACATTAAACCACCCGACACACACTAACCCCACACACACATAAGCACCACACACACACTAACACCCATCCACACACCCATTAACCCCAACCACGCACACACACTAATCCCCCCAAACACTAACCACCCCACACACACTAACTCCCCTCACAAACTCACACACTAACACCCCCACACACACTAACCGCCGCACACACACGCTAACCCTCCCACACTCTCGAACTCCCCCCCACACACTAACCCCTAACACACACGAACTCCCCCACACACACTAACCCCCCAACACACACTAACTCCCCCACACATACTAACCCCCCCACACAGACACACTAACCCTCACCACACACACACTAGCCCACAACACACACACACAATAAACTCCAACCCCCACACACACTACCTCCCCCACACACACTAAATCCCCACACACACTAGACCCCCACACACACGCAATTAACTCCACCCCCCGCATACACTAAACACCCTCCAACACACACTAACCCCCCCCACACAGACTGAACACCCCGCACACACATAAATCCACCCCACACACACACTTACTCCCCCCCACACAGCCATACTACCCCCTCACAGACACACTCACCCCCCCACACACACAATAAACTCCACCTCCCTCACAAACTAACTCCCCGCCCACACACACTAGCCCCCTACACACACACTTACCCACCCCACACACACTAACCCCGCCCACACACGCAATAATCTCCCACACAGACACTAACCCAAACTCACACACACTAACCCCCACACACACTAACCGCCCCACACACACTATAACCCGCCCCACACACACTAACCCCCCACATACACACCACTCCCCCACACACACTAACCCATCCCCACACACACTAACCCCAACACACACACTAACCCCCCCACACCCCCCCCACACACACGCACACACTAACCGCCCCACACACACTAATCCCCCCACACACACTAACCCCCCCACAAATACTAACCCATCCCCACACACTCTAACCCTGACACACACACACTAACTACCCCACAGACATACACATTAACCCGGCTCCCCACACACACACTAACCCCCTAAACACAGACACACTAACGACCCTCATACACACACTAATCCTCTCCCATAAACACTAACACTCCCCACATATACGAACCACCCACCAAACACACTAATCTCCCCAAACGCACAACGCCCCCACAGACACTAACGCCCACAAACACACACACACACACACTAGACCCCCCAAACACACACTCTAACCCCTCCCACAAACATTAACCCCCCCCACACACATCCACTAACCCCCAAACACACTAACTCCCCCCACACACACACGTACACTAAACCCTCCCCACACACACTAACCCCCCCTACACACACACTAACCCACCCCACACACACTAACCCCGCCCACACACGCAATAATCTCCCACACAGACACTTACCCAAACTCACACACACTAACCCCCACACACACACTAACCGCCCCACACACACTCTAACCCGCCCCACACACACTAACCCCCCCCCACACACACCACCCCCCACACACACTAACCCATCCCTACGCACACTAACCCCAACACACATACACTAACCCCCCCACACCCCCCCCACACACACGCACACACTAACCGCCCCACACACACTAATACCCCCCACACACACTAACCCCCCCACACACACACTAACCCATCCCCACACACACTAACCCTGACACTCACACACACAACTCCCCCACAGACATACACATTAACCCAGCTCCCCATACACACGCTAACCCCCTAAACACAGACACACTAACGACCCCCATACACACACTAATCCTTTCCCACAAACACTAACACTCCCTACACATACGAACCACCCACCAAACACACTAATCTCCCCACACGCACAACGCCCTCACAGACACTAACCCCCCCAAACACACACAAACACACACTGGACCCCCCAAACACACACTCTAACATCTCCCACACACATTAACCCCCCCACACACACACACTAACCCCCATACACGCTAACTCCCCCCACACACACACGTACACTAAACCCTCCACACACACTAACCCTCCCCACACGCACACTAACCTCCCCACACACAAACGCCTCGAAAACGCACATTAACCCCCCCTCCAAACATACACGCACACTAACCTTAACACACACAAACAGCCCCCCACACACACTGACCCCCCATCACACAAACCCCTCCCATACACACATTATCCCACTCACCACACACTCACTACTCACTGGCACACAAACACACACAAAACCCCCACACACGAACTCCCCCCCATAGACACTAACAACCCCTGACACACACACACACAGTCTAAACCCCCACCCACTAAACCCCCGCACACAATAATCGCACAGCACACACAGACTAACACCCCCACGCACACACACTCACCCCCCTCACTAACACACACTAACATCCCCCACACACACGCACCACACCCACACACACTAACCCCCCACACATACACTATTCCCCACACCCACACATACCAACACCCCCCACACACACGTTAGCCCGCCCCACACACACACAAATACCCTCCGCCACAAACACACTAATTTACTCACACACACTAACACCGCCCCACACGCACACGCACTATCCCCCCAGACACACACTAACACCCCCAGGGCACACACTACCCCTCAAGCACACGCACTACCCCACACACACACTAACCCCACCCCCCACACACACACGCTAAAATCGGCCACCACACTTCATAATTTCTCCCCCCAAACACCCTGACCGCCCCACACCCACTAACGCTCCCAAACACACCACACCCTCCCCCACACACACTGCCATCCCCCACAGACACACACATTAACACCGCTCCCCACACCCACACTAACACCCCACATAAACACACACACACACTAACGCCCCCTCCAGACACTCCATCACCCCCACCACATACATTAACCCCCCCACACACACAATAACCCTCCCACACACTCTGACGCTCCCACACACACACTAACCCTCCTACACACACACTAACACCCCACACACACACTAATCCTCCTACACACACACTAACACAGCACGCACACACTAACCCTCCCACACATACACAACCCCCACAGACACTAACCCCTACACATACAGTAACCACCCCACACACACACACTAACACCACAGACACTAACCCCCCACACACACTAACACCTCCACTTACACACTAACGCCCCCACACACACATTAACCCCCTACACACACCAGCCCCAACACACACTAACCCCAACCTCCCCCCCACGCGAACACAGTAAAATCGCCCCCACACTTAATACTTTCTCACCCCCAAACACCCTGACCGCCCCACACCCACTAACGCTCCCAAACACACCACACCCTCCCCACACCCACACTAACACCCCACATATACACACACACACTAACGTCCCCCCGGACACTCCATCACCCCCAACACATACATTAACCCCCCACAAACAATAACACTCCCACACACTCTAAAGCACCCGCGCACACACTAACCCTCCTACACACACACTAACACCCCACGCACACACTAACCCTCCCACACACTAACTAGCCCACATACACACTAACCCCCCCACACACACTAACCCCCCTCCCACGCACACTAACCCCCCCACACACACACGCCTTAATCCCCCCACAAAGAAACTAACCCGCTCACACACAGACTAACCATCCCACATACACTAACCCACCCACACACACTAACCCTCCCACACGTACTAACCCCGCCACACACTAACCCCCCCACACACACTAACCCCACCACACACGCACTACCCCACCCCACACACACTGAACCCCAACACACACTAACACCCCACAAACGCACTAACCCGCCCACACAGACACAAAGCCCTCGACACACACACTAACACCCCAGGCACACACGAATCCCCCCCACATTCACACTAACCCCCCACACACTAACATCCCCCACACACACTAACCCTCCCAAACACACTAACCACACACCCCACACACACTACCCCCCCCCCACATACACTACCCCCCACACACACTAACATCCCCTCCCCACACACGCACTAACCCCCCCACACAGATACTAACCCATCCACACACACACTAACCCTCCCACACACACAAACCCCCACCCACACACACACTAACCCCCCCACACACTAACACCCCACACGCACTAACCTCCCACACACGCACCAAACCTCCCCCACACTAACCCCCCACACACTAATCCACCAATACACACTAACTACCCCACACACACCAGACACCCCACACACACAATAAACTCCACCCCCCACACACACTAACTCCATCACACTGACTAACCAACCCACACACTCACTAACCCCCCACACATACTAAACACCCCCCAACACACACACAGACTGAACACCCCGCTCACACATTAATCCAACACACACATGCACTAACGCACCCCACACAGACACACTAACACCCTTTCACACACACTAAACCCCTGCCACACATAATAAACTCCACCCCCCAAACAAACTATCTTCCCACCAACACACACTAACCACCCTACACACACTAACCCTTCCCCACACACTAACCACCATAGACACTAACCCCCCCTCACACACTGACACACTAACATCCCCCCACAAACACACACACACACTGCCCCCCACAGACACTAGCCTCCTCAACACACACACTAAGCCCCACGCACGCACACTAACTCCGCCCCACACACAAACTAACCCCCAAAACACACACCCATATTAACCAACCCGCATACGCACTAAGCACACCCAACACACAAACTAACACCCCCACACATACTAACCACCCCACACACATGCTAACCCTCCCACACACTCTAACCCCCCCACACACACACTAACCCCCCCAAACAAACTAACCCCCCACACAAAGACTGTAACCCACCCACACACACACTAACCCTCCCACACACACTAATCCCCCCACACACACTAACACCTCCACTTGCACACTAACGCCCTCACACACACATTACCCCCTACACACACTAGCCCTAACACACACTAACCCCAACACCCCCCCCCACATACACACTAAAATCGCACCCCACACTTCATACTTTCTCCCCCCAAACACCCTGACCGTCCCACACCCACTAACGCTCCCAAACACACCACACCCTCCCCCACACACACACTGCCACCCACCACAGACACACAAATTAACACCGCTCCCCACACCCACACTGACACCCCACATAAACACAAACACACTAACGCCCCCCCAGACACTCCATCACCCCCAACACATACATTAACCCCCCACACACACTAACCCTCCAACACACACACTAACACCCCACGCACACACTAACCCTCCTACACACACACTAGCACCCCACGCACACACTAACCCTCCCACACACTAACCACCCCACAGACACACTAACCCCCTACACACACTAACCCCCCTCCCCCGCACACTAACCCCCCACACACGCCTTAATCCCACCACAAAGAAACTAACCCGCCCACACACAGACTAACCATCCCACATACACTAACCCACCCACACACACACTAGCCCTCCCACACGCACTAACCCCCCCTACACACTAACCCCCTACCACACACACTAACCCCACCACACACGCACTACTCCACCCCACACACACTAAACCCCAACACACACTAACACCCCGCACACGCACTAACCCGCCCCCACACACTACCGCCCACACACACTAACTCCCCCCACACATGCACTAACACCCCCACACAGACACTAACCCATCCACACACACACAAACCCTCCCACACACACAAAACCCCCACCTACACACACACACTAAACCCCCACACACACTAACCCCCCACACACGCACTAACCCCCCCCCCCACACACACTAACCCCCCACATACTAATCCACCATCACACTAACTACCCCGCACACACTACCTCCCCACACACACCAGACACCCCACACACACAATAAATTCCACACCCCACACACACTAACTCCATCACACAGACTTACCAACCCACACACAAAGTAACCCCCCACACATACTAAACACCCCCCCCAACACACACACAGACTGAACACCCCGCTCACACATTAATCCAACACACACATGCACTAACACACCGCACACAGACACACTAACACCCTTTCACACACACTAACCCCCTCCCACACATAATAAACTCCACTCCCCACACAAACGATCTTCCCGCCAACACACACTAACCACCCTACACACACACTAACCCTCCCCCCACACACACACACACTAACCCCCATACACACTAAACCCCCCTCACACACTGACACACTAACATCCCCCCCCACAAACACACACACACACTGCCCCCCACAGACACTAGACTCCTCAAGACACAAACTAAGCCCCACGCACGCACACTAACTCCGCCCCACACACAAACTAACCCCCAAATCACACACCCATATTAACCCACCCACACACACACTAACTCTCCCACACCCACACAACCCCCACAGACACTAACCCCTACACATACACTAACCACCCCCCACACACACACACTAACACCACACACACTAACCCCCCCACACACACTAACACCTCCACTTACACACTAACGCCCCCACACACACATTAACCCCCTACACACACTAGCCCAAACACACACTAACCCCAACCCCCCCCCCACACAGACACACTACAATCGCCCCCCACACTTCATACTTTCTCCCCCCCCAAACACCCTGACCGTCCCACACCCACTAACGCTCCCAACCACACCACAACCTCCCCCACACACACTGCCACCCACCACAGACACACACATTAACACCGCTCCCCACACCCACACCAACACCCCACATAAACACACACACACTAATACCCCCTAGACACTCCATCACCCCCAACACATACATTAACACCCCACACACAATAACCCTCCCACACACTCTAACGCACCCACACACACACTAACCCTCCTACACACACACAACACCCCACGCACACACGAACCCTCCTACACACACACTAGCACCCCACGCACACACTAACCCTCCCACATACTAACCACCCCACAGACACACTAACCACCCCACACACACTAACCCCACCTCCCACGCACACTAACCCCCCCACACACGCCTTAATCCCACCACAAAGAAACTAACCCGCCCACACACAGACTAACCATCCCACATACACTAACCCAACCACACACACAAACCCTCCCACACACACTAACCCCCCCCCTACACACTAACCCCCCCCCACACACACACACTAACCCCACCACACACGCACTAGCCCACCCCACACTCTAAACCCCAACACACACATACACCCCACACACGCACTAACCCGTCCACACAGACACTAAGCCCTCCACACACACACTAACACCCACCAGACACACACGAATCCCCCCACATTCACACTAACCCCCCACACACTAACATCCCACACACACACTAACCCTCCCAAACACACTAACCATACACCCCACACATACTAACCCCCACACACACACTACCCCCACACACACTAACCCATTCACACACACACTAACCCTCCCACACACACAAACCCCCGACCCACACACACACACTAACCCCCCACACACACTAACCCCCCACACACAATAACCCCCTCACACACTCACACACTAACATCCCCCGAACAAACACACACACACACACTTCCCCCCACAGACACTAGCCTCCCAAACCCACATACTAACCACCCCACACACATACTAACCCTCCCACATACACTAACCCCCCCACACACACTAACCCCCCCCCACACACACTAAACCCTTTCACAAAGACACTAACCCACCCACACACACACTAACCATCCCACACACACTAAGCCCCACGCACGCACACTAACAACGCCCCACACACAAACTAACCCCCAAAACGCACACCCACATTAACCAACCCTCACACGCACTAATCACACCCAACGCACAAACTAACACCCCACACATACTAACCACCCCCACACACACTAACCACCCCACACACACACTAACCCCCCCCCACAAAGACACTAACCCACCCACACACACACTAACCATCCCACACACACTAACCTCCCCCCCACGCACACACTAACCCCCCCCCACACGCACTAACCCTCCCCACACAGACAATAACCCCTCCACACATTCACTAAACCGCTCCCCCAAGCACACACTAACACCCCCCCCACACACAACTCCCCTACACACACTAACCCCCACACATACTAACCCCACACACACTAACCTCCCACACATACGAACCCCAAACACACTAACACCACACACACTAGCACCCATCCACACACACACTAAGCCGCCTCACACACACTAACGCCCCCACACACTAAACACCCCTCAGACACACTAGCCCCCGCACACACAAACCCCCTCACACACAGTAACCGCCCCACAAACACTAACCACCCCACACAAACTAACCCCCCACACACTCTAACCCCCCCACACACGCCCTAACCCCCACAAAGACAATAACCCACCAACACACACTAACCATCCCACATACACTAACACCCCACACACACACTAACCCTCCCACACACACTAACCCCCCACCCACACTAACACCCTCCACACACTAAGCCCACACACACACTAACCCCGACACACACAAATCCCCCACCCACACACACACACTAACTCCCCACACACACTAATCCCCCACACACGCACTAAACCCCCCACACACACACAAACCCCCCCCCACACACTAATCCACCAACACACACTAACTACCCCACACACACTAACTCCCCACGTACACCAGACACCACACACACACAATAAACTCCACCCCCCCCACACACACTAACTCCATCACACAGACTAACCAACCCACACACACACTAACCCCCCCCCACATAGTAAATACCCCCCCAACACACACACAGACTGAACAACCCGCTCGCACATTAATCCAACACACACATGCACTAACACACCCCACACAGACACACTAACCCCCTTTCACACACACTAACCCCCTCCCACACATAAAAAACTCCACCCCCCACACAAACGATCTTCCCGCCAACACACACTAACCACCCTACACACACACTAACCCTCCCCCCCCACAAACACACACTAACCCCCCATACACACTTACCCCCCTCACACACTGACACACTAACCCCCCCCCACAAACACACACACACACTGCCCCCCACAGACACTAGCCTCCTCAACACACACACTAAGCCCCACGCACGCACACTAACTCCGCCCCACACACAAACTAACCCCCAAAACACACACCCATATTAACCAACCCACATACGCACTAATCACACCCAACACACAAACTAACACCCCCACACATACTAACCACCCCACACACATGCTAACCCTCCAACACACACTAACCCACCCACACACACTAACCCCCCCAAACACACTAACACCCCCCACAACAACACTAACCCACCCACACACACACTAACCCTCCCACACACAAACAACCCCCACAGACACTAACCCCTACACACACACTAACCACCCCACACACACACACTAACACCACACACACTAACCCCCCCCCACACACACACTAACACCTCCACTTACACACTAACGCCCCCACACACACATTAGCCCCTACACACACTACCCCACACACACACTAACCCCCCCCCACACACACACACTAAAATCGCCCACCACACTTCATAATTTCCCCCCCCCAAACACCCTGACCGCCCCACACCCACTAACGCTCCCAAACACACCACACCCTCCCCCACACACACTGCAACACACCACAGACACACACATTAACACCGCTCCCCACACCCACACTAACACCACACATAAACACACACACACTAACGCACCCCCAGACACTCCATCACCCCCAACACATACATTAACCCCCCACATACAATAACCCTCCCACACACTCTAACGCACCCACACACACACTAACGCTCCTACACACACACTAACACCCCACGCACACACTAACCCTCCTACACACACACTAGCACCCCACGCACACACTAACCCTCCCACACACTAACCACCCCACAGACACACTAAACCCCCCCCCACACACACTAACCGCCCCTGCTACGCACACTACCCCCCCACACACGCCTTAATCCCACCACAAAGAAACTAACCCGCCCACACACAGACTAACCATCCCACATACACTAACCCACCCACACACACACTAACCCTCCCACACGCACGAACCCTCCCCTACACACTAAACCCCCCCACACACACACTAACCCCACCACACACGCACTACCCCACTCCACACACACTAAACCCCAACACACACTAACACCCCACACACGCACTAACCCGCCCACATAGACACTAAGCCCTCCACACACACTACCACCCCCCAGGCACACACGAATCCCCCCCACATACACACTAACCCCCCACACACTAACATCCCACACACACTAACCCTCCCAAAGACACTAACCATACACCCCCCACACACACTAACCCCCCCACACACACTACCCCCCACACACACTAACTCCCCCCCACACACGCACTAACCCCCCACACACACACTAACCCATCCACACACACACTAACCCTCCCACACACACAAACCCCCACCCACACACACACACTAACCTCCCCCCCCACAAACACACACACACTGCCCCCCACAGACACTAGCCTCCCCAACACACAGACTAAGCCCCACGCACGCACACTAACACTGCCCCACATACAAACTAACCCCCAAAACACACACCCACATTAACCAACCCTCACTAACTAACCCTCAACTCACTAACCACACACTAATCACACCCAACACACAAACTAACACCCCCACACATACTAACCACGCCACACACATACTAACCCTCCCACACGCACTCCCCCCCCACACACACTAACCCCCCCACACACACTAACCCCCCCACAAATACACTAACCCACCCACACACACACTAACCATCCCACACACTAACCCCCCCCACACGCACTAACCCTCCCCACACAGACACTTACCCCTCCACACACACACTAAACCGACCCCCAAGCACACACTAACACCCCCACACACAACTCCCCCACACACACTAACCCCCCACACATACTAACCCCACACACACTAACCCCCCACACATACTATCCCCAAACACACTAACACCACACACACTAGCACCCATCCACACACACACAGTAAGCCGCCTCACACACACTAAGGCCCCCCCACACACTAACCACCCCACAGACACACTAGCCCCCACACACACAAAACCCTCACACACACTAACCGCCCCACAAACACTAACCACCCCACACAAACTAATCACCCCACACAAACTAACCCCCCACACACACTAACCCCCCCACATACGCCCTAACCCCCCACAAAGACACTAACCCACCCACACACACTAACCCTCCCACACACACTAACCCCAAACCCACACTAACACCCCCCACACACTAACCCCACCACACACACTAACCCCGACACACACTAACCCCCCCCACACACTAACACCCCACACAAGCACTCACCCCCCACACATACTCTAACCCCCCACCAACACTAACCCCCGACCACACTAACCCCCCACACACACTAACCCCCCCCCAGGCACACACGAAACCCCCCCACACACACTAACCCCCCACACACTAACACCCACACACACTAGCCACACCCCCATACACATGATCCCTCCCATACTCACACCAAGCCCCCACAGACACTAACCTTCCACAGACACACACATTAACACCCCTCATACAGACACAAGCCCCCACACACACACAGACTGAACACCCGGCACACACATTAATCCACCCCACACATACACTAACACTAATCACCCCAGGCACACTAATCTCCCTCACACACAAACTAACCCTCCCACACACATTGACCCCCCCACACACACACTCACACACACTAACCCACCCGCCCACGCACACGAACACCCCCACACACACACTAATAAAGTTCACACACACTAACCCCCCCCACACACATTAGAACTCACACACACACTGTAAGGCCCCCCCACACACACACACATCTCCCCCACACACTATACCCCCACACACACTAGCCCCACACACACTAACACCATACACACACTAACACCCATCCACACACACATTAACCCCAACTCCACACACATACTAACCCCCCAAACACTAACCACCCCACACACACTAACCCCTCTCACAAACATACACTCTAAAAACCCCACCACACACACACATTAACCCACCCACACGCACTGACACCCCACACACACACTAACACCCCCCACACACACTAACCGCCGCACACACACGCTAACCCTCCCACACTTTCTAACCCCCCACACACACTAACCCCACCAAACACACTAAACCCCCCCACACACACTAGCCCCCCGACACACACTAACTCCCCCACACACACTTAACCCCCCCCCCCACACGGACACACTAAACCCACCACACACACACTAGCCCACCACACACAGACAATAAACTCCACCCCCACACACACTAACTACATCACAGACACTAACCCCCACCACACACACTCTAAACCCCGGATACTCTAACCCCCCAGACACACTAACCCCTCCACACACACTGAACACTCCCCAACACAGACCAACCAAGCCCCCACACACACACAGACTGAACACCCGGCACACACATTAATCCACCCCACACATACACTAACACCCCGCACACAGACACACTACCCCCTCACACACATACTACCCTCCCCACACAGCCACACTAACCCCCTGACACACACACTAACCCCCCCCCACACACAAAAAACTCCACCCGCCCATACAAATTAACCCTCCGCCCACACACACTAACCCTCCTACAGAAACACTTACCCTCCCACACACTGACACACTAACTCCCTCACACACATTAACCCCCCTAACACACTCACACACTAACAACCCCTCCCACAAACACACACACAAACTGCCCCCCCACAGACATTAACCTCCCCAACACACACACTAATCCCCACACACGCACACTAACCCCGCCCCACACAGAAACTAATCCCCAAAACATACCACTCACCGCGCCCCACACACACTAACAACCCACACAAACTCACACGCTAAAACCCCCACCACACACACAGTAACACCCACACACTAACCCCACACATACACTAACCTCCCACACACGCATTAATCACACCCAACACACACACTAACACCCCGACACATACTAACCAACCCACACACACTAACCCCCCCACCCAGACTAAGACCCTCCCACACACACACTACGCCCCCTCACACACACTAACGTCCCCCACACACTAACCACCCCACAGACACACTAACCCCACCCACACACACACTAACCCCCCGCACGCACACTAACCCCCCACACACCCCTTAATCCCCCCACAAAGACACTAACCCGCCAACACACACTAAACATCCCACATACACTAACCCATCCACACACACACAAACCCTCCCACACACACTAACCCCCCCACACACACACTAACCCCCCACACACACACTAACCCCCCACACACGAACTACCCCACCCCACACACACTAGACCCCCCCACACACTAACACCCCACACACGCACTAACCCCCCACCCACACAGACACTAACACCCCCCAGGCACACATGAAACCCCCCACATACACACGAACCCCCCACACACTAACATCCCACACACACACTAACCCTCCCAAACACACTAACCACACACCCCACACACACGAACCCTCCTATACACACACCAAGCCCCCCACAGACACTAACCCTCCCCAGACACACACACTAACACCCCACATACAGACACTAACCCACCCACACACACTAACCACCGCAGACACACATGCACTAACAACCCGCACACAGCCACACTACCCCTTCACACATACACTAACCTCCCCACACATGCACACTAACCCCACCCCACACAGAAACTAACCCCCAAAACACACACTCACCGCTCCCCACACACACTGACACCCCCTCACAAACTCACACCCAAACCCCCCATCACAACACACTAACCCACACACACACTAACCCCAGACACACACTAACCCCACACACACACTAACACCCACACACACACTCATTAACCCCACCACACACATACATTAACCCACCAACACACAGACACCCCACACACACACTAACCCTCCCCACACACATTACGTCCCGCCACACACACTAAACCCCCAACACACACCAACTCCCCCACACAGACTAACCCCACCACACAGACACGCTAACCACCACCACACACACACTAGTCCACCATACACAGACAATAAACTCCACCCCCCACACACACTAACTGCCCCACACACAGTAACTCCCCACACACACTAGACCCCCCCACACACACAATAAACGTCACCCCCACACACACTAACTCCATCATACACACTAACCCCCACCACACATTGACTAACCCCCCCCCCCCACATACACTCATCCCCCCCACACACACTATCCCCTCCACACACACTAAACACCCCCTACACACACTAACCCCCCACCCACACAGACTGAACACCACGCACATACATTAATCCACCCCCCACATACACTAACAACCCCCACAAGGGCACACTAACACCCTCACACACACAACCCCCCCCCACACAATAATCACCACCACCCCACATAAACTATCTCCCCGCCCACACACACTAAGCCGCCTACACACACACTAACCCTCCCACACACACACACTAACCCCCCCCACACACTGACCCCCCTCACAAACTCACACACTAACCCCCCCCACACTCACACACATTAACCCTCCCACACACACTGACACCCCACACGCACACACTAACCACCCACACACGCATTAATCGCACCCAACACACACACTAACACCCTCACACTACTAACCACGCAACACACACACTAACCCTCCCACACTCTCTAACTCCCCCACACACACTAACCCACCAACCCACACAAACCCCCCCACGCACACTAAGCCCCCTCACACACACTAACGCCCCCACACACTAACCATCCCATAGACACACTAACCCCCCCACACACTAACGCCACCACGCACATTAACCACCCCACAGACACACTAACCCCACACACACACACTAACCCCCCCCACACACACTAACCCCCCACACATACTAAATCCTCCACACACACATTAACCCCCCGACTCACACACACTAACCCCCCCACACACACTAACTCCTCCCACACATGCAAACCCCCCTCACACACACTAACCCTCCACACACACAATAATCCCTTACCCACACACTAACCCACCACACAGACACTAACACACACTAACCGCACATACACAAACACTAAGCCTCCCAAACACACTAACACCCGCACACACACACTAACCCCCCACACACTAACCCTCACACACACACTAACCCACCTCACACATTAACCCCCCCCCCACACACACACACACACTAACCCGGCCACACACACTAACACCGCCACACACATTAAACCACCCGACACACACTAACCCCACACACACATAAGCACCATACACACACACTAACACCCATCCACACACACATTAACCCCAACCCCGCACACACACGAATCCCCCCAAACACTAACCACCCCACACACTAACTCCCCTCACAAACTCACACACTAAAACCCCCACCACACACACACATTAACACACCCACCCACACTGACACCCCACACACACACACTAACACCCCCACACACACTAACCGCCGCACACACACGCTAATCCTCCCAAACTCTCTAACCCCCACACATACTAACCCCCAACACACACGAACACCCCCACACACACTAACCCCCAACACACACTAACTCCCCCACAGATACTAACACCCCCCCACACTGACACACTAACCCTCACCACACACACACTAGCCCACCACACACACACACAATAAACTACAAACCCCACACTCACTATCTCCCCCAATCACACTAACTCCCCACACACACTAGACCCCCACACACACGCAATGAACTCCACCCCCCGCACAGACTAACCCCAGCACACACACACTATCCCCTCCACACTCACTAAACACCCTCCAACACACACTCACCCCCCCACACACAGACTGAACACCCCCACACACATAAATCCACCCCACACATACACTAACTCCCCCCCACACAGCCACACTACCCCCTCACACACACACTAACCCCCCCACACACACAATAATCTCCACCCCCCACACACTAACTCCCCCAATCACACTAACTCCCCACACATACTAGACCCCCACACAGACGCAATGAACTCCACCCCCCGCACATACTAACCCCCAGCACACACAAACTAACCCATCCACACACAGTAAACAACCTCCAACACACACTAACCTCCCACACACACAGACTGAACACCCCGCACACACATAAATCCACCCCACACATACACTAACTCCCCCACACACAGCCACACTACCCCTCACACACACACTAACTCCCCGCCCACACACACTAACCCTCTAAACACACACTAACCCTCCCACACACACACTAACCCCCCAACATACACTAACCCCCCTCAAACACTCACACACTAACATCGCCCCCCACAAACACACACACACTGCCCGCCACCACAAACACTAGCCTCCCAAACACACACACTAACCCCCCCACACACACTAACCCACCCCACACACACTAAACCCCCCCACACGCGCAATAATCTCCCACACAGACACTAACCCACACCCACACTCACTAACCCCACACACACACTAACCGCCCACGCACACTCACTAAGCCCCCACACACACTAACCGCCTCACGCACACTAACCCCACACACACACAATAATCCCCCACACACACTAACCCATCCCCACACACACAAACCCCCCACACACGCACACACTAACCGCCACACACACACTAATCCCCCCACACACACTAACCCCCCCACACACACTAACCCATCCCCACACACACTAACCCAGACACACACACACTAAACCCGCCACATACATACACATTAAACCGGCTCCCCACACACACACTAACCCCCCTAAACACAGACACACTAACGCCCCCCATACACACACTAATCCCCTCCCACAAACACTAACACTCCCCACACATACGAACCACCCACCAAACACACTAATCTCCCCACACGCACAACGCCCCCACAGACTCTAACCCCCCCCCAAACACACACACTAACCCCTCCCACACACATTAACCCCCCCACACACACACTAACACACAAACACACTAACACCTCACACACACACACACGCGTACACTAAACCCTCCACATACACATTAACCCCATTCCCCACACACACTAATCTCCCCACACACTAACCCCTCGAAAACGCACATTAACCCCCCTCCAAACATACACACACACTAATCCGAACACACACCAACAGCCCCCCACACAGACACTGACCCCCCTTCACACAAACCCCTCCCATACACACATTAACCCACTCACCACACACTCACTACTCACTGCCCCACAAACACACACAAAACCCCCACACACACGAACCCCCTCATAGACACTAACAACCCCCGACACACACACACACAGACTAAACCCCCACGCACACACACTCACCCCCCTCACTAACACACACTAACATCCCCTACACACACTCACCACACCCACACACTCAAACCCCCCACACATACACTATTCCCCACACCCACACATACCAACACCCCCACACACACACATTAGCCCACCCCACACACACACTAATACCCTCCGCCACAAACACACTAATTTACTCACACAGACTAACACCGCGCCACACGCACACACTCTAACCCCCCCAGACACACACTAACACCCCCAGCCACACACTACCCCCAAGCACACGCATTACCCAGCACACACACTAACCCCCCTCCCCCACACTCACTAACACCACCCCACACACATCAACCCCCCCACACACACACACTGACACACACAACACAAACACTAACACCCCCCACACACATAGTCCCCAAACGCACACACTAACACCCCCAACACACACACTAACCCCCCCACAAAAAAACTGACCCTCACACACACACAGTCCCCCCACCACACACACACACTAACCGCCCCACAAACACACTCACGCGCCCCCACATACACTAACACCCCCACAGACATACACATTAAACCGTCTCCCCACACACACACACTAACCCCCCTAAACACAGACACACTAACGCCCGCCATACACACACTAACCCCCTCCCACAAACACTGACACTCCCCACACATACGAACCACCCACTAAACAGACTGATCTCCCCACTCGCACAACGCCCACACACACACTAAACCCCCCAAACACACAGTCTAACCCCTCCCACACACATTAACCCCCCCTCCAACACACACACACACACTGATCACCAAACACACTAACTCCACCCCCCCACACACGGACACTAAACCCCCCACACACACACTAACCCCCCCCAGACACTAACCCCTCGAACACACACAATAAACCCCCACACACACTAATCCCCGCCACACAATCTATCCCCCACACACTAAACCCCCACACACAATCAAACCCCCCACACACATACAAACCCCCCCCACACACACACTAACCCCCCCACACACTAACCCCTCGAAAACGCACATTAACCCCCCCTCCAAACATACACACACACTAAACCTAACACACGCCATCAGTCCCCCACACACACACTGACCCCCATCACACAAACCCCTCCCATACACACATTAACCCACTCACCACACACTCACTACTCACTGCCCCACAAACACATACAAAACCCCCACACACACGAACCCCCCCCATAGACACTAACAACCCCCGACACACACACACAGACACCCCACACACACACTAACCCCCCCCACAAAGACACTAACCCACCCACACACACACTAACCATCCCACACACACTAACCGCCCCCCCACGCACACACTAACCCCCCCCCACACGCACTAACCCTCCCCACACAGACAATAACCCCTCCACACACACTAAACCGCCCCCCCAAGCACACACTAACACCCCCCCCACACACAACTCCCCCACACACACTAACCCCCACACATACTAACCCCACACACACTAACCTCCCACACATACGAACCCCAAACACACTAACACCACACACACTAGCACCCATCCACACACACACTAAGCCGCCTCACACACACTAACGCCCCCACACACTAAACACCCCTCAGACACACTAGCCCCCGCACACACAAACCCCCTCACACACAGTAACCGCCCCACAAACACTAACCACCCCACACAAACTAACTCCCCCACACACTCTAACCCCCCCACACACGCCCTAACCCCCCACAAAGACAATAACCCACCAACACACACTAACCATCCCACATACACCAACACCCCACACACACACTAACCCTCCCACACACACTAACCCCCCACCCACACTAACACCCTCCACACACTAACCCCCCACACACTCTAACCCCCCCACACACGCCCTAACCCCCCACAAAGACAATAACCCACCAACACACACTAACCACCCCACATACACCAACACCCAACACACACACTAACCCTCCCACACACACTAACCCCCCACCCACACTAACACCCTCCACACACTAACCCCACACACACACTAACCCCGACACACACAAATCCCCCACCCACACACACACACTAACTCCCCACACACACTAATCCCCCACACACGCACTAAACCCCCCACACACACACAAACCCCCCACACACTAATCCACCAACACACACTAACTACCCCACACACACTAACTCCCCACGTACACCAGACACCCCACACACACAATAAACTCCACCCCCCCACACACACTAACTCCATCCCACAGACTAACCAACCCACACACACACTAACCGCCCCCCCACATAGTAAATACCCCCCCCAACACACACACAGACTGAACACCCCGCTCACACATTAATCCAACACACACATGCACTAACACACCCTACACAGACACACTAACCCCCTTTCACACACACTAACCCCCTCCCACACATAATAAACTCCACCCCCCACACAAACGATCTTCCCGCCAACACACACTAACCACCCTACACACACACTAACCCTCCCCCCCCACACACACACACTAACCCCCCATACACACTTACCCCCCTCACACACTGACACACTAACCCCCCCCCCCACAAACACACACACACACTGCCCCCCACAGACACTAGCCTCCTCCACACACACACTAAGCCCCACGCACGCACACTAACTCCGCCCCACACACAAACTAACCCCCAAAACACACACCCATATTAACCAACCCACATACGCACTAATCACACCCAACACACAAACTAACACCCCCACACATACTAACCACCCCACACACATGCTAACCCTCCAACACACACTAACCCACCCACACACACTAACCCCCCCAAACACACTAACACCCCCCACAACAACACTAACCCACCCACAAACACACTAACCCTCCCACACACAAACAACCCCCACAGACACTAACCCCTACACACACACTAACCACCCCACACACACACACTAACACCACACACACTAACCCCCCCCACACACACACTAACACCTCCACTTACACACTAACGCCCCCACACACACATTAACCCATACACACACTACCCCACACACACACTAACCTCCCCCCCCCCACACACACACACTAAAATCGCCCACCACACTTCATAATTTCCCCCCCCAAACACCCTGACCGCCCCACACCCACTAACGCTCCCAAACACACCACACCCTCCCCCACACACACTGCCACACACCACAGACACACACATTAACACCGCTCCCCACACCCACACTAACACCACACATAAACACACACACACTAACGCACCCCCAGACACTCCATCACCCCCAACACATACATTAACCCCCCACATACAATAACCCTCCCACACACTCTAACGCACCCACACACACACTAACGCTCCTACACACACACTAACACCCCACGCACACACTAACCCTCCTACACACACACTAGCACCCCACGCACACACTAACCCTCCCACACACTCTAACGCACCCGCGCACACACATACCCTCCTACACACACACTAACACCCCACGCACACACTAACCCTCCTGCACACACACTAGCACCCCACGCACACACTCACCCTCCCACACACTAACCACCCCACAGACACACTAAACCCCCCCCACACACACTAACCGCCCCTCCCACGCACACTACCCCCCCACACACGCCTTAATCCCACCACAAAGAAACTAACCCGCCCACACACAGACTAACCATCCCACATACACTAACCCACCCACACACACACTAACCCTCCCACACGCACGAACCCTCCCCTACACACTAAACCCCCCCACACACACACTAACCCCATCACACACGCACTACCCCACTCCACACACACTAAACCCCAACACACACTAACACCCCACACACGCACTAACCCGCCCACATAGACACTAAGCCCTCCACACACACTACCACCCCCAGGCACACACGAATCCCCCCACATACACACTAACCCCCCACACACTAACATCCCACACACACTAACCCTCCCAAAGACACTAACCATACACCCCCCACACACACAAACCCCCCCACACACACTACCCCCCACACACACTAACTCCCCCCCACACACGCACTAACCCCCCACACACACACTAACCCATCCACACACACACTAACCCTCCCACACACACAAACCCCCACCCACACACACACACTAACCCCCCCCCCCACAAACACACACACACTGCCCCCCACAGACACTAGCCTCCCCAACACACAGACTAAGCCCTACGCACGCACACTAACACTGCCCCACATACAAACTAACCCCCAAAACACACACCCACATTAACCAACCCTCACTAACTAACCCTCAACTCACTAACCACACACTAATCACACCCAACACACAGACTAACACCCCCACACATACTAACCACCCCACACACATACTAACCCTCCCACACGCACTCCCCCCCCACACACACTAACCCCCCCACACACACTAACCCCCCCACAAATACACTAACCCACCCACACACACACTAACCATCCCACACACTAACCCCCCCCACACGCACTAACCCTCCCCACACAGACACTAACCCCTCCACACACACACTAAACCGACCCCCAAGCACACACTAACACCCCCACACACAACTCCCCCACACACACTCACCCCCCACACATACTAACCCCACACACACTAACCCCCCACACATACTATCCCCAAACACACTAACACCACACACACTAGCACCCATCCACACACACACAGTAAGCCGCCTCACACACACTAAGGCCCCCCCACACACTAACCACCCCACAGACACACTAGCCCCCACACACACAAAACCCTCACACACACTAACCGCCCCACAAACACTAACCACCCCACACAAACTAACCACCCCACACAAACTAACCCCCCACACACACTAACCCCCCCACATACGCCCTAACCCCCCACAAAGACACTAACCCACCCACACACACTAACCCTCCCACACACACTAACCCCAAACCCACACTAACACCCCCCACACACTAACCCCACCACACATACTAACCCCGACACACACTAACCCCCCACACACACTAACACCCCACACAAGCACTCACCCCCCACACATACTCTAACCCCCCACCAACACTAACCCCCGACCACACTAACCCCCCACACACACTAACCCCCCCAGGCACACACGAAACCCCCCCACACACACTAACCCCCCACACACTAACACCCACACACACTAGCCACACCCCCATACACATGATCCCTCCCATACTCACACCAACCCCCCACAGACACTAACCTTCCCCAGACACACACATTAACACCCCTCATACAGACACAAACCCACCCACACACACTAATCACCCCAGGCACACTAATCTCCCTCACACACAAACTAACCCTCCCACACACATTGACCCCCCCACACACACACTCACACACACTAACCCACCCGTCCACGCACACGAACACCCCCACACACACACTAACAAAGTTCACACACACTAACCCCCCCCCACACACATTAAAACTCACACACACACTGTAAGGCCCCCCCACACACACACACACATCTCCCCCACACACTATACCCCCACACACACTAGCCCCACACACACTAACACCACACACACACTAACACCCATCCACACACATATTAACCCCAACTCCACACACATACTAATCCCCCAAACACTAACCACCCCACACACACTAACCCCTCTCACAAACATACACTCTAAAAACCCCACCACACACACACATTAACCCACCCACACGCACTGACACCCCACACACACACTAACAGCCCCCAAACACACTAACCGCCGCACACACACGCTAACCCTCCCACACTTTCTAACCCCCCACACACACTAACCCCACCAAACACACTAAACCCCCCCACACACACTAGCCCCCCGACACACACTAACTCCCCCACACACACTTAACCCCCCCCCCCCCCACACGGACACACTAAACCCACCACACACACACTAGCCCACCACACACAGACAATAAACTCCACCCCCACACACACTAACTACATCACAGACACTAACCCCCACCACACACACACTAACCCCCCGCATACTCTAACCCCCCAGACACACTAACCCCTCCACACACACTGAACACTCCCCAACACAGACCAACCAAGCCCCCACACACACACAGACTGAACACCCGGCACACACATTAATCCACCCCACACATACACTAACACCCCGCACACAGACACACTACCCCCTCACACACATACTACCCTCCCCACACAGCCACACTAACCCCCTGACACACACACTAACCCCCCCCCCCCACACACAAAAAACTCCACCCGCCCATACAAATTAACCCTCCGCCCACACACACTAACCCTCCTACAGAAACACTTACCCTCCCACACACTGACACACTAACTCCCTCACACACATTAACCCCCCTAACACACTCACACACTAACAACCCCTCCCACAAACACACACACAAACTGCCCCCCCACAGACATTAACCTCCCCAACACACACACTAATCCCCACACACGCACACTAACCCCGCCCCACACAGAAACTAATCCCCAAAACATACCACTCACCGCGCCCCACACACACTAACAACCCACACAAACTCACACGCTAAAACCCCCACCACACACACAGTAACACCCACACACTAACCCCACACATACACTAACCTCCCACACACGCATTAATCACACCCAACACACACACTAACACCCCGACACATACTAACCAACCCACACACACTAACCCCCCCACCCAGACTAAGACCCTCCCACACACACACTACGCCCCCTCACACACACTAACGTCCCCCACACACTAACCACCCCACAGACACACTAACCCCACCCACACACACACTAACCCCCCGCACGCACACTAACCCCCCACACACCCCTTAATCCCCCCACAAAGACACTAACCCGCCAACACACACTAAACATCCCACATACACTAACCCATCCACACACACACTAACCCTCCCACACACAGTAACCCCCCCCACACACACACTAACCCCCCACACACACACTAACCCCCCACACACGCACTACCCCACCCCACACACACTAGACCCCCACACACACTAACACCCCACACACGCACTAACCCCCCACCCACACAGACACTAATCCCTCCACACACACACACTAACACCCCCCAGGCACACATGAAACCCCCCACATACACACGAACCCCCCACACACTAACATCCCACACACACACTAACCCTCCCAAACACACTAACCACACACCCCACACACACGAACCCTCCTATACACACACCAACCCCCCCACAGACACTAACCCTCCCCAGACACACACACTAACACCCCACATACAGACACTAACCCACCCACACACACTAACCACCGCAGACACACATTAACCCCCCACACACACTAAACACCCTCACACATTATCTAACCCTCCCACACACACTGACCCCCCCCCCACACACACACACTCGCACGCACTAACCCACCCGCCCACACACACTAACTCCCCCCCACACACACACTAACACGCTCACACAGCCGCAAACCTCCCACACACACACTAAACCCCCCCCCACACACACTGTAATGCCCCCCCCACACACACTAACCCCCACACACTAACCCCACACACACTAACACCACACACACACTAACTCCCATCCACACACACATTAACCCCAACTCCACTCAGACACTAACACCCCCACACACACTAACCGCCGCGCACACACACTAACCCTACCACATTCTCTAACCCCCCCCCACACACACTAACCCTACCAGACACACTATCTCCCCCACACAAACACTAGCCCCCAACACACACTAACTCCCCCACACACACTAACTCCCCCACACACACTAACCCCCCTCACACACTAACCCCCCCCCACACAGACACACTAACCCCCACCACACACACTAGCCCACCACACACACAAGAAACTCCATCACCAAACACACACTAACTCTCCCACACACACTAACTCCCCACACACACTAGATCCCCCCACACACACACTAACTCCATCACACACACTATACCCCGCCACACACACATTAACCCCCCGCATACCCTAACCCACCCCAGACACACTAACCCCTCCACACACACTAAACCCCCACATACTCTAACCCCCCCAGACACACTAACCCCTCCACACACACTGAACACCCCCAACACAGACTACCCTCCCCCGCCACACACAGACTGAACACCCGACACACACATTAATCCACCCCACACATGCACTAACAACCCGCACACAGCCACACTACCCCTTCACACATACACTAACCTCCCCACACATGCACACTAACCCCGCCCCACACAGAAACTAACCCCCAAAACACACACTCACCGCTCCCCACACACACTGACACCCCCTCACAAACTCACACCCAAAACCCCCACCACAACACACTAACCCACACACACACTAACCCCAGACACACACTAACCCCACACACACACTAACACCCACACACACACTCATTAACCCCACCACACACATACATTAACCCACCAACACACAGACACCCCACACACACACTAACCCTCCCCACACACATTACGTCCCGCCACACACACTAAACCCCCAACACACACCAACTCCCCCACACAGACTAACCCCACCACACACACACTAGTCCACCATACACAGACAATAAACTCCACCCCCCACACACACTAACTGCCCCACACACAGTAACTCCCCACACACACTAGACCCCCCCACGCACATAATAAACGTCACCCCCACACACACTAACTCCATCATACACACTAACCCCCACCACACATTGACTAACCCCCCCCCCCACATACACTCTTCCCCCCCACACACACTATCCCCTCCACACACACTAAACACCCCCTACACACACTAACACCCCACCCACACAGACTAAACACCACGCACATACATTAATCCACCCCCCACATACACTAACAACCCCCACAAGGGCACACTAACACCCTCACACACACAACCCCCCCCCCACACAATAATCACCACCACCCCACATAAACTATCTCCCCGCCCACACACACTAAGCCCCCTACACACACACTAACCCTCCCACACACACACACTAACCCCCCCACACACTGACCCCCCTCACAAACTCACAGACTAACCCCCCCCCCACACTCACACACATTAACCCTCCCACACACACTGACACCCCACACGCACACACTAACCACCCACACACGCATTAATCGCACCCAACACACACACTAACACCCTCACACTACTAACCACGCAACACACACACTAACCCTCCCACACTCTCTAACTCCCCCACACACACTAACCCACTAACCCACACAAACCCCCCCACGCACACTAAGCCCCCTCACACACACTAACGCCCCCACACACTAACCATCCCATAGACACACTAACCCCCCCCACACACTAACGCCACCACGCACATTAACCACCCCACAGACACACTAACCCCCCACACACACACTAACCCCCCCCACACACACTAACCCCCCACACATACTAAATCCTCCACACACACATTAACCCCCCGACTCACACACACTAACCCCCCCACACACACTAACTCCTCCCACACATGCAAACCCCCCTCACACACACTAACCCTCCACACACACAATAATCCCTTACCCACACACTAACCCACCACACAGACACTAACACACACTAACCGCACATACACAAACACTAAGCCTCCCAAACACACTAACACCCGCACACACACACTAACCCCCCACACACTAACCCTCGCACACACACTAACCCGCCTCACACATTAACCCCCCCCCCACACACACACACACACTAACCCGGCCACACACACTAACACCGCCACACACATTAAACCACCCGACACACACGAACCCCACACACACATAAGCACCATACACACACACAAACACCCATCCACACACACATTAACCCCAACCCCGCACACACACGAATCCCCCCAAACACTAACCACCCCACACACTAACTCCCCTCACAAACTCACACACTAAAACCCCCACCACACACACACATTAACACACCCACCCACACTGACACCCCACACACACACACTAACACCCCCACACACACTAACCGCCGCACACACACGCTAATCCTCCCAAACTCTCTAACCCCCACACATACTAACCCCCAACACACACGAACACCCCCACACACACTAACCCCCCAACACACACTAACTCCCCCACACATACTAACACCCCCCCACACTGACACACTAACCCTCACCACACACACACTAGCCCACCACACACACACAATAAACTACAAACCCCACACTCACTATCTCCCCCAATCACACTAACTCCCCACACACACTAGACCCCCACACACACGCAATGAACTCCACCCCCCGCACAGACTAACCCCAGCACACACACACTATCCCCTCCACACTCACTAAACACCCTCCAACACACACTCACCCCCCCACACACAGACTGAACACCCCCACACACATAAATCCACCCCACACATACACTAACTCCCCCCCACACAGCCACACTACCCCCTCACACACACACTAACCCCCCCCCCACACACACAATAAACTCCACCCCCCACACACTAACTCCCCCAATCACACTAACTCCCCACACATACTAGACCCCCACACAGACGCAATGAACTCCACCCCCCGCACATACTAACCCCCAGCACACACAAACTAACCCATCCACACACAGTAAACAACCTCCAACACACACTAACCTCCCACACACACAGACTGAACACCCCGCACACACATAAATCCGCCCCACACATACACTAACTCCCCCACACACAGCCACACTACCCCTCACACACACTAACTCCCCGCCCACACACACTAACCCTCTAAACACACACTAACCCTCCCACACACACACTAACCCCCCAACATACACTAACCCCCCTCAAACACTCACACACTAACATCGCCCCCCACAAACACACACACACTGCCCGCCACCACAAACACTAGCCTCCCAAACACACACACTAACCCCCCCACACACACTAACCCACCCCACACACACTAAACCCCCCCCACACGCGCAATAATCTCCCACACAGATACTAACCCACACCCACACACACTAACCCCACACACACACTAACCGCCCCACGCACACTCACTAAGCCCCCACACACACTAACCGCCTCACGCACACTAACCCCACACACACACAATAATCCCCCACACACACTAACCCATCCCCACACACACAAACCCCCCACACACGCACACACTAACCGCCACACACACACTAATCCCCCCACACACACTAACCCCCCCACACACACTAACCCATCCCCACACACACTAACCCAGACACACACACACTAAACCCGCCACATACATACACATTAAACCGGCTCCCCACACACACACTAACCCCCCTAAACACAGACACACTAACGCCCCCCATACACACACTAATCCCCTCCCACAAACACTAACACTCCCCACACATACGAACCACCCACCAAACACACTAATCTCCCCACACGCACAACGCCCCCACAGACACTAACCCCCCCCAAACACACACACTAACCCCTCCCACACACATTAACCCCCCCACACACACACTAACACACAAACACACTAACACCTCCACACACACACACACACACACACGCGTACACTAAACCCTCCACACACACATTAACCCCATTCCCCACACACACTAATCTCCCCACACACTAACCCCTCGAAAACGCACATTAACCCCCCCTCCAAACATACACACACACTAATCCGAACACACACCAACAGCCCCCCACACAGACACTGACCCCCCTTCACACAAACCCCTCCCATACACACATTAACCCACTCACCACACACTCACTACTCACTGCCCCACAAACACACACAAAACCCCCACACACACGAACCCCCTCATAGACACTAACAACCCCCGACACACACACACAGACTAAACCCCCACGCACACACACTCACCCCCCTCACTAACACACACTAACATCCCCTACACACACTCACCACACCCACACACTCAAACCCCCCACACATACACTATTCCCCACACCCACACATACCAACACCCCCACACACACACATTAGCCCACCCCACACACACACTAATACCCTCCGCCACAAACACACTAATTTACTCTCACAGACTAACACCGCGCCACACGCACACACTCTAACCCCCCCAGACACACACTAACACCCCCAGCCACACACTACCCCCAAGCACACGCATTACCCAGCACACACACTAACCCCCCCCACACTCACTAACACCACCCCACACACATTAACCCCCCCCACACACACACACTGACACACACAACACAAACACTAACACCCCCCACACACATAGTCCCCAAACGCACACACTAACACCCCCAACACACACACTAACCCCCCCACAAAAAAACTAACCCTCACACACACACAGCCCCCCCACCACACACACACACTAACCGCCCCACAAACACACTCACGCGCCCCCACATACACTAACACCCCCACAGACATACACATTAAACCGTCTCCCCACACACACACACTAACCCCCCTAAACACAGACACACTAACGCCCGCCATACACACACTAACCCCCTCCCACAAACACTGACACTCCCCACACATACGAACCACCCACTAAACAGACTGATCTCCCCACTCGCACAACGCCCACACACACACTAAACCCCCCAAACACACAGTCTAACCCCTCCCACACACATTAACCCCCCCTCCAACACACACACACACACTGATCACCAAACACACTAACTCCACCCCCACACACACGGACACTAAACCCCCCACACACACACTAACTCCCCCCCCACACACTAACCCCCCCAGACACTAACCCCTCGAACACACACAATAAACCCCCACACACACTAATCCCCGCCACACAATCTATCCCCCACACACTAAACCCCCACACACAATCAAACCCCCCACACACATACAAACCCCCCCGCACACACACTAATCCCCCCACACACTAACCCCTCGAAAACGCACATTAACCCCCCCTCCAAACATACACACACACTAAACCTAACACACGCCATCAGTCCCCCACACACACACTGACCCCATCACACAAACCCCTCCCATACACACATTAACCCACTCACCACACACTCACTACTCACTGCCCCACAAACACATACAAAACCCCCACACACACGAACCCCCCCCATAGACACTAACAACCCCCGACACACACACAGACTAAACCCCCACGCACACACATTCACCCCCTCACTAACACACACTAACCCCCCCACACACACTAACCACCCCCCCCAGACACTAACCCCTCGAACACACACAATTAACCCCCACACACACTAATCCCCGCCACAAACTAACAGCCCCACACCCACAAATGCACACTGACCCCCCCACACACACTAACCCCCACACACAGTAACGCCCCCACACACACTAACCAATCCCCACACACACTAACCCCGACACACACACACTAACCCCCCCTCCCGACAAACACACTCACCCGCCCCCACACACACTAATACCCCCACAAACATACACATTAACCCGGCTCCCCACACACACACTAACCCCCTAAACACAGACACACTAACGCCCCCATACACACACTAACCCCCTCCCACAAACACTAACACTCCCCACACATACGAACCACCCACCAAACACACTAATCTCCCCACACGCACAACAGAGACACTAACCCTCCCGCAAACACACACATACACACACACTAACCCCCCCAAACACACTCTCTAACCCCTCACAGACACATTAACCCCCCCAGCACACATACACTAACCCCCAAACACACTAACTCCCCCCACACACACCAACCCCCTCTCAAACACTAACCCCTCGAACACACACAATAACCCCCCACACACACTAATCCCCCACACACACTAACAGCCCCCCCACAAATGCACACTTACCCCTCTACACACACTAACCTCTCCACACCAACACACTAACCCCCTCCCTACGCACACACAATAATTCCGCCCACAAATGCACACTACCCACCACACACACACTAACCCCCTCCCACACACAAAACCCCCACACACAATCTAACCCCCCACACACATACAAATCCCCCCACACACACTAACCCCACCCCACACACTAACCCCTCGAAAACGCACATTAACCCCCCTCCACACATACACGCGCACTAACCCTAACACAAACCAACAGCCCCCCACACACACACTGACCCCCTTCACACAACTCCCTCCCGCAAACGTATTAACCCCCTCACCACACACGCACTAATCACTACCCCACAAACACACACAAAACCCCACACACACGAAACCCCCCCAGAGACACTAACAACCCCCGACACACACAAACACACACTAAATACCCACCCACAAACCCCCCACACACTAATCGCTCAGCACACACAGACTAACACCCCCACGCACACAGACTCACCCCACTCACTAACACACACTAATATCCCCCACACACACTCAGCACACCCACACACACTAACCCACCCACACACTCACTCCCCCACACACACTAACCAACCCACACACACTAACCCCCTCCACACACACTAAACCCACACACACATTAACCCATCCCCCCCCCCACACACTAACACCCACACACACACTAACCCACCCACACACACTAAGCCCCCTCACAAACACTAACACCCACACACACACTAACTCCCCCACACACACACTAACCCCCCCACACACACACTAATCCCCCCACACACACACTAACCCCCCATACACACTAACCCCCCTAAACACACTAACCCCGCCACACACACTAAACCCCCCTGACACAAACACACACTAACCCTCCCACACGCACACACGAACCTCCCACACACACACTAACCGCCCCACAAACTAACACCCCACACACACACTAACCCTCCCACACACATTAACCCCCCCTCGCACACAAACTAATCCCCCACACATACTAACCCCCACACAGACACACTAACCCTCACCACACACACACTAGCCCACCGCACACACACAATAAACTCCACCCCCACTCACACTAACTCCCCCACACACACTAACTCCCCACACACACTAGACCCACACACACACAGAATAAAATCCACCCCCACACACACTAACTCAATCACACACACTAACCCTCAGCACACACACACTAACCCCCAGCACACACATACTCTAACCCCCCACACACACTAACCACTCCACACACACTAAACACCCTCCAACACACACTAACCCCCACACACAGACTGGACAACCCGCACACACATTCATCCACCCCACACACACACTAACACCCCTCACACAGAGACACTAACCCCCTCACACACACAGTACCCCCCTCCACACACTCAATAAACTCCAACCCCCCACACATACCAACTCCCCGCCCACACACACTAATCCCCCTACACACACTAACCCTCCCACACACACACACTAACCCCCCCACACACACACTAAACCCCTCACAAACTCACACACTAACATCCCCCCACAAACACACACACACTGCCCCCCACAGGCACTAGCCTCCCCAACACACACATAAAGCCCCACACACGCAAACTAACCCCGCCCCACACACACACTAACCACCCCACACACACTAACCCCACCCACACACACGCACAAACCCCCCCCCCACACACACACACACACAGACACTAACACATCCTCTTCACGCACAAACCCCCGTCACACACACTAACCCCCCAGACACACTAACTCCCACAAAGACACTAACCCCCCCCACACGCACTAATCCCCCCACACAGACACTAACCCATCCCCACCCTCACTAACCCCCCCCAACACACACACACTAACCGCCCCACACACACATAGCCCACAAACACACTCACCCACCCCCACACACACTAACACCCCACAGACACACACATTAACCCGGCTCCCCACAAACACACTAACCCCCCGAAACACAGACACACTAACGCCCTCCATACACACACTAACCCCCTCCCACAAACACTACACTCTCCACACATACGAACCACTCACCAAACACACTAATCTCCACACACGCACAATGCCCACACAGACACTACCCCCCCTCGCAAACACACACACACACACTAAAACTCCCAAACACACACTCTAACCCCTCCCACACTCATTAACCACCCCCCCACACACACACACACACTGATCCCCAAACACAATAACTCCCCCTCACACACACACGTGCACTAAACCCTCCACACACACTAACCCCCCCCCCCACACACACTAACCCCCGCCCCCCCGACACTAACCTCTCGAACACGCACAATAACCCTCCCACACACACTAATCCCCCACACACTAACAACCCCGCCCACAAATGCACACTACCCCCCACACACACACTAACTCCGCCACCCCCTCAAACGTAATCCAAACCCCCTCCCCCCACACACTAACCCCCCACACAACCTAACCCCACACACAAAACCCCACACACAACCTCACCCCCCACATACATACAAACCCCGCCCCATACACACTAACCCCCACCCCGCACACTAGCCCCTCGAAAACGCACATTAACCCCCCCTCCACACATACACACACACTAACACTAACACACATCAGCAGCACCCCAACACACACACTGACCCCCCTCACACAAACACTAACACTCCCCACACATGCGAACCACCCACCAAACACAGTAATCTCCCCACACGCACAACGCCCCCACAGACACTAACCACCACCCCCCCCAACACACACATTCACACTAAACCCCCCAAACACATGCTCTAATCCCTCCCACACACATTAACCCCTCCAGCACACATACACTAACCCCTAAACACACTAACTCACCCCCACACACACACGTACACTAAACCCTCCACACACACTAACACCCCTCCACACACACTAACCCCCTCCCAGACACTCACCCCTCGAACACGCACAATAACCCCCACACACGCTAATCCCCCCCACACACTAACCACCCACAATTACCAACACCACCACACACAACATTAACCCCCCCACACACACAGACACACACTGACACGCCCCAACACAAACACTAACAACCCCTACACTCACTAGCCCCCAAACACACACACTAACTCTCCCAACACACACACTAACCCCCCCACAAAAAACCTAACCCTCTCACACACACTAACACCCCCACACACCCTAATCCACCCACGCTCACTACACCACCCCAAACACACTAACCTCCCCCACACACAGTAACACATACACACACACACTAACCACCCACACACACTAACCCGCCACACACACACTAACCCCCTCCACACACTCTAACCCTCACACACACTAACCCCCCACACACACTAACCCCCACACACACTAACCCCGCCCCACACACACTAACCCCCCACACACACACTAACCCCCTCCACTACACTAACCCCAACACACACTAACCCCCCCACACACTAACCCCCCCCACACACTATCCCCCCCACACACACTAACACCCCACACACACTAAACCCACACACACACTAACCCATCTCCCCACACACACTAACCCCCACACACACACACTAACCCACCCACACACACTAAGCCCCCTCACACACACACACTGTGGTAAACCACTGTGTTCCTATATTAAGGGTTGTACGGTAGAACCTGCACTACAGGTTCACCTGGGCCCCTGCATGCTAGCTCCGCCCAGGAGCGGTGTTATAAATATACGTGGCCTTCAGCTCGCAGCTATTTCGTCAGCTGCTGCACGAGGCCACACTTCAGATACTAATAAAGCCTCAGTTTGAATTCAACTTCGTCTCCAGCCAAATTGATCGTGCCTCAATTTATTAGTATCTGATTCAGAAGATGGACCTCCGGAGTAAACCAGATCGCCTGCAGCTGGATCCACACGCAAGCGACGCCAGAAAGGCCTTTCAGCACTGGCTAGCTTGTTTTGAAGCGTATATCAACGCGGCACCAACCCCTGTTCCGGAGGCTCTGAAGATTCAAATCTTGTACTGCAGACTCAGCTCTAAAATCTTCCCGCTGAACCAGGATGCGCCCAATTACGCTGGCGCTATGACTCGACTCAAAGAGAGTTATGAGCAGAAGACGAAGACGCTCTTCACCAGGCACGCGCTCGCAACGCATACTCAACTACCGGGTGAGTCAATCGAGGACTTTTGGACGGCCCTGATCCCACTAGTTCGGGACTGTGACTGTCAGGACGTTACAGCTAAGGAGCACTCAGATCTCCTTATGCGGGATGCTTTTGTAACTGGGATTGGGTCTGATGTTATCAGGCAGCGGCTCCTAGAAGGGGCCATGCGCGACCTCGCAGAGCCTAAAACACTAGCGTTTTCCATGACGGTCGCCCTGCGCAATGTACAGTCCTACGTCCCCAACCGCGTGGCCCACTCCTCCTAAGCGTCATGGGCCCCACAGGCAGCCGCCCCAGCGGGGGCGCTACCCACCGAGTACGCCTGTGCTACGCGCCAGCTGGTGATCTCTGGGGGGCCCCGATACTATTTTTGAGGCCAACAAAGACACCCCCGCCAACGCTGCCCGGCTCGGGCTGCCCTTTGTAAGGCCTGCGGGAAGAAGGGCCACTATGCAGCGGTGTGCCAGGCCCGCTCAGCAGCCGCGGTCGCCCCTACACCCTCCCCCCCCCCGGTCACGGTCAATGGGCGCCGCTATCCTCCCCTCCTCCCCAGGCCAAGTGCGAGCAATGGGCGCCGCTTTCTTCTCCACCGCACAACACGTGCGTTTCATGGGTGTCGCCATCTTGCTCCACCCCTGTAACGTGCGTTCCATGGGCGCCGCCATTTTGTGATCCCCAGGACCTCCGGGCGCCGCCATCTTGCCCACCCCGCAGCACATAGAGACCAACGTCGTTTCAGGACCCCGACGCAGCGGCCGCCTCACTACCCGACGATCAACTACGACTCGCCTCCATGGTAATCGACCAGTCCCGACCACACACTCTGACCAACGCATCCACCATGGTGAAAGTCAACGGCCACGTGACCTGCCTGCTGGACTCCGGGAGCACCGAGAACTTTGTACATCCAAATACGGTAAGGCGCTGCTCCCTTAAGGTACACCCTACCAATCAAAGTATCTCCCTGGCCTCCGGATCCCATCACGTAGCGATCTGGGGGTACTGCACGGTCACGCTCACAGTCCAAGGCGTAGAGTTCCACGGTTTTCGCCTCTACGTCCTCCCTAACCTCTGCGCTGCACTTATCCTTGGCCTGGATTTTCAGTGCAACCTCCAGAGCCTGACCCTTAAATTCGGCGGACCCTTACCACCCCTCACTGTGTGCGGCCTCGCGACCCTAAAAGTCGATCCACCTTCCCCCTTTGCCAATCTAACTCCAGATTGCAAACCCATCGCCACCAGGAGCAGACGGTACAGCACCCAGGATAAGGCCTTCATCAGGTCCGAAGTCCAGCGGTTGCTTCAGGAGGGAGGCATCGAGGCAGCAACAGCCCCTGGAGAGCTCAAGTGGTAGTGGTTAAGTCTGGGGAGAAAAATCAAATTGTCGTTGTGGTGGTATCTATTAGGGGTATTACGGTACCCTGTGATGCCGAGAGGCTATTGGTGGATAGACACTGGGTCCCGATTGGATCAGCCGCCTACTGGCTCCACCCAGTAAGGTGGAGTATAAGAGCCCGGGTTCTCCCAGCAGCCGCATTCTGTAACTGTGCTGCTGGGGAACAAGTCTGCGTAACAAAGCCATCGATTGACTCCTTCTCTTCTCGCCTCGTGAGTGATTGATTGTGCTACAATTTATTACGCAGACTTGTTCCCCAGCAGCACAGTTACAGAAGACCAGAAAATGCAGGTCCTGCATGCCAGGGTGAGCCCTGAAATCTGCCCTCCCATAGAGGATGCGGACGATTTCCAGGCGGCGCTCGCCATGCTGAGAGGAATCTACGTTCGGCCCGTCAACCTGGTCTACGCGCGTCGAATCGCTGGACGAATTCTACAGTGCACTGTTAATACCGGGGAAAAACTGGAACTGCCCACCGGTTTCGGCTAGCGAACACGGAGCTGCTGGTTCGAGATGCTTTCGTGGCAGGTATGCTTTCGTCCCAAATTCGCCAGCGATTGCAGGAAAAAGAAACACTAGGCCTCAAGGAGGCACGGGCCCTCGCGGCCTCGCTCGATGTGGCATCGCAGAACGCCCGTGCATATGCCCACGACTGCGCGGCAGCCCCTTGAGTACCGTGGACCCCTGCCGCGACAGAACCCCGCCCCCACCCCACCCCGCCCCCCTCCGCAGGCCTGTGCTGCCAGAGCGGCAGATCACCCGGGGGGGCCCCGCTGCTACATTTGTGGGCAGGGGAAACACCCCCGACTGCGCTGCTCGGCCCGCTCAGCCCTCTGTAAAGGGTGCGGCAAAAAGGGACACTTTGTGGCAGTGTGTCAGGCCCGGGGGGTCGCCGCAATCTCCGGGGAGAACCAGGACCCCAACCTCAACCCCCCCCACCCCCACGATCCATGTGTGGCCACCGGGCGCCGGCATCTTGGGTCCCGGACTCCATGCGGGAGTGATGGCCGCCGCCATTTTGTGCTCCTCCGGACACTTGCGATCAATGGGCGGCGCTATCTTATCTTCCCCCGACCGTGTGCGACCCGTGGACGCCGCCATCTTGATTCCCCTGGGCCCCTGCATGCTAGCTTCACCCAGGAGCTGTGTTATAAAAATGCGTGGCCTCCAGCTCGCAGCCATTTCGTCAGCTGCTGTAGAAGGTCACACTTCAGATATTAATAAAGGTCCTCAGTTTGAATTCAACTTCGTCTCCAGCCAAATTGATCGTGCCTCAGGCACATTGCATATATTAGGGGTGTGTGGCTTACCGGGTGACTGACTGGGCTATGGCTTATTGCGTATGTAAGGGGTGTGTGCTTTACAGGGTGACTGACTGGGCTGTGGTACATTGCCTATGTGAGGGTGTGTGTTTACTGGGTGACTGACTGGGCTATGGCATATTCGTATGTGAGGGATGTGTGCTTTACAGGGTCACTGACTGGGTTATGGTACATTGCGTGTGTGAGGGGTGTGTGTTTACTGGGTGACTGACTGGGCTATGATACATTGCGTATGTGAGGGGTGTGTGCTTTACAGGGTCACTGACTGGGCTATGGTACATTGCGTATGTGAGGGGTGTGTGGTTTACTGTGTGACTGACTGGGTTATGGTACATTGCGTATGTGAGGGGTGTGTGGTTTGCTGGGTGACTGAATGTGCTATGGTACATTGCGTATGTGAGGGGGTTGTGGTTTACTGGGTGACTGACTGGGCTTTGGCATATTGCGTATGTGAGGGGTATGTGTTTACTGGGTGACTGACTGTACTATGGCATATTGCGTATGTGAGGGGTGTGTGCTTTGCAGGATCACTGACTGGGCTATGGCACATTGAGAATGTGAGGATTGTGTGTTTACTGGCTGATTGACTAGTCTATGGTGCGTGGCGAATGTAAGGGGTGGGTGTTTACTGGGTGACTGTCTGGGCTATGGTACATTGCGTATGTGAGGGGTGTGTGCTTTCCAGGGTGACTGACTGGGCTATGGTACATTACGTATGTGAGGGGTGTGTGGTTTGATGGGTGACTGACTGGGCTACGGTACATTGCGTATGCGAGGGGTGTGTGGTTTATTGGGTCACTGACTGGGCTATGGTACATTGCGTATGTGAGGTGTGTGTGGTTTACTGGGTCACTGACTGGGCTATGGTACATTGCGTGTGTGAGGGGTGTGTGCTGTACTGGTGACTGACTGGGCTATGGGACATTGCGTATGTGATGGGTGTGCTTTACAGGTTCACTGACTGGGCTATGGTACATTGTGTATGTGAGGATTGTGTGTTTACTGGCTGATTGACTAGGCTATGGTGCGTGGCGAATGTAAGGGGTGGGTGTTTACTGGGTGACTGTCTGGGCTATGGTACATTGCGTATGTGAGGGGTGTGTGCTTTCCAGGGTGACTGACTGGGCTATGGTACATTGCATATGTGAGGGGTGTGTGCTTTCCAGGGTGACTGACTGGGCTATGGTACATTGCGTGTGTGAGCGGTGTGGTTTGATGGGTGACTGACTGGGCTACGGTACATTGCGTATGTGAGGGGTGTGTGGTTTGATGGGTGACTGACTGGGCTACGGTACATTGCGTATGTGAGGTGTGTGTGCTTTGCAAGATCACTGACTGGGCTATGGAACATTGAGTATGTGAGGATTGTGTGTTTACTGGCTGATTGACTAGGCTATGGTGCGTGGCGAATGTAAGGGGTGGGTGTTTACTGGGTGACTGTCTGGGCTATGGTATATTGCGTATGTGAGGGGTGTGTGATTTGCTGGGTGACTGACTGGGCTATGTACATTGCGTGTGTGAGGGGTGTGTGGTGTATTATGTGGCTAACTGGGCTATGGTACACTGAGTATGTGAGGGGTGTGTGGTTTGCTGGGTGACTGACTGGGCTATGGTTCATTGCGTATGTGAGGGGCGTGTGGTTTTCTGGGTGACTGACTGGGCTATGGTACATTGCGTATGTGAGGGATGCGTGGTTTACTGGGTGACTGACTGGGCTATCGTCCACTGCGTATGTGAGGGGTGTGTGGTTTACTGGGTGACTGACTGGGCTATGGTACATTGCGTATGTGATGGGTGTGTGGTTTACTGGGTGACTGACTGGGCTGTGGGACATTGCGTATGTGAGGGGTGTGTACTTTACTGGGTGGCGGACTAGGATATGGTGCATTGCGTATGTGAGGCGTGTTTGGTTCGCTGGGTGACTGACTAGGTTACACGTACAAAAAAAGCAAGTGGGTAGCCAGGGAAAGGGTTGGCCCACTGAAGGATAGGCAAGGGAATCTATGTGTGGAGCCAGAGGAAATGGGTGAGGGACTAAATGAATACTTTGCATCAGTATTCACCAAAGAGTAGAAATTGGTAGATGTTGAGTCTGGAGAAGGTTGTGTAGATAGCCTGGGTCACATTGAGATCCAAAAAGACGAGGTGTTGGGTGTCTTAAAAAATATTAAGTTAGATAAGTCCCCAGGGCCTGATGGGATCTACCCCAGAATACTGAAGGAGGCTAAAGAGGAAATTGCTGAGGCCTTGACAGAAATCTTTGGATCCTCACTGTCTTCAGGGGATGTCCCAGTGGACTGGAGAATAGCCAATGTTGTTCCTTTGTGGAAGAAGGGTAGCAAGGATAATCCAGGGAACTACAGGCCGGTGAGCCTTACTTAAGTGGTAGGGAAATTACTGGAGAGAATTCTTCGAGACAGGATCTACTCCCATTTGGAAGCAAATGGGCGTATTAGTGAGAGGCAGCATGGTTTTGTGAAGGGGAGGTCGTGTCTCACTAACTTGATAGAGTTTTTCGAGGAGGTCACTAAGACGATTGATGCAGGTAGGGCAGTGGATGTTGTCTATGTGGACGTCAGTAAGGCCTTTGACAAGGTCCCTCATGTTAGACGAGTACAAAAGGTGAAGTCACACGGGATCAGGGGTGAGCTGGTAAGGTGGATACAGAACTGGCTAGGTCATAGAAGGCATAGATTAGCAATGGAAAGATGCTTTTCTAATTGGAGGGCTGTGACCAGTGGTGTTCCACAGGGATCAGTGCTGGGACCTTTGCTGTTTGTAGTATGAATAAATGATTGGGAGGAAAATGTAACTGGTCTGATTAGTAAGTTTGCAGACGACACAAAGGTTGGTGGAATTGCGGATAGCGATATGGACTGTCAGAGGATACAGCAGGATTTAGATTGTTTGGAGACTTGGACGGAGAGATGGCAGATGGAGTTTAATCCGGACAAATGTGAGGTAATGCATTTTGGAAGGTCTAATGCAGGTAGGGAATATACAGTGAATGGTAGAACCCTCACGAGTATTGAAAGTCAAAGAGATCTAGGCGTACATGTCCACAGGTCACTGAAAGGGGCAACACAGGTGGAGAAGGTAGTCAAGAAGGCATACAGCATGCTTGCCTTCATTGGCCGGGGCATTGAGTATAAGAATTGGCAAGTCATGTTGCAGCTGTATAGAACCTTAATTAGGCCACACTTGGAGTATAGTGTTCCATTCTGGTCGCCACACTACTGGATGTGGAGGCTTTAGAGAGGGTGCAGAAGTGATTTACCAGAATGTTGCCTGGTATGGAGGGTATTAGCTTTGAGGAGCAGTTGAATAAACTTGGTTTGTTCTCACTGGAACGAAGGAGGTTGAGGGGCGACCTGATAGAGGTCTACAAAATTATGAGGGGCATAGACAGAGTGGATAGTCAGAGGCTTTTCTCCGGGGTAGAGGGGTCAATTACTGGGGGGCATAGGTTTAAGTTGAGAGGGGCAAGGTTTAGAGTAGATGTACGAGGCAGGTTTTGTTACGCAGAGGGTAGTGGGTGCCTGGAACTCGCTACCGGAGGAGGTAGTGGAAGCAGGGACGATAGTGACATGTAAGGGGCATTTTCACAAATACATGAATAGGATGGGAATAGAGGGATACGGACCCAGGAAGTGTAGAAGATTGTAGTTTATTCGGGCAGCATGGGCTTGAAGGACAGAAGGGCCTGTACCCGTGCTGTACATTTCTTTTTTCTTTGTTCTTTGTTCTTTGGTACATTGCGTGTATGAGGGGTGTGGTTTGCTGAGTGACTGACTGGGATATGGAACATTGCGTGTGTGAGGGTCGTGTGGTTTACTGGGTGACTGCCTGGGCTGTGGTACATTGCGTATGTGTGGGGTGTGTGGTGTAGTAGATGACTGACTGGGCTATGGCACATTGCGTATGTGAGGGGTGTATGGTTTACTGAGTGACTGACTGGGCTATGGAACATTGTGTATGTGAGGGGTGTGTGGTATACTGGTTGGCTGATTGGGCGATGGTACATTGCGCGTGTGAGCGGTGTGGTTTGTTGGGTGACTGACTGGGCCATGGACACATTGCGTCTGTGATTGGTGTATGGTTTACTGTGTGACTGACTGGGCTATGGTACATTGCGTATGTGAGGGATGTGTGGTTTACTGGGTGACTGCCTGGGCGATGGTACATTCCGTGTGTGAGCGGTGTGGTTTGTTGGGTGACTGACTGGGCGATGGAACATTGCGCAGGTGAGGGGTGTGTGGTTTACTGTGTGACTGACTGGGCTATGGAACATTGCGAATATGAGGGTCGTGTGGTTTAATGGGTGACTGCCTGGGCTGTGGTACATTGCGTATGTGTGGGGTGTGTGGGTTTTTCTGAGTGGCTGACTGGGCTATGGTACATTGCGTATGTGAGGGGAGTTGTGGTTTACTGGGTGTCTGACTGGGCTGTGGTACATTGCGTGTGTGAGCGGTGTGGTTTACTGGGTGACTGACTGGGCTGTGGCACATTGCGTATGTGAGGGGTGTGTGGTTTACTGTGTGACTGACTGGGCTATGGAACATTGCGTATGTGAGGGGTGTGTTGTTTACTGGGTGACTGACTGGGCTGTGGTACATTGCGTATGTGATTGGTGTATGGTTTACTGTGTGACTGACTGGGCTATGGAACATTGCGTATGTGAGGGGTGTGTGGTTTACTGGGTGGCTGACTGGGCAATGGTACATTGCGTATTTCAGCGTTGTGTGGTTGATGGGTGACTGACTGGACGATGGTACATTGAGTATGTGAGGGGTGTGTGTGTTTTTTTCTGGGAGGCTAACTGGACTATGGTACATTGCGTATGTGAGGGGTGTGTTTTTTTTCCCTGGGAGGCTAACTGGGCTATGTTACATTGCGTATGTGAGGGGTGTGTGTGTTTTTTTCTGGGAGGCTAACTGGGCTATGGTACATTGCGTATGTGAGGGATGTATGGTTTACTGGGTGACTGACTGTGCTGTGGTACATTGTGTGTGTGAGCGGTGTGGTTTGTTGGGTGACTGACTGGGCCATGGCACATTGCGTCTGTGATTGGTGTATGGTTTACTGTGTGACTGACTGGGCTATGGAACATTGTGTATGTGAGGGGTGTGTGGTTTACTGAGTGACTGACTGGGCTATGGAACATTGTGTATGTGATGGGTGTGTGGTATACTGGTTGGCTGATTGGGCGATGGTACATTGCGTGTGTGAGCGGTGTGGTTTGTTGGGTGACTGACTGGGCTATGGCACATTGCGAATGTGAGGGGTGTGTTGTTTACTGGGTGACTGACTGGGCGATGGAACATTGCGAATATGAGGGTCGTGTGGCTTGCTGTGTGACTGACTGGGCTGTGGTACATTGCGTTTGTGAGGGGTGTGTAATTTACTGAGTGACTGACTGGGCTATGGTACATTTCGTATATGAGGGGTGTGTGGTGTAGTAGATGACAGACTGGGCTATGGTACATTGCGTATGTGAGGGGTGTGTAGTTTACTGGGTGATTGACTGGGCTATGGTACATTGCGTATGTGAGGGGTGTGTGGTTTACTGAGTGACTGACTGGGCTATGGTACATTTCGTATGTCAGGGGTGTGTGGTGTAGTAGATGACTGACATTGGCTATGGTACATTGCGTATGTGAGGGATGTGTGGTTTACTGGGTGACTGACTGGGCTATGGTACATTGCGTATGTGAGGTGTGTGTGGTTTACTGGGTGACTGACTGGACTATGGTACATTTCGTATGTGAGGGGTGCGTGGTGTAGTAGATGACTGACTGGGCTATGGTACATTGCGTTTGTGAGGGGTGTGCGGTATACTGGGTGACTGACCGGACAATGGTACATTGCGTATGTGAGGGGTGTGTGGTGTCGTAGATGACTGACTGGGCTGAGGTACTTTGCGTATGTGAGGGGTCTGTGGTTTACTGTGTGACTGCCTGGGCTATGGTACATTGAGTATGTGAGGGGTCTGTGGTTTACTGGGTGATTGACTGGGCTATGGTACATTGCGTATGTGAGGGGTGTGTAGTTTACTGGGTGATTGACTGGGCTATGGTACATTGCGTATGTGAGGGGTGTGTAGTTTACTGGGTGACTGACTGGGCTATGGTACATTGTGTGTGTGAGGGGTGTGTAGTTTACTGGGTGATTGACTGGGCTATGATACATTGCGTATTTGAGGGGTGTGTGGTTTACTGGGTGACTAACTGGACTATGGTACATTGCGTTTGTGAGGGGCGTGCGGTATACTGGGTGACTGACCGGACAATGGTACATTGCGTATGTGAGGGGTGTGTGGTGTCGTAGATGACTGACTGGGCTGAGGTACTTTGCGTATGTGAGGGGTCTGTGGTTTACTGTGTGACTGCCTGGGCTATCGTACATTGCGAATGTGAGGGGTGTGTGGGTTTTTCTGGGTGACTGACTGGGCTGTGGTACATTGTGTCTGTGAGGGGTGTGTGGTTTACTGGGTGACTGACTGGACTATGGTACATTGCGTATGTGAGGGGTGTGTGGTTTGCAGGGTGACTGACTGGGCTGTGGTACCTTTCGTATGTGAAGGGTGTGTGGTGTCGTAGATGAGTGACTGGGCTGAGGTACTTTGCGTATGTGAGGGGTCTGTGGTTTACTGCGTGACTGCCAGGGCGATGGTACATTGCGTGTGTGAGCGGTGTGGTTTGTTGGATGACTGACTGGGCTATGGTACATTGTGTATGTGAGGAGTGTGTGGTTTGTTGGGTGAATGACTGGGCTATGGTACATTGTGTATGTGAGGGGTGTGTGCTTTACTGGGTGACTGACTGGGCCATGGTGCATTGCGCATTTGAGGGGTGTGTGGTTTTCTGGGTGACTGACTGGGCTATGGTACATTGCGTATGTGAGGGGTGTGTGGTGCAGTATATGACAAACTGGGCAATGGTACATTGCGTATGTGAGGGGTGTGTGGTGTCGTAGATGACTGACTTGGCTGAGGTACTTTGCGTATGTGAGGGGTCTGTGGTTTACTGTGTGACTGCCTGGCCGATGGTACATTGCGTGTGTGAGCGGTGTGGTTTGTTGGGTGACTGACTGGGCTATGGTACATTGTGAATGTGAGGGGTGTGTGGTTTACTGGGTGACTGACTGGACTGTGGTACATTGCGTATGTGAGGTGTGTAATTGATAATATGGAAAGATGTGTCATTTGAAACATGGAAGTCTGGCAATCTCTGGTTTGAGAGAAACATGACAGAATACAGGGGTAAAACCCACAAAGGGTTAACAGCATCTGCATTGGAAGGATTGTAAAATGCAGATAGCCTTGGTCAAGCAGGCTTAGCAAACAAGACAACAGGATTTTAAATGAAGCCTAAAACAATGGCTCACACCTTCATTGAAAGTATCTAACTTAGAAAGCAGCTGGAAAAGAATGGATGAGGTTGTAGGTGTGAAGATTTGCTAATAGCAGGTTTATCAGTCTACGAGTAACATAATTCAAAGCCAAAATCAAAGTCAAAATTGAACGAGGACACAGTTGGAAAATAAAACTATAGAACTGACAGGAATTAAAAGTAACACCTATTGAAACCAAAGCATTTTGAACAGCACAAAGGAAACAATGTAATGAGATCAATGAGATGAGGTCATGTCAAAATGTATACTTAGTTGGATTAAAATGTTTAGATCAAAAGGTACTTTTTACATTCAAATAAAATAAGAATTACTTTACAAAGCATCAAAAAAGGTAATTGTTAGAAAGCAAATATAAACCTCGAGACCAGGTCAGGAAAGATTCAGATTCAGATCCAGATCCGGAACCAGAGCTCAGAGGGAGAGAGAGAGAAGCAGAGAAGGAACAAGCAGCTAGACTCAGATAACAATCAGCTCGGCCATGGGAAATGGACAGGGCAGAGCAGCCGAGCAAAAATAGCTGATACATCTAAAGAAGACCAGACTTTAAAGAAGATTGATTGTCAAGATGGGACTGAAGGTCCCTTCAACCAACCAGAAGAATCCACAAGCCAGACCTTTTTACTTTTCTGTAAAGACAGTGATTGCATCTTTTAAAAAGAAAAACATATATATAACAATAAAATAAAGTAAACGTTTTAACCTGAAACGGTGGTTATTCCAAAGTCTACTTTACTTACTTAGCAATGCGGGACCCAGGATCGATGCTCCTCAGTGGTAAGTAGATGAAACCTTCGTTGAAGGTCTGGGTTATACCGGGGGATAACTTGAAAATATGGTTAAACCAGAATAGCACCCACTGAAGCTTGCATCGGAGTCGGGGAGTGAGAATCCCTGATCACCATTTAGAATGTCGGCCCTTTTTGGTATAGGGGGAATTCTAAGAATAGTAGTGAGTTTTCAAAAACAGGGGTGTGCGGTGAACTGGGTTGCTGACTGGGCAATGGTACATTGCGTATGTGAGGGGTGTGTGGTGTAGTTTATGACAAACTGGGCAATGGTACATTGCGTATTTGAGGGGTGTGTGGTTTGATGGGTGACTGACATGGCGATAGTACATTGCATGTGTGAGCGGTGTGGTTTGTTGGGTGACTGACTGGGCTATGGTAATTTGCGTCTGTAAGGTGTCTGGTTACACGGTGACTGACTGGGCTATGGTACATTGCGTATGTGAGCGGTCTGATTTGTTGGGTGACTGACTGGGCTATTGTACATTGCGTATGTGAGGGGTGTGTGGTGTACTGGGTGACTGACTGGGCTATGGTGCATTGCGTGTGTGAGCGGTGTGGTTTGTTGGGTGACTGACTGGGCAATGGCACATTGCATAGGTGAGGGGTGTGTGGTTTGTTAGGTGACGGCCTGGGCTATGGTAGATTGCATATGTAAGGGGTGAGTGGGTTACTGTGTGACTGACGGCTATGGAACATTGCGAATGTGAGGGTCGTGTGGTGTGCTGCGTGACTGACTGGTCTGTGGTACATAGCGTGTGTGAGGGGTGTGTGGGTTTTTCTGGGTGGCTGACTATGCTAAGGTACATTTTGTATGTGAGGGGTGTGTGTGATTTTTTCTGGGAGGCTAACTGGGCTATGGTACATTGCGTATGTGAGGGATGTGTGGTTTACTGGGTGACTGACTGGGCTATGGCACATTCCGTGTGTGAGCGGTGTGGTTTGTTGGGTGACTGACTGGGCCATGGCACATTGCGTCTGTGATTGGTGTATGGTTTACTGAGTGACTGACTGGGCTATGGAACATTGTGTATGTGAGGGGTGTGTGGTTTACTGCGTGACTTACTGGGCTATGGTACATTGCGAATGCGAGGGGTGTGTGGTTTGCTGCGTGACTGACTGGGCTATGGAATATTGTGTATGTGAGGGGTGTGTGGTTTGCTGTGTGACTGACTGGCCTGTGGTACATTGCGTATGTGAGGGGTGAGTGGTTTACTGAGTGACTGACTGGGCTATGGTACATTTCGTATCTGAGGGGTGTGTGGTGTAGTAGATGACTTACTGGGCTGTGGTACATTGCGTATGTGAGCGGTGTGTGGTTTACTGGGTGACTGACTGGACTATGGTACATTGCGTATGTGAGGGGTGTGTCGTGTAGTGTATGACTGACTGGGCTCCGGTACATTGCATATGTGAGGGGTGTGTACTTTACTGGGCGGTGGACTAGGATATGGTGCATTGCGTATGTGAGGGGTCTGTGGTTTACTGGGTGACTGCCTGAGCGATGGTACATTGCGTGTGTGAGCGGTGTGGTTTGTTGGGTGACTGACTGGGCTATGGTACATTGTGTATGTGAGGTGTGTGTGGTTACAGGGTGACTGACTGGGCTGTGGTACATTGAGTATGTGAGGGGTGTGTGGTTTACTGGGTGACTGACTGGGCTATGGTACATTGCGAATGTGAGGGGTGTGTGGGTTCTTCTGGGTGACTGACTGGGCTATGGTACAATGTGTGTGTGAGGGGTGTGTGGTTTACTGGGTGACTGACTGGACTATGGTACATTGCGAATGTGAGGGGTGTGTGGGTTCTTCTGGGTGACTGACTGAGCTGTGGTACATTGTGTGTGTGAGGGGTGTGTGGTTTATGGGTGACTGACTGGACTATGGTACATTGCGTATGTGAGGGGTGTGCGGTATACTGGGTGACTGACTGGACAATGGTACATTGCATATGTGAGGGGTGTGTGGTGTCGTAGATGACTGACTGGGCTGAGGTACTTTGCGTATGTAAGGGGTCTGTGGTTTACTGTCTGACTGCCTGGCCTATGGTACATTGCGTGTGTGAGCGGTGTGGTTTGTTGGGTGACTGACTGGGCTATGGTACATTGCGTATGTGAGGGGTGTGCGGTATACTGGGTGACTGACTGGACAATGATACATTGCGTATGTGAGGGGTGTGTGGTGTAGTATATGACAAACTGGGCAATGGTACATTGCGTATGTGAGGGGTGTGTGGTTTGATGGGTGACTGACATGGCGATAGTACATTGCGTGTGTGAGCGGTGTGGTTTGTTGGGTGACTGACTGGGCTATGGTGCATTGCGTGTGTGAGGGGTGTGTGGTTTGTTGGGTGACTGACTGGGCAATGGCACATTGCATAGGTGAGGGGTGTGTGGTTTGTTGGGTGACGGCCTGGGCTATGGTACATTGCAAATGTGAGGGGTGAGTGGGTTACTGTGTGACTGACGGCTATGGAACATTGCGAATGTGAGGGTCGTGTGGTGTGCTGCGTGACTGACTGGTCTGTGGTACATAGCGTGTGTGAGGGGTGTGTGGGTTTTTCTGGGTGGCTGACTATGCTAAGGCACATTGCGTATGTGAGGGGTGTGTGTGATTTTTTCTGGGAGGCTAACTGGGCTATGGTACATTGCGTATGTGAGGGATGTGTGGTTTACTGGGTGACTGACTGGGCTGTGGTACATTGCGTATGTGAGGGGTGTGTGGTTTACTGGGTGTCTGACTGGGCTATGGTACATTCCGTGTGTGAGCGGTGTGGTTTGTTGGGTGACTGACTGGGCCATGGCACATTGCGTCTGTGATTGGTGTATGGTTTACTGAGTGACTGACTGGGCTATGGAACATTGTGTATGTGAGGGGTGTGTGGTTTGCTGCGTGACTGACTGGGCTATGGAATATATGTGTAAGTGAGGGGTGTGTGGTTTGCTGTGTGACTGACTGGGCTGTGGTACATTGCGTATGTGAGGGGTGTGTGGTTTACTGGGTGATTGGCTGGGCGATGGTACATTGCGTATGTGAGCGGTGTGTGGTTTACTGTGTGACTGACTGGGCTATGGTACATTTCGTATATGAGGGGTGTGTGGTTTACTGGGTGATTGACTGGGCTATGGTACATTGCGTATGTGAGCGGTGTGTGGTTTACTGGGTGATTGACTGGGCTATGGTACATTGCGTATGTGAGCGGTGTGTGGTTTACTGTGTGACTGACTGGACTATGGTACATTGCGTATGTGAGGGGTGTGTCGTGTAGTGTATGACTGACTGGGCTCCGGTACATTGCGTATGTGAGGGGTGTGTACTTTACTGGGTGGCGGACAAGGATATGGTGCATTGCGTATGTGAGGGGTGTGTGCTGGAGTGTATGACTGACTGGCCTCCGGTACATTGCATATGTGAGGGGTGTGTCGTGTAGTGTATGACTGACTGGGCTCCGGTACATTGCGTATGTGAGGGGTGTGTGGTTTACTGGGTGGCGGACTAGGATATGGTGCATTGCGTATGTGAGGGGTGTGTGGTTTACTGGGTGGCGGACTAGGATATGGTGCATTGCGTATGTGAGGGGTGCGTGGTTTGTTGGGTGACTGACTGCGCTATTGTACATTGCGTATGTGAGGGGTGTGTGGTTTACTGGGTGACTGCCTGAGCGATGGTACATTGCGTGTGTGAGCGGTGTGGTTTGTTGGGTGACTGACTGGGCTATGGTACATTGTGTATGTGAGGTGTGTGTGGTTACAGGGTGACTGACTGGGCTGTGGTACATTGAGTATGTGAGGGGTGTGTGGGTTTTACTGGGTGACTGGCTGGGCTATGGTACATTGTGTGTGTGAGGGGTGTGTGGTTTACTGGGTGACTGACTGGACTGTGGTACATTGCGAATGTGAGGAGTGTGTGGGTTCTTCTGGGTGACTGACTGAGCTATGGTACATTGTGTGTTTGAGGGGTGTGTGGTTTACTGGGTGACTGACTGGACTATGGTACATTGCGTATGTGAGGGGCGTGCGGTATACTGGGTGACTGACTGGACAATGATACATTGCGTATGTGAGGGGTGTGTGGTGTCGTAGATGACTGACTTGGCTGAGGTACTTTGCGTATGTGAGGGGTGTGTGGTTTACTGGGTGACTGACTGAGCTATGGTACATTGCGTATGTGAGGGGTGTGCGGTATATTGGGTGATTGACTGGACAATGATACATTGCGTATGTGAAGGGTGTGTGGTGTAGTCGATGACTGACTTGGCTGAGGTACATTGTGTATGTGAGGGGTGTGTGCTTTGCTGGGTGACTGACTGGGCGATGGTACATTGCGTGTGTGAGCGATGTGGTTTGTTGGGTGACTGTCTGGGCTATGGTACATTGCGTATGTGAGGTGTGTAATTGATAATATGGAAAGATGTGTCATTTGAAACATGGAAGTCTGGCAATATCTGGTTTGAGAGAAACATGACAGAATACAGGGGAAAAACCCACAAAGGGTTAACAGCAGCTGCCAGGGAAGGATTGTAAAATGCAGATAGACTTGGTCAAGCAGGCTTAGCAAACAAGACAACAGGATTTTGAATGAAGCCAAAAACAATGGCTCACACCTTCATTGAAAGTAACTAAAGTAAGCAGCTGGAAAAGAAGGGATGAGGTTCTCGGTGTGAAGATTTGCTCATACCAGGTTAATCAGTCTACAAGAAACATAATTCAAAGCCAAAATCAAAGACAAAATTGAGAGAGGACACAGTTGGAACATAAAACTATTGAACTGACAGGAATTAAAAGTAACACCTATTGAAATCAACGCATTTTGAACAGCACAAAGGAAACAATGTAATGAGATCAATGAGATGAGGTCATGTCAAAATGTATACTTAGTTGGATTAAAATGTTTAGATCAAAATGTACTTTTTACTTTCAAATAAAATAAGAATTACTTTACAAAGCATCAAAAAACGTAATTGTTAGACAGCAAATATAAACCTCGAGACCAGGGCAGGAAAGATTCAGATTCAGATCCAGATCCGGAACCAGAGCTCAGAGGGAGAGAGAGAGAGAAGCAGAGAAGGAACAAGCAGCTAGACACAGATAACAATCAGCTCGGCCATGGGAAATGGACAGGGCAGAGCAGCCGAGTAAAAATAGCTGATACATCTAAAGAAGACCAGACTTTAAAGAAGATTGATTGTCAAGTTGGGACTGAAGGTCCCTTCAACCAACCAGAAGAATCCACAAGCCAGATCTTTTTACTTTTCTGTAAAGACAGTGATTGCATCTTTTAAAAAGAAAAACATATATATAACAATAAAATAAAGTAAACGTTTTAACCTGAAACGGTGGTTATTCCACAGTCTACTTTACTTACTTAGCAATGCGGGACCCAGGATCGATGCTCCTCAGTGGTAAGTAGATGAAACCTTCGTTGAAGGTCTGGGTTATACCGGGGGATAACTTGAAAATATGGTTTAACCTGAATAGCACCCACTGAAGCTTGCATCGGAGTCGGGGAGTGAGAATCCCTGATCACCATTTAGAATGTCGGCCCTTTTTGGTATAGGGAGACTTCTAAGAATAGTGGTGAGTTTTCAAAAACATGGCGCCCGAACAGGGACCTAGAATATTAGAAGTTTCTAGGTCACGCGAGGCTAGACTATTAGAAGTTTCTAGTTGAGCAGAATGGGGGCTAGAGTGGGGGCTGGAATATTAGAAGTATCTAGTTCCCAAGAAACGGTTGGAATATGGGAAGTTTCTAACCGGCTCAAAGGCTGGAATATTAGAAGTTTCTCGTCGATGTGTGAGTCAGACTTTACCTACCGAGTTTAGTCTGGAAAGTCATGTGTGATTGACTTTTGTAAGGATAAAGGGGACTGAAGCTCAGGTTGGGTAAAATCAGCAGACTAGAAGATGCTGACCCTGAAATAAAGTCTGCAAGACATCTTGGTGTTAGCACTAAAAATCTTGCATCCATTACTGGTAAAATGAGGCCAAAAAATAAATCATCCTTAGAGTAAGGCAGATTGTGAGGTTAAAGCCTAGAGAAATAGGGAACGCCTAGAATCTTTAGAGACCAATAACCAATCGACCTTTAACTAAAACAGGAAGATCGTGCCTTAGTCAGCCTTGGAGAGGGCCCAGAAAGGGTACTTATCCTTAATTTCAGATTGCAACTGAAAGGGACAACCAGGAACAGAACTTTGAATTCCGAAAAATGGCAATTAGAATAATCCTCTTGCTCTGAAACATGGTCAAGAGAGTTGAAGCAATGAAACAAGAATGGAAGAAATTAACAGAGGCAAAAAACTCCTGCATAAGTGAAACTTTATCAGCACGGAGGGGTCTCAATTTTTGTTAAAGTAACTAAAACCCCACTGAATAGAGGTCCAAGATCTCAGTGGATAAATGTGTGTGTGTTTAATAAGGGTTTGTGAAATCCTACAAAGTAGAGATCCAAGATCTGAGTGGATGAATGAGTGTGTGTATGTCGAATAAGGAATTGTGAATTTCCTTTGGTGTTTGTATTTTTAAAAAATGTTGTATTTTGCAAAACTGAGTTTCGCATTAATTGGAAGTTATAAATGACAGGTAGAAATGTGATCAGTATTATGAGGTAGTAAATCGCATTTTCAGAACTAACTTAGTCTTAGAATAAACGGATACAGAGCTTGTACTGGCCAGCAGTCAGCTACTTGCAGGCTTTGAATCTGAGCATTGAAATTGACACTGCATAGCTCCGCAGGGTCCTAGTGCCCGATGAGCTCATGTTCACTTGCAAAAGTAATGATGTTAAGAAACAATACATGGAAGAAGGAGCTTTAGAGAATAAAGATTTTGGATCAAAAGTTAGATTAAGAGATTTACTGGCAGTATAAGGAAATGAGAATCTGATGGCAGGAAAAGATTTGATAAAAATAAATGCAGGTAGTAAAATTAAGATATTAAAACGCGTTTGGGTGAAGCCACCAACTAAAACTACAGGGAAAATAATCAGTGAAGTTTTAAAATGTAGAGATAAAGTTGTTCAGAATCTGGATAAACATACAGTTGACTTAGAAGCATGGTGTCTGGAGCAAAATAAATTGTATCACAATAAAAATACATGACCAATTGGTGGGAAGACAGTGAATTAAAACCCGTTAGCAGCATTGATTGGACACATCATGAAGTTAAAATGTCATGTTTGGAACTTACCTTCATAAAAATCCGGTCGTAATCAAAATAAAATAATTAACGTAAATGCAGTAGCAATATCAGGAATGTATCAGGGTAAGGTTTCAGTGATTGGATCACTGAATGAGCAAAAGAGGAGGAGTTTGAGATTCTTCGAATCTCACTCAGGGGTGCAATGACAGAAGGAGGAGGCTTAACAGGCCTTCATTGTATGATGTATATCAAGGATAAGGAAAATAAACCAGTTTTAAAAAAAGGAAAGAAATGGTGCAAAAGAAATCCTGAAGTCCTGGAGAGGGCATTTCTGGAGTGTTCAAACGAAAATAGAAAGTATAAGTTAAAGAATAGGGCCCTCTCCACCCTTGACCTGTTCGTTTGATTTTTCAGATGGAAAAAATAAATACCAGACAAACCAGTTCACAAGAAGGAAGAGAACTACACTCGAGAAAATAATGTTTTCGACAGGATTGGGGGGAAACTAATGATACAATTGGCTACATATTTGAGGGAATTAAATGACAAGAGCCCGTAGGAAAACTTTACGGGTTAGAAACAAATCAAAATATCAAATTGTTAATGAGCAGTGAAACCTCCGGTCAGACATCTCGAACTGGACATCAGCTGATGGATGATCTGCGGTGTATATGGGGTAGGTACTACTTGGTGGAGTTATTAAGGCTCTCGGCAGACAGCAGCGACTGACGAGGAACCCCCCTATGATAAATGATAAAAGTTTAAGAATTTTTGTAGCTTGATGCCACGGCGGGAAAATTGTTACCAATGCAGCAAACAATATTGCATTGAAGAGCTGTAATAGTTGTTAAAGAAGAAATGTCATGTAAATTGGTAGGGATTGTTATGTATGATAATGGGGGTATGTGTGCCGTTGAAGGACCTTGATCAGCATTTCTAAACTGTGTGAATGTTTTAATAGAGGGGGTATAGTGGTAGTTTAGTGTGTTTTCTTGATTTAACTGCAGAGAACATCACAAATAATATTGATGTTGTTGACACGCCATATTTAGTATGTAGTGACTATTGATCCCAAAGCCACGAAGGGATGTGTCGATATTGTACTTTATTATTAGCATTGAAATTGTGACAACAGTTGCAATTATGTACAGTTGTAACACACGGTCTATTTGTGTGGTTAGGTGATGAGTAATATGTGAAGATAAGACTTAATTTTTTTTTTTAAATGTTTATTTAACAATAAGGAGATTTTATTTGGAAAAAATAGCGATAGTTCGATGTGGTTTTGTGAATACTGTCGGCATATTGGATTGCAAATGTTGTAAGGGAAATGATAACAGACGAAAAGGATTTGAAGGAAGTTTGTCAGAAAGATATTCTCTCATGTACACCAGGGGTTGGCAGACATACATGGTTCAGGACCATGTTAGACATTAATGTGGAGGAAGTCAGGGATAGAAGCAGGTTCAATTGAAGTATTTTTAAATTAATGAAGCAAGGGGTGGTACATGATATCATAATTTACCATTCCGATGAGAAACGGAAAGCAATTTGGATGACAGAAAAAGGGGACACTTAACAGCCAGTGATGGACAAAAGACCTTTTTGGTTACTGATGGACTGAGTTGTGTACTGTTTCTAAGGGACATGAGGAAGCTTCTAGGGTGCTGCTACCCCAAGGAAGTAAAATGCTTTGGAGGTAGTGGAACCCGGGTCTTGCTATTGTGTTACCTTCCTGAGCAACTGTGGCTATGGTTCACGGTAATTGGACTTGAGGAAAGAACGAAAAAAGACACTGGTCTGTGATATGGATACATTTACAAATTGATTTCGGTGCACAATATAAAATCACAAAATATACATACAAATGAGAAAGATCGGGGATAAATGTCAGTACAATTAGATGGGGGATAATTGACCAAAAGAAATAGTTATGTTTCAAATGTCAAGATGGGGTGTAATTGATAATATGGAAAGATGTGTCATTTGAAACATGGAAATTTGGCAATATCTGGTCTGGGAGAAACATGACAGAATACAGGGAAATATCCCACAAAGGGGTAACAGCAGCTGCCAGGGAAGGATTGTAAAATGCAGATAGCCTTGGTCAAGCAAGCTTAGCAAACAAGACAAACAGGAATTTGAATGAAGCCAAAAACAATGGCTCACACCTTCATTGAAAGTAACTAAAGTAAGTAGCTGGAAAAGAATGGATGAGGTTCTAGGTGTGAAAATTTGCTAATACCAGGTTTATCAGTCTACGAGAAACATAATTCAAAGCCAAAATCAAAGTCAAAATTGAGCGAGGACACAATTGGAAAATACAACTATAGAACTGACAGGAATTAAAAGTAACACCTATTGAAATCAAAGCATTTTGAACACCACAAAGGAAACAATGTAATCAGATCTATGAGATTTGGTCATATCAAAATGTATACTTAGTTGGATTAAAAGGTTTAGATCAAAAGGTACTTTTTACAATCAAAGAAAATAAGAGTTGCTTTACAATAACATCAAAAAACTTAATTGTTAGAAAGCAAACATAAACCTCGAGACCAGGGCCGGAAAGATTCAGATTCTGATCCAGATCCGGAACCAGGGCTCAGAGGGAGAGGGAGAGAAGCAGAGAAGGAACAAGCAGCTAGACTCAGATTACCATCAGCTCGGCCATGGGAAATGGACAGGGCAGAGCAGTCGAGCAAAAATAGCTGATACATCTAAAGAAGACCGGACGTTAAAGAAGATTGATTGTCAAGTTGGGCCAGAAGGTCCCTTCAACCAACCAGAAGGATCCAGAAGCAAGATCTTTTTACTTTTCTGTAAAGATAGTGATTGCATCTTTAAAAAGAAAAAAATATATAATAATAAAATAACTTAAAAGCTTTAACCTGAAACAGTGGTTATTCCAAAGTCTACTTTACTTACTTAGCAATGCGGGACCCAGGATCGATGCTACTAAGTGGTAAGTAGATAAAATCTTCGCTGAAGGTCTGGGTTATACCGGTGGATAACTTGAAAATATAGTTTGACCTGAATAGCTCCCACTGAAGCCTGTATCGGAGTCGGGGAGTAAGAATCCCTGATCACCATTTAGAATGTCTTCCCTTTTTGGTATAGGGGGACTTCTAAGAATAGTAGTGAGTTTTCAAAAACAGGGGTATGCGGTGAACTGGGTTGCTGACTGGGCAATGGTACATTGCGTAGGTGAGGGGTGTGTGGTTTACTGGGTGACTGACTGGGCAATGGTTCATTCCATATGTCAGGGGTGTTAGGTTTATTGTGTGGCTCACTGGGCTCCGGTACATTGCGGATGTGAGGGGTGTGTGGCGTATTGGATGTCTGACTGGGCTCCGGTACATTGCGTATGTGAGGGGTGTGTACTTTACTGGGTGACGGGCTAGGCAATGGTACATGCGTGTGTGAGGGGTATGTGGTTTACTGGGTGCCTGACTGGGATATTGCACATTGCGAATGTGAGGGTTGTGTGGTGTATTGTGTGGCTAACTGGGCTATGGTACACTGTGTATGTGAGGGGTGCGTGGTTTCCTGGGTTACTCACTGGGCTCTGGTACATTGCGTGAGTAAGGGGTGTGTGGTGTACTATGTGACTGACTGGCTATGGTACATTAAGTGTTGAGGGGTGTGTGGCTTGCTGGGTGACTGACTGGGCTTTGGTACATTGTGTATGTGAGGAGTGTGCGGTTTACTGAGTGACTGACTGGGCTTTGGTACGTTGCGTATGTGTGGGGTGTGTGGTGTACTGGGTGACTGACTGGGCTGTGGTACATTGTGTATGTGAGTGGTGTGTGGTGTAATGGGTGACTGATTGGACGATCGTACATTGCGCATGTGAGGGGGGTGTGGTGCACAGAAAGACTGAATGGGCATTGGCACATTGCGTGTCTGAGGGGTGTGTGGTTGGCTGAGTGACTGACTGGGCGGTCGTACATTGCGTATATGAGGGGTTTGCTGTGTGACTGATTGGGCTGTGGTCAATTGGGCTGTGGTACATTGTGTATGTGAGGGGTGTGTGGGTTACTGGGTGACTGAATGGGCTATGGTACATTTCGTATGTGAGGGGTATGTAGTGTATTGTGTGGCTAACTGGGCAATGGTACGTTGCGTATGTGAGGGGTGTGTGGTTTGCTGGGTGACTGACTGTTCTATGGTTCATTGCGTATGTCAGGAGTGTTAGGTTTATTGTGTGACTCACCGGGCTCCGTTACATTGCGTATGTGAGGGGTGTGTACTTTACTGGGTGACTGACTGTGCTATAGTTCGTTGCGTGTGTGAGGGGTGTGTGGTTTACTGGGTGACTGACTGGGCTATGGTTCATTATGTGTGTGAGGGGTGTGTGGTTTAATGGGTGACTGACTGGACTATCGTACATTGCGTATGTGAGGGGTGTGTGGTTTGCTGGGTGACTGACTGTGCTGAGGTACATTGGGTATGTGAGGGGTGTGTGGTTTGTTGGGTGACTGACTGGGCTATGGTACATTGCGTATGTGAGGGGTGTGTGGTTTACTGGGTGACTGACTGGGCGATGGTTCATTGCATTTGTGAGGGATGTGTGGTTTCCTGGATGACTGGCTGGTGTGTGGTTCATTGCGTATATGAGGGGTGTGTGGTGTGCTAGGTGACTGACTGGGCTGAGGTACATTTCGTATGTGAGGTGTGTGTGGTTTCCTGTATGACTGACTGGGCTATGGTACATTGGGTCTGTGAGGGGTGTGTGGTTTACTGGGTGACTGACTGGGCTATGGTACATTGGGTCTGTGAGGGGTGTGTGGTTTACTGGGTGACTGACTGGGCTATGGTACATTGGGTCTGTGAGGGGTGTGTGGTTTACTGGATTACTGACTGGGCTATGGTACATTGGGTCTGTGAGGGGTGTGTGGTTTACTGGGTGACTGACTGGGCTATGGTACATTGGGTCTGTGAGGGGTGTGTGGTTTACTGGATTACTGACTGGGCTATGGTACATTGCGTATGTGAGCGGTGTCATTTGTTGGGTGACTGACTGGGCTATGGTACATTGCGTATGTGAGGGGTGTGTGGTGTACTGGGTGACTGACTAGGCTGTGGTACATTGCGTATGTGAGGTGTATCTGGTTTCCTGGGTGACTGACTGGGCTATGGTACATTGCGTACGTGAGGGGTGTGTGGTGTACAGGGTGACTGACTGGGCTATGGTTCATTGTGTATGTGAGCGGTGTGGTTTGATGGATAACTTACTGGGCTGTAGTATATTGCGTACGTGAGGGGTGTGTGCCTTACTGGGTGACTGACTGGGCTGTGGTACATTGCGTACGTGAGGGGTGTGTGGTGTACAGGGTGACTGACTGGGCTATGGTACATTGTGTATGTGAGCGGTGTGGTTTGATGGATAACTTACTGGGCTGTAGTATATTGCGTACGTGAGGGGTGTGTGGTTTACTGGGTGACTGACTGGGCTATGGTACATTGAGTATGTGAGCGGTGTGTAGGTTATTCTGGGTGGCTGACTGGCCTATGGTACATTGCGTATGTTAGGGATGGGTGTTGCATTTGGTGACTGACTGGGCTATGGTTCATTGCATATGTGAGGGGTGTGTGGCGTATTGGGTTTCTGATTGGGCTCCGGTACACTCCGTATGTGAGGGGTGTGTACTTTACTGTGTGACTGACTGGGCTATGGTCCATTGGGTATGTGAGGGGCGTGTGGTTTACTGGGTGACTGACTGGGCTGTGGGACATTGCGTGTGTGAAGGATGTGTGGTTTACTGAGTGACTGACTGGGCAATGGTACATTGCGTGTGTGAGGGGTGTGTGGTTTACTGAGTGACTGTGTGGTTTGCTGAGGCAGTGCAGGTGTCCTCTGTTGTCATCTACCTGCAAAACAGATGTACAGCTTTGGATACTGTTGAGGGAGATGGCTCACCAGGGGAAGGCAGCAGCAGCCAGGTTCATGGCACCGTGGCTGGCTCTGCTGCGCAGCTGGGCAGGAAGAAGAATGGCAGTGCTATAGTGATAGGGGACTCAATCGTAAGGGGAATAGACAGGCGGTTCTGCGGACGCAATCGAGACTCCAGGATGGTATGTTGCCTCCCTGGTGCAAGGGTCAAGGATGTCTCGGAGCGGCTGCATGACATTCTGGGGGGGGGGGGGCGGTGGAGGGTGAACAGCCAGCTGTCGTGGTGCACATAGGCACCAACGATATAGGTAAAAAACGGGACGAGGTCCTACAAGCTGAATTTAGGGAGCTAGGAGTTAAACTAAAAAGTGGAACCTCAAAGGTAGTAATCTCAGGATTGCTACCAGTGCCACGAGCTAGTCAGAGTAGGAATGTCAGGATAGAGAGGATGAATGCGTGGCTCGAGAGATGGTGCAAGGGAGAGGGATTCAATTCCTGGGACATTGGAACCGGTTCTGGGGAGGTGGGACCAGTACAACCCGGACGGTCTTCACCTGGGCAGGACTGGAACCGATGTCCTTTGGGGGGGGGGGGGGTTGCTCGAGCTGTTGGGGAGAGTTTAAACTAATGTGGCCGGGGGATGGGAACCGATGCAGGAAGTTGGAAGGTAGTAAAACAGGGACAGAAATAAAGGGCAGCAAGTGGAAAGTTTAAGGCAGAGAATCCATAGTCAAGAATCAAAAAGGGCGACAGTGCAAGGTACAGTGACTGAGGGGAGCTCAGTGAATAGGACCAGGAATACTAAAATAAATAAAGCGGGAAGTGAAAACATTAATGGTAAGCGACGCGGCAGGTTGTTAGAGGAAGATATGGGATCGACAACAAGGAAAATTATGAGAAAGGATAAGAGGAAATATAACTTAGGAGAGGTTACTGATCGAGGTGTTAACATTCAGAACAGAATCCACACACACCTCACGTACGAAATGTACCATAGCCCAGTCCGTCACCCAGCAAACCACTCACCCCTCACATATAAAATGTTCTATAGCCCAGTCAGTCACCCAGTAAACCACACACCCTTCACAATGTACCATAGCCTACAGTCACCCAGCAAACCACACAACCCTCACATACGGAATGTACCTTAGCCCATTCAGTCGCCCAGTAAACCACACACCCTTCACACGCGCAATTAACCATCTCTCAGTTAGCCACAGAATAGACCACACACCCTCACATACGCAATGTACCATTGCCCAGTCAGTAACCCAGAAAACCACGCACCCTCAAATACGCAATGTACCATAATGGGAGTTGTGACCAGGCCTCCTAACGGTGGTCAGGACCAGGGGCACAAAATGCACCACGAAATAGAAAGTGCATGTCAGAAAGGCAAGGTCACAGCGATCATGGGGGACTTCAATATGCAGGTGGATTGGGTAAATAATGCTGCAGTGGACCCAAGGAAAGGGAATTCATTGAATGTTTACAGGAGGGCTTTTTGGAACAGCTTGTGATGGAGTCCACGAGGGAACAGGCCATTCTGGGCTTAGTGTTATGTAATGAGCCAGACTTGATTAAAGATCTTAAAGTAAGGGAGCACTTCGGAGGCAGTGATCATAATATGGTCGAATTCAATCTCCAATTTGAAAGAAAGAAGGTAGAATCAGATGTAAAGGTGTTACAGTTAAATAAAGGTAACTACAGGGGCATGAGGGAGGAACTGAGGAAAATCGACTGGGAGCAGACCCTAGTGGGAAAGACAGTAGAACAGCAATGGCAGGAATTTCTGGGAATAATTGAGGACACAGTACAGAGGTTCATCCCAAAGAAAAGAAAGGTTATCAAAGGTGGGATTAGGCAGCCATGGATGACAAAGGAAGTTAGGGAATGCATCAAAGCAAAAGAGAAAACCTATAATGTGGCAAAAAGTAGTGGGAAGTAAGAAGATTGGGAAGATTACAAAAACAAACAGAGGATAACAAAGAGAGAAATAAGGAAAGAGAGGAACAAATATGAAGGTAGGCTAGCCAGTAACATTCGGCATGATAGTAAAAGTTTCTTTAAATACATTAAAAGCAAACGGGAGGCAAAAGTTGACATTGGGCCGCTCCAAAATGACGCTGGTAATCTAGTGATGGGAGACAAGGAAATAGCTGAGGAACTGAATAAGTACTTTGCGTCAGTCTTCACAGTAGAAGACTTGAGTAATATCCCAACAATTCCGGAGAGTCAAGGGGCAGAGTTGAATATGGTAGCCATCACAAAGAAGAAAGTGCTCGAGAAACTAAGAGGTCTCAAAATTGATAAGTCTGCGGGCCCAGATGGGCTACATCCTAGAGGTCTAAAGGAGATAGCTGAAGAAATAGTGGAGGCGTTAGTTACGATCTTTCAAAAGTCACTGGAGTCGGGGAAAGTCCCAGACGATTGGAAAATCGCTGTTGTAATCCCCCTGTTCAAGAAGGGAAAAAGGAAAAAGATGGAAAATTATAGGCCAATGAGCCTAACCTCGGTTGTTGGCAAGCTTCTAGAATCCATTGTTAAGGATGAGATTTCTAAATTCTTGGAAGTGCAGGATCAGATTAGGACAAGTCAGCATGGATTTAGTAAGGGGAGGTTGTGCCTGACAAACCTGTTAGAGTTCTTTGAAGAGATAACAAATAGGTTAGACCAAGCAGAGCCAATGGATGTTATCAATCTTTACTTCCAAAAGGCCTTTGATAAGGTGCCTCACGGGAGACTGCTGAGTAAAATAAGGGCCCATGGTATTCAAGGCAAGGTACTAACATGGATTGACGATTGGCTGTCAGACAGAAGGCAGAGAGCTGGGATAAAAGGTTATTTTTCGGAATGGCAACCGGTGACGAGTGGTGTCCCGCAGGGTTCAGTGTTGGGGCCAGAGCTGTTCTCTTTATATATTAACTATCTAGATGACGGGACTGGGGGCAGTCTGGCTAAGTTTGCCGATGATACAAAGATAGGTGGAGCGGCAGGTAGTATGGAGGAGGTGGGGAGGCTGCAGAAAGATTTAGATAGTTCAAGAGAGTGGTCCAAGAAATGTCTGATGAAATTCAACGTGGGCAAGTGCGAGGTCATGCATTTTGGAAAAAAGAATAGAGACATGGACTATTTTCTAAACGGTGACAAAATTCATAATGCTGAAGTGCAAAGGGACTTGGGAGTCCTAGTCCAGGATTCTCTAAATGTAAACTTGCAGGTTGAGTCCGTAATTAAGAAAGCAAATGCAATGTTGTCATTCATCTCAAGAGGCTTGGAATATAAAAGCAGGGATGTACTTCTGAAGCTTTATAAAGCATTGGTTAGGCCCCATTTAGAATATTGTGAGAAAATTTGGGCCCCACACCTCAGGAAGGACATACTGGCACTGGAGCGGGTCCAGCGGAGATTCACACGGATGATCCCAGGAATGGTAGGCCTAACATACGATGAACGTCTGAGAATCCTGGGATTATATTCATTGGAGTTTTGGAGGTTGAGGGGAGATCTAATAGAAACTTACAAGATAATGAATGGCTTAGATAGGGTGGATGTAGGGAAGTTGTTTCCATTGGCAGGGGAGACTAGGACCCGGGGGCACAGCCTTAGAATAAAATGGAGTCACTTTAGAACAGAGATGAGGAGAAATTTCTTCAGCCAGAGAGTGGTGGGTCTGTGGAATTCATTGCCACAGTGGGTGGTGGAGGCCGGGACGTTGAGTGTCTTTAAGACAGAAGTTGATACATTCTTGATTTCTCGAGGAATTAAGGGCTATGGAGAGAGAGCGGGTAAATAAAGTTGAAATCAGCCATGATTGAATGGTGGAGTGGACTCGAGGGGCCGAATGTCCTTACTTCCGTTCCTATGTCTTATGGTCTTATGGTACCATTGTAAAGTCAGTCACCCAGTAAGCCACACACCCTTCACAGACGCAATATACCATAGCCCAGTCAGTCAACCAGCAAACCACACACCCCTCACATATGCAATGTACCATAGCCCAGTCAGTAATCCAGTAAACCACACACCACTCACATGCCAAATGTACCATAGCCCAGTCAGTCACCCACCCTTCACACACGCAATGGACGGTAGCCCTGTCAGTTACCCAGAAAATCACACTCCCCTCACAAACACAATGTTCCACAGCCCATCGTCCATTGCGTATGTGAGGGGTGTGTGGTTTGCTGCGTGACGGACTGGGCTGCGGTGCATTTCGTACATATGGGGTGTGTGGTGTACTGTGTGACTGACTGGGCTTTGTTACGTTGCGTATGTGAGGGGTTGTGGTTTACTGGATGACTGACTGGGCTATGGCACAGTGCGCGTGTAAGGGGTGTGTGGTTTGCTGGGTGTGTACTGGGCTATGGTACATTGCGTGTGTGAGGGGTGTGTGGTTTACTGAGTCACTGACTGGGCGATGGTACATTGCGTATGTGAGGGGTGTGTGGTTTATTGTCTCTAACTGGGCAATGGTACATTGCGTAGGTGAGTGGTGTGAGGTTTACTGGGTGACTGACCGTTCTATGGTTCATTGCATATGTCAGGGGTGTTAGGTTTATTGTGTGGCTCAGTGGGCTCCGGTACATTGCGTATGTGAGGGGTGTGTACGTTACTGGGTGACTGACTGTGCTATGGTACATTCCGTATGTGAGGTGTGTGTGGTTTGCTGAGTGACTGATTGGGCAATCGTACATTGCCATGTGATGGGTGTGTGGTTTACTGGGTGACTGACTGTGCTCTGGTATATTTTGTATGTGAGGGGTGAGTCGTTTACTGAGTGACTGACTGGGCTATGGTACATTGCGTATGTGATGGATGTGTGGTGTACTGGATGATTGACTGGGCTGTGGTACATTGAGTGTGCGAGGGGTGCGTGGTTTACTGGGTGACTGACTGGGTTATGGTACATTGAGTGTGTGAGGGGTGTGTGGTTTACTGGGTGACTGACTGAGCTATGGTACATTGCGTATGTGAGGGGTGTGTGGTTTACTGGGTGACTAACTGGGCTAATGTACATTGCGTATGTGAGAGGTGTGTGATTTCCTGGGTTACTCACTGGGCGCTGATAAATTGCGTGTGTGAGTGGTGTGTGGTTTACTGGGTGACTGATAGGGCTATCGTCCATTGCGTATGTGAGGGGTGTGTGGTATACTGGGTGACTGACTGGGCTATTGTACATTGCGTATGTGAGGGGTGTGTGGATTGCTGGGTGACTGACTGGGCTGTGGTACATTGCGTATGTGAGGGGTGTGTGGTTTACTGGGTGACTAACTGGGCTACGGTCCATTGCGTATGTGAGAGGTGTGTGATTTCCTGGGTTACTCACTGGGCCCTGATACATTGCATGTGTGAGGGGTGTGTGGTTTACTGGGTGACTGACTGGGCTATCGTCCATTGCGTATGTGAGGGGTGTGTGGTTATTTGTGTGACTGACTGGGCAATAGTACATCGCGTATGTGATGGGTGTGTGATTTGCTGGGTGACTGACTGGGCAATGGTACATTGCGTGTGTGAGGGGTGTGCGGCTTGCTGGGTGTCTACTGTGCCATGGAACATTGCCTGTGTGAGGAGTGTGTGGTTTGCTGGGGGTCTACTGGTCTATGGTACATTGCGTGTGTGAGGTGTGTGTGGTTTGCTTTGTGGTTGACTGGGCTATGGTACTTTGCGTATGTGAGGGGCGTGTGGTTTACTGGGTGACTGACTGGGCGAGGATACATTCCGTATGTGAGGGGTGTGTGGTTTGCTGGGTAACTCACTGGGCGCTGATACATTGCGTGTGTGAGGGGTGTGTGGTTTACTGGGTGACTGACTGGGCAATGGTACATTTCGTATTAGTGGTGTGTTTGGTGTATTGGGTGAAAAACTGGGCTGTGGTGCATTGCGTATGAAAGGGGTGTGTGGATTGCTGGGTGACTGTCTGGACTCTGGAACAATGCGTGTGTGAGGGGTGTGCGTCTTGCTGTGTGTCTACTGTGCTATTGAACATTTCGTGTGTGAGGGATGTGTGGTTTGCTGGGTGTCTACTGGGCTATGGTACATTGCGTGTGTGAGGTGTGTGTGGTTTGCTTGGTGACTGACTGCTCTATGGTAAATTGCATACGTCAGGGGTGTGTGGTGTACTGTGTGACTGACTGGGCTTTGGTACGTTGCGTATGTGAGGGGTGTGTGGTTTACTGGGTGATTGACTGGGCTTTTGTACATTGCGTATGTGAGTGGTGTGTGGATTGCTGGGTGACTGACTGGGCTTTTGTACATTGCGTATGTGAGGGGAGTGTGGTTATTTGCGTGACTGACTGGGCAATGGTACATCGCGTATGTGATGGGTGTGTGATTTGCTGGGTGACTGACTGGGCTGTGGTACATTGCGTGTGTGAGGGGTGTGCGGCTTGCTGGGTGTCTACTGTGCTATGGAACATTGCCTGTGTGAGGAGTGTGTGGTTTGCTGGGGGTCTACTGGTCTATGGTACATTGCGTATGTGAGGGGTGTGTGGTTTGCTTTGTGGTTGACTGGGCTATGGTACTTTCCGTATGTGAGGGGTGTGTGGTCGATTGTGTGGCTAACTGAGCGATGGTTCATTGCGTATTTGAAGGTTGTGTGCTTTACTGGGTGACTGAACGGGCTAATGTACATTCCGTATGTGAGGGGTGTGCGGTTTGCTGGGTGTCTACTGGGCTATGGTACATTGCGTATGTGAGGGGTGTGTGGTTTGCTGCATGACTGTCTGGGCTATGGTACTTTGCGCAAGTGAGAGGTGTGTGGTTTGCTGCATGACTGTTTGGGCTATGGTACATTGCGTCTGTGAAGGGTGAGTGGTGTATTGTGTGGCTCACTGGGCTTTGGTACATGCGTCTGTGAAGCGTGTGTGGTTTACTGGGTGACTGACTGGACTGTGGTACATTGCGTATGTGAGGGGTCTGTGGTTTATTTATGAATGACTGGGCTATGGTACATTGCGTTTGTGAGGGGTGTGTGGTTTGCTAGGTGACTGATTGGGCTATGGTATATTGCATATGTGAGGGGTGTGTGGTTTACTGGGTGACTGACTGGGCGAGGATACATTCCGTATGTGAGGGGTGTGTGGTTTACTGGGTGACTGAGTGGGCTATCGTCCACTGCGTGTGTGAGGGGTGTGTGGTTTCCTGGATGACTGACTGGGCTATGGTACATTTCGTATTAGTGGAGTGTTTGGTGTATTGGGTGAAAAACTGGGCTGTGGTGCATTGCGTATGTAAGGGGTGTGTGGATTGCTGGGTGACTGACTGGACTCTGGTACAATGCGTGTGTGAGGGGTGTGCGGCTTGCTGTGTGTCTATTGTGCTATGGAACATTGCGTGTGTGAGGGATGTGTGGTTTGCTGGGTGTCTACTGGGCTATGGTACATTGCGTGTGAGAGGGGTGTGCGGTTTGCTGCGTGTCTACTGGGCTATGGTACATTGCGTGTGTGAGGTGTGTGTGGTTTGCTTGGTGACTGACTGCACTATGGTACATTTCATACGTCAGTGGTGTGTGGTGTACTGTGTGACTGACTGGGCTTTGGTACGTTGCGTATGTGAGGAGGGTGTGGTTTACTGGGTGACTGACTGGGCGACGGTACATTTCGTACATGTGGGGTGTGTGGTGTACTGTGTGACTGACTGGGCTTTGGTACGTTGCGTATGTGAGGGGTGTGTGCTCGAATGTGTGGCTAACTGAGCGATGGTTCATTGCGTATTTGAAGGTTGTGTGCGTTACTGGGCGACTGAAGGGGCTATGATACATTGCGTATGTGAGGGGTGTGTGGTTTGCTGGATGACTGACTGGACTTTGGTACATTGCGCATGTGAGGGGTGTGTGCTCGAATGTGTGGCTAACTGAGCGATGGTTCATTGCGTATTTGAAGGTTGTGTGCGTTACTGGGCGACTGAAGGGGCTATGATACATTGCGTATGTGAGGGGTGTGTGGTTTGCTGGGTGATTGACTGGGCTATGGTACATTTCACATGAGAGGGGTGTATGGTTTACTGGGTGACTGACGGGGCTATGATACTTTGCGTATGTGAGGGGTGTGTAGTTGGCTGGGACAACTTGCTGGGCTAGGGTACGTTGCGTCTGTGAAGCGTGAGTGGTGTATTGAGTGGCTCACTGGGCTATGGTACGTTGCGTATATGAGGGGTGTGTAGTTTACTGGGTGACTGACTGTGCAATTGTACATTGCGTTTGTGAGGGGTGAGTGGTTTGATGGGTGATTGACTTGGCTATGGTACTTTGCCTGTGTGATGCGTGTGCGGTATATTGTGTGACTAACTGGGCTATGGTACATTGCGTCTGTGAAGAGTTTATGGTTTACTGTGTGACTGACTGGACTATGGTACATTGCGTATGTGAGGGGTGTGTGGTTTACTGGGTGACGGACTGGGCTGTGGTCCATTGCGTAAGTGAGAGGTGTGTGATGTACTGGGTGACTGACTGGGCTGTGGTATATTGCGAGTGTGAAGTGTGTGTGGTTTACTGTGTGACTGACTGGACTATGGAACATTGCGTATGTGAGGTGTGTGTGGTTTACTGGGTGACTGACTGGGCTGTGGTACATTTTCTATGTGAGGGTTGTGTGGTTTGTTGGTGACTGACTGGGCTATGGTACATTGTGTATGTGAGGTGTGTGTGGTTTGCTGTGTGACTGACTGGGTTATGGTACATTGTGTATGTGAGGGGTGTGTAGTTTACTGTGTGACTGACTGGGCTATGGAACATTGAGCATGTGAGCGGTGTGTAGTTTTCTGGGTGACTGACTGGACTATGGTATATTGCGTTTGTGAGGGGTGAGTGGTTTGCTGGGTGACTGACTTGGCTATGGCACATTGCCTGCGTGATGCGTGTGTGGTATATTGTGTGACTAACTGGGCTATGGTACATTGCGTATGTGAGGGGTGTGTGATGTACTGGGTGACTGACTGGCCTGTGGTATTTTGCGAATGTGAGGTGTGTGTGGTTTACTGGGTTACTGACTGGACTATGGAACATTGCGTATGTGAGGGGTCTGTGGTTTACGAGGCGACTTCCCTGGCTATGGTACATTGTGTATGTGAGGGGTGTGTGGTTTGTTGGTGACTGACTGGGCTGTGGTACATACCATATGTGATGGGTGTGTGGTTTATTGGGTGACTGACTGGGCTGTGGTACATTGTGTATGTGAGGGGTGTGTGGTTTACTAGGCGACTGCCCTGGCTATGGTACATTGTGTATGTGATGGGTGTGTAGTTTACTGGGTGACTGACTGGGCAATGGTACATTTTGTATGTGAGGGGTGTGTAGTTTACTGGGTGACTGACTGGGCTATGGTACATTGTGTATGTGAGGGGTCTGTGGTTTACTGGGTGACTGCCTGGGCTCTGGTCCGTTGCGTATGTGAGGGGTGTGTTGTTTACTGAGTGTGAGGCGAGAAGTGTCGATGATTTCGCTCACATTGACCACCCAAGTGAAGTTATTTACCGTCTTGCCACACTGCCGCCATGTTGGCGAAGCCGTGCGCTGGACATTAATATCCCGCAGAATCGGTACCACTTCCCTTTGTAAGGTCAGTACAAAGACTTCCTGTGTCCTCTTACTTAAACTGACATCTAAAGTGTAATATCCGAACCATACTGGATTCTAAACATTTATACTGTTTATCCCTCCATGCCATTCATTGCACACAGTCGGTGGTGTTGACAATATCGGATGAACAACAGCTGACCAAGTTATCCATGCACACTGTGAAGGAGAAAAATGATGATTGTATCCTCATGATGGTGGTGGTATGAAGGGGCATTACTGTGGGTCTGGAGTCACACAGAGGTCAGACTGGGTAAGGATGGCAGACTTCCTTCCCTCAAGGACATCAGTAAACTATATTGATGATTACAACAATCAATGATAGTTTCTGAGGCAATAGGGCTCCTGGAATCAGAGCCCGCTCACCTCTCCCATCAACCATGGCGCCTTCCCCTTCAATCGCACAAGGTGTAACACCTGCACCTTTAGCTCTTCCATGCTTAGCATCCCAGGCCCCAAATACTCATTCCAGGTTATGCAGCGTTTCACTTGCATCTCTTCCAATTTGTTCTACTGCGTGCGCTGCTCCCAATGTGGTCTTCTCTCTCGGAGAGACCAAACGCAGACTTGGTGGTCGCTTTGCTGAGCACCTTAGGTCTGTGCGCACTCAGGACCCTGACGTCCCTGTTGCTTGCCATTTTACAAGACCCTGCTCCCATGCACACATGTCTGTTCTTGGCCTACTGCAATGTTCCAGTGAAGCTCAACGCAAACTGGAGGAACAACATCTTATCTTCCGGTTCAGCACGCTACAGCTTTCCGGTCTCAACATTGAATTCAACAACATCAGATGATCAGCTCTACCCCACCTCGACACATTTGTTTTCATTACATTTTAACTGTCTTTTACCATTTCTTTCTTTCTTAATATTCATTTAACCCCCCCACCAAATCTTATCCAGATTTCCTTCACCTTGTCCTCTTTGCTTCCCCCGTCCCCTCCCCCCACATCTACAGTTCACCCTCTGATGTTAGTTTCCCCGCAGTTTGACCTTTCACACCTTTTGTTCACTCTGGGGACAGCCATTAGCGCTCTTTCCCCCTGGTTTCTGTGGCCATTAGCACCCGGTTTTCCTGGGTTTCTGTGGCTATGACTCATCTTTCATTCTCACTCCATAGTATAAATACTTCCCACTTTCTCTGTCTGTTAGCTCTGACAAAGAGTCATCGGACTCGAAATGCTCCATCTTTTCTCTCCCGACAGATGCTGCCAGACTTGCTGAGATTTTCTAGCATTTTCTCTTTCGGCCCCTCACGGTCCACGTGACCAATTCGGGAACTATTTTCCTGAAGTATGTGAGCACGCGAATCACAACATAAGAACATAAGAACGAGGAACAGGAGTAGGCCATCTGGCCCCTCGAGCCTGCTCCGTCATTCAATGAGATCATGGCTGATCTTTTGTGGACTCAGCTCCACTTTCCGGACCGAACACCATAACCCTTAATCCCTTTATTCTTCATAAAACTATCCATCTTTATAACATTTAATGAAGGAGCCTCAACTGCTTCACTGGGCAAGGAATTCCATAGATTCACAACCCTTTGGGTGAAGAAGTTCCTCCTAAACTCAATCTTAAATATACTTCCCCTTATTTGGAGGTTATTTCCCCCTCGTTCTGCTTTCACCCGCCAGTGGAAACAACCTGCCCGCATCTGTCCTATCTATTCCCGACAACCAACGGGGAAAAAACGCGGTTCGCTGGGAGCAGGAGCCGGGCAGTGGGGACCTGAGTGTTGCAGAATGAAAACGTCTTCAGTTTTCTGAGTGGGCAGTCCCCAACGTCCCTGTGTTGAAGCCTGATCACTTTGTCAGAATCTGTGGGCACAATAAGCTTCCGATTAACCAGATGCCCAAATTACTAAGTGTCCAAGTCCCCAGACAAAATAACTTTGTGCAGCGTTTGTGAGGGCCCTCAGGTTTACATAGTTTGTCTTAAGTCACGCTTCTTTACCATTGGAACAGGACGAGGATTCCGGGAATAATGAGGCCGTTAATACACACAACAGCCTTTTTAATCCTCCGGATTAACTTTGGGAATATAGCTGCGCAATATTTCAAGGCACAATGGAAAAACTGTTCCAACGCGTCCCAAAGGCTGTAGTCTACCTCGATGATGTTTCCGTGGAGGAATAACACAGAAAAACACTTGGCCAGCTTAGAAGAGGCAGTAAGATGATTCAAAGATGCTTGGCATCGGATTAGACCATAAAACCATAAGACATAGGAGCGGAAGTAAGGCCATTCGGCCCATCGAGTTCACTCCGCCATTCAATCATGGCTGATTTCAACTTTATTTACCCGCTCTCTCTCCATAGCCCTTAATTCCTCGAGAAATCAAGAATTTATCAACTTCTGTCTTAAAGATACTCAACGTCCCGGCCTCCACCGCCCTCTGTGGCAATGAATTCCACAGACCCACCACTCTCTGGCTGAAGTAATGTCTCCTCATCTCTGTTCTAAAGTGACTCCCTTTTATTCTAAGGCTGTGCCCCCGGGTCCTAGTCTCCCCTGCTAATGGAAACAACTTCCCTACATCCACCCTATCTAAGCCATTCATTATCTTGTAAGTTTCTATTAGATCTCCCCTCAACCTCCTAAACTCCAATGAATATAATACCAGGATCCTCAGACGTTCATCGTATGTTAGGCCTACCATGCCTGGGATCATCCGTGTGAATCTCCGCTGGACCCGCTCCAGTGCCAGTCTGTCCTTCCTGAGGTGTGGGGCCCAAAATTGCTCACAGTATTCTAAATGGGGCCTAACTAATGCAATATAAAACTTCAGAAGTACATCCCTGCTTTTATATTCCAAGCCTCTTGAGATGAATGACAACATTGCATTTGCTTTCTTAATTACGGACTCAACCTGCAAGTTTACATTTAGAGAATCCTGGACTAGGACTCCCAAGTCCCTTTGCACTTCAGCATTATGAATTTTGTCACCGTTTAGAAAATAGTCCATGCCTCTATTCTTTTTTCCAAAGTGCAAGACCTCGTACTTGCCCACATTGAATTTCATCAGCCATTTCTTGGACCACTCTCCTAAACTGTCCAAATCTTTCTGCAGCCTCCCCACCTCCTCCATACTACCTGCCCCTCCACCTATCTTTGTATCATCGGCAAACATAGCCAGAATGCCCCCAGTCCCGTCATCTAGATCATTAATATATAAAGAGAACAGCTGTGGCCCCAACACTGAACCCTGCGGGACACCACTCGTCACTGGTTGCCATTCCGGAAAAGAACCTTTTATCCCAACTCTCTGCCTTCTGCCTGACAGCCAATCGTCAATCCATGTTAGTACCTTGCCTCGAATACCATGGGCCCTTATTTTACTCAGCAGTCTCCCGTGAGGCACCTTATCAAAGGCCTTTTGGAAGTCAAGATAGATAACATCCATTGGCTCTCCTTGGTCTAACCTATTTGTTATCTCTTCAAAGAACTCTAACAGGTTTGTCAGGCACGACGTCCCCTTACTAAATCCATGCTGACTTGTCCTAATCCGACCTTGCACTTCCAAGAATTTAGGAATCTCATCCTTAACAATGGATTCTAGCTTCTTGCCAACAACTGAGGTTAGGCTAATTGGCCTATAATTTTCCATCTTTTTCCTTGTTCCCTTCTTGAACAGGGGGGTTACAACAGCGATATTCCAATCCTCTGGGACTTTCCCGGACTCCAGTGATTGAAGTGCGCAAAGTGTAGTTTCCAGGCCAGTGAGGTCACACACTTAGGATTCAAAGCAGCCTCAAAAGGCCTGCACAGTCTGAGGACAAGGAGAGGGACAGAAAGGAAAAGCTGCCACCCAATAATGTGGCAGAAATAAAATGTTTTTAGGGATTGGAAACTGCTGTGGTCAGTTCATCCGCAATCTGACACCCACATTGGCTGCACGACAGCTCATGTTAAATAAACACCAGTTCAGGCATTGGAAAGAACAGGAAGCGATCATGAAGCGCATCACCTCCATACTCCCAGGACGCCTTGATCAACTGCAATTCGCATACCGCTGCAACCGGTCCACATCAGACACCATTTCCCTGGCCCTACACTCATCCCTAGAGCATCTCGAAAACAAGGACTCCTACATTAGACTCCTATGTATTGTCTACAGCTCCGCCTTCAACACCATAATCTCAGCCAAGCTCATATCAAAGCTCCAAAACCTAGGACTTAGCTCCCCACTCTGCAACTGGATCCTCGATTTTATGACCAACAGACCACACTCGGTAAGAATGAACAAAACACCTCCTCCACAATAGTCCTCAACACCGGTGCCCCGCAAGGCTGCGTACTGAGCCCCCTACTCTACTCCCTGTACACACACGACTGCGTGGCAAAACTAGGTTCCAACTCCATCTACAAGTTTGCTGACGATACGTCCATAATGGGCCCGATCTCGAATAACGATGAGTCCGAATACAGGAGGGAGATAGAGAACCTAGTGGAGTGGTGTAGCGACAACAATCTCTCCCTCAATGCCAGCAAAACTACACAGCTGGTAATTGACTTCCGGAAGCAAAGTACTGTACACACCCCTGTCAGCATCAACGGGGCCAAGGTGGAGATGGTTGACAGTTTCAAATTCCTAGGGGTGCACATCTCCAAAAATCTGTCCTGGTCCACCCACGTCGACACTACCACCAAAAAAGCACAACAGCGCCTATACTTCCTCAGGAAACTATGGAAATTCGGCATGTCCACATTAACCATCACCAACTTTTACAGATGCACCATAGAAAGCATCCTATCAGGCTGCATCACAGCCTGGTATGGCAACTACACGGCCCAGGACCGCAAGAAACTTCAGAGAGTCGTGAACACCGCCCAGTCCATCACACGAACCCGCCTCCCATCCATTGACTCCATCTACACCTCCCGCTGCCTGGGGAAAGCGGGCAGCATAATCAAAGATCCCTCCCACCCGGCTTACTCACTCTTCCAACTTCTTCCATCGGGCAGGAGATACAGAAGTCTGAGAACACGCACGAACAGACTCAAAAACAGCTTCTTCCCCACTGTCACCAGACTCCTGAACGACCCTCTTATGGACTGACTTCATTAACACTCCACCCTGTATGCTTCATCCGATGCCAGTGATTTTGTAGTTACATTGTATATGTTGTTGAAGGGTGGGTCAGTAAATTTGCAGACGATACGAAGATTGGTGGAGTTGTGGATAGTAAGGAGGGCTGTTGTCGGCTGCAAAGAGACATAGATAGGATGCAGAGCTGGGCTGAGAAATGGCAGATGGAGTTTAACCCTGAAAAGTGTGAGGTTGTCCATTTTGGAAGGACAAATATGAATGCGGAATACAGGGTTAACGGTAGAGTTCTTGGCAATGTGGAGGAGCAGAGAGATCTTGGGGTCTATGTTCATACATCTTTGAAAGTTGCCACTCAAGTGGATAGAGCTGTGAAGAAGGCCTATGGTGTGCTCGCGTTCATTAACAGAGGGATTGAATTTAAGAGCCGTGAGGTGATGATGCAGCTGTACAAACTTTGGTAAGGCCACATTTGGAGTACTTTGTGCAGTTCTGGTCGCCTCATTTTAGGAAAGATGTGGAACCTTTGGAAAAGTTGCAAAGAAGATTTACCAGGATGTTGCCTGGAATGGAGAGTAGGTCTTAGGAGGAAAGGTTGAGGGTGCTCGGCCTTTTCTCATTAGAACGGAGAAGGATGAGGGGCGACTTGATAGAGGTTTATAAGATGATCAGGGGAATAGATAGAGTAGACAGTCAGAGACTTTTTCCCCGGGTGGAACAAACCATTACAAGGGGACATAAATTTAAGGTGAAAGGTGGAAGATATAGTAGGGATATCAGAGGTAGGTTCTTTACCCAGAGCGTAGTGGGGGCATGGAATGCACTGCCTGTGGAAGTAGTTGAGTCGGAAACATTAGGGACCTTCAAGCAGCTATTGGATAGGTACATGGATTACGGTTAAATGATATAGTGTAGATTTATTTGTTCTCAAGGGCAGCATGGTAGCATTGTGGATAGCACAATTGCTTCACAGCTCCAGGTCCCAGGTTCGATTCCGGCTTGGGTCACTGTTTTTGCGGAGTCTGCACGTCCTCCCCGTGTCTGCGTGGGTTTCCTCCGGGTGCTCCGGTTTCCTCCCACAATCCAAAGATGTGCGGGTTAGGTGAATTGGCCAATGATAAATTGCCCTTAATGTCCAAATTGCCCTTGGTGTTGGGTGGAGGTGTTGAGTTTGGGTAGGGTGCTCTTTCCAAGAGCCGGTGCAGACTCAAAGGGCCGAATGGCCTCCTTCTGCACTGTAAATTCAATGATAATCTATGATTAATCTAGGACAAAGGTTCGGCACAACATCGTGGGCCGAAGGGCCTGTTCTGTGCTGTATTTTCTATGTTCTATGTTCTATGTTGTGTCGCCCGATTATGTATTTTCTTTTATTCCCTTTTCTTCTCATGTACTGAATGATCTGTTGAGCTGCTCGCAGAAAAATACTTTTCACTGTACCTCGGTACACGTGACAATAAACAAATCCAATCCAATCCAATCCAAACCAACAGGATATCCAGCACGTCCAGCAGGCCCGACAGTCACCCAGCCTGGATGTGCACTTTGATCCCAGTAAACTGATCAGCCTGTCCTGCGGCTCTTCGTCTTGTTGAATAGGTGTGGTCATGTCTCATGGGATGGAGGGTGACTCAGAGAGACCGAGTGCTTTTGATCCCCGAACTGTCAGGGACTCCGAATGGAAGTGTGCACAGATTGACAGAGGACGGCCTCGCTGTAAATAATGCTGTGAATAAATTCCACCAGTACATGCAGGGCCGGGCTTTAACCATCCAGCAGACTCTCAGTCACTGCTGGGGCTCCTGGGTGAAGACAAGCCAATTCCTACAATTGCCTCAGTCAGGGTCCGGCGGTGGATATGTGTTGGCGGCCTCCAGCTCCATTGCCCAGCAGCAGCCGGGGATGCAAATCAGAAACACCGATGTCCAGAGTGGGCTCCAACTTCCCAAATGTTTGACATCCAAAGCCGCCCGGCAGGAGATTGTCCGGCTGGGAAAATTTACAGACACCCAATGGTCTCGTTCGTCCACATAAAGAAATGGACTCACCGCGATCCAGTCCTTTCCAGGGACAAGCGAATGATCCTCACCGGATGGCATCCAGACAATTCATACCAGCTGGGGCCCCACCTCATCAGAAATCCTGAACTGCGTTGTGAGGACAGGCTCTTCCTCTGGCCTTCCGTGTAGTGATTCCAACCCAACGAGGCAGCCACTGCTGCAGGGGTTATACAGAGCACAACCTGGACACACAGATGGGAATGTTGACCAGGAGCTGCAGGAATTTCCAGAGCACACCCTGGACACAAGAGATGGGAATGTTGACCAGGAGCTGCAGGAGTTATTCAGAGCACACCCTGGTCACACAGAGATGGGAATGTTGACCAGGAGCTGCAGGGGTTACACAGAGCACACCCTGGCCACACAGAGATGGGAATGTTGACCAGGAGCTGCAGGAGTTATACAGAGCACACCCTGGCCACACAGAGATGGGAATGTTGACCAGGAGCTGCCGGGATTATACAGTGCACACCATGGCCACACAGAGATGGGAATGTTGTCAAGGAGCTGCCGGGATTATACATTGAACACCCTGGCCACACAGAGATAGGAATGTTGACCAGGAGCTGCAGGGGTTACACAGAGCACACCCAGGCCACACAGAGATGGGAATGTTGACCAGGAGTTCCAGGGGTTACACAGAGCACACTCTGACCACGTAGAGATGGGAATGTTGACCAGGAGCTGCAGGGGTTACACAGAGCACACCCTGGCCACACAGAGATGGGAATGTTGACCAGGAGCTGCAGGGGTTATACAGAGCACACCCTGGCCACACAGAGATGGGAATGTTGACCAGGAGCTGCAGGGGTTATACAGATCACACCCTAGCCACAGAGTGATGGGAATGTTGACCAGGAGCTGCAGGAGTTATACAGAGCACACCCTGGCCACACAGAGATGGGAATGTTGACCAGGAGTTCCAGGGGTTACACAGAGCACACTCTGACCACGTAGAGATGGGAATGTTGACCAGGAGCTGCAGGAGTATACAGAGCACACCCTGGCCACACAGTGATGGGAATGTTGACCAGGAGATGCAGGAGTTATACAGAGCGCATCCTGGCCACACAGAGATGGGAATGTTGACCAGGAGCTGCACTCCCTGGACCGGCAACGATAAGGACATTGAGCAAATGATGCTCCAGTGAGGTTCATTCCAGGCACAGCAGACGTTGCCACTCACAGCCCACCTGTATCCACGGGAATATCCTGGCCTTCCGTTGATGAGGTTACATGAGTATTTCACAAATCATTTCCTGGAAGAATGTTGCTGAACCTAGAGGACGCCCACTGCAGCTATTTCAATGTTCAGGAGATGTGGACCACCCCACAAGCCCCCACAAGGGTCTGCGTTGACGTTTCTGCGACCCCCTGCCTCCCAGGCGCTTTGTTGTCCGACAATGTGACTGTGTTCACCGGGGAGGAATGTCAGCACTTTGCCAGTATAACCGGCATCCACCACATTGCAACAGCCCCTTACCACCCGGCCTCGGGCGGAGTGTCAGAGAGCAGAGCAGATGTTGTCAGCAGTGAGGAAGCACAACATACCATTACACATCAAGGTGGCTGACATCCTGCTCTCGAATTATACACCCCCCCCCCAACCCCGCCACCCACCACCTGCCACCCCTGACCAGGGCAGTCACAACGCAGAGACATTCAGCCGTCATCACCACCAGGCGCGTTTGGACCTAATCTTCCCCAAATTTGGAGGGGAGACAGGCGGTGCCGTTGGCTTGCCAATAGAAGAAACATATCTCGGTAAAAGGAGACAGATCATTTAAAGTTGGAGACCTGGACTTTGTAAGGAACTTTGCTTCAGGCCCACATTGGATACACGGCATAATTGTGCTGAAGTTTGGTCCAGTGTCAGACATAATGGAATTGCCAGGCAGACGGTCCAGTCTGAGACATGATGGAATTGCCAGGCAGACTGTCCAGTGTCAGACATGGTGGAATTGCCAGGCAGACGGTCCAGTGTCAGACATGGTGGAATTGCCAGGCAGACGGTCCAGAGTCAGACATGGTGGAATTGCCAGGCAGACGGTCCATTGTCAGACACGGTGGAATTGCCAGCTAGACGGCCCAGTGTCAGACATGGTGGAATTGCCGGGCAGATTGTCCTGTGTAAGACATGGTGGAATTGCCAGGCAGACGGTCCAGTCTCAGAGATTGTGGAATTGCCAGGCAGATGGTCCAGTGTCAGACATGATGGAATTGCCAGGCAGACATTCAGTGTCAGACATGCTGCAATTGCCAGACAGACGGTCCAGTGTCAGACATGGTGCAATTGCCTGGCAGACCGCCCAGTGTCAGACACGGTGGAATTGCCAAAAAGACGGCCCAGTGTAAGACATGGTGGAATCACAAGGCAGACTGCCCAGTGTCACGCATGTTGGATTACAAGGCAGGCGGTACAGTGTCAGACATTGTGGATTGAAACTGCAGACGGTCCAGTTTCAGACATGGTGGAATTGACAGGCAGACTGTCCATTTCAGACATAGTGGGATTACAAGGCAGACGGCCCAGTGTCAGACATGGTGGAATTGCGAGGCAGACGTTCCAGTGTCAGACATGGTGGGATTGCCAGGCAGACGGTCCAGTGTCAGACATGGTGGAATTGCCAGGCAGGCTGTCCAGTGTCAGATATTGCGGAATTGCCAGGCAGACGGTCCAGTCTCAGATATTGTGGAATTGCCAGGCAGCATTTACAGTGTCAGACATGTTGGAATTGCCAGGCAGACGGTCCAGTGACATACATGGTGGAACTACAAGGCAGACATTCCAATTTCAGACATGGTGGAATTGCCAGGCAGACGGCCCAGTTTCAGACATGGTGCAATTGCCAGGCAGACGGCCCAGTGCCAGACATGGTGGAATTACAAGGCAGACGGTCCAGTGTCAGACATGGTAGAATTGCAAGGCAGACGGTCCAGAGTCAGGCATGGTAGAGTTGCCAGGCAGATTGTTAAGTGTCAGACATGGTGGAATTGACAGGCAGACTGTCCAGTGTCAGACATGGTGGAATTACAAGGCAGACGGCCCAGTGTCAGACATAGTGGAATTACAACCAGACGGTCCAGTCTCAGACATGGCGGAATTGCCAGGCAGACGGTCCAGTCTCAGACATGGTGGAATTGCGAGGCAGACGGTCCAGTGTCAGACATGGTGGAATTGCCAGGCAGATGCTCCAGTGTCAGAAAGGGTGGAATTGACAGGCAGTTTGTCCAGTTTCAGACATGTTGGAATTGCCAGGCAGACGGTCCAGTGTCAGACATGGTGGAATTACAAATAGACGGTCCAGTCTCAACATGTTGGAATTGCCAGGCAGAATGTCCCGTGACAGACATGGTGGAATTACAAGGCAGGCGGCCCAGTGTCAGACATGGTGGAATTGCCAGGCAGACGGTCCAGTGTCAGACACGGTGGAATTGCAAGACAGACGGTCCAGGGTCAGACATGGTGGAATTACAAGGCAGACGGTCCAGTGTCGGACATGGTGGAATTGCCAGGCAGACGGTCCCGTGCCAGACATGGTGGAATTGCCAAAAAGACGGCCCAGTGTCAGACATGGTGGAATCACAAGGCAGGCTGTCCAGTGTCACGCATGTTGGATTACAAGGCAGGCGTCCAGTGTCAGACATTGTGGATTGAAACTGCAGACGGTCCAGTTTCAGACATGGTGGAATTGACAGGCAGACTGTCCATTTCAGACATAGTGGAATTACAAGGCAGACGGTCCAGTGTCAGACATGGTACAGTTGTCAGGCAGACTTTCGAATTTCAGACATGTGGAAATTGCCAGGCAGACGGCCCATTGTCAGACATGGCGGAATTGCGAGGCAGACGGTCCAGTGTCAGACATGGTGGAATTGCCAGGCAGACGGTCCAGTGTCAGATATTGTGGAATTGCCAGGCAGACGGTCTAGTCTCAGATATTGTGGAATTGCCAGGCAGCATGTACAGTGTCAGACATGGTGGAATTGCCAGGCAGACGGTCCAGTGACATACATGGTGGATTTACAAGGCAGACATTCCAATTTCTGACATGGTGGAATTGCCAGGCAGACGGCCCAGTTTCAGACATGGTGCAATTGCCAGGCAGACGGCCCAGTGTCAGACATGGTGGAATTACAAGGCAGACAGTCCCGTGTCAGACATGGTGGAATTACAAGGCAGACGGTCCAGAGTCAGACACGGTAGAGTTGCCAGGCAGATTGTCCAGTTTCAGACATGGTGGAATTGACAGGCAGACTGTCCAGTTTCAGACATGGTGGAATAGTCAGGCAGACTGTCCAGTTTCAGACATAGTGGAATTGCCAAAAAGACGGCCCAGTGTCAGACATGGTGGAATCACAAGGCAGACTGTCCAGTGTCACGCATGTTGGATTACAAGGCAGGCGGTCCAGTGTCAGACATTGTGGATTGATACTGCAGACGGTCCAGTTTCAGACATGGTGGAATTGACAGGCAGACTGTCCATTTCAGACAAAGTGGAATTACAAGGCAGACGGTCCAGTGTCAGACATGGTACAGTTGTCAGGCAGACTTTCGAATTTCAGACATGTGGAAATTGCCAGGCAGACGCCCCAGTGTCAGACATGGCGGAATTGCGAGGCAGACGGTCCAGTGTCAGACATGGTGGAATTGCCAGGCAGACGGTCCAGTGTCAGACATGTTGGAATTCAAGGCAGACGGTCCAGTGTCAGACATGGTGGAATTGCCAGGCAGGCGGTCCAGTGTCAGATATTGTGGAATTGCCAGGCAGACGGTCTAGTCTCAGATATTGTGGAATTGCCAGGCAGCATGTACAGTGTCAGACATGGTGGAATTGCCAGGCAGACGGTCCAGTGACATACATGCTGGAATTACAAGGCAGACATTCCAATTTCAGACATGGTGGAATTGCCAGGCAGACGGCCCAGTTTCAGACATGGTGCAATTGCCAGGCAGACGGCCCAGTGTCAGACATGGTGGAATTACAAGGCAGACAGTCCCGTGTCAGACATGGTGGAATTACAAGGCAGACGGTCCAGAGTCTGACATGGTAGAGTTGCCAGGCAGATTGTCCAGTTTCAGACATGGTGGAATTGACAGGCAGACTGTCCAGTTTCAGACATAGTGGAATTGCCAGACAGACGGTCCAGTGTCAGACATGGTGGACTTACAAGGCAGACGGTCCAGTGTGAGACATGGTGGAATTACAAGGCAGACGGTCCAGAGTCAGACATGGTAGAGTTGCCAGGCAGATTGTCCAGTTTCAGACATGGTGGAATTGACAGGCAGACTGTCCAGTTTCAGACATAGTGGAATTGCCAGACAGACGGTCCAGTGTCAGATATGGTGGAATAACAAGGCAGACGGTCCAGAGTCAGACATGGTGGAATTACAAGGCAGACGGTCCAGAGTCAGACATGGTAGAGTTGCCAGGCAGATTGTCCAGTTTCAGACATGGTGGAATTGACAGGCAGACTGTCCAGTTTCAGACATAGTGGATTTGCCAGACAGACGGTCCAGTGTCAGATATGGTGGAATTACAAGGCAGACGGTCCAGTGTCAGACATGGTGGAATTACAAGGCAGACGGTCCAGTGTGAGACATGGTGGATTTACAAGGCAGCCGTTCCAGTGTCAGACATGGGGGAATTACCAGGCAGACGGTCCAGTGTTTGCCATCGAGGAATTGCCAGGCAGACGGTCCAGTGTCAGACATGGGGGAATTACCAGGCAACGGTCCAGTGTTAGCCATCGAGGAATTGCCAGGCAGACGGTCCAGTGTCAGATATGGTGGAATTACAAGGCAGACAGTCCCGTGTCAGACATGGTGGAATTACAAGGCAGACGGTCTAGAGTCAGACATGGTAGAGTTGCCAGGCAGATTGTCCAGTTTCAGACATGGTGGAATTGACAGGCAGACTGTCCAGTTTCAGACATAGTGGAATTGCCAGACAGACGGTCCAGTGTCAGACATGGTGGAATTACAAGGCAGACGGTCCAGTGTGAGACATGGTGGAATTACAAGGCAGACGGTCCAGAGTCAGACATGGTAGAGTTGCCAGGCAGATTGTCCAGTTTCAGACATGGTGGAATTGACAGGCAGACTGTCAGTTTCAGACATAGTGGAATTGCCAGACAGACGGTCCAGTGTCAGATATGGTGGAATTACAAGGCAGACGGTCCAGAGTCAGACATGGTGGAATTACAAGGCAGACGGTCCAGAGTCAGACATGGTAGAGTTGCCAGGCAGATTGTCCAGTTTCAGACATGGTGGAATTGACAGGCAGACTGTCCAGTTTCAGACATAGTGGAATTGCCAGACAGACGGTCCAGTGTCAGATATGGTGGAATTACAAGGCAGACGGTCCAGTGTCAGACATGGTGGAATTACAAGGCAGACGGTCCAGTGTGAGACATGGTGGATTTACAAGGCAGCCGTTCCAGTGTCAGACATGGGGGAATTACCAGGCAGACGGTCCAGTGTTAGCCATCGAGGAATTGCCAGGCAGACGGTCCAGTGTCAGACATGGGGGAATTACCAGGCAGCGGTCCAGTGTTAGCCATCGAGGAATTGCCAGGCAGACGGTCCAGTGTCAGGCATGGTGGAATTACAAGGCAGATGGTCCAGTGTCAGACAAGGTGGAATTACAAGGCAGACGGTCCAGTGTCAGACATGGTGGAATTGCCAAACAGACGGCCCAGTGTCAGAAATGGTGGAATTACAAGGCAGATGATCCAGTGTCAGATATGGTGGAATTGCCAGGCAGGCAGTCCAGTGTCAGACACGGTGGATTGCAAGGCAGGCGGTCCAGTTTCAGACATGGTGGGATTGCCAGGCAAGCGGTCCAGTGTCAGACATGGTGGAATTGTCAGGCAGACGGTCCAGTGTCAGACATGGCGGAATTGCAAGGCAGACTGTCCAGTCTCAGATGTTGTGGAATTGCCAGGCAGATGTCCCAGTGTCAGACATGATGGAATTGCCAGGCAGACGGTCCAGTGTCAGACATGATGGAATTGCCAGGCAGACGGTCCAGTGACAGACATAGTGGAATTGCCAAGCAGACTGCCCAGTGACAGACATGGTGGAATTACAAGGCAGACGTTCCAGTGTCAGACATGGTAGAGTTGCCAGGCAGATTGTCCAGTTTCTGACATGAGGAAATTGCCAGGCAGACGGCCCAGTGTCAGACATGGTGGAATTAAAACCAGACGGTAACGTCTCAGACATGGTGGAAATGCCAGGCAGATCGTCCAGTCTCAGACATGGTGGAATTACAGCCAGACGGTCCAGTCTCAACATGTTGGAATTGCCAGGCAGACCATCCTGTGTCAGACATGGTGGAATTGCCAGGCAGATGGTCCAGTGTCAGACATGGTGGAATTACAAGGCAGCCGTTCCATTGTCAGACATGGAGGAATTACCAGGCAGACGGTCCAGTGTTAGCCATCGAGGAATTGCCAGGCAGACGGTCCAGTGTCAGACATGGTGGAATTACAAGGCAGATGGTCCAGTGTCAGACAAGGTGGAATTACAAGGCAGATGGTCCAGTGTCAGACATGGTGGAATTGCCAAACAGACGGCCCAGTGTCAGACGTGGATAAATTGCCAAACAGACGTTCCAGTGTCAGAGATGGTGGAATTACAAGGCAGATGATCCAGTGTCAGACATGGTGGAATTGCCAGGCATAATGTCCAGTGTCAGACATGGTGGAATTTCCAGGCAGGCAGTCCAGTGTCAGACACGGGGGATTACAAGGCAGGCGGTCCAGTTTCAGACATGGTGGGATTGCCAGGCAAGCGGTCCAGTGTCAGACACGGTGGAATTGCCAGGCAAGCGGTCCAGTGTCAGACATGGTGGAATTGTCAGGCAGACGGTCCAGTGTCAGACATGGCGGAATTGCAAGGCAGACGGTCCAGTCTCAGATATTGTGGAATTGCCAGGCAGATGTCCCAGTGTCAGACATGATGGAATTGTCAGGCAGACGGTCCAGTGTCAGACATGGCGGAATTACAAGGCAGACGGTCCAGTGTCAGACACGGTGGAATTGCCAGGCAGGCGGCCCAGTTTCAGACATGGCGGAATTGCGAGGCAGACGTTCCAGTGTCAGACATAGTAGAGTTGCCAGGCAGATTGTCCAGTTTCTGACATGGTGGAATTAAAACCAGACGGTAACGTCTCAGACATGGTGGAATTGCCAGGCAGACCGTCCAGTCTCAGACATGGTGCAATTACAGCCAGACGGTCCAGTCTCAACATGTTGGAATTGCCAGGCAGACCGTCCTGTGTCAGGCATGGTGGAATTGCCAGGCAGATGGTCCAGTGTCAGACATGGTTGAATTACGAGGCGAACGGTCCAGTGTGAGACATGGTGTAATTACAAGGCAGACGGTCCAGTGTCAGAAATGGTAGAATAGTCAGGCAGGCGGTCCAGTGTCAGACATGGTGGAATTACAAGGCAGACATCCAGTCTCAGACATGGTGGAATTGCCAGGCAGACGGTCCAGTGTCAGGCATGGTGGAATTACAAGGCAGATGGTCGAGTGTCAGACAAGGTGGAATTACAAGGCAGACGGTCCAGTGTCAGACATGGTGGAATTGCCAAACAGACGGCCCAGTGTCAGAAATGGTGGAATTACAAGGCAGATGATCCAGTGTCAGATATGGTGGAATTGCCAGGCAGGCAGTCCAGTGTCAGACACGGTGGATTGCAAGGCAGGCGGTCCAGTTTCAGACATGGTGGGATTGCCAGGCAAGCGGTCCAGTGTCAGACATGGTGGAATTGTCAGGCAGACGGTCCAGTGTCAGACATGGCGGAATTGCAAGGCAGACTGTCCAGTCTCAGATGTTGTGGAATTGCCAGGCAGATGTCCCAGTGTCAGACATGATGGAATTGCCAGGCAGACGGTCCAGTGTCAGACATGATGGAATTGCCAGGCAGACGGTCCAGTGACAGACATAGTGGAATTGCCAAGCAGACTGCCCAGTGACAGACATGGTGGAATTACAAGGCAGACGTTCCAGTGTCAGACATGGTAGAGTTGCCAGGCAGATTGTCCAGTTTCTGACATGAGGAAATTGCCAGGCAGACGGCCCAGTGTCAGACATGGTGGAATTAAAACCAGACGGTAACGTCTCAGACATGGTGGAAATGCCAGGCAGATCGTCCAGTCTCAGACATGGTGGAATTACAGCCAGACGGTCCAGTCTCAACATGTTGGAATTGCCAGGCAGACCATCCTGTGTCAGACATGGTGGAATTGCCAGGCAGATGGTCCAGTGTCAGACATGGTGGAATTACAAGGCAGCCGTTCCATTGTCAGACATGGAGGAATTACCAGGCAGACGGTCCAGTGTTAGCCATCGAGGAATTGCCAGGCAGACGGTCCAGTGTCAGACATGGTGGAATTACAAGGCAGATGGTCCAGTGTCAGACAAGGTGGAATTACAAGGCAGATGGTCCAGTGTCAGACATGGTGGAATTGCCAAACAGACGGCCCAGTGTCAGACGTGGATAAATTGCCAAACAGACGTTCCAGTGTCAGAGATGGTGGAATTACAAGGCAGATGATCCAGTGTCAGACATGGTGGAATTGCCAGGCATAATGTCCAGTGTCAGACATGGTGGAATTTCCAGGCAGGCAGTCCAGTGTCAGACACGGGGGATTACAAGGCAGGCGGTCCAGTTTCAGACATGGTGGGATTGCCAGGCAAGCGGTCCAGTGTCAGACACGGTGGAATTGCCAGGCAAGCGGTCCAGTGTCAGACATGGTGGAATTGTCAGGCAGACGGTCCAGTGTCAGACATGGCGGAATTGCAAGGCAGACGGTCCAGTCTCAGATATTGTGGAATTGCCAGGCAGATGTCCCAGTGTCAGACATGATGGAATTGTCAGGCAGACGGTCCAGTGTCAGACATGGCGGAATTACAAGGCAGACGGTCCAGTGTCAGACACGGTGGAATTGCCAGGCAGGCGGCCCAGTTTCAGACATGGCGGAATTGCGAGGCAGACGTTCCAGTGTCAGACATAGTAGAGTTGCCAGGCAGATTGTCCAGTTTCTGACATGGTGGAATTAAAACCAGACGGTAACGTCTCAGACATGGTGGAATTGCCAGGCAGACCGTCCAGTCTCAGACATGGTGCAATTACAGCCAGACGGTCCAGTCTCAACATGTTGGAATTGCCAGGCAGACCGTCCTGTGTCAGGCATGGTGGAATTGCCAGGCAGATGGTCCAGTGTCAGACATGGTTGAATTACGAGGCGAACGGTCCAGTGTGAGACATGGTGTAATTACAAGGCAGACGGTCCAGTGTCAGAAATGGTAGAATAGTCAGGCAGGCGGTCCAGTGTCAGACATGGTGGAATTACAAGGCAGACATCCAGTCTCAGACATGGTGGAATTGCCAGGCAGACGGTCCAGTGTCAGACATTGTGGATTGAAACTGCAGACGGTCCAGTTTCAGACATAGTGGAATTACAAGGCAGGCGGTCCAGTGTCAGACATGGTACAGTTGTCAGGCAGACTTTCGAATTTCAGACATGTGGAAATTGCCAGGCAGACGGCCCAGTGTCAGACATGGCGGAATTGCGAGGCAGACGGTCCAGTGTCAGACGTGGTGGAATTGCCAGGCAGACGGTCCAGTGTCAGAAATGGTGGAATTGCCAGGCAGACGGTCCAGTGTCAGACATGGTGGAATTGCCAGGCAAACTGTCCAGTGTCAGATATTGTGGAATTGCCAGGCAGACGGTCTAGTCTCAGATATTGTGGAATTGCCAGGCAGCATGTACAGTGTCAGACATGGTGGAATTGCCAGGCAGACGGTCCAGTGACATACATGCTGGAATTACAAGGCAGACATTCCAATTTCAGACATGGTGGAATTGCCAGGCAAACGGCCCAGTGTCAGACATGGTGGAATTACAAGGCAGACATTCCAATTTCAGACATGGTGGAATTGCCAGGCAGACGGTCCAGAGTCAGATATGGTGGAATTACAAGGCATACGGTCCAGAGTCAGACATGGTAGAGTTGCCAGGCAGACTGTCCAGTTTCAGACATAGTGGAATTGCCAGACAGACGGTCCAGTGTCAGACATGATGGAATTTGCCAGGCAGACGGTCCAGTGACAGACATGGTGGCATTACAAGGCAGACGGTTCAGTGTCAGACATGGTAGAATTCCGAGGCCGACTAGCCAGTGTGAGACATGGTGGAATTACAAGGCAGACGTTCCAGCGTCAGACATGGTGGAATTGCCAGGCAGACGGTCCAGTGTCAGACATGGTGGATTTACAAGGCAGCCGTTCCAGTGTCAGACATGGGGGAATTACCAGGCAGACGGTCCAGTGTTAGCCATCGAGGAATTGCCAGGCAGACGGTCCAGTGTCAGACATGTTGGGATTACAAGGCAGATGATCCAGTGTCAGACATGGTGGAATTGCCAGGCAGACGGTCCAGTGTCAGACATGGTGGAATTGCCAGGCAGACGGTCCAGTGTCAGACATGGTGGAATTACAAGGCAGATGATCCAGTGTCAGACATGGTGGAATTGCCAGGCATAATGTCCAGTGTCAGGCATGGTGGAATTTCCAGGCAGGCAGTCCAGTGTCAGACATGGTGGAATTGCCAGGCAGATTGTCCCCTGTCAGACATGGCGGAATTGCAAGGCAGACGGTCCAGTGTCAGACATGGTGGAATTGCCAGTCAGACGGTCCAGTGACAGACATAGTGGAATTGCCAAGCAGACTGCCCAGTGACAGACATGGTGGAATTACAAGGCAGACGGTCCAGTGTCAGACACGGTGGAATTGCCAGACAGACGTTCCAGTGTAGGACATGGTGGAACTACAAATAGACGGTCCAGTCTCAACATGTTGGAATTGCCAGGCAGAATGTCCCGTGACAGACATGGTGGAATTGCCAGGCAGACGGTCGAGTGTCAGACACGGTGGAATTGCCAGACAGACGTTCCAGTGTAGGACATGGTGGAATTACAAATAGACGGTCCAGTCTCAACATGTTGGAATTGCCAGGCAGAATGTCCCGTGACAGACATGGTGGAATTACAAGGCATACGGTCGAGTGTGAGACATGGTGGAATTGCCAGGCAGACGGTCCAGTGTCAGATATGGTGGAATTGCCAAACAGACGTCCCTGTGTCAGACATGGTGGAATTACAAGGCAGACGGTCCAGTGTGAGACACGGTGGAATTGCGAGGCAGACGGTCCAGTGTGAGACATGGTGGATTTGCCAAACAGACGGCCCTGTGTCAGACATGGTGGAATTACAAGGCATACGGTCGAGTTTGAGACACGGTGGAATTGAGAGGCAGACGGTCCAGTGTGAGACATGGTGGATTTGCCAAACAGGCGGCCCTGTGTCAGACATGGTGGAATTGCAAGGCAGACGGTCCAGTGTGAGCCATCGTGGATTTGCCAGACAGACGGTCCAGTGTCAGTCATGGTGGAATTACAAGGCAGACGGTCCAGTGTCAGACATGTTGGATTACAAGGCAGGCAGTCCAGTGTCAGACATTGTGCATTGAAACTGCAGACGGTCCAGTGTCAGACGTGGTGGAATTACCAGGCAGGCGTTTCAATGTCAGACATGGTCAAATTGCGAGACGAACGGTCCAGTTTCAGAAATGGTGGAATTGCCAGGCAGAGGGTCTAGACTCAGATATTGTGGAATTGCCAGGCAGATGGTCCAGAGTCTGACAAGATGGAATTGCCATGCAGACTGTCCAGTGTCAGACATGGTGGAATTGTCAGGCAGACGGTCCAGTGTCAGACATGGTGGAATTGCCAGGCAGACGGTTCAGTCTCAGATATTGTGGAATTGCCAGGCAGACGGTCCAGTGTCAGACATGGTAGAATTGCCAGGCAGACGGTCTAGTGACAGACATGGTGGAATTACAAGGCAGACATTCCAATTTCAGACATGGTGGAATTGCCAGGCAGACGGCCCAGTGTCAGACATGGTTGAATTACAAGGCATACGGTGCAGAGTCAGACACGGTAGAGTTGACAGGCAGACTGTCCAGTTTCAGACATGGGGACATTGCCAGGCAGGTGGCCCAGTGCCAGACATGGTGGAATTACAAACAGTCAGTCCTTTCTCAACATGGTGGAACTGCCAGGCAGACCTTCCAATGTCAGACATGGTGGAATTGCCAGGCAGACGGTCCAGTCTCAGACATTGTGGAATTGCCAGGCAGATGGTCCAGTGTCATACATTTTGGAATTACATGGCAGACGGTCCAGTGTTAGCCATCGGGGAATTACAAGGCAGACGGGCCAGTGTCAGACATGGTGGAATTGCCAGGCAGATGGTCCATTGTCAGGCATGGTGGACTTGACAGGCAGTTTGTCTAGTTTCAGACATGGTGGAATTGCCAGGCAGACTGTCCATTGTCAGACATGATGGAATTGACAGGCAGACAGTCCAATTCCAGACATAGTGGAATTACAAAGCAGACGGCCCAGTGTCAGACATGGTGCAATTACAACTAGACGGTCCAGTCTCAGACATGGTTGAATTGACAGGCAGAATGTCCAGAGTCAGACATGGGGCAATTGCCAGGCAGACGTTCCAGTGTCAGTCATGGTGGAATTTCAACCAGACAGTCCAGTGTCAGACATGGTGGAATTACAAGGCTGAAGGTCCTGTATCAAGCATGGTGGCATTAAAAGGCATACGGTCCAGTGTCAGACATGGTGGAATTACAAGGCTGAAGGTCCTGTATCAAGCATGGTGGCATTAAAAGGAATACGTTCCAGTGTCAGACATGGTGGAATTACAAGGCTGAAGGTCCCGTATCAAGCATGGTGGCATTAAAAGGCATACGGTCCAGTGTCAGACATGGTGGAATTGCGAGGCAGAAGGTCCAGTTTCAGACATGGTGGAATTGCCAGCCAGGCGGTCCAGTGTCAGACATGGTGGAATTGCCAGGCAGACGGTCCAGTGTCAGACATGGTGGAATTGCGAGGCAGACGGTCCAGTGTCAGACATGGTGGAATTGCGAGGCAGATGGCCAGTGTCAGACATGGTGGAATTACAAGGCAGACGGACCAGTCTCAGATATTGTGGAATTGCCAGGCAGACTGTCCAGTGTCAGACATGGTGTAATTGCTATGCAGACGGTCCCGTCTCAGACATGGTAGAATTGACTGACAGACGGTCCAGTCTCAGATATTGTGAAATTGCCAGGCAGACGGTGCAGTGTCAGACATGGTGGAATTACAAGGCAGACGGTCCAGTGTCAGACATGGTGGAATTGCCAGACAGACGTTCCAGTGGCAGACCAAGGTGGAATTACAAGGCAGACATCCAGTGTCAGACATGTTGGAATTACAAGGCAGAGGGTCCAGTGGCAGACATAGTGGAATTACAAGGCAGACGGTTCAGTGTCAGACATGGCAGAATTACGAGGCCGACGGTCCAGTGTGAGACATGGTGGAATTACAAGGCAGACATCCAGTGTCAGACATTGTGCAATTGCCAGACAGACGTTCCAGTGGCAGACATCGTGGAATTAAAAGGCAGACATCCAGTGTCAGACATGGTGTAATTGCCAGGCAGATGGTCCAGTGTCAGACTTGGTGGAATTGCCAAACCGACGGCCCAGTGTTAGACATGGAGAAATTACCAAACAGACGTTCCAGTGTCAGACATGGTGGAATTACAAGGCAGACGGTCCAGTGTTAGCCATCGAGGAATTGCCAGGCAGACGGTCCAGTGTCAGACATGGTGGAATTACAAGGCCGACGGTCGAGTGTGAGACATGGTGGAATTGCCAGGCAGACGGCCCAGTGGCAGACATTGTGGAATTGCCAAACAGACGTTCCAGTGTCAGAAATGGTGGAATTGCCAGGCATAATGTCCAGTGTCAGGCATGGTGGAATTGCAAGGCAGACGGTCCAGTGTCAGACATGGTGGAATTACAAGGCAGACGGTCCAGTGTCAGACATGGTGGAATTACAAGGCAGACGGTCCAGTGTCAGACATGGTGGAATTACAAGGCAGATGGTCCAGTGTCAGACAAGGTGGAATTTCAAGGCAGAAGGTCCAGTGTCAGACGTGGATAAATTGCCAAACAGACGTTCCAGTGTCAGAGATGGTGGAATTACAAGGCAGGCAGTCCAGTGTCAGACACGGGGGATTACAAGGCAGGCGGTCCAGTTTCAGACATGGTGGGATTGCCAGGCAAGCGGTCCAGTGTCAGACACGGTGGAATTGCCAGGCAAGCGGTCCAGTGTCAGACATGGTGGAATTGTCAGGCAGACGGTCCAGTGTCAGACATGGCGGAATTGCAAGGCAGACGGTCCAGTCTCAGATATTGTGGAATTGCCAGGCAGATGTCCCAGTGTCAGACATGATGGAATTGTCAGGCAGACGGTCCAGTGTCAGACATGGCGGAATTACAAGGCAGATTGTCCAGTTTCTGACATGGTGGAATTAAAACCAGACGGTAACGTCTCAGACATGGTGGAATTGCCAGGCAGACCGTCCAGTCTCAGACATGGTGCAATTACAGCCAGACGATCCAGTCTCAACATGTTGGAATTGCCAGGCAGACCGTCCTGTGTCAGGCATGGTGGAATTGCCAGGCAGATGGTCCAGTGTCAGACATGGTTGAATTACGAGGCGAACGGTCCAGTGTGAGACATGGTGTAATTACAAGGCAGACGGTCCAGTGTCAGAAATGGTAGAATAGTCAGGCAGGCGGTCCAGTGTCAGACATGGTGGAATTACAAGGCAGACATCCAGTCTCAGACATGGTGGAATTGCCAGGCAGACGGTCCAGTGTCAGACATTGTGGATTGAAACTGCAGACGGTCCAGTTTCAGACATGGTGGAATTGCCAGGCAGACTGTCCATTTCAGACATAGTGGAATTACAAGGCAGGCGGTCCAGTGTCAGACATGGTACAGTTGTCAGGCAGACTTTCGAATTTCAGACATGTGGAAATTGCCAGGCAGACGGCCCAGTGTCAGACATGGCGGAATTGCGAGGCAGACGGTCCAGTGTCAGACGTGGTGGAATTGCCAGGCAGACGGTCCAGTGTCAGACATGGTGGAATTGCCAGGCAGACGGTCCAGTGTCAGACATGGTGGAATTGCCAGGCAAACTGTCCAGTGTCAGATATTGTGGAATTGCCAGGCAGACGGTCTAGTCTCAGATATTGTGGAATTGCCAGGCAGCATGTACAGTGTCAGACATGGTGGAATTGCCAGGCAGACGGTCCAGTGACATACATGCTGGAATTACAAGGCAGACATTCCAATTTCAGACATGGTGGAATTGCCAGGCAAACGGCCCAGTGTCAGACATGGTGGAATTACAAGGCAGACATTCCAATTTCAGACATGGTGGAATTGCCAGGCAGACTGTCCAGAGTCAGATATGGTGGAATTACAAGGCATACGGTCCAGAGTCAGACATGGTAGAGTTGCCAGGCAGACTGTCCAGTTTCAGACATAGTGGAATTGCCAGACAGACGGTCCAGTGTCAGACATGATGGAATTTGCCAGGCAGACGGTCCAGTGACAGACATGGTGGAATTACAAGGCAGACGGTTCAGTGTCAGACATGGTAGAATTCCGAGGCCGACTAGCCAGTGTGAGACATGGTGGAATTACAAGGCAGACGTTCCAGCGTCAGACATGGTGGAATTGCCAGGCAGACGGTCCAGTGTCAGACATGGTGGATTTACAAGGCATCCGTTCCAGTGTCAGACATGGGGGAATTACCAGGCAGACGGTCCAGTGTTAGCCATCGAGGAATTGCCAGGCAGACGGTCCAGTGTCAGACATGGTGGAATTACAAGGCAGATGATCCAGTGTCAGACATGGTGGAATTGCCAGGCATAATGTCCAGTGTCAGGCATGGTGGAATTTCCAGGCAGGCAGTCCAGTGTCAGACATGGTGGAATTGCCAGGCAGATTGTCCCCTGTCAGACATGGCGGAATTGCAAGGCAGACGGTCCAGTGTCAGACATGGTGGAATTGCCAGTCAGACGGTCCAGTGACAGACATAGTGGAATTGCCAAGCAGACTGCCCAGTGACAGACATGGTGGAATTACAAGGCAGACGGTCCAGTGTCAGACATGGTGGAATTTCCAGGCAGACGGTCCAGTGTCAGACATGGTGGAATTACAAGGCAGGCGGTCCAGTTTCAGATATTGTGGATTGAAACTGCAGACGGCCCAGTGTCAGACATGGTTGGATTACCAGGCAGGAGGTTCAATGTCAGACATGGTGAAATTGCCACCCAGACGGTCCTGTGTCAGCCATGGTGGAATTGTCGGGCAGACGGTCTAGTGGCAGACATGGTGGAATTGCCAGGCAGATTGTCCCCTATCAGACATGGTGGAATTGCCAGGCAGACGGTCCAGCCTCAGACATGGTGGAATTGCCAGGCAGATGGCCCAGTGTCAGACACGATGGAATTGCCAGGCAGATAGTGTCAGACATGGTGGAATTGCCAGGCATATGGTCCAGTGTCAGACATGGTGGAATTGCCAGGCAGACGGTCCAGTGACAGACATGGTGGAATTGCCTGGCACACGGTCCAATGTCAGACATGGTATGGTTGCCAGGCAGACGGTCCAGTCTCAGACATGGTGGAATTGCCAGGCATACGGTCCAGTGACAGACATGGTGGAATCACAAGGCAGACGGTCCAATTTCAGACATGGTGGAATTGGCAGTCAGACGGCCCAGATTCAGACATGGTGGAATTACAAGGCTGACGGACCAGTCTCAGATACTGTGGCAATTGCCAGGCAGACGGTCCAGTGTCAGACATGGTGGAATTGCGAGGCTGAGCGGCCAGTCTCAGATATTGAATAATTGCCAGGCAGATGGGCCAGTGTCAGACATGGTGGAATTGTTATGCAGACGGTCCCGTCTCAGACATCGTAGAATTGCCTGGCAGACAGTCCAGTCTCAGATATTGTGGAATTGCCAGACAGATTGTCCAGTGTCAGACATGGTGGAATTACAATGCAGACGGTCCAGAGTCAGACTTGGTGAAATTGCCAGGCAGACGGTCCAGTGACAGACATGGTGGAATTGACAGGCAGGCAGTCCAGTGTCAGACATGGTGGAATTGCCAGGCAGACTGTCCAGTTTCAGATATGGGGAAATTGCCAGGCAGACGGCCCAGTGTTAGACATGGTGGAATTACAACAAGACGGTCCAGTCTCAGACATGGTTGAATTGACAGGCAGAATGTCCAGAGTCAGACATGGTAGAGATGACAGGCAGACTGTCCAGTTTCAGACATGGGGCAATTGCCAGGCAGACGGCCCAGTGTCAGACATGGTGGAATTACAACAAGACGGTCCAGTGTCAGACATTCTGCAATTGCAAGACAGACAGTCCAATGTCAGACATGGTAGGGTTGCCAGACAGACGTTCCAGTGTCAGACATGGTGGATTTGCCGGGCATACGGTCCAGTCTCAGATATTGAATAATTGCCAGACAGACGTTCCAGTGTCAGACATGGTGGAATTGCCGGGCAGACCGTCCAGTCTCAGATATTGAATAATTGCCAGCCAGATGGGCCAGTGTCAGACAGGGTGGAATTGCAATGCAGACGGTCCCGTCTCAGACATGGTCGGATTGCCAGGCAGGAGGTTCAATGTCAGACATGGTGAAATTGCCACCCAGACGGTCCAGTGTCAGATATGGTGGAATTGTCGGGCAGACGGTCCAGTTTCAGACATGGTGAAATTGCCAGGCAGACGGTCCAGTGACAGACATGGTGGAATAGACAGGCAGGCAGTCTCGTGGCAGACATGGTGGAATTGCCAGGCAGACTGTCCAGTTTCAGATATGGGGAAATTGCCAGGCAGATGGGCCAGAGTCAGACATGGTGGAATTACAAGGTAGACGGTCCAATTTCAGAAATGGTGGAATTTCCAGGCAGACGGCACAGGTTCGGACATGGTGCAAATGCCAGGCAGACGGCCCAGTGTCAGACATTGTGGAATTACAAGACAGACGGCCCAGTGTAAGACATGGTGGAATTACAAGGCAGACGGTCCAGAGTCAAACATGGTGAAATTGCCAGGCAGACGGCCCAGTGTCAGACATGGTGGAATTACAAGGCAGACGCTCCAGTGTCAGACATGGGGAAATTGCCACGCAGACGGTCCTGTGTCAGACACGGTGGAATTACAAGGCAGACATCCAGTGTCAGAGATGCTGCAATTGCCAGAAGACGTTCCAGTGTCAGACATGGTGGAATTGCTATGCAGACGGTCCCGTCTCAAACATGGTAGAATTGCATGGCAGACGGTCCAGTCACAGACATGGTGGAATTACAAGGCAGGCGGTCCAATTTCAGACATGGTGGAATTGCCAGGCAGACGTTCTAGTGGCAGACATGGTGGAATTGCAAAACAGACGGCCCAATGATAGACAATGGAGAAATTACCAAACAGACGTTCCAGTGTCAGACATGGTGGAATTACAAGGCAGACGGTCCAGTGTTAGCCATCGAGGAATTGCCAGGCAGACGGTCCAGTGTCAGACATGGTGGAATTGCCAGGCAGACGGCCCAGTTTCAGACATGGTGGAATTACAAGGCAGACGGCCCAGTGTCAGACATGGTGGAATTGCCAGGCAGACGGTCCAGTGTCAGACATGGTGGAATTGCCAAACAGACGGCCCAGTGTTAGACATGGAGAAATTACCAAACAGACGTTCCACTGGCAGACATGGTGGAATTACAAGGCAGACAGTCCAGTGTCAGACATGGTGGAATTACGAGGCCGACGGTCCAGTGTGAGACATGTTGGAATTGCCAGGCAGACGGCCCAGTGGCAGACATGGTGGAATTGCCAGACAGAGGGCCCAGTGCCAGACATGGAGAAATTGCCAAACAGACATTCCAGTGTCAGAAATGGTGGAATTGCCAGGCATAATGTCCAGTGTCAGACATGGTGGAATTACAAGGCACGAGGTCCAGTCTCAGACATGGTGGAATTTCTACGCAGACAGTCCAGTGTCAGACATGGTGGATTTCAAGGCAGGCGGTCCAGTTTCAGATAGTGTGGATTGAAACTGCAGACGGTCCAGTCTCAGACATGGTTGAATTACCAGGCAGGAGGTTCAATGTCAGACATGGTGAAATTACCACCCAGACGGTCCAGTGTCAGACATGGTGGAATTGTCGGGCAGACGGTCCAGTGTCAGACATGGTGGAATTGCCAGGCAGACGGTCCAGTGTCAGACACGGTGGAATTACAAGGCTGACGGTCCAGTGTCAGACATGGTGGAATTACAAGGCTGAAGTTCCAGTGTCAGACATGGTGGAATTACAAGGCAGACTGTCCAGTGTCAGACATGGTGGAATTGCCAGGCAGAGGGCCCAGTGTCAGACATGGTGGAATTACCAGGCAGTGGGCCAAGTGTCATACATCGTGGAATTACCAGGCATATGGTCCATATCAGACATTGTGTAATTGCCAGGCAGACGGTCCAGTGTCAGAAATGGTTGGATTGCCAGGCAGACGGTCCAGTGTCAGACATGGTGTAATTTCCAGGCAGACGGTCCAGTATCAGACATGTTGGAATTGCTAGGCAGACGGTCCAGTATCAGACATGATGGAATTGCCAGGCAGACGGTCCAGGGTCAGATATGGCGGAATTGCAAGGCAGACTGTCCAGTGTCAGACATTTTGGAATTGCCAGGCAGACGGCCCAGTGTCAGACATGGTGGAATTGCCAGACAGAGGGCCCAGTGCCAGACATGGAGAAATTGCCAAACAGACATTCCAGTGTCAGAAATGGTGGAATTGCCAGGCATAATGTCCAGTGTCAGACATGGTGGAATTACAAGGCACGAGGTCCAGTCTCAGACATGGTGGAATTTCTACGCAGACAGTCCAGTGTCAGACATGGTGGATTTCAAGGCAGGCGGTCCAGTTTCAGATAGTGTGGATTGAAACTGCAGACGGTCCAGTCTCAGACATGGTTGAATTACCAGACAGGAGGTTCAATGTCAGACATGGTGAAATTACCACCCAGACGGTCCAGTGTCAGACATGGTGGAATTGTCGGGCAGACGGTCCAGTGTCAGACATGGTGGAATTGCCAGGCAGACGGTCCAGTGTCAGACACGGTGGAATTACAAGGCTGACGGTCCAGTGTCAGACATGGTGGAATTACAAGGCTGAAGTTCCAGTGTCAGACATGGTGGAATTACAAGGCAGACTGTCCAGTGTCAGACATGGTGGAATTGCCAGGCAGAGGGCCCAGTGTCAGACATGGTGGAATTACCAGGCAGTGGGCCAAGTGTCATACATCGTGGAATTACCAGGCATATGGTCCATATCAGACATTGTGTAATTGCCAGGCAGACGGTCCAGTGTCAGAAATGGTTGGATTGCCAGGCAGACGGTCCAGTGTCAGACATGGTGTAATTTCCAGGCAGACGGTCCAGTATCAGACATGTTGGAATTGCTAGGCAGACGGTCCAGTATCAGACATGATGGAATTGCCAGGCAGACGGTCCAGGGTCAGATATGGCAGAATTACAAGGCAGACTGTCCAGTGTCAGACATTTTGGAATTGCCAGACAGACGGTCCAGCGTCAGGCATGGTTGAATTACAAGGCAGACGGCCCAGTGTCAGACATGGTGGAATTGCCAGGCAGATGGTCCAGTGTCAGACCTGGTGGAATCACAAGGCAGACGGTCCAGTGTCAGACATGGTGGAATTGCCAGGCAGACGCTCCAGTGTCAGACTTGGTGAATTACAAGGCAGACGGTCCAGTGTCAGACATTTTGGAATTGCCAGACAGACGGTCCAGCGTCAGACATGGTTGAATTACAAGGCAGACGGTCCAGTGTCAGACATGGTGGAATTGCCAGGCAGACGGTCCAGTGTCAGTAATGTTGGGACTCCAGGGCAGACAGTCCAGTGTGAGGCATGGTTGAGTTGCCAGCAGACGGTCCAGTGTCAGACATGGTGGAATTACAAGGCAGACGGTCCAGATTCACACATGGTGGATTTGTCTAGCAGACGGTGCACTCTCAGACGTGGTGGATTGCCAGGCAGACGGTCCAGTGTCAGACTTTGTGGAATTGCCAGACAGACGGTCCAGTGTCAGACATGGTGGATTTGTCTAGCAGACGGTCCAGTGTCAGACATGGTGCAATAACAAGGCAAACGGTCCAGTGTCAGAAATAGTTGAATTGCCAGGCAGACGGCCCAGTGTCAGTCATGGTGGAATTTCCAGGCAGACGGTCCAGTGTCAGACATGGTGGAATTACGAGGCCGGCGGTCCAGTGTGAGACATGGTGGAATTTCCAGGCAGACGGCCCAGTGTCAGACATATTGGAATTATAAGGCAGACGGTTCAGTGTGAGACAAGTTGGAATTGCCAGGCAGAGGGTCCAGTGTCAGACATGATGGAATTGCCAGGCAGACGGTCCAGTCCCAGATATGGTGGAATTGCCAGGCAGACGGTCCAGTCCCAGACATGGTGGAATTGCCAGGCATAATGTCCAGTGTCAGACACGGTGGAATTACAAGGCAGACGGTCCAGTCTCAGACACGGTGGAATTACAAGGCAGACGGTCCAGTCTCAGACATGGTGGAATTTCTAGGCAGACAGTCCTGTGTCAGACGTGGTGGAATTGCTATGCAGATGGTCCCGTCTCAGACATGGAAGAATTGCCTGGCTGACGGTCCAGTCTCAGACATGGTGGAATTACAAGGCAGACGGCCCAGTGTCAGACATATTGGAATTATAAGGCAGACGGTTCAGTGTCAGACATGGTAGAATTACGAGGCCGACGGTCCAGTGTGAGACATGTTGGAATTGCCAGGCAGAGGGTCCAGTGTCAGACATGATGGAATTGCCAGGCAGACGGTCCAGTCCCAGATATGGTGGAATTGCCAGGCAGACGGTCCAGTCCCAGACATGGTGGAATTGCCAGGCATAATGTCCAGTGTCAGACACGGTGGAATTACAAGGCAGACGGTCCAGTCTCAGACACGGTGGAATTACAAGGCAGACGGTCCAGTCTCAGACATGGTGGAATTTCTAGGCAGACAGTCCTGTGTCAGACGTGGTGGAATTACAAGGCAGGCGGTCCAGTTTCAGATAGTGTGGATTGAAACTGCAGACGGCCCAGTGTTAGAAATGGTTGGATTGCCAGGCAGACGGTCCACTTTCAGACATGGTGTAATTGCCAGGCAGACGGTCCAGTATCAGACATGTTGGAATTGCTAGGCAGACGGTCCAGTATCAGACATGATGGAATTGCCAGGCAGACGGTCCAGGGTCAGATATGGCGGAATTACAAGGCAGACTGTCCAGTGTCAGACATTTTGGAATTGCCAGACAGACGGTCCAGCGTCAGGCATGGTTGAATTACAAGGCAGACGGCCCAGTGTCAGACATGGTGGAATTGCCAGGCAGACGGTCCAGTGTCAGACCTGGTGGAATTACAAGGCAGACGGTCCAGTGTCAGACATGGTTGAATTGCCAGCAGACGGTCCAGTGTCAGACATGGTGGAATTACAAGGCAGACGGTCCAGATTCACACATGGTGGATTTGTCTAGCAGACGGTGCACTCTCAGACGGGGTGGATTGCCAGGCAGACGGTCCAGTGTCAGACTTTGTGGAATTGCCAGACAGACGGTCCAGTGTCAGACATGGTGGATTTGTCTAGCAGACGGTCCAGTGTCAGTCATGGTGGAATTACAAGGCAAACGGTCCAGTGTCAGACATGGTGCAATTGCAAGGCAAACGGTCCAGTATCAATCATGGTGGCATTAAAAGGCAGACGATCCAGTGTCAGAAATAGTTGAATTGCCAGGCAGACGGCCCAGTGTCAGTCATGGTGGAATTACGAGGCCGGCGGTCCAGTGTGAGACATGGTGCAATTACAAGGCAGATATCCAGTGTCAGACATGCTGCAATTGCCAGACAGACGTTCCAGTGTCAGACATGGTGGAATTGCCAGGCAGACCGTCCAGTCTCAGATATTGAAGAATTGCCAGGCAGATGGGCCATTGTCAGACAGGGTGGAATTGCTATGCAGATGGTCCCGCCTCAGACATATTAGAATTGCCTGGCTGACGGTCCAGTCTCAGACATGGTGGAATTGCCAAGCAGACGGCCCAGTTTCAGACATGGTGGAATTGCCAAGCAGACGGCTCAGTTTCAGACATGGTGGAATTATAAGGCAGACGGTTCAGTATCAGACATGGTAGAATTACGAGGCCGACGGTCCAGTGTGAGACATGGTGGAATTATAAGGCAGACATTCAGTGTCAGACATGCTGCAATTGCCAGACAGACGGTCCAGTGGCAGACATGGTGGAATTACAAGGCAGACATCCAGTGTCAGACATGTTGGAATTGCCAGGCAGACGGCCCAGTTTCAGACATGGAGAAATTGCCAAACAGACGTTCCAGTGTCAGACATGTTGGAATTACAAGGCAGACGGTTCAGTGATAGACATGGTGGAATTACAAGGCAGACGGTTCAGTGTCAGACATGGTGGAATTACAAGGCAGACATCCAGTGTCAGATATGTTGGAATTCAAGGCAGACGGTCCAGTGTCAGACATGGGGGAATTACCAGGCAGACGGTCCAGTGTTAGCCATCGAGGAATTGCCAGGCAGACGGTCCAGTGTCAGACATGGTGGAATTACAAGGCAGACGGTCCAGTGTCAGACATGGTGGAATAACAAGGCAGACGGTCCAGTGTCAGACATGGTGGAATTTCCAGGCAGACGGTCCAGTGTCAGACATGTTGGAATTGCCAGGCAGGCGGTCCAGTGTCAGACATGGGGGAATTCAAGGCAGGCGGTCCAGTGTCAGACATGGGGGAATTACCAGGCAGACGGTCCAGTGTTAGCCATCGAGGAATTGCCAGGCAGACGGTCCAGTGTCAGACATGGTGGAATTACAAGGCAGACGGTCCAGTGTCAGACATGGTGGAATTACAAGGCAGACGGCCCAGTGCCAGACGTGGAGAAATTGCCAAACAGATGTTCCAGTGTCAGAAATGGTGGAATAGCCAGGCATCATTTCCAGTGTCAGACATGGTGGAATTACAAGGCAGGCGGTCCAGTGTCAGTCATGGTGGAATTTCCAGGCAGACATCCAGTGTCAGAAATGGTGGAATTGCCAGGCATAATGTCCAGTGTCAGACATGGTGGAATTTCCAGGCAGGCAGTCCAGTCTCAGACATGGTGGATTACAAGGCAGGCGGCCCAGTTTCAGATAGTGTGGATTGAAACTGCAGGCGGCCCAGTGTCAGACATGGTTGGATTACCAGGCAGGAGGTTCAATGTCAGACATGGTGAAATTACCAGCCAGACGGTCCAGTGTCAGACATGGTGGAATTGTCGGGCAGACGGTCCAGTGTCAGACATGGTGGAATTTCCAGGCAGATTGTCCCCTTTCAGACATGGTGGAATTGCCAGGCAGACGGTCCAGTCTCAGACATGGTGGACTTGCCAGGCAGATGGCCCAGTGTCAGACATGATGGAATTGCCAGGCAGATGGTCCAGTGTCAGACATGGTGGAATTGTGAGGCAGCTGGTCCACTGTCAGACATGGTGCAATTGCCAGGCAGACGGTCCAGTGACAGACATGGTGGAATTGCCTGGCACACGGACCAGTCTCAGACATGGTGGAATTGCCAGGCAGATGGTCCAGTGACAGACATGGTGGAATTGCCTGGCACACGGTCCAGTGTCAGACATGGTAGGGTTGCCGGGCAGACGGTCCAGTGTAAGACATGGTGGAATTACAAGGCAGACGGTCCAATTTCAGACATGGTGGAATTGCAAGTCAGACGGCCCAGATTCAGACATGGTGGAATTACAAGGCAGACGGTCCAGAGTCAGACATGGTAGAGTTGCCAGGCAGATTGTCCAGTTTCAGACATGGGGAAATTGCCAGGCAGACGGCCCAGTGTCACACATGGTGGAATTAAAACCAGACGGTCCAGTCTCAGACATGGAGGAATTGCCAGGCAGACGGTCCAGTCTCAACATGTTGGAATTGCCAGGCAGACCGTCCTGTGTCAGACATGGTGGATTTACAAGGCATACGGTCCAGTGTCAGACATGATGGAATTGCCAGGCAGACGGTCCAGTGTCAGACCTGGTGGAATTACAAGGCACACGGTCCAGTGTCAGACATGGTGGAATTGCCAGTCAGACGCTCCAGTGTCGCACATCGTGGAATTACCAGGCATATGGTCCACATCAGTCATGGTGTAATTGGATGTTTGGATTGCCAGGCAGAGGGTCCACTTTCAGACATGGTGGAATTGCCAGGCAGGCGGTCCAGTATCAGACATGGTTGAATTACAAGACAGTCGGTCCAGTTTCAGACATGATGGAATTGCCAGGCAGACGGTCCAGGGTCAGACATGGTGGAATTACAAGGCAGACTGTCCAGTGTCAGACATTTTGGAATTGCCAGACAGACGGTCCAGCGTCAGACATGATTGAATTACAAGGCAGACGGATAAGTTTCAGACATGGTGGAAAACCCAGGCAGACAGTTCATTGTCAGACATGGTGGAATTGCCAGGCATACGGTCCAGTGTCAGACCTGGTGGAATCACAAGGCAGACGGTCCAGTGTCAGACATGGTGGAATTGCCAAGCAGACAGTCCAGTGTCAGTAATGTTGGGACTCCCAGGCAGACAGTCCAGTGTCAGGCATGGTTGAATTGCCAGCAGATGGTCCAGTGTCAGACATGGTGGAATTACAAGGCAGATGCTCCAGTCACATACAAGGTGGAATTGCCTGGTAGACGGTCCAGTGTCAGATATGGTGGAATCGCCAGACAGACGGTCCAGATTCACACATGGTGGATTTGTCTTGCAGACGGTGCACTCTCAGACGTGGTGGATTGCCAGGCAGACGGTCCAGTGTCAGGCTTGGTGGAATTGCCAGGCAGGCGGTCCAGTGTCAGACATGGTGCAATTGCAAGGCAAACGGTCCAGTATCAATCATGGTGGCATTAAAAGGCAGACGATCCAGTCTCAGACATGGAGGAATTGCCAGGCAGACGGTACAGTCTCAGACATGGAGGAATTGCCAGGCAGACGGTCCAGTCTCAGACATGGTGGAATTACAACCAGACGGTCCAGTCTCAACATGTTGGAATTGCCAGGCAGACCGTCCTGTGTCAGACATGGTGGATTTACAAGGCATACGGTCCAGTGTCAGACATGATGGAATTGCCAGGCAGACGGTCCAGTGTCAGACCTGGTGGAATTACAAGGCACACGTTCCAGTGTCAGACATGGTGGAATTGCCAGTCAGACGCTCCAGTGTCGCACATCGTGGAATTACCAGGCATATGGTCCACATCAGTCATGGTGTAATTGGATGTTTGGATTGCCAGGCAGAGGGTCCACTTTCAGACATGGTGGAATTGCCAGGCAGGCGGTCCAGTATCAGACATGGTTGAATTACAAGACAGTCGGTCCAGTTTCAGACATGATGGAATTGCCAGGCAGACGGTCCAGGGTCAGACATGGTGGAATTACAAGGCAGACTGTCCAGTGTCAGACATTTTGGAATTGCCAGACAGACGGTCCAGCGTCAGACATGATTGAATTACAAGGCAGACGGATAAGTTTCAGACATGGTGGAAAACCCAGGCAGACAGTTCATTGTCAGACATGGTGGAATTGCCAGGCATACGGTCCAGTGTCAGACCTGGTGGAATCACAAGGCAGACGGTCCAGTGTCAGACATGGTGGAATTGCCAAGCAGACAGTCCAGTGTCAGTAATGTTGGGACTCCCAGGCAGACAGTCCAGTGTCAGGCATGGTTGAATTGCCAGCAGATGGTACAGTGTCAGACATGGTGGAATTACAAGGCAGAAGCTCCAGTCACATACAAGGTGGAATTGCCTGGTAGACGGTCCAGTGTCAGATATGGTGGAATCGCCAGACAGACGGTCCAGATTCACACATGGTGGATTTGTCTTGCAGACGGTGCACTCTCAGACGTGGTGGATTGCCAGGCAGACGGTCCAGTGTCAGGCTTGGTGGAATTGCCAGGCAGACGGTCCAGTGTCAGGCTTGGTGGAATTGCAAGGCAAACGGTCCAGTATCAATCATGGTGGCATTAAAAGGCAGACGATCCAGTGTCATAAATAGTTGAATTGCCAGGCAGACGGCCCAGTGTCAGACATGGTGGAATTACGAGGCCGGCGGTCCAGTGTGAGACATGGTGCAATTACAAGGCAGACATCCAGTTTCAGACATGCTGCAATTGCCAGACAGACGTTCCAGTGTCAGACATGGTGGAATTGCCAGGCAGACCGTCCAGTCTCAGATATTGAATAATTGCCAGGCAGATGGGCCATTGTCAGACATGGTCGAATTGCCTGGCTGACGGTCCAGTCTCAGACATGGTGGAATTACAAGGCAGACGGTCCAATTTCAGACATGGTGGAATTGCCAAGCAGACGGCCCAGTTTCAGACATGGTGGAATTACAAGGCAGACGGCCCAGTGTCAGACATGTTGGAATTATAAGGCAGACGGTTCAGTGTCAGTCATGGTGGAATTTCCAGGCAGACGGTCCAGCGTCAGACATGGTGGAATTACGAGGCCGAAGGTCGAGTGTGAGACATGGTGGAATTACGAGGCCGGCGGTCCAGTGTGTGACATGGTGGAATTACAAGGCAGACATCCAGTGTCAGACATGCTGCAATTGCCAGACAGACGTTCCAGTGTCAGACATGGTGGAATTTCCAGGCAGACCGTCCAGTCTCAGATATTGAATAATTGCCAGGCAGATGGGCCAGTGTCAGACATGGTGGAATTGCTATGCAGACGGTCCCGTCTCAGACCTGGTAGAATTTCCTGGCAGACGGCACAGGTTCGGACATGGTGCAATTGCCAGGCAGACGGCCCAGTCTCAGACATGGTGGAATTACAAGGCAGACGGTCCAGAGTCAGACATGGTGGAATTACAAGGCAGACGGTCCAGAGTCAGACATGGTAAAATTGCCAGGCAGACGGTCCAGTGACAGACATGGTGGAATTGACAGGCAGGCAGTCCAGTGTCAGACATGGTGGAATTGCCAGGCAGACTGTCCAGTTTCAGATATGGGGAAATTGCCAGGCAGACGGCCCAGTGTCAGACATGGTGGAATTACAACCAGACGGTCCAGTCTCAGACATGGTTGAATTGACAGGCATTATGTCCAGAGTCAGACATGGTAGAGATGACAGGCAGACTGTCCAGTTTCAGACATGGGGCATTTGACAGGCAGACGGCACAATGTCAGACATGGTGGAATTACAACCAGACGGTCCAGTGTCAGACATGGTGGAATTACAAGGCAGACGGTCCAGTCACATACATGGTGGAATTACAACCAGAGGGTCCAATGTCAGACATGGTGGAATTACAAGGAAGACGGTCCAGTCACATACATGGTGGAATTACAAGGCTGAAGGTCCAGTATCAAGCATGGTGGCATTAAAAGGCAGACGATCCAGTGTCAGACATGGTGGAATTTCCAGGCAGACAGTCCAGTCACAGACATGGTGGAATTTCCAGGCAGACGGTCCAGTCACAGACATGGTGGAATTGCCAGGCAGACGGTCCAGTCACAGACATGGTGGAATTTCCAGGCAGACGGTCCAGTTTCAGATATGGTGGATTTGTCTGGCAGGCGGTCCAGTGTCAGACATGGTGGAATTGCTAGGCAGACGGTCCAGTATCAGACATGGTTGAATTCCAAGACAGTCGGTCCAGTTTCAGACATGATGGAATTGCCAGGCAGACGGTCCAGGGTCAGATATGGCGGAATTACAAGGCAGACGGTCCAGTGTCAGACATTTTGGAATTGCCAGACAGACGGTCCAGCGTCAGACATGGTTGAATTACAAGGCAGACGGCCCAGTTTCAGACATGGTGGAATTGCCAGGCAGACTGTCCAGTTTCAAATATGGGGAAATTGCCAAGCAGACGGTCCAGTCTCAGACATGGTTGAATTCACAGGCAGAAAGTCCAGAGTCAGACATGGTAGAGATGACAGGCAGACTGTCCAGTTTCAGACATGGGGCAATTGCCAGGCAGACGGCCCAGTCTCAGACATGGTGGAATTACAACCAGACGGTCCAGTGTCAGACATGGTGGAATTGCCAGGCAGACGGTTCAGTTTCAGATATGGTGGATTTGTCCGGCAGGTCCAGTGTCAGGCATGGTGGAATTGCCGTGCAGAAGGTCCAGTTTCAGTAATGTTGGGAATCCCAGGCAGACTGTCCAGTGTCAGGCATGGTGGAATTCCCAGGCCGACAATCCAGTTTCAGACATGGTGGAATTGCCAGGCTGACGGTCCAGTGTCAGACATGGTGGAATTGCCAGCAGACTGTCCAGTGTCAGACATGGTGGAATTACAAGGCTGACTGTCCAGTGTCAGACATGGTGGAATTACAAGGCTGAAGTTCCAGTGTCAGACATGGTGGAATTACAAGGCTGACTGTCCAGTGTCAGACATGGTGGAATTACAAGGCTGAAGTTCCAGTGTCAGACATGGTGGAATTACCAGGCAGACTGTCCAGTGTCAGACATGGTGGATTTGCCAGGCAGAGGGCCCAATGTCAGACATGGTAGAATTACCAGGCAGTGGGCCAAGTTTCATACATCGTGGAATTACCAGGCATATTGTTCATATCAGACATGGTGTAATTGCTAGGCAGACGGTCCAGTCTCAGAAATGATTGGATTGCCAGGCAAACGGTCCACTTTCAGACATGGTGTAATTGCCAGGCAGACGGTCCAGTGTCAGACATGATGGAATTGCCAGGCAGACGGTCCAGGGTCAGACATGGTTGAATTACAAGGCAGACGGCCTAGTGTCAGACATGGTGGAATTGCCAGACAGACGGTCCAGTCTCAGACCTGGTGGAATTACAAGGCAGACGGTCCAGTGTCAGACATGGTGGAATTGCGAGGTAGAAGGTCCAGTTTCAGTAATGTTTGGAATCCCAGGCAGGCTGTCCAGTGTCAGGCATGGTGGAATTCCCAGGCAGACAATCCAGTGTCAGACATGGTGGAATTGCGAGGCAGAAGGTCCAGTTTCAGACATGGTGGAATTACTAGGCTAACCGTCCAGTGTCAGACATGGTGGAATTGCCAGGCAGAGAGCCCAGTGTCAGACATGGTGGAATTGCCAGGCAGCGGGCCCACTGTCAAACATGGTGGAATTACCAGGCAGCGGGCCAAGTGTCATACATCGTGGATTTACCAGGCATATGGTCCATCTCAGACATGGTGTAATTGCCAGGCAGACGGTCCAGTGTCAGAAATGGTTTGATTGCCAGGCAGACGGTCCACTTTCAGACATCGTGTAATTGCCACGCAGACGGTCCAGTATCAGACATGTTGGAATTGCTAGGCAGACGGTCCAGTATCAGACATGGTTGAATTCCAAGACAGTCGGTCCAGTTTCAGACAAGATGGAATTGCCAGGCAGACGGTCCAGGGTCAGATATGGCGGAATTACAAGGCAGACGGTCCAGTGTCAGACATGGTGGAATTACAACCAGACGGTCCAGTGTCAGATATGGTGGAATTACAACCAAAGGGTCCAATGTCAGACATGGTGGAATTACAAGGCAGACGGTCCAGTCACATACATGGTGGAATTACAAGGCTGAAGGTCCAGTATCAAGCATGGTGGCATTAAAAGGCAGACGGTCCAGTGTCAGACATGGTGGAATTGCCAGGCAGACAGTCCAGTCACAGACATGGTGGAATTTCCGGCAGACGGTCCAGTTTCAGATATGGTGGATTTGTCTGGCAGGCGGTCCAGTGTCAGACATGGTGGAATTGCAGGGCAGAAGGTCCAGTTTCAGTAATGTTGGGAATCCCAGGCAGACTGTCCAGTGTCAGGCATGATGGAATTCCCAGGCAGACAATCCAGTGTCAGACATGGTGGAATTGCCAGGCAGACGGCCCAGTGTCAGACATGGTGGAATTACAAGGCAGACGGCCCAGTTTCAGACATGGTGGAATTACAAGGCAGACGGTCCAGAGTCAGACATGGTGAAATTGCCAGTCAGACGGTCCAGTGTCAGACATGATGGAATTGCCAGGCAGACGGTCCAGTCCCAGACATGGTGGAATTGCCAGGCAGACGGCCCAGTGCCAGACATGGAGAAATTACCAAACAGACGTAACAGTGTCAGAAATGGTGGAATTGCCAGGCATAATGTAAAGTGTCAGACATGGTGGAATTTCCAGGCAGACAGTCCAGTGTCAGACATGGTGGATTACAAGGCAGGCGGTCCAGTTTCAGATAGTGTGGATTGAAACTGCAGACGGCCCAGTGTCAGACATGGTTGAATTACCAGGCAGGAGGTTCAATGTCAGACATGGTGAAATTACCACCCAGACGGTCCAGTGTCAGACATGGTGGAATTGTCGGGCAGACGGTCCAGTGTCAGAAATGGTGGAATTTCCAGGCAGATTGTCCCCTTTCAGACAAGGTGGAATTGCCAGGCAGACGGTCCAGTCTCAGACATGGTGGAATTGCCAGGCAGATGGTCCAGTGTCAGACATGGTGGAATTGTGAGGCAGATGGTCCAGTGTCAGACATGGTGGAATTGCCAGGCAGACGGTCCAGTGACAGACATGGTGGAATTGCCAGGCAGACGGTCCAGTGACAGACATGGTGGAATTACAAGGCAGACGTTCCAATTTCAGACATGGTGGAATTGCCAGTCAGTCGGCACAGATTCAGACATGGTGGAATTACAAGGCAGACGGTCCAGAGTCAGACATGGTAGAGTAGCCAGCAGACGGCCTAGTGTCAGACATGGTGGAATTGCCAGGCAGACGGTCCAGTCTCAGACCTGGTGGAATTACAAGGCAGACGGTCCAGTGTCAGACATGGTGGAATTGCGAATTAGAAGGTCCAGTTTCAGTAATGTTTGGAATCCCAGGCAGGCTGTCCAGTGTCAGGCATGGTGGAATTCCCAGGCTGACAATCCAGTGTCAGACATGGTGGAATTGCGAGGCAGAAGGTCCAGTTTCAGACATGGTGGAATTACAAGGCTAACCGTCCAGTGTCAGACATGGTTGAATTACAAGGCAGACGGCCCAGTTTCAGACATGGTGGAATTGCCAGGCAGACGGTCCAGTGTCAGACATGGGGCAATTGCCTGGCAGACGGCCCAGTGACAGACATGGTGGAATTGACAGGCAGGCAGTCCAGTGTCAGACTTGGTGGAATTGCCAGGCAGACTGTCCAGTTTCAAATATGGGGAAATTGCCAGGCAGACGGTCCAGTCTCAGACATGGTTGAATTCACAGGCAGAAAGTCCAGAGTCAGACATGGTAGAGATGACAGGCAGACTGTCCAGTTTCAGACATGGGGCAATTGCCAGGCAGACGGACCAGTCTCAGACATGGTGGAATTACAACCAGACGGTCCAGTGTCAGACATGGTGGAATTGCCAGGCAGACGGTTCAGTTTCAGATATGGTGGATTTGTCCGGCAGGTCCAGTGTCAGGCATGGTGGAATTGCCGTGCAGAAGGTCCAGTTTCAGTAATGTTGGGAATCCCAGGCAGACTGTCCAGTGTCAGGCATGGTGGAATTCCCAGGCCGACAATCCAGTTTCAGACATGGTGGAATTGCCAGGCTGACGGTCCAGTGTCAGACATGGTGGAATTGCCAGCAGACTGTCCAGTGTCAGACATGGTGGAATTACAAGGCTGACTGTCCAGTGTCAGACATGGTGGAATTACAAGGCTGAAGTTCCAGTGTCAGACATGGTGGAATTACAAGGCTGACTGTCCAGTGTCAGACATGGTGGAATTACAAGGCTGAAGTTCCAGTGTCAGACATGGTGGAATTACCAGGCAGACTGTCCAGTGTCAGACATGGTGGATTTGCCAGGCAGAGGGCCCAATGTCAGACATGGTAGAATTACCAGGCAGTGGGCCAAGTTTCATACATCGTGGAATTACCAGGCATATTGTTCATATCAGACATGGTGTAATTGCTAGGCAGACGGTCCAGTCTCAGAAATGATTGGATTGCCAGGCAAACGGTCCACTTTCAGACATGGTGTAATTGCCAGGCAGACGGTCCAGTGTCAGACATGATGGAATTGCCAGGCAGACGGTCCAGGGTCAGACATGGTTGAATTATAAGGCAGACGGCCTAGTGTCAGACATGGTGGAATTGCCAGACAGACGGTCCAGTCTCAGACCTGGTGGAATTACAAGGCAGACGGTCCAGTGTCAGACATGGTGGAATTGCGAGGTAGAAGGTCCAGCTTCAGTAATGTTTGGAATCCCAGGCAGGCTGTCCAGTGTCAGGAATGGTGGAATTCCCAGGGAGACAATCCAGTGTCAGACATGGTGGAATTGCGAGGCAGAAAGTCCAGTTTCAGACATGGTGGAATTACAAGGCTAACCGTCCAGTGTCAGACATGGTGGAATTGCCAGGCAGAGAGCCCAGTGTCAGACATGGTGGAATTGCCAGGCAGCGGGCCCACTGTCAAACATGGTGGAATTACCAGGCAGCGGGCCAAGTGTCATACATCGTGGATTTACCAGGCATATGGTCCATCTCAGACATGGTGTAATTGCCAGGCAGACGGTCCAGTGTCAGAAATGGTTTGATTGCCAGGCAGACGGTCCACTTTCAGACATCGTGTAATTGCCACGCAGACGGTCCAGTATCAGACATGTTGGAATTGCTAGGCAGACGGTCCAGTATCAGACATGGTTGAATTCCAAGACAGTCGGTCCAGTTTCAGACAAGATGGAATTGCCAGGCAGACGGTCCAGGGTCAGATATGGCGGAATTACAAGGCAGACGGTCCAGTGTCAGACATGGTGGAATTACAACCAGACGGTCCAGTGTCAGATATGGTGGAATTACAACCAAAGGGTCCAATGTCAGACATGGTGGAATTACAAGGCAGACGGTCCAGTCACATACATGGTGGAATTACAAGGCTGAAGGTCCAGTATCAAGCATGGTGGCATTAAAAGGCAGACGGTCCAGTGTCAGACATGGTGGAATTGCCAGGCAGACAGTCCAGTCACAGACATGGTGGAATTTCCGGCAGACGGTCCAGTTTCAGATATGGTGGATTTGTCTGGCAGGCGGTCCAGTGTCAGACATGGTGGAATTGCAGGGCAGAAGGTCCAGTTTCAGTAATGTTGGGAATCCCAGGCAGACTGTCCAGTGTCAGGCATGATGGAATTCCCAGGCAGACAATCCAGTGTCAGACATGGTGGAATTGCCAGGCAGACGGCCCAGTGTCAGACATGGTGGAATTACAAGGCAGACGGCCCAGTTTCAGAAATGGTGGAATTACAAGGCAGACGGTCCAGAGTCAGACATGGTGAAATTGCCAGTCAGACGGTCCAGTGTCAGACATGATGGAATTGCCAGGCAGACGGTCCAGTCCCAGACATGGTGGAATTGCCAGGCAGACGGCCCAGTGCCAGACATGGAGAAATTACCAAACAGACGTAACAGTGTCAGAAATGGTGGAATTGCCAGGCATAATGTAAAGTGTCAGACATGGTGGAATTTCCAGGCAGACAGTCCAGTGTCAGACATGGTGGATTACAAGGCAGGCGGTCCAGTTTCAGATAGTGTGGATTGAAACTGCAGACGGCCCAGTGTCAGACATGGTTGAATTACCAGGCAGGAGGTTCAATGTCAGACATGGTGAAATTACCACCCAGACGGTCCAGTGTCAGACATGGTGGAATTGTCGGGCAGACGGTCCAGTGTCAGAAATGGTGGAATTTCCAGGCAGATTGTCCCCTTTCAGACAAGGTGGAATTGCCAGGCAGACGGTCCAGTCTCAGACATGGTGGAATTGCCAGGCAGATGGTCCAGTGTCAGACATGGTGGAATTGTGAGGCAGATGGTCCAGTGTCAGACATGGTGGAATTGCCAGGCAGACGGTCCAGTGACAGACATGGTGGAATTGCCAGGCAGACGGTCCAGTGACAGACATGGTGGAATTACAAGGCAGACGTTCCAATTTCAGACATGGTGGAATTGCCAGTCAGTCGGCACAGATTCAGACATGGTGGAATTACAAGGCAGACGGTCCAGAGTCAGACATGGTAGAGTAGCCAGCAGACGGCCTAGTGTCAGACATGGTGGAATTGCCAGGCAGACGGTCCAGTCTCAGACCTGGTCGAATTACAAGGCAGACGGTCCAGTGTCAGACATGGTGGAATTGCGAATTAGAAGGTCCAGTTTCAGTAATGTTTGGAATCCCAGGCAGGCTGTCCAGTGTCAGGCATGGTGGAATTCCCAGGCTGACAATCCAGTGTCAGACATGGTGGAATTGCGAGGCAGAAGGTCCAGTTTCAGACATGGTGGAATTACAAGGCTAACCGTCCAGTGTCAGACATGGTGGAATTGCCAGGCAGAGAGCCCAGTGTCAGACATGGTGGAATTGCCAGGCAGCGGGCCCACAGTCAAACATGGTGGAATTACCAGGCAGCGGGCCAAGTGTCATACATCGTGGATTTACCAGGCATATGGTCCATCTCAGACATGGTGTAATTGCCAGGCAGACGGTCCAGTGTCAGAAATGGCTTGATTGCCAGGCAGACGGTCCACTTTCAGACATCGTGTAATTGCCAGGCAGACGGTCCAGTATCAGACATGTTGGAATTGCTAGGCAGACGGTCCAATATCAGACATGATTGAATTCCAAGACAGTCGGTCCAGTTTCAGACAAGATAGAATTGCCAGGCAGACGGTCCAGTGTCAGACATGGTGGAATTACAACCAGACGGTCCAGTGTCAGATATGGTGGAATTACAACCAGAGGGTCCAATGTCAGATATGGTGGAATTACAAGGCAGACGGTCCAGTCACATACATGGTGGAATTACAAGGCTGAAGGTCCAGTATCAAGCATGGTGGCATTAAAAGGCAGACGGTCCAGTGTCAGACATGGTGGAATTGCCAGGCAGACAGTCCAGTCACAGACATGGTGGAATTTCCAGGCAGACGGTCCAGTTTCAGATCTGGTGGATTTGTCTGGCAGGCGGTCCAGTGTCAGACATGGTGGAATTGCAGGGCAGAAGGTCCAGTTTCAGTAATGTTGGGAATCCCAGGCAGACTGTCCAGTGTCAGGCATGGTGGAATTCCCAGGCAGACAATCCAGTGTCAGACATGGTGGAATTGCCAGGCAGACGGCCCAGTGTCAGACATGGTGGAATTACAAGGCAGACGGCCCAGTTTCAGACATGGTGGAATTACAATGCAGACGGTCCAGAGTCAGACATGGTGAAATTGCCAGTCAGACGGTCCAATGTCAGACATGATGGAATTGCCAGGCAGACGGTCCAGTCCCAGACATGGTGGAATTGCCAGGCAGACGGCCCAGTGCCAGACATGGAGAAATTACCAAACAGACGTAACAGTGTCAGAAATGGTGGAATTGCCAGGCATAATGTAAAGTGTCAGACATGGTGGAATTTCCAGGCAGGCGGTCCAGTTTCAGATAGTGTGGATTGAAACTGCAGACGGCCCAGTGTCAGACATGGTTGAATTACCAGGCAGGAGGTTCAATGTCAGACATGGTGAAATTACCACCCAGACGGTCCAGTGTCAGACATGGTGGAATTGTCGGGCAGACGCTCCTGTGCCAGAAATGGTGGAATTTCCAAGCAGATTGTCCCCTTTCAGACAAGGTGGAATTGCCAGGCAGACGGTCCAGTCTCAGACATGGTGGAATTGCCAGGCAGATGGTCCAGTGTCAGACATGGTGGAATTGTGATGCAGATGGTCCAGTGTCAGACATGTTGGAATTGCCAGGCATACGGTCCAGTGACAGACATGGTGGAATTGCCAGGCAGACGGTCCAGTGACAGACATGGTGGAATTACAAGGCAGACGTTCCAATTTCAGACATTGTGGAATTGCCAGTCAGACGGCACAGATTCAGACATGGTGGAATTACAAGGCAGACGGTCCAGAGTCAGACATGGTAGAGTAGCCAGGCAGATTGTCCAGTTTCAGACATGGGGAAAATGCTAGGCAGACGGCCCAGTGTCACACATGGTGGAATTAAAACCAGACGGTCCAATCTCAGACATGGAGGAATTGCCAGGCAGACGGTCCAGTCTCAGACATGGTGGAATTACAACCAGACGGTCCAGTCTCAACATGTTGGAATTGCCAGGCAGACCGTCCTGTGTCAGACATGGTGGATTTACAAGGCAGATGGTCCAGTGTCAGATTTGGTGGAATTACAAGGCATACGGTCCAGAGTGGGACATCCTGGAATTACAAGTCAGACGATCCAGAGACAGACATGGTGAAATTGCCAGGCAGACGGTCCAGTGTCAGACATGATGGAATTGCCAGGCAGACGGTCCAGTCCCAGACATGGTGGAATTGCCAGGCAGACGGCCCAGTGCCAGACATGGAGAAATTACCAAACAGACGAAACAGTGTCAGAAATGGTTGAATTGCCAGGCATAATGTAAAGTGTCAGACATGGTGGAATTTCCAGGCAGACAGTCCAGTGTCAGACATGGTGGAATTTCCAGGCAGACAGTCCAGTGTCAGACATGGTGGATTACAAGGCAGGCGGTCCAGTTTCAGATAGTGTGGATTGAAACTGCAGACGGCCCAGTGTCAGACATGGTTCAATTACCAGGCAGGAGGTTCAATGTCAGACATGGTGAAATTACCACCCAGACGGTCCAGTGTCAGACATGGTGGAATTGTCGGGCAGACGGTCCAGTGTCAGACATGGTGGAATTTCCAGGCAGATTGTCCCCTTTCAGACAAGGTGGAATTGCCAGGCAGACGGTCCAGTCTCAGACATGGTGGAATTGCCAGGCAGATGGCCCAGTGTCAGACATGATGGAATTGCCAGGCAGATGGTCCAGTGTCAGACATAGTGGAATTGTGAAGCAGATGATCCAGTGTCAGACATGCTGGAATTGCCAGGCAGACGGTCCAGTGACAGACATGGTGGAATTGCCTGGCACACGGTCCAGTGTCAGACATGGTAGGGTTGCCAGGCAGATGGTCCAGTGTAAGACATGGTGGAATTGCCAGGCAGACGGTCCAGTGACAGACATGGTGGAACTACAAGGCAGACGTTCCAATTTCAGACATTGTGGAATTGCCAGTCAGACGGCACAGATTCAGACATGGTGGAATTACAAGGCAGACGGTCCAGAGTCAGACATGGTAGAGTAGCCAGGCAGATTGTCCAGTTTCAGACATGGGGAAAATGCCAGGCAGACGGCCCAGTGTCACACATGGTGGAATTAAAACCAGGCGGTCCAATCTCAGACATGGAGGAATTGCCAGGCAGACGGTCCAGTCTCAGACATGGTGGAATTACAACCAGACGGTCCAGTCTCAACATGTTGGAATTGCCAGGCAGACCGTCCTGTGTCAGACATGGTGGATTAACAAGGCAGATGGTCCAGTCTCAGATTTGGTGGAATTACAAGGCATACGGTCCAGAGTGGGACATCCTGGAATTACAAGTCAGACGATCCAGTGTCAGACGTGGAATTGCCAGGCAGACGGTCCAGTGTCAGACATTGTGGAATTGCCAGGCAGACGGTCCAGTGTCAGACATGGTGGAATTACAAGGCAGACGGTCCAGTGTCAGACATGGTGGAATTGCCAGGCAGACGGTCCAGTGTCAGACATGGTGGAATTGCCAAACAGACGGCCTAGTGTCAGACATGGTGGAATTACAAGGCAGGCGGTCCAGTATCAGACATGGTGGAATTGCCAGGCAGACGGTCCAGTGTCAGACATGGTGGAATTGCCAAACAGACGGCCTAGTGTCAGACATGGTGGAATTACAAGGCAGACGGTCCAGTGCCAGACATGGTGGAATTACAAGGTAGACGGTCCAATTTCAGACATGGTGAAATTGCCAGGAAGACGGCCCATTTTCGGACATGGTGCAATTGCCAGGCAGACGGCCCAGTGTCAGACATGGTGGAATTACAAGGCAGACGGACCAGTGACAGACATGTTGGAACTACAAGGCAGACGGACCAGTGACAGACATGGTGGAATTGACAGGCAGGCAGTCCAGTGTCAGACATGGTGGAATTTCCAGGCTGACTGTCCAGTTTCAGATATTGTGGAATTGCAAGGCAGATTGTCCAGTGTCTGACATAATGGAATTGCCAGGCAGACTGTCCAGTGTCAGGCATGGTGGAATTACAAGGCAGACGGACCAGTCTCAGATATTGTGGAATTGCAAGGCAGATTGTCCAGTGTCTGACATAATGGAATTGCCAGGCAGACTGTCCAGTGTCAGGCATGGTGGAATTACAAGGCAGACGGCCCAGTGTCAGACATGGTGGAACTACAAGGCAGACGGTCCAGAGTCAGACATGGTGAAATTGCCAGGCAGACGGACCAGTGACAGACATGGTGGAATTGACAGGCAGGCAGTCCAGTGTCAGACATGGTGGAATTGCCAGGCAGACTGTCCAGTTTCAGATATGGGGAAATTGCCAGGCAGACGGCCCAATGTCAGACATGGTGGAATTACAACCAGACGGTCCAGTCTCAGACATGGTTGAATTCACAGTCAGAATGTCCAGAGTCAGACATGGTAGAGATGACAGGCAGACTGTCCAGTTTCAGACATGGGGCAATTGCCAGGCAGACGGCACAGTGTCAGACTTGGTGGAATTACAACCAGACATTCCAGTGTCAGACATGGTGGAATTGCCAGGCAGACGGTCCAGTGTCAGACATGGTGGAATTGCCAGGCGGTAGGTCCAGTGTCAGACATGGTGGAATTACAAGGCAGACGGTCCAGTGTCAGACATGGTGGAATTACAAGGCAGACGGACCAGTCTCAGATATTGTGGAATTGCAAGGCAGATTGTCCAGTGTCTGACATGATGGAATTGCCAGGCAGTTTGTCCAGTGTCAGACATGGTGGAATTGCCAGGCAGACAGTCCAGTCTCAGATATTGAATAATTGCGAGGCAGATGGGCCAGTGTCAGACATGGTGGAATTACAAGGCAGACGGTCCAATTTCAGACATGGTGGAATTGCCAGGCAGACGGCACAGGTTCGGACATGGTGCAATTGCCAGACAGACGGCCCAGTGTCAGACATGGTGGTATTACAAGGCAGGCGGCCCAGTGTCAGACATGGTGGAATTACAAGGCAGACGCTCCAGTGTCAGACATGGTGGAATTACAACCAGACGGTCCAGTCTCAACATGTTGGAATTGCCAGGCAGACCGTCCTGTGTCAGACATGGTGGATTTACAAGGCAGATGGTCCAGTGTCAGGTTTGGTGGAATTACAAGGCATACGGTCCAGAGTGGGACATCCTGGAATTACAAGTCAGACGATCCAGAGACAGACATGGTGAAATTGCCAGGCAGACGGTCCAGTGTCAGACATGATGGAATTGCCAGGCAGACGGTCCAGTGTCAGACATGGTGAAATTACCACCCAGACGGTCCAGTGTCAGAAATGGTGGAATTTCCAGGCAGATTGTCCCCTTTCAGACAAGGTGGAATTGCCAGGCAGACGGTCCAGTCTCAGACATGGTGGAATTGCCAGGCAGATGGCCCAGTGTCAGACATGATGGAATTGCCAGGCAGATGGTCCAGTGTCAGACATGGTGGAATTGTGAGGCAGATGGTCCAGCGTCAGACATGGTGGAATTGCCTGGCACACGGTCCAGTGTCAGACATGGTAGGGTTGCCAGGCAGATGGTCCAGTGTAAGACATGGTGGAATTGCCAGGCAGACGGTCCAGTGACAGACATGGTGGAATTACAAGGCAGATGTTCCAATTTCAGACATGGTGGAATTGCCAGTCAGACGGCACAGATTCAGACATGGTGGAATTACAAGGCAGACGGTCCAGAGTCAGACGTGGTAGAGTAGCCAGGCAGATTGTCCAGTTTCAGACATGGGGAAAATGCTAGGCAGACGGCCCAGTGTCACACATGGTGGAATTAAAACCAGACGGTCAAATCTCAGACATGGAGGAATTGCCAGGCAGACGGTCCAGTCTCAGACATGGTGGAATTACAACCAGACGGTCCAGTCTCAACATGTTGGAATTGCCAGGCAGACCGTCCTGTGTCAGACATGGTGGATTTACAAGGCAGATGGTCCAGTGTCAGATTTGGTGGAATTACAAGGCATACGGTCCAGAGTGGGACATCCTGGAATTACAAGTCAGACGATCCAGAGTCAGACATGGTGAAATTGCCAGGCAGACTGTCCAGTGTCAGACATGATGGAATTGCCAGGCAGACGGTCCAGTCCCAGACATGGTGGAATTGCCAGGCAGACGGCCCAGTGCCAGACATGGAGAAATTACCAAACAGACGTAACAGTGTCAGAAATGGTGGAATTGCCAGGCATAATGTAAAGTGTCAGACATGGTGGAATTTCCAGGCAGACAGTCCAGTGTCAGACATGGTGGATTACAAGGCAGGCGGTCCAGTTTCAGATAGTGTGGATTGAAACTGCAGACGGCCCAGTGTCAGACATGGTTGAATTACCAGGCAGGAGGTTCAATGTCAGACATGGTGAAATTACCACCCAGACGGTCCAGTGTCAGACATGGTTGGATTACCAGGCAGGAGGTTCAATGTCAGACATGGTGAAATTACCACCCAGACGGTCCAGTGTCAGACATGGTGGAATTGTGAGGCAGATGGTCCAGTGTCAGACATGGTGGAATTGCCAGGCAGATGGCCCAGTGTCAGACATGATGGAATTGCCAGGCAGATGGTCCAGTGTCAGACATGGTGGAATTGTGAGGCAGATGGTCCAGTGTCAGACATGGTGGAATTGCCAGGCAGACGGTCCAGTGACAGACATGGTGGAATGGCCTGGCACACGGTCCAGTGTCAGACACGGTAGGGTTGCCAGGCAGATGGTCCAGTGTAAGACATGGTGGAATTGCCAGGCAGACGGTCCAGTGACAGACATGGTGGAATTACAAGGCAGACGTTCCAATTTCAGACATGGTGGAATTGCCAGTCAGACGGCACAGATTCAGACATGGTGGAATTACAAGGCAGACGGTCCAGAGTCAGACATGGTAGAGTAGCCAGGCAGATTGTCCAGTTTCAGACATGGGGAAATTGCTAGGCAGACGGCCCAGTGTCACACATGGTGGAATTAAAACCAGACGGTCCAATCTCAGACATGGAGGAATTGCCAGGCAGACGGTCCAGTCTCAGACATGGTGTAATTACAACCAGACGGTCCAATCTCAACATGTTGGAATTGCCAGGCAGACCGTCCTGTGTCAGACATGGTGGATTTACAAGGCAGATGGTCCAGTGTCAGATTTGGTGGAATTACAAGGCATACGGTCCAGAGTGGGACATCCTGGAATTACAAGTCAGACGATCCAGTGTCAGACGTGGAATTGCCAGGCAGCCGGTCCAGTGTCAGACATGGTGGAATTGCCAGGCAGACGGTCCAGTGTCAGACATGGTGGAATTACAAGGCAGACGGTCCAGTGTCAGGCATGGTGGAATTGCCAGGCAGACGGTCAAGTGTCAGACATGGTGGAATTGCCAAACAGACGGCCTAGTGTCAGACATGGTGGAATTACAAGGCAGGCGGTCCAGTATCAGACATGTTGGAATTGCCAGGCAGACGGTCCAGTGTCAGACATGGTGGAATTGCCAAACAGACGGCCTAGTGTCAGACATGGTGGATTTACAAGGCAGACGGTCCAGTGCCAGACATGGTGGAATTACAAGGTAGACGGTCCAATTTCAGACATGGTGGAATTGCCAGGAAGACGGCCCATTTTCGGACATGGTGCAATTGCCAGGCAGACGGCCCAGTGTCAGACATGGTGGAATTACAAGGCAGACGGACCAGTGACAGACATGTTGGAACTACAAGGCAGACGGACCAGTGACAGACATGGTGGAATTGACAGGCAGGCAGTCCAGTGTCAGACATGGTGGAATTTCCAGGCACACTGTCCAGTTTCAGATATTGTGGAATTGCAAGGCAGATTGTCCAGTGTCTGACATAATGGAATTGCCAGGCAGACTGTCCAGTGTCAGGCATGGTGGAATTACAAGGCAGACGGACCAGTCTCAGATATTGTGGAATTGCAAGGCAGATTGTCCAGTGTCTGACATAATGGAATTGCCAGGCAGACTGTCCAGTGTCAGGCATGGTGGAATTACAAGGCAGACGGCCCAGTGTCAGACATGGTGGAACTACAAGGCAGACGGTCCAGAGTCAGACATCGTGAAATTGCCAGGCAGACGGACCAGTGACAGACATGGTGGAATTGACAGGCAGGCAGTCCAGTGTCAGACATGGTGGAATTGCCAGGCAGACTGTTCTGTTTCAGATATGGGGAAATTGCCAGGCAGACGGCCCAGTGTCAGACATGGTGGAATTACAACCAGACGGTCCAGTCTCAGACATGGTTGAATTCACAGGCAGAATGTCCAGAGTCAGACATGGTAGAGATGACAGGCAGACTGTCCAGTTTCAGACATGGGGCAATTGCCAGGCAGACGGCACAGTGTCAGACTTGGTGGAATTACAACCAGACATTCCAGTGTCAGACATGGTGGAATTGCCAGGCAGACGGTCCAGTGTCAGACATGGTGGAATTGACAGGCAGTAGGTCCAGTGTCAGACATGGTGGAATTACAAGGCAGACGGACCAGTCTCAGATATTGTGGAATTGCAAGGCAGATTGTCCAGTGTCTGACATGATGGAATTGCCAGGCAGACTGTCCAGTGTATGGCATGGTGGAATTGCCAGTCAGTTTGTCCAGTGTCAGACATGGTGGAATTTCCAGGCAGACAGTCCAGTCTCAGATATTGAATAATTGACAGGCAGATGGGCCAGTGTCAGACATGGTGGAATTACAAGTCAGACGGTCCAATTTCAGACATGGTGGAATTGCCAGGCAGACGGCACAGGTTCGGACATGGTGCAATTGCCAGACAGACGGCCCAGTGTCAGACATGGTGGTATTACAAGGCAGACTGCCCAGTGTCAGACATGGTGGAATTACAAAGCAGACGGTCCAGAGTCAGACATGGTGAAATTGCCAGGCAGGCGGCCCAGTGTCAGACATGGTGGAATTACAAACAGACGGTCCAGTGTCAGACATGGTGGAATTCCGAGGCAGTCGGTACAGTCACATACATGGTGGAATTACAAGGCTGAAGATCCAGTATCAAGCATGGTGGCATTAAAAGGCAGACGGTTCAGTGTCAGACATGGTGGAATTGCGAGGTAGAAGGTCCAGTTTCAGTAATGTTGGGAATCCCAGGCAGGCTGTCCAGTGTCAGGCATGGTGGAATTCCCAGGCAGATCATCCAGTGTCAGACATGGTGGAATTGCGAGGCAGAAGGTCCAGTTTCAGACATGGTGGAATTACAAGGCTGACGGTCCAGTGTCAGACGTGGTGGAATTGCCAGGCAGCGGGCCCAGTGTCAGACATGGTGGAATTACAAGGCTGACGGTCCAGTGTCAGACATGGTGGAATTGCCAGGCAGTGGGCCCAGTGTCAGACATTGTGGAATTGCCAGGCAGCGGGCCCACTGTCAAACATGGTGGAACTACCAGGCAGTGGGCCAAGTGTCATACATCGTGGAATTACCAGGCATATGGTCCATATCAGACATGGTGTAATTGCCAGGCAGACGGTCCAGTGTCAGAAATGGTTGGATTGCCAGGCAGACGGTCCACTTTCAGACATCGTGTAATTGCCAGGCAGACGGTCCAGTATCAGACATGTTGGAATTGCTAGGCAGAAGGTCCAGTATCAGACATGGTTGAATTCCAAAACAGTCGGTCCAGTTTCAGACATGATGCAATTGCCAGGCAGACGGTCCAGGGTCAGATATGGCGGAAGTACAAGGCAGACGGTCCAGTGTCAGACATTTTGGAATTGCCAGACAGACTGTCCAGCGTCAGACATGGTTGAATTACAAGGCAGACGGCCCAGTTTCAGACATGGTGGAATTGCCAGGCAGACGGTCCAGTGTCAGACATGGGGCAATTGCCTGGCAGACGGCCCAGTGTCAGACGTGGTGGAATTACAACCAGACGGTCCAGTGTCAGACATGGTGGAATTACAACCAGAGGGTCCAATGTCAGACATGGTGGAATTACAAGGCAGACGGTCCAGTCACATACATGGTGGAATTACAAGGCTGAAGGTCCAGTATCAAGCATGGTGGCATTAAAAGGCAGACGGTCCAGTGTCAGACATGGTGGAATTTCCAGGCAGACAGTCCAGTCACAGACATGGTGGAATTTCCAGGCAGACGGTCCAGTTTCAGATATGGTGGATTTGTCTGGCAGGCGGTCCAGTGTCAGACATGGTGGAATTGCAGGGCAGAAGGTCCAGTTTCAGTAATGTTGAGAATCCCAGGCAGACTGTCCAGTGTCAGGCATGGTGGAATTCCCAGGCAGACAATCCAGTGTCAGACATGGTGGAATTGCCAGGCAGACAGCCCAGTCTCAGACATGGTGGAATTACAAGGCAGACGGTCCAGAGTCAGACATGGTGGAATTACAAGGCAGACGGTCCAGAGTCAGACATGGTGAAATTGCCAGGCAGAGGTCCAGTGACAGACATGGTGGAATTGACAGGCAGGCAGTCCAGTGTCAGACATGGTGGAATTGCCAGGCAGACTGTCCAGTTTCAGATATGGGGAAATTGCCAGGCAGACGGCCCAGTGTCAGACATGGTGGAATTACAACCAGACGGTCCAGTCTCAGACATGGTTGAATTCACAGGCAGAATGTCCAGAGTCAGACATGGTAGAGATGACAGGCAGACTGTCCAGTTTCAGACATGGGGCAATTGCCAGGCAGACGGCACAGTGTCAGACTTGGTGGAATTACAACCAGACATTCCAGTTTCAGACATGGTGGAATTGCCAGGCAGACGGTCCAGTGTCAGACATGGTGGAATTGCCAGGCAGTAGGTCCAGTGTCAGACATGGTGGAATTACAAGGCAGACGGTCCAGTGTCAGACATGGTGGAATTACAAGGCAGACGGACCAGTCTCAGATATTGTGGAATTGCAAGGCAGATTGTCCAGTGTCTGACATGATGGAATTGCCAGGCAGACTGTCCAGTGTCAGGCATGGTGGAATTGCCAGGCAGTTTGTCCAGTGTCAGACATGGTGGAATTGCCAGACAGACAGTCCAGTCTCAGATATTGAATAATTGCCAGGCAGATGGGCCAGTGTCAGACATGGTGGAATTACAAGGCAGACGGTCCAATTTCAGACATGGTGGAATTGGCAGGCAGACGGCACAGGTTCGGACATGGTGCAATTGCCAGACAGACGGCCCAGTGTCAGACATGGTGGTATTACAAGGCAGACTGCCCAGTGTCAGACATGGTGGAATTACAAAGCAGACGGTCCAGAGTCAGACATGGTGAAATTGCCAGGCAGGCGGCCCAGTGTCAGACATGGTGGAATTACAAGGCCGACGCTCCAGTGTCAGACAATGAGAAATTGCCAGGCAGACGGCCCAGTGTCAGACATGGTGGAATTACAAACAGACGGTCCAGTGTCAGACATGGTGGAATTACAAGGCAGTCGGTCCAGTCACATACATGGTGGAATTACAAGGCTGAAGGTCCAGTATCAAGCATGGTGGCATTAAAAGGCAGATGGTTCAGTGTCAGACATGGTGGAATTGCAAGGTAGAAGGTCCAGTTTCAGTAATGTTGGGAATCCCAGGCAGGCTGTCCAGTGTCAGGCATGGTGGAATTCCCAGGCAGATAATCCAGTGTCAGACATGGTGGAATTGCGAGGCAGAAGGTCCAGTTTCAGACATGGTGTAATTACAAGGCTGACGTTCCAGTGTCAGACGTGGTGGAATTGCCAGGCAGCGGGCCCAGTGTCAGACATGGTGGAATTGCCAGGCAGCGGGCCCACTGTCAAACATGGTGGAATTACCAGGCAGTGGGCCAAGTGTCATACATCGTGGAATTACCAGGCATATGGTCCATATCAGACATGGTGTAATTGCCAGGCAGACGGTCCAGTGTCAGAAATGGTTGGATTGCCAGGCAGACGGTCCACTTTCAGACATCGTGTAATTGCCAGGCAGACGGTCCAGTATCAGACATGTTGGAATTGCTAGGCAGACGGTCCAGTATCAGACATGGTTGAATTCCAAGACAGTCGGTCCAGTTTCAGACAAGATGGAATTGCCAGGCAGACGGTCCAGGGTCAGATATGGCGGAATTACAAGGCAGACGGTCCCGTGTCTGACATCGTGGAATTGCCAGGCAGACAGACAACTGTCGGACATGGTGGAATTGTCAGGCAGACGGTCCAGTGTCAGACAAGGTGGAATTGCCAGGCAGACTGTCCAGGGTCAGACATTTTGGAACTACAAGACAGACGGTCCAGTGTAAGACATGGTGGAATTGCCAGGCAGACGGTCCAGTGTCAGACATGGTGGAATTGCCAGGCAGATGGTCCAGTGTCAGACATGGTGGAATTGCCAGGCAGACTGTCCAGTGTCAGACATGGTGGAATTGCCAGACAGACGTTCCCGTGTCAGACATGGTGGAATTGCCAGACAGACGGTCCCGTGTCAGACATCGTGGAATTTCCAGACAGACGGTCCCGTGTCAGACATGGTGGAATTGCCAGCCAGACGGTCCAGTGTCAGACACGGTGGAATTGCCAGGCTGACGGTTCAGTGTCAGACAGGGTGGAATTGCCAGGCAGACAGTCCAATGTCAGACATGGTGGAATTACAATGCAGACGGTCCAGTCACATACACGGTGGAAGTACAAGGCTGAAGGTCCAGTATCAAGCATGGTGGCATTAAAAGGCAGACGGTCCAGTGTCAGACATGGTGGAATTTCCACGGCAGGCGGCCCAATGTCAGTTATGGTGGATTTGTCTGGCAGACGGTCCAGTGTCAGACATGGTGGAATTGCCAGGCAGATGGTCCAGTGTCAGACATGGTGGAATTGCGAGGCAGTAGGTCCAGTTTCAGGAATGTTGGGAATCCCAGGCAGACAGTCCAGTGTCAGGCATGGTGGAATTGCCAGGCATACGATCCAGTGTCAGACATGGTGGAATTGCGAGGCAGAAGGTCCAGTGTCAGACATGGTGGAATTACAATGCAGACGGTCCAGTGTCAGACTTGGTGGAATTGCCAGGCAGACGTTCTAGTATAAGATGTCGTGGAATTGCTAGACAGACGGTCCAGTGTTAGGCATCGTAGAATTGCCAGGTAGAAAGTCCACTGTCAGACATGGTGGAATTGCCAGGCAGATGGTCCAATCTCAGACATGGTGTAATTGCCAGACAGACGGTCCAGTCTCTGACATGGTGGAATTGCCAGACAGACGGTCCAGTCTCTGACATGGTGGAATTGCCAGGCAGACGCTCCAATGTCAGACATGGTGGAATTACAGGGCAAACGGTCCAGTATCAATCATGGTGGCATTAAAGGCAGACGATCCAGTGTCAGACATGGTGGAATTGCCAGGCAGACTGTCCAGTTTCACACATGGTGGAATTGCCAGGCAGACGGTTCAGTGTCAGACATGGTGGAATTACGAGGCAGACGGTCCAGTTTCAGACATTGTGGAATTGCCAGGCAGACGGTCCAGTCTCAGACATGGTGGAATTGCCAGCAGACGGTCAAGTGTCAGACATGGTGGAATTGCCAGGCTTATGGTCCAGTGTCAGACATGGTGGAATTACAAGGCAGACGGTCCAGTCACATACATGGTGGAATTACAAGGCTGAAGGTCCAGTATCAATCATGGTGGCATTAAAAGGCAGACGGTCCAATGTCAGGCATGGTGGAATTCCCAGGCAGACAGTCCAGTGTCAGACACGGTGGAATTGCCAGGCAGACAGTCCTGTGTCAGACATGGTGGAATTGCCAGGCAGACGATCCAGTTTCAGCATGTTGGAATTGCCAGGCAGAAGGTCCAGATTCAGACATGGCGGAATTGCCAGTCAGACGGTCCAGTGTCAGACATGGTGTAATTGCCAGGCAGACAGTCCCGTATCAGACATGGTGGAATTGCCATGCAGAACGTCTAGTGTCAGACATGGTGGAATTGCCAGGCAGACGGTCCAGTGTCAGATATGGTGGATTTGTCTAGCAGACGGTGCACTCTCAGACGTGGTGGACTTGCCAGGCAGACGGCCCAGTGTCAGACTTGGTGGAATTACAAGGCAGGCGGTCCAGTGTCAGACATGGTGGAATTGTCAGGCAGACGGTCCAGTGTCAGATATGGTGGAATCTCCAGACAGACGGTCCAGTTTCAGACATGGTGGATTTGTCTAGCAGACGGTGCACTCTCAGACGTGTTGGATGGCCAGGCAGACGGTCCAGTGTCAGACTTGGTGGAATTGCCAGACAGACGGTCCAGTGTCAGACATGGTGGATTTGTCTAGCAGACGGTCCTATGTCAGACATGGTGGAATTACAAGGCAAACGGTCCAGTGTCAGTCATGGTGCAATTACAAGGCAAACGGTCCAGTATCAATCATGGTGGCATTAAAAGGCAGACGATCCAGTGTCAGACATGGTGGAATTGCCAGGCAGACAGTCCAGTGTCAGACATGGTGGAATTGCCAGGCAGACAGTCCAGTGTCAGACATGGTGGAATTGCCAGGCAGACGGTCCAGTTTCAAACATGGTGGAATTGCCAGGCACACGGTCCAGTGTCAGGCATGGTGGAATTGCCAGGCAGACGATCCAGTTTCAAACATGGTGGAATTACACCGCAGACGGGTGAGGAAGTACTTTTACCATTTAAGGAGATGGGAGGTCTCACAGCCAATGTCTGAACAGTTGTTGCCAGTTGGCATTACCACTGCTCCCGCGGCAGAGCCGGAACCGAGGGACCCAGAGCGTTCCGCAGAACTAAGAAGTCTTACAACACCAGGTTAAAGTCCACCAGATTTGTTTCGAATCACTCGCTTTCGGAGCGCAGCTCCTTCCTCAGCTGATTCCGGAGGAACTCAGCATTGACTCCGATGGAGCTGGAGACGGAAAGTCCCCGAAGTGGTGTCGTATCCTCGAGGGAACATCCTGCTGCTGACATCAACACTCTCCCATTGGCGGAGGAGCCGGATGGGGCACAGGGTGATCCACCAGGCCTCAGATTACCCCTGTGAAGGACTGTTCTAAACTGTCCCTTTTTAACGTCTCCAGCTTTCCTTGTACACAGCTCACTGTAAATGACTCAAGTTGTTTATATGTTACTGAGGGACGTAAGGGGGAGGAATCTGATAGCGCTGCCTCTTTCAGGGATGATCCCGTGTGGTCCACGTTTCCGGCTCTGGGCCCATCGTGTGTGAGTGTGTCAACCCCGACTCATGGGGAATAGCCCCTGGGAGCAGGGAACAGGCAGTGTGGCCTCGGGAGCTCCCATTTTAAAAGCTGTTTCGGAGACCTCTGTGCTGTATCTAGCTAACCATTTACTGCTCAATAATCCCTGGAAGAAGGGGGCGGGCAGTGTCGTCCGGGAGCCCCCAATTAAAAAGCTGTTTCAGAGACCTCTGTGCCTGTATATAGTTAACCATTTACTGCTCAATAATCCCTGGGAGCAGGGGACAGGCAGTGTGGCCTCGGGAGCCCCAATTAAAAAGCTGTTTCAGAGACCTCTGTGCTGTATATAGTTAACCATTTACTGCTCAATAATCCCTGGGAGCAGTGGACAGGCCGTGTGGCCTCGCGAGCACCCAACTAAAACGCTGTTTGAGAGACCACTGTGCTGTATATAGTTAACCATTTATTTCTCTTTTTTACCAGAGAGGACACAGCCAGAGTGAGACACCAAAGAGTGAGTTTGGGAATTTGAATCTCGCTGGCAATTCGAAGCTGGGTGGGGAGGAGGTGTATTTTTCCCCGGGTAAGTGACTGGTAAACAGTTTTCTTTTTCATTGTATAATTAATTTTTTTTTTCTGTCGTTTTTTGGAATTGTAGTTGTATAAATTTACCTAAGGTTTAAGACATGGCAGGAGATCTCAGACCCGTGTCATGCTCCTCGTGTGCGATGTGGGAGCTCAGGGACACGTCCACTGTCCCTGGCTCCTTCACGTGCAAGACGTGTGTCCAGTTGCAGCTCCTGTTAGACCGCTTGACGGCTCTGGAGCTGCGGATGGACTCACTTTGGAGCATCCGCGATGCTGAGGACGACGTGGATATCACGTTTAGCGAGTTGGTCACACCGCAGGTGAAAGGTACTGAGGGAGACAGAAAATGGGTGACCAAAAGACAGAGCAAGAGTAGGAAGGCAGTGCAGGTGTTCCCTGCGGTCAGCTCCCTGCAAAACAGATTTACCGCTTCGGATACTGTTGAGGGAGATGGCTCACCAGGGGAAGGCAGCAGCAGCCAGGTTCATGGCACCGTGGCTGGCTCTGCTGCGCAGCTGGGCAGGAAGAAGAATGGTAGGGCTATAGTTATAGGGGACTCAATCGTAAGGGGAATATACAGGCGGCTCTGCGGACGCAATCGAGACTCCAGGATGGTATGTTGCCTCCCTGGTGCAAGGGTCAAGGTTGTCTCGGAGCGGCTGCAGGACATTCTGGGAGGGGGGCAAGGGGGGGGGGAGGGTGAAATGCCAGCTGTCGTGGTGCACATAGGCACCAACGATACAGGTAAAAAGCGTGACGAGGTCCTACAAGCTGAATTCAGGGAGTTAGGAGTTAAACTAAAAAGTAGGACCTCAAAGTTAGTAATCTCAGGAATAGCTACCAGTGCCACGAGCTAGTCAGAGTAGGAATGTCAGGATAGATAGGATGAATGCGTGGTTCGAGAGATGGTGCAAGAGGGAGTGATTCAAATTCCTGGGGCATTGGAACCGGTTCTGTGGTAGGTGGGACCAGTACAAACCGGACGGTCTGCACCTGGGCAGGACTGGAACCGATTTGTTTGCTAGAGCTGTTGGGGAGAGTTTAAACGAATGCGGCCGGGGGATGGGAACCGATGCAGGAATTTGGAAGGTAGTAAAACAGGGACAGAAACAAAAGGCAGTAAGGGGGAAAGTGTGAGGCAGAGAAACCAAAATCAAAAATCAAAAAGGGCGACAGTACAGGTACAGTGACTGAGGGGAGCTCAGTGAATAGGACCAGTAATACTAAAAGGAATACAACGGTAAGTAAAAACATTAATGGTAAGCGACGCGGCAGGTTGTTACATGAAGATATGGGTTCAACGACAAGGAAAATTAGGAGAAAAGTTAAGAGGAAATATAACTTAGGAGAGGTTACTGATCGAGGTGTGAATATTCAGAACAGAGGTAAAAAAGCCAACATAAGTGTACTTTACCTGAAAGCTCGTAGTATTCGGAATAAGGTAAATGAGCTGATGGCGCAAATCATCGTGAATGACTGCGATTTAGTGGCCATGACTGAAACATGGTTAAAGGATGGTCACGACTGTGAGTTAAATATCCGAGGGTATCAAACTATTCGGAAGGACAGAGTGGATGGTAAGGGAGGCGGTGTATCTCTGTTATGTAAGGATGACATCCGGGCAATAGTAAGGGGTGACATCGGTGCTATGGAAGGTAAGGTTGAATCCATTTGGGTGGAAATCAGGAATAGTAAGTCGAAAAAGTCACATATAGGAGTAGTATATAGGCCACCAAATAGTAACATTTTGGTGGGGCAGACAATAAGCAAAGAAATAACTGATGCGTGTAGAAATGGTACAGCAGTTATCATGGAGGACTTTACACTACATGTCGATTGGTTCAACCAGGTCGGTCAAGGCAGCCTTGAGGAGGAGTTTATAGAATGTGTCCACGATAGTTTCCTAGAACAGTATGAAATGGAACCTACGAGGGAACAAGCGGTCCTAGATCTGGTCCTGTGTAATGAGACAGGATTGATTCATGATCTCATAGTTAGGGATCCTCTCGGAAGGAGCGATTACAATATGGTGGAATTTAAAATACAGATGGAGGATGAGAAGGTAAAATCAAACACTAGTGTTTTGTGCGTAAACAAAGGAGATTGCAATGGGATGAGAGAAGAACGAGCTAAGGTAGACTGGGAGCAAAGACTTTATGGGGAAATAGTTGAGGAACAGTGGAAAACCTTCCAACGATTTTTCACAGTGCCCACCAAAGGTTTATACCAACAAAAAGGAAAGACGGTAGAAAGGAGGAAAATCGACCGTGGATATCTGAGGAAATAAGGGAGAGTATCAAATTGAAGGAAAAAGCATACAAAGTAGCAAAAATTAGTGGGAGACTAGAGGACTGGTGAATCTTTAGGGGGCAACAGAAAGCTGCTAAAATAGCTATGAAGAAGAGTAAGATAGATTATGAGAGTAAACTTGCTCAGAATATGAAAACAGATCGTAAAAGATTCGACAAATTAATAAAACAAAAAAAAATTGCCAAGGTAAATATTGGTCCTTTAGAGGATGAGAAGGGAGATTTAATAATGGGAAATGAGGAAATGGCTGAGGAACTGAACAGATTTTTCGGGTCGGTCTTCACAGTGGAAGACACAGATAACATGCCAGTTACTGATGGAAATGAGGCTATGACAGGTGAGGACCTTGAGATGATTATCATCACTGAGGAGGTAGTGATGGGCAAGCTAATGGGCTAACGGTAGACAAGTCTCCTGGCCCTGTTAGAAAGCATCCCAGAGTGCTAAAAGAGATGGCTAGGGAAATTGAAAATGCACGAGTGATAATTTACCAAAATGCACTAGACTCTGGGGTGGTCCCGGCAGATTGGAAATTAGCAAACGAGACACCACTGTTTAAAAAAGGAGGTAGGCAGAAAGCGGGTAATTATAGGCCAGTGAGCTTAACTTCGGTATTAGGGAAGATGCTGGAATCTATCATCAAGGAAGAAATAGCTAGGCATCTGGATGGAAATTGTCCCATTGGGCAGGCGCAGCATGGGTTCATAAGGGGCAGGTCGTGCCTAACTAATTTAGTGGAATGTTTTGAGGACATTACCAGTGCGTTAGCAAACCCAGGTCTCAGTGCGGTAGATAACGGAGAGCCAATGGATGTGGTATATCTCAATTTCCAGAAAGCCTTTGACAAGGTGCCACGCAAAAGTTTGCTGCATAAGAGAAAGATGCATACATTAAGGGGAAAATAGTAGCATGGATTCAGGATTGGTTAATTAATAGAAAGCAAAGCGTGGGGATTAATGGGTCTTTCTCTGGTTGGCAATCAGTAGCTAGTGGTGTCCCTCAGTGATCAGCGTTGGGCCCACAATTGTTCACAATTTACATAGATGATTTGGAGTTGGGGACCAAGGGCAATGTGTCCAAGTTTGCAGACGACACTAAGATGAGTGGTAAAGCAAAACGTGCAGAGGATACTGGAAGTCTGCAGAGGGATTTGCATAGGCTAAGTGAATGGGCTAGGGTCTGGCAGATGGAATACACGTTGACAAATGTGAGGTTATCCATTTTGGTAGGAATAACAGCAAAAGGGATTGTTATGTAAATGATAAAATATTAAAACATGCTGCTGTGCAGAGAGACCTGGGTTTGCTAATGCATGAGTCGCAAAAAGTTGGTTTACAGGTACAACAGGTGATTAAGAAGGCAAATGGAATTTTGTCCTTCATTGCTAGAGGGATGGAGTTTAAGACTAGGGAGGTTCTGCTGCAATTGTATAAGGTGTTCGTGAGGCCACGCCTGGAGTATTGTGTTCAGTTTTGGTCTCCTTACTTGAGAAAGGACGTACTGGCACTGGAATGTGTGCAGAGGAGATTCACGAGGTTAATCCCAGAGCTGAAGGGATTGGATTAAGAGGAGAGGTTGAGTAGACTGGGACTGCACACGTTGGAATTTAGAAGGATGAGGTGGGATCGTATAGAAACATATACAATTATGAAGGGAATTGATAGGATAGATGCGGGCAGATTGTTTCCACTGGCGAGTGACAGCAGAACTAGGGGGCATAGCCTCAAAATAAGGGGAAGTAGATTTAGGACTGAGTTTAGGAAGAACCTGTTCACCCAAAGGTTTGTGAATCTAGGGAATTCCTTGGCCAGTGAAGCAGTTGAGGCTCCTTCATTAAATGTTTTTAAGATAAAGATAGATAGTTTTTTGAAGAATAAAGGGATTCAGGGTTATGGTGTTCGTGCCGGAAAGTGGAGCTGAGCCCACAAAATATCAGCCATTATCTCACTGAATGGCGGAGCAGGCTCGAGGGGCCAGATGGCCTCCTCCTGCTCCTAATTCTTATGTTCTTATGTTCTCATTAATCCCTGGGAGCAGGGGACAGGCAGTGTGGCCTCGGGAGCCCCAATTAAAAAGCGGTTTCGGAGACCTCTGTGCTGTATATAGTTAACTATTTTCTTCTCAATAATCCGTTGGAGCAGGGGACAAGCAGTGTGGCCTCGGGAGCCCCCAATTAAAAAGCTGATTCAGAGACCTCTGTGCTCTCTTTAGTTAACCATGTACGTCTTCTCAATTCACCCCTTTTTTGTTACACAAGGAGCCCCTGCTGTGTTGCCTAAAACGACCACAGTTTCATGGTCACCATTACTGAGACAGATTTTTTAATTCCGGATACAGAAACGGACAATGGAACTGTAACGTTAACAGCCACTGACAGGACCATCCACAGCCTGGTGTCAGGCTCTAGGCCGTGCTGAAGGAGGCGACACCGTTCTGTAACCAGCACCTTGTTATATCAGATTTGACAGGACCACCCACAGCATGGTGTCAGGCTCCAGGCCGTGCTGAAGGAGGTGACACCGTTCTGTAACCAGCTCCTTGTTATATCAGATTTGACAGGACCATCCACAGCCTGGTGTCAGGCTCCAGGCCGTGCTGAAGGAGGTGACACGGATCTGTAACCAGCTCCTTGTTGTATCAGATTTTCCTCACACTTTGATCCTGGGTTAGGAGTAGGTTGTTGTGATGAACGGTTACTGGAACACTGTACCCTTGTCATCATGTAAGGTGATGTCCACTTTAAGACCGGGCTTGGAACCTTGGGGAACTTCGCCTCCCGCTCCGCTCATCTGTGAGCCGTATATAATGGGCCGCCTTGTGGGCAGTGCAGCAGTTAGCACACGTCTCGGCACTAGTCTAGTTCTTAGTTTATTAAAGCCTCCTTTACTGTTTACACTCGAAGCGCCGTTATTGAGGGTACCACAATTTAATAGACTAAACTGGATCAGGATGGACACAGGCCTAAAACCAGAGAAGCTCAATCTGGAAGCACTAACCCCGGAGGCAATGGATTTTTTTAAATACTGGCTGCAGTGCTTCAAGGCCTACCTGGACGTTTCAGAGACTCCCATCCTGGGGCCATGCGAGCTGCGTCTACTCCACGGCCGGGTGAGTCACAGAATCTCCGCCACGCTCAAAAAGGCGACGACTTATGAAGAGGCGGTCGAGTTGCTCCGCAAGCGGTTTGTCAAACCCACCAATGAGGAGCACGCCCGGCATCTGCTCTCTACCTGCCGGCAGCGCTCGGGGGAATCGCTCGACGAGTTTGTTGAAAAACCCACCGCCCTTGCCAGGGACTGTGACCACCAGGATGTGACAGGGGAAGTCCGTATGAACCTGCACATTAGAGACGCTTTCGTGTCCGGCATCCTCTCGACCTACATCCGGCAGCGGCTGCTTGGAAACGGGGCAAACGACCTCCAGGAGACGATAACGCTCGCCTCCTCGCTGGCGGTGGCCCGACATAACTTGGGTACGTACCCCGCGGACTCTGCCAGCCCCCCCGGACTTCCTCAGACTCAGCCATATTACAGGCGTGCGCCACGCGGCGACCCGCTCACCATGGGGGCACACCGTGCTACTTGTGCGGGCAGGGCCAGCATCCACGCCCGCGCTGCTCAGCCCGCTCCGCGATCTGCAGCGACTGCGGGAAGAAGGTGCATTTTGCGAGGGTCTGCCTGGCCAGACCCAGGGGCCAGAAGAACAAAGAACAGCCGGCCCTAAAATCAGGCTCTCAGGCCCGCAGGCCTCGCAATGCGGCTGCGCACAGACGCGACACGCCCCCTTCTGACGCGTCATCAGCCTCGTGCGAATCATGGGAGCGGTCATCTTGTCGGCGGCCATCTTCTCAACCCAACACGTGCGACCGACGGCGGCGGCCATTTTACGAGTCCGACTCACCTGAGGACTTGGACTACCCTCGAGTGGGTGCGATCACCCTCGACCAAACTCGGCCAAAACACCTGCAGAACTCCATGATGCAGGTCCAGGTCAACGGGCGCGACACTGCATGCCTCTTCAACTCGGGGAGCAATGAGAGCTTTATCCATCCTGAAACGGTAAGGTGCTGCTCCCTACGCACCCATCCCGCATCCCAAACCATAACCCTCGCATCCGGGTCCCACTCAGTACAAATCACGGGGTACTGTATCGCGGATCTCTCGATCCAGGGCGCCAAGTACACCCGTTTCAAATGTTATATCCTCCCTCACCTCTGCGCCCCCCTGCTGCTCGGACTGGATTTCCAGTGCAGCCACCGAAGCCTGACACTGAAGTTCGGCAGACCCTTGCCCCCCCCCTCACGGTATGCAGCCTTGCAACACTGAAAGTCGCACCCCCCTCGCTATTCGCGAACCTCACTCCCGACTGTAAGCCCGTCGCCACCAGGAGATATGACTTTTATGAAGTCAGAGGTCCAGCGTTTACTGGGAGAGGGGGTCATCGAGGCTAGCAACAGCCCTTGGAGAGCGCAAGTGGTGGTAGTCCGGTCCGGGGAGAAGAAACGGATGGTCGTGGATTATAGCCAGACCATAAACTGATTCACGCAGCTTGATGCGTACCCCCTTCCTCGCATCGCGGAAATGGTAAATCGGATTGCCCAATAACGAGTCTTTTCCACGGTCGACCTCAAATCTGCCTACCACCAGCTCCCCATCCGACCAAAAGACCGCCCCTATACTGCCTTCGAAGCAGCCGGCCGGCTCTTCCACTTCCTCAGGGTCCCCTTCGGTGTCACAAATGGGGTCTCCGTCGTTCAAAGGGCGATGGACCAAATGGTGGACCAGTGTACGGTTTGCGGGCTACATACCCATACTTGGACAATGTCACCATCTGCGGCCATGACCAGCAGGACCATGACGCTGACCTCGAAAAGTTCCTCCGGATCGTCCGAGCCCTTAACCTGACCTATAATGAGGAAAATTGCATTTTCCACACAATGCTGGCCATCCTCGGCTATGTCGTGGAAGACGGGGTCCGAGGTCCCGACCGCATGCTCCCCCGCAGCCTCAAGGCCCTCAAATGGTGCTAGGGGCTCTTCTATTATGCCCAGTGGGTCCCCAAGTACGGGGACAAAGTCTGCCCGCTCATAAAGACCACGACTTTTTCCCTCTCGACTGAGGCTCAATTGGCCTTCAACCGCATCAAGGCCGATATCGTCAAGGCCGCTATGCACGCGGTGGACGAAACCATCCCTTTCCAGGTAGAGAGCGATGCATCAGACATCGCCCTGGCTGCTACCCTCAATCAAGGAGGCAGGCCAGTAGCGTTCTTCTCCCGAACCCTCACCGCCACCGAGGTTCGACACTCTGCAGTCGAGAAGGAGGCACAAGCCATTGTGGAGGCTGTGCGGCGCTGGAGGAACTACCTAGCCGGTAGGAGGATCACCCTCGTCACCGACCAACGGTCGGTCGCCTATATGTTCGATAACACGCAACGGGGCAAAATAAAAAACGATAAAATTTTGAGGTGGAGGACCGAACTCTCCAACTACTCATACGATATCAAGTATCGTCCAGGGGAGCTCAATGAGCCCCCAGATGCCCTGTCCCGCGGCACATGCGCCAACGTGCAGGACGACCGCCTGCAAGCCATCCAAAATGAACTGTGCCATCCGTGGGTTACCCGGCTCGTCCATTTCATCAAGTCCCGCAACCTACCTTACTCAACCAAGGCGGTCAAGGCCATGGTCATGGCCTGCCAGATATGTGCGGGGTGCAAACCACACTTCTACCTGGATCCCCCACTACAGACGCCTCTTCCCGCGCCGCTCCCCTGCAGGACACGTCACCACCTACAATACACACCCTCCCGGCCCCATCCCCCGTTGCTGACCAACTACCGCGCGCCGCGCCATTTCTAGCTGCGCCCTGTTCCCCTGCCCCGACCCGTACCGAAACTCCGACCGCCGAGCACCCGGATGTACTCTCAACCAGAACGTCCATGTCCGCCGCACCACCGCCCGAACTGACGAGGTCGATAAGGATGATCCTGCCACCGAGCCGGATGGATCTATGATGGCACTTCACCCCCGCCTGACACTTTTTTAAACAGGGTGTGAATGTGATGAACGGTTACTGTAACACTGTACCCTTGTCATCATGTAAGGTGATGTCCCTTTTAACACCGGGCTTGGAACCCTGGGGAACTCCGCCCATCTGGGAGCCGTCTAGAAGGGGCCGATTTGTGGGCAGTGCAGCAGTTAGCACACGTCTCGGCACTAGTCTAGTTCATAGCTTATTAACGACTTCTTTACTGTTTACACTCTCAGCGTCGTTATTGAGGGTACCACAGTTGTTAAAGTGTTCTTGTAAATCCCCAAGATGCTGGTACAGAGAACTTCCCCCTCTCTCTTTCCAGCCTTTCCCCTCTCTGCAGACTTTGCTCCATTTGTTGGTCATGTTACAGACCCAGATTCACAGTAACTGCAGTCACCAGACCTCATCCAGAACGGGGTCACCAAATTATCTGTTCTCACTTAATGTCTGCAGTTACCCATTCTCATCACCTCCACTAATTTCTGTTATGGGCGAGGCGTTTTCAGAACCCCAAAATGTATCATGGAGTTCAACCAACCTCTCCCTTAAATGTATTTGTTGCTTTTCCGAGCACACGGCTTTTTCCCCAGGTGTGGGATTACAATTATGGACACGTGGGTTTTTAAACACAAAAGAATGTTTATTCCATAACTCAACTTAAAAGCTTAAATAAACATTGGTTCTCTGAACACCCCTTACTTCAAAGATAACTCAGAAAATATTGCAACATTAAATAATTCCTTAAAATGTTCCTTCAAACTTCCAAGAGAATTAACACCTTTCAACAAAATCACATCAGGCTAACGGCTTTGTAATTATGAGTTAAAATCACCCAAATGATCCAGAGATAGACTTTCATGGCAGTGATCCAGCTCACTGCAAACACAGACACACACCCAGCTCTTTTCCTCCAAACTGCAAAACTAAACTGCAAAATGGCTGACCTGACCTCAGCTCCACCCACTCTCTGCATCACTGTTTTCTTAAAGGTACATTGCTAAAAAATCCTCGTTGTTGAGGTACTCTCACATGACACTTTCCAATAACACAACCGCCAGAAACCCATCCACATCACTTCCACTAAGTTCCCAATAACACAACCTCCAGAAATACATCCACTTCACCTCCACTAACATCCCAATCACACATCCTCATCACCTTCTCTAACTTCCCAACAACACAATCTCCAGACACACATCCTCACCAACTCAACTAACTTCCCAATAACACAACCTCCAGAAACACATCCACTTCACCTCCAATAATTTCCCAATAACACAACCTCTAGAAACAGATGCACATCACCTCCACTAACTCCTCAATAACACAACCACCAGAAACACATCCACATCACCTCTATTAACTCCCCAATGACTCAAAGACCAGATACACATTCTCATCACCTCCACTAACTTCCCAATAACACAACTTTCAGAATCGCATCCTCATCACCTCCACTAACTTCCCAATAACACAACCTCCAGAATCACATCCTCATCACCTCCACTAACTTCCCAATAACACAATCTTCAGAAACACATACACATCACTTCCACGAGCTTCCCAATAACTCAAACTCCAGAAACCCACCCTCAGCACCTCCAATAATTTCCCAATAAAACAACACCCAGAAAAGCATCCACATCACCTCCATTGACTTCCCAATAACACAACCTCCAGAAACACATCCACATCACGTCCACGAACTTCCCAATAACACAACCTCCAGTATCACATCCACATCACCTCCACTAACTTCCCAATAACACATTCTCCAGAAACCCATCCAAATCACCTCCACTAAGTTCCCAATAACACAACCACCAGAACCACATCCGCATCACCACCAGTAACGTCCCAATAACACAAACTTGCGAAACACATCCACCTCACCTCTACTAACCTCCCAATAACACATTTCCAGAAAAATATCCACAGCACCTCTACTAACTTCCCAATAACACAACCCCCAAAAACACATCCACAGCACCTCCACTATCTTCCCAGTAACACAACCTCCAGAAACACATCCACTTCACCTCCACTAACTTCTCAATAACACAACCTCTAGAAACAAATCCTCATCACCTTCACTAACATCCCCATCACACATCCTCATCACCTCCTCTAACTTCCCAACAACACAATATCCAGACAGACATCCGCATCACCTCCACTAACTTCCGAATAACACAACGTTCAGAAGCACATCCTCATCACCTCCACTAACTTCCCAATAACACAACCTCCAGAAACACATCCTCATCACCTCCACTATCTTCCCAATAACACAACCTTCAGAAACACATCCTCATTACCTCCACTAACTCCTCAATAACACAACCACCAGAAACACATCCACAACACCTCTATTGACTCCCCAATAACTCAAACACCAGAAACACATCCTCATCATTTCCACTAACCTCCGAATAAAACAACCTTCAGAATCGCATCCTCATCACCTCCACTAACTTCCCAATAACACAACCTCCAGAAACACATCCTCATCACCTCCACTAACTTCCCAATGACATAACCTTCAGAAACACACCTTCATCACCTCCACTAACTTCCCAATAACAAAATCTTCAGAATCGCATCCTCATCACCTCCACTAACTTCCCAATAACACAACCTTCAGAAACAGATCCACATCACCGCCACTAACTTCCCAATAACACAACCTTCAGAATCGCATCCTCATCACCTCCACTAACTTCCCAATAACACAACCTCCAGAAACACATCCTCATCACCGCCACTAACTTCCCAATAACACAACCTTCAGAAACACATCCACATCACTTCCACTAGATTCCCAAGAACACAATCTCCAGAAACACATCCACTTCACTTCCACGAACCTCCCAAGAACTCAACCTCCAGAAACCCATCCTCAGCACCTCCAATAACTTCCCAATAAAGCAACACCCAGAAAAGCATCCACATCACCTCCACGAACTTCCCAAGAACACAACCTCCAGAAACACATCCACATCACCGCCACTAACTTCCCAATAACAAAACCACCAGAACCACATCCGCATCACCACCACTAACGTCCCAATAACAGAACCTCCAGAAACACATCCACCTCAATTCTACTAACTTCCCAATAACACAACCACCAGAAACACATCCACATCACCTCTACTATCTTCCCAATAACACAACCCCCCAAAACACATCCACAGCACCTCCACCATCTTCCCAGTAACACAACCCACAAAACACATACACAGCACCTCCACTACCTTCCCAATAACACAACCTCCAGAATCACATCCACTTCACCTCCACTAACTTCTCAATAACACAACCTCTACAAACACATACTCATCATCTTCACTAACGTCCCAATCACACATCCTCATCACCTCCTCTAACTTCCCAACAACACAATCTCCAGACACACATCCTCATCAACTCAACTAACTTCCCTATAACACAACCTCCAGAAACACATCCACATCACCTCCACTAACTTCCCAATAACACAAACTCCAGAAACACATGCACATCACCTCTATTAACTTCCCAATAACTCAAACTCCAGAAACACATCCTCAACACCTCCACTAACTTCCGAATAACACGACGTTCTGAATCACATCCGCATCACCTCCACTAACTTCACAATAACACAACTTCCAGAAACACATCCTTATCACCTCCTCTAACTCCTCAATAACACAACCACCAGAAACACATCCACATCACCTCTATTGACTCCCCAATAACTCAAACAGCAGAAACACATCCTCATCATCTCCACCAACCTCCGAATAAAACAACCTTCAGAATCGCATCTTCATCACCTCCACTAAACTCCCAATAACACAACCTCCAGAAACACATCCTCATCACCTCCACTAACTTCCCAATGAGATAACCTTCAGAAACACACCTTCATCCCCTCCACTAACCTCCCAATAACAAAACCTTCAGAATCGCATCCTCATCACCTCCACTAACTTCCCAATAACACAACCTCCAGAAACACATCCTCATCACCCCCACTGACTTCCCAATAACACAACCTTCAGAAACACATCTACATCACCTCCACTAACTTCCCAATAACACAAACTTCAGAATCGCATACTCATCACCTCCACTAAATTCCCAATAACACAACCTCCAGAAACACATCCTCATCATCGCCACTAACTTCCCAATAACACAACCTTCAGAAACACATCCACATCACTTCCACTAGCTTCCCAAGAACACAACCTCCAGAAACACATCCACTTCACTTCCACGGGCCTCCCAAGAACACAATCTCCAGAAACCCATCCTCAGCACCTCCAAAAACTTCCCAATAAAACAACACCCAGAAAAGTATCCACATCACCTCCACTAACTTCCCAAGAACACAACCTCCAGAAACACATCCCCATGACCTCAACTAACTTCCCAATAACATAACCACCAGAAACACATCCTCATCACCTCCACTAATTTCCCAATAACACAACCACCAGAAGCAATCCCACATCACCTCCACTAACCTCCAATAACACAACCTCCAGAACCACATCCACAGCACCTCTACTAACGTCCAATAACACAACCTCCAGAAACACATTCTCATTACCTGCACTACCTTCCCAATAACACAACTTCCAGAAAATCATCCACATCACCTTCACTATCTCCTCAATAATGCAACCACCAGAAACACATCCACATCATCCACACTTACGTCCCAATAACACAACCACCAGTAACACATCCTCATCACCTCCACTAACTTCCCAAGAACACAACATCCAGAAACACATCCTCAGCACCACCACTATCTTCCCAATAAGACAACATCCAGAAACACATCCTCATCACCTCCACTAACCTCCCAAACCACATCTACAGAAACACATCCTCATGACCTCCACTAACTTCCCAATAACACAACCAACAGAAACACATCCTCATCACCTCCACTAACCTCCCAAACCACATCTCCAGAAACACAACCCCATGACCTCCACTAACTTTCCAATAACACAACCTCCAGAAACACATCCACATCATCTCCACTATCTCTTCAATAATGCAACCACCAGAAACACATCCACATCATCCACACTAACACAACCACCAGAAACACATCCTCATCACCTCCACTAACTTCCCAATAACACAACCCCCAGAAACATACCCACATCACCTCCAATAACCTCCCAATAACACAACATCAAGAAACACATCCACAGCACCTCCACTAACTTCCCAATAACTCAACCTCCAGAAACACATCCTCATCACCTCCACTAACCTCCCAAAACACATCTCCAGGAACACATCCCCATGACCTCCACTAACTTCCCAATAACACATACTCCAGAAACACACCCACATCACCTCCACTAACTTCCCAATAACACAACATCCAGAAACACATCCTCAGCACCTCCACTAACTTCCCAAAAACACATCCTCCAGAAAAACATCTTAATCCCCTCCACTATCTCCCCAATAAGACAACCTCCAGAACCACATCCACAGCACCTCTACTAACTTCCAATAACACAACCTCCTGAAACACATCCTCATTACTTCCACTAACTTCCCAATAACACAAACTCCAGAAGAACATCCTCATCATCTCCACTAACTTCCCAAAAACACAACCTCCAGAAACACATTCCCATCAACTCCACTAACTCCTCAATAATGCAACCACAAGAAACTCATCCACATCATCCACACTAACTTCCCAATAACACAACCACCAGAAACACATCCACATCACCTCCACTACCTTCCAAATAACACAACCTCCAGAAACACATCCACATCACCTCCACTATCTCCTCAACAATGCAACCACCAGAAACACATCCACATCATCCACACTAACGTCCCAATAACACAAGCACCAGAAACACATCCTCATCACCTCCACTAACTTCCCAATAACACAACCCCCAGAAACACACCCACATCACCTCCACTAACTTCCCAATAACACAACATCCAGAAATACATCCTCAGCACCTCCACTAACTTCCCAATAAGACAACATCCAGAAACAAATCTCCGCACCTCCACTAACTTCCCAATAACATAACCCCCATAAACACATCCACATCACCTCCACTAACTCCCCAATAACACAACCACCAGAAACACATCCACATCACCTCCACTAACTCCCCAATAACACACCACCAGGAACACATCCACATCACCTCCACTAACTTCCCAAGAACACAACATCCAGAAACACATCCTCAGCACCTCCACTATCTTCCCAATAAGACAACATCCAGAAACACATCCTCATCACCTCCACTAACCTCCCAAACCACATCTACAGAAACACATCCTCATGACCTCCACTAACTTCCCAATAACACAACCAACAGAAACACATCCTCATCACCTCCACTAACCTCCCAAACCACATCTCCAGAAACACAACCCCATGACCTCCACTAACTTTCCAATAACACAACCTCCAGAAACACATCCACATCACCTCCGCTATCTCCTCAATAATGCAACCACCAGAAACACATCCACATCATCCACACTAACACAACCACCAGAAACACATCCTCATCACCTCCACTAACTTCCCAATAACACAACCCCCAGAAACATACCCACATCACCTCCAATAACCTCCCAATAACACAACATCAAGAAACACATCCACAGCACCTCCACTAACTTCCCAATAACTCAACCTCCAGAAACGCATCCTCATCACCTCCACTAACCTCCCAAAACACATCTCCAGAAACACATCCCCATGACCTCCACTAACTTCCCAATAACACATACTCCAGAAACACACCCACATCACCTCCACTAACTTCCCAATAACACATTTCCAGAAACGCAACCCCATCACCTCCACTAACTTCCCAAAAACACATCCTCCAGAAAAACATCCTAATCCCCTCCACTATCTCCCCAATAAGACAACCTCCAGAACCACATCCACAGCACCTCTACTAACTTCCAATAACTCAACCTCCTGAAACACATCCTCATTACTTCCACTAACTTCCCAATAACACAAACTCCAGAAGAACATCCTCATGATCTCCACTAACTTCCCAAAAACACAACCTCCAGAAACACATTCACATCACCTCCACTAATTCCTCAATAATGCAACCACCAGAAACTCATCCACATCATCCACACTAACTTCCCAATAACACAACCACCAGAAACACATCCACATCAGCTCCACTACCTTCCCAATAACACAACCTCCAGAAACACATCCACATCACCTCCACTATCTCCTCAACAATGCAACCACCAGAAACACATCCACATCATCTACACTAACGTCCCAATAACACAAGCACCAGAAACACATCCTCATCACCTCCACTAACTTCCCAATAACACAACCCCCAGAAACACACCCACATCACCTCCACTAACTTCCCAATAACACAACATCCAGAAACACATCCTCAGCACCTCCACTAACTTCCCAATAAGACAACATCCAGAAACACATCTCCGCACCTCCACTAACTTCCCAATAACATATCCCCCATAAACACATCCACATCACCTCCACTAACTCCCCAATAACACAACCACCAGAAACACATCCACATCACCTCCACTACCTCCCCAATAACACACCACCAGAAACACATCCACATCACCTCCAATAACTTCCCAACAATACAACATCCAGAAACACATCCTCAGCACCTCCACTAACATCCCAATAACACATCCCGCAGAAAGACATCCTCATCACCTCCACTAACTCCCCAATAACACAAACTCCAGAAACACATCCTCATCACCTCCACAAACTTTCCAAGAACATCAAATCCAGAACCACATCCTCATCAACTCCACTAACTCCTCAATTTCTGAAACACCAGAAATCGATACACTTCACCTCCACTAGCTTCCCAATAACTCAACCACCAGAAACACACATACATCATCTCCACTAACTTCCCAATAACACAAGACCCAGAAACACATCCTCAGCACCTCCACTAACATACCAATTACACAAGATCCAGAAACAAATGCTCGGCACCTCCACTAATTTCCCATTAACACATACCCAGAAACACATCCTCATCACCTCAACTCACTCCCCAATAACACCTCCACCAGAAACACATCCACATCACTTCCACTAACTGCCCAATAACACAACATCCAGAAACACATCCTCAGCACCTCCACTAATTTCCCAATAACACATCCCCAGAAACACATCCTCATCACCTCCACTAACTCCCCAAGAACACAAACTCCAGAAATCCATTCTCATCACCTCCACAGACTTTCCATAACATCAACTCCAGAAACACATCCTCATCAACTCCACTAACTCCTCAATTACTGAACCACCAGAAATCGTCCACTTCACCTGAACTAACTTCCCAATAACACAACATCCTGAAACACATCCACATCACCTCCACTAACTTCCCAATAACAAACCTCCAGAAACTCATCCACATCACCTCCACTAACTTCCCAATAAAACGACCTCCAGAAACACATCCACATCACCTCCACAAACCTCCCAATAACACAACCACCAGAAACCCATCCTCAGCACCTCCACTAACTTCCCAATAATACAACCTCCAGAAACACATCCACGTCACCTCCACTAACCACTCAATAACACATCTCCAGAACCACATCCACAGCACCTCTACTAACGTCCAATAACACAACCTCCAGAAACACATTCTCATTACCTGCACTACCTTCCCAATAACACAACTTCCAGAAAATCATCCACATCACCTTCACTATCTCCTCAATAATGCAACCACCAGAAACACATCCACATCATCCACACTTACGTCCCAATAACACAACCACCAGTAACACATCCTCATCACCTCCACTAACTTCCCAAGAACACAACATCCAGAAACACATCCTCAGCACCACCACTATCTTCCCAATAAGACAACATCCAGAAACACATCCTCATCACCTCCACTAACCTCCCAAACCACATCTACAGAAACACATCCTCATGACCTCCACTAACTTCCCAATAACACAACCAACAGAAACACATCCTCATCACCTCCACTAACCTCCCAAACCACATCTCCAGAAACACAACCCCATGACCTCCACTAACTTTCCAATAACACAACCTCCAGAAACACATCCACATCATCTCCACTATCTCTTCAATAATGCAACCACCAGAAACACATCCACATCATCCACACTAACACAACCACCAGAAACACATCCTCATCACCTCCACTAACTTCCCAATAACACAACCCCCAGAAACATACCCACATCACCTCCAATAACCTCCCAATAACACAACATCAAGAAACACATCCACAGCACCTCCACTAACTTCCCAATAACTCAACCTCCAGAAACACATCCTCATCACCTCCACTAACCTCCCAAAACACATCTCCAGGAACACATCCCCATGACCTCCACTAACTTCCCAATAACACATACTCCAGAAACACACCCACATCACCTCCACTAACTTCCCAATAACACAACATCCAGAAACACATCCTCAGCACCTCCACTAACTTCCCAAAAACACATCCTCCAGAAAAACATCTTAATCCCCTCCACTATCTCCCCAATAAGACAACCTCCAGAACCACATCCACAGCACCTCTACTAACTTCCAATAACACAACCTCCTGAAACACATCCTCATTACTTCCACTAACTTCCCAATAACACAAACTCCAGAAGAACATCCTCATCATCTCCACTAACTTCCCAAAAACACAACCTCCAGAAACACATTCCCATCAACTCCACTAACTCCTCAATAATGCAACCACAAGAAACTCATCCACATCATCCACACTAACTTCCCAATAACACAACCACCAGAAACACATCCACATCACCTCCACTACCTTCCAAATAACACAACCTCCAGAAACACATCCACATCACCTCCACTATCTCCTCAACAATGCAACCACCAGAAACACATCCACATCATCCACACGAACGTCCCAATAACACAAGCACCAGAAACACATCCTCATCACCTCCACTAACTTCCCAATAACACAACCCCCAGAAACACACCCACATCACCTCCACTAACTTCCCAATAACACAACATCCAGAAATACATCCTCAGCACCTCCACTAACTTCCCAATAAGACAACATCCAGAAACAAATCTCCGCACCTCCACTAACTTCCCAATAACATATCCCCCATAAACACATCCACATCACCTCCACTAACTCCCCAATAACACAACCACCAGAAACACATCCACATCACCTCCACTAACTCCCCAATAACACACCACCAGGAACACATCCACATCACCTCCACTAACTTCCCAAGAACACAACATCCAGAAACACATCCTCAGCACCTCCACTATCTTCCCAATAAGACAACATCCAGAAACACATCCTCATCACCTCCACTAACCTCCCAAACCACATCTACAGAAACACATCCTCATGACCTCCACTAACTTCCCAATAACACAACCAACAGAAACACATCCTCATCACCTCCACTAACCTCCCAAACCACATCTCCAGAAACACAACCCCATGACCTCCACTAACTTTCCAATAACACAACCTCCAGAAACACATCCACATCACCTCCGCTATCTCCTCAATAATGCAACCACCAGAAACACATCCACATCATCCACACTAACACAACCACCAGAAACACATCCTCATCACCTCCACTAACTTCCCAATAACACAACCCCCAGAAACATACCCACATCACCTCCAATAACCTCCCAATAACACAACATCAAGAAACACATCCACAGCACCTCCACTAACTTCCCAATAACTCAACCTCCAGAAACGCATCCTCATCACCTCCACTAACCTCCCAAAACACATCTCCAGAAACACATCCCCATGACCTCCACTAACTTCCCAATAACACATACTCCAGAAACACACCCACATCACCTCCACTAACTTCCCAATAACACATTTCCAGAAACGCAACCCCATCACCTCCACTAACTTCCCAAAAACACATCCTCCAGAAAAACATCCTAATCCCCTCCACTATCTCCCCAATAAGACAACCTCCAGAACCACATCCACAGCACCTCTACTAACTTCCAATAACACAACCTCCTGAAACACATCCTCATTACTTCCACTAACTTCCCAATAACACAAACTCCAGAAGAACATCCTCATGATCTCCACTAACTTCCCAAAAACACAACCTCCAGAAACACATTCACATCACCTCCACTAATTCCTCAATAATGCAACCACCAGAAACTCATCCACATCATCCACACTAACTTCCCAATAACACAACCACCAGAAACACATCCACATCAGCTCCACTACCTTCCCAATAACACAACCTCCAGAAACACATCCACATCACCTCCACTATCTCCTCAACAATGCAACCACCAGAAACACATCCACATCATCTACACTAACGTCCCAATAACACAAGCACCAGAAACACATCCTCATCACCTCCACTAACTTCCCAATAACACAACCCCCAGAAACACACCCACATCACCTCCACTAACTTCCCAATAACACAACATCCAGAAACACATCCTCAGCACCTCCACTAACTTCCCAATAAGACAACATCCAGAAACACATCTCCGCACCTCCACTAACTTCCCAATAACATATCCCCCATAAACACATCCACATCACCTCCACTAACTCCCCAATAACACAACCACCAGAAACACATCCACATCACCTCCACTACCTCCCCAATAACACACCACCAGAAACACATCCACATCACCTCCAATAACTTCCCAACAATACAACATCCAGAAACACATCCTCAGCACCTCCACTAACATCCCAATAACACATCCCGCAGAAAGACATCCTCATCACCTCCACTAACTCCCCAATAACACAAACTCCAGAAACACATCCTCATCACCTCCACAAACTTTCCAAGAACATCAAATCCAGAACCACATCCTCATCAACTCCACTAACTCCTCAATTTCTGAAACACCAGAAATCGATACACTTCACCTCCACTAGCTTCCCAATAACTCAACCACCAGAAACACACATACATCATCTCCACTAACTTCCCAATAACACAAGACCCAGAAACACATCCTCAGCACCTCCACTAACATACCAATTACACAAGATCCAGAAACAAATGCCCGGCACCTCCACTAATTTCCCATTAACACATACCCAGAAACACATCCTCATCACCTCAACTCACTCCCCAATAACACCTCCACCAGAAACACATCCACATCACTTCCACTAACTGCCCAATAACACAACATCCAGAAACACATCCTCAGCACCTCCACTAATTTCCCAATAACACATCCCCAGAAACACATCCTCATCACCTCCACTAACTCCCCAAGAACACAAACTCCAGAAATCCATTCTCATCACCTCCACAGACTTTCCATAACATCAACTCCAGAAACACATCCTCATCAACTCCACTAACTCCTCAATTACTGAACCACCAGAAATCGTCCACTTCACCTGAACTAACTTCCCAATAACACAACATCCTGAAACACATCCACATCACCTCCACTAACTTCCCAATAACAAACCTCCAGAAACTCATCCACATCACCTCCACTAACTTCCCAATAAAACGACCTCCAGAAACACATCCACATCACCTCCACAAACCTCCCAATAACACAACCACCAGAAACCCATCCTCAGCACCTCCACTAACTTCCCAATAACACAACCTCCAGAAACACATCCACGTCACCTCCACTAACCACTCAATAACACATCTCCAGAACCACATCCACAGCACCTCTACTAACTTCCAATAACACAACCTCCAGAAACACATCCTATTTACATCCACTAACTTCCCAATAACACAACCTCCAGAAACGCATCCACATAACCTCCACTAACACCCCAATAAGGCAAACTCCAGAAACACGTCCACATCAACTCCACTATCTTCCCAAGATAACATCCTCCAGAAACACATACACATCACCTCCACTAACTTCCCAATAATACAACCTCCAGAAAGACATCAACATCACCCCCACTAACCTCCCAATAACACAACCTCTGCTAAACCATTCACATCACCTCCACTAACTTCCCAATAATACAACCTCCAGTAACCCATCCTCATCACCTCCACTAACTCCCCAATAATACAACCTCAAGAAACACACCCTCATCACCTCCACTAACTTCCCAATAACAATCTCCAGAAACACATCCACTTCACCTCCACTAACTTCCCAATAATATAACCTCCATAAACACATCCACTTCACCTCCACTTCCTTCCCATTACCAAACCCTACAGAAACACATCCACATCACCACCACTAACTTCCCATTAACACATCTCCAGAAACACATCCACATCACCTCCACAAACCAAAAAATAACACATCTCCAGAAACACATCCACATCACCTCCACTAACTTCCCAATAACACAACCCCCAGAAACACATCCTCAGCACCTCCACTAACTTCCCAATAACACAAACTCGAGAAACACATCCTCATCAACTCCACTAACTTCCCAATAAAACAGCCTCCAGAAACACATACTCATCACCTCCACTAACTTCCATATATCACAACCTATAGAATCACATCCACATCACCTCCACTAATCACCCAATAACACAATCTCCAGAAACACGTCCTCATCACCTCCACTAACTTCCCAATAACACAATCTCCAGAAACACATCCTCATCACCTCCACTAACTTCCCAAGAACACAACCTCCAGAAACACATCCACATCAATTCCACTGACGACACAATAACACAACCCCCAGAAACACATTCAATTCAACTTCACTGACATCCAAATACGACAACCTCTGCTAAACCATTCAAATCACCACCACTAACCTCCCAATAATGTAAAGCTCCAGTAACCCATCCACATCACCTCCACTAACTCCCCAATAAGACAACCTCCAGAAACACATCCTCATCCCCTCCACTAACTTCCCAATCACACAATCTCCAGAAACACATCCACATCACCTCCACTTATTTTCCAATAACACAACCTCCAGAATCACATCCTCATCACCTCCACTAACTTCCCAATAACACAACCTCCAGAAACTCATCCTCATCACCTCCACTTATTTCCCAATAACACAACTTCCAGAAACCCATCCTAATGACCTCCGCTGACTTCCGAATAACACATCCTCATCAAATCCACTAACTTCCCAATAACACATACTCCAGAAACACACCCACATCACCTCCACTAACTTCCCAATAACACATTTCCAGAAACGCAACCCCATCACCTCCACTAACTTCCCAAAAACACATCCTCCAGAAAAACATCCTAATCCCCTCCACTATCTCCCCAATAAGACAACCTCCAGAACCACATCCACAGCACCTCTACTAACTTCCAATAACACAACCTCCTGAAACACATCCTCATTACTTCCACTAACTTCCCAATAACACAAACTCCAGAAGAACATCCTCATGATCTCCACTAACTTCCCAAAAACACAACCTCCAGAAACACATTCTCATCACCTCCACTAATTCCTCAATAATGCAACCACCAGAAACTCATCCACATCATCCACACTAACTTCCCAATAACACAACCACCAGAAACACATCCACATCAGCTCCACTACCTTCCCAATAACACAACCTCCAGAAACACATCCACATCACCTCCACTATCTCCACAACAATGCAACCACCAGAAACACATCCACATCATCCACACTAACGTCCCAATAACACAAGCACCAGGAACACATCCTCATCACCTCCACTAACTTCCCAATAACACAACCCCCAGAAACACACCCACATCACCTCCACTAACTTCCCAATAACACAACATCCAGAAACACATCCTCAGCACCTCCACTAACTTCCCAATAAGACAACATCCAGAAACACATCTCCGCACCTCCACTAACTTCCCAATAACATATCCCCCATAAACACATCCACATCACCTCCACTAACTCCCCAATAACACAACCACCAGAAAGACATCCACATCACCTCCACTACCTCCCCAATAACACACCACCAGAAACACATCCACATCACCTCCAATAACTTCCCAACAATACAACATCCAGAAACACATCCTCAGCACCTCCACTAACATCCCAATAACACATCCCGCAGAAAGACATCCTCATCACCTCCACTAACTCCCCAATAACACAAACTCCAGAAACACATCCTCATCACCTCCACAAACTTTCCAAGAACATCAAATCCAGAACCACATCCTCATCAACTCCACTAACTCCTCAATTTCTGAAACACCAGAAATCGATACACTTCACCTCCACTAGCTTCCCAATAACTCAACCACCAGAAACACACATACATCATCTCCACTAACTTCCCAATAACACAAGACCCAGAAACACATCCTCAGCACCTCCACTAACATACCAATTACACAAGATCCAGAAACACATGCTCGGCACCTCCACTAATTTCCCATTAACACATACCCAGAAACAGATCCTCATCACCTCAACTCACTCCCCAACAACACCTCCACCAGAAACACATCCACATCACTTCCACTAACTGCCCAATAACACAACATCCAGAAACACATCCTCAGCACCTCCACTAATTTCCCAATAACACATCCCCAGAAACACATCCTCATCACCTCCACTAACTCCCCAAGAACACAAACTCCAGAAATCCATTCTCATCACCTCCACAGACTTTCCATAACATCAACTCCAGAAACACATCCTCATCAACTCCACTAACTCCTCAATTACTGAACCACCAGAAATCGTCCACTTCACCTGAACTATCTTCCCAATAACACAACATCCTGAAACACATCCACATCACCTCCACTAACTTCCCAATAACAAACCTCCAGAAACTCATCCACATCACCTCCACTAACTTCCCAATAAAACGACCTCCAGAAACACATCCACATCACCTCCACAAACCTCCCAATAACACAACCACCAGAAACCCGTCCTCAGCACCTCCACTAACTTCCCAATAACACAACCTCCAGAAACACATCCACGTCACCTCCACTAACCACTCAATAACACATCTCGAGAACCACATCCACAGCACCTCTACTAACTTCCAATAACACAACCTCCAGAAACACATCCTATTTACATCCACTAACTTCCCAATAACACAACCTCCAGAAACACATCCACATAACCTCCACTAACACCCCAATAAGGCAAACTCCAGAAACACGTCCACATCAACTCCACTAACTTCCCAAGATAACATCCTCCAGAAACACATACACATCACCTCCACTAACTTCCCAATAATACAACCTCCAGAAAGACATCAACATCACCCCCACTAACCTCCCAATAACACAACCTCTGCTAAACCATTCACATCACCTCCACTAACTTCCCAATAATACAACCTCCAGTAACCCATCCTCATCACCTCCACTAACTCCCCAATAATACAACCTCAAGAAACACACCCTCATCACCTCCACTAACTTCCCAATAACAATCTCCAGAAACACATCCACTTCACCTCCACTAACTTCCCAATAATATAACCTCCATAAACACATCCACTTCACCTCCACTTCCTTCCCATTACCAAACCCTACAGAAACACATCCACATCACCACCACTAACTTCCCATTAACACATCTCCAGAAACACATCCACATCACCTCCACAAACCAAAAAATAACACATCTCCAGAAACACATCCACATCACCTCCACTAACTTCCCAATAACACAACCCCCAGAAACACATCCTCAGCACCTCCACTAACTTCCCAATAACACAAACTCGAGAAACACATCCTCATCAACTCCACTAACTTCCCAATAAAACAGCCTCCAGAAACACATACTCATCACCTCCACTAACTTCCATATATCACAACCTATAGAATCACATCCACATCACCTCCACTAATCACCCAATAACACAATCTCCAGAAACACGTCCTCATCACCTCCACTAACTTCCCAATAACACAATCTCCAGAAACACATCCTCATCACCTCCACTAACTTCCCAAGAACACAACCTCCAGAAACACATCCACATCAATTCCACTGACGACACAATAACACAACCCCCAGAAACACATTCAATTCAACTTCACTGACATCCAAATACGACAACCTCTGCTAAACCATTCAAATCACCACCACTAACCTCCCAATAATGTAAAGCTCCAGTAACCCATCCACATCACCTCCACTAACTCCCCAATAAGACAACCTCCAGAAACACATCCTCATCCCCTCCACTAACTTCCCAATCACACAATCTCCAGAAACACATCCACATCACCTCCACTTATTTCCCAATAACACAACCTCCAGAATCACATCCTCATCACCTCCACTAACTTCCCAATAACACAACCTCCAGAAACTCATCCTCATCACCTCCACTTATTTCCCAATAACACAACTTCCAGAAACCCATCCTAATGACCTCCGCTGACTTCCGAATAACACATCCTCATCAAATCCACTAACTTCCCAATAACACAACCTCCAGAAACACATCCTCATCACCTCCACTAACGCACCAATAACACAACCCCCAGAAACACATCCACAGCACCTCCACTACCTTCCCAATAACAAAACCTCCAGAAACACATCCTCATCACCTCCACTAACTTCCCAATAACACAACCTCCAGAAACACATCCACATCACCTCCACTAACCTCCCAATAACACAACCTCCAGAAACAAATCCACATCACCTCCACTATCTTCACAATAATACAACCTCCAGAAACACATCCATATCACCTCAACTAACCTCCCAATAACACATCTCCAGAAACACATCCACATCACCTCCACTAACCTCCCAAATCACATCTCCAGAAACACATCCCCATCACCTCCACTAACTTCACAATAACAAAACCTCCAGAAACACATCCTCATCACCTCCACTAACTTCCCAATGAGATAACCTTCAGAAACACACCTTCATCCCCTCCACTAACCTCCCAATAACAAAACCTTCAGAATCGCATCCTCATCACCTCCACTAACTTCCCAATAACACAACCTCCAGAAACACATCCTCATCACCCCCACTGACTTCCCAATAACACAACCTTCAGAAACACATCTACATCACCTCCACTAACTTCCCAATAACACAAACTTCAGAATCGCATACTCATCACCTCCACTAAATTCCCAATAACACAACCTCCAGAAACACATCCTCATCATCGCCACTAACTTCCCAATAACACAACCTTCAGAAACACATCCACATCACTTCCACTAGCTTCCCAAGAACACAACCTCCAGAAACACATCCACTTCACTTCCACGGGCCTCCCAAGAACACAATCTCCAGAAACCCATCCTCAGCACCTCCAAAAACTTCCCAATAAAACAACACCCAGAAAAGTATCCACATCACCTCCACTAACTTCCCAAGAACACAACCTCCAGAAACACATCCCCATGACCTCAACTAACTTCCCAATAACATAACCACCAGAAACACATCCTCATCACCTCCACTAATTTCCCAATAACACAACCACCAGAAGCAATCCCACATCACCTCCACTAACCTCCAATAACACAACCTCCAGAACCACATCCACAGCACCTCTACTAACGTCCAATAACACAACCTCCAGAAACACATTCTCATTACCTGCACTACCTTCCCAATAACACAACTTCCAGAAAATCATCCACATCACCTTCACTATCTCCTCAATAATGCAACCACCAGAAACACATCCACATCATCCACACTTACGTCCCAATAACACAACCACCAGTAACACATCCTCATCACCTCCACTAACTTCCCAAGAACACAACATCCAGAAACACATCCTCAGCACCACCACTATCTTCCCAATAAGACAACATCCAGAAACACATCCTCATCACCTCCACTAACCTCCCAAACCACATCTACAGAAACACATCCTCATGACCTCCACTAACTTCCCAATAACACAACCAACAGAAACACATCCTCATCACCTCCACTAACCTCCCAAACCACATCTCCAGAAACACAACCCCATGACCTCCACTAACTTTCCAATAACACAACCTCCAGAAACACATCCACATCATCTCCACTATCTCTTCAATAATGCAACCACCAGAAACACATCCACATCATCCACACTAACACAACCACCAGAAACACATCCTCATCACCTCCACTAACTTCCCAATAACACAACCCCCAGAAACATACCCACATCACCTCCAATAACCTCCCAATAACACAACATCAAGAAACACATCCACAGCACCTCCACTACCTTCCCAATAACTCAACCTCCAGAAACACATCCTCATCACCTCCACTAACCTCCCAAAACACATCTCCAGGAACACATCCCCATGACCTCCACTAACTTCCCAATAACACATACTCCAGAAACACACCCACATCACCTCCACTAACTTCCCAATAACACAACATCCAGAAACACATCCTCAGCACCTCCACTAACTTCCCAAAAACACATCCTCCAGAAAAACATCTTAATCCCCTCCACTATCTCCCCAATAAGACAACCTCCAGAACCACATCCACAGCACCTCTACTAACTTCCAATAACACAACCTCCTGAAACACATCCTCATTACTTCCACTAACTTCCCAATAACACAAACTCCAGAAGAACATCCTCATCATCTCCACTAACTTCCCAAAAACACAACCTCCAGAAACACATTCCCATCAACTCCACTAACTCCTCAATAATGCAACCACAAGAAACTCATCCACATCATCCACACTAACTTCCCAATAACACAACCACCAGAAACACATCCACATCACCTCCACTACCTTCCAAATAACACAACCTCCAGAAACACATCCACATCACCTCCACTATCTCCTCAACAATGCAACCACCAGAAACACATCCACATCATCCACACTAACGTCCCAATAACACAAGCACCAGAAACACATCCTCATCACCTCCACTAACTTCCCAATAACACAACCCCCAGAAACACACCCACATCACCTCCACTAACTTCCCAATAACACAACATCCAGAAATACATCCTCAGCACCTCCACTAACTTCCCAATAAGACAACATCCAGAAACAAATCTCCGCACCTCCACTAACTTCCCAATAACATAACCCCCATAAACACATCCACATCACCTCCACTAACTCCCCAATAACACAACCACCAGAAACACATCCACATCACCTCCACTAACTCCCCAATAACACACCACCAGGAACACATCCACATCACCTCCACTAACTTCCCAAGAACACAACATCCAGAAACACATCCTCAGCACCTCCACTATCTTCCCAATAAGACAACATCCAGAAACACATCCTCATCACCTCCACTAACCTCCCAAACCACATCTACAGAAACACATCCTCATGACCTCCACTAACTTCCCAATAACACAACCAACAGAAACACATCCTCATCACCTCCACTAACCTCCCAAACCACATCTCCAGAAACACAACCCCATGACCTCCACTAACTTTCCAATAACACAACCTCCAGAAACACATCCACATCACCTCCGCTATCTCCTCAATAATGCAACCACCAGAAACACATCCACATCATCCACACTAACACAACCACCAGAAACACATCCTCATCACCTCCACTAACTTCCCAATAACACAACCCCCAGAAACATACCCACATCACCTCCAATAACCTCCCAATAACACAACATCAAGAAACACATCCACAGCACCTCCACTAACTTCCCAATAACTCAACCTCCAGAAACGCATCCTCATCACCTCCACTAACCTCCCAAAACACATCTCCAGAAACACATCCCCATGACCTCCACTAACTTCCCAATAACACATACTCCAGAAACACACCCACATCACCTCCACTAACTTCCCAATAACACATTTCCAGAAACGCAACCCCATCACCTCCACTAACTTCCCAAAAACACATCCTCCAGAAAAACATCCTAATCCCCTCCACTATCTCCCCAATAAGACAACCTCCAGAACCACATCCACAGCACCTCTACTAACTTCCAATAACTCAACCTCCTGAAACACATCCTCATTACTTCCACTAACTTCCCAATAACACAAACTCCAGAAGAACATCCTCATGATCTCCACTAACTTCCCAAAAACACAACCTCCAGAAACACATTCACATCACCTCCACTAATTCCTCAATAATGCAACCACCAGAAACTCATCCACATCATCCACACTAACTTCCCAATAACACAACCACCAGAAACACATCCACATCAGCTCCACTACCTTCCCAATAACACAACCTCCAGAAACACATCCACATCACCTCCACTATCTCCTCAACAATGCAACCACCAGAAACACATCCACATCATCTACACTAACGTCCCAATAACACAAGCACCAGAAACACATCCTCATCACCTCCACTAACTTCCCAATAACACAACCCCCAGAAACACACCCACATCACCTCCACTAACTTCCCAATAACACAACATCCAGAAACACATCCTCAGCACCTCCACTAACTTCCCAATAAGACAACATCCAGAAACACATCTCCGCACCTCCACTAACTTCCCAATAACATATCCCCCATAAACACATCCACATCACCTCCACTAACTCCCCAATAACACAACCACCAGAAACACATCCACATCACCTCCACTACCTCCCCAATAACACACCACCAGAAACACATCCACATCACCTCCAATAACTTCCCAACAATACAACATCCAGAAACACATCCTCAGCACCTCCACTAACATCCCAATAACACATCCCGCAGAAAGACATCCTCATCACCTCCACTAACTCCCCAATAACACAAACTCCAGAAACACATCCTCATCACCTCCACAAACTTTCCAAGAACATCAAATCCAGAACCACATCCTCATCAACTCCACTAACTCCTCAATTTCTGAAACACCAGAAATCGATACACTTCACCTCCACTAGCTTCCCAATAACTCAACCACCAGAAACACACATACATCATCTCCACTAACTTCCCAATAACACAAGACCCAGAAACACATCCTCAGCACCTCCACTAACATACCAATTACACAAGATCCAGAAACAAATGCTCGGCACCTCCACTAATTTCCCATTAACACATACCCAGAAACACATCCTCATCACCTCAACTCACTCCCCAATAACACCTCCACCAGAAACACATCCACATCACTTCCACTAACTGCCCAATAACACAACATCCAGAAACACATCCTCAGCACCTCCACTAATTTCCCAATAACACATCCCCAGAAACACATCCTCATCACCTCCACTAACTCCCCAAGAACACAAACTCCAGAAATCCATTCTCATCACCTCCACAGACTTTCCATAACATCAACTCCAGAAACACATCCTCATCAACTCCACTAACTCCTCAATTACTGAACCACCAGAAATCGTCCACTTCACCTGAACTAACTTCCCAATAACACAACATCCTGAAACACATCCACATCACCTCCACTAACTTCCCAATAACAAACCTCCAGAAACTCATCCACATCACCTCCACTAACTTCCCAATAAAACGACCTCCAGAAACACATCCACATCACCTCCACAAACCTCCCAATAACACAACCACCAGAAACCCATCCTCAGCACCTCCACTAACTTCCCAATAATACAACCTCCAGAAACACATCCACGTCACCTCCACTAACCACTCAATAACACATCTCCAGAACCACATCCACAGCACCTCTACTAACGTCCAATAACACAACCTCCAGAAACACATTCTCATTACCTGCACTACCTTCCCAATAACACAACTTCCAGAAAATCATCCACATCACCTTCACTATCTCCTCAATAATGCAACCACCAGAAACACATCCACATCATCCACACTTACGTCCCAATAACACAACCACCAGTAACACATCCTCATCACCTCCACTAACTTCCCAAGAACACAACATCCAGAAACACATCCTCAGCACCACCACTATCTTCCCAATAAGACAACATCCAGAAACACATCCTCATCACCTCCACTAACCTCCCAAACCACATCTACAGAAACACATCCTCATGACCTCCACTAACTTCCCAATAACACAACCAACAGAAACACATCCTCATCACCTCCACTAACCTCCCAAACCACATCTCCAGAAACACAACCCCATGACCTCCACTAACTTTCCAATAACACAACCTCCAGAAACACATCCACATCATCTCCACTATCTCTTCAATAATGCAACCACCAGAAACACATCCACATCATCCACACTAACACAACCACCAGAAACACATCCTCATCACCTCCACTAACTTCCCAATAACACAACCCCCAGAAACATACCCACATCACCTCCAATAACCTCCCAATAACACAACATCAAGAAACACATCCACAGCACCTCCACTAACTTCCCAATAACTCAACCTCCAGAAACACATCCTCATCACCTCCACTAACCTCCCAAAACACATCTCCAGGAACACATCCCCATGACCTCCACTAACTTCCCAATAACACATACTCCAGAAACACACCCACATCACCTCCACTAACTTCCCAATAACACAACATCCAGAAACACATCCTCAGCACCTCCACTAACTTCCCAAAAACACATCCTCCAGAAAAACATCTTAATCCCCTCCACTATCTCCCCAATAAGACAACCTCCAGAACCACATCCACAGCACCTCTACTAACTTCCAATAACACAACCTCCTGAAACACATCCTCATTACTTCCACTAACTTCCCAATAACACAAACTCCAGAAGAACATCCTCATCATCTCCACTAACTTCCCAAAAACACAACCTCCAGAAACACATTCCCATCAACTCCACTAACTCCTCAATAATGCAACCACAAGAAACTCATCCACATCATCCACACTAACTTCCCAATAACACAACCACCAGAAACACATCCACATCACCTCCACTACCTTCCAAATAACACAACCTCCAGAAACACATCCACATCACCTCCACTATCTCCTCAACAATGCAACCACCAGAAACACATCCACATCATCCACACGAACGTCCCAATAACACAAGCACCAGAAACACATCCTCATCACCTCCACTAACTTCCCAATAACACAACCCCCAGAAACACACCCACATCACCTCCACTAACTTCCCAATAACACAACATCCAGAAATACATCCTCAGCACCTCCACTAACTTCCCAATAAGACAACATCCAGAAACAAATCTCCGCACCTCCACTAACTTCCCAATAACATATCCCCCATAAACACATCCACATCACCTCCACTAACTCCCCAATAACACAACCACCAGAAACACATCCACATCACCTCCACTAACTCCCCAATAACACACCACCAGGAACACATCCACATCACCTCCACTAACTTCCCAAGAACACAACATCCAGAAACACATCCTCAGCACCTCCACTATCTTCCCAATAAGACAACATCCAGAAACACATCCTCATCACCTCCACTAACCTCCCAAACCACATCTACAGAAACACATCCTCATGACCTCCACTAACTTCCCAATAACACAACCAACAGAAACACATCCTCATCACCTCCACTAACCTCCCAAACCACATCTCCAGAAACACAACCCCATGACCTCCACTAACTTTCCAATAACACAACCTCCAGAAACACATCCACATCACCTCCGCTATCTCCTCAATAATGCAACCACCAGAAACACATCCACATCATCCACACTAACACAACCACCAGAAACACATCCTCATCACCTCCACTAACTTCCCAATAACACAACCCCCAGAAACATACCCACATCACCTCCAATAACCTCCCAATAACACAACATCAAGAAACACATCCACAGCACCTCCACTAACTTCCCAATAACTCAACCTCCAGAAACGCATCCTCATCACCTCCACTAACCTCCCAAAACACATCTCCAGAAACACATCCCCATGACCTCCACTAACTTCCCAATAACACATACTCCAGAAACACACCCACATCACCTCCACTAACTTCCCAATAACACATTTCCAGAAACGCAACCCCATCACCTCCACTAACTTCCCAAAAACACATCCTCCAGAAAAACATCCTAATCCCCTCCACTATCTCCCCAATAAGACAACCTCCAGAACCACATCCACAGCACCTCTACTAACTTCCAATAACACAACCTCCTGAAACACATCCTCATTACTTCCACTAACTTCCCAATAACACAAACTCCAGAAGAACATCCTCATGATCTCCACTAACTTCCCAAAAACACAACCTCCAGAAACACATTCACATCACCTCCACTAATTCCTCAATAATGCAACCACCAGAAACTCATCCACATCATCCACACTAACTTCCCAATAACACAACCACCAGAAACACATCCACATCAGCTCCACTACCTTCCCAATAACACAACCTCCAGAAACACATCCACATCACCTCCACTATCTCCTCAACAATGCAACCACCAGAAACACATCCACATCATCTACACTAACGTCCCAATAACACAAGCACCAGAAACACATCCTCATCACCTCCACTAACTTCCCAATAACACAACCCCCAGAAACACACCCACATCACCTCCACTAACTTCCCAATAACACAACATCCAGAAACACATCCTCAGCACCTCCACTAACTTCCCAATAAGACAACATCCAGAAACACATCTCCGCACCTCCACTAACTTCCCAATAACATATCCCCCATAAACACATCCACATCACCTCCACTAACTCCCCAATAACACAACCACCAGAAACACATCCACATCACCTCCACTACCTCCCCAATAACACACCACCAGAAACACATCCACATCACCTCCAATAACTTCCCAACAATACAACATCCAGAAACACATCCTCAGCACCTCCACTAACATCCCAATAACACATCCCGCAGAAAGACATCCTCATCACCTCCACTAACTCCCCAATAACACAAACTCCAGAAACACATCCTCATCACCTCCACAAACTTTCCAAGAACATCAAATCCAGAACCACATCCTCATCAACTCCACTAACTCCTCAATTTCTGAAACACCAGAAATCGATACACTTCACCTCCACTAGCTTCCCAATAACTCAACCACCAGAAACACACATACATCATCTCCACTAACTTCCCAATAACACAAGACCCAGAAACACATCCTCAGCACCTCCACTAACATACCAATTACACAAGATCCAGAAACAAATGCCCGGCACCTCCACTAATTTCCCATTAACACATACCCAGAAACACATCCTCATCACCTCAACTCACTCCCCAATAACACCTCCACCAGAAACACATCCACATCACTTCCACTAACTGCCCAATAACACAACATCCAGAAACACATCCTCAGCACCTCCACTAATTTCCCAATAACACATCCCCAGAAACACATCCTCATCACCTCCACTAACTCCCCAAGAACACAAACTCCAGAAATCCATTCTCATCACCTCCACAGACTTTCCATAACATCAACTCCAGAAACACATCCTCATCAACTCCACTAACTCCTCAATTACTGAACCACCAGAAATCGTCCACTTCACCTGAACTAACTTCCCAATAACACAACATCCTGAAACACATCCACATCACCTCCACTAACTTCCCAATAACAAACCTCCAGAAACTCATCCACATCACCTCCACTAACTTCCCAATAAAACGACCTCCAGAAACACATCCACATCACCTCCACAAACCTCCCAATAACACAACCACCAGAAACCCATCCTCAGCACCTCCACTAACTTCCCAATAACACAACCTCCAGAAACACATCCACGTCACCTCCACTAACCACTCAATAACACATCTCCAGAACCACATCCACAGCACCTCTACTAACTTCCAATAACACAACCTCCAGAAACACATCCTATTTACATCCACTAACTTCCCAATAACACAACCTCCAGAAACGCATCCACATAACCTCCACTAACACCCCAATAAGGCAAACTCCAGAAACACGTCCACATCAACTCCACTATCTTCCCAAGATAACATCCTCCAGAAACACATACACATCACCTCCACTAACTTCCCAATAATACAACCTCCAGAAAGACATCAACATCACCCCCACTAACCTCCCAATAACACAACCTCTGCTAAACCATTCACATCACCTCCACTAACTTCCCAATAATACAACCTCCAGTAACCCATCCTCATCACCTCCACTAACTCCCCAATAATACAACCTCAAGAAACACACCCTCATCACCTCCACTAACTTCCCAATAACAATCTCCAGAAACACATCCACTTCACCTCCACTAACTTCCCAATAATATAACCTCCATAAACACATCCACTTCACCTCCACTTCCTTCCCATTACCAAACCCTACAGAAACACATCCACATCACCACCACTAACTTCCCATTAACACATCTCCAGAAACACATCCACATCACCTCCACAAACCAAAAAATAACACATCTCCAGAAACACATCCACATCACCTCCACTAACTTCCCAATAACACAACCCCCAGAAACACATCCTCAGCACCTCCACTAACTTCCCAATAACACAAACTCGAGAAACACATCCTCATCAACTCCACTAACTTCCCAATAAAACAGCCTCCAGAAACACATACTCATCACCTCCACTAACTTCCATATATCACAACCTATAGAATCACATCCACATCACCTCCACTAATCACCCAATAACACAATCTCCAGAAACACGTCCTCATCACCTCCACTAACTTCCCAATAACACAATCTCCAGAAACACATCCTCATCACCTCCACTAACTTCCCAAGAACACAACCTCCAGAAACACATCCACATCAATTCCACTGACGACACAATAACACAACCCCCAGAAACACATTCAATTCAACTTCACTGACATCCAAATACGACAACCTCTGCTAAACCATTCAAATCACCACCACTAACCTCCCAATAATGTAAAGCTCCAGTAACCCATCCACATCACCTCCACTAACTCCCCAATAAGACAACCTCCAGAAACACATCCTCATCCCCTCCACTAACTTCCCAATCACACAATCTCCAGAAACACATCCACATCACCTCCACTTATTTTCCAATAACACAACCTCCAGAATCACATCCTCATCACCTCCACTAACTTCCCAATAACACAACCTCCAGAAACTCATCCTCATCACCTCCACTTATTTCCCAATAACACAACTTCCAGAAACCCATCCTAATGACCTCCGCTGACTTCCGAATAACACATCCTCATCAAATCCACTAACTTCCCAATAACACATACTCCAGAAACACACCCACATCACCTCCACTAACTTCCCAATAACACATTTCCAGAAACGCAACCCCATCACCTCCACTAACTTCCCAAAAACACATCCTCCAGAAAAACATCCTAATCCCCTCCACTATCTCCCCAATAAGACAACCTCCAGAACCACATCCACAGCACCTCTACTAACTTCCAATAACACAACCTCCTGAAACACATCCTCATTACTTCCACTAACTTCCCAATAACACAAACTCCAGAAGAACATCCTCATGATCTCCACTAACTTCCCAAAAACACAACCTCCAGAAACACATTCTCATCACCTCCACTAATTCCTCAATAATGCAACCACCAGAAACTCATCCACATCATCCACACTAACTTCCCAATAACACAACCACCAGAAACACATCCACATCAGCTCCACTACCTTCCCAATAACACAACCTCCAGAAACACATCCACATCACCTCCACTATCTCCACAACAATGCAACCACCAGAAACACATCCACATCATCCACACTAACGTCCCAATAACACAAGCACCAGGAACACATCCTCATCACCTCCACTAACTTCCCAATAACACAACCCCCAGAAACACACCCACATCACCTCCACTAACTTCCCAATAACACAACATCCAGAAACACATCCTCAGCACCTCCACTAACTTCCCAATAAGACAACATCCAGAAACACATCTCCGCACCTCCACTAACTTCCCAATAACATATCCCCCATAAACACATCCACATCACCTCCACTAACTCCCCAATAACACAACCACCAGAAAGACATCCACATCACCTCCACTACCTCCCCAATAACACACCACCAGAAACACATCCACATCACCTCCAATAACTTCCCAACAATACAACATCCAGAAACACATCCTCAGCACCTCCACTAACATCCCAATAACACATCCCGCAGAAAGACATCCTCATCACCTCCACTAACTCCCCAATAACACAAACTCCAGAAACACATCCTCATCACCTCCACAAACTTTCCAAGAACATCAAATCCAGAACCACATCCTCATCAACTCCACTAACTCCTCAATTTCTGAAACACCAGAAATCGATACACTTCACCTCCACTAGCTTCCCAATAACTCAACCACCAGAAACACACATACATCATCTCCACTAACTTCCCAATAACACAAGACCCAGAAACACATCCTCAGCACCTCCACTAACATACCAATTACACAAGATCCAGAAACACATGCTCGGCACCTCCACTAATTTCCCATTAACACATACCCAGAAACAGATCCTCATCACCTCAACTCACTCCCCAACAACACCTCCACCAGAAACACATCCACATCACTTCCACTAACTGCCCAATAACACAACATCCAGAAACACATCCTCAGCACCTCCACTAATTTCCCAATAACACATCCCCAGAAACACATCCTCATCACCTCCACTAACTCCCCAAGAACACAAACTCCAGAAATCCATTCTCATCACCTCCACAGACTTTCCATAACATCAACTCCAGAAACACATCCTCATCAACTCCACTAACTCCTCAATTACTGAACCACCAGAAATCGTCCACTTCACCTGAACTATCTTCCCAATAACACAACATCCTGAAACACATCCACATCACCTCCACTAACTTCCCAATAACAAACCTCCAGAAACTCATCCACATCACCTCCACTAACTTCCCAATAAAACGACCTCCAGAAACACATCCACATCACCTCCACAAACCTCCCAATAACACAACCACCAGAAACCCGTCCTCAGCACCTCCACTAACTTCCCAATAACACAACCTCCAGAAACACATCCACGTCACCTCCACTAACCACTCAATAACACATCTCGAGAACCACATCCACAGCACCTCTACTAACTTCCAATAACACAACCTCCAGAAACACATCCTATTTACATCCACTAACTTCCCAATAACACAACCTCCAGAAACACATCCACATAACCTCCACTAACACCCCAATAAGGCAAACTCCAGAAACACGTCCACATCAACTCCACTAACTTCCCAAGATAACATCCTCCAGAAACACATACACATCACCTCCACTAACTTCCCAATAATACAACCTCCAGAAAGACATCAACATCACCCCCACTAACCTCCCAATAACACAACCTCTGCTAAACCATTCACATCACCTCCACTAACTTCCCAATAATACAACCTCCAGTAACCCATCCTCATCACCTCCACTAACTCCCCAATAATACAACCTCAAGAAACACACCCTCATCACCTCCACTAACTTCCCAATAACAATCTCCAGAAACACATCCACTTCACCTCCACTAACTTCCCAATAATATAACCTCCATAAACACATCCACTTCACCTCCACTTCCTTCCCATTACCAAACCCTACAGAAACACATCCACATCACCACCACTAACTTCCCATTAACACATCTCCAGAAACACATCCACATCACCTCCACTAACTTCCCAATAACACAACCCCCAGAAACACATCCTCAGCACCTCCACTAACTTCCCAATAACACAAACTCGAGAAACACATCCTCATCAACTCCACTAACTTCCCAATAAAACAGCCTCCAGAAACACATACTCATCACCTCCACTAACTTCCATATATCACAACCTATAGAATCACATCCACATCACCTCCACTAATCACCCAATAACACAATCTCCAGAAACACGTCCTCATCACCTCCACTAACTTCCCAATAACACAATCTCCAGAAACACATCCTCATCACCTCCACTAACTTCCCAAGAACACAACCTCCAGAAACACATCCACATCAATTCCACTGACGACACAATAACACAACCCCCAGAAACACATTCAATTCAACTTCACTGACATCCAAATACGACAACCTCTGCTAAACCATTCAAATCACCACCACTAACCTCCCAATAATGTAAAGCTCCAGTAACCCATCCACATCACCTCCACTAACTCCCCAATAAGACAACCTCCAGAAACACATCCTCATCCCCTCCACTAACTTCCCAATCACACAATCTCCAGAAACACATCCACATCACCTCCACTTATTTCCCAATAACACAACCTCCAGAATCACATCCTCATCACCTCCACTAACTTCCCAATAACACAACCTCCAGAAACTCATCCTCATCACCTCCACTTATTTCCCAATAACACAACTTCCAGAAACCCATCCTAATGACCTCCGCTGACTTCCGAATAACACATCCTCATCAAATCCACTAACTTCCCAATAACACAACCTCCAGAAACACATCCTCATCACCTCCACTAACGCACCAATAACACAACCCCCAGAAACACATCCACAGCACCTCCACTACCTTCCCAATAACAAAACCTCCAGAAACACATCCTCATCACCTCCACTAACTTCCCAATAACACAACCTCCAGAAACACATCCACATCACCTCCACTAACCTCCCAATAACACAACCTCCAGAAACAAATCCACATCACCTCCACTATCTTCACAATAATACAACCTCCAGAAACACATCCATATCACCTCAACTAACCTCCCAATAACACATCTCCAGAAACACATCCACATCACCTCCACTAACCTCCCAAATCACATCTCCAGAAACACATCCCCATCACCTCCACTAACTTCACAATAACAAAACCTCCAGAAACACATGCAAATCACCTCCACTAACCTCCCAATAACACATTTCCAGAAACGCAACCCCATCACCTCCACTAACTTCCCAATTACACATCTCCAGAACCACATCCACAGTACCTCTACTAACTTCCAATAACACAAACGCCAGAAGGACATCCTCATTACCTCCACTAACTTCCCAACAACACAATCTCAAGGAAAACATCCTCATCACCTCCACTAATTTCCCAATAACACAACCTCCAGAAACAAATCCTCATCACCTCCGCTAACTCCTCAATAATGCAACCACCAGAAACACATCCACATCATCAAAACTAACTTCCCAATAACACAACCACCAGAACCACATCCTCATCACCTCTACTAACGTCCCAATGACACAACCCCCAGAAACACATGCACACCACCTCCACTATCTTTCCAATAACACAACATCGAGAAACACATACTCTGCACCTCCACTATCTTCCCAATAACAGAACATCCAGAAACACATCCTCAGCACCTCCACTAACGTCCCTATAACACATCCCCCAGAAACACATCGTCATCGCCTCCACTAACTCCCCAATAACACAACCAGCAGAAACACATCCACATCACATCCACTAACTCCCGAATAACACAACCACCAGATACACATCCACATCACCTCCACTAACATCCCAATAACACAACATTCTGAAACACATCCTCAGCACCTCCACTAACTTCCCAATAAAACATTCCCCAGAAACACATCCTCATCACCTCCACTAACTTCCCAATAACACAACCTCCAGAAACACATCCACATCACCTCCACTAAACTCCCAATAACACAACCTCCAGAAACACATCCACATCACCTCCACTAAACTCCCAATAACACAACATCCAGAAACACATCCTCAGCACCTCCACTAACTTCCCAAAAACACATCCTCCAGAAAAACATCCTAATCCCCTCCACTATCTCCCCAATAAGACAACCACCAGAAACACATCCACTTCACCTCCACTAACTGCCCAATAACACAACCACCAGAAACACATTCACTTCACCTCCACTAACTTCCCAATAACACAACCTCCAGAAACACATCCACATCTCCTCCACTACTCTCCCAAATCACATCTCCAGAAACACATCCCCATCACCTCCACTAACTTCCCAATAACACAACCTCCAGAAACACATCCTCATCACCTCCACTAAACACCCAATAACACATCTCCAGAACCACATCCATATCACCTCCACTAACCTCCCAATAACACATCTCCAGAAACACATCCACATCACCTCCACTAACCTCCCAAATCACATCTCCAGAAACACATCCCCATCACCTCCACTAACTTCACAATAATACAACCTCCAGAAACACATGCAAATCACCTCCACTAACCTCCCAATAACACATTTCCAGAAACGCAACCCCATCACCTCCACTAACTTCCCAATTACACATCTCCAGAACCACATCCACAGTACCTCTACTAACTTCCAATAACACAAACGCCAGAAGGACATCCTCATTACCTCCACTAACTTCCCAACAACACAATCTCAAGGAAAACATCCTCATCACCTCCACTAACTTCCCAATAACACAACCTCCAGAAACAAATCCTCATCACCTCCACTAACTCCTCAATAATGCAACCACCAGAAACACATCCACATCATCAAAACTAACTTCCCAATGACACAACCCCCAGAAACACATGCACACCACCTCCACTAACTTTCCAATAACACAACATCTAGAAACACATACTCTGCACCTCCACTATCTTCCCAATAACAGAACATCCAGAAACACATGCTCAGCACCTCCACTAACGTCCCTATAACACATCCCCCAGAAACACATCGTCATCGCCTCCACTAACTCCCCAATAACACAACATCCAGAAACACGTCCACTTCACCTCAACTAACTTCCCAATAACACAACATCCAGAAACACATCCACATCACCTCCACTAACTTCCAAATAACAAACCTCCAGAAACACATCCACATCACCTCCACTAACATCCCAATAAAACAACCTCCAGAAACAGATCCACATCACCTCCACTAACTTCCCAATAACACAACCTCCAGAAACCCATCCTCAGCACCTCCACTAACTTCCCAATAACACAACCTCCAGAAACACATCCACGTCACCTCCACTATCACCCAATAACACATCTCCAGAACCACATCCACTGCACCTCTACTAACTTCCAATAACACAACCACCAGAAACACATCCTATTTACCTCCACTAACTTCCCAATAACACAACCTCCAGAAACACATCCACATCACCTCCACGAACTTCCCAATAACACAACATCCAGAAACACATCCTCAGCACCTCCACTAACGTCCCTATAACACATCCCCCAGAAACACATCCTCATCGCCTCCACTAACTCCCCAATAAGACAACCACCAGAAACACATCCACATCACATCCACTAACTCCCGAATAACACAACCACCAGAAACACATCCACATCACCTACACTAACATCCCAATAACACAACATTCTGAAACACATCCTCAGCACCTCCACTAACTTCCCAATAAAACATTCCCCAGAAACACATCCTCATCACCTCCACTAACTGCCCAATAACACAAACTCCAGAAAGCCATTCTCATTACCTCCACAAACTTTCCAATAAAATCAACTCCAGAAACACATCCTCATCAACTCCACTAACTCCTCAATTATTGAACCACCAGAAATCGATCCACTTCACCTCCACTAGCTTCCCAATAACTCAACCACAAAAAACACACCAACAGCACCTCCACTAACCTCCCAATAACACAACATCCAGAAACCCATCTTCAGCACATCAACGAACTTCCCAAGAATACAACCTCCAGAAACACATGCACATCACCTCCACTAACTTTCCAATAACACATCCTCCAGAAACACATCCTCATCACCTCCACTAACTCCTCAATAATGCAACCACCAGAAACACATCCACATCATCCACACTAACTTCTCAATAACACAACCCCGAGAAACACATCCACATCACGTCCACTAACATCCCAATTTCACAACCTCCAGAAACACATCCACATCACGTCCACTAACATCCCAATAATACAATCACCAGAAACAAATCTATATTACGTCCACTAACCTCACAATAACACAACCTCCAGAAACACATCCTCATCACCTCCACTAACTCCTCAATAATGCAACCACCATAAACACATCCACATAATCCACACTAACTTCGCAATATCACAACCACCAGAAACACATGCTCATCACCTCCATTAACTTCCCAATAACACAAACCCCAGAAACACATCCACATTACCTCCACTATCTTCCCAATAACACAACATCCAGAAACACATCCTCAGCACCTCCACTATCTACCCAATAACACAACATCAAGAAACACATCATCAGCACCTCCACTAACTACCCAATAACACATCCTCCAGATAAACATCCTCATCACCTCCACTATCTCCCCAATAAGACAACCACCAGAAACACATCCACATCATCTCCACTAGCTCCCCAATAGCACAACCACCAGAAACACATTCACTTCACCTCCACTAACTTCCCAATAACACAACCTCCAGAAACACATCCTCATTACCTCCACTAACTTCCCAATAACACAACATCCAGAAACACATCCTCATCACCGCCACTAACTCCTCAATAATGCAACCACCAGAAACACATCCACATCATCAAAACTAACTTTCCAATAACACAACCACCAGAACCACATCCTCATCACCTCTACTAACGTCCCAATGACACAACCCCCAGAAACACATGCACACCACCTCCACTAACTTTCCAATAACACAACATCGAGAAACACATACTCTGCACCTCCACTATCTTCCCAATAACACAACATCCAGAAACACATCCTCAGCAACTCCACTAACGTCCCTATAACACATCCCCCAGAAACACATCGTCATCGCCTCCACTATCTCCCCAATAACACAACCAGCAGAAAAACATCCACATCACATCCACTTACTCCCAATGACACAACCACCAGAAACACATCCACATCACCTGCACTAACATCCCAATAACACAACATTCTTAAACGCATCCTCAGCACCTCTACTAACTACCCAATAAAACATTCCCCAGAAACACATCCTCATCACCTCCACTAACTTCCCAATAAGACAACCACCAGAAACACATCCACTTCACCTCCACTAACTGCCCAATAACACAATCATCAGAAACACATTCACTTCACCTCCACTAACTTCCCAATAACACAACATCCAGAAACACATCCTCATCACCTCCACTAACTTGCCAATAACACACCCACAGCACCTCCACTTACTTCCAAATAACACAACATCCAGAAACACATCCACATCACCTCCACTACTCTCCCAAATCACATCTCCAGAAACAAATCCCCATCACCTCCACTAACTTCCCAATAACACAACATCCAGAAACACATCCTCATCACCGCCACTAACTTCCCAATAACACAACCTCCAGAAACACATCCACATCACCTCCACTAACCTCCCAAATCACATCTCCCGAAACACATCCCCATCACCTCCACTAACTTCCCAGGAACACAACCTCCAGAAACACATCCTCATCACCTCCACTAACTGCCCAATAACACAAACTCCAGAAAGCCATTCTCATCACCTCCACAAACTTTCCAATAAAATCAACTCCAGAAACACATCCTCATCAACTCCACTAACTCCTCAATTATTGAACCACCAGAAATCGATCCACTTCACCTCCACTAGCTTCCCAATAACTCAACCACAAAAAACACACCAACAGCACCTCCACTAACTTCCCAATAACACAACATCCAGAAACCCATCTTCAGCACATCAACAAACTTCCCAAGAATACAACCTCCAGAAACACATGCACATCACCTCCACTAACTTTCCAATCACACATCCTCCAGAAACACATCCTCATCACCTCCACTAACTCCTCAATAATGCAACCACCAGAAACACATCCAAATCATCCACACTAACTTCTCAATAACACAACCTCGAGAAACACATCCACATCACGTCCACTAACATTCCAATTTCACAACCTCCAGAAACACATCCACATCACGTCCACTAACATCCCAATAATACAATCACCAGAAACAAATCTATATTACGTCCACTAACCTCACAATAACACAACCTCCAGAAACACATCCTCATCACCTCCACTAACTCCTCAATAATGCAACCACCATAAACACATCCACATAATCCACACTAACTTCGCAATATCACAACCACCAGAAACACATGCTCATCACCTCCATTAACTTCCCAATAACACAAAACCCAGAAACACATCCACATTACCTCCACTATCTTCCCAATAACACAACATCCAGAAACACATCCTCAGCACCTCCACTATCTACCCAATAACACAACATCAAGAAACACATCCTCAGCACCTCCACTAACTACCCAATAACACATCCTCCAGATAAACATCCTCATCACCTCCACTAGCTCCCCAATAACACAACCACCAGAAACACATTCACTTCACCTCCACTAACTTCCCAATAACACAACCTCCAGAAACACATCCTCATTACCTCCACTAACTTCCCAATAACACAACCTCCAAAAACACATCCACATCACCTCCACTAACCTCCCAAATCACATCTCCCGAAACACATCCCCATCACCTCCACTAACTTCCCAGGAACACAACCTCCAGAAACACATCCTCATCACCTCCTCTAATCACCCAATAGCACATCTCCAGAACCACATCCACAGCACGTCTACTAACCTTCCAATAACACAACCTCCAGAAACACATCCTCATTACCTCCAGTAACATCCAATAACACAACCTCAAGAAACACATCCTCATTCCCTCCACTAATTTCCCAATAACACAACCTCCAGAAACACATCCTCATCACCTCCACTAACTTCCCAATAACACAAACTCCAGAAACGCATCCTCATCACCTCCACTAACTTCCCAATAACCCAACCTCCAGAAACACATCCTCATCACCTCCACTAACTTCCCAATAACACAACCTCCAGAAACACATCCACATCACCTCCACTAACTTCCACTAACTTCCCAAAAATACAATCTTCAGAAACACATCCACATCACCTCCACTCACCTCCCAATAACACATCACCAGAAACACATCCACTTACTTCCAATCACACAACCTCCAGAAACACATCCTCATTACCTCCAATAACTTCCCAACAATACAACATCCAGAAACACATCCTCAGCACCTCCACTAACATCCCAATAACACATCCCGCAGAAAGACATCCTCATCACCTCCACTAACTCCCGAATAACACAAACTCCAGAAATCCATTCTCATCACCTCCACAAACTTTCCAAGAACATCAAATCCAGAACCACATCCTCATCAACTCCACTAACTCCTCAATTTCTGAACCACCAGAAATCGATCCAGTTCACCTCCACTAGCTACCCAATAACTCAACCACCAGAAACACACCTACATCACCTCCACTAACTTCCCAATAACACAATATCCAGAAACACATCCTCAGCACCTCCACTAACATCCCAATTACACAACATTCAGAAACACGTCCTCAGCACCTCCACTAACTTCCCATTAACACATCCCCAGAAACACATCCTCATCACCTCCACTAACTCCCCAATAACACCTCCACCAGAAACACATCCACATCACCTCCACTAACTTCCCAATAACACAGCATCCAGAAACACATCCTCAGCACCTCCACTAATTTCCCAATAACACATCCCCCAGAAACACATCCTCATCACCTCCACTAACTCCCCAAGAACACAAACTCCAGAAATCCATTCTCATCACCTCTACAGACTTTCCATAACATCAACTCCAGAAACACATCCTCATCAACTCCACTAACTCCTCAATTACTGACCCACCAGAAATCGATCCAGTTCACCTCCACGAGCTTCCCAATAACTCAACCACCAGAAACACACCCACAGCACCTCCACTTACTTCCAAATAACACAACATCCAGAAACACATCCTCATCCCCTCCACTAACGTCCCAATCACACAATCTCCAGAAACACATCCACATCACCTCCACTTATTTCCCAATAACACAACCTCCTGAAACTCATCCCGATCACCTCCACATATTTCCCAATAACTCAACTTCCAGAAATCCATCCTAATGACCTCCGCTGACTTCCGAATAACACATCCTCATCAAATCTACTAACTTCCCAATAACACAAGCTCCAGAAACACATCCTCATCACCTCCACTAACGCACCAATAACACAACCCCCAGTAACAGATCCACAGCACCTCCACTACCTTCCCAATAACAAAACCTCCAGAAACACATCATCATCAACTCCACTAACTTCCCAACAACACAATCTCAAGAAAAACATCCTCATCACCTCCACTAACTCCTCAATAATGCAAACACCAGAAACACATCCACATCATCAACACTAACTTCCCAATAACACAACCACCAGAACCACATCCTCACCACCTCTACTAACTTCCAAATGACACAACCCCCAGAAACACATCCACACCACCTCCACTATCTTCCCAATAACACAACATCCAGAAACACATCCTCAGCACCTCCACTAACGTCCCTATAACACATCCCCCAGAAACACATCCTCATCGCCTCCACTAACTCCCGAATAACATATCCACCAGAAACACATCCACATCACCTCCACTAACCCCCGAATAACACAACCACCAGAAACACATCCACATCACCTCCACTAACTTCCCAATAACACATCCTCCAGAAACACATCCTCATCACCTCCTCTAACTTGCCAATAACACAACCTCCAGAAACACATCCTCATCACCTCCACTAACTCCTCAATAATGCAACCACCAGAAACACATCCACATCATCCACACTAACTTCCCAATAACACAACCTCGAGAAACACATCCACATCACCTCCACTAACTTCCCAATAACACAACATCCAGAAACACATCCACACCACGTCCACTAACATCCCAATATCACGACCTCCAGAAACACATCCACATCACGTCCACTAACATCCCAATAACACAACCACCAGAAACACATCAATATTACGTCCACTATCCTCCCAATAACACAACCTCCAGAAACACATCCTCATCACCTCCACTAACTCCTCAATAATGCAACCACCAGAAACACATCCACATCATCCACACTAACTTCCCAATAACACAACCACCAGAAACACATGCTCATCTCCTCAACTAACTTCCCAATAACACAACCACCAGAACCACATCCTCATCACCTCTACTAACTTCCCAATAACACAAACCCCAGAAACACATCCACATCACCTCCACTAACTTCCCAATAACACAACATCCAGAAACACATCCTCAACACCTCTACTAATTACCCAATAACACATCCTCCAGAAAAACATCCTAATCACCTCCACTATCTCCCCAATAAGACAACCACCAGAAACACATCCACATCACCTCCACTAACTGCCCATAACACAACCACCAGAAACACATTCACTTCACATCCACTAACTTCCCAATAAAACAACATCCAGAAACACATCCTCGTCACCTCCTCTAACTTGCCAATAACACAACCTCCAGAAACACATCCTCATCACCTCCACTATCTTCCCAATAACACAACCTCCAGAAACTCATCCTCATCACCTCCACTAACTTCCCAATAACACAACCTCCAGAAACACATCCTCATCACCTCCACTAAACACCCAATAACACATCTCTAGAACCAAATCCACAGCACCTCTACTAACCTCCCAATAACACAACCTCCAGAAACACATCCTCATTAACTCCAATGACTTCCAATAACACAACCTCCAGAAATACATCCTCATTACCTCCACTAACTTCCCAATAGCACAACCTCCAGAAACTCATACTCATCACGTCCACTAACTTCCCATTAACACAACCTCCAGAAACACATCCACATCACCTCCACTAACATCCCAATAACAAAACCTCCAGAAACACATCCACATCACCTCCACTAACTTCACAATAATACAACCTCCAGAAACACATCCATATCACCTCCACTAACCTCACAATAACACATCTCCAGAAACACATCCCCATCACCTCCACTAACTGCACAATAATACAACCTCCAGAAACACATGCACATCACCTCCACTAACCTCCCAGTAACACATTTCCAGAAACGCAACCCCATCACCTCCACTAACTTCCCAAATTCACATCTCCAGAACCACATCCACAGTACCTCTACTAACTTCCAATAACACAAACTCCAGAAGGACATCCTCATTACCTCCACTGACTTCCCAACAACACAATCTCAAGAAAAACATCCTCATCACCTCCACTAACTTCCCAATAACACAACCTCCAGAAACACATCCTCATCACCTGCACTGACTCCTCAATAATGCAACCACCAGAAACACATCCACATCATCCACACTAACTTCCCAATAACACAACCACCAGAACCACATCCTCATTACCTCTACTAACTTTCCAATGACACAACCCCCAGAAACACTTCCACATCACCTCCACTAACTTTCCAATAACACAACATCGAGAAACACATACTCTGCACCTCCACGAACTTCCTAATAACACAACATCCAGAAACACATCCTCAGCACCTTCACTAACGTCCCTATAACACAACCCCCAGAAACACATCCTCATCGCCTCCACTAACTCCCGAAAGCACAACCACCAGAAAGACATCCACATCACCTCCACTAACATCCCAATAACACAATATTCTGAAACACATCCTCAGCACCTCCACTAACATCCCAATAAAACATTCCCCAGAAACACATCCTCATCACCTCCACTAACTCACCAGTAACACAAACTCCAGAAATCCATTCTCATCACCTCCACAAACTTTGCAATAAAATCAACTCCAGAAACACATCCTCATCAACTCCAATAACTCCTCAATTATTGAACCACCAGAAATCGATCCACTTCACCTCCACTAGCTTCCCAATAACTCAAACACAAAAAGCACACCAACAGCACCTCCACTAACCTCCCAATAACACAACATCTAGAAAACCATCTTCAGCACATCAACAAACCTCCCAAGAATACAACCTCCAGAAACACATCCTCAGCACCTCCACTAACTTCCCAATAACACATCCTCCAGAAACACATCCTCATCACCTCCACTAACTCCTCAATAATGCAACCACCAGAAACACATGCACATCATCCACACTAAACTCTCAATAACACAACCTCGAGAAACACATCCACATCACGTCCACTAACATCCCAATATCACAACCTCCAGAAACACATCCACATCACGTCCACTAACATCCCAATAACACAACCACCAGAAACACATCTTTATTACGTCCACTAACCTCCCAATAAAATAAACTCCAGAAACACATCCTCATCACCTCCACTAACTCCTCAATAATGCAACCACCATGAACACATCCACATCATCCACACTAACTTCGCAATATCACAACCACCAGAAACACATGCTCATCACCTCCACTAACTTCCCAATAACACAAACCCCAGAAACACATCCACATTACCTCCACTAACTTCCCAATAACACAACATCCAGAAACACATCCTCAGCACCTCCACTAACTACCCAATAACACAACATCCAGAAACACATCCTCAGCACCTCCACTAACTTCCCAATAACACATCCTCCAGAAAAACATCCTCATCACCTCCACTATCTCCCAATAAGACAACCACCAGAAACACATCCACATCACCTCCACTAACTCCCCAATAACACAAGCACCAGAAACACATTCACTTTATCTCCACTAACGACCCAATAACACAACATCCAGAAAAACATTCTCATCACCTCCACTAACTTGCCAATAACACAACGCCCAGAAACACATCCAAATCACCTCCACTACTCTCCCAAATCACATCTCCAGAAACACATCCCCATCACCTCCACTAACCTCCCAATAACACAAACTCCAGAAACACATCCTCATCACCTCCACTAAACACCCAATAACACATCTCCAGAACCACATCCACAGCACCACTACTAACTTCCCAATAACACACACTCCAGAAACACATCATCATTACCTCCACTAACTTCCCAATAACACAACATCCAGAAACACATCGTCATCGCCTCCAGTAACTTCCCAATAACACAACCTCCAGAAACACATCCACATCACCTCCACTAACCTCCCTAATCACATCTCCAGAAACACATCCCCATCACCTCCACTAACTTCCCAATAATACAACCTCCAGAAACACATCCACATCACCTCCACCAACTCCCAATAACACAACCTCCAGAAACACATCCACAGCACCTCCACTATCTTCCCAATAACACAACCTCCAGAAACACATCCTCATTACCTCCACTAACTTCCCAATAACACAACATCCATAAACACATCCTCATCACCTCCACTAACTTCCCAAATACACAACCTCCAGAAATACATCCACATCACCTCCAATAACCTCTCAAATCACATCTCCCGAAACACATCCCCATCACCTCCACTAACTTCCCAATAACACAATCTCCAGAAACACATCCTCATCACCTCCACTAACTTCGCAATAACACATCTCCAGAACCACATCCACAGCACCTCTACTAACTTCCAATAACACAACCTCCAGAAACACATCCTCATTACCTCCACTAACGTCCCAATAACACAACCTCAAGAAACACATCCTCATCACCTCCACTAACTCCTCAATAATGTAACCACCATAAACACATCCACATCATCCACACTAACTTTCCAATAACACAACCTCGAGAAAAACATCCACAACACCTCCACTAACTTCCCAATAACACAACATCCAGAAACACATACTCATCACCTCCACTAATTTCCCAATAGCACAACATCCAGAAACACATCCTCATCACCTCCATTAACTTCCCAATAACACAACATCCAGAAACACATCCACATCACCTCCACTAAACTTCCAATAACACATCTCCAGAAACACATCCCCATCACCTTCACTAACTTCCCAATAACCCATCGCCAGAACCACATCCACACTCCTCTACTAACTCCCCAATAACACAACATTATGAAACACATCCTCAGCACCTCCACTAACTTCACAATAACACATTTCCCAGAAACACATCCTCATCACCTCCTCTAACTCCCCAATAACACAACATCCAGAAAAACATCCTCAGCATTTCCACTAACTTCCCAATAACACAACATCTTGAAACACATCCTCAGCACCTCCAATAACTTCCCAATAACGCATCCTCCAGAAACACATCCACATCAACTCCACTAACTCCCCAATAACACAACCACCAGAAACACATCCACATCACCTCCACTAACTTCCCAATAACACAACCACCAGAAACACATCCTCATCAGCTCCAGTAACTCCCCAATAACACATCCCCAGAACCACATCCACAGCACCTCCACTAACTTCACAATAACACAACCTCATGAAATACATCCTCATCACCTCCACTAACTCCCCAATAACACAACCTCCAGAAACACATCCTCATCACCTCCACTAACTTCCCAATAACACAAACCACCAGAAACACATCCACATCACCTCCACTAAACTTCCAATAACACATCTCCAGAAACACATCCCCATCACCTCCACTAACTTCCCAATAACACAACCTCCAGAAACACATCCTCATTACCTACACTGACTTCCAATAACACAACCTCCAGAAACACATCCTCATTACCTCCACTAACTTCCCAATAACACAATCTCCAGAAACACATCCTCATTACCTCCACTAACTTCCCAATAACACAACATCGATAAACACATCCTCATCACCTCCACTAACTTCCCAAATACACAACCTCCAGAAACACATCCTCATCACCTCCACTAATCACCCAATAACACAAACCCCAGAAACACATCCTCATTACCTCCAGCAACATCCAATAACACAACCTCCAGAAACACATTCTCATTACCTCCACTAACTTTCCAATAACACTACCTCCAGAAACACATCCTCATCACCCCCACTAACGTCCCAAGAACGCAACCTCCAGAAAAACATCCTCATCACCTCCACTAACTCCTTAATAATGCAACCACCGGTAACACATCCACATCATCCACACGAACTTCCCAATAACACAACCACCAGAACCACACCCTCATCACCTCCACTAACTTCCCAATGACACAACCTCCAGAAACACATTCACATCACCTCCACTAACTTCTCAATAATACAACCTCCAGAAACACATCCACATCACCTCCACTAACCTCCCAAATCATATCTCCAGAAACACATCCCCATCACCTCCACTAACTTCCCAATAACACATCTCCAGAAACACATCCTCATCACCTCCACTAACTCCCCAATAACACAACCACCAGAAACACATCCACACTAACTTCCCAATAACACAACCTCCAGAAACACATCCACATCACCTCCACTAACTTCCCAATAATACAACCTGCAGAAACACATCCACATCACCTCCACTAACCTCCCTAATCACATCTCCAGAAACACATCCCCATCACCTCCACTAACTTCCCAATAATACAACCTCCAGAAACACATCCACATCACCTCCACCAACTCCCAATAACACATCTCCATAAACACATCCCCATCACGTCCACTGACCTCCCAAATCACATCTCCAGAAACACTTCCCCATCACCTCCAATAACTTCCCAATAACACAACCTCAATTAACACATCCTCATCACCTCCACTAACATCCCAATAACACAACCTCCAGAAACACATCCTCATCACCTCCACTAACTTCCTAATAACACAACCTCCAGAAACACATCCTCATCACCTCCAATAACTCCTCAATAATGCAACCACCAGAAACACATCCGCATCACCTCCACTAACTTCCCAAGAACACAACATCCAGAAACACAACCTCAGCATCTCCACTAACTTCCAAATATCACAATTCCAGAAACACATCCCCAGCACCTCCACTAACTTCCCAATAACACAAATTCCAGAAACCCATCCTCATCACCTCCACTAACTTCCCAATAACACAACCTCCAGAAACACATCCACGTTACCTCCACTAAGTTCCCAATACCACAACCTCCAGAAACACATCCACATCACAACCACTAACATCCCAATACACAACCTCCAGAAAGGCATCCACGTCACCTCCGCTAACTTCCCAATAACACAACCTCCAGAAACACGTCCACATCACGTCCACTAACATCCCAATAACACAACCTCCAGAAACACATCCACATCACCTCCACTAACTTCCCAATAACACAAACCCCAGAAACTCATCCTCATCACCTCCACTATCTTCCCCATAACACAACCTGCAGAAACACATCCACATCACCTCCACTAACTTTCCAATAACACAACCTCCAGAAACACATCCTCATTACCTCCACTAACATCCAATAATACAACCTCCAGAAACACATCCTCATTACCTCCACTAACTTTCCAATAACACAACCTCCAGAAACACATCCTCATCACCTCCACTAATTTCCCAATAACACAAACTCCAGAAACACATCGTCATCACCTCCACTAACTTCCCAATAATACAACCTTCAGAAAAAAATTCCATATCACCTCCACTCACCTCCCAATAACACATCTCCAGAAACACATCACCATCACCACCACTAACTTCCCAATAACACATCTCCAGAACCACATCCACAGCACCTCTACTAACTTCCAATAACACAACCTCTAGAAACACATCCTCATTAGCTCCACTAACTTCCCAATAACACAACCTCAAGAAACACCTCCTCATCACCTCCACTAACTCCTCAAAAATGGAACCAGCATAAACACATCCACATCATCCACACTAACTTTCCAATAACACAACCTCGAGAAAAACATCCACATCACCTCCACTAACTTCCCAATAACACAACATCCAGAAACACAGACTCATCACCTCCACTAATTTCCCAATAACACAACATCCAGAAACACATCCTCAACACCTCCATTAACTTCCCAATAACACAACATCCAGAAACACATCCTCATCACCTCCACTAACTTCCCGATAACACAACATCCAGAAACACATCCTCATCACCTCCACTCATTTCCCAATAACACAACCTCCAGAAACTCATCATCATCACCTCCACTAACTTCCCAATAACACAAACCACCAGAAACACATCAACATCACCTCCACTAAACTTCCAATAACACATCTCCAGAAACACATCCCCATCACCTCCACTAACTTCCCAATAACCCATCTCCAGAACCACATCCACAGCACCACTACTAATTTCCCAATAACACAACTTCCAGAAACACATCCGCATTACCTCCACTGGCTACCAATAACACAACATCCAGAAACACATCCTCATCACCTACACTAACTTCCCAATAACACAACCTCCAGAAACACATCCACAGCACCTCCACTATCTTCCCAATAACACAACCTCCAGAAACACATCCTCATTACCTCCACTAACTTCCCAATAACACAACATCCATAAACACATCCTCATCACCTCCACTAACTTCCCAAATACACAACTTCCAGAAATACATCCACATCACCTCCAATAACCTCCCAAATCACATCTCCCGAAACACATCCCCATCACCTCCACTAACTTCCCAATAACACAATCTCCAGAAACACATCCTCATCACCTCCACTAACTTCGCAATAACACATCTCCAGAACCACATCCACAGCACCTCTACTAACTTCCAATAACACAACCTCCAGAAACACATCCTCATTACCTCCACTAACGTCCCAATAACACAACCTCAAGAAACACATCCTCATCACCTCCACTAACTCCTCAATAATGTAACCACCATAAACACATCCACATCATCCACACTAACTTTCCAATAACACAACCTCGAGAAAAACATCCACAACACCTCCACTAACTTCCCAATAACACAACATCCAGAAACACATACTCATCACCTCCACTAATTTCCCAATAGCACAACATCCAGAAACACATCCTCATCACCTCCATTAACTTCCCAATAACACAACATCCAGAAACACATCCACATCACCTCCACTAAACTTCCAATAACACATCTCCAGAAACACATCCCCATCACCTCCACTAATTTCCCAATAACCCATCGCCAGAACCACATCCACACTCCTCTACTAACTCCCCAATAACACAACATTATGAAACACATCCTCAGCACCTCCACTAACTTCAGAATAACACATTTCCCAGAAACACATCCTCATCACCTCCTCTAACTCCCCAATAACACAACATCCAGAAAAACATCCTCAGCATTTCCACTAACTTCCCAATAACACAACATCTTGAAACACATCCTCAGCACCTCCACTAACTTCCCAATAACGCATCCTCCAGAAACACATCCACATCAACTCCACTAACTCCCCACTAACACAACCACCAGAAACACATCCACATCACCTGACTAACTCCCCAATAACACAACCACCAGAAACACATCCACATCACCTCCACTAACTTCCCAATAACACAACCACCAGAAACACATCCTCATCATCTCCAGTAACTCCCCAATAACACATCCCCAGAACCACATCCACAGCACCTCCACTAACTTCACAATAACACAACCTCCAGAAACACATTCTCATTACCTCCACTAACTTTCCAATAACACTACCTCCAGAAACACATCCTCATCACCCCCACTAACGTCCCAAGAACGCAACCTCCAGAAAAACATCCTCATCACCTCCACTAACTCCTTAATAATGCAACCACCGGTAACACATCCACATCATCCACACGAACTTCCCAATAACACAACCACCAGAACCACACCCTCATCACCTCCACTAACTTCCCAATGACACAACCTCCAGAAACACATTCACATCACCTCCACTAACTTCTCAATAATACAACCTCCAGAAACACATCCACATCACCTCCACTAACCTCCCAAATCATATCTCCAGAAACACATCCCCATCACCTCCACTAACTTCCCAATAACACATCTCCAGAAACACATCCTCATCACCTCCACTAACTCCCCAATAACACAACCACCAGAAACACATCCACACTAACTTCCCAATAACACAACCTCCAGAAACACATCCACATCACCTCCACTAACTTCCCAATAATACAACCTGCAGAAACACATCCACATCACCTCCACTAACCTCCCTAATCACATCTCCAGAAACACATCCCCATCACCTCCACTAACTTCCCAATAATACAACCTCCAGAAACACATCCACATCACCTCCACCAACTCCCAATAACACATCTCCATAAACACATCCCCATCACGTCCACTGACCTCCCAAATCACATCTCCAGAAACACTTCCCCATCACCTCCAATAACTTCCCAATAACACAACCTCAATTAACACATCCTCATCACCTCCACTAACATCCCAATAACACAACCTCGAGAAACACATCCTCATCACCTCCACTAACTTCCTAATAACACAACCTCCAGAAACACATCCTCATCACCTCCAATAACTCCTCAATAATGCAACCACCAGAAACACATCCGCATCACCTCCACTAACTTCCCAAGAACACAACATCCAGAAACACAACCTCAGCATCTCCACTAACTTCCAAATATCACAATTCCAGAAACACATCCCCAGCACCTCCACTAACTTCCCAATAACACAAATTCCAGAAACCCATCCTCATCACCTCCACTAACTTCCCAATAACACAACCTCCAGAAACACATCCACGTTACCTCCACTAAGTTCCCAATACCACAACCTCCAGAAACACATCCACATCACAACCACTAACATCCCAATACACAACCTCCAGAAAGGCATCCACGTCACCTCCGCTAACTTCCCAATAACACAACCTCCAGAAACACGTCCACATCACGTCCACTAACATCCCAATAACACAACCTCCAGAAACACATCCACATCACCTCCACTAACTTCCCAATAACACAAACCCCAGAAACTCATCCTCATCACCTCCACTATCTTCCCCATAACACAACCTGCAGAAACACATCCACATCACCTCCACTAACTTTCCAATAACACAACCTCCAGAAACACATCCTCATTACCTCCACTAACATCCAATAATACAACCTCCAGAAACACATCCTCATTACCTCCACTAACTTTCCAATAACACAACCTCCAGAAACACATCCTCATCACCTCCACTAATTTCCCAATAACACAAACTCCAGAAACACATCGTCATCACCTCCACTAACTTCCCAATAATACAACCTTCAGAAAAAAATTCCATATCACCTCCACTCACCTCCCAATAACACATCTCCAGAAACACATCACCATCACCACCACTAACTTCCCAATAACACATCTCCAGAACCACATCCACAGCACCTCTACTAACTTCCAATAACACAACCTCTAGAAACACATCCTCATTAGCTCCACTAACTTCCCAATAACACAACCTCAAGAAACACCTCCTCATCACCTCCACTAACTCCTCAATAATGGAACCAGCATAAACACATCCACATCATCCACACTAACTTTCCAATAACACAACCTCGAGAAAAACATCCACATCACCTCCACTAACTTCCCAATAACACAACATCCAGAAACACAGACTCATCACCTCCACTAATTTCCCAATAACACAACATCCAGAAACACATCCTCAACACCTCCATTAACTTCCCAATAACACAACATCCAGAAACACATCCTCATCACCTCCACTAACTTCCCGATAACACAACATCCAGAAACACATCCTCATCACCTCCACTCATTTCCCAATAACACAACCTCCAGAAACTCATCATCATCACCTCCACTAACTTCCCAATAACACAAACCACCAGAAACACATCAACATCACCTCCACTAAACTTCCAATAACACATCTCCAGAAACACATCCCCATCACCTCCACTAACTTCCCAATAACCCATCTCCAGAACCACATCCACAGCACCACTACTAATTTCCCAATAACACAACTTCCAGAAACACATCCGCATTACCTCCACTGGCTACCAATAACACAACATCCAGAAACACATCCTCATCACCTACACTAACTTCCCAATAACACAACCTCCAGAAACACATCCACAGCACCTCCACTATCTTCCCAATAACACAACCTCCAGAAACACATCCTCATTACCTCCACTAACTTCCCAATAACACAACATCCATAAACACATCCTCATCACCTCCACTAACTTCCCAAATACACAACCTCCAGAAATACATCCACATCACCTCCAATAACCTCCCAAATCACATCTCCCGAAACACATCCCCATCACCTCCACTAACTTCCCAATAACACAATCTCCAGAAACACATCCTCATCACCTCCACTAACTTCGCAATAACACATCTCCAGAACCACATCCACAGCACCTCTACTAACTTCCAATAACACAACCTCCAGAAACACATCCTCATTACCTCCACTAACGTCCCAATAACACAACCTCAAGAAACACATCCTCATCACCTCCACTAACTCCTCAATAATGTAACCACCATAAACACATCCACATCATCCACACTAACTTTCCAATAACACAACCTCGAGAAAAACATCCACAACACCTCCACTAACTTCCCAATAACACAACATCCAGAAACACATACTCATCACCTCCACTAATTTCCCAATAGCACAACATCCAGAAACACATCCTCATCACCTCCATTAACTTCCCAATAACACAACATCCAGAAACACATCCACATCACCTCCACTAAACTTCCAATAACACATCTCCAGAAACACATCCCCATCACCTCCACTAATTTCCCAATAACCCATCGCCAGAACCACATCCACACTCCTCTACTAACTCCCCAATAACACAACATTATGAAACACATCCTCAGCACCTCCACTAACTTCAGAATAACACATTTCCCAGAAACACATCCTCATCACCTCCTCTAACTCCCCAATAACACAACATCCAGAAAAACATCCTCAGCATTTCCACTAACTTCCCAATAACACAACATCTTGAAACACATCCTCAGCACCTCCACTAACTTCCCAATAACGCATCCTCCAGAAACACATCCACATCAACTCCACTAACTCCCCACTAACACAACCACCAGAAACACATCCACATCACCTGACTAACTCCCCAATAACACAACCACCAGAAACACATCCACATCACCTCCACTAACTTCCCAATAACACAACCACCAGAAACACATCCTCATCATCTCCAGTAACTCCCCAATAACACATCCCCAGAACCACATCCACAGCACCTCCACTAACTTCACAATAACACAACCTCATGAAATACATCCTCATCACCTCCACTAACTCCCCAATAACACAACCTCCAGAAACACATCCTCAACACCTCCAATAACTCCTCAATAATGCAACCACCAGAAACACATCCACATCATCCCCTCTAACTTTGCAATAACACAACCACCAGAAACACATCCTCATCAGCTCCACTAACTTACAAATAACACAACCTCCAGAAACATATCCTGATCACCTCCACTAACTTCCCAATAACAAAACCTCCAGAAACACATCCTCATTACCTCCACTAACTTCCCAATAACACAACCTCAAGAAACCCATCCTCATCACCTCCACTAACTCCTCAATAGTGTAACCACCATAAACACATCCACATCATCCACAATAACTGTCCAATAACACAACCTCGAGAAAAACATCCACATCACCTCCACTAACACAACATCCAGAAACACATACTCATCACCTCCACTAATTTCCCAATAACACAACATCCAGAAACACATCCTCATCACCTCCATTAACTTCCCAATAACACAACATCCAGAAACACATCCTCATCACCTCCAATAACGTCCCAATAACACAACATCCAGAAACACATCCTCATCACCTCCACTAACATCCCAATAACACAACCTCCAGAAACTCATCCTCATCACCTCCACTAACTTCCCAATAACACAAACCACCAGAAACACATCCACATCACCTCCACTAAACTTCCAATAACACATCTCCAGAAACACATCACCATCACCTCCACTAACTTCCCAATAACACAACCTCCATAAACACATCCTCATTACCGACACTGACTTCCAATAACACAACCTCCATAAACACATCCTCATTACCTCCACTAACTTCCCAATAACACAATCTCCAGAAACACATCCTCATTACCTCCACTAACTTCCCAATAACACAACATCGATAAACACATCCTCATCACCTCCACTAACTTCCCAAATACACAACCTCCAGAAACACATCCACATCACCTCCAATAACCTCCCAAATTACATCTCCCGAAACACATCCCCATCACCTTCTCTAACTTCCCAATAACACAATCTCCAGAAACACATCCTCATCACCTCCACTAATCACCCAATAACACATCTCCAGAACCACATCCACAGCAGCTCTACTAACCTTCCAACAACACAACCTCCAGAAACACATCCTCATTACCTCCAGTAACATCCAATAACACAACCTCCAGAATCACATCCTCATTACCTCCACTAACTTTCCAATAACACAACCTCCAGAAACACATCCTCATCACCTCCACTAACTTCCCAATAACACAAACTCCAGAAACACATCCTCATCACCTCCACTAACTTCCCAATAACCCGACCTCCAGAAACACATCCTCATCACCTCCACTAACTTCCCAATAATACAACCTCCAGAAACACATCCTCATCACCTCCACTAACTTCCCAATAACACAACCTCCAGAAACCCATCCAAATCACCTCCACTAACTTCCCAATAATACAACCTTCAGGAACACATCCACATCACCTCCACTAACCTCCCAATAACACATCTCCAGAAACACATCCCCATCACCTCCACGAACTTCCCAATAACATATCTCCAGAACCACATCCACAGCACCTCTACTAACTTCCAATAACACAACCTCCAGAAACACATCCTCATTACCTCCACTAACGTCCCAATAACACAACCTCAAGAAACACATCCTCATCACCTCCACTAACTCCTCAATAATGTAACCACCATAAAAACATCCACATCATCCACACTAACTTTCCAATAACACAACCTCGAGAAAAACATCCCCATCACCTCCACTAATTTCCCAATAACACAACATCCAGAAACACATCCTCATCACCTCCATTAACTTCCCAATAACACAACATCCAGAAACACATCCTCATCACCTCCAATAACTTCCCAATAACACAACATCCAGAAACACATCCTCATCACCTCCACTAACTTCCCAATAACACAATCTCCAGAAACACATCCTCATCACCTCCACTAATCACCCAATAACCCATCCCCAGAAACACATCCTCATTACCTCCAGCAACATCCAATAACACAACCTCCAGAAACACATTCTCATTACCTCCACTAACTTTCCAATAACACAACCTCCAGAAACACATCATCATCACCCCCACTAACGTCCCAAGAACGCAACCTCCAGAAAAACATCCTCATCACCTCCACTAACTCCTTAATAATGCAACCACCGGTAACACATCCACATCATCCACACTAACTTCCCAATAACACAACCACCAGAACCACACCCTCATCACCTCCACTAACTTCCCAATGACACAACCTCCAGAAACACATTCACATCACCTCCACTAACTTCTCAATAATACAACCTCCAGAAACACATCCACATCACCTCCACTAACCTCCCAAATCATATCTCCAGAAACACATCCCCATCACCTCCACTAACTTCCCAATAACACATCTCCAGAAACACATCCTCATCACCTCCACTAACTCCCCAATAACACAACCACCAGAAACACATCCACACTAACTTCCCAATAACACAACCTCCAGAAACACATCCACATCACCTCCACTAACTTCCCAATAATACAACCTGCAGAAACACATCCACATCACCTCCACTAACCTCCCTAATCACATCTCCAGAAACACATCCCCATCACCTCCACAAACTTCCCAATAATACAACCTCCAGAAACACATCCACATCACCTCCACCAACTCCCAATAACACATCTCCATAAACACATCCCCATCACGTCCACTGACCTCCCAAATCACATCTCCAGAAACACATCCCCATCACCTCCAATAACTTCCCAATAACACGACCTCCAGAAACACATCCTCATCACCTCCACTAACCACCCAATAACACATCTCCAGAACGACATCCACTGCACCTCTACTAACTTCCAATAACACAACCTCCAGAAACACATCCTCATTACCTCCACTAACTTCCCAATAACACAACCTCAATTAACACATCCTCATCACCTCCACTAACATCCCAATAACACAACCTCCAGAAACACATCCTCATCACCTCCACTAACTTCCTAATAACACAACCTCCAGAAACACATCCTCATCACCTCCAATAACTCCTCAATAATGCAACCACCAGAAACACATCCGCATCACCTCCACTAACTTCCCAAGAACACAACATCCAGAAACACAACCTCAGCATCTCCACTAACTTCCAAATATCACAACATCCAGAAACACATCCCCAGCACCTCCAATAACTTCCCAATAACACAAACTCCAGAAACCCATCCTCATCACCTCCACTAACTTCCCAATAACACAACCTCCAGAAACACATCCACGTCACCTCCACTAAGTTCCCAATACCACAACCTCCAGAAACACATCCACATCACAACCACTAACATCCCAATACACAACCTCCAGAAAGGCATCCACGTACCCTCCGCTAACTTCCCAATAACACAACCTCCAGAAACACGTCCACATCACGTCCACTAACATCCCAATAACACAACCTCCAGAAACACATCCACATCACCTCCACTAACTTCCCAATAACACAAACCCCAGAAACTCATCCTCATCACCTCCACTATCTTCCCCATAACACAACCTGCAGAAACACATCCACATCACCTCCACTAACCTCCCAATAACACAACATCCAGAAACACATCCTCAGCACCTCCACTAACTTCCAATACACAACCACCAGAAACACATCCACATCACCTCCACCAACTCCCCAATAACACAACTACCAGAAACACATGCACATCACCTCCACTAACTTCCGAATAACACAACATTCTGAAACACATTCTCGGCACGTCCACTAATTTCCCAATAACACATTCCCCAGAAACACATCCTCATCACCTCCACTAACTCCCCAATAACACAACATCCAGAAACACATCCTCAGCACCTCCACTAACTTCCCAATAACACAACATCCAGAAACACATCCTCAGCACCTCCTCTAACCTCCCAATAACACATCCCCCAGAAACACATCCTCATCACCTCCACTAACCTCCCAAATCACATCTCCAGAATCACATCCCCATCACCTCCAATAACTTCCCAATAACACAACCTCCAGGAACACATCCACATCACGTCCACTAACATCCCAATAACACAACTTCCAGAAACACATCCACATCACCTCCACTAACTTCCCAATAACATAACCTCCAGAATCTCATCCTGATCACCTCCACTAACTTCCCCATAACACAACCTCCAGAAACACATCCTCATCACCTCCACAAACTCCTCAATAATACAACATCCAGAAACACATCCTCAGCACGTCCACTAACTTCCCAATAACACAACATCAAGAAACACATCCTTAGCACTTCCACGAACCTCCCAATAACACATCCCCCAGAAACACATCCTCATCACCTCCACTAACTCCCCACTAACACAACCACCAGAAACACATACACATCACCTCCACTAACTCCCCAATAACACAACTACCAGAAACACATCCACATCACCTCCACTAACTTCCCAATAACACAACCTCAAGAAACACATCCTCATCACCTCCACTAACTTCCCAATAACATATCTCCAGAACCACATCCTCATCACCTCCACTAACTTCCCAATAACACAAACTCCAGAAACACATCCTCATCACCTCCACTAACTCCCCAATAACACAACATCCAGAAACACATCCTCAGCACCTCCACTAACTTCCCAATAACACAACATCCAGAAACACATCCTCATCACCTCCAATAACTTCCCAATAACACAACATCCAGAAACACATCCTCATCACCTCCACTAACTTCCCAATAACACAATCTCCAGAAACACATCCTCATCACCTCCACTAATCACCCAATAACCCATCCCCAGAAACACATCCTCATTACCTCCAGCAACATCCAATAACACAACCTCCAGAAACACATTCTCATTACCTCCACTAACTTTCCAATAACACAACCTCCAGAAACACATCCTCATCACCCCCACTAACGTCCCAAGAACGCAACCTCCAGAAAAACATCCTCATCACCTCCACTAACTCCTTAATAATGCAACCACCGGTAACACATCCACATCATCCACACTAACTTCCCAATAACACAACCACCAGAACCACACCCTCATCACCTCCACTAACTTCCCAATGACACAACCTCCAGAAACACATTCACATCACCTCCACTAACTTCTCAATAATACAACCTCCAGAAACACATCCACATCACCTCCACTAACCTCCCAAATCATATCTCCAGAAACACATCCCCATCACCTCCACTAACTTCCCAATAACACATCTCCAGAAACACATCCTCATCACCTCCACTAACTCCCCAATAACACAACCACCAGAAACACATCCACACTAACTTCCCAATAACACAACCTCCAGAAACACATCCACATCACCTCCACTAACTTCCCAATAATACAACCTGCAGAAACACATCCACATCACCTCCACTAACCTCCCTAATCACATCTCCAGAAACACATCCCCATCACCTCCACTAACTTCCCAATAATACAACCTCCAGAAACACATCCACATCACCTCCACCAACTCCCAATAACACATCTCCATAAACACATCCCCATCACGTCCACTGACCTCCCAAATCACATCTCCAGAAACACATCCCCATCACCTCCAATAACTTCCCAATAACACGACCTCCAGAAACACATCCTCATCACCTCCACTAACCACCCAATAACACATCTCCAGAACGACATCCACTGCACCTCTACTAACTTCCAATAACACAACCTCCAGAAACACATCCTCATTACCTCCACTAACTTCCCAATAACACAACCTCAATTAACACATCCTCATCACCTCCACTAACATCCCAATAACACAACCTCCAGAAACACATCCTCATCACCTCCACTAACTTCCTAATAACACAACCTCCAGAAACACATCCTCATCACCTCCAATAACTCCTCAATAATGCAACCACCAGAAACACATCCGCATCACCTCCACTAACTTCCCAAGAACACAACATCCAGAAACACAACCTCAGCATCTCCACTAACTTCCAAATATCACAACATCCAGAAACACATCCCCAGCACCTCCACTAACTTCCCAATAACACAAACTCCAGAAACCCATCCTCATCACCTCCACTAACTTCCCAATAACACAACCTCCAGAAACACATCCACGTCACCTCCACTAAGTTCCCAATACCACAACCTCCAGAAACACATCCACATCACAACCACTAACATCCCAATACACAACCTCCAGAAAGGCATCCACGTCACCTCCGCTAACTTCCCAATAACACAACCTCCAGAAACACGTCCACATCACGTCCACTAACATCCCAATAACACAACCTCCAGAAACACATCCACATCACCTCCACGAACTTCCCAATAACACAAACCCCAGAAACTCATCCTCATCACCTCCACTATCTTCCCCATAACACAACCTGCAGAAACACATCCACATCACCTCCACTAACCTCCCAATAACACAACATCCAGAAACACATCCTCAGCACCTCCACTAACTTCCAATACACAACCACCAGAAACACATCCACATCACCTCCACCAACTCCCCAATAACACAACTACCAGAAACACATGCACATCACCTCCACTAACTTCCGAATAACACAACATTCTGAAACACATTCTCGGCACGTCCACTAATTTCCCAATAACACATTCCCCAGAAACACATCCTCATCACCTCCACTAACTCCCCAATAACACAACATCCAGAAACACATCCTCAGCACCTCCACTAACTTCCCAATAACACAACATCCAGAAACACATCCTCAGCACCTCCTCTAACCTCCCAATAACACATCCCCCAGAAACACATCCTCATCACCTCCACTAACCTCCCAAATCACATCTCCAGAATCACATCCCCATCACCTCCAATAACTTCCCAATAACACAACCTCCAGGAACACATCCACATCACGTCCACTAACATCCCAATAACACAACTTCCAGAAACACATCCACATCACCTCCACTAACTTCCCAATAACACAACCTCCAGAATCTCATCCTGATCACCTCCACTAACTTCCCCATAACACAACCTCCAGAAACACATCCTCATCACCTCCACAAACTCCTCAATAATACAACATCCAGAAACACATCCTCAGCACGTCCACTAACTTCCCAATAACACAACATCAAGAAACACATCCTTAGCACTTCCACGAACCTCCCAATAACACATCCCCCAGAAACACATCCTCATCACCACCACTAACTCCCCACTAACACAACCACCAGAAACACATACACATCACCTCCACTAACTCCCCAATAACACAACTACCAGAAACACATCCACATCACCTCCACTAACTTCCCAATAACACAACCTCAAGAAACACATCCTCATCACCTCCACTAACTTCCCAATAACATATCTCCAGAACCACATCCTCATCACCTCCACTAACTTCCCAATAACACAAACTCCAGAAACACATCCTCATCACCTCCACTAACTCCCCAATAACACAACATCCAGAAACACATCCTCAGCACCTCCACTAACTTCCCAATAACACAACATCCAGAAACACATCCTCAGCACCTCCTCTAACCTCCCAATAACACATCCCCCAGAAACACATCCTCATCACCTCCACTAACCTCCCAAATCACATCTCCAGAATCACATCCCCATCACCTCCAATAACTTCCCAATAACACAACCTCCAGGAACACATCCACATCACGTCCACTAACATCCCAATAACACAACTTCCAGAAACACATCCACATCACCTCCACTAACTTCCCAATAACACAACCTCCAGAATCTCATCCTGATCACCTCCACTAACTTCCCCATAACACAACCTCCAGAAACACATCCTCATCACCTCCACAAACTCCTCAATAATACAACATCCAGAAACACATCCTCAGCACGTCCACTAACTTCCCAATAACACAACATCCAGAAACACATCCTTAGCACTTCCACGAACCTCCCAATAACACATCCCCCAGAAACACATCCTCATCACCTCCACTAACTCCCCACTAACACAACCACCAGAAACACATACACATCACCTCCACTAACTCCCCAATAACACAACTACCAGAAACACATCCACATCACCTCCACTAACTTCCCAATAACACAACCTCAAGAAACACATCCTCATCACCTCCACTAACTTCCCAATAACATATCTCCAGAACCACATCCTCATCACCTCCACTAACTTCCCAATAACACAAACTCCAGAAACACATCCTCATCACCTCAATTACCTTCCCAACAACACAACATCCAGAAACACATCCTCAGCACCTCCACTAACTCCCCAATAACACATCCCCCAGAAACACATCCTCATCACCTCCACTAACATCCCAATAACACAACCACCAGAAACACATCCACATCACCTCCACTAACTTCCCAATAATAAACCACCAGAAACACTTCCTCAGCACCTCCACTAACTCCTCAATAATGCAACCACCAGAAACACATCCACATCATCACACTAACTTCCCAATCACACAACCACCAGAAACACATCCTTAGCGCCTCCACTAACTTCCCAATAACGCAACATCCAGAAACACATCTTCAGCACCTCCACTAACTTCCAAATAACACAAACTCCATAAACACATCCTCATCACCTCCAATAACAACCCAATACCACATCTCCAGAACCACATCCACAGCACCTCTACTAACTTCCAATAACACAACCTCCAGGAACACATCCACATCACCTCCACTAACCTCCCAAATCACATCTCCAGAAACACATCCCCATCACCTCCACTAACCACCCAATACCACATCTCCAGAACCACATCCACAGCATCTCCACCAACTCCCCAATAACACAACTACCAGAAACACATCCACATCACCTCCACTAACTTCCGAATAACACTTCATTCTGAAACACATTCTCAGCACGTCCACTAACTTCCCAATAACACATTCCCCAGAAACACATCCTCATCACCTCAACTAACACCCCAATAACACAACATCCAGAAACACATCCTCAGCACCTCCTCTAACCTCCCAACAGCACATCGCCAGAAACACATCCTCATCACCTCCACTAACCTCCCAAATCACATCTCCAGAATCACATCCCCATCACCTCCAATAACTTCCCAATAACACAACCTCCAGAAACACATCCACATCACGTCCACTAACATCCCAATAACACAACCTCCAGAAACACATCCTCAGCACGTCCACTAACTTCCCAATAACACAACATCCAGAAACACATCCTCAGGACTTCCACTAACCTCCCCATAACACAACCCCCAGAAACACATCCTCATCACGTCCACTAACTCCCCAATAACACAACCACCAGAAACACATTCACATCACCTCCACTAACTTCCCAACAACACAACATCAAGAAACACATCCTCATCACCTCCACTAACTTCCCAAAAACAAAACCTCCAGAAACACATCCTCATCACCTCCACTAACTCCACAATAATGCAACCACCAGAAACACATCCACATCATCCACACTAACCTTCCAATAACACAACCATCAGAAACACATCCTCATCACCTCCACTAACTTCCCAATAACACAATCTCCAGAAACACATCCTCATCACCTCCACTAACTTCCCAATAACACAAACTCCAGAAACACATCCTCATCACCTCAATTACCTTCCCAATAACACAACATCCATAAACATATCCTCAGCACCTCCACTAACTTCCCAATAACACATCCCCCAGAAACACATCCTCATCACCTCAACTAACATCCCAATAACACAACCACCAGAAACACATCCACATCACCTCCACTAACTTCCCAATCACACAACCACCAGAAACACTTCCTCATTATCTCCACTAACTCCTCAATATTGCAACCACCAGAAACACATCCACATCATCCACACTAACATCCCAATCACACAGCCACCAGAAACACATCCTTATCGCCTCCACTAACTTCCCAATAACACAACATCCAGAAACACATCCTCAGCACCTCCACTAACTTCCAAATAACACATCCACAGAAACACATCCCCATCACCTCCACTAACCACCCAATACCACATCTCCAGAACCACATCCACAGCACCTCCACTAACTTCCAATAACACAACCTCCAGAAACACATCCTCATTAACTCCACTAACTCCCCAATAACACAAACTCCAGAAACACATCCTCATCACCTCCACTAACTTCCCAATAAGACAACCTCCAGAAACACATCCTCATCACCTCCACTAACCCCTCAACAATGCAACCACCAGAAACACATCCATATCATCCACACTAACTTTCCAATAACACAACGTCCAGAAACACATCCACATCACCTCCACTAACTTCCCAATAACACAACCTCCAGAAACACATCCACATCACGTCTACTAACATCCCAATAACACAACGTCCAGAAACACAGCCACATCACCTCCACGAACTTCCCAATAACGCAACCTCCAGAATCTCATTCTGAACACCTCCACTAACATCCCCATAACACAACCTCCAGAAACACATCCTCATCACCTCCAGAACTCCTCAATATTACAGCATCCAGAAACAGACCCCACTAACTTCCCAATAACACAACCACCAAAAAACACATCCATATCACCTCCACTAACTCCCCAATAATACAACCCCCAGAAACACATCCACATCACCTCCACTAACTTCCCAATAACACAACATCCAGAAACACATCCTCAGCTCGTCCACTAACTTCCCAATAACACAACATCCAGAAACACATCCTCAGCACTTCCACTAACCTCCCAATAACACATCCCCCAGAAACACATCCTCATCACCTCCACTAACTCCCCAATAACACAACCACCAGAAACACATCCACATCACCTCCACTAACTCCCCAATAACAAAACTACCAGAAACGCATCCACATCACCTTCACTAACTTCCCAATAACACAACCTCCAGAAACACATCCTCATCACCTCCACTAACTTCCCAATAACACAACATCCAGAAACACATCCTCATCACCTCCACTAACTCCACAATAATGCAACCACCAGAAACACATCCACATCATCCCCACTAACCTTCCAATAACACAAACACCAGAAACACATCCTCATCACCTCCACTAACTTCACCATAACACAACCTGCAGAAACACATCCACATCAACTCCACTAACCTCCCAATAACACAAAATCCAGAAACACATCCTCAGCACCTCCACTAACTTCCAATACACAACCACCAGAAACACATCCACATCACCTCCACCAACTCCCCAATAACACAACTACCAGAACACATCCACATCACCTCCACTAACTTCCGAATAACACAACATTCTGAAACACATTCTCGGCACGTCCACTAACTTCCCAATAACACATTCCCCAGAAACACAACCTCATCACCTCCACTAACCTCCCAAATCAAATCTCCAGAATCACAGCCCCATCACCTCCAATAACTTCCCAATAACACAACCTCCAGAAACACATCCACATCACGTCCACTTAAATCCCAATAACACAACCTCCAGAAACACGTCCTCAGCACGTCCACTAACTTCCCAATAACACAACATCCAGAAACACATCCTCAGCACTTCCACTAACCTCCCCATAACCCAACCCCCAGAAACACATCCTCATCACGTCCACTAACTCCCCAATAACACAACCACCAGAAACACATCCACAACACCTCCACTAACTCCTAAAAAACACATCTACCAGAAACACATCCACATCACCTCCACTAACTTCCCAACAACACAACATCAAGAAACACATCCTCATCACCTCCACTAACTTCCCAATAACATAACCTCCAGAAACACATCCTCATCACCTCCACTAACTCCACAATAATGCAACCACCAGAAACACACCCACATCATCCCCACTAACCTTCAAATAACACAACCATCAGAAACACATCCTCATCACCTCCACTAACTTCCCAATAACACAATCTCCTGAAACACATCCTCATCACCTCCACTAACTTCCCAATAACACAAACTCCAGAAACACATCCTCATCACCTCAATTACCTTCCCAATAACACAACATCCAGAAACACATCCTCAGCACCTCCACTAACTTCCCAATAACACATCCCCCAGAAACACATCCTCATCACCTCCACTAACATCCCAATAACACAACCACCAGAAACACATCCACATCACCTCCACTAACTTCCCAATAACACAACCACCAGAAACACATCCACATCATCCACACTAACTTCCCAATCACACAACCACCAGAAACACATCCTTATCGCCTCCACTAACCGCCCAATAACACAACTTCCAGAAACACATCATCAGCACCTCCACTAACTTCCAAATAACACATCCCCAGAAACACATCCCCATCACCTCCACTAACTTCCCAATAACACAACCTCCAGAAACACATCCTCATCACCTCCACTAACCACCCAATACCACATCTCCAGAACCACATTCACAGCACCTCTACTAACTTCCAATAACACAACCTCCAGAAACACATCCACATCACCTCCACTAACCTCCCAAATCACATCTCCAGAAACACATCCCCATCACCTCCACTAACTTCCGAGTAACACAACATTCTGAAACACATTCTCGGCACGTCCACTAATTCCCAATAACACGTTCCCCAGAAACACATCCTCATCACCTCCACTAACCTCCCAAATCACATCTCCAGAATCACATCCCCATCACCTCCAATAACTTCCCAATAACACAACCTCCAGAAACACAACCACATCACGTCCACTAACATCCCAATAACACAACCTCCAGAAACACATCCTCAGCACGTACACTAACTTCCCAATAACACAACATCCAGAAACACATCCTCAGCACTTCCACTAACCTCCCCATAACACAACCCCCAGAAACACATCCTCATCACGTCCACTAACTCCCCAATAACACAACCAACAGAAACACATCCACATCACCTCCACTAACTTCCCAACAACACAACATCAAGAAACACATCCTCATCACCTCCACTAACTTCCCAATAACAAAACCTCCAGAAACACATCCTCATCACCTCCACTAACTCCACAATAATGCAACCACCAGAAACACATCCACATCATCCCCACTAACCTTCCAATAACACAACCATCAGAAACACATCCTCATCACCTCCACTAACATCCCAATAACACAACCTCCAGAAACACGTCCTCAGCACGTCCACTAACTTCCCAATAACACAACATCCAGAAACACATCCTCAGCACTTCCACTAACCTCCCCATAACCCAACCCCCAGAAACACATCCTCATCACGTCCACTAACTCCCCAATAACACAACCACCAGAAACACATCCACATCACCTCCACTAACTCCTAAAAAACACATCTACCAGAAACACATCCACATCACCTCCACTAACTTCCCAACAACACAACATCAAGAAACACATCCTCATCACCTCCACTAACTTCCCAATAACATAACCTCCAGAAACACATCCTCATCACCTCCACTAACTCCACAATAATGCAACCACCAGAAACACACCCGCATCATCCCCACTAACCTTCCAATAACACAACCATCAGAAACACATCCTCATCACCTCCACTAACTTCCCAATAACACAATCTCCTGAAACACATCCTCATCACCTCCACTAACTTCCCAATAACACAAACTCCAGAAACACATCCTCATCACCTCAATTACCTTCCCAATAACACAACATCCAGAAACACATCCTCAGCACCTCCACTAACTTCCCAATAACACATCCCCCAGAAACACATCCTCATCACCTCCACTAACATCCCAATAACACAACCACCAGAAACACATCCACATCACCTCCACTAACTTCCCAATAACACAACCACCAGAAACACATCCACATCATCCACACTAACTTCCCAATCACACAACCACCAGAAACACATCCTTATCGCCTCCACTAACTTCCCAATAACACAACATCCAGAAACACATCCTCAGCACCTCCACTAACTTCCAAATAACACATCCCCAGAAACACATCCCCATCACCTCCACTAACTTCCCAATAACACAACCTCCAGAAACACATCCTCATCACCTCCACTAACCACCCAATACCACATCTCCAGAACCACATTCACAGCACCTCTACTAACTTCCAATAACACAACCTCCAGAAACACATCCACATCACCTCCACTAACCTCCCAAATCACATCTCCAGAAACACATCCCCATCACCTCCACTAACTTCCGAGTAACACAACATTCTGAAACACATTCTCGGCACGTCCACTAACTTCCCAATAACACGTTCCCCAGAAACACATCCTCATCACCTCCACTAACCTCCCAAATCACATCTCCAGAATCATATCCCCATCACCTCCAATAACTTCCCAATAACACAACCTCCAGAAACACAACCACATCACGTCCACTAACATCCCAATAACACAACCTCCAGAAACACATCCTCAGCACGTACACTAACTTCCCAATAACACAACATCCAGAAACACATCCTCAGCACTTCCACTAACCTCCCCATAACACAACCACCAGAAACACATCCTCATCACGTCCACTAACTCCCCAATAACACAACCACCAGAAACACATCCACATCACCTCCACTAACTTCCCAACAACACAACATCAAGAAATACATCCTCATCACCTCCACTAACTTCCCAATAACAAAACCTCCAGAAACACATCCTCATCACCTCCACTAACTCCACAATAATGCAACCACCAGAAACACATCCACATCATCCCCACTAACCTTCCAATAACACAACCATCAGAAACACATCCTCATCACCTCCACTAACTTCCCAATAACACAATCTCCAGAAACACATCCTCATCACCTCCACTAACTTCCCAATAACACAAACTCCAGAAACACATCCTCATCACCTCAATTACCTTCCCAATAACACAACATCCAGAAACACATCCTCAGCACCTCCACTAACTTCCCAATAACACATCCCCCAGAAACACATCCTCATCACCTCCACTAACATCCCAATAACACAACCACCAGAAACACATCCACATCACCTCCACTAACTTCCCAATAACACAACCACCAGAAACACATCCACATCATCCACACTAACTTCCCAATCACACAACCACCAGAAACACATCCTTATCGCCTCCACTAACTTCCCAATAACACAACATCCAGAAACACATCCTCAGCACCTCCACTAACTTCCAAATAACACATCCACAGAAACACATCCCCATCACCTCCAGTAACTTCCCAATAACACAACCTCCAGAAACACATCCTCATCACCTCCACTAACTACCCAATACCACATCTCCAGAAACACATCCACATCACCTCCACTAACCTCCCAAATCACATCTCCAGAAACACATCCCCATCACCTCCACTAACTTCCCAATAACACAACCTCCAGAAACACACCCTCATCACCTCCACTAACCGCCCAATACCACATCTCCAGAACCACATCCACAGCACCTCTACTAACTTCCAATAACACAACCTCCAGAAACACATCCTCATTAACTCCACTAACTTCCCAATAACGCAAACTCCAGAAACACATCCTCATCTCCTCCACTAACTTCCCAATAAGACAACCTCCAGAAACACATCCTCATCACCTCCACTAACCCCTCAATAATGCAACCACCAGAAACACATCCACATCATCCACACTAACTTTCCAATAACACAACGACCAGAAACACATCCACATCACCTCCACTAACTTCCCAATAACGCAACCTCCAGAAACACATCCACATCACGTCTACTAACATCCCAATAACACAACCTCCAGAAACACAGCCACATCACCTCCACGAACTTCCCAATAACGCAACCTCCAGAATCTCATCCTGATCACCTCCACTAACTTCCCCATAACACAACCTCCAGAAACACATCCTCATCACCTCCAGAACTCCGCAATAATACAACATCAAGAAACAGACCCCACTAACTTCCCAATAACACACCACCAAAAAACACATCCATATCACCTCCACTAACTCCCCAATAATACAACACCCAGAAACACATCCACATCATCTCCACTAACTTCCCAATAACACAACATCCAGAAACACATCCTCAGCTCGTCCACTAACTTCCCAATAACACAACATCCAGAAACACATCCTCAGCACTTCCACTAACCTCCCAATAACACATCCCCCAGAAACACATCCTCATCACCTCCACTAACTCCCCAATAACACAACCACCAGAAACACATCCACATCACCTCCACTAACTCCCCAATAACACAACTACCAGAAACACATCCACATCACCTTCACAAACTTCCCAATAACACAACCTCAAGAAACACATCCACATCACCTCCACTAACTTCCCAATAACACAACATCCAGAAACACATCCTCATCACCTCCACTAACTCCACAATAATGCAACCACCAGAAACATATCCACATCATCCCCACTAACCTTCCAACAACACAACCACCAGAAACTCATCCTCATCACCTCCACTAACTTCCCAAATATCACAATCTCCAGAAACACATCCTCATCACCTCCACTAACTTCCCAATAACACGAACTCCAGAAACACACCCTCATCACCTCAATTACCTTCCCAATAACACATCCAGAAACACATCCTCAGCACCTCCACTAACTTCCCAATAACACATCCCCCAGAAACACATCCTCATCACCTCCACTAACTTCCGAATAACACAACCACCAGAAACACTTCCTCATCACCTCCACTAACTCCTCAATAATGCAACCACCAGAAACACATCCACATGATCCACACTCACTTCCCAATCACACAACCACCAGAAACACATCCTTATCGCCTCCACTAACTTCCCAATAACACAACATCCAGAAACACATCCTCAGCACCTCCACTAACTTCCAAATAACACATCCCCAGATACACATCCCCATCACCTCCACTAACTTCCCAATAACACAACCTCCAGAAACACATCCTCATCACCTCCACTAACTTCCCAATAACACATCTCCAGATACACAACCCCATCACCTCCACTAACTTGCCAATAACACAACCTCCAGAAACACATCCTCATCACCTCCACTAAGCACCCAATACCACATCTCCAGAACCACATCCACAGCACCTCTACTAACTTTCAATAACACAACCTCCAGAAACACATCCTCATTAACTCCACTAACATCCCAATAACACCATCTCCAGAAACACATCCTCATCACCTCCACTAACTCCTCAATAATGCAACCACCAGAAACACATCCACATCATCCACACTAACCTTCCAATAACACAACCTCCAGAAACACATCCTGATTACCTCCACTAACTTCCCAATAACACAACCTGCAGAAACACATCCTCATCACCTCCACTAACTTCCCAATAACACAAACTTCAGAAACACATCCTCATCACCTCCACTAACTTCCCAATAACACAAACTCCAGAAACACATCCTCATCACCTCCACTAACTTCCCAATAACACAACCTCCAGAAACACATCCTCATCACCTCCACCAACTCCTCAATAATGCAACCACCAGAAACACTTCCACATCATCCACACTAACGTCCCAATAACACAACCACCAGAAAAACATCCTCATCACCTCCACTAACTTCCCAATAACACAACCACCAGTAACACATCCTCATCACCTTCACTAACTTCCCAATAACACATCCCCCAGAAACACATCCTCATCACCTCCACTAACGTCCCAATAACACAACCACCAGAAAAACATCCTCATCACCTCCACTAACTTCCCAATAACACAACCACCAGAAACACATCCTCATCACCTCCACTAACTTCGCAATAACACAAACTCCAGAAACACATCCTCATCATCTCCACTAACTCCTCAATTACTGAACCATCAGAAATCGATCCACTTCACCTCCACTAGCTTCCCAATAACTCAACTTCCAGAAACCCATCCTCAGTACCTCCAATAACTTCCCAATAACACAACCTCCAGAAACACATCCACATCACCTCCACTAACTTCCCAATAATACAACCGCCAGAAACACATCATCATCACCTCCACTAACCTCTCAATAACACAGCCTCCATAAACCCATCCACATCACCTCCACCAACTTTCCAATAACTCAACCTGCAGAAACACATCCTCATCACCTCCACTAACTTTCCAATAGCAGAACTGGACATGGAATGAAAATTAACTGTTTTCACTTTCGTTAGAAATGGAATAAATTATTGTGTGAGACTGTGGACAATTTCAGTCACAGAATGAGAATATTGATATTGAAATGCTGCCATATTGGGAACCAATGTAGATCAGTGAGCAGAGGACGGTACGTGACTGGCATCGGGTGTGGGTTAGGAGATGGACAACAGAGTTGGGGGTGATCTGTGCTTCATGAAGATTTATAACAGCAATTGTGGCTGGTTTAGCACACGAGGGGATGGTTTAGCACACAGCTAAATCGCTGGCTTTGAAAACAGACCAAGGCAGGCCAGCAGCACGGTTCAATTCCCGTACCAGCCTCCCCGAACAGGCGCCGGAATGTGGCGACTAGGGGCTTTTCCCAGTAACTTCATTGAAGCCTGCTTGTGACAATAAGCGATTTTCATTTCACTATAATTTAATCGCTATAGTCGAGTCAGGATTTGACACAGACACAGATGATGTATTATTCTGCGGCTGTGATGAGGCGAAGGCAAGTGGGCAGGATTGAGAATAGAAAGAACATCTGGATATAAATAATTTCAGTGTCAAATGGAGCGCGGAATTTGTGACCGCAGTCTCCGATTTCAGCCAGAGAGTGGGGTGTTGATATTGGATAGGGACTGAGATTAGTGACTGGAACTGAAGAACATGCATTCAATCTTTCCAAGATGGAAATGTCCAGAGCAATAATACACTTAAAGTAGTTTACACAACAAATAACTGGATAGTGAGACGTACCAGGGACAGCGACAACAGCCAGGAGCGGATAATAGCCCGCCTGAATTATATAGAGTACATCTTGGATCCAATATGCTGAAAGGAAAGGATCTCGAGCAATCCAATAAAGACCTTCGGATAAACTCCTGTCCATTGCTGTAACGTTCCTGTGGATAGTTCCCAGATTCTGCTCCATTGCTGTCACGTTCCTGTGGGTAGTTCCCAGATTCTGCTCCATTGCTGTAACGTTCCTGTGGGTAGTTCCCAGATGCTGCTCCCTCCTCTCGGTCTCTCTGGAGCCGCTGATCTCTGGCAGTGTTGGAATTGACGCTCCCGCTGACTTTTTGGGATAACACAGTGAAAGGAATCGCTTATTAATAGCAGAGACAAACCCTCCAGTGACACGGTTAGATACATAGAGACTGACATTAATCACAGTCACTAAACAAATAGGCTCAGTTAACCCCTTTCAATCCAATACTTTTTATAACACAATGAAATAGAAGATTAGCCGGGTCTGGATTGGCTGTGTGACAGTGACTGAGGGATGGAGTGTGGAAATAGTGGACACACTGACCCTGATACTCAATCCTCATTGATCTCTGAGTGGTTCCAGGGAACTGGGTCATTTTCACTGTCCCATCCTGTTTATAAAAGGAGAGAGAGGGATAAACCCTGGAGTGACAGAGCAGTCGGTATAATGTTAGTCACCAGGACATTTCTAGGGGTCAGACTGGGCAACAGGAATATTGCTCCTTCGCGAGGAAATAGTGTTATGTGACCAGAAACACGGCGATATTCGTGGGAAATCACGTCGCATGTTGTTATTGCAGTTATATTTCAAAATAACTGGAGGATTAATGAGGGAACTGATATGAATTTATGTACTGGAACATATTGTGATCAAATGTCATTTATTAGAGTAGTTGTCGAGTCCCAAAGCCGTGGATTAGCGGGTCTGTGACAGTGAGAATGTGATACTGGCTAAGAAAGCAGAGAGAAGCGGTGAATGATAGTTATTCAGACAGGAGGGGAGGAGACATTGATATTCACTCAGGGTCCACATGAGGACAATTGCTCTTCAAGATACAATTCACTGAAATAGGCTTTAATGGAAATAATTTCAACATTCACACATGACAGACACTCAGCAATGACACAGTGAGCAGGGTAGCAGCAATCTTCAGCAGCATGTTCCCAGATCTGTGAAAGGGAGGGTCACGGGAAAGTAAATTTAAATCACTATCGTGTGGGTGATGCATTAGGGAGGAGAGCTGAGTTCAGGAAATATAAACTAAACGGGACAATTTTAAAAAGTGTACAGGAAGGGAGCGTGTCCATGTCGACACTTTGCACTGGAAGGTCATGGTGATAAGATTGGAAAAACCTCAGAAGATATTTAACTTGATCAATGGAGGCGGAGACTCCTAGAAGAAGGATGTTCGGATCATAGAGCCCTCGAGGTCCAGAGCACAGAAAGGTCATTCGGCCCATCTGGACTGTGCAGGTCAAAAACAACCACCTGAGTATTTGAATCCCACTTTGTAATACTTTGCCAATAGCCTATAGAGTTATAACTAGGTTTATAGATAGGACCATAACTGATAAATTGTTCTGCCGCTAAATATACAAAAGGATGTGAGGATCTTGGAGACAAAACAAAGGTTTCATAGAATTTACAGTGCAGAAGGAGTCCATTCGGCCCATCGAGTCTACACCAGCTCTTGGAAAGAGCACCCTATCCAAGCCCAGACCTCCACCCTATCCCCATAACCCAGTAACCCCACCCAACACTAAGGGCAATTTTGGACACTCAGGACAATTTAGCTTGGCCAATCCACCTAACCTGCACATCTTTGGACTGTGGGAGGAAACCGGAACACCCGGAGGAAACCCACGCACACACGGGGAGAACGTGCAGGCTCCGCACAGACAGTGACCCAAGCTGGGAATCGAACCTGGAACCCTGGAATCCTGGGGCTGTAAAGCAACAGTGCTAACCACCACACTACCGTGCTGGATATTTAATGGAGTGTTGTCAGGGATGGAGGATTTCAGTTAAATATGGGGATTAGTGAACTGGAATTGTAATCTGTAGATCTGTTTAACGTAAAGAGCAATTTCACAGAGGACTCCAAATTAGGAAGGAGTTTAGAGAGAGTGAGCAGAAAGGGTTCCACTGGAACCAGCACCAGTAACAAGATTTACAATAATTCATCAAAGACGGCGTGAGCATATTGACAAGACATTTAATACAGAGTTGTTAGAATCTGGAATTCACTGTCTGAAGACACGATGGAAGCAGTTTCAACTGAAAGTTTCACAATGGAACTGGACAAATACTGACAGGGGATTGTTATAATCGGGAATACACTGTCGGAAGACAGGCTGGGAGCAGTTTCAATAGTAAATTTCACACTGGAACTGGATAAATACTGACAGGGAATTGTTATAATCTGGAATATAGTCTGAAGACACGATGGCAGCAGTTTCAATCGTAAATTTCACACTGGAACAGGATAAATACTGACAGGGGATTGTTATAATCTGGAATACGCTGTCTGAAGACAGGCTGGGAGCAATTTCAATAGTAAATTTCACAATGGAACAGGATAATCATCATACCGGGCTACAAAGCGAAGCTGAACAGAATGTCCAGCAGCAGCGCCCCCTCTCTGATGAGCTCAATGCATTCTATGCTCGGTTCGTGCAGGACACCATCAAAGCGCTGCCGACTGTCCCAGCAGCCCCGGTCACACCAAACACAACGTCACACCTTCCTAAATCATATCGGCGAACTTAGAAGTGAACCCTCGGAAGGCGACGGGCCCGGACGGGGTCCCTGGTCGTGCACTCAGATCCTGCACGGATCAGCTGGCAGATTAGTTCAAGGTCATTTTCAACCTCTGCATACTTCGCTCCGATATCCCCACCTGCTTCAAGAAGACCACCATCATGCCTGTGCCAAAGAAGAGCCAGGTAACGTGCCTCAAGGACAGTTGTCCACTGGCCATGACATCGAACGCAACGAAGCGCTTCGAGAGGGTGGTCATGAGACGCATGAACTCCATACTCCCAAAATGCCTACATCCACTGCAATTCGCCCATCACCGCAGCCAGTCCACAGCAGACACCATCACCATGGCCAGACACTCATCCCTGGAGCATCTTGACAACAGGGACTCCTACATCAGACTCATGTTCATTGACTACAGCTCCGCATTCAACACCATAATCCCAGCCAAGCTCATATCAAAGCTCCAAAACCTAGGACATGGCTCCTCGCTCTGCAACTGGATCCTCGACTTTCTGACCCACAGACCGCACTCAGTAAGAATAAACAACAACACCTCCTCCACAATAGTTCTCAATACTGGGGTCCACAAGGCTGTGTACTTAGCCACCGACTATACTCCCTGCTCACACGCGAGTGCGAGGCAAAATTAGGCTCCAACTACATCTGAATGTTTGCTGACGCCACGACCATAGTGGGCCGGATCTCGAACAACGACGAATCAGAAAACAGGAGGGCGAGAGAGAACCTAGTGGAGTGGTGTAGCGACAACAACCTATCCCTCAATGCCAGCAAAACTAAAGAGCTGATCATTGACTTCAGGAAGCAAAGTACTGTACACACCCCTGTCAGCATCAACGGCGCCGAGGTGAAAGATGGTTAACAGCTTCAAATTCCTAGCTGTGAAATCAGCAACAATCTGTCCTGGTCCACCCACGTCGACGCAATGTCCAAGAAAGAACAACAGCGCCTATACTTACTCAGGAAACTAAGGAAATTCGGAATGTCCACATTAAGCCTTACCAACTTTTACAGATGCACCATAGAAAGCATCCTATCGGGCTGCATCACAGCCTGGTATGGCAACTGCTTGGCCCAGGACCGCAAGAAACTTCAGAGAGTCGTGAACACCACCCAGTCCATCACACGAACCCGCCTCCCATCCATTAACTGCACCTACATCTCTCGCTGCCTGGGGAAAGCGGGCAGCATAATCAAAGACCCCTCCCACCCAGCTTACTCATTCTTCCAATTTCTTCCATCGGGCAGGAGATACAGAATCTGAGGACACGCACAAACAGACTCCAAAACAGCTTCTTCCCCACTGTCACCAGACTCCCAAACGAGGGGAAACGTTTAAAGGAGATATGCGTGGAAGGTTCTTTACGCAGAGGGTGGTGGGTGCCTGGAACGCATTGCCGGCGGAGGTGGTAGAGGCTGGCACGATAGCGCCATTTAAGCGTCATTTAGACAGATACATGAATGGGCAGGGAGCAGAGGGATACAGATCCTTAGAAAATAGGCGACAGGTTTAGATAAAGGATTTGGATAGGTGCAGGCTTGGAGGGCCGAAGGGCCTGTTCCTGTGCTGTAATTTTTCTTTGTTCTTCTCCTTTGTTCTGAAACGACCCTCTTATGGACTGATGGGCTTATAGACTGATCTGATCTCTTCAGACATCTTCTCTCCTGAGCTGTACTGCACTCTGAATGCTTCAGCCGAGGCCTGTGTCTATGTATTTGCATTGTGTACCTTGTGTTTGCCCCACTTTGTATTTTCTTTTCATCGACGGAATGATCTGTCTGAGTTGCACGTCGAACAATCCTTTTGGATTGGATTGGATTGGATTTGTTTATTGTCACGCGTACCGAGGTACAGTGAAAAGTATTTTTCTGCGAGCAGCTCAACAGATCATTAAGTACATGAGAAGAAAAGGGAATAAAAGAAATGCATAATCGGGCAACACAACATATACAATGTAACTACATAAGCACTGGCATCGGATGAAGCATACAGGGTGTCGTGTTAATGAGGTCAGTCCATAAGAGGGTCATTTAGGAGTCTGGTGACAGTGGGGAAGAAGCTGTTTTAAGTCTGTTCGTGCGTGTTCTCAGACTTCTGTATCTCCTGCCCCATGGAAGAAGTTGGAAGAGTGAGTAAGCCGGGTGGGAGGGATCTTTGATTATGCTGTCCGCTTTCCCCAGGCAGCGGGAGGTGTAGATGGAGTCAATGGATGGGAGGCAGGTTCGTGTGATGGACTGGGCGGTGTTCACGACTCTCTGAAGTTTTTTTCGTCCAGGGCCGACCAGTTGCCATACCAGGCTGTGATGCAGCCCGATAGGATGCTTTCTATGGTGCATATGTTTCACTGCTTCTCGGTACCCGTGACAATGGCGCAAACCAACAGGCCGCTGCCGAACTGCTGACCTTGCAGACAACAGAGATTGAGTTCCCCCTGTCACATTAACGAGGGAGCTCGCACTCTGCAAGGGTCTTGGGAAAGACAATCATTCCCACCGCTAAGTCCAGTGGGTGTTGGGACATTATTGACAGGGGATTGTTAGATAGAAACATGGGACATGGGAGCAGGAGCAGGCCATTCGGCCCTTTCAGTCTGCTTCACATGCATTGTGTACATCGCTGATCATCCGACTCACTAACGTGTTCCTGCTTCCCTCCCTATCCTTGGATCCCTTTAGCCCCAAGTCCCATAACCAACTGCCCCTTGAAAATATGCAATGTTTCAGCTTCAACTACTTTCTGTGGTGGAGAATTCCACAGGCTCGCAGCTCTCTGTGTGAGGAAATGTCTCCTTCTATCAGTTTAAATGGCCTGTCCGTATCCTCAGACTGTGCCCCTAGTTCCGGTCTCCTGTGCCATCCGGAACATTATTCCTACATTCCCCTTTTTCATAGGTTTCTATGGTCCAGCCCCTCTCATTATTCTGAATTGGAGCGAACATTGTTGCGACCTCCTGGGCGAGCGTGCGGCCAGTTCCTGTCCCACAGACCCCGGAGTCCCAACAGGAGTGAATCAACCAATCATTAACGTGTTTTCCAAAGGGTTTTAACCATTGACTGCTCCACTGAGTTACTGACACCAGATTTATAGGCAAAATATTAATAAACTATTTATCAGCGTCTGAAGGAAATAATCTCCCTATTTGGGGAAAACCCCGTCACACCCTCCACCCAGACACACATCAGACAGCCACACGGTGGAGAGGTTGGGGAGGAATCAGAATACTTGGAATTAAAGGGGAGGGTTCGAGATGAATCTGCGCTGTTCCGGTTATGGCATTTTTAGGCACTGGTTTTCTCTGAATGGCTCTGGGGAATGGATTGACACAGGTCAGTACAATTCTCACCTTCCAACATCAGATGGAGCCTTTACACAAGAGATTCAGGTCGGCGCAATTTAAAAACAAAATGTTTTCATTGATGTTTCAAGGAACAGTTACAGAATAGAAAAGAAAAAGAGTTTCTCACATTGAATATTAAACACCGACCAAAAAGAAAGCTACATATCTCACAACCTCCTGCCCTGAGCCCCCCGCTGTCACCATGGCTGTGACTGGTCTCTGATGCCGGATATTACTGACAGTTTCACATTGCTGTTTATTTGTTGACCCTGGTTTATTGGGTTCCACTGGGGCCCCTGCCGCTTGGCGATAGTGGTTGTCCCCAGTTTTCCCCTCCTGTGTCTTGGCGCTCAGCGTTCCTCCCCTTGTTTGCCTGCAGACTTCTTTCATTAAAAATAAATAAATGTAGAGAACCGAATTCATTTCTCCAACCCACCCAACCTGCACATCCTCGGGTTGTGGGAGCGAAACCCACGCAAACACGGGCAGAGTGTGCAAACTCCACACGGGCAGTGACCCAGAGCCGGGATTGAACCTGGAACCTCGGCAGCCTGAGGCAACAGAGCTAACCACTGCCCCACCCTGCTGCCTTTGTCCATTTCTTTCTGATAGTGGGGGAGGGGGTGATGAGGTCCCATTCCTCTCTTGGTTCACAGGTCTTCCAGGGAGGGTGGGTCTGATGTTACCCCGGTTTCTCCCCGTGTAGGGTCCAGGGACGGTGGGTCTGCTTGTTACCCCGGTTTGTCCCTGTGTAGGGACCAGGGAGGGTGGGTCTGCTTGTTACCCCGGTTTCTCCCAGTGTAGGGTCCAGGGGGGGTGGGTCTGCTTGTTACCCCGATTGGTCCCCGTGTAGGCTCCAGGGACGGCGGGTCTGCTTGTTACCCCGGTTTCTCCCCGTGTAGGGTCCAGGGAGGGTGGGTCTGCTTGTTACCCCGGTTTCTCCCCGTGTAGGGTCCAGGGAGGGTGGGTCTGCTTGTTACCCTGGTTTCTCCCCGTGTAGGGTCCAGGGAGGGTGGGTCTGCTTGTTACCCCGGTTTCTCCCCGTGTAGGGTCCAGGGAGGTTTGGTCTGCTTGTTACCCCGGTTTGTCCGTGTGTAGGGTCCAGGGCGGGTGTGTCTGCTTGTTACCCCGGTTTGCCCCCGTGTAGGGTCCAGGGAGGGTGGGTCTGCTTGTTACCCCGGTTTGTCCCCGTGTAGGGTCCAGGGAGGGTGGGTCTGCTTGTTACCCCGGTTTCTCCCCGTGTAGGGTCCAGGGAGGGTGGGTCTGCTTGTTACCCCGGTTTGTCGCCGTGTAGGGTCCTGGGAGGGTGGGTCTGCTTGTTACCCCGGTTTCTCCCCGTGTAGGGTCCAGGGAGGGTGGGTCTGCTTGTTACCCCGGTTTGTCGCCGTGTAGGGTCCAGGGAGGGTGGGTCTGCTTGTTACTCCGGTTTCTCCCCGTGTAGGGTCCAGGGAGGGTGGGTCTGCTTGTTACCCCGGTTTCTCCCCGTGTAGGGTCCAGGGAGGGTGGGTCTGCTTGTTACCCCGGTTTGTCCCCGTGTAGGGTCCTGGGAGGGTGGGTCTGCTTGTTACCCCGGTTTGTACCTGTGTAGGGTCCAGGGAGGGTGGGTCTGCTTGTTACCCCGGTTTGTCCCCGTGTAGGGTCCAGGGAGGGTGGGTCTGCTTGTTACCCCGGTTTGTCCCCGTGTAGGGTCCAGGGAGGGTGTGTCTGCTTGTTACCCCGGTTTCTCCCGGTGTAGGGTCCAGGGAGGGTGGGTCTGCTTGTTACCCCGGTTTCTCCCGGTGTAGGGTCCAGGGAGGGTGGGTCTGCTTGTTACCCCGGTTTGTCCCCGTGTAGGGTCCAGGGAGGGTGGGTCTGCTTGTTACCCCGGTTTGTCCCCGTGTAGGGTCCAGGGAGGGTGGGTCTGCTTGTTACCCCGGTTTGTCCCCGTGTAGGGTCCAGGGAGGGTGGGTCTGCTTGTTACCCCGGTTTGTCCCCGTGTAGGGTCCAGGGAGGGTGGGGCTGCTTTTTACCCCGGTTTGTCCCCGTGTAGGGTCCAGGGAGGGTGGGTCTGATGTTACCCCGGTTTCTCCCCGTGTAGGGTCCAGGGAGGGTGGGTCTGCTTGTTACCCCGGTTTCTCCCCGTGTAGGGTCCAGGGAGGGTGGGTCTGCGTGTTACCCCGCTTTGTCCCTGTGTAGGGTCCAGGGAGGGTGGGGCTGCTTTTTACCCCGGTTTGTCCCCGTGTAGGGTCCAGGGAGGGTGGGTCTGATGTTACCCCGGTTTCTCCCCGTGTAGGGTCCAGGGAGGGTGGGTCTGCTTGTTACCCCGGTTTCTCCCTGTGTAGGGTCCAGGGAGGGTGGGTCTGCTTGTTACCCCGGTTTGTCCCCGTGTAGGGTCCAGGGAGGGTGGGTCTGCTTGTTACCCCGGTTTCTCCCCGTGTAGGGTCCAGGGAGGGTGGGTCTGCTTGTTACCCCGCTTTGTCCCTGTGTAGGGTCCAGGGAGGGTGGGGCTGCTTGTTACCCCGCTTTGTCCCTGTGTAGGGTCCAGGGAGGGTGGGTCTGCTTGTTACCCCGGTTTCTCCCCGTGAGGGCCCAGGGAGGGTGGGTCTGCTTGTTACCCCGGTTTGTCCCCGTGTAGGGTCCAGGGAGGGTGGGTCTGCTTGTTACCCCGGTTTGTCCCCGTGTAGGGTCCAGGGAGGGTGGGTCTGCTTGTTACCCCGGTTTGTCCCCGTGTAGGGTCCAGGGAGGGTGTGTCTGCTTGTTACCCCGGTTTCTCCCGGTGTAGGGTCCAGGGAGGGTGGGTCTGCTTGTTACCCCGGTTTCTCCCGGTGTAGGGTCCAGGGAGGGTGGGTCTGCTTGTTACCCCGGTTTGTCCCCGTGTAGGGTCCAGGGAGGGTGGGTCTGCTTGTTACCCCGGTTTGTCCCCGTGTAGGGTCCAGGGAGGGTGGGTCTGCTTGTTACCCCGGTTTGTCCCCGTGTAGGGTCCAGGGAGGGTGGGTCTGCTTGTTACCCCGGTTTGTCCCCGTGTAGGGTCCAGGGAGGGTGGGGCTGCTTTTTACCCCGGTTTGTCCCCGTGTAGGGTCCAGGGAGGGTGGGTCTGATGTTACCCCGGTTTCTCCCCGTGTAGGGTCCAGGGAGGGTGGGTCTGCTTGTTACCCCGGTTTCTCCCCGTGTAGGGTCCAGGGAGGGTGGGTCTGCGTGTTACCCCGCTTTGTCCCTGTGTAGGGTCCAGGGAGGGTGGGGCTGCTTTTTACCCCGGTTTGTCCCCGTGTAGGGTCCAGGGAGGGTGGGTCTGATGTTACCCCGGTTTCTCCCCGTGTAGGGTCCAGGGAGGGTGGGTCTGCTTGTTACCCCGGTTTCTCCCTGTGTAGGGTCCAGGGAGGGTGGGTCTGCTTGTTACCCCGGTTTGTCCCCGTGTAGGGTCCAGGGAGGGTGGGTCTGCTTGTTACCCCGGTTTCTCCCCGTGTAGGGTCCAGGGAGGGTGGGTCTGCTTGTTACCCCGCTTTGTCCCTGTGTAGGGTCCAGGGAGGGTGGGGCTGCTTGTTACCCCGCTTTGTCCCTGTGTAGGGTCCAGGGAGGGTGGGTCTGCTTGTTACCCCGGTTTCTCCCCGTGAGGGCCCAGGGAGGGTGGGTCTGCTTGTTACCCCGGTTTGTCCCCGTGTAGGGTCCAGGGAGGGTGGGTCTGCTTGTTACCCCGGTTTCTCCCCGTGTAGGGGAGGCCTGCACTCCCTCCAATAAATGGCCTTCCTCCAGCCCCCACCCCGGTTGGCTGCTGGCTGCAAACAGGTCTGGAGACAGGCTTGTGAATTTGCTGCCAGTGCTGTGGAATCCCGGCTCAGATCCTCTTATTTCTAATGTTATTTTCTCCAGCCTCAGGAATCCAGCGAGATCTGAGAGTCATTCTGAGCCCCGGGGGGGGGGGGGGGGTGCCGGGGGGCTGCCGTCTCCCCTTCCCCCCTCCCCCCCACTCCTCCGGCAGGATTCTCCGCCTGGCGATCAGTGAGGCGAAGGCCAGGGCGTCTCCCTCTCTCTCTGACCAGAGCTCCGTCTGCTCTGACACCCCGAAGGCCAGGGCGTCCCCCTCTCTCCCTGACCAGAGCTCCGGCTGCTCTGACACCCCGAAGGCCAGGGCGTCCCCCTCTCTCCCTGACCAGAGCTCTGGCTGCTCTGACACCCCGAAGGCCAGGGCGTCTCCCTCTCTCCCTGACCAGAGCTCCGGCTGCTCTGACACCCCGAAGGCCAGGGCGTCTCCCTCTCTCCCAGACCAGAGCTCTCTCTGCTCTGACACCCCGAAGGCCAGGGCGTCCCCCTCTCTCCCTGACCAGAGCTCCGGCTGCTCTGACACCCCGAAGGCCAGGGCGTCCCCCTCTCTCCCTGACCAGAGCTCTGGCTGCTCTGACACCCCGAAGGCCAGGGCGTCCACCTCTTTCACTGACCAGAGCTCTGGCTGCTCTGACACCCCGAAGGCCAGGGCGTCCCCCTCTTTCCCTTACCAGAGCTCCGGATGCTCTGACACCCCCAAGTCCACCAGAGACGGGTATAGCTCCATCCCGACTCCCACCACCTTGGACACAGCCTCGAAGGTGGCCGTGCAGAATTCCCTGAGTCTGGGGCAGGACCAGAACATGCGAGTGTGCTTGGCCGCCCTCCTCCCCCGGGAACCTCTCGCATTGTCCACCAGCTCCGGGAAGAACCCGCTCAGACGCGGCTTTGTGAGGTCGCTCTGTGCACCACCTTGAGCTGCATCAGGCTGAGCCCGGCGCAGGAGGAGGTGGAGTTGACTCTGTGCTGCGCTTCGATCCAGAGTCCTCTCCCTCTCTCTGTCCAGTTCCCCCCCAATTTTGTCCGGTCCCCTCCAGTGGAGTCCTGACGTTTTCTACCTGTCTCCTGTATATGTGGCCGCATTTGCCGTCCCCGAACCAATCTAGTCGTCCCACCGTGTCCAGGAATGTGTGTGTTTCTGGGGGAAGGTTTACATCTCCTTGTGGGGGAGGTTACACAGCTGCAGCAATCTGAGGTTGTTTCCTCGAGAGTTGGAGCTTCCCTGTGAGATTCCCAGAATCGACAGCCTGTCATGTGCGGACATGTCCTCAACCGTCAGCATCCCTCTGTCTCCCCCCCCAACCCCCGCACATCTAAAATGTACCGTCCATCGCTTCCGGCCTGAACCTGTACTGTGCCGAGAGGAGGGCCCGCGGGCCTCTCGCCCAGTTCAATAATAATAATCACTTATTGTCACAAGTCGGCTTCAATGAAGTTACTGTGAAAAGCCCCAAGTCGCCACATTCTGGCGCCCGGCACATGAATTGTTTCACGTCATAAGGTGGCTCCGACCACTGGACTCCTGAGTGTGTGTGTGGGCTGGCCGGGAGTGGCCTGGAGTGTGTGTGTGGGCTGGCCGGGAGTGGCCTGGAGTGTGTGTGTGGGCTGGCCGGGAGTGGCCTGGAGTGTGTGTGTGGGCTGGCCGGGAGTGGCCTGGAGTGTGTGTGTGGGCTGGCCGGGAGTGGCCTGGAGTGTGTGTGTGGGCTGGCCGGGAGTGGCCTGGAGTGTGTGTGTGGGCTGGCCTGGTGTGGCCTGAACTGTGTGTGTGGGCTGGCCGGGAGTGGCCTGGCCTGGAGTGTGTGTGTGTTGGGTGGCCGGGAGTGGCCTGGAGTGTGTGTGTGGGCTGGCCGGGAGTGGCCTGGAGTGTGTGTGTGGGCTGGCCGGGAGTGGCCTTGAGTGTGTGTGTGGGCTGGCCGGGAGTGGTCTGGAGCGTGTGTGTGGGCTGGCCGGGAGTGGCCTGGAGTGTGTGTGTGGGCTGGCCGGGAGTGGCCTGGAGTGTGTGTGTGGGCTGGCCGGGAGTGGCCTGGAGTGTGTGTGTGGGCTGGCCGGGAGTGGCCTGGAGTGTGTGTGGGGGCTGGCCGGGAGTGGCCTGGAGTGTGTGTCTGGGTTTGCCGGGAGCGGCCTGGAGTGTTTGTGTGGGCTGGCCGGGAGTGGCCTGGAGTGTGTGTGTGTGGGCTGGCCGGGAGTGGTCGGGAGTGTGTGTGTGGGCTGGCCGGGTGTGGCCCGGAGTGTGCGTGTGTGGGCTGGCCGGGAGTGACCGGGAGTGTGTGTGTGTGGGCTGCCGGGAGTGGCTGGAGTGTGTGTGAGGTGTGGCCGGGAGTGGCCTGGCCTGGTGTGTGTGTGTGGGCTGGCCGGGAGTGGCCTGGAGTGTGTGTGTGGGCTGGCCGGGAGTGGCCTGGAGTGTGTGTGTGTGGGCTGGCCGGGAGTGGTCGGGAGTGTGTGTGTGGGCTGGCCGGGTGTGGCCCGGAGTGTGCGTGTGTGGGCTGGCCGGGAGTGACCGGGAGTGTGTGTGTGTGGGCTGCCGGGAGTGGCTGGAGTGTGTGTGAGGTGTGGCCGGGAGTGGCCTGGCCTGGTGTGTGTGTGTGGGCTGGCCGGGAGTGGCCTGGAGTGTGTGTGTGGGCTGGCCGGGAGTGGCCTGGAGTGTGTGTGTGGGCTGGCCGGGAGTGACCGGGAGTGTGTGTGTGGGCTGGCCGGGAGTGGCCTGGAGTGTGTGTGTGGGCTGGCCGGGAGTGGCCTGGAGTGTGTGTGTGGGTTGGCCGGGAGTGGCCTGGAGTGTGTGTGTGGGCTGGCCGGGAGTGGCCTAGAGTTTGTGTGCGGGCTGGCCGGGAGTGGCCGGGAGTGTGTGTGTGGGCTGGCCGGGATTGGCCTTGAGTGTGTATGTGGGCTGGCTGGCAGTAGCTTGGAGTGTGTGCGTGGGCTGGCCGGGAGTGGCATGGAGTGTGTTTGGGCTGGCAGGGAGTGGCCTGGAGTGTGTGTGTGGGCTGGCCGGGAGTGGCCTGGAGTGTGTATGTGTGGGCTGGCCAGGAGTGGCCTGGAGTGTGTGTGGGGGCTGGCCGCGAGTGGCCTGGAGTGTGTGTGTGGGCTGGCCGGGAGTGGCCAGGAGTGTGTGTGGGGGCTGGCCGGGAGTGGCCTGGAGTGTGTGTGTGAGCTGGCCGGGAGTGGGCTGGAGTGTGTGTGGGGGCTGTCCGGGATTGGCCTGGAGTGTGTGTGTGGGCTGGCCGAGAGTGGCTTGGAGTGGGTGCGTGGGCTGGCCGGGAGTGGCATGGAGTCTGTGTTTCGGCTGGTCGGGAGTGGCCTGGTGATTGTGTGTTTGCTGGCCGGGAGAAGCCTGGAGTGTGTATGTGGGCTGGCCGGGAGTGGCCTGGAGTGTGTCTGTGGGCTGGCCCGGAGTGGCCTGGAGTGTGTGTGTGGGCAGGCCGGGAGTGGCCGGGAGTATGTGTGTGGGCTGGCCGGCAGTGGCCTGGAGTGTGTGTGTAGGCTGGCCTGGAGTGGCCTGGAGTGTGTGTGTGGGCTGGCCGGGAGTGGCCTGGAGTGTGTGTGTCGGCTGGCCGGGAGTGGCCTGGAGTGTGTGTGTGGGCTGGCAGGGTGTGGCCTGGAGTGTGTGTGTGGGCTGGCAGGGAGTGGCCTGGAGTGTGTGTGTGGGCTGGCCGGGAGTGACCTGGAGTGTGTATGTGGGCTGGCCGGGAGTGGCCTGGGGTGTATGTGGGGGTTGGCAGGGAGTGGCCTGGCCTGGAGTGTGTGTGTAGGCTGGCCTGGAGTGGCCTGGAGTGTGTGTGTGGGCTGGCCGGGAGTGGCCTGGAGTGTGTGTGTGGGCTGGCAGGGAGTGGCCTGGAGTGTGTGTGTGGTCTGGCCGGGAGTGGGCTGGAGTGTGTGTGTGGGCTTGCCGGGAGCGGCCTGGAGTGTTTGTGTGGGCTTGCCGGGAGTGGCCTTGAGTGTGTGTGTGTGGGCTGGCCGGGAGTGGTCGGGAGTGTGTGTGTGGGCTGGCCGGGTGTGGCCCGGAGTGTGTGTGTGTGGGCTGGCCGGGAGTGACCGGGAGTGTGTGTGTGTGGGCTGCCGGGAGTGGCTGGAGTGTGTGTGAGGTGTGGCCGGGAGAGGCCTGGCCTGGTGTGTGTGTGTGGGCTGGCCGGGAGTGGCCTGGAGTGTGTGTGTGGGCTGGCCGGGAGTGACCGGGTGTGTGTGTGTGGGCTGGCCGGGAGTGGCCTGGTGTGTGTGTGTGGGCTGGCCGGGAGTGGCCTGGAGTGTGTGTGTGGGCTGGCCGGGAGTGGCCATGAGTGTGTGTGGGGGCAGGCAGGGAGTGGCCTGGAGTGTGTGTGTGGGTTGGCCGGGAGTGGCCTGGAGTGTGTGTGGTGCTGGCCGGGAGTGGCCTGGAGTTTGTGTGTGGGCTGGCCGGGAGTGGCCTGGAGTGTGTGTGTGGGCTGTCCGGGATTGGCCTGGAGTGTGTATGTGGGCTGGCTGGGAGTAGCTTGGAGTGTGTGCGTGGGCTGGCCGGGAGTGGCATGGAGTGTGTTTGGGCTGGTCGGGAGTGGCCTGGAGATTGTGTGTGGGCTGGCAGGGAGTGGCCTGGAGTGTGTGTGTGAGCTGGCCGGGAGAGGCATGGAGTGTGTATGTGTGGGCTGGCCAGGAGTGGCCTGGAGTGTGTGTGGGGGCTGGCCGCGAGTGGCATGGAGTGTGTGTGTGGGCTGACCGGGAGTGGCCAGGAGTGTGTGTGGGGGCTGGCCGGGAGTGGCCTGGAGTGTGTGTGTGAGCTGGCCGGGAGTGGGCTGGAGTGTGTGTGGGGGCTGTCCGGGATTGGCCTGGAGTGTGTGTGTGGGCTGGCCGAGAGTGGCTTGGAGTGGGTGCGTGGGCTGGCCGGGAGTGGCATGGAGTGTGTGTTTCGGCTGGTCGGGAGTGGCCTGGTGATTGTGTGTGTGCTGGCCGGGAGAAGCCTGGAGTGGATATGTGGGCTGGCCGGGAGTGGCCTGGAGTGTGTCTGTGGGCTGGCCCGGAGTGGTCTGGAGTGTGTGTGTGGGCAGGCCGGGAGTGGCCTGGAGTGTGTGTGTGGGCAGGCCTGGAGTGGCCTGGTGTGTGTCTGTGGGCTGTCCGGGATTGGCCTGGAGTGTGTGTGCGGGCTGGCCGGGGGTGGCTTGGAGTGCGTGTGTGGGCTGGCCGGGAGTGGCCTGGAGTGTGTGTGTGGGCTGGCCGGGAGTGGCCTGGAGTGTGTGTGTGGGCTGGCAGGGAGTGGCCTGGAGTGTGTGTGTGGGCTGTCCCCGATTGGCCTGGAGTGTGTGTGTGGGCTGGCCAGGAGTGACCGGGAGTATGTGTGTGGGCTGGCCGGCAGTGGCCTGGAGTGTGTGTGTAGGCTGGCCTGGAGTGGCCTGGAGTGTGTGTGTGGGCTGGCCGGGAGTGGCCTGGAGTGTGTGTGTCGGCTGGCCGGGAGTGGCCTGGAGTGTGTGTGTGGGCTGGCAGGGAGTGGCCTGGAGTGTGTGTGAGGGCTGGCAGGGAGTGGCCTGGAGTGTGTATGTGGGCTGGCCGGGAGTGGCCTGGGGTGTATGTGGGGGTTGGCAGGGAGTGGCCTGGCCTGGAGTGTGTGTGTAGGCTGGCCTGGAGAGGCCTGGAGTGTGTGTGTGGGCTGGCCGGGAGTGGCCTGGAGTGTGTGTGTGGGCTGGCAGGGAGTGGCCTGGAGTGTGTGTGTGGGCTGGCCGGGAGTGGCCTGGAGTGTGTGTGTGGGCTGGCCGGGAGTGGCCTGGAGTGTGTGTGTGCGCTGGCCGGGGGTGGCCTGGAGTGTGTGTGTGGGCTGGCCGGGATTGGCCTGGAGTGTGTGTGTGGGCAGGCCGGGAGTGGCCTGGAGTGTGTGTGTGGGCAGGCCTGGAGTGGCCTGGTGTGTGTCTGTGGGCTGGCCGGGAGTGGCCTGGAGTGTGTGTGTGGGCTGGCAGGGAGTGGCCTGGAGTGTGTGTGTGGGCTGTCCCGGATTGGCCTGGAGTGTGTGTGTGGGCTGGCCGGGAGTGACCGGGAGTATGTGTGTGGGCTGGCCGGCAGTGGCCTGGAGTGTGTGTGTAGGCTGGCCTGGAGTGGCCTGGAGTGTGTGTGTGGGCTGGCCTGGAGTGGCCTGGAGTGTGTGTGTGGGCTGGCCGGGGGTGGCCTGGAGTGTGTGTGTCGGCTGGCCGGGAGTGGCCTGGAGTGTGTATGTGGGCTGGCCGGGAGTGGCTTGGAGTGTGTGTGTGGCCTGGCAGGGAGTGACCTGGAGTGTGTATGTGGGCTGGCAGGGAGTGGCCTGGAGTGTGTGTGTGGGCTGGCCGGGAGTGGCCTGGAGTGTGTGTGTCGGCTGGCCGGGAGTGACCTGGGGTGTGTATGTGGGCTGGCCGGGAGTGGCCTGGGGTGTATGTGGGGGTTGGCAGGGAGTGGCCTGGAGTGTGTGTGTGGGCAGGCCGGGAGTGGCCTGGAGTGTGTGTGTTGCCGGGCCGGGAGTGGCCTGGAGTGTGTGTGTGGGCAGGCCAGGGAGTGGCCTGGAGTGTGTGTGTGGGCAGGGCTGGAGTGGCCTGGTGTGTGTCTGTGGGCTGTCCGGGATTGGCCTGGAGTGTGTGTGTGTAGGCTGGCCGTGAGTGGCATGGAGTGTGCGTTTGGGCTGGCTGGGAGTGGCCTGGAGTGTGGGTTTGGGCTGGCCGGGAGTGGTCTGGAGTGGGTGTGTGGGCTCGCCGTGAGTGTCCTGGAGTGTGTGTGGGGGCTGGCGGGGAGTGGCCTGGAGTGTGTGTGGAGGCTGGCGGGGAGTGGCCTGGAGTGTGTGGGGGGGGGGGGCTGGCGGGGAGTGGCCCGGAGTGTGTGTGTGGGCTGGCCGTGAGTGGCCTGGAGTGTGTGTGTGGGCTGGCCGGGAGTAGCCTGGAGTGTGTGTGTGGGCTGGCCGGGAGTAGCCTGGAGTGTGTGTGTGGGCTAGCCGGGAGTGGCCTGGAGTGTGCGTGTGGGCTGGCCGGGAGTGGACTGGAGTGTGTGTGGGGGCTGGCAGGGAGTGGCCTGGAGTGTGTGTGTGGGCTGGCCGGGAGTGGCTTGGAGTGTGTGTGTGGGCTGGCCGGGAGTGGCCTGGAGTGTGTGTGTGGGCTGGCCGGGAGTGGCCTGGAGTGTGTGTGTGGGCTGGCCGGGAGTGGCCTGGAGTGTGTGTGTGTGGGCTGGCCGGGAGTGGCCTGGAGTGTGTGTGTGTGGGCTGGTCGGGACTGCCCTGGAGTGTGTGGGTGGGCTGGCCGGGAGTGGCCTGAAGTGTTTGTGTGGGCTGGCCGGGAGTGGCCTGGAGTGTGCGTGTGGGCTGGCCGGGAGTGGCCAGGAGTGTGTGTGGGGGCAGGCAGGGAGTGGCCTGGAGTGTGTGTGTGGGCTGGCCGGGAGTGGCCTGGAGTGTGTGTGTGGACTGGCCGGGAGTGGCCTGGAGTGAGTGTGTGGGCTGGCCGGGAGTGGCCTGGAGTGTGTGTGTGGGTTGGCCGGGAGTGGGCTGGAGTGTGTGTTTCGGCTGGTCGGGAGTGGCCTGGAGATTGTGTGTGTGCTGGCCGGGAGAAGCCTGGAGCGTGTGTGTGGGCTGGCCGGGAGTGGCCTGGAGTGTGTCTGTGGGCTGGCCAGGAGTGGCCTGGAGTGTGTGTGGGAGCAGGCTGGGAGTGGCCTGGAGTGAGTGTGGGGGCTGGCCGCTGGTGGCCTGGAGTGTGTGTGTGGGCTGGCCGGGAGTGGCCTGGAGAGCGTGTGTGGGCTGGCCGGGAGTGGCCTGGCCTGGAGTGTCTATGTGGGCTGGCCGGGAGTGCGCTGGACTGAGGTGTCTGTGTAGGCTGGCCGGGAGTGGCCTGTAGTGTGTGTGTGGGCTGTCCCGGATTGGCCTGGAGTGTGTGTGTGGGCTGGCCGGGAGTGGCCTGGATTGTGTGTGTGGGCTGGCCGGGAGTGACCGGGAGTATGTGTGTGGGCTGGCCGGCAGTGGCCTGGAGTGTGGGTGTGGGCTGGCCGGGAGTGGCCTGGATTGTGTGTGTGGGCTGGGCGGGAGTGGCCTGGAGTGTGTGTGTGGGCTGGCAGGGAGTGGCCTGGAGTGTGTGTGTGGGCTGGGCGGGAGTGGCCTGGAGTGTGTGTGTGGGCTGGCAGGGAGTGGCCTGGAGTGTGTGTGTGGGCTGGCCGGGAGTGGCCTGGAGTGTGTGTGTGGGCTGGGCGGGAGTGGCCTGGAGTGTGTGTGTGGGCTGGCCGGGAGTGGCCTGGAGTGTGTGTGTGGGCTGGCCGGGAGTGGCCTGGAGTGTGTATGTGGGCTGGGCGGGAGTGGCCTGGGGTGTATGTGGGGGTTGGCAGGGAGTGGCCTGGAGTGTGTGTGTGTGGGCTGGCCGGGAGTGTCCTGGAGTGTGTGTGTGCGCTGGCCTTGGGTGGCCTGGAGTGTGTGTGTGGGCAGGCCTGGAGTGGCCTGGTGTGTGTCTGTGGGCTGTCCGGGATTGGCCTGGAGTGTGTGTGCGGGCTGGCCGGGAGTGGCTTGGAGTGTGTGTGTGGGCTGGCCGGGAGTGGCATGGAGTGTGCGTTTGGGCTGGCCGGGAGTGGCCTGGAGATTGTGTCTGGGCTGGCTGGGAGTGGCCTGGAGTGTGGGTTTGGGCTGGCCGGGAGTGGTCTGGTGTGTGTGTGGGGTGTGGCCGGGAGTGTCCTGGATTTTGTACGGGGGCTGGCCGCGAGTGGCATGGAGTATGTGTGTGGGCTCGCCGTGAGTGGCCTGGAGTCTGTGTGTGGGCTGGCCGGGAGTGGCCTGGAGTCTGTGTGTGGGCTGGCCGGGAGTGGCCTGGAGTCTGTGTGTGGGCTGGCCGGGAGTGGCCTGGCCTGGAGTGTGTCTGTGTGGGCTGGCCGGGAGTGCGCTGGACTGGGGTGTCTGTGTAGGCTGGCCGGGAGTGGCCTGGAGTGTGTGTGTGGGCTGTCCCGGATTGGCCTGGAGTGTGTATGTGGGCTGTCCGGGAGTGGCCTGGAGTGTGTGTGTGAGCTGGCCGGGAGTGGCCTGGAGTGTGTGTGTGGGCTGGCCGGGAGTGGCCTGGAGTGTGTGTGCGAGCTGGCTGGGAGTGGCCTGGAGTGTGTGGGAGGGTGGAGCTGGCGGGGAGTGGCCCGGAGTGTGTGTGGGGGCTGGCGGGGAGTGGCCTGGAGTGTGTGTGGGGGCTGGCGGGGAGTGGCCTGGAGTGTGTGGGAGGGGGGGGTTGGCGGGGAGTGGCCTGGAGTGTGTGTGTGGGCTGGCCGTGAGTGGCCTGGAGTGTGTGTGTGGGCTGGCCAGGAGTAGCCTGGAGTGTGTATGGGGGCTGGCCGGGAGTGTCCTGGATTTTGTGCGGGGGCTGGCCGCGCGTGGCATGGAGTATGTGTGTGGGCTCGCCGTGAGTGGCCTTGAGTCTGTGTGTGGGCTGGCCGGGAGTGGCCTGGCCTGGAGTTTGTCTGTGTGGGCTGGCCGGGAGTGGCCTGGAGTGTGTGTGTGGGCTGGCCGGGAGTGGCCTGGAGTGTGTGTGTGGGCTGGCTGTGAGTGGCATGGAGTGTGTGTGTGGGCTGTCCCGGATTGGCCTGGAGTGTGTAGGTGGGCTGTCCGGGAGTGGCCTGGAGTGTGTGTGTGGGCTGGCCGGGAGTGGCCTGGAGTGTGTGTGTGGGCTAGCCGGGAGTGGCCTGGAGTGTGTGTGTGGGCTGGCCGGGTGTGGCCTGGAGTGTGTGTGGGGGCTGGCGGGGAGTGGCCTGGAGTGTGTGGTGGGGGGGGGGGGGTGGCTGGCCGGGAGTGGCCCGGAGTGTGTGTGTGGACTGGCTGTGAGTGGAATGGAGTGTGCGTTTGGGCTGGCCGGGAGTGGCCTGGAGTGTGTGTGTGGGCTGGCGAGGAGTAGCCTGGAGTGTGTATGGGGGCTGGCCGGGAGTGTCCTGGATTTTGTGGGGGGGCTGGCCGTGAGTGGCCTGGAGTCTGTGTGTGGGCTGTCCGGGAGTGGCCTGGAGTGTGTGTGTGGGCTGGCCGGGAGTGGCCTGGAGTGTGTGTGCGGGCTGGCCGGAAGTGGCCTGGAGTCTGTGTGCGGTCTGGCCGTGAGTGGCCTGGAGTGTGTGTGTGGGCTGGCCGGGACTGGCCTGGAGTGTGTGTGGGGGCTGGCGGGGAGTGGCCTGGAGTGTGTGTGTGGGCTGGCCGGGAGTGGCCTGGAGTGTGTGTGTGGGCAGGCCGGGAGTGGCCTGGAGTGTGTTTGTGGGCTGGCCGGGACTGGCCTGGAGTGTGTGTGGGGGCTGGCGGGGAGTGGCCTGGAGTGTGTGTGGGGGCTGGCGGGGAGTGTGTGGGGGGGGGGGGCTGGCGGGGAGTGGCCTGGAGTGTGTGTGTGGGCTGGCCGGGAGTGGCCTGGAGTGTGTGTGTGGGCTGGCCGGGAGTGGCCTGGAGTGTGTGTGTGGGCTTGCCGGGAGTGGCCTGGAGTGTGTATGTGGGCTGGGCGGGAGTGGCCTGGGGTGTATGTGGGGGTTGGCAGGGAGTGGCCTGGAGTGTGTGTGTGTGGGCTGGCCGGGAGTGGCCTGGAGTGTGTGTGTGCGCTGGCCTTGGGTGGCCTGGAGTGTGTGTGTGGGCAGGCCTGGAGTGGCCTGGTGTGTGTCTGTGGGCTGTCCGGGATTGGCCTGGAGTGTGTGTGCGGGCTGGCCGGGAGTGGCTTGGAGTGTGTGTGTGGGCTGGCCGGGAGTGGCATGGAGTGTGCGTTTGTGCTGGCCGGGAGTGGCCTGGAGATTGTGTCTGGGCTGGCTGGGTGTGGCCTGGAGTGTGGGTTTGGGCTGGTCGGGAGTGGTCTGGAGTGTGTGTGGGGTGTGGCCGGGAGTGTCCTGGATTTTGTACGGGGGCTGGCCGCGAGTGGCATGGAGTATGTGTGTGGGCTCGCCGTGAGTGGCCTGGAGTCTGTGTGTGGGCTGGCCGGGAGTGGCCTGGAGTCTGTGTGTGGGCTGGCCGGGAGTGGCCTGGAGTCTGTGTGTGGGCTGGCCTGGAGTGGCCTGGCCTGGAGTGTGTCTGTGTGGGCTGGCCGGGAGTGCGCTGGACTGGGGTGTCTGTGTCGGCTGACCGGGAGTGGCCTGGAGTGTGTGTGTGGGCTGTCCCGGATTGGCCTGGAGTGTGTATGTGGGCTGTCCGGGAGTGGCCTGGAGTGTGTGTGTGAGCTGGCCGGGAGTGGCCTGGAGTGTGTGTGTGGGCTGGCCGGGAGTGGCCTGGAGTGTGTGGGAGGGGGGGGCTGGCGGGGAGTGGCCCGGAGTGTGTGTGTGGGCTGGCCGTGAGTGGCCTGGAGTGTGTGTGGGGGCTGGCGGGGAGTGGCCTGGAGTGTGTGGGAGGGGGGGGGGGTTGGCGGGGAGTGGCCCGGAGTGTGTGTGTGGGCTGGCCGTGAGTGGCCTGGAGTGTGTGTGTGGGCTGGCCAGGAGTAGCCTGGAGTGTGTATGGGGGCTGGCCGGGAGTGTCCTGGATTTTGTGCGGGGGCTGGCCGCGCGTGGCATGGAGTATGTGTGTGGGCTCGCCGTGAGTGGCCTGGAGTCTGTGTGTGGGCTGGCCGGGAGTGGCCTGGCCTGGAGTGTGTGTGGGCTGGCCGGGAGTGGCCTGGAGTGTGTGTGTGGGCTGGCCGGGAGTGGCCTGGAGTGTGTGTGTGGGCTGGCCGGGAGTGGCCTGGAGTGTGTGTGTGGGCTGGCTGTGAGTGGCATGGAGTGTGTGTGTGGGCTGTCCCGGATTGGCCTGGAGTGTGTAGGTGGGCTGTCCGGGCGTGGCCTGGAGTGTGTGTGTGGGCTGGCCGGGAGTGGCCTGGAGTGTGTGTGTGGGCTGGCCGGGAGTGGCCTGGAGTGTGTGTGTGGGCTGGCTGTGAGTGGCATGGAGTGTGTGTGTGGGCTGTCCCGGATTGGCCTGGAGTGTGTAGGTGGGCTGTCCGGGAGTGGCCTGGAGTGTGTGTGTGGGCTGGCCGGGAGTGGCCTGGAGTGTGTGTGTGGGCTGGGCGGGAGTGGCCTGGAGTGTGTGTGTGGGCTGGCCGGGAGTGGCCTGGAGTGTGTATGTGGGCTGGGCGGGAGTGGCCTGGGGTGTATGTGGGGGTTGGCAGGGAGTGGCCTGGAGTGTGTGTGTGTGGGCTGGCCGGGAGTGGCCTGGAGTGTGTGTGTGCGCTGGCCTTGGGTGGCCTGGAGTGTGTGTGTGGGCAGGCCTGGAGTGACCTGGTGTGTGTCTGTGGGCTGTCCGGGATTGGCCTGGAGTGTGTGTGCGGGCTGGCCGGGAGTGGCTTGGAGTGTGTGTGTGGGCTGGCCGGGAGTGGCATGGAGTGTGCGTTTGTGCTGGCCGGGAGTGGCCTGGAGATTGTGTCTGGGCTGGCTGGGTGTGGCCTGGAGTCTGTGTGTGGGCTGGCCGGGAGTGGCCTGGAGTCTGTGTGTGGGCTGGCCGGGAGTGGCCTGGCCTGGAGTGTGTCTGTGTGGGCTGGCCGGGAGTGCGCTGGACTGGGGTGTCTGTGTCGGCTGACCGGGAGTGGCCTGGAGTGTGTGTGTGGGCTGTCCCGGAGTGGCCTGGAGTGTGTATGTGGGCTGTCCGGGAGTGGCCTGGAGTGTGTGTGTGGGCTGGCAGGGAGTGGCCTGGAGTGTGTGTGGGCTGTCCCGGATTGGCCTGGAGTGTGTGTGTGGGCTGGCCGGGAGTGACCGGGAGTATGTGTGTGGGCTGGCCGGCAGTGGCCTGGAGTGTGTGTGTAGGCTGGCCTGGAGTGGCCTGGAGTGTGTGTGTGGGCTGGCCTGGAGTGGCCTGGAGTGTGTGTGTGGGCTGGCCGGGGGTGGCCTGGAGTGTGTGTGTCGGCTGGCCGGGAGTGGCCTGGAGTGTGTATGTGGGCTGGCCGGGAGTGACCTGGAGTGTGTATGTGGGCTGGCCGGGAGTGGCCTGGAGTGTGTGTGTGGGCTGGCAGGGAGTGACCTGGAGTGTGTATGTGGGCTGGCAGGGAGTGGCCTGGAGTGTGTGTGTGGGCTGGCCGGGAGTGGCCTGGAGTGTGTGTGTCGGCTGGCCGGGAGTGACCTGGGGTGTGTATGTGGGCTGGCCGGGAGTGGCCTGGGGTGTATGTGGGGGTTGGCAGGGAGTGGCCTGGAGTGTGTGTGTGGGCAGGCCGGGAGTGGCCTGGAGTGTGTGTGTGGGCGGGCCGGGAGTGGCCTGGAGTGTGTGTGTGGGCAGGCCAGGGAGTGGCCTGGAGTGTGTGTGTGGGCAGGGCTGGAGTGGCCTGGTGTGTGTCTGTGGGCTGTCCGGGATTGGCCTGGAGTGTGTGTGTGTAGGCTGGCCGTGAGTGGCATGGAGTGTGCGTTTGGGCTGGCTGGGAGTGGCCTGGAGTGTGCGTTTGGGCTGGCCGGGAGTGGTCTGGAGTGGGTGTGTGGGCTCGCCGTGAGTGTCCTGGAGTGTGTGTGGGGGCTGGCGGGGAGTGGCCTGGAGTGTGTGTGGAGGCTGGCGGGGAGTGGCCTGGAGTGTGTGTGGGGGGGGGGGGGCTGGCGGGGAGTGGCCCGGAGTGTGTGTGTGGGCTGGCCGTGAGTGGCCTGGAGTGTGTGTGTGGGCTGGCCGGGAGTAGCCTGGAGTGTGTGTGTGGGCTGGCCGGGAGTAGCCTGGAGTGTGTGTGTGGGCTAGCCGGGAGTGGCCTGGAGTGTGCGTGTGGGCTGGCCGGGAGTGGACTGGAGTGTGTGTGGGGGCTGGCAGGTAGTGGCCTGGAGTGTGTGTGTGGGCTGGCCGGGAGTGGCTTGGAGTGTATGTGTGGGCTGGCCGGGAGTGGCCTGGAGTGTGTGTGTGGGCTGGCCGGGAGTGGCCTGGAGTGTGTGTGTGGGCTGGCCGGGAGTGGCCTGGAGTGTGTGTGTGTGGGCTGGCCGGGAGTGGCCTGGAGTGTGTGTGTGTGGGCTGGTCGGGACTGCCCTGGAGTGTGTGGGTGGGCTGGCCGGGAGTGGCCTGAAGTGTTTGTGTGGGCTGGCCGGGAGTGGCCTGGAGTGTGCGTGTGGGCTGGCCGGGAGTGGCCAGGAGTGTGTGTGGGGGCAGGCAGGGAGTGGCCTGGAGTGTGTGTGTGGGCTGGCCGGGAGTGGCCTGGAGTGTGTGTGTGGACTGGCCGGGAGTGGCCTGGAGTGAGTGTGTGGGCTGGCCGGGAGTGGCCTGGAGTGTGTGTGTGGGTTGGCCGGGAGTGGCCTGGAGTGTGTGTGTGAGCTGGCCGGGAGTGGGCTGGAGTGTGTGTTTCGGCTGGTCGGGAGTGGCCTGGAGATTGTGTGTGTGCTGGCCGGGAGAAGCCTGGAGCGTGTGTGTGGGCTGGCCGGGAGTGGCCTGGAGTGTGTCTGTGGGCTGGCCAGGAGTGGCCTGGAGTGTGTGTGGGAGCAGGCTGGGAGTGGCCTGGAGTGAGTGTGGGGGCTGGCCGCTGGTGGCCTGGAGTGTGTGTGTGGGCTGGCCGGGAGTGGCCTGGAGAGCGTGTGTGGGCTGGCCGGGAGTGGCCTGGCCTGGAGTGTCTATGTGGGCTGGCCGGGAGTGCGCTGGACTGAGGTGTCTGTGTAGGCTGGCCGGGAGTGGCCTGTAGTGTGTGTGTGGGCTGTCCCGGATTGGCCTGGAGTGTGTGTGTGGGCTGGCCGGGAGTGGCCTGGATTGTGTGTGTGGGCTGGCCGGGAGTGACCGGGAGTATGTGTGTGGGCTGGCCGGCAGTGGCCTGGAGTGTGGGTGTGGGCTGCCCGGGAGTGGCCTGGATTGTGTGTGTGGGCTGGGCGGGAGTGGCCTGGAGTGTGTGTGTGGGCTGGCAGGGAGTGGCCTGGAGTGTGTGTGTGGGCTGGGCGGGAGTGGCCTGGAGTGTGTGTGTGGGCTGGCAGGGAGTGGCCTGGAGTGTGTGTGTGGGCTGGCCGGGAGTGGCCTGGAGTGTGTGTGTGGGCTGGGCGGGAGTGGCCTGGAGTGTGTCTGTGGGCTGGCCGGGAGTGGCCTGGAGTGTGTGTGTGGGCTGGCCGGGAGTGGCCTGGAGTGTGTATGTGGGCTGGGCGGGAGTGGCCTGGGGTGTATGTGGGGGTTGGCAGGGAGTGGCCTGGAGTGTGTGTGTGTGGGCTGGCCGGGAGTGTCCTGGAGTGTGTGTGTGCGCTGGCCTTGGGTGGCCTGGAGTGTGTGTGTGGGCAGGCCTGGAGTGGCCTGGTGTGTGTCTGTGGGCTGTCCGGGATTGGCCTGGAGTGTGTGTGCGGGCTGGCCGGGAGTGGCTTGGAGTGTGTGTGTGGGCTGGCCGGGAGTGGCATGGAGTGTGCGTTTGGGCTGGCCGGGAGTGGCCTGGAGATTGTGTCTGGGCTGGCTGGGAGTGGCCTGGAGTGTGGGTTTGGGCTGGCCGGGAGTGGTCTGGTGTGTGTGTGGGGTGTGGCCGGGAGTGTCCTGGATTTTGTACGGGGGCTGGCCGCGAGTGGCATGGAGTATGTGTGTGGGCTCGCCGTGAGTGGCCTGGAGTCTATGTGTGGGCTGGCCGGGAGTGGCCTGGAGTCTGTGTGTGGGCTGGCCGGGAGTGGCCTGGAGTCTGTGTGTGGGCTGGCCGGGAGTGGCCTGGCCTGGAGTGTGTCTGTGTGGGCTGGCCGGGAGTGCGCTGGACTGGGGTGTCTGTGTAGGCTGGCCGGGAGTGGCCTGGAGTGTGTGTGTGGGCTGTCCCGGATTGGCCTGGAGTGTGTATGTGGGCTGTCCGGGAGTGGCCTGGAGTGTGTGTGTGAGCTGGCCGGGAGTGGCCTGGAGTGTGTGTGTGGGCTGGCCTGGAGTGGCCTGGAGTGTGTGTGCGAGCTGGCTGGGAGTGGCCTGGAGTGTGTGGGAGGGTGGAGCTGGCGGGGAGTGGCCCGGAGTGTGTGTGTGGGCTGGCCGTGAGTGGCCTGGAGTGTGTGTGGGGGCTGGCGGGGAGTGGCCTGGAGTGTGTGGAAGGGGGGGGTTGGCGGGGAGTGGCCCGGAGTGTGTGTGTGGGCTGGCCGTGAGTGGCCTGGAGTGTGTGTGTGGGCTGGCCAGGAGTAGCCTGGAGTGTGTATGGGGGCTGGCCGGGAGTGTCCTGGATTTTGTGCGGGGGCTGGCCGCGCGTGGCATGGAGTATGTGTGTGGGCTCGCCGTGAGTGGCCTGGAGTCTGTGTGTGGGCTGGCCGGGAGTGGCCTGGCCTGGAGTTTGTCTGTGTGGGCTGGCCGGGAGTGGCCTGGAGTGTGTGTGTGGGCTGGCCGGGAGTGGCCTGGAGTGTGTGTGTGGGCTGGCTGTGAGTGGCATGGAGTGTGTGTGTGGGCTGTCCCGGATTGGCCTGGAGTGTGTAGGTGGGCTGTCCGGGAGTGGCCTGGAGTGTGTGTGTGGGCTGGCCGGGAGTGGCCTGGAGTGTGTGTGTGGGCTAGCCGGGAGTGGCCTGGAGTGTGTGTGTGGGCTGGCCGGGAGTGGCCTGGAGTGTGTGTGGGGGCTGGCGGGGAGTGGCCTGGAGTGTGTGGTGGGGGGGGGGGGTGGCTGGCCGGGAGTGGCCCGGAGTGTGTGTGTGGACTGGCTGTGAGTGGAATGGAGTGTGCGTTTGGGCTGGCCGGGAGTGGCCTGGAGTGTGTGTGTGGGCTGGCGAGGAGTAGCCTGGAGTGTGTATGGGGGCTGGCCGGGAGTGTCCTGGATTTTGTGGGGGGGCTGGCAGTGAGTGGCCTGGAGTCTGTGTGTGGGCTGTCCGGGAGTGGCCTGGAGTGTGTGTGTGGGCTGGCCGGGAGTGGCCTGGAGTGTGTGTGCGGGCTGGCCGGAAGTGGCCTGGAGTCTGTGTGCGGTCTGGCCGTGAGTGGCCTGGAGTGTGTGTGTGGGCTGGCCGGGACTGGCCTGGAGTGTGTGTGGGGGCTGGCGGGGAGTGGCCTGGAGTGTGTGTGTGGGCTGGCCGGGAGTGGCCTGGAGTGTGTGTGTGGGCAGGCCGGGAGTGGCCTGGAGTGTGTGTGTGGGCTGGCCGGGACTGGCCTGGAGTGTGTGTGGGGGCTGGCGGGGAGTGGCCTGGAGTGTGTGTGGGGGCTGGCGGGGAGTGTGTGGGGGGGGGGGCTGGCGGGGAGTGGCCTGGAGTGTGTGTGTGGGCTGGCCGGGAGTGGCCTGGAGTGTGTGTGTGGGCTGGCCGTGAGTGGCCTGGAGTGTGTGTGTGGGCTGGCAGGGAGTGGCCTGGAGTGTGTGTGTGGGCTGGGCGGGAGTGGCCTGGAGTGTGTGTGTGGGCTGGCAGGGAGTGGCCTGGAGTGTGTGTGTGGGCTGGCCGGGAGTGGCCTGGAGTGTGTGTGTGGGCTGGGCGGGAGTGGCCTGGAGTGTGTGTGTGGGCTGGCCGGGAGTGGCCTGGAGTGTGTGTGTGGGCTGGCCGGGAGTGGCCTGGAGTGTGTATGTGGGCTGGGCGGGAGTGGCCTGGGGTGTATGTGGGGGTTGGCAGGGAGTGGCCTGGAGTGTGTGTGTGTGGGCTGGCCGGGAGTGGCCTGGAGTGTGTGTGTGCGCTGGCCTTGGGTGGCCTGGAGTGTGTGTGTGGGCCGGCCTGGAGTGGCCTGGTGTGTGTCTGTGGGCTGTCCGGGATTGGCCTGGAGTGTGTGTGCGGGCTGGCCGGGAGTGGCTTGGAGTGTGTGTGTGGGCTGGCCGGGGGTGGCATGGAGTGTGCGTTTGTGCTGGCCGGGAGTGGCCTGGAGATTGTGTCTGGGCTGGCTGGGTGTGGCCTGGAGTGTGGGTTTGGGCTGGTCGGGAGTGGTCTGGAGTGTGTGTGGGGTGTGGCCGGGAGTGTCCTGGATTTTGTACGGGGGCTGGCCGCGAGTGGCATGGAGTATGTGTGTGGGCTCGCCGTGAGTGGCCTGGAGTCTGTGTGTGGGCTGGCCGGGAGTGGCCTGGAGTCTGTGTGTGGGCTGGCCGGGAGTGGCCTGGAGTCTGTGTGTGGGCTGGCCGGGAGTGGCCTGGCCTGGAGTGTGTCTGTGTGGGCTGGCCGGGAGTGCGCTGGACTGGGGTGTCTGTGTCGGCTGACCGGGAGTGGCCTGGAGTGTGTGTGTGGGCTGTCCCGGATTGGCCTGGAGTGTGTATGTGGGCTGTCCGGGAGTGGCCTGGAGTGTGTGTGTGAGCTGGCCGGGAGTGGCCTGGAGTGTGTGTGTGGGCTGGCCGGGAGTGGCCTGGAGTGTGTGGGAGGGGGGGGCTGGCGGGGAGTGGCCCGGAGTGTGTGTGTGGGCTGGCCGTGAGTGGCCTGGAGTGTGTGTGGGGGCTGGCGGGGAGTGGCCTGGAGTGTGTGGGAGGGGGGGGGGGTTGGCGGGGAGTGGCCCGGAGTGTGTGTGTGGGCTGGCCGTGAGTGGCCTGGAGTGTGTGTGTGGGCTGGCCAGGAGTAGCCTGGAGTGTGTATGGGGGCTGGCCGGGAGTGTCCTGGATTTTGTGCGGGGGCTGGCCGCGCGTGGCATGGAGTATGTGTGTGGGCTCGCCGTGAGTGGCCTGGAGTCTGTGTGTGGGCTGGCCGGGAGTGGCCTGGCCTGGAGTGTGTGTGGGCTGGCCGGGAGTGGCCTGGAGTGTGTGTGTGGGCTGGCCGGGAGTGGCCTGGAGTGTGTGTGTGGGCTGGCCGGGAGTGGCCTGGAGTGTGTGTGTGGGCTGGCTGTGAGTGGCATGGAGTGTGTGTGTGGGCTGTCCCGGATTGGCCTGGAGTGTGTAGGTGGGCTGTCCGGGCGTGGCCTGGAGTGTGTGTGTGGGCTGGCCGGGAGTGGCCTGGAGTGTGTGTGTGGGCTGGCCGGGAGTGGCCTGGAGTGTGTGTGTGGGCTGGCTGTGAGTGGCATGGAGTGTGTGTGTGGGCTGTCCCGGATTGGCCTGGAGTGTGTAGGTGGGCTGTCCGGGAGTGGCCTGGAGTGTGTGTGTGGGCTGGCCGGGAGTGGCCTGGAGTGTGTGTGTGGGCTGGGCGGGAGTGGCCTGGAGTGTGTGTGTGGGCTGGCCGGGAGTGGCCTGGAGTGTGTATGTGGGCTGGGCGGGAGTGGCCTGGGGTGTATGTGGGGGTTGGCAGGGAGTGGCCTGGAGTGTGTGTGTGTGGGCTGGCCGGGAGTGGCCTGGAGTGTGTGTGTGCGCTGGCCTTGGGTGGCCTGGAGTGTGTGTGTGGGCAGGCCTGGAGTGGCCTGGTGTGTGTCTGTGGGCTGTCCGGGATTGGCCTGGAGTGTGTGTGCGGGCTGGCCGGGAGTGGCTTGGAGTGTGTGTGTGGGCTGGCCGGGAGTGGCATGGAGTGTGCGTTTGTGCTGGCCGGGAGTGGCCTGGAGATTGTGTCTGGGCTGGCTGGGTGTGGCCTGGAGTGTGGGTTTGGGCTGGTCGGGAGTGGTCTGGAGTGTGTGTGGGGTGTGGCCGGGAGTGTCCTGGATTTTGTACGGGGGCTGGCCGCGAGTGGCATGGAGTATGTGTGTGGGCTCACCGTGAGTGGCCTGGAGTCTGTGTGTGGGCTGGCCGGGAGTGGCCTGGAGTCTGTGTGTGGGCTGGCCGGGAGTGGCCTGGAGTCTGTGTGTGGGCTGGCCGGGAGTGGCCTGGCCTGGAGTGTGTCTGTGTGGGCTGGCCGGGAGTGCGCTGGACTGGGGTGTCTGTGTCGGCTGACCGGGAGTGGCCTGGAGTGTGTGTGTGGGCTGTCCCGGATTGGCCTGGAGTGTGTATGTGGGCTGTCCGGGAGTGGCCTGGAGTGTGTGTGTGAGCTGGCCGGGAGTGGCCTGGAGTGTGTGTGTGGGCTGGCCGGGAGTGGCCTGGAGTGTGTGGGAGGGGGGGGCTGGCGGGGAGTGGCCCGGAGTGTGTGTGTGGGCTGGCCGTGAGTGGCCTGGAGTGTGTGTGGGGGCTGGCGGGGAGTGGCCTGGAGTGTGTGGGAGGGGGGGGGGGTTGGCGGGGAGTGGCCCGGAGTGTGTGTGTGGGCTGGTCGTGAGTGGCCTGGAGTGTGTGTGTGGGCTGGCCAGGAGTAGCCTGGAGTGTGTATGGGGGCTGGCCGGGAGTGTCCTGGATTTTGTGCGGGGGCTGGCCGCGCGTGGCATGGAGTATCTGTGTGGGCTCGCCGTGAGTGGCCTGGAGTCTGTGTGTGGGCTGGCCGGGAGTGGCCTGGCCTGGAGTGTGTGTGGGCTGGCCGGGAGTGGCCTGGAGTGTGTGTGTGGGCTGGCCGGGAGTGGCCTGGAGTGTGTGTGTGGGCTGGCCGGGAGTGGCCTGGAGTGTGTGTGTGGGCTGGCTGTGAGTGGCATGGAGTGTGTGTGTGGGCTGTCCCGGATTGGCCTGGAGTGTGTAGGTGGGCTGTCCGGGCGTGGCCTGGAGTGTGTGTGTGGGCTGGCCGGGAGTGGCCTGGAGTGTGTGTGTGGGCTGGCCGGGAGTGGCCTGGAGTGTGTGTGTGGGCTGGCTGTGAGTGGCATGGAGTGTGTGTGTGGGCTGTCCCGGATTGGCCTGGAGTGTGTAGGTGGGCTGTCCGGGAGTGGCCTGGAGTGTGTGTGTGGGCTGGCCGGGAGTGGCCTGGAGTGTGTGTGTGGGCTGGGCGGGAGTGGCCTGGAGTGTGTGTGTGGGCTGGCCGGGAGTGGCCTGGAGTGTGTGTGGGGGCTGGCGGGGAGTGGCCTGGAGTGTGTGGTGGGGAGGGGGGGGGGCTGGCCGGGAGTGGCCCGGAGTGTGTGTGTGGGCTGGCTGTGAGTGGCCTGGAGTGTGTGTGTGGGCTGGCCGGGAGTGGCCTGGAGTGTGTGTGTGGGCTGGGCGGGAGTGGCCTGGAGTGTGTGTGTGGGCTGGCCGGGAGTGGCCTGGAGTGTGTATGTGGGCTGGGCGGGAGTGGCCTGGGGTGTATGTGGGGGTTGGCAGGGAGTGGCCTGGAGTGTGTGTGTGTGGGCTGGCCGGGAGTGGCCTGGAGTGTGTGTGTGCGCTGGCCTTGGGTGGCCTGGAGTGTGTGTGTGGGCAGGCCTGGAGTGGCCTGGTGTGTGTCTGTGGGCTGTCCGGGATTGGCCTGGAGTGTGTGTGCGGGCTGGCCGGGAGTGGCTTGGAGTGTGTGTGTGGGCTGGCCGGGAGTGGCATGGAGTGTGCGTTTGTGCTGGCCGGGAGTGGCCTGGAGATTGTGTCTGGGCTGGCTGGGTGTGGCCTGGAGTGTGGGTTTGGGCTGGTCGGGAGTGGTCTGGAGTGTGTGTGGGGTGTGGCCGGGAGTGTCCTGGATTTTGTACGGGGGCTGGCCGCGAGTGGCATGGAGTATGTGTGTGGGCTCACCGTGAGTGGCCTGGAGTCTGTGTGTGGGCTGGCCGGGAGTGGCCTGGAGTCTGTGTGTGGGCTGGCCGGGAGTGGCCTGGAGTCTGTGTGTGGGCTGGCCGGGAGTGGCCTGGCCTGGAGTGTGTCTGTGTGGGCTGGCCGGGAGTGCGCTGGACTGGGGTGTCTGTGTCGGCTGACCGGGAGTGGCCTGGAGTGTGTGTGTGGGCTGTCCCGGATTGGCCTGGAGTGTGTATGTGGGCTGTCCGGGAGTGGCCTGGAGTGTGTGTGTGAGCTGGCCGGGAGTGGCCTGGAGTGTGTGTGTGGGCTGGCCGGGAGTGGCCTGGAGTGTGTGGGAGGGGGGGGCTGGCGGGGAGTGGCCCGGAGTGTGTGTGTGGGCTGGCCGTGAGTGGCCTGGAGTGTGTGTGGGGGCTGGCGGGGAGTGGCCTGGAGTGTGTGGGAGGGGGGGGGGGTTGGCGGGGAGTGGCCCGGAGTGTGTGTGTGGGCTGGTCGTGAGTGGCCTGGAGTGTGTGTGTGGGCTGGCCAGGAGTAGCCTGGAGTGTGTATGGGGGCTGGCCGGGAGTGTCCTGGATTTTGTGCGGGGGCTGGCCGCGCGTGGCATGGAGTATCTGTGTGGGCTCGCCGTGAGTGGCCTGGAGTCTGTGTGTGGGCTGGCCGGGAGTGGCCTGGCCTGGAGTGTGTGTGGGCTGGCCGGGAGTGGCCTGGAGTGTGTGTGTGGGCTGGCCGGGAGTGGCCTGGAGTGTGTGTGTGGGCTGGCCGGGAGTGGCCTGGAGTGTGTGTGTGGGCTGGCTGTGAGTGGCATGGAGTGTGTGTGTGGGCTGTCCCGGATTGGCCTGGAGTGTGTAGGTGGGCTGTCCGGGCGTGGCCTGGAGTGTGTGTGTGGGCTGGCCGGGAGTGGCCTGGAGTGTGTGTGTGGGCTGGCCGGGAGTGGCCTGGAGTGTGTGTGTGGGCTGGCTGTGAGTGGCATGGAGTGTGTGTGTGGGCTGTCCCGGATTGGCCTGGAGTGTGTAGGTGGGCTGTCCGGGAGTGGCCTGGAGTGTGTGTGTGGGCTGGCCGGGAGTGGCCTGGAGTGTGTGTGTGGGCTGGGCGGGAGTGGCCTGGAGTGTGTGTGTGGGCTGGCCGGGAGTGGCCTGGAGTGTGTGTGGGGGCTGGCGGGGAGTGGCCTGGAGTGTGTGGTGGGGAGGGGGGGGGGCTGGCCGGGAGTGGCCCGGAGTGTGTGTGTGGGCTGGCTGTGAGTGGCATGGAGTGTGCGTTTGGGCTGGCCGGGAGTGGCCTGGAGTGTGTGTGTGGGCTGGCGAGGAGTAGCCTGGAGTGTGTATGGGGGCTGGCCGGGAGTGTCCTGGATTTTGTGGGGGCGCTAGCCGTGAGTGGCCTGGAGTCTGTGTGTGGGCTGGCCGGGAGTGGCCTGGCCTGGAGTGTGTGTGTGGGCTGGCCGGGAGTGGCCTGGAGTGTGTGTGTGGGCTGGCCGGGAGTGGCCTGGAGTGTGTGTGGGGGCTGGCGGGGAGTGGCCTGGAGTGTGTGGTGGGGGGGGGGGGGCTGGCCGGGAGTGGCCCGGAGTGTGTGTGTGGGCTGGCTGTGAGTGGCATGGAGTGTGCGTTTGGGCTGGCCGGGAGTGGCCTGGAGTGTGTGTGTGGGCTGGCCGTGAGTGGCCTGGAGTGTGTATGTGGGCTGGGCGGGAGTGGCCTGGGGTGTATGTAGGGGTTGGCAGGGAGTGGCCTGGAGTGTGTGTGTGTGCGCTGGCCTTGGGTGGCCTGGAGTGTGTGTGTGGGCAGGCCTGGAGTGGCCTGGTGTGTGTCTGTGGGCTGTCCGGGATTGGCCTGGAGTGTGTGTGCGGGCTGGCCGGGAGTGGCTTGGAGTGTGTGTGTGGGCTGGCCGGGAGTGGCATGGAGTGTGCGTTTGGGCTGGCCGGGAGTGGCCTGGAGATTGTGTCTGGGATGGCTGGGAGTGGCCTGGAGTGTGGGTTTGGGCTGGCCGGGAGTGGTCTGGAGTGTGTGTGGGGTGTGGCCGGGAGTGTCCTGGATTTTGTACGGGGGCTGGCCGCGAGTGGCATGGAGTATGTGTGTGGGCTCGCCGTGAGTGGCCTGGAGTCTGTGTGTGGGCTGGCCGGGAGTGGCCTGGAGTCTGTGTGTGGGCTGGCCGGGAGTGGCCTGGCGTCTGTGTGTGGGCTGGCCGGGAGTGGCCTGGCCTGGAGTGTGTCTGTGTGGGCTGGCCGGGAGTGCGCTGGACTGGGGTGTCTGTGTAGGCTGGCCGGGAGTGGCCTGGAGTGTGTCTGTGGGCTGTCCCGGATTGGCCTGGAGTGTGGATGTGGGCTGTCCGGGAGTGGCCTGGAGTGTGTGTGTGAGCTGGCCGGGAGTGGCCTGGAGTGTGTGTGTGGGCTGGGCGGGAGTGGCCTGGAGTGTGTGTGTGGGCTGGCCGGGAGTGGCCTGGAGTGTGTGTGTGGGCTGGCCGGGAGTGGCCTGGAGTGTGTATGTGGGCTGGGCGGGAGTGGCCTGGGGTGTATGTGGGGGTTGGCAGGGAGTGGCCTGGAGTGTGTGTGTGTGTGTGGGCTGGCCGGGAGTGGCCTGGAGTGTGTGTGTGCGCTGGCCTTGGGTGGCCTGGAGTGTGTGTGTGGGCAGGCCTGGAGTGGCCTGGTGTGTGTCTGTGGGCTGTCCGGGATTGGCCTGGAGTGTGTGTGCGGGCTGGCCGGGAGTGGCTTGGAGTGTGTGTGTGGGCTGGCCGGGAGTGGCATGGAGTGTGCGTTTGTGCTGGCCGGGAGTGGCCTGGAGATTGTGTCTGGGCTGGTTGGGAGTGGCCTGGAGTGTGGGTTTGGGCTGGCCGGGAGTGGTCTGGAGTGTGTGTGGGGTGTGGCCGGGAGTGTCCTGGAATTTGTACGGGGGCTGGCCGCGAGTGGCATGGAGTATGTGTGTGGGCTCGCCGTGAGTGGCCTGGAGTCTGTGTGTGGGCTGGCCGGGAGTGGCCTGGAGTCTGTGTGTGGGCTGGCCGGGAGTGGCCTGGAGTCTGTGTGTGGGCTGGCCGGGAGTGGCCTGGCCTGGAGTGTGTCTGTGTGGGCTGGCCGGGAGTGCGCTGGACTGGGGTGTCTGTGTCGGCTGACCGGGAGTGGCCTGGAGTGTGTGTGTGGGCTGTCCCGGATTGGCCTGGAGTGTGTATGTGGGCTGTCCGGGAGTGGCCTGGAGTGTGTGTGTGAGCTGGCCGGGAGTGGCCTGGAGTGTGTGTGTGGGCTGGCCGGGAGTGGCCTGGAGTGTGTGTGCGAGCTGGCTGGGAGTGGCCTGGAGTGTGTGGGAGGGGGGGGCTGGCGGGGAGTGGCCCGGAGTGTGTGTGTGGGCTGGCCGTGAGTGGCCTGGAGTGTGTGTGGGGGCTGGCGGGGAGTGGCCTGGAGTGTGTGGGAGGGGGGGGGGAGTTGGCGGGGAGTGGCCCGGAGTGTGTGTGTGGGCTGGCCGTGAGTGGCCTGGAGTGTGTGTGTGGGCTGGCCAGGAGTAGCCTGGAGTGTGTATGGGGGCTGGCCGGGAGTGTCCTGGATTTTGTGCGGGGGCTGGCCGCGCGTGGCATGGAGTATGTGTGTGGGCTCGCCGTGAGTGGCCTGGAGTCTGTGTGTGGGCTGGCCGGGAGTGGCCTGGCCTGGAGTGTGTGTGGGCTGGCCGGGAGTGGCCTGGAGTGTGTGTGTGGGCTGGCCGGGAGTGGCCTGGAGTGTGTGTGTGGGCTGGCCGGGAGTGGCCTGGAGTGTGTGTGTGGGCTGGCTGTGAGTGGCATGGAGTGTGTGTGTGGGCTGTCCCGGATTGGCCTGGAGTGTGTAGGTGGGCTGTCCGGGCGTGGCCTGGAGTGTGTGTGTGGGCTGGCCGGGAGTGGCCTGGAGTGTGTGTGTGGGCTGGCCGGGAGTGGCCTGGAGTGTGTGTGTGGGCTGGCTGTGAGTGGCATGGAGTGTGTGTGTGGGCTGTCCCGGATTGGCCTGGAGTGTGTAGGTGGGCTGTCCGGGAGTGGCCTGGAGTGTGTGTGTGGGCTGGCCGGGAGTGGCCTGGAGTGTGTGTGTGGGCTGGGCGGGAGTGGCCTGGAGTGTGTGTGTGGGCTGGCCGGGAGTGGCCTGGAGTGTGTGTGGGGGCTGGCGGGGAGTGGCCTGGAGTGTGTGGTGGGGAGGGGGGGGGCTGGCCGGGAGTGGCCCGGAGTGTGTTTGTGGGCTGGCCGGGAGTGTCCTGGATTGTGTGGGGGGGCTGGCCGTGAGTGGCCTGGAGTCTGTGTGTGGGCTGGCCGGGAGTGGCCTGGCCTGGAGTGTGTGTGTGGGCTGGCCGGGAGTGGCCTGGAGTGTGTGTGGGGGCTGGCGGGGAGTGGCCTGGAGTGTGTGGTGGGGGGGGGGGCTGGCCGGGAGTGGCCCGGAGTGTGTGTGTGAGCTGGCTGTGAGTGGCATGGAGTGTGCGTTTGGGCTGGCCGGGAGTGGCCTGGAGTGTGTGTGTGGGCTGGCCGGGAGTGGCCTGGAGTGTGTATGTGGGCTGGGCGGGAGTGGCCTGGGGTGTATGTAGGGGTTGGCAGGGAGTGGCCTGGAGTGTGTGTGTGTGGGCTGGCCGGGAGTGGCCTGGAGTGTGTGTGTGCGCTGGACTTGGGTGGCCTGGAGTGTGTGTGTGGGCAGGCCTGGAGTGGCCTGGTGTGTGTCTGTGGGCTGTCCGGGATTGGCCTGGAGTGTGTGTGCGGGCTGGCCGGGAGTGGCTTGGAGTGTGTGTGTGGGCTGGCCGGGAGTGGCATGGAGTGTGCGTTTGGGCTGGCCGGGAGTGGCCTGGAGATTGTGTCTGGGCTGGCTGGGAGTGGCCTGGAGTGTGGGTTTGGGCTGGCCGGGAGTGGTCTGGAGTGTGTGTGGGGTGTGGCCGGGAGTGTCCTGGATTTTGTACGGGGGCTGGCCGCGAGTGGCATGGAGTATGTGTGTGGGATCGCCGTGAGTGGCCTGGAGTCTGTGTGTGGGCTGGCCGGGAGTGGCCTGGAGTCTGTGTGTGGGCTGGCCGGGAGTGGCCTGGCGTCTGTGTGTGGGCTGGCCGGGAGTGGCCTGGCCTGGAGTGTGTCTGTGTGGGCTGGCCGGGAGTGCGCTGGACTAGGGTGTCTGTGTAGGCTGGCCGGGAGTGGCCTGGAGTGTGTGTGTGGGCTGTCCCGGATTGGCCTGGAGTGTGTATGTGGGCTGTCCGGGAGTGGCCTGGAGTGTGTGTGTGAGCTGGCCGGGAGTGGCCTGGAGTGTGTGTGTGGGCTGGCCGGGAGTGGCCTGGAGTGTGTGTGCGAGCTGGCTGGGAGTGGCCTGGAGTGTGTGGGAGGGGGGGGCTGGCGGGGAGTGGCTCGGAGTGTGTGTGTGGGCTGGCCGTGAGTGGCCTGGAGTGTGTGTGGGGGCTGGCGGGGAGTGGCCTGGAGTGTGTGGGAGGGGGGGGGGGTTGGCGGGGAGTGGCCCGGAGTGTGTGTGTGGGCTGGCCGTGAGTGGCCTGGAGTGTGTGTGTGGGTTGGCCAGGAGTAGCCTGGAGTGTGTATGGGGGCTGGCCGGGAGTGTCCTGGATTTTGTCCGGGGGCTGGCCGCGCGTGGCATGGAGTATGTGTGTGGGCTCGCCGTGAGTGGCCTGGAGTCTGTGTGTGGGCTGACCGGGAGTGGCCTGGCCTGGAGTTTGTCTGTGTGGGCTGGCCGGGAGTGGCCTGGAGTGTGTGTGTGGGCTGGCCGGGAGTGGCCTGGAGTGTGTGTGTGGGCTGGCTGTGAGTGGCATGGAGTGTGTGTGTGGGCTGTCCCGGATAGGCCTGGAGTGTGTAGGTGGGCTGTCCGGGAGTGGCCTGGAGTGTGTGTGTGGGCTGGCCGGGAGTGGCCTGGAGTGTGTGTGTGGGCTGGCCGGGAGTGGCCTGGAGTGTGTGTGTGGGCTGGCCGGGAGTGGCCTGGAGTGTGTGTGGGGGCTGGCGGGGAGTGGCCTGGAGTGTGTGGTGGGGGGGGGGGGGGGGCTGGCCGGGAGTGGCCCGGAGTGTGTGTGTGGGCTGGCTGTGAGTGGCCTGGAGTGTGTGTGTGGGCTGGCGAGGAGTAGCCTGGAGTGTGTATGGGGGCTGGCCGGGAGTGTCCTGGATTTTGTGGGGGGGCTGGCCGTGAGTGGCCTGGAGTCTGTGTGTGGGCTGGCCGGGAGTGACCAGGAGTGTGTGTGTGGGCTAGCCGGGAGTGGCCTGGAGTGTGTGTGTGGGCTGGCCGGGAGTGACCAGGAGTGTGTGTGTGGGCTAGCCGGGAGTGGCCTGGAGTGTGTGTGTGGGCTGGCCGGGAGTGGCCTGGAGTGTGTGTGCGGGCTGGCCGGAAGTGGCCTGGAGTCTGTGTGCGGTCTGGCCGTGAGTGGCCTGGAGTGTGTGTGTGGGCTGGCCGGGACTGGCCTGGAGTGTGTGTGGGGGCTGGCGGGGAGTGGCCTGGAGTGTGTGTGTGGGCTGGCCGGGAGTGGCCTGGGGTGTGTGTGTGGGCAGGCCGGGAGTGGCCTGGAGTGTGTGTGTGGGCTGGCCGGGAATGGCCTGGAGTGTGTGTGGGGGCTGGCGGGGAGTGGCCTGGAGTGTGTGTGTGGGCTGGCCGGGAGTGGCCTGGAGTGTGTGTGTGGGCTGGCAGGGAGTGGCCTGGAGTGTGTGTGTGGGCTGGGCGGGAGTGGCCTGGAGTGTGTGTGTGGGCTGGCAGGGAGTGGCCTGGAGTGTTTGTGTGGGCTGGCCGGGAGTGGCCTGGAGTGTGTATGTGGGCTGGCCGGGAGTGGCCTGGAGTGTGTGTGTGGGCTGGCAGGGAGTGGCCTGGAGTGTGTGTGTGGGCTGGGCGGGAGTGGCCTGGAGTGTGTGTGTGGGCTGGCAGGGAGTGGCCTGGAGTGTTTGTGTGGGCTGGCCGGGAGTGGCCTGGAGTGTGTGTGTGGGCTGGGCGGGAGTGGCCTGGAGTGTGTGTGTGGGCTGGCCGGGAGTGGCCTGGAGTGTGTGTGTGGGCTGGCCGGGAGTGGCCTGGAGTGTGTATGTGGGCTGGGCGGGAGTGGCCTGGGGTGTATGTGGGGGTTGGCAGGGAGTGGCCTGGAGTGTGTGTGTGTGGGCTGGCCGGGAGTGGCCTGGAGTGTGTGCGTGCGCTGGCCTTGGGTGGCCTGGAGTGTGTGTGTGGGCTGGCCGGGAGTGGCCTGGAGTGTGTGTGTGGGCTTGCCGGGAGCGACCTGGAGTGTTTGTGTGGGCTGGCCGGGAGTGGCCTGGAGTGTGTGTGTGGGCTGGGCGGGAGTGGCCTGGAGTGTGTGTGTGGGCTGGCCGGGAGTGGCCTGGAGTGTGTGTGGGGGCTGGCGGGGAGTGGCCTGGAGTGTGTGGTGGGGGGGGGGGGCTGGCCGGGAGTGGCCCGGAGTGTGTGTGTGGGCTGGCTGTGAGTGGCATGGAGTGTGCGTTTGGGCTGGCCGGGAGTGGCCTGGAGTGTGTGTGTGGGCTGGCGAGGAGTAGCCTGGAGTGTGTATGGGGGCTGGCCGGGAGTGTCCTGAATTTTGTGGGGGGGCTGGCCGTGAGTGGAATGGAGTCTGTGTGTGGGCTGGCCGGGAGTGGCCTGGCCTGGAGTGTGTGTGTGGGCTGTCCCGTATTGGCCTGGAGTGTGTATGTGGGTTGTCCGGGAGTGGCCTGGAGTGTGTGTGTGGGCTGGCCGGGAGTGGCCTGGAGTGTGTGTGCGGGCTGGCCGGGAGTGGCCTGGAGTCTGTGTGCGGTCTGGCCGTGAGTGGCCTGGAGTGTGTGTGTGGGCTGGCCGGAAGTGGCCTGGAGTCTGTGTGCGGTCTGGCCGTGAGTGGCCTGGAGTGTGTGTGTGGGCTGGCCGGGACTGGCCTGGAGTGTGTGTGGGGGCTGGCGGGGAGTGGCCTGGAGTGTGTGTGTGGGCTGGCCGGGAGTGGCCTGGAGTGTATGTGTGGGCAGGCCGGGAGTGGCCTGGAGTGTGTGTGTGGGCTGGCCGGGAGTGGCCTGGAGTGTGTGTGTGGGCTGGCCGGGAGTGGCCTGGAGTGTGTGTGTGAGCTGGCCGGGACTGGCCTGGAGTGTGTGTGGGGGCTGGCGGGGAGTGGCCTGGAGTGTGTGTGGGGGCTGGCGGGGAGTGTGTGGGGGGGGGGGCAGGCTGGGAGTGGCCTGGAGTGTGTGTGTGGGCTGGCCGGGAGTGGCCTGGAGTGTGTGTGTGGGCTGGCCGGGAGTGGCCTGGAGTGTGTGTGTGGGCAGGCCGGGAGTGGCCTGGAGTGTGTGTGTGCGCTGGCCGGGACTGGCCTGGAGTGTGTGTGGGGGCTGGCGGGGAGTGTGTGGGGGGGGGGGCTGGCGGGGAGTGGCCTGGAGTGTGTGTGTGGGCTGGCCGGGAGTGGCCTGGAGTGTGTGTGTGGGCTGGCCGGGAGTGGCCTGGAGTGTGTGTGTGGGGTGGCCGGGAGTGGCCTGGAGTGTGTGTGTGGGCAGGCCTGGAGTGGCCTGGAATGTGTGTGTGGGCTGGCCGTGAGTGGCATGGAGATTGTGTCTGGGCTGGCTGGGAGTGGCCTGGAGTTTGGGTTTGGGCTGGCCGGGAGTGGTCTGGAGTGTGTGTGGGGGGTGGCCGGGAGTGTCCTGGATTTTGTATGGGGGCTGGCCGCGAGTGGCATGGAGTATGTGTGTGGGCTCGCCGTGAGTGGCCTGGAGTCTGTGTGTGGGCTGGCCGGGATTGGCCTGGCCTGGAGTGTGTGTTTGGGCTGGCCGGGAGTGGCCTGGAGTGTGTGTGGGGGCTGGCGGGGAGTGTGTGTGGGGGGGGGGGGGGGCTGGCGGGGAGTGTCCCGGAGTGTGTGTGTGGGCTGGTCGGGAGTGGCCTGCTGTGTGTGTGTGGGCTGGCCAGGAGTGGCCTGGAGTGTGTGTGGGTGCTGGCCGGGAGTGGCCTGGACTGGAGTCTGTGTGTGGGCTGGCCGGGAGTGGCCTGGAGTGTGTGTGTGGGCTGGCCGGGAGTGGCCTGGCCTGGGGTGTCTGTGTGGCCTGTCCGTGAGTGGCCTGGAGTGTGTTTGTGTGGGCTGGCCGGGAGTGGCCTGGAGTGTGTGTGTGCGCTGGCCGGGAGTGGCCTGGAGTGTGTGCGTGTGCTGGCCGGGAGTGGCCTGGAGTGTGTGTGTGGGTTGGCCAGGAGTAGCCTGGAGTGTGTATGGGGGCTGGCCGGGAGTGTCCTGGATTTTGTCCGGGGGCTGGCCGCGCGTGGCATGGAGTATGTGTGTGGGCTCGCCGTGAGTGGCCTGGAGTCTGTGTGTGGGCTGACCGGGAGTGGCCTGGCCTGGAGTTTGTCTGTGTGGGCTGGCCGGGAGTGGCCTGGAGTGTGTGTGTGGGCTGGCCGGGAGTGGCCTGGAGTGTGTGTGTGGGCTGGCTGTGAGTGGCATGGAGTGTGTGTGTGGGCTGTCCCGGATTGGCCTGGAGTGTGTAGGTGGGCTGTCCGGGAGTGGCCTGGAGTGTGTGTGTGGGCTGGCCGGGAGTGGCCTGGAGTGTGTGTGTGGGCTGGCCGGGAGTGGCCTGGAGTGTGTGTGTGGGCTGGCCGGGAGTGGCCTGGAGTGTGTGTGGGGGCTGGCGGGGAGTGGCCTGGAGTGTGTGGTGGGGGGGGGGGGGGGCTGGCCGGGAGTGGCCCGGAGTGTGTGTGTGGGCTGGCTGTGAGTGGCCTGGAGTGTGTGTGTGGGCTGGCGAGGAGTAGCCTGGAGTGTGTATGGGGGCTGGCCGGGAGTGTCCTGGATTTTGTGGGGGGGCTGGCCGTGAGTGGCCTGGAGTCTGTGTGTGGGCTGTCCGGGAGTGGCCTGGAGTGTGTGTGTGGGCTGGCCGGGAGTGGCCTGGAGTGTGTGTGCGGGCTGGCCGGAAGTGGCCTGGAGTCTGTGTGCGGTCTGGCCGTGAGTGGCCTGGAGTGTGTGTGTGGGCTGGCCGGGACTGGCCTGGAGTGTGTGTGGGGGCTGGCGGGGAGTGGCCTGGAGTGTGTGTGTGGGCTGGCCGGGAGTGGCCTGGGGTGTGTGTGTGGGCAGGCCGGGAGTGGCCTGGAGTGTGTGTGTGGGCTGGCCGGGAATGGCCTGGAGTGTGTGTGGGGGCTGGCGGGGAGTGGCCTGGAGTGTGTGTGTGGGCTGGCCGGGAGTGGCCTGGAGTGTGTGTGTGGGCTGGCAGGGAGTGGCCTGGAGTGTGTGTGTGGGCTGGGCGGGAGTGGCCTGGAGTGTGTGTGTGGGCTGGCAGGGAGTGGCCTGGAGTGTTTGTGTGGGCTGGCCGGGAGTGGCCTGGAGTGTGTATGTGGGCTGGCCGGGAGTGGCCTGGAGTGTGTGTGTGGGCTGGCAGGGAGTGGCCTGGAGTGTGTGTGTGGGCTGGGCGGGAGTGGCCTGGAGTGTGTGTGTGGGCTGGCAGGGAGTGGCCTGGAGTGTTTGTGTGGGCTGGCCGGGAGTGGCCTGGAGTGTGTGTGTGGGCTGGGCGGGAGTGGCCTGGAGTGTGTGTGTGGGCTGGCCGGGAGTGGCCTGGAGTGTGTGTGTGGGCTGGCCGGGAGTGGCCTGGAGTGTGTATGTGGGCTGGGCGGGAGTGGCCTGGGGTGTATGTGGGGGTTGGCAGGGAGTGGCCTGGAGTGTGTGTGTGTGGGCTGGCCGGGAGTGGCCTGGAGTGTGTGCGTGCGCTGGCCTTGGGTGGCCTGGAGTGTGTGTGTGGGCTGGCCGGGAGTGGCCTGGAGTGTGTGTGTGGGCTTGCCGGGAGCGACCTGGAGTGTTTGTGTGGGCTGGCCGGGAGTGGCCTGGAGTGTGTGTGTGGGCTGGGCGGGAGTGGCCTGGAGTGTGTGTGTGGGCTGGCCGGGAGTGGCCTGGAGTGTGTGTGGGGGCTGGCGGGGAGTGGCCTGGAGTGTGTGGTGGGGGGGGGGGGGCTGGCCGGGAGTGGCCCGGAGTGTGTGTGTGGGCTGGCTGTGAGTGGCATGGAGTGTGCGTTTGGGCTGGCCGGGAGTGGCCTGGAGTGTGTGTGTGGGCTGGCGAGGAGTAGCCTGGAGTGTGTATGGGGGCTGGCCGGGAGTGTCCTGAATTTTGTGGGGGGGCTGGCCGTGAGTGGAATGGAGTCTGTGTGTGGGCTGGCCGGGAGTGGCCTGGCCTGGAGTGTGTGTGTGGGCTGCCCCGTATTGGCCTGGAGTGTGTATGTGGGTTGTCCGGGAGTGGCCTGGAGTGTGTGTGTGGGCTGGCCGGGAGTGGCCTGGAGTGTGTGTGCGGGCTGGCCGGGAGTGGCCTGGAGTCTGTGTGCGGTCTGGCCGTGAGTGGCCTGGAGTGTGTGTGTGGGCTGGCCGGAAGTGGCCTGGAGTCTGTGTGCGGTCTGGCCGTGAGTGGCCTGGAGTGTGTGTGTGGGCTGGCCGGGACTGGCCTGGAGTGTGTGTGGGGGCTGGCGGGGAGTGGCCTGGAGTGTGTGTGTGGGCTGGCCGGGAGTGGCCTGGAGTGTATGTGTGGGCAGGCCGGGAGTGGCCTGGAGTGTGTGTGTGGGCTGGCCGGGAGTGGCCTGGAGTGTGTGTGTGGGCTGGCCGGGAGTGGCCTGGAGTGTGTGTGTGAGCTTGCCGGGACTGGCCTGGAGTGTGTGTGGGGGCTGGCGGGGAGTGGCCTGGAGTGTGTGTGGGGGCTGGCGGGGAGTGTGTGGGGGGGGGGGCAGGCTGGGAGTGGCCTGGAGTGTGTGTGTGGGCTGGCCGGGAGTGGCCTGGAGTGTGTGTGTGGGCTGGCCGGGAGTGGCCTGGAGTGTGTGTGTGGGCAGGCCGGGAGTGGCCTGGAGTGTGTGTGTGCGCTGGCCGGGACTGGCCTGGAGTGTGTGTGGGGGCTGGCGGGGAGTGTGTGGGGGGGGGGGCTGGCGGGGAGTGGCCTGGAGTGTGTGTGTGGGCTGGCCGGGAGTGGCCTGGAGTGTGTGTGTGGGCTGGCCGGGAGTGGCCTGGAGTGTGTGTGTGGGGTGGCCGGGAGTGGCCTGGAGTGTGTGTGTGGGCAGGCCTGGAGTGGCCTGGAATGTGTGTGTGGGCTGGCCGTGAGTGGCATGGAGATTGTGTCTGGGCTGGCTGGGAGTGGCCTGGAGTTTGGGTTTGGGCTGGCCGGGAGTGGTCTGGAGTGTGTGTGGGGGGTGGCCGGGAGTGTCCTGGATTTTGTATGGGGGCTGGCCGCGAGTGGCATGGAGTATGTGTGTGGGCTCGCCGTGAGTGGCCTGGAGTCTGTGTGTGGGCTGGCCGGGATTGGCCTGGCCTGGAGTGTGTGTTTGGGCTGGCCGGGAGTGGCCTGGAGTGTGTGTGGGGGCTGGCGGGGAGTGTGTGTGGGGGGGGGGGGGGGGCTGGCGGGGAGTGTCCCGGAGTGTGTGTGTGGGCTGGTCGGGAGTGGCCTGCTGTGTGTGTGTGGGCTGGCCAGGAGTGGCCTGGAGTGTGTGTGGGTGCTGGCCGGGAGTGGCCTGGACTGGAGTCTGTGTGTGGGCTGGCCGGGAGTGGCCTGGAGTGTGTGTGTGGGCTGGCCGGGAGTGGCCTGGCCTGGGGTGTCTGTGTGGCCTGTCCGTGAGTGGCCTGGAGTGTGTTTGTGTGGGCTGGCCGGGAGTGGCCTGGAGTGTGTGTGTGCGCTGGCCGGGAGTGGCCTGGAGTGTGTGCGTGTGCTGGCCGGGAGTGGCCTGGAGTGTGTGTGTGGGCTGGCCGGGAGTGGCCTGGCCTGGAGTGTGTGTGTGGGCTGGCCGGGAGTGGCCTGCAGTGTGTGCGGGTTGGTCGGGAGTAGCCTGGCCTGGAGTGAGTGGCTGGCCGGGAGTGGACTTGCATCCAGCACTCAGAGTGAGTTATCCGTGCAGGAGGCCTCCTCCATTCAGGCCCAGTCCACCTCCAGCTCCTTTAAACATCCCTTCACCCTCTCTGCGCTGGCTGCCCAGTGATACAACAGAATACAACAGGAACCACTGTAGAAAATGATATACTACCCAGGGACCACTACATAGATCATAGAAAAATACAGCACAGAAGAGGCCCTTCGGCCCACAATGTTGTGCCGAACTTTTGTCCCAGATTAATCATAGATCATCATTGAATTTACAGTGCAGAAGGAGGCCATTCGGCCCATGGAGTCTGCATCAGCTCTTGGAAAGAGCACCCTACCCAAGGTCAACACCTCCACCCAACACTAAGGGTAATTTTAGACACTAAGGGCAATTTATCATGGCCAATCCACCGAACCTGCACATCACTGGACTGTGGGAGGAAACCGGAGCACCCGGAGGCAACCCACGCACACACGGGGAGGATGTGCAGACTCCGCACAGACAGTGGCCCAAGCCGGAGTCGAACCTGGGACCCTGGAGCTGTGAAGCAATTGTGCTATCCACAATCCTACCGTGCTGCCCTTACGAACAAAGTAATCTACACTATATCATTCTACCGTAATCCATGTACCTATCCAATAGCTGCTTGAAGGTCCCTAATGTTTCCGACTCAACTACTTCCACAGGCAGTGCATTCCATGCCCCCACTACTCTCTGGGCAAATAACCTACCTCTGACATCACCCTTATATCTTCCACCATTCACTTTAAATTTATGTCCCCTTGTAATGCTTTGTTACACCTGGGGGAAAAGTCCCTGACTGTCTACTCTATCTATTCCCCTGATCTTCATATAAACCTCTATCAAGTCGCCCCTCATCCTTCTCCGTTCTAATGAGGAAAGGCGGAGCACCCTCAACCTTTCCTCGTAAGACCTACTCTCCATCACAGGCAACATCCTGGTAAATATCCTTTGCAACTTTTCCAAAGCTTCCACATTCTTCCTAAAATGAGGCGGCCAGAACTGTACACAGTACTCCAAATGTGGCCTTACCAAAGTTTTGTACAGCTGCATCATCACCTCACGGCTCTTAAATTCAATCCCTCTGTTAATGAACGCGAGCACACCATAGGCCTTCACAGCTCTATCCACTTGAGTGGCAACTTTCAAAGATGTATGAACATAGACCTCAAGATCTCTCTGCTCCTCCACATTGCCAAGATATGCTACCCTGGGACAACTGTAAAAAATGATATAATACCAAGGGACCACTGTAAAAAATGAAATACTATAAAAGAACCACTGTATACCAGGGACAGGCCACCAATGTGACCCCTTCGTTGTAGAATGGATTTGCGTTTTCTAGACACTCTCCCCATTTTTTACAGTAGTCCCAGGGAAGAATTTCATAATTTACAGTGGACCCTGGGTAGAAGATCATTATTACAGTGGCTTCGGGTAGTATATCATTATTTACAGTAGTCCCTGGGAAGTATATCATTATTTATAGTGACCTTGGCTAGGTAACATCATTTACAGTGGTCCCTGGGCAGTATATCACCATGTAAAGTGGTCCCTGTGCAGTATATCATTACTTACACTGGTCCCTGTGCAGTATATCATTACTTACAGTGGTCCCTGTGCAGTATTTCGTTATTTACCGTGGTTCCTGTGTTGCATTTCAATATTTACAATAGTCCCTGGGTAGTATATCATTATTTATAATGCTCCCTGGGCAGGATTTCATTATTTACAGTGGTTCCTGTGTAGTATTTCATTATTTACAGTGGTCCCTGGATAATATCGCATTATTTACAGTGGTTGCTGGGTAGTATATCATTATTTCCAGAGTCCCCTAGGTAGTGTATAATCATTTACAGTGGGCCCTGGATAGTCCCTCATTATTAGCACGTCACGATTTACAACGGTCCCAGGGTGGAATTTCATTTTTTACAATGATCCCTGGATAGTATATCATAATGTACAGTGGCCCTTGGGTAGTATATCATTATTTACAGTAGAGTATCATTATTTGCAGTGGTCCCTGTGTCGTATTTCATTATTTACAGTGGGTCCTGGGTAGTAGATCATTATTTACAGTGGTTCCTGTATAGTATTTCATTATTTACAGTGGTTCCTGTATAGTATTTCATTATTTACAGTGGTCCCTGGGAAATATATCATTAATCACAGTGGTCTCTGGGTAGCATATCATTATTTACAGTTGTCCCTGGGGAATATGTCATTATGTTCAGTGTTACTTGTACAGTACATCATTGTTTACAATGGACCCAGTGTGGGATTTCATTATTTACATTGGTCCCTGGATATTAAATCATTATTTACTGTGCTCCCTGTGTAGTATATCATTATTTACAGTGGTCTCTGTGTAGAATATCATTATTTACAGTGGTCCCTGGGGAATATCTCATTATGTACAGTGTTACTTGTATAGTACATCATTGTTTACAATGGACCCAGTGTGGGATTTCATTATTTACAGTGGTCCCTGGATATTAGATCATTATTTACAGTGGTCCCTAGATATTATATCATCACTTACGGTGGCTCCTTGATAGTATATCATTATTTACAGCGGTCTCTGGATAGTACATCATAACTTACAACGGTCCCAGGCTGGAATTTCTTTTTTAAAGTGGTCCCTGTGTAATACACCATTATTTACAACAGTCGCATGTTGGAATGTTTTATTGACAGCGGTCCCTGGATTGTTTATCATTATTTACAGATGTCCCTGGATAGAACATCATTATTTGCAGTGGTCCCTGGACAGTATGTGATTATTTGCAGTGGTCACTGTGTAGTAAATCATTGTTTACAACGGTCCCAGGGAGGAATGTCATTACTTACAGTGATCCCTGGATAGTGTATCATGATTTACAGTGTTCCCTGGGTATAATATCATTATTGACAATGGTCCATGGGTAGTTCATCGTTATTCACATTTGTCCCTGGGCAGTATGTCATTATTTACATTATTTCCCTGTGCAGTACATCATCATTTACAACGATTCCGGAGTGGAATGTCATCAATTACAGTGGTCCCTGGATAGCATCTCATTATTTACAGTGCTCCCAGAGTAGTACATACATATTTACAGTGGTCCCTGGGTAGTATATCCTTATTTACAGTGGTCTCTGTGTAGTATGTCATTATTTACAGTACGAAGTCTTACAACACCAGGTTAAAGTCCAACAGGTTTGTTTCGATGTCACTAGCTTTCGGAGCGCTGCTCCTTCCTCGGGTGAATGAAGAGGTATGTTCCAGAAACAAATATATAGACAAATTCAAAGATGCCAGACAATGCTTGGAATACGAGCATTAGTAGGTGGTTAAATCTTTACAAATCCAAAGATGGGGTAACCCCAGGTTAAAGAGGTGTGAATTGTATCAAGCCAGGACAGTTGGTAGGATTTCGCAGGCCAGATGGTGGGGGATGAATGTAATGCGACATGAATCCCAGGTCCCGGTTGAGGCCGCACTCAGGTGTGCGGAACTTGGCTATAAGTTTCTGCTCGGCGATTCTGCGTTGTCGCACGTCGTGAAGGCCGCCTTGGAAAACGCTTACCCGGAGGTCAGAGGCTCAACCGGGTACTGTGAATATGATGTTATTGGTATTACTGAGACTTGGGTGGTAAATGTGCTGATGCTCTTCGGGAGGGTTTCAACTAGTTCAGCAGGGGCTTGGGAACCTGAATTGTAGCTCCAGGAGACAGGAGGTTGAGAGTCGTGAGGTCATGAGTAAGGTTTCAAAGTTGCAGGAGTGTACCGGCAGACAGGAAGGTGGTTTAAAGTGTGTCTTCTTCAATGCCAGGAGCATCCGGAATAAGGTGGGTGAACGTGCGGCATGGGTTGGTATCTGGGACTTCGATGCTGTGGCCATTTCGGAGGCATGGATAGATCAGGGATAGGAATGGTTGTTGCAGGTGCCGGTGTTTAGATATTTCAGTATCCGCAGGGAAGGTGGTAAAAGAGGGGGAAGGGTGGCATTGTTAGTCAAGGGCAGTTTTACGGTGGCAGGAAGCACGTTTGATGAGGACACGTCTACTGAGATAGTATGGGCTGAGTATGAGAGGACATGAGAGGAGAGGTCACCCTGTTCAGGGTCTTCTATAGGCCTCCGAAAAGTTCCAGAGATGTAGAGGAAAGGATTGCAAAGATGATTGTGGATAGGAGCGCAATCAACATGGTAGTTGGGCTTTAACTTCCCAAATATTGACTGGAAACGCTGTAGTTCGAGTACTTTAGATGGGTCCGTTTTTGTGAAATGTGTGCAAGAGGGTTTCCTGTAGATAGACCAACGAGAGGTGAGACCATATTGGTTTTGGTACTGGGTAATGAACCAGGACAGGTGTTAGATTTGGAGGCAGGTGAGCACTTTGGTGAAAGTGACCACAATTAGATTATGCTTACTTTAGTGATGGGAAGGGATAGGTATATACCGCAGGGCAAGAGTTGTATCTGGGGGGAAAGGCAATTATGATGCGATGAGGCAAGACGTAGGATGCATCAGATGGAGAGGAAAACTGCAGGGGATGGGCACAATGGAAATGTGGAGCTTGTTCAAGGAACAGCTACTGCGTGTCCTTGATAAGTATGTACCTGTGAGGCAGGGAGGAAGTGGTCGAGAAAGGGAACCGTGGTTTACTACGGCAGTCGAAACACTTGTCAAGAGGAATTAGGAGGCTTATGTAAAGATGAGACATGAAGGTTCAGTTAGGGCGCTCGAGAGTTACAAGTTAGCTAGGAAGGACCTGAAGAGAGGGTTAAGGAGAGCCAGGAGGGGACATGAGAAGTCTTTGGCAGGTAGGATCAAGGATAACCATAAAGCTTCCTATATATATGTCAGGAATAAACGAATGACTAGGGTAAGAGTAGGGCCAGTCAAGGACAGTAGTGGGGAGTTGGTTTTGGACTCCGAAGAGATAGGAGAGGTGTTAAATGAATATTTTTCGTCAGTATTCACACAGGAAAAAGACAATGTTGTCGAGGATAATACTTAGATTCAGGCTACTACACTTGAAGTGCTTGAGGTTCATGAGGAGGAGGTGTTAGCAAGTCTGGAAAGTGTGAAAACAGATAAGTCCCCTGTGCCGGATGGGATTTATCCGAGGATTCTTTGTGAAGCTAGGGAGGAGATTGCTGAGCCTTTGGCTTTGATCTTTAAGTCATCTTTGTCGACAGGAATAGTGCCAGAAGACTGGAGGATAGCAAATATTGTCCCCTTGTTCAAGATTGGGAGTAGAGACAATCCCAGTAACTATGGAACAGTGAGCCTTACTTCTGTTGTGGGCAAAATCTTGGAAAGGTTTATAAGAGATAGGATGTATAATCATCTGTAAAGGAATAATTTGATTAGAGATAGTCAACACGGTTTTGTGAAGGGTAGGTCGTGCCTCACAAACCTTATTGAGTTCTTTCAGAAGGTGACATAACAGGTGGATGAGGGTAAAGCAGTTTATGTGGTGTATATGGATTTCAGTAAAGCGTTTGATAAGATTCCCCACGGTAGGCTACTGCAGAAAATACAGAGGCATGGGATTCAGTGTGATTTAGCAGTTTGGATCAGAAATTGGCTAGCTGGAAGAAGACAAAGGGTGGTGGTTGATGGGAAATGTTCAGACTGGAGTCCAGTTACTAGTGGTGTATCACAAGGATCTGTTTTGGGGGCACTGCTGTTTGTCATTTTTATAAATGACCTGGAGGTGGGTGTAGAAGGATGGGTGAGTAAATGTGCAGATGACATTAAAGTCGGTGGAGTTGTGGAAAGTGCGGAAGTATGTTACAAGTTAGAGAGGGACATAGATAAGCTGCAGCGCAGATGGAGTTTAATGCAGAAAAGTGTGAGGTGATTCATTTTGGAAGTTATAACTGGGACAGAGTACTGGCCTAATGGTAAGATTCTTGGCAGTGTGGATGAGCAGAGAGATCTCGGTGTCCATGTACATAGATCCCTGAAAGCTGCCACCCAGGTTGAGAGGGTTGTTAAGAAGGCGTACGGTGTGTTAGCTTTTATTTGTCGAGGGATTGAGTTTCGGAGCCATGATGTCATGTTGCGACTGTACAAAACTCTGGTGCGGCCGCATTTGGAGTATTGCATGCAATTCTGGTCACCGCATTATAGGAAGGATGTGGAAGCATTGGAAAGGGTGCAGAGGAGATTTACCAGAATGTTGCCTGGTATGGAGGGAAGATCTTATGAGGAAAGGCTGAGGGACTTGAGGCTGTTTTCATTAGAGAGAAGAAGGTTAAGAGGTGACTTAATTGAGGCACACAAGATGATCAGAGGATTGGATAGGGTGGACAGTGAGAGCCTTTTTCCTTGGATGGTGATGTCTAGCATGAGGGGACATAGCTTTAAGTTGAGGGGAGATAGATATAAGACAGATGTCAGAGGTAGGTTCTTTACTCAAGGAGAAGTAAGAGCGTGTAATGCCCTGCCCGCAACAGTAGTGGACTCGCCAACACTAAGGGCGTTCAAATGGTCATGCGATAGACATATGGACGATAACGGAATAGTGTAAATGTGCTTTAGAGTGGTTTCACAGGTCGGTGCAGCATTGAGGGCCGAAGGGGCTGTACTGCGCTGTAATGTTCTATGTTTATGTTCTATGTTCTATTGGTTGAGGGAAGGGCAAGACTAGCAACATATATCCCAGGGTACAGATGCTTCAGGAGGGATAGAGAGGGAGGTTTGTCAAAGAGATCTAGGAGTACAGGTCCACAGATCACTGAAAGGGGCTACACAGGTGGAGAAGGTAGTCAAGAAGGCATACGGCATGCTTGCCTTCATTGGCCGGGGCATTGAGTACAAGAATTGGCAAGTCATGTTGCAGCTGTATAGAACCTTAGTTAGGCCACACTTGGAGTATAGTGTTCAATTCTGGTCGCCACACTACCAGAAGGATGTGGAGGCTTTAGAGAGGGTGCAGAAGAGATTTACCAGAATGTTGCCTGGTATGGAGGGCATAAGCTATGAGGAGCGATTGAATAAACTCGGTTTGTTCTCACTGGAACGAAGGAGGTTGAGGGGCGACCTGATAGAGGTATACAAAATTATGAGGGGCATAGACAGAGTGGATAGTCAGAGGCTTTTCCCCAGGGTAGAGGGGTCAATTACTAGGGGGCATAGGTTTAAGGTGAGAGGGGCAAAGTTTAGAGTAGATGTCCGAGGCAAGTTTTTTACACAGAGGGTAGTGGGTGCCTGGAACTCACTACCGGAGGTGGTAGTGGAGGCAGGGACGATAGGGACATTTAAGGGGCATCTTGACAAATATATGAATAGGATGGGAATAGAAGGATACGGACCCAGGAAGTGTAGAAGATTGTAGTTTAGTCGGGCAGTATGGTCGGCACGGGCTTGGAGGGCCGAAGGGCCTGTTCCTGTGCTGTACATTTCTTTGTTCTTTGTTCTTTGTAATGCATAATTGTAATACCACACCTGGAGACCAAGATGTGTGCTTCAAAAATAACAAAACATTAAAAGAAGAGGATGGTTGAGCTCCATGATACATTTTGAGGTTCTGAAAACGCCGCTCCCATCACACAGGCGGGAGAGAGAGGGAGGTAAAAGGGGTTGAGGAGTTGCACGACTGGTCAAAGATGATCTTACCGCTGTGATTAAGGAGGGCGCAATAGCTGATTCGAGCACTGATGCAATATGGGTAGAGCTAAGAAATAGGGAGGGGGCAGTAACATTGTTGGGATTTTACGACAGGCCTCCCAAAAGCGAGCGTGAAGTAGAGGTACAAATATGTAGACAGATTATAGAAAAATGTCGGAGAAATAGGATGATCGTGATGGGAGATTTTAACTTCCCCAACATTGAATGGGACTCATGTAGTGTTGGAGGCGTAGATGGAGCAGAATTTGTAAGGAGCATCCAGGAGTGTTTTTTTTTAGAGCAGAATGTAAATTGTCCAACTCTGGAAGGGGCCATATTGGACCTGGTATTGGGGAATGATCCCGGCCAGGTGGTTGAAGTTTCAGTCGGTGATTACTTTGGGAATAGCGATCACAATTCCATAAGTTTTAGAATATTCATAGACAAAGACGAGAGTGGTCCTAAAGGAGGAGTGCTAAATTGGGGAAAGGCCAAGTATAACAAAATTCGGCAGGAGCTAGGGAATGTGGATTGGGAGCAGTTGTTTCAGGGTAAATCCACATTTGAAATGTGAGAGTCTATTCAGGAAAAGTTGATTAGAGTGCAGGACAGACATGACCCTGTGAAATTGAGGGATAGAAATGGCAAGATTAGGGAACCATGGATGACGGGTGGAATTGTGAGACTAGTTAAGATGAAAAAGGAAGCATACAGAAGATCTAGGCGACTTAAACTTGATGAGGTTTTGGAGGAATATCGGGAAAGTAGGACAAATCTCAAACGCGTAATAAGGAGGGCTAAAAGGGGCCATGAAATACCTTTGGCTAACAGGGTTAAGGAAAATCCCAAAGCCTTTTATTCGTATATAAGGAGCAAGAGGGTAACTAGAGAAAGGATTGGCCCACTCAAAGACAAAAGAGAGAATTTATGTGTGGAGTCAGAGGAAATGGTTGAGATTCTTAATGAGTATTTTGCATCGGTATTCACCAAGGACAGGGACATGACGGATGGTGAGGCTAGGGATGGATGTTTAAATACTCTACGTCAAGTCGGCATAAGGAAGGGGGAAGTTTTGGGGATTCTAAAAGGCATTAAGGTGGACAAGTGCCCAGGTCCGGATGGGATCTATCCCAGGTTACTGTTGGAAGCGAGGGACGAAATAGCTGAGGCCTTAACATATATCTTTGCCATGATGTGGAGATGCCGGCGTTGGACTGGGGTGAGCACAGTAAGAAATCTTACAACACCAGGGTAGATTCAACACCTGAAGAAGGAGCAGCGCTCCGAAAGCTAGTGACGTCGAAACAAACCTGTTGGACTTTAACCTGGTGTTCTAATACTTCTTACATATATCTGTGCAGCATCCTTGAGCACGGGTGAGGTCCCGGAGGACTGGAGAATTGCTCATGTTGCTCCTTTGTTTAAGAGGGGTAGCAGGGATAATCCAGCGAATTATAGACCTGTGATCTTGACGTCAGTGGTAGGCAAACTGTTGGAGAAGATACTGAGGGATAGGATCTATTCACATTTGGAAGAAAATAGATTTATGAAAATGAAATTCGCTTATTGTCACAAGTAGGCTTCAAATGAAGTTACTGTGAGAAACCCCTAGTCGCCACATTCCGGCGCCTGTTCGGGAAGGCTGATATGGGAATCGAACCGTGCTGCTGGCCTACCCTGATTTCAAAGCAAGCGATTTAGCCCTGTGCTAAACAACCCCAGATATCAAACGCCCTAGATTTATCAGTGACAGACAGCATGGTTTTGTGCAGGGAAGGTCATATCTTACAAACATAGAATTCTTTGAGGAAGTGACAAAGTTAATTGATGAGGGAAGGGCTGTAGATTTCATGTACGTGGACTTCAGTAAGGCGTTTGATAAAGTTTCCCATGGCAGGTTGATGGAAAAAGTGAAGTCTTATGGGGTTCAGGGTGTACTAGCTAGGGATAAAGAACTCGCTGGGCAATAGGAGACAGAGAGTAGTGGTGGAAGGAAGTGTCTCAAAATGGAGAAAGGTGACTCGTGGTGTTCCACAGGGATCCGTGCTCGGACCACTGTTGTTCGTGATATCCATAAATGATCTGGACGAAGGTATAGGTGGTCTGATTAGCAAATTTGCAGGTGATACTAAGATTGGTGGAGTTGCAGATAGCGAGGAGGGCTGTCAGAGAATACAGCAAAATATAGATAAATTGGAGAGTTGGACAGAGAAATGGCAGATTGAGTTTAATCCAGGCAAATGCGAGGTGATGCATTTTGGAAGATCTAATTCAAGGGCGGACTATACGGTCAATGGAAGAGTCCTGGGGAAAATTGATGTACAGAGAGATCTTGGAGTTCAGGTCCATTGTACCCTGAAGGTGGGAACGCAGATCGATAGAGTGCTCAAAATGCATACAGCATGCTTGGCTTCATCGGACGGGGTATTGAGTACAAGAGTCGGCATGGCATGTTACAGTTGTATAGGACTTTGGTTAGGCCACATTTGGAATACTGCGTGCAGTTCTGGTCGCCACATTACCAGAAGGATGTGGATGCTTTAGAGCGGATGCAGAGGAAGTTCACCAGGATGTTGCCTGGTTTGGAGGGTGCTAGCTATGAAGAAAGGTTGAGTAGATTAGGATTGTTTTCGTTGGAAAGACGGAGGTTGAGGGGGGACCTGATAGAGGTCAACAAAATTATGTGAGGTATGGACAGGGTGGATAGCAACAAGAATTTTTTCGAAGAGTGGGGGTGTCAATTACAATGGGTCACGATTTCAAGGTGAGAGGGGGAAAGTTTAAGAGAGATGTGCGTGGAAAGTTTTTTACGCAGAGGGTGATGGGTGCCTGGAACGCTTTGCCAGCGGAGGTGGTAGAGGCGGGCACGATAGCATCATTTAAGATGCATCTAGACAGATATATGAACGGGCGGGAAACAGAGGGAAGTAGATCCTTGGTAAATAGGCGACAGGTTTAAATAAAGGATCTGGATCGGCGCAGGCTGGGAGGGCCGAATGGCCTGTTCCTGTGCTGTAAATTTCTTTGTTCTTTGAGACACAGTGAGAGAGAGAGAGAGAGAGAGAGAGGAGGAAGATAGTGAGAGAGAGAGAGAGAGTGTGAGCGAGAGAGAGAAAGAGCGAGATGCCAATCTCCCTCTCCTTCTCGTTCTCATTTTCTCTCTCTCTCTTCTGTGGCTGTGTGTCTATGTCATTGTGTGAAAAAGAGGGACAGAGAAGGGAGAGAGAGAGAGAAAGAAAGAGAGTCAGTGAGAGAGAGACAGACAGACTCTGTGCCTGTACGTGTGTGCCTGACATAGAAAAGGAAATAGTCTGAGTCTGTATGTGTGTGCCTGACATAGAGAGAAAGCGAGAGAGAGAAAGAGAGAGAGAGAGAACTACAGAGAGAGTGAAGGGTCTGTGCCTGTACATGTGTGCCTGACATAGTGAAAGAGTGAGACAGAAACAGTATATAACTGAGCGACAGAGAGAGAACTGCCAGTCCAGAAAGAGTCTGTGCCTGTGTGCCTGACAGAGAGACAGAGTGAGACAGAAACAGTCTGTAACAGAGAGACAGAGAGAGAGCTGCCAGTCCAGAAAGAGTCTGTGTCTGTGTGTGTCTGACAGAGAGACAGAGTGAGACAGAAACAGTCTATAACAGAGAGACAGAGAGAGAGCTGCCAGTCCAGAAAGAGTTTGTGCCTGTGTGTGTCTGACAGAGAGACAGAGTGAGACAGAAACAGTCTATAACTGAGAGACAGAGAAAGCTGCCAGTCCAGAAAGAGTCTGTGTCTGTGTGTGAGAGAGAGACAGAGTGAGACAGAAACAGTATATAACTGAGCGACAGAGAGAGAGCTGCCAGTCCAGAAAGAGTCTGTGCCTGTGTGTGACAGAGAGACAGAGTGAGACAGAAACAGTCTGTAACAGAGCGACAGAGAGAGAGCTGCCAGTCCAGAAAGAGTCTGTGCCTGTGTGTGTCTGACAGAGAGACAGAGTGAGACAGAAACAGTCTGTAACAGAGACAGAGAGAGAGCTGCCAGTCCAGAAAGAGTCTGTGCCTGTGTGTGAGAGAGAGACAGAATGAGACAGAAACAGTCTATAACAGAGAGACAGAGAGAGAGCTGCCAGTCCAGAAAGAGTCTGTGTCTGTGTGTGAGAGAGAGACAGAGTGAGACAGAAACAGTCTGTAACAGAGCGACAGAGAGAGAGCTGCCAGTCCAGAAAGAGTCTGTGCCTGTGTGTGTCTGACAGAGAGACAGAGTGAGACAGAAACAGTCTGTAACAGAGACAGAGAGAGAGCTGCCAGTCCAGAAAGAGTCTGTGCCTGTGTGTGAGAGAGAGACAGAGTGAGACAGAAACAGTCTATAACAGAGAGACAGAGACAGAGAGAGCTGCCAGTCCAGAAAGAGTCTGTGTCTGTGTGTCTGACAGAGAGACAGAGTGAGACAGAAACAGTCTATAACTGAGAGACAGAGAGAGAGCTGCCAGTCCAGAAAGAGTCTGTGTCTGTGTGTGAGAGAGAGACAGAGTGAGACAGAAACAGTCTATAACAGAGCGACAGAGAGAGAGCTGCCAGTCCAGAAAGAGTCTGTGTCTGTGTGTGAGAGAGAGACAGAGTGAGACAGAAACAGTCTATAACAGAGCGACAGAGAGAGAGCTGCCAGTCCAGAAAGAGTCTGTGTCTGTGTGTGAGAGAGAGACAGAGTGAGACAGAAACAGTCTATAACTGAGAGACAGAGAGAGAGCTGCCAGTCCAGAAAGAGTCTGTGTCTGTGTGTGAGAGAGAGACAGAGTGAGACAGAAACAGTCTATAACAGAGAGACAGAGAGAGAGCTGCCAGTCCAGAAAGAGTCTGTGTCTGTGTGTCTGACATAGAGACAGAGTGAGACAGAAACAGTCTATAACAGAGCGACAGAGAGAGAGCTGCCAGTCCAGAAAGAGTCTGTGCCTGTGTGTGAGAGAGAGACAGAGTGAGACAGAAACAGTCTATAACTGAGAGACAGAGAGAGAGCTGCCAGTCCAGAAAGAGCCTGTGTCTGTGTCTGACAGAGAGACAGAGTGAGAGAGAAACAATCTGTAACAGAGACAGAGAGAGAGCTGCCAGTCCAGAAAGAGTCAGTGCCTGTGTGTGGGAGAGAGACAGAGTGAGACAGAAACAGTCTGTAACAGAGCGACAGAGAGAGAGCTGCCAGTCCAGAAAGAGTCTGTGTCTGTGTGTGAGAGAGAGACAGAATGAGACAGAAACAGTCTATAACAGAGCGACAGAGAGAGAGCTGCCAGTCCAGAAAGAGTCTGTGTCTGTGTGTGGGAGAGAGACAGAGTGAGACAGAAACAGTCTATAACTGAGAGACAGAGAGAGAGCTGCCAGTCCAGAAAGAGTCTGTGCCTGTATGTGAGAGAGAGACAGAGTGAGACAGAAACAGTCTGTAACTGAGAGACAGAGAGAGAGCTGCCAGTCCAGAAAGAGTCTGTGTCTGTGTGTGAGAGAGAGACAGAGTGAGACAGAAACAGTCTATAACTGAGCGACAGAGAGAGAGCTGCCAGTCCAGAAAGAGTCTGTGCCTGTGTGTGAGAGAGAGACAGAGTGAGACAGAAACAGTATATAACATAGAGACGGAGACAGAGAGAGCTGCCAGTCCAGAAAGAGTCTGTGTCTGTGTGTGAGCGAGAGACAGAGTGAGACAGAAACAGTCTATTACAGAGCGACAGAGAGAGAGCTGCCAGTCCAGAAAGAGTCTGTGTCTGTGTGTGAGAGAGAGACAGAGTGAGACAGAAACAGTCTGTAACAGTGAGACAGAGAGAGAGCTGCCAGTCCAGAAAGAGTCTGTGTCTGTGTGTGAGAGAGACAGAGTGAGACAGAAACAGTCTATTACAGAGCGACAAGAGAGAGAGCTCCCAGTCCAGAAAGAGTCTGTGTGTGAGAGAGAGACAGAGTGAGACAGAAACAGTCTATAACTGAGAGACAGAGAGAGAGCTGCCAGTCCAGAAAGAGTCTGTGTCTGTGTGTGAGAGAGAGACAGAGTGAGACAGAAACAGTCTGTAACAGAGAGACAGAGAGAGAGCTGCCAGTCCAGAAAGAGTCTGTGCCTGTGTGCCTGACAGAGAGACAGAGTGAGACAGAAACAGTCTATAACTGAGCGACAGAGAGAGAGCTGCCAGTCCAGAAAGAGTCTGTGCCTGTGTGTGAGAGAGAGACAGAGTGAGACAGAAACAGTCTATAACAGAGCGACAGAGAGAGAGCTGCCAGTCCAGAAAGAGTCTGTGTCTGTGTGTGACAGAGAGACAGAGTGAGACAGAAACAGTCTATAACTGAGAGACAGAGACAGAGAGAGCTGCCAGTCCAGAAAGAGTCTGTGTCTGTGTGTGAGAGAGAGACAGAGTGAGACAGAAACAGTCTATAACAGAGAGACAGAGAGAGAGCTGCCAGTCCAGAAAGAGTCTGTGTCTGTGTGTGAGAGAGAGACAGAGTGAGACAGAAACAGTCTGTAACAGAGACAGAGAGAGAGCTGCCAGTCCAGAAAGAGTCTGTGTCTGTGTGTGAGAGAGAGACAGAGTGAGACAGAAACAGTCTATAACAGAGAGACAGAGAGAGAGCTGCCAGTCCAGAAAGAGTCTGTGCCTGTGTGTGACAGAGAGACAGAGTGAGACAGAAACAGTCTGTAACAGAGACAGAGAGAGAGCTGCCAGTCCAGAAAGAGTCTGTGTCTGTGTGTGAGAGAGAGACAGAGTGAGACAGAAACAGTCTGTAACAGAGAGACAGAGAGAGAGCTGCCAGTCCAGAAAGAGTCTGTGTCTGTGTCTGACAGAGAGACAGAGTGAGACAGAAACAGTCTATAACTGAGCGACAGAGAGAGAGCTGCCAGTCCAGAAAGAGTCTGTGCCTGTGTGCCTGACAGAGAGACAGAGTGAGACAGAAACAGTCTATAACTGAGAGACAGAGAGAGAGCTGCCAGTCCAGAAAGAGTCTGTGTCTGTGTGTGAGAGAGAGACAGAGTGAGACAGAAACAGTCTGTAACAGAGAGACAGAGAGAGAGCTGCCAGTCCAGAAAGAGTCTGTGTCTGTGTGTGAGAGAGAGACAGAGTGAGACAGAAACAGTCTATTACAGATCGACAGAGAGAGAGCTGCCAGTCCAGAAAGAGTCTGTGCCTGTGTGTGAGAGAGAGACAGAGTGAGACAGAAACAGTCTGTAACAGAGAGACAGAGAGAGAGCTCCCAGTCCAGAAAGAGTCTGTGTCTGTGTGTGAGAGAGAGACAGAGTGAGACAGAAACAGTCTATTACAGATCGACAGAGAGAGAGCTGCAAGTCCAGAAAGAGTCTGTGTCTGTGTGTGAGAGAGAGACAGAGTGAGACAGAAACAGTCTATTACAGATCGACAGAGAGAGAGCTGCAAGTCCAGAAAGAGTCTGACTCTGTGTGTGAGAGAGAGACAGAGTGAGACAGAAACAGTCTCTAACAGAGAGACAGAGAGAGAGCTACCAGTCCAGAAAGAGTCTGTGTCTGTGTGTCTGACATAGAGACCGAGTGAGACAGAAACAGTCTCTAACAGAGAGACAGAGAGAGAGCTGCCAGTCCAGAAAGAGTCTGTGCCTGTGTGTGCGAGAGAGACAGAGTGAAACAGAAACAGTCTATAACAGAGAGACAGAGAGAGAGCTACCAGTCCAGAAAGAGTCTGTGTCTGTGTGTCTGACATAGAGACCGAGTGAGACAGAAACAGTCTCTAACAGAGAGACAGAGACAGAGAGAGCTGCCAGTCCAGAAAGAGTCTGTGTCTGTGTGTGAGAGAGAGACAGAGTGAGACAGAAACAGTCTGTAACTGAGAGACAGAGAGAGAGCTGCCAGTCCAGAAAGAGTCTGTGTCTGTGTGTGAGAGAGAGACAGAGTGAGACAGAAACACTCTATTACAGAGAGACAGAGAGAGAGCTGCCAGTCCAGAAAGAGTCTGTGTCTGTGTGTGAGAGAGAGACAGAGTGAGACAGAAACAGTCTATAACTGAGCGACAGAGAGAGAGCTGCCAGTCCAGAAAGAGTCTGTGCCTGTGTGTGAGAGAGAGACAGAGTGAGACAGAAACAGTCTGTAACAGAGAGACAGAGAGAGAGCTGCCAGTCCAGAAAGAGTCTGTGTCTGTGTGTGTGAGAGAGACAGAGTGAGACAGAAACAGTCTATAACAGAGAGACAGAGAGAGAGCTGCCAGTCCAGAAAGAGTCTGTGTCTGTGTGTGAGAGAGAGACAGAGTGAGACAGAAATAGTCTGTAACAGAGAGACAGAGAGAGAGCTGCCAGTCCAGAAAGAGTCTGTGTCTGTGTGTGTGAGAGAGACAGAGTGAGACAGAAACAGTCTATAACAGAGAGACAGAGAGAGAGCTGCCAGTCCAGAAAGAGTCTGTGTCTGTGTGTGAGAGAGAGACAGAGTGAGACAGAAACAGTCTATAACAGAGCGACAGAGAGAGAGCTGCCAGTCCAGAAAGAGTCTGTGTCTGTGTGTGAGAGAGAGACAGAGTGAAACAGAAACAGTCTATAAAAGAGAGACAGAGAGAGAGCTGCCAGTCCAGAAAGAGACTGTGTCTGTGTGTGAGAGAGAGACAGAGTGAGACAGAAACAGTCTATAACAGAGAGACAGAGAGAGAGCTGCCAGTCCAGAAAGAGTCTGTGTCTGTGTGTGAGAGAGAGACAGAGTGAGACAGAAACAGTCTATAACAGAGAGACAGAGAGAGAGCTGCCAGTCCAGAAAGAGACTGTGTCTGTGTGTGAGAGAGAGACAGAGTGAGACAGAAACAGTCTATAACAGAGAGACAGAGAGAGAGCTGCCAGTCCAGAAAGAGTCTGTGTCTGTGTGTGAGAGAGAGTCAGAGTGAGACAGAAACAGTCTATTACAGATCGACAGAGATAGAGCTGCCAGTCCAGAAAGAGTCTGTGCCTGTGTGTGAGAGAGAGACAGAGTGAAACAGAAACAGTCTATTACAGATCGACAGAGAGAGAGCTGCCAGTCCAGAAAGAGTCTGTGTCTGTGTGTGAGAGAGAGACAGAGTGAGACAGAAACAGTCTATAACTGAGCGACAGAGAGAGAGCTGCCAGTCCAGAAAGAGTCTGGGCCTGTGTGTGAGCGAGAGACAGAGTGAGACAGAAACAGTCTGTAACAGAGCGACAGAGAGAGAGCTGCCAGTCCAGAAAGAGTCTGTGCCTGTGTGTGACAGAGAGACAGAGTGAGACAGAAACAGTCTATAACAGAGAGACAGAGAGAGAGCTGCCAGTCCAGAAAGAGTCTGTGTCTGTGTGTGAGAGAGAGACAGAGTGAGACAGAAACAGTCTATAACTGAGCGACAGAGAGAGAGCTGCCAGTCCAGAAAGAGTCTGGGCCTGTGTGTGAGCGAGAGACAGAGTGAGACAGAAACAGTCTGTAACAGAGCGACAGAGAGAGAGCTGCCAGTCCAGAAAGAGTCTGTGCCTGTGTGTGACAGAGAGACAGAGTGAGACAGAAACAGTCTATAACAGAGAGACAGAGAGAGAGCTGCCAGTCCAGAAAGAGTCTGTGCCTGTGTGTGAGAGAGAGACAGAGTGAGACAGAAACAGTCTGTAACAGAGAGGCAGAGAGAGAGCTGCCAGTCCAGAAAGAGTCTGTGCCTGTGTGTGTCTGACAGAGAGACAGAGTGAGACAGAAACAGTCTGTAACAGAGAGACAGAGAGAGAGCTGCCAGTCCAGAAATAGTCTGTGTCTGTGTGTGAGAGAGAGACAGAGTGAGACAGAAACAGTCTATTACAGATCGACAGAGAGAGAGCTGCCAGTCCAGAAAGAGTCATTGCCTGTGTGTGAGAGAGAGACAGAGTGAAACAGAAACAGTCTATAACTGAGCGACAGAGAGAGAGCTGCCAGTCCAGAAAGAGTCTGTGTCTGTGTGTGAGAGAGAGTCAGAGTGAGACAGAAACAGTCTATTACAGATCGACAGAGAGAGAGCTGCTAGTCCAGAAAGAGTCTGTGTCTGTGTGTGAGAGAGAGACAGAGTGAGACAGAAACAGTCTATTACAGATCGACAAAGAGAGAGCTGCCAGTCCAGAAAGAGTCTGTGCCTGTGTGTGAGAGAGAGACAGAGTGAGACAGAAACAGTATATTACAGATCGACAGAGAGAGAGCTGCAAGTCCAGAAAGAGTCTGTGTCTGTGTGTGAGAGAGAGACAGAGTGAGACAGAAACAGTCTATAACAGATCGACAGAGAGAGAGCTCCCAGTCCAGAAAGGGTCTGTGTCTGTGTGTCTGACATAGAGACTGAGTGAGACAGAAACAGTCTCTAACAGAGAGACAGAGAGAGAGCTGCCAGTCCAGAAAGAGTCTGTGCCTGTGTGTGAGAGAGACAGAGTGAGACAGAAACAGTCTGTAACTGAGACAGAGAGAGAGCTGCCAGTCCAGAAAGAGTCTGTGTCTGTGTGTGAGAGAGAGACAGAGTGAGACAGAAACAGTCTGTAACAGGGAGACAGAGAGAGAGCTGCCAGTCCAGAAAGAGTCTGTGTCTGTGTGTGAGAGAGAGACAGAGTGAGACAGAAACAGTCTGTAACTGAGCGACAGAGAGAGAGCTGCCAGTCCAGAAAGAGTCTGTGTCTGTGTGTGACAGAGAGACAGAGTGAGACAGAAACAGTCTGTAACAGGGAGACAGAGAGAGAGCTGCCAGTCCAGAAAAAGGCTGTGTCTGTGTGTGAGAGAGAGACAGAGTGAAACAGAAACAGTCTGTAACAGAGAGACAGAGAGAGAGCTGCCAGTCCAGAAAGAGTCTGTGTCTGTGTGTGAGAGAGTGACAGAGTGAGACAGAAACAGTCTATAACTGAGCGACAGAGAGAGAGCTGCCAGTCCAGAAAGAGTCTGTGCCTGTGTGTGAGCGAGAGACAGAGTGAGACAGAAACAGTCTATAACTGAGCGACAGAGAGAGAGCTGCCAGTCCAGAAATAGTCTGTGTCTGTATGTGAGAGAGAGACAGAGTGAGACAGAAACAGTCTGTAACAGAGAGACAGAGACAGAGAGAGCTGCCAGTCCAGAAAGAGTCTGTGTCTGTGTGTGAGAGAGAGACAGAGTGAGACAGAAACAGTCTATAACTGAGCGACAGAGAGAGAGCTGCCAGTCCAGAAAGGGTCTGTGCCTGTGTGTGAGAGAGAGACAGAGTGAGACAGAAACAGTCTGTAACAGAGAGACAGAGAGAGAGCTGCCAGTCCAGAAAGAGTCTGTGCCTGTGTGTGAGAGAGAGACAGAGTGAGACAGAAACAGTCTATAACTGAGCGACAGAGAGAGAGCTGCCAGTCCAGAAAGAGTCTGGGCCTGTGTGTGAGCGAGAGACAGAGTGAGACAGAAACAGTCTGTAACAGAGAGACAGAGAGAGAGCTGCCAGTCCAGAAAGAGTCTGTGTCTGTGTGTGAGAGAGAGACAGAGTGAGACAGAAACAGTCTATAACTGAGCGACAGAGAGAGAGCTGCCAGTCCAGAAAGAGTCTGTGCCTGTGTGTGAGAGAGAGACAGAGTGAGACAGAAACAGTCTGTAACTGAGAGACAGAGAGAGAGCTGCCAGTCCAGAAAGAGTCTGTGTCTGTGTGTGAGAGATAGACAGAGTGAGACAGAAACAGTCTGTAACTGAGAGACAGAGAGAGAGCTGCCAGTCCAGAAAGAGTCTGTGTCTGTGTGTGAGAGAGACAGAGTGAGACAGAAACAGTCTATAACAGAGAGACAGAGAGAGAGCTGCCAGTCCAGAAAGAGTCTGTGTCTGTGTGTGAGAGAGAGACAGAGTGAGACAGAAACAGTCTGTAACAGGGAGACAGAGAGAGAGCTGCCAGTCCAGAAAGAGTCTGTGCCTGTGTGTGAGAGAGAGACAGAGTGAGACAGAAACAGTCTGTAACAGAGAGGCAGAGAGAGAGCTGCCAGTCCAGAAAGAGTCTGTGCCTGTGTGTGTCTGACAGAGAGACAGAGTGAGACAGAAACAGTCTGTAACAGAGAGACAGAGAGAGAGCTGCCAGTCCAGAAATAGTCTGTGTCTGTGTGTGAGAGAGAGACAGAGTGAGACAGAAACAGTCTATTACAGATCGACAGAGAGAGAGCTGCCAGTCCAGAAAGAGTCATTGCCTGTGTGTGAGAGAGAGACAGAGTGAAACAGAAACAGTCTATAACTGAGCGACAGAGAGAGAGCTGCCAGTCCAGAAAGAGTCTGTGTCTGTGTGTGAGAGAGAGTCAGAGTGAGACAGAAACAGTCTATTACAGATCGACAGAGAGAGAGCTGCAAGTCCAGAAAGAGTCTGTGTCTGTGTGTGAGAGAGAGACAGAGTGAGACAGAAACAGTCTATTACAGATCGACAGAGAGAGAGCTGCCAGTCCAGAAAGAGTCTGTGCCTGTGTGTGAGAGAGAGACAGAGTGAGACAGAAACAGTATATTACAGATCGACAGAGAGAGAGCTGCAAGTCCAGAAAGAGTCTGTGTCTGTGTGTGAGAGAGAGACAGAGTGAGACAGAAACAGTCTATAACAGATCGACAGAGAGAGAGCTCCCAGTCCAGAAAGGGTCTGTGTCTGTGTGTCTGACATAGAGACTGAGTGAGACAGAAACAGTCTCTAACAGAGAGACAGAGAGAGAGCTGCCAGTCCAGAAAGAGTCTGTGCCTGTGTGTGAGAGAGACAGAGTGAGACAGAAACAGTCTGTAACTGAGACAGAGAGAGAGCTGCCAGTCCAGAAAGAGTCTGTGTCTGTGTGTGAGAGAGAGACAGAGTGAGACAGAAACAGTCTGTAACAGGGAGACAGAGAGAGAGCTGCCAGTCCAGAAAGAGTCTGTGTCTGTGTGTGAGAGAGAGACAGAGTGAGACAGAAACAGTCTGTAACTGAGCGACAGAGAGAGAGCTGCCAGTCCAGAAAGAGTCTGTGTCTGTGTGTGACAGAGAGACAGAGTGAGACAGAAACAGTCTGTAACAGGGAGACAGAGAGAGAGCTGCCAGTCCAGAAAAAGGCTGTGTCTGTGTGTGAGAGAGAGACAGAGTGAAACAGAAACAGTCTGTAACAGAGAGACAGAGAGAGAGCTGCCAGTCCAGAAAGAGTCTGTGTCTGTGTGTGAGAGAGTGACAGAGTGAGACAGAAACAGTCTATAACTGAGCGACAGAGAGAGAGCTGCCAGTCCAGAAAGAGTCTGTGCCTGTGTGTGAGCGAGAGACAGAGTGAGACAGAAACAGTCTATAACTGAGCGACAGAGAGAGAGCTGCCAGTCCAGAAAGAGTCTGTGTCTGTATGTGAGAGAGAGACAGAGTGAGACAGAAACAGTCTGTAACAGAGAGACAGAGACAGAGAGAGCTGCCAGTCCAGAAAGAGTCTGTGTCTGTGTGTGAGAGAGAGACAGAGTGAGACAGAAACAGTCTATAACTGAGCGACAGAGAGAGAGCTGCCAGTCCAGAAAGGGTCTGTGCCTGTGTGTGAGAGAGAGACAGAGTGAGACAGAAACAGTCTGTAACAGAGAGACAGAGAGAGAGCTGCCAGTCCAGAAAGAGTCTGTGCCTGTGTGTGAGAGAGAGACAGAGTGAGACAGAAACAGTCTATAACTGAGCGACAGAGAGAGAGCTGCCAGTCCAGAAAGAGTCTGGGCCTGTGTGTGAGCGAGAGACAGAGTGAGACAGAAACAGTCTGTAACAGAGAGACAGAGAGAGAGCTGCCAGTCCAGAAAGAGTCTGTGTCTGTGTGTGAGAGAGAGACAGAGTGAGACAGAAACAGTCTATAACTGAGCGACAGAGAGAGAGCTGCCAGTCCAGAAAGAGTCTGTGCCTGTGTGTGAGAGAGAGACAGAGTGAGACAGAAACAGTCTGTAACTGAGAGACAGAGAGAGAGCTGCCAGTCCAGAAAGAGTCTGTGTCTGTGTGTGAGAGAGAGACAGAGTGAGACAGAAACAGTCTGTAACTGAGAGACAGAGAGAGAGCTGCCAGTCCAGAAAGAGTCTGTGTCTGTGTGTGAGAGAGACAGAGTGAGACAGAAACAGTCTATAACAGAGAGACAGAGAGAGAGCTGCCAGTCCAGAAAGAGTCTGTGTCTGTGTGTGAGAGAGAGACAGAGTGAGACAGAAACAGTCTGTAACAGGGAGACAGAGAGAGAGCTGCCAGTCCAGAAAGAGTCTGTGCCTGTGTGTGAGAGAGAGACAGAGTGAGACAGAAACAGTCTGTAACAGAGAGACAGAGACAGAGAGAAAGCTGCCAGTCCAGAAAGAGTCTGTGTCTGTGTGTGAGAGAGAGACAGAGTGAGACAGAAACAGTCTATTACAGAGCGACAGAGTGAGAGCTGCCAGTCCAGAAAGAGTCTGTGTCTGTGTGTGACAGAGAGACAGAGTGAGACAGAAACAGTCTATTACAGAGCGACAGAGTGAGAGCTGCCAGTCCAGAAAGAGTCTGTGTCTGTGTGTGAGAGAGAGACAGAATGAGACAGAAACAGTCTGTAACAGAGAGACAGAGAGAGAGCTGCCAGTCCAGAAAGAGTCTGTGCCTGTGTGTGACAGAGAGACAGAGTGAGACAGAAACAGTCATTAACAGAGAGACAGAGAGAGAGCTGCCAGTCCAGAAAGAGTCTGTGCCTGTGTGTGACAGAGAGACAGAGTGAGACAGAAACAGTCATTAACAGAGCGACAGAGAGAGAGCTGCCAGTCCAGAAAGAGTCTGTGTCTGTGTGTGAGCGAGAGACAGAGTGAGACAGAAACAGTCTATTACAGAGAGACAGAGAGAGAGCTGCCAGTCCAGAAAGAGTCTGTGCCTGTGTGTGAGAGAGAGACAGAGTGAAACAGAAACAGTCTATTACAGAGCGACAGAGAGCTGCCAGTCCATAAAGATTCTGTGTCTGTGTGTGAGAGAGAGACAGAGTGAGACAGAAACAGTCTGTAACAGAGCGACAGAGAGAGAGCTGCCAGTCCAGAAAGAGTCTGTGTCTGTGTGTGAGAGAGAAACAGAGTGAGACAGAAACAGTCTGTAACAGAGAGACAGAGAGAGAGCTGCCAGTCCAGAAAGAGTCTGTGTCTGTGTGTGAGAGAGAGACAGAGTGAGACAGAAACAGTCTATAACAGAGAGACAGAGAGAGAGCTGCCAGTCCAGAAAGAGTCTGTGTCTGTGTGTGAGAGAGAGACAGAGTGAGACAGAAACAGTCTGTAACAGAGAGACAGAGAGAGAGCTGCCAGTCCAGAAAGAGTCTGTGCCTGTGTGTGAGAGAGAGACAGAGTGAGACAGAAACAGTCTGTAACTGAGAGACAGAGAGAGAGCTGCCAGTCCAGAAAGAGTCTGTGCCTGTGTGTGAGAGAGAGACAGAGTGAGACAGAAACAGTCTATAACTGAGCGACAGAGAGAGAGCTGCCAGTCCAGAAAGAGTCTGTGCCTGTGTGTGAGAGAGAGACAGAGTGAGACAGAAACAGTCTGTAACAGAGAGACAGAGAGAGAGCTCCCAGTCCAGAAAGAGTCTGTGCCTGTGTGTGAGAGAGAGACAGAGTGAGACAGAAACAGTCTATAACAGAGAGACAGAGAGAGAGCTGCCAGTCCAGAAAGAGTCATTGCCTGTGTGTGAGAGAGAGACAGAGTGAAACAGAAACAGTCTATAACTGAGCGACAGAGAGAGAGCTGCCAGTCCAGAAAGAGTCTGTGTCTGTGTGTGAGAGAGAGTCAGAGTGAGACAGAAACAGTCTATTACAGATCGACAGAGAGAGAGCTGCAAGTCCAGAAAGAGTCTGTGTCTGTGTGTGAGAGAGAGACAGAGTGAGACAGAAACAGTCTATTACAGATCGACAGAGAGAGAGCTGCCAGTCCAGAAAGAGTCTGTGCCTGTGTGTGAGAGAGAGACAGAGTGAGACAGAAACAGTCTATTACAGATCGACAGAGAGAGAGCTGCAAGTCCAGAAAGAGTCTGTGTCTCTGTGTGAGAGAGAGACAGAGTGAGACAGAAACAGTCTATAACAGATCGACAGAGAGAGAGCTCCAAGTCCAGAAAGGGTCTGTGTCTGTGTGTGTCTGACATAGAGACCGAGTGAGACAGAAACAGTCTCTAACAGAGAGACAGAGAGAGAGCTGCCAGTCCAGAAAGAGTCTGTGCCTGTGTGTGAGAGAGACAGAGTGAGACAGAAACAGTCTGTAACTGAGACAGAGAGAGAGATGCCAGTCCAGAAAGAGTCTGTGTCTGTGTGTGAGAGAGAGACAGAGTGAGACAGAAACAGTCTGTAACAGGGAGACAGAGAGAGAGCTGCCAGTCCAGAAAGAGTCTGTGTCTGTGTGTGAGAGAGAGACAGAGTGAGACAGAAGCAGTCTATAACAGAGCGACAGAGAGAGAGCTCCCAGTCCAGAAAGAGTCTGTGTCTGTGTGTGAGAGAGAGACAGAGTGAGACAGAAACAGTCTATAACAGAGCGACAGAGAGAGAGCTGCCAGTCCAGAAAGAGTCTGTGCCTGTGTGTGAGCGAGAGACAGAGTGAGACAGAAACAGTCTATAACAGAGAGACAGAGAGAGAGCTGCCAGACCAGAAAGAGTCTGTGCCTGTGTGTGTCTGACAGAGAGACAGAGTGAGACAGAAACAGTCTGTAACAGAGAGACAGAGACAGAGAGAGCTGCCAGTCCAGAAAGAGTCTGTGTCTGTGTGTGAGAGAGAGACAGAGTGAGACAGAAACAGTCTATAACTGAGCGACAGAGAGAGAGCTGCCAGTCCAGAAAGAGTCTGTGTCTGTATGTGAGAGAGAGACAGAGTGAGACAGAAACAGTCTGTAACAGAGAGACAGAGACAGAGAGAGCTGCCAGTCCAGAAAGAGTCTGTGTCTGTGTGTGAGAGAGAGACAGAGTGAGACAGAAACAGTCTGTAACAGAGAGACAGAGAGAGAGCTGCCAGTCCAGAAAGAGTCTGTGTCTGTATGTGAGAGAGAGACAGAGTGAGACAGAAACAGTCTGTAACAGAGAGACAGAGACAGAGAGAGCTGCCAGTCCAGAAAGAGTCTGTGTCTGTGTGTGAGAGAGAGACAGAGTGAGACAGAAACAGTCTGTAACAGAGAGACAGAGACAGAGCTGCCAGTCCAGAAAGAGTCTGTGCCTGTGTGTGAGAGAGAGACAGAGTGAGACAGAAACAGTCTGTAACAGGGAGACAGAGAGAGAGCTGCCAGTCCAGAAAGAGTCTGTGCCTGTGTGTGAGAGAGAGACAGAGTGAGACAGAAACAGTCTGTAACAGGGAGACAGAGAGAGAGCTGCCAGTCCAGAAAGAGTCTGTGCCTGTGTGTGAGAGAGAGACAGAGTGAGACAGAAACAGTCTGTAACAGAGAGACAGAGACAGAGCTGCCAGTCCAGAAAGAGTCTGTGCCTGTGTGTGAGAGAGAGACAGAGTGAGACAGAAACAGTCTGTAACAGGGAGACAGAGAGAGAGCTGCCAGTCCAGAAAGAGTCTGTGTCTGTGTGTGAGAGAGAGACAGAGTGAGACAGAAACAGTCTATTACAGAGAGACAGAGAGAGAGCTGCCAGTCCAGAAAGAGTCTGTGTCTGTGTGTGAGAGAGAGACAGAGTGAGACAGAAACAGTCTATAACAGAGCGACAGAGAGAGAGCTGCCAGTCCAGAAAGAGTCTGTGTCTGTGTGTGAGAGAGAGACAGAGTGAGACAGAAACAGTCTGTAACTGAGAGACAGAGAGAGAGCTGCCAGTCCAGAAAGAGTCTGTGTCTGTGTGTGAGAGAGAGACAGAGTGAGACAGAAACAGTATATAACTGAGCGACAGAGAGAGAGCTGCCAGTCCAGAAAGAGTCTGGGCCTGTGTGTGAGCGAGAGACAGAGTGAGACAGAAACAGTCTGTAACACAGAGACAGAGAGAGAGCTGCCAGTCCAGAAAGAGTCTGTGTCTGTGTGTGAGAGAGAGACAGAGTGAGACAGAAACAGTCTATAACTGAGACAGAGAGAGAGCTGCCAGTCCAGAAAGAGTCTGTGTCTGTGTGTGACAGAGACAGAGTGAGACAGAAACAGTCTGTAACAGAGCGACAGAGAGAGAGCTGCCAGTCCAGAAAGAGTCTGTGCCTGTGTGTGAGAGAGAGACAGAATGAGACAGAAACAGTCTATAACAGAGCGACAGAGAGAGAGCTGCCAGTCCAGAAAGAGTCTGTGCCTGTGTGTGAGAGAGAGACAGAGTGAGACAGAAACAGTCTATAACAGAGAGACAGAGACAGAGCTGCCAGTCCAGAAAGAGTCTGTGCCTGTGTGTGACAGAGAGACAGAGTGAGACAGAAACAGTCTATAACAGAGAGACAGAGAGAGAGCTGCCAGTCCAGAAAGAGTCTGTGTCTGTGTGTGACAGAGAGACAGAGTGAGACAGAAACAGTCTATAACAGAGAGACAGAGAGAGAGCTGCCAGTCCAGAAAGAGTCTGTGTCTGTGTGTGAGAGAGAGACAGAGTGAGACAGAAACAGTCTATAACAGAGAGACAGAGAGAGAGCTGCCAGTCCAGAAAGAGTCTGTGTCTGTGTGTGAGAGAGAGACAGAGTGAGACAGAAACAGTCTGTAACAGAGAGACAGAGAGAGAGCTGCCAGTCCAGAAAGAGTCTGGGCCTGTGTGTGAGAGAGAGACAGAGTGAGACAGAAACAGTCTATAACAGAGCGACAGAGAGAGAGCTGCCAGTCCAGAAAGAGTCTGTGCCTGTGTGTGACAGAGAGGCAGAGTGAGACAGAAACAGTCTGTGACAGAGCGACAGAGAGAGAGCTGCCAGTCCAGAAAGAGTCTGTGCCTGTGTGTGAGAGAGAGACAGAGTAAAACAGAAACAGTCTGTAACAGAGACAGAGAGAAAGCTACCAGTCCAGAAAGAGTCTGTGTCTGTGTGTGAGAGAGAGACAGAGTGAGACAGAAACAGTCTGTAACAGAGAGACAGAGAGAGAGCTGCCAGTCCAGAAAGAGTCTGTGTCTGTGTGTGAGAGAGAGACAGAGTGAGACAGAAACAGTCTGTAACAGAGAGACAGAGAGAGAGCTGCCAGTCCAGAAAGAGTCTGTGTCTGTGTGTGACAGAGAGACAGAGTGATACAGATACAGTCTATAACAGAGAGACAGAGAGAGAGAGCTGCCAGTCCAGAAAGAGTCTGTGTCTGTGTGTGAGAGAGAGACAGAGTGAGACAGAAACAGTCTATAACAGAGAGACAGAGAGAGAGCTGCCAGTCCAGAAAGAGTCTGTGCCTGTGTGTGAGAGAGAGACAGAGTGAGACAGAAACAGTCTATAACAGAGAGACAGAGAGAGAGCTGCCAGTCCAGAAAGAGTCTGTGTCTGTGTGTGAGAGAGAGACAGAGTGAGACAGAAACAGTCTATAACAGAGCGACAGAGAGAGAGCTGCCAGTCCAGAAAGAGTCTGTGTCTGTGTGTGAGAGAGAGACAGAGTGAGACAGAAACAGTCTATAACTGAGACAGAGAGAGAGCTGCCAGTCCAGAAAGAGTCTGTGCCTGTGTGTGAGAGAGAGACAGAGTGAGACAGAAACAGTCTGTAACAGAGAGACAGAGAGAGAGCTGCCAGTCCAGAAAGAGTCTGTGTCTGTGTGTGAGAGAGAGACAGAGTGAGACAGAAACAGTCTGTAACAGAGAGACAGAGAGAGAGCTGCCAGTCCAGAAAGAGTCTGTGTCTGTGTGTGAGAGAGACAGAGTGAGACAGAAACAGTCTATAACAGAGAGACAGAGAGAGAGCTGCCAGTCCAGAAAGAGTCTGTGTCTGTGTGTGAGAGAGAGACAGAGTGAGACAGAAACAGTCTGTAACAGAGACAGAGAGAGAGCTGCCAGTCCAGAAAGAGTCTGTGTCTGTGTGTGAGAGAGAGACAGAGTGAGACAGAAACAGTCTGTAACTGAGAGACAGAGAGAGAGCTGCCAGTCCAGAAAGAGTCTGTGTCTGTGTGTGAGAGAGTGACAGAGTGAGACAGAAACAGTCTATAACTGAGACAGAGAGAGAGCTGCCAGTCCAGAAAGAGTCTGTGCCTGTGTGTGAGAGAGAGACAGAGTGAGACAGAAACAGTCTGTAACAGAGAGACAGAGAGAGAGCTGCCAGTCCAGAAAGAGTCTGTGTCTGTGTGTGAGAGAGAGACAGAGTGAGACAGAAACAGTCTGTAACAGAGATAGAGAGAGAGCTCCCAGTCCAGAAAGGGTCTGTGCCTGTGTGTGACAGAGAGACAGAGTGAGACAGAAACAGTCTATAACAGAGAGACAGAGAGAGAGCTGCCGGTCCAGAAAGAGTCTGTGTCTGTGTGTGAGAGAGAGACAGAGTGAGACAGAAACAGTATATAACAGAGAGACAGAGAGAGAGCTGCCAGTCCAGAAAGAGTCTGTGCCTGTGTGTGACAGAGAGACAGAGTGAGACAGAAACAGTCTGTAACAGAGAGACAGAGAGAGAGCTGCCAGTCCAGAAAGAGTCTGTGCCTGTGTGTGACAGAGAGACAGAGTGAGACAGAAACAGTCATTAACAGAGAGACAGAGAGAGAGCTGCCAGTCCAGAAAGAGATGTCCCTGTGTGTGAGAGAGAGACAGAGTGAGACAGAAACAGTCTATAACAGAGCGACAGAGAGAGAGCTGCCAGTCCAGAAAGAGTCTGTGTCTGTGTGTGAGCGAGAGACAGAGTGAGACAGAAACAGTCTGTAACTGAGAGACAGAGAGAGAGCTGCCAGTCCAGAAAGAGTCTGTGCCTGTGTGTGAGAGAGAGACAGAGTGAGACAGAAACAGTCTATAACAGAGACAGAGAGAGAGCTGCCAGTCCAGAAAGAGTCTGTGTCTGTGTGTGAGAGAGAGACAGAATGAGACAGAAACAGTCTATTACAGAGCGACAGAGAGCTGCCAGTCCAGAAAGATTCTGTGTCTGTGTGTGAGAGAGAGACAGAGTGAGACAGAAACAGTCTGTAACAGAGACAGAGAGAGAGCTGCCAGTCCAGAAAGAGTCTGTGTCTGTGTGTGAGAGAGAGACAGAGTGAGACAGAAACAGTCTGTAACTGAGCGACAGAGAGAGAGCTCCCAGTCCAGAAAGAGTCTGTGTCTGTGTGTGAGAGAGAAACAGAGTGAGACAGAAACAGTCTGTAACAGAGAGACAGAGAGAGAGCTGCCAGTCCAGAAAGAGTCTGTGTCTGTGTGTGAGAGAGAAACAGAGTGAGACAGAAACAGTCTGTAACAGAGAGACAGAGAGAGAGCTGCCAGTCCAGAAAGAGTCTGTGTCTGTGTGTGAGAGAGAGACAGAGTGAGACAGAAACAGTCTATAACAGAGCGACAGAGAGAGAGCTCCCAGTCCAGAAAGAGGCTGTGCCTGTGTGTGAGAGAGAGACAGAGTGAGACAGAAACAGTCTGTAACAGAGACAGAGAGAGAGCTGCCAGTCCAGAAAGAGTCTGTGTCTGTGTGTGAGAGAGAGACAGAGTGAGACAGAAACAGTCTGTAACTGAGCGACAGAGAGAGAGCTGCCAGTCCAGAAAGAGTCTGTGTCTGTGTGTGAGAGAGAAACAGAGTGAGACAGAAACAGTCTGTAACAGAGAGACAGAGAGAGAGCTGCCAGTCCAGAAAGAGTCTGTGCCTGTGTGTGAGAGAGAGACAGAGTGAGACAGAAGCAGTCTATTACAGAGAGAGAGAGAGAGAGCTGCCAGTCCAGAAAGAGTCTGTGCCTGTGTGTGAGAGAGAGACAGAGTGAGACAGAAACAGTCTGTAACAGAGAGACAGAGAGAGAGCTGCCAGTCCAGAAAGAGTCTGTGGCTGTGTGTGACAGAGAGACAGAGTGAGACAGACACAGTCTGTAACAGAGAGACAGAGAGAGAGCTGCCAGTCCAGAAAGAGTCTGTGCCTGTGTGTGAGAGAGAGACAGAGTGAGACAGAAACAGTCTATAACAGAGCGACAGAGAGAGAGCTGCCAGTCCAGAAAGAGTCTGTGTCTGTGTGTGAGAGAGAGACAGAATGAGACAGAAACAGTCTATAACAGAGCGACAGAGAGAGAGCTGCCAGTCCAGAAAGAGTCTGTGCCTGTGTGTGAGAGAGAGACAGAGTGAGACAGAAACAGTCTGTAACTGAGAGACAGAGAGAGAGCTGCCAGTCCAGAAAGAGCCTGTGCCTGTGTGTGAGAGAGAGACAGAAACAGTCTGTAACAGAGCGACAGAGAGAGAGCTGCCAGTCCAGAAAGAGTCTGTGTCTGTGTGTGAGAGAGAGACAGAGTGAGACAGAAACAGTCTGCAACTGAGAGACAGAGAGAGATCAGCCAGTCCAGAAAGAGTCTGTGTCTGTGTGTGTGAGAGAGACAGAATGAGACAGAAACAGTCTATAACAGAGACAGAGAGAGAGCTGCCAGTCCAGAAAGAGTCTGTGCCTGTGTGTGAGAGAGAGACAGAGTGAGACAGAAACAGTCTATAACAGAGAGACAGAGAGAGAGCTGCCAGTCCAGAAAGAGTCTGTGTCTGTGTGTGAGAGAGAGACAGAGTGAGACAGAAACAGTCTATAACTGAGCGACAGAGAGAGAGCTGCCAGTCCAGAAAGAGTCTGTGTCTGTGTGTGAGAGAGAGACAGAGTGAGACAGAAACAGTCTATTACAGAGCGACAGAGAGAGAGCTGCCAGTCCAGAAAGAGTCTGTGTCTGTGTGTGACAGAGAGACAGAGTGAGACAGAAATAGTCTATAACAGAGCGACAGAGAGAGAGCTGCCAGTCCAGAAAGAGTCTGTGTCTGTGTGTGAGAGAGAGACAGAGTGAGACAGAAACAGTCTATAACAGAGAGACAGAGAGAGAGCTGCCAGTCCAGAAAGAGTCTGTGCCTGTGTGTGACAGAGAGACAGAGTGAGACAGAAACAGTCTATAACAGAGAGACAGAGAGAGAGCTGCCAGTCCAGAAAGAGTCTGTGTCTGTGTGTGAGAGAGAGACAGAGTGAGACAGAAACAGTCTGTAACAGAGAGACAGAGAGAGAGCTGCCAGTCCAGAAAGAGTCTGTGTCTGTGTGTGAGAGAGAGACAGAGTGAGACAGAAACAGTCTGTAACTGAGAGACAGAGAGAGAGCTGCCAGTCCAGAAAGAGTCTGTGTCTGTGTGTGAGAGAGAGACAGAGTGAGACAGAAACAGTCTATTACAGATCGACAGAGAGAGAGCTGCCAGTCCAGAAAGAGTCTGTGTCTGTGTGTGTGAGAGAGACAGAGTGAGACAGAAACAGTCTGTAACAGAGCGACAGAGTGAGAGCTGCCAGTCCAGAAAGAGTCGGTGTCTGTGTGTGAGAGAGAGACAGAGTGAGACAGAAACAGTCTGTAACAGAGAGACAGAGAGAGAGCTGCCAGTCCAGAAAGAGTCTGTGCCTGTGTGTGACAGAGAGACAGAGTGAGACAGAAACAGTCTATAACAGAGAGACAGAGAGAGAGCTGCCAGTCCAGAAAGAGTCTGTGTCTGTGTGTGAGAGAGAGACAGAGTGAGACAGAAACAGTCTGTAACAGAGAGACAGAGAGAGAGCTGCCAGTCCAGAAAGAGTCTGTGTCTGTGTGTGAGAGAGAGACAGAGTGAGACAGAAACAGTCTGTAACTGAGAGACAGAGAGAGAGCTGCCAGTCCAGAAAGAGTCTGTGTCTGTGTGTGAGAGAGAGACAGAGTGAAACAGAAACAGTCTATAACTGAGCGACAGAGAGAGAGCTGCCAGTCCAGAAAGAGTCTGTGTCTGTGTGTGAGAGAGAGTCAGAGTGAGACAGAAACAGTCTATTACAGATCGACAGAGAGAGAGCTGCAAGTCCAGAAAGAGTCTGTGTCTGTGTGTGAGAGAGAGACAGAGTGAGACAGAAACAGTCTATTACAGATCGACAGAGAGAGAGCTGCCAGTCCAGAAAGAGTCTGTGCCTGTGTGTGAGAGAGAGACAGAGTGAGACAGAAACAGTCTATTACAGATCGACAGAGAGAGAGCTGCAAGTCCAGAAAGAGTCTGTGTCTGTGTGTGAGAGAGAGACAGAGTGAGACAGAAACAGTCTATAACAGATCGACAGAGAGAGAGCTCCCAGTCCAGAAAGGGTCTGTGTCTGTGTGTCTGACATAGAGACCGAGTGAGACAGAAACAGTCTCTAACAGAGAGACAGAGAGAGAGCTGCCAGTCCAGAAAGAGTCTGTGCCTGTGTGTGAGAGAGAGACAGAGTGAGACAGAAACAGTCTATAACAGAGCGACAGAGAGAGAGCTGCCAGTCCAGAAAGAGTCTGTGCCTGTGTGTGAGAGAGAGACAGAGTGAGACAGAAACAGTCTGTAACTGAGACAGAGAGAGAGCTGCCAGTCCAGAAAGAGTCTGTGTCTGTGTGTGAGAGAGAGACAGAGTGAGACAGAAACAGTCTGTAACAGGGAGACAGAGAGAGAGCTGCCAGTCCAGAAAGAGTCTGTGTCTGTGTGTGAGAGAGAGACAGAGTGAAACAGAAACAGTCTGTAACAGAGAGACAGAGAGAGAGCTGCCAGTCCAGAAAGAGTCTGTGTCTGTGTGTGAGAGAGTGACAGAGTGAGACAGAAACAGTCTATAACTGAGCGACAGAGAGAGAGCTGCCAGTCCAGAAAGAGTCTGTGCCTGTGTGTGTCTGACAGAGAGACAGAGTGAGACAGAAACAGTCTATAACAGAGAGACAGAGAGAGAGCTGCCAGTCCAGAAAGAGTCTGTGCCTGTGTGTGTCTGACAGAGAGACAGAGTGAGACAGAAACAGTCTGTAACAGAGAGACAGAGACAGAGAGAGCTGCCAGTCCAGAAAGACTCTGTGTCTGTGTGTGAGAGAGACAGAGTGAAACAGAAACAGTCTATAACTGAGCGACAGAGAGAGAGCTGCCAGTCCAGAAAGAGTCTGTGTCTGTATGTGAGAGAGAGACAGAGTGAGACAGAAACAGTCTGTAACAGAGAGACAGAGACAGAGAGAGCTGCCAGTCCAGAAAGAGTCTGTGTCTGTGTGTGAGAGAGAGACAGAGTGAGACAGAAACAGTCTGTAACAGAGAGACAGAGAGAGAGCTGCCAGTCCAGAAAGAGTCTGTGTCTGTGTGTGAGAGAGAGACAGAGTGAGACAGAAACAGTCTATAACAGAGAGACAGAGAGAGAGCTGCCAGTCCAGAAAGAGTCTGTGTCTGTGTGTGAGCGAGAGACAGAGTGAGACAGAAACAGTCTATTACAGAGCGACAGAGAGAGAGCTGCCAGTCCAGAAAGAGTCTGTGTCTGTGTGTGAGAGAGAGACAGAGTGAGACAGAAACAGTCTATAACAGAGAGACAGAGAGAGAGCTGCCAGTCCAGAAAGAGTCTGTGCCTGTGTGTGAGAGAGAGACAGAGTGAAACAGAAACAGTCTATTACAGAGCGACAGAGAGCTGCCAGTCCAGAAAGATTCTGTGTCTGTGTGTGAGAGAGAGACAGAGTGAGACAGAAACAGTCTGTAACAGAGCGACAGAGAGAGAGCTGCCAGTCCAGAAAGAGTCTGTGTCTGTGTGTGAGAGAGAAACAGAGTGAGACAGAAACAGTCTGTAACAGAGAGACAGAGAGAGAGCTGCCAGTCCAGAAATAGTTTGTGTCTGTGTGTGAGAGAGAGACAGAGTGAGACAGAAACAGTCTATAACAGAGAGACAGAGAGAGAGCTGCCAGTCCAGAAAGAGTCTGTGTCTGTGTGTGAGAGAGAGACAGAGTGAGACATAAACAGTCTGTAACAGAGAGACAGAGAGAGAGCTGCCAGTCCAGAAAGAGTCTGTGTCTGTGTGTCTGACAGAGAGACAGAGTGAGACAGAAACAGTCTGTAACAGAGAGACAGAGAGAGAGCTGCCAGTCCAGAAAGAGTCTGTGCCTGTGTGTGAGAGAGAGACAGAGTGAGACAGAAACAGTCTATAACAGAGAGACAGAGAGAGAGCTGCCAGTCCAGAAAGAGTCATTGCCTGTGTGTGAGAGAGAGACAGAGTGAAACAGAAACAGTCTATAACTGAGCGACAGAGAGAGAGCTGCCAGTCCAGAAAGAGTCTGTGTCTGTGTGTGAGAGAGAGTCAGAGTGAGACAGAAACAGTCTATTACAGATCGACAGAGAGAGAGCTGCAAGTCCAGAAAGAGTCTGTGTCTGTGTGTGAGAGAGAGACAGAGTGAGACAGAAACAGTCTATTACAGATCGACAGAGAGAGAGCTGCCAGTCCAGAAAGAGTCTGTGCCTGTGTGTGAGAGAGAGACAGAGTGAAACAGAAACAGTCTGTAACAGAGAGACAGAGAGAGAGCTGCCAGTCCAGAAAGAGTCTGTGTCTGTGTGTGAGAGAGTGACAGAGTGAGACAGAAACAGTCTATAACTGAGCGACAGAGAGAGAGCTGCCAGTCCAGAAAGAGTCTGTGCCTGTGTGTGTCTGACAGAGAGACAGAGTGAGACAGAAACAGTCTATAACAGAGAGACAGAGAGAGAGCTGCCAGTCCAGAAAGAGTCTGTGCCTGTGTGTGTCTGACAGAGAGACAGAGTGAGACAGAAACAGTCTGTAACAGAGAGACAGAGACAGAGAGAGCTGCCAGTCCAGAAAGACTCTGTGTCTGTGTGTGAGAGAGACAGAGTGAAACAGAAACAGTCTATAACTGAGCGACAGAGAGAGAGCTGCCAGTCCAGAAAGAGTCTGTGTCTGTATGTGAGAGAGAGACAGAGTGAGACAGAAACAGTCTGTAACAGAGAGACAGAGACAGAGAGAGCTGCCAGTCCAGAAAGAGTCTGTGTCTGTGTGTGAGAGAGAGACAGAGTGAGACAGAAACAGTCTGTAACAGAGAGACAGAGAGAGAGCTGCCAGTCCAGAAAGAGTCTGTGTCTGTGTGTGAGAGAGAGACAGAGTGAGACAGAAACAGTCTATAACAGAGAGACAGAGAGAGAGCTGCCAGTCCAGAAAGAGTCTGTGTCTGTGTGTGAGCGAGAGACAGAGTGAGACAGAAACAGTCTATTACAGAGCGACAGAGAGAGAGCTGCCAGTCCAGAAAGAGTCTGTGTCTGTGTGTGAGAGAGAGACAGAGTGAGACAGAAACAGTCTATAACAGAGAGACAGAGAGAGAGCTGCCAGTCCAGAAAGAGTCTGTGCCTGTGTGTGAGAGAGAGACAGAGTGAAACAGAAACAGTCTATTACAGAGCGACAGAGAGCTGCCAGTCCAGAAAGATTCTGTGTCTGTGTGTGAGAGAGAGACAGAGTGAGACAGAAACAGTCTGTAACAGAGCGACAGAGAGAGAGCTGCCAGTCCAGAAAGAGTCTGTGTCTGTGTGTGAGAGAGAAACAGAGTGAGACAGAAACAGTCTGTAACAGAGAGACAGAGAGAGAGCTGCCAGTCCAGAAATAGTTTGTGTCTGTGTGTGAGAGAGAGACAGAGTGAGACAGAAACAGTCTATAACAGAGAGACAGAGAGAGAGCTGCCAGTCCAGAAAGAGTCTGTGTCTGTGTGTGAGAGAGAGACAGAGTGAGACAGAAACAGTCTGTAACAGAGAGACAGAGAGAGAGCTGCCAGTCCAGAAAGAGTCTGTGTCTGTGTGTCTGACAGAGAGACAGAGTGAGACAGAAACAGTCTGTAACAGAGAGACAGAGAGAGAGCTGCCAGTCCAGAAAGAGTCTGTGCCTGTGTGTGAGAGAGAGACAGAGTGAGACAGAAACAGTCTATAACAGAGAGACAGAGAGAGAGCTGCCAGTCCAGAAAGAGTCATTGCCTGTGTGTGAGAGAGAGACAGAGTGAAACAGAAACAGTCTATAACTGAGCGACAGAGAGAGAGCTGCCAGTCCAGAAAGAGTCTGTGTCTGTGTGTGAGAGAGAGTCAGAGTGAGACAGAAACAGTCTATTACAGATCGACAGAGAGAGAGCTGCAAGTCCAGAAAGAGTCTGTGTCTGTGTGTGAGAGAGAGAGAGACAGAGTGAGACAGAAACAGTCTATTACAGATCGACAGAGAGAGAGCTGCCAGTCCAGAAAGAGTCTGTGCCTGTGTGTGAGAGAGAGACAGAGTGAGACAGAAACAGTCTATTACAGATCGTCAGAGAGAGAGCTGCAAGTCCAGAAAGAGTCTGTGTCTCTGTGTGAGAGAGAGACAGAGTGAGACAGAAACAGTCTATAACAGATCGACAGAGAGAGAGCTCCCAGTCCAGAAAGGGTCTGTGTCTGTGTGTCTGACATAGAGACCGAGTGAGACAGAAACAGTCTCTAACAGAGAGACAGAGAGAGAGCTGCCAGTCCAGAAAGAGTCTGTGCCTGTGTGTGAGAGAGACAGAGTGAGACAGAAACAGTCTGTAACTGAGACAGAGAGAGAGCTGCCAGTCCAGAAAGAGTCTGTGTCTGTGTGTGAGAGAGAGACAGAGTGAGACAGAAACAGTCTGTAACAGGGAGACAGAGAGAGAGCTGCCAGTCCAGAAAGAGTCTGTGTCTGTGTGTGAGAGAGAGACAGAGTGAAACAGAAAGAGTCTGTAACAGAGAGACAGAGAGAGAGCTGCCAGTCCAGAAAGAGTCTGTGTCTGTGTGTGAGAGAGAGACAGAGTGAGACAGAAACAGTCTATAACAGAGCGACAGAGAGAGAGCTGCCAGTCCAGAAAGAGTCTGTGCCTGTGTGTGAGCGAGAGACAGAGTGAGACAGAAACAGTCTATAACAGAGAGACAGAGAGAGAGCTGCCAGTCCAGAAAGAGTCTGTGCCTGTGTGTGTCTGACAGAGAGACAGAGTGAGACAGAAACAGTCTGTAACAGAGAGACAGAGACAGAGAGAGCTGCCAGTCCAGAAAGAGTCTGTGTCTGTGTGTGAGAGAGAGACAGAGTGAGACAGAAACAGTCTGTAACAGAGAGACAGAGAGAGAGCTGCCAGTCCAGAAAGAGTCTGTGTCTGTATGTGAGAGAGAGACAGAGTGAGACAGAAACAGTCTGTAACAGAGAGACAGAGACAGAGAGAGCTGCCAGTCCAGAAAGAGTCTGTGCCTGTGTGTGAGAGAGAGACAGAGTGAGGCAGAAACAGTCTATAACTGAGCGACAGAGAGAGAGCTGCCAGTCCAGAAAGAGTCTGGGCCTGTGTGTGAGCGAGAGACAGAGTGAGACAGAAACAGTCTGTAACAGAGAGACAGAGAGAGAGCTGCCAGTCCAGAAAGAGTCTGTGTCTGTGTGTGACAGAGAGACAGAGTGATACAGAAACAGTCTATAACAGAGAGACAGAGAGAGAGCTGCCAGTCCAGAAAGAGTCTGTGTCTGTGTGTGAGAGAGAGACAGAGTGAGACAGAAACAGTCTATAACTGAGCGACAGAGAGAGAGCTGCCAGTCCAGAAAGGGTCTGTGTCTGTGTGTGAGAGAGAGACAGAGTGAGACAGAAACAGTCTGTAACAGAGAGACAGAGAGAGAGCTGCCAGTCCAGAAAGAGTCTGTGTCTGTGTGTGAGAGAGAGACAGAGTGAGACAGAAACAGTCTATAACTGAGCGACAGAGAGAGAGCTGCCAGTCCAGAAAGAGTCTGGGCCTGTGTGTGACAGAGAGACAGAGTGAGACAGAAACAGTCTGTAACAGAGCGACAGAGAGAGAGCTGCCAGTCCAGAAAGAGTCTGTGCCTGTGTGTGAGAGAGAGACAGAGTGAGACAGAAACAGTCTGTAACAGAGACAGAGAGAGAGCTACCAGTCCAGAAAGAGTCTGTGTCTGTGTGTGAGAGAGAGACAGAGTGAGACAGAAACAGTCTATAACAGAGAGACAGAGAGAGAGCTGCCAGTCCAGAAAGAGTCTGTGCCTGTGTGTGAGAGAGAGACAGAGTGAGACAGAAACAGTCTGTAACAGAGAGACAGAGAGAGAGCTGCCAGTCCAGAAAGAGTCTGTGTCTGTGTGTGAGAGAGAGACAGAGTGAGACAGAAACAGTCTGTAACAGAGAGACAGAGAGAGAGCTGCCAGTCCAGAAAGAGTCTGTGCCTGTGTGTGACAGAGAGACAGAGTGAGACAGAAACAGTCTGTAACAGAGAGACAGAGAGAGAGCTGCCAGTCCAGAAAGAGTCTGTGGCTGTGTGTGACAGAGAGACCGAGTGAGACAGAAACAGTCTGTAACAGAGAGACAGAGAGAGAGCTGCCAGTCCAGAAAGAGTCTGTGTCTGTGTGTGAGAGAGAGACAGAGTGAGACAGAAACAGTCTATAACAGAGAGACAGAGAGAGAGCTGCCAGTCCAGAAAGAGTCTGTGTCTGTGTGTGAGAGAGAGACAGAGTGAGACAGAAACAGTCTATAACAGAGAGACAGAGAGAGAGCTGCCAGTCCAGAAAGAGTCTGTGCCTGTGTGTGAGAGAGAGACAGAGTGAGACAGAAACAGTCTATAACTGAGCGACAGAGAGAGAGCTGCCAGTCCAGAAAGAGTCTGTGTCTGTGTGTGAGAGAGAGACAGAGTGAGACAGAAACAGTCTGTAACTGAGCGACAGAGAGAGAGCTGCCAGTCCAGAAAGAGTCTGTGTCTGTGTGTGAGAGAGAGACAGAGTGAGACAGAAACAGTCTGTAACTGAGAGACAGAGAGAGAGCTGCCAGTCCAGAAAGAGTCTGTGCCTGTGTGTGACAGAGAGACAGAGTGAGACAGAAACAGTATATAACAGAGAGACAGAGAGAGAGCTGCCAGTCCAGAAAGGGTCTGTGCCTGTGTGTGACAGAGAGACAGAGTGAGACAGAAACAGTATATAACAGAGAGACAGAGAGAGAGCTGCGAGTCCAGAAAGAGTCTGTGCCTGTGTGTGACAGAGAGACAGAGTGAGACAGAAACAGTCTGTAACAGAGAGACAGAGAGAGAGCTGCCAGTCCAGAAAGAGTCTGTGCCTGTGTGTGACAGAGAGACAGAGTGAGACAGAAACAGTCATTAACAGAGAGACAGAGAGAGAGCTGCCAGTCCAGAAAGAGTCTGTGCCTGTGTGTGACAGAGAGACAGAGTGAGACAGAAACAGTCATTAACAGAGAGACAGAGAGAGAGCTGCCAGTCCAGAAAGAGATGTCCCTGTGTGTGAGAGAGAGACAGAGTGAGACAGAAACAGTCTATAACAGAGAGACAGAGAGAGAGCTGCCAGTCCAGAAAGAGTCTGTGTCTGTGTGTGAGAGAGAGACAGAGTGAGACAGAAACAGTCTATAACAGAGCGACAGAGAGAGAGCTGCCAGTCCAGAAAGAGCCTGTGCCTGTGTGTGAGAGAGAGACAGAGTGAGACAGAAACAGTCTATAACAGAGCGACAGAGAGAGAGCTGCCAGTCCAGAAAGAGTCTGTGCCTGTGTGTGAGAGAGAGACAGAGTGAGACAGAAACAGTCTATAACAGAGAGACAGAGAGAGAGCTGCCAGTCCAGAAAGATTCTGTGTCTGTGTGTGAGAGAGAGACAGAGTGAGACAGAAACAGTCTGTAACAGAGCGACAGAGAGAGAGCTGCCAGTCCAGAAAGAGTCTGTGTCTGTGTGTGAGAGAGAAACAGAGTGAGACAGAAACAGTCTGTAACAGAGAGACAGAGAGAGAGCTGCCAGTCCAGAAAGAGTCTGTGTCTGTGTGTGAGAGAGAGACAGAGTGAGACAGAAACAGTCTGTAACAGAGAGACAGAGAGAGAGCTGCCAGTCCAGAAAGAGTCTGTGCCTGTGTGTGAGAGAGAGACAGAGTGAGACAGAAACAGTCTATTACAGAGAGACAGAGAGAGAGCTGCCAGTCCAGAAAGAGTCTGTGGCTGTGTGCGAGCGAGAGACAGAGTGACACAGAAACAGTCTGTAACAGAGAGACAGAGAGAGATCTGCCAGTCCAGAAAGAGTCTGTGTCTGTGTGTGACAGAGAGACAGAGTGAGACAGACACAGTCTGTAACAGAGAGACAGAGAGAGAGCTGCCAGTCCAGAAAGAGTCTGTGCCTGTGTGTGAGAGAGAGACAGAGTGAGACAGAAACAGTCTATAACAGAGCGACAGAGAGAGAGCTGCCAGTCCTGAAAGGGTCTGTGTCTGTGTGTGAGAGAGAGACAGAATGAGACAGAAACAGTCTATAACAGAGCGACAGAGAGAGCTGCCAGTCCAGAAAGAGTCTGTGCCTGTGTGTGAGAGAGAGACAGAGTGAGACAGAAACAGTCTGTAACAGAGAGACAGAGAGAGAGCTGCCAGTCCAGAAAGAGTCTGTGCCTGTGTGTGAGAGAGAGACAGAGTGAGACAGAAACAGTCTATTACAGAGAGACAGAGAGAGAGCTGCAAGTCCAGAAAGAGTCTGTGGCTGTGTGCGAGCGAGAGACAGAGTGAGACAGAAACAGTCTGTAACAGAGAGACAGAGAGAGAGCTGCCAGTCCAGAAAGAGTCTGTGTCTGTGTGTGACAGAGAGACAGAGTGAGACAGAAACAGTCTGTAACAGAGAGACAGAGAGAGAGCTGCCAGTCCAGAAAGAGTCTGTGTCTGTGTGTGACAGAGAGACAGAGTGAGACAGACACAGTCTGTAACAGAGAGACAGAGAGAGAGCTGCCAGTCCAGAAAGAGTCTGTGCCTGTGTGTGAGAGAGAGACAGAGTGAGACAGAAACAGTCTATAACAGAGCGACAGAGAGAGAGCTGCCAGTCCAGAAAGAGTCTGTGTCTGTGTGTGAGAGAGAGACAGAGTGAGACAGAAACAGTCTGTAACAGAGAGACAGAGAGAGAGCTGCCAGTCCAGAAAGAGTCTGTGTCTGTGTGTGACAGAGAGACAGAATGAGACAGAAACAGTCTATAACAGAGCGACAGAGAGAGAGCTGCCAGTCCAGAAAGAGTCTGTGCCTGTGTGTGAGAGAGAGACAGAGTGAGACAGAAACAGTCTGTAACTGAGAGACAGAGAGAGAGCTGCCAGTCCAGAAAGAGCCTGTGCCTGTGTCTGACAGAGAGACAGAATGAGACAGAAACAGTCTATAACAGAGCGACAGAGAGAGAGCTGCCAGTCCAGAAAGAGTCTGTGCCTGTGTGTGACAGAGAGACAGAGTGAGACAGAAACAGTCTATAACAGAGACAGAGAGAGAGCTGCCAGTCCAGAAAGAGTCTGTGTCTGTATGTGAGAGAGAGACAGAGTGAGACAGAAACAGTCTGTAACTGAGACAGAGAGAGAGCTGCCAGTCCAGAAAGAGTCTGTGTCTGTGTGTGACAGAGAGACAGAGTGAGACAGAAACAGTCTATAACAGAGACAGAGAGAGAGCTGCCAGTCCAGAAAGAGTCTGTGTCTGTGTGTGAGAGAGAGAGACAGAGTGAGACAGAAACAGTCTATAACTGAGCGACTGAGAGAGAGCTGCCAGTCCAGAAAGAGTCTGTCTGTGTGTCTGACAGAGAGACAGAGTGAGACAGAAACAGTCTATAACAGAGACAGAGAGAGAGCTGCCAGTCCAGAAAGAGTCTGTGTCTGTGTGTGAGAGAGAGACAGAGTGAGACAGAAACAGTCTATAACTGAGCGACAGAGAGGGAGCTGCCAGTCCAGAAAGAGTCTGTGTCTGTGTGTGAGAGAGAGACAGAGTGAGACAGAAACAGTCTATAACAGATCGACAGAGAGATAGCTGCCAGTCCAGAAAGAGTCTGTGTCTGTGTGTCTGACATAGAGACCGAGTGAGACAGAAACAGTCTATAACAGAGCGACAGAGAGAGAGCTGCCAGTCCAGAAAGAGTCTGTGTCTGTGTGTGAGAGAGAGACAGAGTGAGACAGAAACAGTCTGTAACAGAGCGACAGAGAGAGAGCTGCCAGTCCAGAAAGAGTCTGTGTCTGTGTGTGAGAGAGAGACAGAGTGAGACAGAAACAGTCTATAACTGAGCGACAGAGAGAGAGCTGCCAGTCCAGAAAGAGTCTGTGTCTGTGTGTGAGAGAGAGACAGAGTGAGACAGAAACAGTCTATAACTGAGAGACAGAGACAGAGAGAGCTGCCAGTCCAGAAAGAGTCTGTGTCTGTGTGTCTGACATAGAGACCGAGTGAGACAGAAACAGTCTGTAACTGAGAGACAGAGAGAGAGCTGCCAGTCCAGAAAGAGTCTGTGTCTGTGTGTGAGAGAGAGACAGAGTGAGACAGAAACAGTCTGTAACAGAGAGACAGAGAGAGAGCTGCCAGTCCAGAAAGAGTCTGTGTCTGTGTGTGAGAGAGAGACAGAGTGAGACAGAAACAGTCTGTAACAGAGACAGAGAGAGAGCTGCCAGTCCAGAAAGAGGCTGTGCCTGTGTGTGAGAGAGAGACAGAGTGAGACAGAAACAGTCTATAACTGAGAGACAGAGAGAGAGCTGCCAGTCCAGAAAGAGTCTGTGTCTGTGTGTGAGAGAGAGACAGAGTGAGACAGAAACAGTCTGTAACAGAGAGACAGAGAGAGAGCTGCCAGTCCAGAAAGAGTCTGTGTCTGTGTGTGAGAGAGAGACAGAGTGAGACAGAAACAGTCTATTACAGATCGACAGAGAGAGAGCTACCAGTCCAGAAAGAGTCTGTGCCTGTGTGTGAGAGAGAGACAGAGTGAGACAGAAACAGTCTGTAACAGAGACAGAGAGAGAGCTGCCAGTCCAGAAAAAGTCTGTGCCTGTGTGTGAGAGAGAGACAGAGTGAGACAGAAACAGTCTGTAACTGAGCGACAGAGAGAGAGCTGCCAGTCCAGAAAGAGTCTGTGTCTGTGTGTGAGAGAGAGACAGAGTGAGACAGAAACAGTCTATTACAGATCGACAGAGAGAGAGCTGCCAGTCCAGAAAGAGTCTGTGCCTGTGTGTGACAGAGAGACAGAGTGAGACAGAAACAGTCTGTAACTGAGCGACAGAGAGAGAGCTGCCAGTCCAGAAAGAGTCTGTGTCTGTGTGTGGGAGAGAGACAGAATGAGACAGAAACAGTCTATAACAGAGCGACAGAGAGAGAGCTCCCAGTCCAGAAAGGGTCTGTGTCTGTGTGTGAGAGAGAGACAGAGTGAGACAGAAACAGTCTATAACAGAGAGACAGAGAGAGAGCTGCCAGTCCAGAAAGAGTCTGTGTCTGTGTGTGACAGAGAGACCGAGTGAGACAGAAACAGTCTCTAACAGAGAGACAGAGAGAGAGCTGCCAGTCCAGAAAGAGTCTGTGTCTGTGTGTGAGAGAGAGACAGAGTGAGACAGAAACAGTCTATAACAGAGAGACAGAGAGAGAGCTGCCAGTCCAGAAAGAGTCTGTGTCTGTGTGTGACAGAGAGACCGAGTGAGACAGAAACAGTCTGTAACAGAGAGACAGAGAGAGAGCTGCCAGTCCAGAAAGAGTCTGTGTCTGTGTGTGAGAGAGAGACAGAATGAGACAGAAACAGTCTATAACAGAGAGACAGAGAGAGAGCTGCCAGTCCAGAAAGAGTCTGTGTCTGTGTGTGAGAGAGAGACAGAGTGAGACAGAAACAGTCTGTAACTGAGAGACAGAGAGAGAGCTGCCAGTCCAGAAAGAGTCTGTGTCTGTGTGTGAGAGAGAGAGAGAGTGAGACAGAAACAGTCTATAACAGAGAGACAGTGAGAGAGCTGCCAGTCCAGAAAGAGTCTGTGCCTGTGTGTGAGAGAGAGACAGAGTGAGACAGAAACAGTCTATAACAGAGAGACAGAGAGAGAGCTGCCAGTCCAGAAAGAGTCTGTGCCTGTGTGTGAGAGAGAGACAGAGTGAGACAGAAACAGTATATAACAGAGCGACAGAGAGAGAGCTGCCAGTCCAGAAAGGGTCTGTGTCTGTGTGTGACAGAGAGACCGAGTGAGACAGAAACAGTCTATAACTGAGAGACAGAGAGAGAGCTGCCAGTCCAGAAAGAGTCTGTGTCTGTGTGTGACAGAGAGACAGAGTGAGACAGAAACAGTCTATAACAGAGAGACAGAGAGAGAGCTGCCAGTCCAGAAAGAGTCTGTGTCTGAGTGTGTCTGACAGAGAGACAGAGTGAGACCGAAACAGTCTGTAACAGAGCGACAGAGAGAGAGCTGCCAGTCCAGAAAGAGTCTGTGTCTGTGTGTGAGAGAGAGACAGAGTGAGACAGAAACAGTCTGTAACAGAGAGACAGAGAGAGAGCTGACAGTCCAGAAAGAGTCCGTGCCTGTGTGTGAGAGAGAGACAGAGTGAGACAGAAACAGTCTATAACAGAGCGACAGAGAGAGAGCTGCCAGTCCAGAAAGAGTCTGTGTCTGTGTGTGAGAGAGAGACAGAGTGAGACAGAAACAGTCTATAACTGAGACAGAGAGAGAGCTGCCAGTCCAGAAAGAGTCTGTGTCTGTGTGTGAGAGAGAGACAGAGTGAGACAGAAACAGTCTATAACAGAGAGACAGAGAGAGAGCTGCCAGTCCAGAAAGAGTCTGTGTCTGTGTGTGACAGAGAGACAGAGTGAGACAGAAACAGTCTATAACAGAGCGACAGAGAGAGAGCTGCCAGTCCAGAAAGAGTCTGTGTCTGTGTGTGAGAGAGAGACAGAGTGAGACAGAAACAGTCTATAACAGAGCGACAGAGAGAGAGCTGCCAGTCCAGAAAGAGTCTGTGTCTGTGTGAGAGAGAGAGACAGAGTGAGACAGAAACAGTCTGTAACTGAGAGACAGAGACAGAGAGAGCTGCCAGTCCAGAAAGAGTCTGTGTCTGTGTGAGAGAGAGAGACAGAGTGAGACAGAAACAGTCTGTAACTGAGCAACAGAGAGAGAGCTGCCAGTCCAGAAAGAGTCTGTGTCTGTGTGTGAGAGAGAGACAGAATGAGACAGAAACAGTCTATAACAGAGCGACAGAGAGAGAGCTGCCAGTCCAGAAAGAGTCTGTGTCTGTGTGTGAGAGAGAGACAGAGTGAGACAGAAACAGTCTGTAACAGAGAGACAGAGAGAGAGCTGCCAGTCCAGAAAGAGTCTGTGTGTGAGAGAGAGACAGAGTGAGACAGAAACAGTCTGTAACAGAGAGACAGAGAGAGAGCTGCCAGTCCAGAAAGAGTCCGTGCCTGTGTGTGAGAGAGAGACAGAGTGAGACAGAAACAGTCTATAACAGAGCGACAGAGAGAGAGCTGCCAGTCCAGAAAGAGTCTGTGTCTGTGTGTGAGAGAGAGACAGAGTGAGACAGAAACAGTCTATAACTGAGACAGAGAGAGAGCTGCCAGTCCAGAAAGAGTCTGTGTCTGTGTGTGAGAGAGAGACAGAGTGAGACAGAAACAGTCTATAACAGAGAGACAGAGAGAGAGCTGCCAGTCCAGAAAGAGTCTGTGTCTGTGTGTGACAGAGAGACAGAGTGAGACAGAAACAGTCTATAACAGAGCGACAGAGAGAGAGCTGCCAGTCCAGAAAGAGTCTGTGTCTGTGTGTGAGAGAGAGACAGAGTGAGACAGAAACAGTCTATAACAGAGCGACAGAGAGAGAGCTGCCAGTCCAGAAAGAGTCTGTGTCTGTGTGAGAGAGAGAGACAGAGTGAGACAGAAACAGTCTGTAACTGAGAGACAGAGACAGAGAGAGCTGCCAGTCCAGAAAGAGTCTGTGTCTGTGTGAGAGAGAGAGACAGAGTGAGACAGAAACAGTCTGTAACTGAGCAACATAGAGAGAGCTGCCAGTCCAGAAAGAGTCTGTGTCTGTGTGTGAGAGAGAGACAGAATGAGACAGAAACAGTCTATAACAGAGCGACAGAGAGAGAGCTGCCAGTCCAGAAAGAGTCTGTGTCTGTGTGTGAGAGAGAGACAGAGTGAGACAGAAACAGTCTGTAACAGAGAGACAGAGAGAGAGCTGCCAGTCCAGAAAGAGTCTGTGTGTGAGAGAGAGACAGAGTGAGACAGAAACAGTCTGTAACAGAGAGACAGAGAGAGAGCTGCCAGTCCAGAAAGAGTCTGTGTCTGTGTGTGAGAGAGAGACAGAGTGAGACAGAAACAGTCTGTAACAGAGACAGAGAGAGAGCTGCCAGTCCAGAAAGAGTCTGTGTCTGTGTGTGTCTGACAGAGAGACAGAGTGAGACAGAAACAGTCTGTAACAGAGACAGAGAGAGAGCTGCCAGTCCAGAAAGAGTCTGTGCCTGTGTGTGAGAGAGAGACAGAGTGAGACAGAAACAGTCTGTAACAGAGACAGAGAGAGAGCTGCCAGTCCAGAAAGAGTCTGTGTCTGTGTGTGAGAGAGAGACAGAGTGAGACAGAAACAGTCTGTAACAGAGAGACAGAGAGAGAGCTGCCAGTCCAGAAAGAGTCTGTGTCTGTGTGTGACAGAGAGACAGAGTGAGACAGAAACAGTCTGTAACAGAGAGACAGAGAGAGAGCTGCCAGTCCAGAAAGAGTCTGTGTCTGTGTGTGACAGAGAGACAGAGTGAGACAGAAACAGTCTATTACAGAGCGACAGAGAGAGAGCTGCCAGTCCAGAAAGAGTCTGTGCCTGTGTGTGAGAGAGAGACAGAGTGAGACAGAAACAGTCTGTAACAGAGACAGAGAGAGAGCTGCCAGTCCAGAAAGAGTCTGTGTCTGTGTGTGACAGAGAGACAGAGTGAGACAGAAACAGTCTGTAACAGAGAGACAGAGAGAGAGCTGCCAGTCCAGAAAGAGTCTGTGTCTGTGTGTGACAGAGAGACAGAGTGAGACAGAAACAGTCTGTAACAGAGAGACAGAGAGAGAGCTGCCAGTCCAGAAAGAGTCTGTGCCTGTGTGTGACAGAGAGACAGAGTGAGACAGAAACAGTCTGTAACTGAGCGACAGAGAGAGAGCTGCCAGTCCAGAAAGAGTCTGTGTCTGTGTGTGAGAGAGAGACAGAGTGAGACAGAAACAGTCTGTAACAGAGAGACAGAGAGAGAGCTGCCAGTCCAGAAAGAGTCTGTGTCTGTGTGTGAGAGAGAGACAGAGTGAGACAGAAACAGTCTGTAACAGAGACAGAGAGAGAGCTGCCAGTCCAGAAAGAGGCTGTGCCTGTGTGTGAGAGAGAGACAGAGTGAGACAGAAACAGTCTATAACTGAGAGACAGAGAGAGAGCTGCCAGTCCAGAAAGAGTCTGTGTCTGTGTGTGAGAGAGAGACAGAGTGAGACAGAAACAGTCTGTAACAGAGAGACAGAGAGAGAGCTGCCAGTCCAGAAAGAGTCTGTGTCTGTGTGTGAGAGAGAGACAGAGTGAGACAGAAACAGTCTATTACAGATCGACAGAGAGAGAGCTACCAGTCCAGAAAGAGTCTGTGCCTGTGTGTGAGAGAGAGACAGAGTGAGACAGAAACAGTCTGTAACAGAGACAGAGAGAGAGCTGCCAGTCCAGAAAAAGTCTGTGCCTGTGTGTGAGAGAGAGACAGAGTGAGACAGAAACAGTCTGTAACTGAGCGACAGAGAGAGAGCTGCCAGTCCAGAAAGAGTCTGTGTCTGTGTGTGAGAGAGAGACAGAGTGAGACAGAAACAGTCTATTACAGATCGACAGAGAGAGAGCTGCCAGTCCAGAAAGAGTCTGTGCCTGTGTGTGACAGAGAGACAGAGTGAGACAGAAACAGTCTGTAACTGAGCGACAGAGAGAGAGCTGCCAGTCCAGAAAGAGTCTGTGTCTGTGTGTGGGAGAGAGACAGAATGAGACAGAAACAGTCTATAACAGAGCGACAGAGAGAGAGCTCCCAGTCCAGAAAGGGTCTGTGTCTGTGTGTGAGAGAGAGACAGAGTGAGACAGAAACAGTCTATAACAGAGAGACAGAGAGAGAGCTGCCAGTCCAGAAAGAGTCTGTGTCTGTGTGTGACAGAGAGACCGAGTGAGACAGAAACAGTCTGTAACAGAGAGACAGAGAGAGAGCTGCCAGTCCAGAAAGAGTCTGTGTCTGTGTGTGAGAGAGAGACAGAATGAGACAGAAACAGTCTATAACAGAGAGACAGAGAGAGAGCTGCCAGTCCAGAAAGAGTCTGTGTCTGTGTGTGAGAGAGAGACAGAGTGAGACAGAAACAGTCTGTAACTGAGAGACAGAGAGAGAGCTGCCAGTCCAGAAAGAGTCTGTGTCTGTGTGTGAGAGAGAGAGAGAGTGAGACAGAAACAGTCTATAACAGAGAGACAGTGAGAGAGCTGCCAGTCCAGAAAGAGTCTGTGCCTGTGTGTGAGAGAGAGACAGAGTGAGACAGAAACAGTCTATAACAGAGAGACAGAGAGAGAGCTGCCAGTCCAGAAAGAGTCTGTGCCTGTGTGTGAGAGAGAGACAGAGTGAGACAGAAACAGTATATAACAGAGCGACAGAGAGAGAGCTGCCAGTCCAGAAAGGGTCTGTGTCTGTGTGTGACAGAGAGACCGAGTGAGACAGAAACAGTCTATAACTGAGAGACAGAGAGAGAGCTGCCAGTCCAGAAAGAGTCTGTGTCTGTGTGTGACAGAGAGACAGAGTGAGACAGAAACAGTCTATAACAGAGAGACAGAGAGAGAGCTGCCAGTCCAGAAAGAGTCTGTGTCTGAGTGTGTCTGACAGAGAGACAGAGTGAGACCGAAACAGTCTGTAACAGAGCGACAGAGAGAGAGCTGCCAGTCCAGAAAGAGTCTGTGTCTGTGTGTGAGAGAGAGACAGAGTGAGACAGAAACAGTCTGTAACAGAGAGACAGAGAGAGAGCTGCCAGTCCAGAAAGAGTCCGTGCCTGTGTGTGAGAGAGAGACAGAGTGAGACAGAAACAGTCTATAACAGAGCGACAGAGAGAGAGCTGCCAGTCCAGAAAGAGTCTGTGTCTGTGTGTGAGAGAGAGACAGAGTGAGACAGAAACAGTCTATAACTGAGACAGAGAGAGAGCTGCCAGTCCAGAAAGAGTCTGTGTCTGTGTGTGAGAGAGAGACAGAGTGAGACAGAAACAGTCTATAACAGAGAGACAGAGAGAGAGCTGCCAGTCCAGAAAGAGTCTGTGTCTGTGTGTGACAGAGAGACAGAGTGAGACAGAAACAGTCTATAACAGAGCGACAGAGAGAGAGCTGCCAGTCCAGAAAGAGTCTGTGTCTGTGTGAGAGAGAGAGACAGAGTGAGACAGAAACAGTCTGTAACTGAGAGACAGAGACAGAGAGAGCTGCCAGTCCAGAAAGAGTCTGTGTCTGTGTGAGAGAGAGAGACAGAGTGAGACAGAAACAGTCTGTAACTGAGCAACAGAGAGAGAGCTGCCAGTCCAGAAAGAGTCTGTGTCTGTGTGTGAGAGAGAGACAGAATGAGACAGAAACAGTCTATAACAGAGCGACAGAGAGAGAGCTGCCAGTCCAGAAAGAGTCTGTGTCTGTGTGTGAGAGAGAGACAGAGTGAGACAGAAACAGTCTGTAACAGAGAGACAGAGAGAGAGCTGCCAGTCCAGAAAGAGTCTGTGTGTGAGAGAGAGACAGAGTGAGACAGAAACAGTCTGTAACAGGGAGGCAGAGAGAGAGCTGCCAGTCCAGAAAGAGTCTGTGTCTGTGTGTGAGAGAGAGACAGAGTGAGACAGAAACAGTCTGTAACAGAGACAGAGAGAGAGCTGCCAGTCCAGAAAGAGTCTGTGTATGTGTGTGTCTGACAGAGAGACAGAGTGAGACAGAAACAGTCTGTAACAGAGACAGAGAGAGAGCTGCCAGTCCAGAAAGAGTCTGTGCCTGTGTGTGAGAGAGAGACAGAGTGAGACAGAAACAGTCTGTAACAGAGACAGAGAGAGAGCTGCCAGTCCAGAAAGAGTCTGTGTCTGTGTGTGAGAGAGAGACAGAGTGAGACAGAAACAGTCTGTAACAGAGAGACAGAGAGAGAGCTGCCAGTCCAGAAAGAGTCTGTGTCTGTGTGTGACAGAGAGACAGAGTGAGACAGAAACAGTCTGTAACAGAGAGACAGAGAGAGAGCTGCCAGTCCAGAAAGAGTCTGTGTCTGTGTGTGACAGAGAGACAGAGTGAGACAGAAACAGTCTATTACAGAGCGACAGAGAGAGAGCTGCCAGTCCAGAAAGAGTCTGTGCCTGTGTGTGAGAGAGAGACAGAGTGAGACAGAAACAGTCTGTAACAGAGACAGAGAGAGAGCTGCCAGTCCAGAAAGAGTCTGTGTCTGTGTGTGACAGAGAGACAGAGTGAGACAGAAACAGTCTGTAACAGAGAGACAGAGAGAGAGCTGCCAGTCCAGAAAGAGTCTGTGTCTGTGTGTGACAGAGAGACAGAGTGAGACAGAAACAGTCTGTAACAGAGAGACAGAGAGAGAGCTGCCAGTCCAGAAAGAGTCTGTGCCTGTGTGTGACAGAGAGACAGAGTGAGACAGAAACAGTCTGTAACTGAGCGACAGAGAGAGAGCTGCCAGTCCAGAAAGAGTCTGTGTCTGTGTGTGAGAGAGAGACAGAGTGAGACAGAAACAGTCTGTAACAGAGCGACAGAGAGAGAGCTGCCAGTCCAGAAAGAGTCTGTGTCTGAGTGTGTCTGACAGAGAGACAGAGTGAGACAGAAACAGTCTATAACTGAGCGACAGAGAGAGAGCTGCCAGTCCAGAAAGAGTCTGTGTCTGTGTGTGAGAGAGAGACAGAGTGAGACAGAAACAGTCTGTAACAGAGAGACAGAGAGAGAGCTGCCAGTCCAGAAAGAGTCTGTGTCTGTGTGTGAGAGAGAGACCGAGTGAGACAGAAACAGTCTATAACAGAGCGACAGAGAGAGAGCTGCCAGTCCAGAAAGAGTCTGTGTCTGTGTGTGACAGAGAGACAGAGTGAGACAGAAACAGTCTATAACAGAGCGACAGAGAGAGAGCTGCCAGTCCAGAAAGAGTCTGTGTCTGTGTGTGACAGCGAGACAGAGTGAGACAGAAACAGTCTGTAACAGAGACAGAGAGAGAGCTGCCAGTCCAGAAAGAGTCTGTGCCTGTGTGTGACAGAGAGACAGAGTGAGACAGAAACAGTCTGTAACTGAGCGACAGAGAGAGAGCTGCCAGTCCAGAAAGGGTCTGTGTCTGTGTGTGAGAGAGAGACAGAGTGAGACAGAAACAGTCTATAACTGAGCGACAGAGAGAGAGCTCCCAGTCCAGAAAGAGTCTGTGTCTGTGTGTGAGAGAGAGACAGAGTGAGACAGAAACAGTCTATAACTGAGAGACAGAGAGAGAGCTGCCAGTCCAGAACGAGTCTGTGGCTGTGTGTGACAGAGAGACAGAGTGAGACAGAAACAGTCAGTAACAGAGACAGAGAGAGAGCTGCCAGTCCAGAAAGAGTCTGTGTCTGTGTGTGTCTGACAGAGAGACAGAGTGAGACAGAAACAGTCTGTAACAGAGACAGAGAGAGAGCTGCCAGTCCAGAAAGAGTCTGTGTCTGTGTGTGACAGCGAGACAGAGTGAGACAGAAACAGTCTGTAACAGAGACAGAGAGAGAGCTGCCAGTCCAGAAAGAGTCTGTGTCTGTGTGTGAGAGAGAGACAGAGTGAGACAGAAACAGTCTATAACTGAGCGACAGAGAGAGAGCTCCCAGTCCAGAAAGAGTCTGTGGCTGTGTGTGACAGAGAGACAGAGTGAGACAGAAACAGTCTGTAACAGAGAGGCAGAGAGAGAGCTGCCAGTCCAGAAAGAGTCTGTGTCTGTGTGTGAGAGAGAGACAGAGTGAGACAGATCAGTCTATAACTGAGCGACAGAGAGAGAGCTCCCAGTCCAGAAAGAGTCTGTGGCTGTGTGTGACAGAGAGACAGAGTGAGACAGAAACAGTCTGTAACAGAGAGGCAGAGAGAGAGCTGCCTGTCCAGAAAGAGTCTGTGCCTGTGTGTGAGAGAGAGACAGAGTGAGACAGAAACAGTCTATAACTGAGCGACAGAGAGAGAGCTCCCATTCCAGAAAGAGTCTGTGGCTGTGTGTGACAGAGAGACAGAGTGAGACAGAAACAGTCTGTAACAGAGAGGCAGAGAGAGAGCTGCCAGTCCAGAAAGAGTCTGTGTCTGTGTGTGAGAGAGAGACAGAGTGAGACAGAAACAGTCTGTAACAGGGAGACAGAGAGAGAGCTGCCAGTCCAGAAAGAGTCTGTGGCTGTGTGTGACAGAGAGACAGAGTGAGACAGAAACAGTCTGCAACAGAGACAGAGAGAGAGCTGCCAGTCCAGAAAGAGTCTGTGTCTGTGTGTGTCTGACAGAGAGACAGAGTGAGACAGAAACAGTCTGTAACAGAGACAGAGAGAGAGCTGCCAGTCCAGAAAGAGTCTGTGTCTGTGTGTGACAGCGAGACAGAGTGAGACAGAAACAGTCTGTAACAGAGACAGAGAGAGAGCTGCCAGTCCAGAAAGAGTCTGTGTCTGTGTGTGAGAGAGAGACAGAGTGAGACAGAAACAGTCTATAACTGAGCGACAGAGAGAGAGCTCCCAGTCCAGAAAGAGTCTGTGGCTGTGTGTGACAGAGAGACAGAGTGAGACAGAAACAGTCTGTAACAGAGAGGCAGAGAGAGAGCTGCCAGTCCAGAAAGAGTCTGTGTCTGTGTGTGAGAGAGAGACAGAGTGAGACAGATCAGTCTATAACTGAGCGACAGAGAGAGAGCTCCCAGTCCAGAAAGAGTCTGTGGCTGTGTGTGACAGAGAGACAGAGTGAGACAGAAACAGTCTGTAACAGAGAGGCAGAGAGAGAGCTGCCTGTCCAGAAAGAGTCTGTGCCTGTGTGTGAGAGAGAGACAGAGTGAGACAGAAACAGTCTATAACAGAGAGACAGAGAGAGAGCTCCCAGTCCAGAAAGAGTCTGTGGCTGTGTGTGACAGAGAGACAGAGTGAGACAGAAACAGTCTGTAACAGAGAGGCAGAGAGAGAGCTGCCAGTCCAGAAAGAGTCTGTGTCTGTGTGTGAGAGAGAGACAGAGTGAGACAGAAACAGTATATAACAGAGCGACAGAGAGAGAGCTGCCAGTCCATAAAGAGTCTGTGTCTGTGTGTGAGCGAGAGACAGAGTGAGACAGAAACAGTCTATTACAGAGAGACAGAGAGAGAGCTGCCAGTCCAGAAAGAGTCTGTGTCTGTGTGTGAGAGAGAAACAGAGTGAGACAGAAACACTCTATTACAGATCGACAGAGAGAGAGCTGCCAGTCCAGAAAGAGTCTGTGTCTGACAGAGAGACAGAGTGAGACAGAAACAGTCTGTAACTGAGCGACAGAGAGAGAGCTGCCAGTCCAGAAAGAGTCTGTGTCTGTGTGAGAGAGAGACAGAGTGAGACAGAAACAGTCTATTACAGATCGACAGAGAGAGAGCTGCCAGTCCAGAAAGAGTCTGTGTCTGTGTGTGTGAGAGAGACAGAGTGAGACAGAAACAGTCTATTACAGATCGACAGAGAGAGAGCTGCCAGTCCAGAAAGAGTCTGTGTCTGTGTGTGAGAGAGACAGAGTGAGACAGAAACAGTCTATTACAGATCGACAGAGAGAGAGCTGCCAGTCCAGAAAGAGTCTGTGCCTGTGTGTGAGAGAGAGACAGAGTGAGACAGAAACAGTCTGTAACTGAGACAGAGAGAGAGCTGCCAGTCCAGAAAGAGTCTGTGTCTGTGTGTGAGAGAGAGACAGAGTGAGACAGAAACAGTCTATTACAGATCGACAGAGAGAGAGCTGCCAGTCCAGAAAGAGTCTGTGCCTGTGTGTAAGAGAGAGACAGAGTGAGACAGAAACAGTCTATTACAGATCGACATAGAGAGAGCTGCCAGTCCAGAAAGAGTCTGTGCCTGTGTGTGAGAGAGAGAAAGAGATAGAGAGGGAGAGAGAGACATTGAAAAACAGAGAGAGATAGAGATATAGATAGATAGATATAGAGATAGAGAGAGAGAGAGAGACAGAGAGATAAATAGAGAGTGACAACGAGAGAGGAAGAGAGAGAAAAAAGAGAGAGAGAAATAAAGAGCTAGAGAGAGAGAGAGGGAGAGAGAGACAAAAACAGAGAGAAAGAGAGAGATATGGAGAGACAAAGAGATAAAGAGAGAGAGACACAGAGAGAAGGAGAGAGAGGTGCAGAAAGAACTCGGTGGATGCGTGTGTGGGAGTTTGTGTGCGAGAGAGAGAAAGAGAGAGAGAAAGCTGCCAGTGTCTCTCTCTCTCTTTCATAGACTCATAGATTTATTAGTGCAGGTGGAGGCCAGCCGGCCCATCGAGTCTGCACTGGCTCTTGCAAAGATCATCCTACTTAAGTCCAAGCTTTCCCCGTAACTCCACCAAGCTTTTTTGTACACCAAGGGCAATTTGGTATGGCCGGTCCACCTAACCTGCATATCTTTGGACTGTGGGAGGAAGCCGGAGAACCCGGAGGAAACCCATGCAGAAACTGGGAGAACGTGCAGACTCCGCACACAGTGACCCAGCCGCGAATCGAACCTCGAACCCTGGATCTGTGAAGCAACTGCGCTAACCACTGTGCTACCGTGCTGCCATTTCTCATTCTCTGTCACTCTCTTCTGCGGCTGTGTGCATGTGTGTGTGAGAGACGGGGAAAGAGGGAGGGACACAGAGAGACACAGAGAGACACAGAAACACAGAGACACTGAGAGACACTGAGAGACACTGAGAGACACACTGAGAGACACAGAGAGACACACTGAGAGACACTGAGAGACACTGAGAGACACTGAGAGACACTGAGAGACACTGAGAGACACAGAGACACAGAGAGAGTTAGAAAGAGAGAGGCCGCGTGTGTGTCTATATGTGTGCCTGACATAGTGCGTCAGTGAGACAGAAACAGTCTACATCTGAGAGACAGCGACAGCTGCCAATCCAGAAAGAATCCGTGGATGTGTGTCTGTGTGTATGTGTGAGAGAGAAAGATATATAAAGAGAGGGAGAGAGAGGGACAGAGAGAGAGAGTTACGATTCCAGATGTCTGTGGTTGTGTGTGGGTGGGTGTTTCTGTGTGAGGGGAGGGGGGAGAGAGAGAAAGAGAAAAAGAGAGAGAGCGAGAGGGACAGAGCTTTCTGCCTCTTTCTCTTTCTGTCTTTCTGTCTCTCTCTGTCACATTCTCTCTCTCTCTTTCTGTGGCTCTGTGTGTGTGTGTGTTTGTGAGAGAGAAGGGGAGGGTGGGAGAGAGAGCGAGAGAGAGGCAGTCTGTGGCTCTATGTGTGTGCCTGAAACAGTGCAAGAGTGAAGCAGGAACAGTCTATAACTGAGAGGCTGAGGGAGACATACCTGTCCAGAAAGAGTATGTGGCTGTGTCTGAGAGAGAGAGAGAACGGGAAAGAGAGAGAGAGAGAGAGAACGAGAGAGAGGAGGGAGAGGCAGAGAGAAATGGTGGGAGAGAGAGAAAGAGAGAGTGTCTGTGTTTGTATGTGCGCGTCTGAAGAGTGAGCGAGGCAGAAAGAGTCTGTATGTGTGTGTCTGATAGAGGGTTAGAAAATCAGGCAGAGATGGTATGTTTCTGCATGCGTGTGTCTCATCCAGAGCGTGTAAGAGAATAATACAGAAAAAATCTTTGTCAGATGTCTGTGTCTGAGAGAAAGAGTGAATGTGAGACAGAAAGAGACTGTGTCAGTCTGTGTGTCTGATAGAGCCAGAGTGAGACAGAGTCTGTGCCTGTGTGTGTGTGTCTGATAGAGAGTGTGAGTGAATCCTAGTTAGTCTTGTGTGTCATCATATTTGTGTGTGCGTGGCTGTTAGAGAGGAGCGAGCGAGAGAGAGAAAGAGAGAGAGATTAAGGCAGAGAGAGAACCAGGCCAGAAAGAATATGTGTGTGTCTGTGTCAGAGAGACAGGCAGAGTCTGTGTGTGTGCCTGTGTCAGAGAGACAGGCAGAGTCTGTGGGTGTGCCTGTGTCAGAGAGACAGGCAGAGTCTGTGTGTGTGTCTGTGTCAGAGACGCAGGCAGAGTCTGTGTGTGTGTCTGTGTCACAGAGACAGGCAGAGTCTGTGTGTGTGTGTCTGTGTCAGAGACGCAGGCAGAGTCTGTGTGTGTGTCTGTGTCAGAGAGACAGGCAGAGTCTGTGTGTGTGTCTGTGTCAGAGACGCAGGCAGAGTCTGTGTGTGTGTCTGTGTCAGAGAGACAGGCAGAGTCTGTGGGTGTGCCTGTGTCAGAGAGACAGGCAGAGTCTGTGTGTGTGTGTCTGTGTCAGAGACGCAGGCAGAGTCTGTGTGTGTGTCTGTGTCAGAGAGACAGGCAGAGTTTGTGTGTGTCTGTGTCAGAGACGCAGGCAGAGTCAACTGACTTACTGGAGAGCTATGGGGGGAGCAACGCAGCGAGGGGGGTTGTATAGGCCAATCTCTCTCCTCAACATGGACGCGAAGCTGCTAGCGAAAGTGTTGGCTACCTGAATTGAGGACTGTGTCCCGAGGGTGATTCACGAGGACCAGACGGGTTTTGTTAAGGGAAGGCAGATGAATCCCAATGTGCGGAGGCTCCTTAACGTAATTATGATGCCTACAGTGGAGGGGGAGGCGGAGATTGTGTCAGCGATGGACATGGAGAAGGCCTTCGATAGGGCGAAGTGTTGAGGAGGTTTGGCTTCGGGGAGAGGTTCATTAGTTGGGTTAGGCTACTTTACAAAGCCCCAGTGGCGAGTGTGGCCACGAATCGGAGGAGGTCGGAATACTTTCGGCTGTACCAGGGGACGAGGTAGGGGCGCCCCATATCCCCCTTGCTATTTGCATTGGCAATTGATCCTTTGGCTATGGCTCTGAGGGAGTGCAGGAACTGGAGGGGCTGGTCCGGGGGGGGGGGGGGGGGCACCGGGTATCGTTGTATGCCGATGACCTGTCACTGTATGTGGCGGACCCAGTGGGGGGTATACCGGAGGTGATGCGGTTCTTCAGGGAGTTTGGGGACTTTTCCGGATATAAGCTCAACGTGGGGAAGAGTGAGCTCTTCGTGATACACCCAGGGGACCAGGGAAGGGGGATAGATGAGCTTCCACTGAAGAGGGCGGAAAGGAGTTTTCGCTACCTGGGGATCCAGGTGAAAGGTGCTGGGGGGCCCCACACAAGCTCAACTTGACGAGGCTGGTGGAGCAGATGGAAGAGGAATTTAAAAGGTGGGATATGCTGCCACTCTCCCTGGCGGGTAGGGTGCAGTCGGTGAAGGTGACGGTGCTCCCGAGGTTCCTTTTTATATTCCAGTGCCTCCCCACCCTGATCCCTCAGGCCTTTTTTTAAGCGGGTCAGTAGGAGCATCATAGCATTCGTGTGGGCGAAAAAGACCCCGAGGGTGAGAAGGGTGTTTCTGGAGCGGAGTAGGGACAGAGGAGGGTTAGCATTACCTAATCTGTGTGGGTATTACTGGGCTGCCAATGTGGCGATGATACGCAAGTGGGTAATCGAGGGGGAGGGGACGGCGTGGAAGAGGCTGGAGATGGCGTCCTGTGTGGGCACGAGTCTGGGAGCACTGGTGACAGCACCGCTGCCGCTCCCGCCGACTAGGTACACCACGAGGCCGGTGGTGGCGGCGACTTTGAAAATTTGGGGGCAGTGGAGGCGCCACAGGCGTGAGGTTGAGCCTTCGGTTTGGTCCCCGATCCGGGAGAACCATCGGTTTATCCCGGGGAGAATGGATGGAGGGTTCCTGAACTGGCACAGAGCAGGAATTAGAAGGATGGGGGACCTGTTTTTAGATGGGACGTTTGCGAGCCTTGGGGCGCTGGAGGAAACATTCGGGCTTGCCCCCGGAAATGCCTTCATGCACTTGCAGGTAAGGGCGTTTGTAAGGCGGCAGGTGAGGGAGTTCCCGCTGCTTCCAGCACGCTGGATCCAGGATGGGGTGCTCTAGAGCTTGTGGGTTGGAGAAGCCAAGGTCTCGGCGATCTACCAGGAGATGCAGGAGTAGGAGGAGACCTGGGTGGAGGAGCTAAAGGGTAAATGGGAGGAGGAGCTTGGGGAGGAGATAGATAAGGGTACGTGGGCGGACGCCCTGGGTAGGGTTAATTCTTCCTCCTCTTGTGCCAGGCTTAGCCTGATGCTATTTAAGGTTCTTCACAGAGCGCATATGACAGGGGCGAGGCTGAGCAGGTTCTTTGGGATGGAAGACAGGTGTGGGAGGTGCTCGGTGAGCCCAGCAAATTACACCCACATATTCTGGGCGTGCCCAGCGCTGGATGGGTTCTGGAGGGGTAATACGAGGATGATGTCTAAGGTGGTGAACACCCAGGTTAAGCCGAGCTGGGGGTTAGCACTATTTGGGGTATCGGACGAGCCGGGAGTTCAGGAGGCGAAAGAGGCCGGTATTCTGGCCTTTGCGTCCCTGGTAGCTCGGCGGAGGGTTCTGCTCCAGTGGAAAGATGCGAGGCCCCCGAGCGTGGAAGCCTGGTTCAGCAACATAGCAGGGTTCATTAAATTGGAGAGGGTAAGATTTGCCTTGAGAGGGTCTGTGCTAGGGTTCTTCAGGCGGTGACAACGGTTCCTAGACTTGCTAGCGGAGTGTTAGGAGGTGGTCAGCAGCAGCAGCATCCCGGGGTGGGGGGGGGGGGGGTGAGGGTGGAGCGGGGTAGCGGGGTAGGAGGGGGGTAGGAGGGGGTAGGAGCGGGGTAAGTGGGGGGGTGTACTTTGGGTTTACTACTGTGTTTATTGTTGCTTAATGGGGGTTTGTATATTGGGGGAATTCGTGATGTAGTGGTACAATGTTTATTTATGTGATCTTTGTTTTTCTTTTGTCTGTAAGGGGGGTTCTTGAAAATATGTACACATTTGAATAAAAATATTTTAATAAATTTTACGGATAGAAATAATTTCCAATCATTTTTATTCCTCCTTCCTCAACAACACATTATTACTTCTCCTTCTATCTGCATATGCAATATACTTTGAATATTGGCTCACTTTGATCCTCAATCATTAACACGCGAAGTGAACACCGGTATGGAGCAATGTTCTTTTCGAAGAGGTTTCTTCCCATCTTGCTTCAATGTTATGTATTGAATATTATGCCGAACGAGCTTCGTTATGGAATCCTCATCCTGTTAATTCAATCGTCGGGGCTGGTTTAGCATACTGGGCTAAATCGTTGGCTTTGAAAGCAGGCCAAGGCAGGCCAGCAGCACGGTTCAATTCCCGTACCAGCCTCCCCGAACAGGCGCCGGAATGTGGCGACTAGGGGCTTTTCACAGTAACTTCATTTGAAGCCTACTTGTGTCAATAAGCCATTTTCATTTCTATCCAAAGTGTCTCACCGCCACAACGAATTAATAACATGTCCCAAGTGCCATGTGGTCTTCGTGGGCTTGGCAACTTCATTTCAGATAAAGAATTTCTCAAGTATACTGCAAAGGTTTTGACCGACTGGGAGCTAATGAATGTTGTACATGAGTCTTCGGAGAAATGTTCAATGTCAAACACGAATATATCAGCTGTTAAATTTGCAATTCTCCAGAACGATTTTGAAAACAAAATGATGCAAGCCATGAAATTATTCTATATTCTTTCAACGAACTCAGTGTGAATACACATTAAAATCCATCTGGAAGGTTCGTTTTGCATTAATAATCAATTTCGAAGTTAGCAGTTTGTGTTCCATTCCCATGTCCGACACCAAGCCGGTGATGAGCATTTTAATTATTGTTCAACTAACTATGTGCGATCGTTTAGTTCGTTTCTGTTTTTATGCTGTGTTGCAGTTTTATAGGCGGCATTATGCGCACATAATGTAATCTAAATGTATTTGTAGGAAAAGAATTCTGAAAGTTGAACATTCATCAGATCGTTCTTCAAACTCATCACCTCAACAAACGTTTCGATGATAAATGCTATGTTGGAGGGTGGGGGAAGGCAGTGATTTATTTAGTCCTTTTGTCGTTTATATTGATCCTGGCTCTGGTTGAATATCATAATTTTCTGTGACAATCACAACTCTATCCCATCGTGGTGCATCAGCATTGTCGCATGTTACTGAACGTCATAATATATTTTCAACGTCTGCAAAAGCTGCACCAGTTGTCCTCATTCGAAGTAATGTTATTTCACGCAAATGGAGGATTAATATTATATGGTATTGCAATATTCTACAGTTGTATCCCATTGTTCATTCTGGGCCTATTTTTGATATCGTTTATTCGGTGAGAAATTCCGTGGCATTTCTCAAAATAAGATCGCACAGGACTAAAGATTATCATGCCCAGTGTTGACATACAATCGTGGGCCAATTTTGATTTGGGTTTTCCGAATTTGGATTAGGTCTACTTTGGGAATACAGCATTCAGATTTTGCATCATCAGAATTGAGAAGGCATATCGCCTTTGGAGACGACATTAATCAGATTACACGTAAATATCTAAAGTCTAATGGAGGAATCTTAGCTTTTGTTCCCCTGATTATAGACGGTTGAAGCATGATTTATCAGAGTTACTTTAATTGTTCTGATCGTGCAACGTTTGGGGATTGGAAAACTCACCTTTCAGTGGGATACAGAAGAAGAAGGGCATGTCTTCAAAAGTAGAACAGGCCACGTGGGAACACATCGAAATACGGTAGCTTCTGCCCAGCCGCAGAAGATAATGACCTAACACAGACATCAATATCTTTTTTTGGAAAGGGCTTATCGGGATTTGGCAGAGGAGTGAGGAAATGGATTCGAACTGAAAATCAGCCACAAGCAAATTCAATGAATAACATGATTTCAAAGATGTAATGTCCAAAACCATCTTCATGTGCAGCAAACATCATCGACACTTCTGAACTGAGTGTTATATTAATCTCGTGCAAATTTATAATGTGGCATAATCGCATTAATAGTTGTTATCTAAAATCAGGGAAGTTCTTTGCAATTAAGTGAAAATTAGTGAAAATACAAAACCAGACTCTGGATATTCCTGGTATCCCCCTCCTTGTGCTACCCATGGCCGTGATCTGTATTACTTCCCTTGAAGTCCTCCCCAGGTCTTGTATAATAATCTTTATTATTGTCACAAGTAGGCATACCTTAACACTGTAATGAAGTTACTTTGAAAATCCTCTTGTCGCACACGACTCAAACTAACAATATCCGATCGCCAGACTAAAGTAAAATGCATGGCACAATGCAGAGACTATTTCAAGTTAATTGTGTTGGTTAACGATCCCTGCAATTTGCAGCGTACATGGCAGCACTGTGGCACGGGGTTAGCACCGTTGGCTCACAGGAAAAGCGAACAGATTTTAGTTCCCGCCTTGGATGACTTTCCATGTGGAGTTTGCACGTTTTCTGTGTAGGTTAGGTGGATTGTCTGTGGCAAATTTCCATTTGGTGTACAGGTATGTGCAGGTTAGGTGGGGTTACGATGATGGGGCTGCGGATTGGAATAGGTAGGGTGCTCTTTCAAAAGATCGTTGCAGACTTGATTGGCCGAAGGGCCTCAGTCTGCAATGTTGGGATTCAGTGGGCATCTCAACATGCAGTAAGACCTGGATAACATTCAGGCTTGGGCTGAGAAGTGGCAACTGATGTTGACGTGTTTTCACACAAGTGCAAACTGTGACCAACTCCAAGAAGAGTGGATGATAGATCGACGCACACATACACACACACACACGACCCCCACCCCCTGGGAATTGTAGTACAGCTTTGAGTTTGCCGAGTGTATCCATGTTAAATCAGGTATGTTTCTGGGAGACAACAAGGCAGATAATGCATTTAATTAAGAAACTACGTCTGCAACGAATATGAATGGTAGCTGACAACAGTCAGTAGCTTCATTCGCCTGGAGGTCTCTCGGACATTACAGATTATCTTCCCCAACCACCTCTTCCCACCATCACCACCCTCAACCACAGCCCTGGGGGAAAGTATTAAAACTGTGAATCTGTTTTGCATCCAAAGTGTTGGTTTGTTTCTGTGGTGAGGAATCTGGTTGGGTTAAAGACTGTCACCCCAATGGGCTGATGGAAAGCGGAACTCGTTTACTTGGCAGGACCATATTCGAAGGAAAGACAGGTCGACGGATAAGTGGTATTGGCGTGATGCCAGTTGATGAAGTTGGCTCCTGGCACAATCCTTTGTGTGTGTCAGAGGTAAAGGACAAGGGGAGAGACCAATGCGATGGGGTTGCGACACGCTGACTCAGTGGTTAGTACTGCTGCCTCTCAGCGTCAGGGAGCTGGATTCCATTCCAGCCTTGGGTGACTGTGGAGATTGCAAGTTCTCCCCGTGACTGGGTGGGTTCCCTGTAGGGTGACCCGGCTTCCTCTAACATTCGAACGATATGTAGGTTAGGTGGATTTGTCAAGGAAAATTTACACTTTGAGTCTAAATATGTGGATGTTACGTGGATTTACCATGGCCAACGCATGGGGATACGGAGATAGGGTTTGGCTATGGGCCTGGGTAGACTGCAGGCATGATAGGTCGAAGATTCCCCTTCTGCACTGTATAAATTCCATGTTCAGTTATTGCAGGGGAGTATCGCCTTTTCAAGCAGAGGGTGTATGGAACTGGCCAAGATTGGGAGTGGTATCAGGGGACGGAAAGGGATTGGTGTTTATTCTGTACGAGGTAGGGGGATGAGGGACAATCTGCACGGACTAGAGGGAGGGGAGCGCCCATGGGAGGCAGAGGTGGAAAAATAATTCGAGGCAGTTCGCCTTTATTTTGAACCGATAAGTGAGACATGGTTCGGAGGCCGCAACACGCTCAAGGACTTTGAAGGTAAAGATAGGTTGAAATTCCAGGATATGGTGACTCCAAAACGAACACAGAAAACAATAAAAACAATCTGTAATAAGAAGGAATCCACATTAAAATATTGTCATCACGGCGAGCACGTTCTTTTCAGAAGAAGTTCGTCCAGAGATCTCAGAAAATGAGGATCAAACAGCTGGGGGAAATAGTGTGGCAGCTGTTTGAACACCTGTCCTCGTTCTTTCTCTCCTTCCCATTTATGGGGGATGCATCGGCTTTTTGCCTCAATAGTGCCCTGCTCTTGTTATTTGCTATTTGGGAGTCTGGCATCCATGTTCCATTATGGGACTGGAAACACTGCTCGCACATGTTTGGTTTATTCACAAGTTGAATAACTTATGTAACTAGGAAGCTCAAAGCGGCCTTGATTTTTCCTCTGAACTTGGACTGAGTCGCCGCATAAATAAACGTGTTCGTGCAGCAACTTAAGTTCCGCAGCATAATTCCAACTTGCTGGAATATATATTCAGCCTCGGTGTAATCATTGGGATCTATTCCTGCAAGGTTGTAATATAAGAATTCTATAACATTTACCAGCCACAGAATTATGAAGCTGCCGGATATGGAGAAGAGTAAAATCAGAGACTTCCTTCTGCTCTCCATCTCTGGGTCACGGTGGTTGTCTCCCTTCCTCTGACCCTTCAGTCCCTTTCGGACCCGACTGGCCACTAAAATGTGTCTGACCGTCAGGGCGTTGATCAACACAATTAAAGCAAATGGGAGCAAAGGGGTTAGAAATCTATCAAACCAATTGTATCTCACCCATCCGGCCTCTGAATAGAAGTCTGGCTTTGTATGACAGAACCACGGCACATTGTCAGTAATGCTTTCGGGTTCATAGGTGAAGTAGATGGGGATGTTGGCGAAACACAGAAAAATGCAGAATGTTGTTAGAACCACTGCCGCTGTTTTAGCTGTGCAATATTTGGCGTTAAGCTTCTGGCAACAAATAGCCACAAATCGATCAAAGGAGAAAGTGATAGTGAACCACACCGAACAGTCTCTGGCTGCCCCTCGCAGGACAGCATTAACGCTGCATATAGGGGTGATGTCCAGGAAACAGATTGGAAAATAGTAATGATTGATCTGCATAAGTATAACCTCAGTGATAATGACGAATAGATCTGACAGTGCCATGGCCAGCAGGTAACGAGTTGTACAGCTGGAGAGACCGCACTTTCCCCGGGACAGGATTAAGATGGCCAGCAAGTCAACTGTAAGAGAGAGAAGGGAAAATGCTGATAAAACATTCTCTGTGAGTGACACAGGAACGAAAGACTGGATCTTAACATGAAACAAGGTAGGACAGCGGCGATGAGAGGCAATAATTTAAAACAAATACCAGGACACTAACCTACCCCCAATCCAGACGAGCTCCAAGTTTAGTGGGCTAAGGATTGAGAAGAAACAACAACAAAGAATAAGACAGTACAGGAACAGGGTTTTCGCTCCTCCAAGCAAGCTCCAATCACGTGCCTTATCTAGACCAACCGCCTGTATATTTCTGTACCCCGTCTCTTCATGTGCCTATCCAGATAATTCTTATAGGTCGCTAGCGTATCTGCCACAACCACCTCAATTGGCAGTGCATTCCAGGCCACCACCATACTCTGCGTAAAAGAATTCCCCCGTACATCTCCACTGAACCTTTCCCCCCTCACCTTGAACTTGGGCGCCCTTATAATTTTTAATTCCGCCCTGAGAAAAAGCCTCCAATTGTTCACCCTATCTATACCGTTAATAATTTCCAAGTCGTTCTGGTAGGCGGTGACCAGAATTCGACACAGCATTCCAGAAATGGCCTTACCAACGTTCTATAGAACTGCAACATAATTTTCGACCTTTTATAGTTGATACCCCGTCCTATGAAGGCAAGCATGCCATATGCTTTCTTTACTACCATTTCCACCTGTGTTGTCATTTTTAAGGCTGTGTGGTACTGCACGCTCAGATCTACCTGTGTCTCTATGCTTCTGATGGTTCTGCTAATTATTTTATAGATCCCACCTGAATTGGATCTACCAAAATGCATCACTTCGCATTCGTCCGGGATAAATTCCATCTACCATCTCTCCTCCCAATTTTGCAGTCTATCCCTCTCCTATTGTATTCTCTGACAAGCTTCATCACTATCTGAAATGCCTGCAATCTATGTATCATCCGCACGCTTGCTAATCATACCCGCTAAGTTTTCTTCCAATCTATTTATATATATTGCAAAGAGCAGAGGTCGAAGTACTGACCCCTGTGGAACACCAGTAGTTACAGACCTCAACTCGCAAAAATACCGACAATTACTCTGACGAGATTTCTTGGCATTGTATACCTGTCCTCAGACTGAAGCTATCTGATTTAAGCCGTTCCACACGTTTATTACTGGTAACCCCTAATTTCCATGAGACCACGCACCCATACAGAGACAGGATGGGCAAGCGAATCCGGCTGTCATAAAACACGTCATTTGCTTCTTCTTCACGATGTGATGCTTCTCAAGATCGGAACGTGCTCTGTCTCTATGCTGCTGATGGTTCTGCTAAATTCTGCAACCCACTTGTTCACCCTCCCGGACGTCAGTCCCAGCTCCTTGCACTTTTTTCAAACTCAAGCTCCATGAAAATGAAAAAACGTTCTTGTGTTCGCGCCGCCTGCTACCAGCAGCTTTAGCCAAGTTGTGCGCATGGAGGAAATGCAGCTATTTATGATTTAAATATTCCCAGTTACTCTGTGGCTGCACAATGAAATCAACAAAGAGGGAGGTCTCCCGCTCTTTACATCGGTCCCGGTTGTATCGAATCTATTGACAGAATTTCAGTCCATGTGCTCGACGCCGTAATGCCATACCTGCCATTGCCATGGGGGTACGCAAAGGATTTGATCACGAATGCGATGTCACAGAGAATGACGCGACCTCTCTGACATCTGACCTCCTTCCCAAAAACACTTTACAGCACGAACACACCCCAGAGGTCCGAAATATTATAAATTCAAAATAAAATATTGGTGCAGCGTAGACGTACAGGATAGAGTTACGAATAGAGGAAAGAAAATCATACTTGAATATATATTTGGAAGTATTTTAATAATTACGATGAATTGTAGAACAGTTTTGTAGGACAGGTACACAATCATTTTACTACACAAAAGCCTTGCATAAGGTGCCGCTTAGCAAACTCGGCACTAACTTTGGAGCAAGTAGAAGTTATGGGGAAAAGTTGCAGAATGGAATGCAACAGAAAATCACCCAGAGAGTGGTCGACCTGATCAACTCGCAGCCCCAGAAATTAGTTGAAACCAAATACTATGTTTTCAAGGAACAGTTAGATTTAGCACTTGGGGCGAAGAGGATGAAAGGCAACATCAGGCTATTGAGTTGCATGATCAGCCGTGATCATAAGATCATAATACCGGCGTTGGACTGGGGTGAGCACAGTAAGACGTCCTACAACACCAGGTTAAAGTCCAACAGGTAAGTTTCGAATCACTAGCTTTCGGAGCACTGCACCTTCCTCAGGTGAATGAAGAGGTGGGTTCCTGAAGCATACATATCGACAAAGTCAATGATGGAAGACGATACGGGTATCGTCCTGCTCATACTCTCTATGTTTCTATAACACAAGGTGTAGACGTTGAAGCGATTTCTTCAGTTTATTGGGGCGTGGGAAGTGACATTCCACAAGAATGAGCGCCGGCATTTCTGCCCTTCATCAACAATGTGGAGTTGGGAAGCAGAATCACAAAGTCCAATTTTAATGGCAAATCCAACTTGAGAACGTATTAATCACACAGGAAACAGGAACAGAACACGTGAGTATATTAATAATAATCACAGAACGTGCACAAGTGACATTCCAATGACAATTAATTCATTTCAACGTAGCTAAACGCCAGCTGATGTATTTTTGTTGAAGCAATACCTTTCCAAAACATTCCTCGTTTCACAAAATATTTGCAGCAGCATCAATCCGGAAGAAGAGTATATATATCAAAGGTGAATGGATTTTTTAAAAAATGGAGCTGGCACTAAACAGCTCACAGTTTGGTTTTGACTACACTAAATTAGCTCTTTCTGTGCGTTCCCCCTCTTACATGAAATGATGCACTGTATAGGGTGAAAATGATTATGATCAGAATGCTGATAGAACTGCGAGTTCTGAAATAAGATTTTCCTCATCCAAAGCTCAACACATCCCTCCGACTAATCCCTGTGTTCGGAAAAAATGTGGCGTATCTTCAGTTTCAGGTCCCCCTTCTCACTGGGACACACGTCACAGATCTTGTACAGGTGATATATTTAAACTCTTTGAAACATTGATCAGAATTGATGATAAAAATAATAATCATTCCGAATTGAACGGTGAAATGCTCCCATTTGAATGGTGATCCCGAGTAATAGTCAGAAATTGGAATTGAGTACTCAAGGCCCACAGGTTCTCAGGAACCTTTGCCTGGGGAGGAGGGTATTTGAAATGAAAACAAATGGAATGTTTACAGAAACAATAGTCAGAGTTAGAATACGTGATTATCAAATGAATGTGGTTATGGTAACAGTGCCGCCGAACTGTTTAACTGCCGGTAACTAGAATATCCTTTATTATGGCTCGGAAAACAGAAAATAATGAAAGATCAGTGCAGAACGAGGAGATAATGCTATCGAGTGGCACGGTCCCTTCCAAGAAGTATGCGATCTAGACCAACTCCTCCACCCTATCCCCGTACCCACACCGAACCTGCACAGTTTCTGACACCAAGGGGCAATTTAGCCAATGTACTCCACCTAAACTGCACATCTTTGGACTGTGGGAGCAAGCTGAAGCACCCGGAGGAAACCCACGCTGACCAAGCGAGGGTGTGCTAACTCTAAACAGTACCCCAAGGCGAGGATTGAACTCGAGTCCCTAGCACTGTGGGGCAACATTGCCAACCACTGTGCCACCGAATCGAAATAGACCATTGTACAGAACCATTCCAAAACGCCTTCAACCATTAGCGACATATATTCTATTGCCAATCTATTGGAAGTATGCCACACAAGGGCAGATTCAAACAACGGATCTTATTTCAATTAAATTCGTGATTCAGATTATACAGGCACAGATATGTGGCCACAGGAATAACATGCAACAAGCTGATTGGTAAGCGCCGGTCCATGAATTTTACACTGAAACATATTCCAAGTAATGGTTAGTCAGATAGTTTACTCTGGTCACTCACACACGTTCAATATAATTCACGTTGGGTAATTTTTCCAGGAGCATATTCTCACTCGAGTCATCTCACGCACGGCGTTTAGCGATTCCCACTTCATTTAATTTAAGTATGTCTCCCACTCATACCTTACTGAAAGAGTTGTCCTTCACTGTGCTGTCATACAACAGAGCGTGATATTCCCCGCAATGCAAGGACATATTAACTTCGAGAAGCTGCGAGTTACAAACAATGATCTCCATGAGTGAGGTAACAAAACATTACCACAGCAATAAATCAAAACATTTGCATGTATCAATGGACATCACTATTCTGGTGCCTGTGGAGTGGTGACAAATATCCTGCTGGTGAAATTATAATTAGCAGAGTAAAATAAGTCTGATCACAATGCCTATTGCCAGGAACATAATTGCTATAATCACGTACCTGGAATACCAATGGCAGCCAGGAATGTGTAGAAGATTTTATCTACACTGCGAAATGCGACAAGCATTTTCGGTGCTCAGCTCTCTGCCCCTTCGTGTGGCGGTTCGTCACTTTGGTGATACACTTTCAATCATTCAATATATATCTTGTGTGATCTCCATGGGGATATTGAACTTGCGACATCCTTCAAGATCTTTTCTTTTCAAACAACTGAACAACGGATTACGACATCGAGTTGCGAAATAAATGTGGTTGGAAAGTCCAATGATCTGCAGGATGTCTGGATTGGCCATGTCAAATTACCCTTCGTGTGCAAAGAAAAGGATAGGTGGGGTTACTGTGTTGCATGGAGAGGGTGAAGGTGTGGGCTTGGGTAGGGTGCTCTTTCCAAGGGCCTGGGCAGTAACGAGGGGCCGAATGGCCTCCTTCTGCACTGTAAATTCTATGATCTACGATAGATGAAAGCAGTGGACATTTCTGATCACAATTATTAACCCCGAAAATCCCTCGTCGTCTTTTTTTCTCCTTTTAATTTTTCCGGAATGTCGGCTTCGCTGGCGAGTCTAACATATGTTTCCCATCCCTAATTTCCCTTCAGATGCTGGTGGTGAGCTGCCTGCTTGAACCACTTCAGTCCCTGTGGTGTTAGAAAGTCCACTATGCTTTTAGAGAGCGAGGTTCAAATTTACCACAGACACAGTGAAGAAACGACAATATATTTATAAGGCAGGATGGTCTGCGAAACCTCCAGATGGTGGCGATTCCAGTTATCTACTGTCATAAGAACATAAGAGCATAAGAACTAGGAGCAGCAGTAGGCCATCTGGCCCCTCGAGCCTGCTCCACCATTCAATGAGATCATGGCTGATCTTTTGTGGACTCAGCTCCACTTTCCGGCCCGAACACCATAACCCTTAATCCCTTTATTCTTCAAAAAACTTTCTATCTTTATCTTAAAAACATTTAATGAAGGAGCCTCTACTGCTTCACTGGGCAAGGAATTCCATAGATTCACAACCCTTTGGGTGAAGAAGTTCCTCCTAAACTCAGTCCTAAATCTACTTCCCCTTATTTTGAGGCTATGCCCCCTAGTTCTGCTTTCACCCGCCAGTGGAAACAACCTGCCCGCATCTATCCTATCTATTCCCTTCATAATCTTATATGTTTCTATAAGAACCCCCCTCATTCTTCTAAATTCCAACGAGTACAGTCCCAGTCTACTCAACCTCTCCTCGTAATCCAACCACTTCAGCTCTGGGATTAACCTAGTGAATCTCCTCTGCACACCCTCCAGTGCCAGTACGCCCTTTCTCAAGTGAGGAGACCAAAACTGAACACAATACTCCAGGTGTGGCCTCACTAACACCTTATACAATTGCAGCAGAACCTCCCTAGTCTTAAACTCCATTCCTCTAGCAATGAAGGACAAAATTCCATTTGCCTTCTTAATCATCTGTTGCACCTGAAAACCAACGTTTTGCGACTCATGCACTAGCACACCCAGGTCTCTCTGCACAGCAGCATGTTTCAATATTTTATCATTTAAATAATAGTCCCTTTTGCTGTTATTCCTACCAAAATGGATAACCTCACATTTGTCAACATTGTATTCCATCTGCCAGACCCTAGCCCATTCACTTAGCCGATCAAAATCCCTCTGCAGACTTCCAGTATCCTCTGCAGTTTTTGTTTTACCACTTATCTTAGTGTCGTCTGCAAACTTGGACACATTGCCCTTGGTCCCCAACTCCAAATCATCTATGTAAATTGTGAACAGTTGTGGGCCCAACACTGATCCCTGAGGGACAACACTAGCTACTGATTGCCAACCAGAGAAACACCCATTAACCCAGAGAAACACCCTGTCCTTCTAGATTATACTGGTCGTGGGTTTGGGCGGTGCTGTTGAAGGGGTTTTGGTGCGTTTCTGCAATGCGTCTTGTAGATGGTACAGACGCCGCCCCTGTGTGTCGGTGGTGGCGGTGCTGCTTGTTTGCGGAAGGAGTGCCAATCAGACAACCTGCTTTGTTGTGGATGGTGTCGAGATTCTTGAGTGTTGTTGGAGCTGTTCCCATTTAGGCCAGTCAGGGCTATGTTATCACACTGCTTCACTGTGCCTTATGGACATGCTTGGGGGCCGGGGTGTGTATGTGGGGTGGGGTGGGGCAGCAGTTCAGTTACTCTCCGCAGGATTCCCAGCCTTTGACCTTCTTTTGTAGCTACATAATTTACATGGCTAGTCCACTTAAGTTTTGGGTCAATTCCGGAGTGCTAAATTGAAACATAAAAGATATCTCCCAAATTCAGGGCTGCAAGTGAGTCGTCATTCCAATCCAAACGGTACCTCCAATTAATATACAACGTTTCAGTATTTTGAACCTCCGATCGATAAGGACCCGTTAACTGATACAGAACACTCAATGGATACAATCGGCGGGATTATCCGTCGGCTGACGCCAGAATCGCGAAAAGCGATTGGGCGGAGAGTAGAATGCGTCAGGCGCCGATTTGATGCCAAATCGCAATTCACTGTCACCTCGACAGCGGCACCAATGCGGTCTGGAACGCGCGTACAGTATACACCGTTTGCATGTTATCAGTTGGCCTGACCGGATATCATCCATGGCCTTCGTGATTTGTTGCCTCTGATGAGCCGAGGTCACAAAGATGATTGATGCAGGTAGGGAAGCAGATGCTGTCTATATGGACTTCAGTAAGGCCTTTAACAAGGGCCCTCATGGCAGACTGGTACAAAAGGTGAAGTCACACAGGATCAGAGGTGAGCTGCAAGATGGATACAGAACTGGTTAGATCATAGAAGGCAGAGAGTAGCAATGGAAGTGTGCTTTTCTGATTGGAGGGCTGTGGCCAGTGGTGTTCTACAGTGGTCAGTCCTGGGACCTTTGCTGTTTGTAGTATATATAAATGATTTGTAGGAAAATGTAACTGGTCTGATTAGTAAGTTTGTGGACGAAGCAAAGGTTGGTGGAATTGTGGATAGCGATGAGAACTGTCAGACGATACAGCAGGATTTAGATCGTTTCGAGGGTTGGGCGACGAGATGGCAGATGGAGTTCAATCCGGAAAAATGTAAAGGACCTGCATTTTGGAAGGTCTGATACAGGTAGGGAATATACAGTGAATGGTAGAACCCTCAAGATTATTGGAAGTCAGAGAGATCTAGATGTACAGGTCCACAGGTCACTGAAAGGGGCAACACAGGTGGAGATATTAGTCAAAAAGGCATACGGCATGCATGCCTGCATTGGCCGGGCCATTGAGTATAAAAATTGGCAAGTCATGTTGCAGCTGTATTGAAACTTATGTTAGGCCACACTTCGAGTATAGTGTTCAATTCTGGTCGCCACATTACCAGAAGAATGTGGAGGCTTTACAGAGGGTGCAGAAGAGATTTACCAGTATGTTGTCTGGTATGGAGGGCATTAGCTATGAGGAGAGGTTGAATAAACTTGGTTTGTTCTCACTGGAACGACGGAGGTTGAGGGGCGACCTGAGAGCGGCCTACAAAGTTATGAGGGGCATAGACAGATTGGATAGTCAGAGGCTTTTCCGCAGGGCAGAGGGGTCAATTACTAGGGGGCACAGCTTTAAGGTGCGAGGGGCAAGATTTAGACAAGATGTACGAGGCAACCTTTTTACACGGAGGGTAGTGGGTGCCTGGAACTCGCTGATGGAGGAGGTGGTGGAAGCAGGGACGATAGTGACATTTAAGGAGCATCTTGACAAATACATGAATAGGATGGGAATAGAGGCATAAGGACCCAGGAAGTGTAGAATATTGTAGTTTAGTCGGGCAGCCTGGTCGACGCAGGCTTGGAGAGCCGAAGGGCCTGTTCCTGTGCTGTACTTTTCTTTGTTCTTTGTTGGTTGTTCTTTGAATAACTGAGGGAGATCAATATTGGTAGAGAAATGGGGCTGGGAGAATTGATGACATTAAGTACCCAGGGCCTGAGAATCTGCATCCCAAAGTGCTTAAGGAGGCGTCTCTGGAAATAGTGGACGCATTGGTGGTCATCGTGCGGTATTCTATAGACTCTGGAATAGTCCCTGCCGAATGGAAGGTAGCTAATGTCACTCCAATATTCAAAAATGGACGTAGAGAGAAAACAGGGGATTATAGATCGGTAAGCCTAACATCGGCAGTGGGGAAAATTATTGAACCATTGTCAAGGATTTATAGCGGAAGTTTAGAAAAAAGTGACAGGATCACTCAGATTCATAATGGATTTATGAAGGGGAAGTCATGCTTGACAAATCTGTTGGAATTCTTTGAAGATGCAACTCGTGCAGTTGACAAGGGGGGGCCGGTTGTTGTGGTATATTTGGACTTTCAGAAGGCCTTTGACAAAGTCCCCCGTAAGAGATTATTGTGCAATGATAAAGCGAATGGGATTGGGGGAAGTGCATTGAGGTGGATCGAATACTGGTTGGCAGAGAGGTAACATCAGTAATTAATGGTTCCTTTTCAAATTGGCAGGCAGTTACTAGTTTGGTGCCACAGGGATCAGTGCTGGGATCTCAGCTCTTCACAGAATATGTTAATGATTTGGATGAGGGAAAATCTCAACAATTTGCAGATGATACTAATTTGGATGGGAGGGTGAACGGTGAGAAGGATGCAAAGATCCTACATCATAATATGGACAGATGGGGCGAGTGGGCAAAGGATTGCCAGGTGCAGTATAATCTGGATAAGTGTGAGGCTATTCACTTTGGCAGAAAAAACGGGAAGGCAAATTACTACCTGAACGGTTATAAATTGCGAGAGGGCAGTCCTTGTTCACCAGTCGCTGAAGGTAAGCATGTAGGTGCAGCAGGTGGTAAAGAAGGCTAATGGTATGTTGACCTTCATTGCGAGAGGTTTCGAGTACAGGGGCAGGGATGTGGTGTTGCAATTATACAGGGCCTTGGTGAGGCATCAAATAGGATGTTGTGTGCAGTTCTGGTCTCTTTTTCTGAGGAAGAATGTTCTCGACCTAGAGGTAGTGCAGCTAAGGTATACCAGGCTGATCCAGGGATGGTGGGACTGTCATATGAGGAGAGATTGAATAGGTTAGGATTGGTCTCGCTGGAGTTCAGAAGAATGAGAGGGGCATCTCATAGAGACTTAATACATTCTAACAGGACTAGATAGGATAGTTACAGGGAAGATTTTACCAATGATGGGTGTGTCCAGAACCAGGGGTCACAGTCTGAGGTTTCATTTCGGACAGAAAGGAGGAGACATTTTTTCAACCAAAGAGTGGTGAGCCTGTGGAGTTCATTACTTTAGAAAGTAGTTGATGTTAAAACATTGAATACATTCAAGCGTCGGCTAGAGAGAGCACTTGGGGAGAATTGGATCAAATGTTATTGGGAGAAAGCAGAATTTGGCTATTGAGGTAGATGATCAGCCATGATCTTGATGAATGGAGGGACAGTAAAAGGCCTGTTCCTGCTCCTATCTTCTATGTATCTATGTATATATGCTAACCCCTCCACAGCAGTTGAATCGATTGAGGTTCGGCGCCTGTTTTGCCGTCGTGAAAATCCACCAATTCTGATCCGCGTCAACACTTCGCCTCAGGAAAAGAGAATCCATCGCCCTTCTGTATGATTTCGTCGTCCCATTACCACGCTTCCTGTTAAATTCACAGCCCAGGTACATAAACGCCATGGTACTTGCTTTCAGAAAAAAATAAACAATTTTAAAGTCAGAGAACTTGCTCATTCAAGTATAATATTAATGTGTTGAAAACTCCATTCGTGTATTTTCAAATATAGTATTAATTTTCAATTTGGACAGATGATTTCAACGAACTGCGGAATTCCACTATTGCAATGACAGGTTTAATTCTTTGTCAGCACATACGGGGAACTGAGCATCACATGTTGATCATTAAACAACCCTCATGCTAATCACGGCGCGCCTGGTGTCTCAAGATCAACTCCTTGTTTTCTGCTGTTCAATCGATCAATGTTTAATAAACACATGAGTTGGAAACAGGGGGAAAATCAGCTGAACTCCTTTTAGTTGCCCTGTTTATTAATAACTGCATAACTAATGTAACTGGATATCTAACTGCCCTGTTGAACTGTTCCCGGAACTTGGCCTGAGTCACCACATAAATAAAAGTGTTGGTGCAGCCACTTAAACTCCTCAGCATGGATCCGACTTGTGGAAAATTAGATTCAGAATTATTGTAATTGGCAGGATCTTTTTCTGCAATTACATAATACAGGGACTCTAGAACAAATGTCAACCATAGAAGTATGACACGGACAGAAATGAAGAAGGGTAATACCACGGACAACTGCCGACTTTCTGTCTCTGGGTCACTGCGATTCTCTCCATTTCTTTGATGCATCAGTTCCTTACGAACTCGGTTGGCTTATATAATGTACCTGACTGTTACAGCATCGAGCAACAGAATTAAAACGATGGTGTTAAGACAGTATCAAACCAATCAAAAGCCACCCATCCTGGCCCCATTAAGTAGCTTGGCTTCCCATAACAAAACAATGCTACGTTGTTGATTATATCTCCAGGTTCAAATATAAAGAAGAAAGGGACGTTCTGTAAACAGAGAAAATTCAGTTTGTTGCTACAACCACAGTTGCAGTGTTGTCCGGGCAATATTTTCTTTTCAACTTCCGGCAACAAATGGCAACACATCGATCCAAAGTGAAAGTGACGATGAACAATACAGAACAATCTACGGCTGAGCGACTAATGATAAAAATGCCACTATGCACAGGAGCGATGTCCAGGGACGATCCAGAGAAATCAAGGGCAGCACGGTAGCACAAGTGGATCGCACTGTGGCTTCACAGCGCCACAGTCCCAGTTTCGGTTCACTGCTCGGTCGCTGTCTCTGCGGAGCCTGCGCGTTCTCCCCGTGTCTGCGTGGCTTTCCTCTGGGAGCTCCGGTTTGCTCCCACCGTCCAAAGTCGTGCAGGTTAGGTGCATTGACCACGGTAAATTGCTTTTAGTGGCCAAAAGGTTTAGAAGGATGTATTGGGTTCCGGGGAAAGCGTAGAAGTGAGGGCTTAAGTGGGTTGGTGCAGTCTCGATGGGCCGAATGGCGTCCTTCTGCAATGTATGTTCTGAATGTTCTAACAGTAATCACTGATCGATAGAGAATGACATCAGCGATAATTACAAGTAGATCTGCAGTCGCCATGGCCACCAGGTAGCGAGTCTTGAAGGCGGGAAGGCCGCATTTTCCCCGAGACAGGATCGCAATCGCCACAGAATTAACTTAAATAGAGAAAAGGGCAGGCTGATGGACTCTGAAGTTAAATCATTACTATTCTTAGAACTCCCCATGTACCAAAAATGGTCAATAAGATCTTCTAATTGTGCACAAGGAGTTTCACTCCTTGACTCCTTTGCAGACTTAAGTGGGTGCTATTCAGGTCAAACCAGTGTTTCAAGTTATCCCCGGCATAACTTATATCTTCAAATAAACTTTTATCTACTTACCACTAAATAGCTTCGATCCCGGGCCCCGCCTTGTTCAGAAAATATCGACACAGGAGATGTATCGATATTTTGTAAGAGCCACTGTTCAGGTTACGGTAAATTTAAAACTTGGTTTATTTTACTAAAAAAAAATAACATCACTGTCTTTACAACAAGGAAAAAGGGGGCTTTTCACAGTAACTTCATTTGAAGCCTTCTTGTGAGAATAAGCAATTTTCATTTCATTTCATTTCAAGATCTTGCTTCTGAATTCTCTTTGCCGGTTGATCAGACCTTCCGGGCATCCTTGACAATCATTCTTCTCTGTCGGTTGGTTTTCTCCTAGTTTATTCGCTGTTCTGTTCGTCGCTCGTTTTCAATCTCTCCCATATACGGAAGCAGCTCTGAGATCTGAGAGCAGAAAGTCGGCTGCTAGTGATTCAGGATTTTGTATACCCTTCTCACAGCCATGTTGGTTAAATCTTATTACCTTTAAATAATATCGTCTGCTCTTTTATCCAATTTTTGTTCGTCCATTGTACCCATCTAGTTTCCATCATGTCTGACCAGAGGATGTTTAATGATAAGCAATGTTCAAAATGCTTTAATGTTTTTCAAATCTTAGAGGAGTGATGCCGCCTGCTCTCGTCATGTTTCACTGACTCCTTCTTGGTGTTAATTTATGCCTCAGTGAATTTGTTATCTCCAAATTCCCACATCCAACTAGTGTCAGCAGGATTTTACTCATACACTTTATTGCCACTTAGCTCAAACAAAAAATCATGGCCATTCTTATTCCACTGCTTATTAAAATAATTCACGTCTATGTAAGTGAAAAATGAAAGAAAATCGCTTATTGTCACAAGTAGGCTTCAAATGAAGTTACTGCGAAAAGCCCCTAGTTGACACATTCCGCCGCTTGCTCGCGGAGGCTGGTACGGGAATCGAACAGTGCTGCTGGCTTGCTTTGGTCTGCTTGCAAAGCCAGTGATTTAGCCCTGTGCTAAACAGCCCCTATAAATGGGGACTATTGTTCCCTTCATGTAACTAAAACTTAATTTGCTCGCATTTGTTTTACTTGAAAGGACGGCATCAGATGTCTCAAGTTGGCAAAGGTTATTTGCATCTTAAACCCTCTTTTCTGAATGCTGTTAACCCTTTGTGAGATTTATGCCTGCTTTTTCTCATATTCCTTCGGCTTCTGTAACACCTTTATGATTCAAATATCATAATTTCTTATTTCACTTTTTAACTCGTAATCAAACTTTCTCTGTATCTAACAGTCTCTGTAGGGGAAGGGTGAAGACAATTTAATTGGTTGGTTAGAAATGCCTCAGAGTTCAATTCTAAAATGTTAAACTTAACACAGTAGCTAATATATTGGCTTAATAACCACTGCTGATTTTGTGAATGCGAGACATTGCAAGACGGTCAGACTTCACATCTGCGAGTAACTCATTACCTCCTTTTAATACTACCCATCTGCTTTGCCAAAAACTCTGTATCAGTCAGTCACACAGATTACCGAATTGCGGAACACAACCTCAATAGAAGTGAGTAATTTAGGGAGTGAGCAAAATTGACATTGTGGGTCGAAGTGCTGCATTGGTGCTTTGCAATGAAACAACTTTCAGAGAGATGGCGAGACAGACAGCGGGACCTGATAGCTCCGGTCCAGTACATTTAGTCAGGTCTACAGGCAATTCCTATTTGTGACGTTTTCTTGTTCTTCTCCCCATATATTTGGAAAGCAGGCTAGAAAAAAAAGAGCGGGGAGACTTTCAGAATTCTGGAGCTGGATTAGTTACATTTTGCGATGTTAGTAAAATTGTTGGGAGCTGTATTTCTTTAATTGAAAACATAATCATTCAAATAAGTAGAATATCTACGACAGGGGAGGAGATGTTTGCAGATAGAACATTTGGTACCTGCTGGATGCCAAAGTGATTCATCGCAATTATACCTGCATTAAATATCTACAATGTCAGGAACTTGGGTATGAATTGATGAATTGGAGTCGGAGCTTTCGGCTCTGTCATATTTCAGACAGGGGTTTGTGAACTGGAAGCACTGTTTCAGGGAACAGTCATGCGGTTGATAATTGGGGTATAGTTTCTGCATTTTAAGGAAAGGTTGAGCAATTTGACACATACTCCAAAGCTTGGACGAATGGGAGCTGATTGCACTGCAACATGTGAAATTCTCGGGGACACTTACAACGAAAATGCGGATAGGTTATTGTCCTTTGTGATGGATCTAGATGTGGACGGATGAAATCATATTAAGGCACTGCTTTCCAAACAATTTGATCCCAGTTCAATGCTTCGTAAACAATGTGAAACTGTCAATGGAAGAAATTTGATTGCTGCCGTTCAACATATAATTGTTACATTTTTATTATATATAAACAGAGAATGCGCCGGACAATAAAAACAAAATACCAAAAGTGCAGAAAATCTGGAAAAGGAACGAAAATGTTGAAAAACTCAACAGGGGTTGATTCCTGTAACTCAACAGGCAGCTTCCGTGGAGAGAAAGGAATGAAGGTAACGTCACAAGTCCGTTATAATCTTCGACTGGACATTTGTACTGATAAAGCCGTTTCCTACTCCCATGCATTATATGTCAATCGTGACATTCGGAAAGTGGAGGTCTTCCGGCCATGTTTAGAAACTAATGCGCGACAGTTCATGGCCAGTGACGTACCGGCCAAGCTCCTCAAATTCCAAAATTATAATAAATAAATGTAGAGTTCCCAATTCTTCTTTTTCTAATTAAGGGGAAATGTAACGTGGCTAATTACCCTACCCTGCACATTCTTTTGGGGTGTGGGGGTGAGACGCATGCAGACAGGGGGTGATTGTCAACACGGATCGAACGCGGGTCCTCGGAGGCGTGAGGCAGCAGTGCGAACCACTGCACCACCATGCCGACCCTCAATTGCCAAGAAAACAGAAAACTCAATGAAGCTCGCTTCCCTACAGACATGACTGACGGGCACACGCCGCACTTACGCTTCAATACAATGGAATGAGCCATTACTAGCTCTCCTCCCGAAACATTCAGTCAAACCACCACTCTCCCCACCAGGAACTGACTACAAGCATAAACTATGCTCAAACATTTGCAAGCACCTCTACACACCACATGTTGTGATCCCTCCACCCACAGCGGAGACACTTTAGCTCCTAGATTCCCTCGCCCCACACACACACATACACACTCACAAACACACTCACATATACTCACACCCAGACTAACTCGGCCCCACACACACACACAAACACACTCACAAACACACTCACATATACTCACACCCAGACTAACTCGGCCCCACACACACACACACACACACACACTCACAAACACACTCACATATACTCACACCCAGACTAACTCGGCCCCACACACATACATACACACTCACAAACACACTCACATATACTCACACCCAGACTAACTCGGCCCCACACACACTCACAAACACACTCACGTATACTCACACCCAGACTAACTCGCCCCCCCCACACACACACACACTCACATATACTCACACCCAGACTAACTCGGCCTCACACACACTCACAAACACACTCACATATACTCACACCCAGACTAACTCGGCCCGACACACACATACACACTCACAAACACACTCACATATACTCACGCCCAGACTAACTCGGCCCCACACACACACACACACATACACACTTGCAAACACACTCACACATACTCACACCAACAAATACACACACACAAAAGCAAAGATACATTCACATGCACAGAAACACACACGTACACACTTTCACACACCCAAACACACTCAGACTCTGAACCACAGACTCATACGCACACTCGCACCCACACAAGCACAAACACAAATACACTGACCCCCCTCACATACTCAAACTTTCATACAAACAAGCGCAGTCACACACTCAAAGACTCAGACACACACATTCACACCCAAAGTCCACACACACACACACACATTGAAAAGTCCACGCTCGCACACACACGCACACACCGGCGCTCGAACCATTCCCACACATTCCCACAGTTCAATAAATACATACACCTACTCACATAAAGTGTAATCAGACTGGTCTCAACATTGCCTCTGTGAGAGTAATCCCCACTAACCGCGGACACACTCACAGCATCCGCTTTCCTGGGACATATTTCCCGAAGGACACACGGTATGAGCAACTGATACAGCAACCCCTCCCCCCGCCCCCACCCACCACCCCGCTAAAAACAATCTTCTCTCCCACAATAACAATAACAGACCCAAACGCGCGCACAGACATAGAACATAGAACATAGAACATAGAACAATACAGCGCAGTACAGGCCCTTCGGCCCACGATGTTGCACCGAAACAAAAGCCATCTAACCTACACTATACCATTATCATCCATATGTTTATCCAATAAACTTTTAAATGCCCTTAATGTTGGCGAGTTCACTACTGTAGCAGGTAGGGCATTCCACGGCCTCACTACTCTTTGCGTAAAGAACCTACCCCTGACCTCTGTCCTATATCTATTACCCCTCAGTTTAAGGCTATGTCCCCTCGTGTTAGCCATTTCCATCCGCGGGAGAAGGCTCTCACTGTCCACCCTATCTAACCCTCTGATCATTTTGTATGCCTCTATTAAGTCTCCTCTTAACCTTCTTCTCTCTAACGAAAACAACCTCAAGTCCATCAGCCTTTCCTCATAAGATTTTCCCTCCATACCAGGCAACATCCTGGTAAATCTCCTCTGCACCCGCTCCAAAGCCTCCACGTCCTTCCTATAATGCGGTGACCAGAACTGTACGCAATACTCCAAATGCGGCCGTACCAGAGTTCTGTACAGCTGCAACATGACCTCCTGACTCCGGAACTCAATCCCTCTACCAATAAAGGCCAACACTCCATAGGCCTTCTTCACCACCCTATCAACCTGGGTGGCAACTTTCAGGGATCTATGTACATGGACACCTAGATCCCTCTGCTCATCCACACTTTCAAGAACTTTTCCATTAGCCAAATATTCCACATTCCTGTTTTTCCTTCCAAAGTGAATCACCTCACACTTCTCTACATTAAACTCCATTTGCCACCTCTCAGCCCAGCACTGCAGCTTATCTATTTCCCTCTGTAACCTGCTACTTCCTTCCTCACTATCGACAACACCACCGACTTTAGTATCGTCTGCAAATTTACTCACCCACCCTTCTGCGCCTTCCTCTAGGTCATTGATAAAAATGACAAACAGCAACGGCCCCAGAACAGATCCTTGTGGTACTCCACTTGTGACAGAACTCCATTCTGAACATTTCCCATCAACCACCACCCTCTGTCTTCTTTCAGCTAGCCAATTTCTGATCCACATCTCTAAATCACCCTCAATCCCCAGCCTCCGTATTTTATGCAATAGCCTACCGTGGGGAACCTTATCAAACGCTTTGCTGAAATCCATATACACCACATCAACTGCTCTACCCTCGTCTACCTGTTCAGTCACCTTCTCAAAGAACTCGATAAGGTTTGTGAGGCATGACCTACCCTTCACAAAGCCATGCTGACTATCCCTGATCATATTATTCCTATCTAGATGATTATAAATCTTGTCTCTTATAATGCCCTCCAAGACTTTACCCACTACAGACGTGAGGCTCACCGGTCTATAGTTGCCGGGGTTGTCTCTGCTCCCCTTTTTGAACAAAGGGACCACATTTGCTATCCTCCAGTCCTCTGGCACTATTCCTGTATCCAATGATGACATAAAAATCAAAGCCAATGGTCCAGCAATCTCTTCCCTGGCCTCCCAGAGAATCCTAGGATAAATCCCATCAGGCCCCGGGGACTTATCTATTTTCAGCCTGTCCAGAATTGCCAACACCTCTTCCCTACTTACCTCAATGCCATCTAATCTATTTAGCTGGAGCTCAGCATTCTCCTCCACAACATTATCTTTTTCCTGAGTGAATACTGACGAAAAATATTCATTTAGTATCTCGCCTATCTCTTCAGACTCTACACACAACTTCCCATCCCTGTCCTTGACTGGTCCTACTCTGTCCCTAGTCATTCGCTTATTCCTGACATACCTATAGAAAGCTTTTGGGTTTTCCTTGATCCTTCCTGCCAAATACTTCTCATGTCCCCTCCTTGCTCGTCTTAGCTCTCTCTTTAGATCCTTCCTCGCTAACTTGTAACTATCCATCGCCCCAACTGAAACTTCACACCTCATCTTCACATAGGCCTCCTTCTTCCTCTTAACAAGAGATTCCACTTCTTTGGTAAACCACGGTTCCCTCGCTCGGCACCTTCCTCCCTGCCTGACCGGTACATACTTATCAAGAACACGCAATAGCTGATCCTTGAACAAGCTCCACTTATCCAGTGTGTCCAAAACTTGCAGCCTACTTCTCCACCTTATCCCCCCCAAGTCACGTCTAATGGCATCATAATTTCCCTTCCCCCAGCTATAACTCTTGCCCTGCGGTGTATACTTATCCCTTTCCATCCTTAACGTAAACGTCACCGAATTGTGGTCACTGTCCCCAAAGTGCTCACCTACCTCCAAATCCAACACCTGGCCTGGTTCATTACCCAAAACCAAATCCAATGTGGCCTCACCTCTTGTTGGCCTGTCAACAAACTGTGTCAGGAAACCCTCCTGCACACACTGAACAAAAAACGACCCATCTAATGTACTCGAACTATATCTTTTCCAGTCAATATTTGGAAAGTTAAAGTCTCCCATAATAACTACCCTGTTACTTTCGCTCATATCCAGGATCATCTTCGCCATCCTTTCCTCTACATCCCTAGAACTATTTGGAGGCCTATAGAAAACTCCCAACAGGGTGACCTCTCCTTTCCTGTTTCTAACCTCAGCCCATACTACCTCGGAAGATGAGTCCCCATCTAGCATCCTCTCCGCCACAGTAATACTGCTCTTGACTAGCAGCGCCACACCTCCCCCTCTTTTGCCTCCTTCCCTGAGCTTACTAAAACACCTAAACCCCGGAACCTGCAACATCCATTCCTGTCCCTGCTCTATCCACGTCTCCGAAATGGCCACAACATCGAAGTCCCAGGTACCAACCCATGCTGCCAGTTCCCCTACCTTATTTCGTATACTCCTGGCATTGAAGTAGACACACTTCAAACCACCTACCTGAACACTGACCCCCTCCTCCGACGTCAAATCTGAGCTCCTGACCTCTATACTCTCATTCTCCCTTACCCTAAAACTACAATCCAGGTTCCCATGCCCCTGCTGCATTAGTTTAAACCCCCCCCAAAGAGCACTAACAAATCTCCCCCCCAGGAGACGCACAACATTCCCATTTGCTGTTTATTGGAAAACATCCATTTCACCAAGAGCAATCCTGCCAACGCACCCGGACAGATTGGAATTTGGATCTGCGACATACTGTGTTGTGTACGGCTCTTGTGAAGTGTCTGCAATACTCTATCACATTAAATGTGCAATATGAATCGTAACTATGTTGTAATCATTGGAAATCAGAATCTTTTTATCAAAGAATTTTCCACCTTTCCGGGGATTGTTACATCATGTTTTACGATACCCTCCAGAACAATGACGTATTATTCTGTAAAACACTGGATCAGATTAATCTTGGATTCAGGCTAATCGAAAGATCTCCCACATCAGAGGCGCGCTCATTAAGGACTAATTGGAACTGGCGTTTCAAGAGCAGCTCAAAAGCTAATGCAACATTCGGGGCTGACTCCAACTGTGCCTGATCCATGTTGTCAATGTTCCTGCCTGAATTATTTCCTCCGCTCGCTCATTCCGCATACGTACCACCCCCTGTGTAAAAGAGTTGCTCCTCAGGTTACCATTAATTATATTGCCCCTTAAATTAAACATATGGTCTTTTGTTCTCGATTCCCAAAATCTGGGGAAAAGACGGAGTGCATTCATCCTGTCCATGCCTCTCATCATCTTACACACCTCAATAAGATCACCACTCAATCTCCTACGCTCCAAAGACAAAGTCACTCGCCTGTCCTATCTCTCTCTATTACTCAGTCCCTTGGGTCCTGACAACATCCTTGTAACTCTCTTCTGCACTCCCTCCAGTTTCATAACATATTTCCAATAGCAAGGCGACTAAAACTGAACACAATACTCCAGGTGCAGCCTCACCAAAATCCTGTACAACTGCGACATACCTTCCCAACTTCTGTACTCAACGCCCTGACTGATTAAGGCCAACATGCCAAAAACTTTCTTCACTGCCCTATCTAACTGTGACTGCATCTTTAGATAACCGTGCACCTTAACCTCCGTTCCACGATACTCCCTTCCTACCATTTATCTTGAAAGTCCTACCTTGATTTGACGTTCCAAAATGCAACACGTCACACTTATATGTATCGAACTCCAATTGCCATTTATCGGCCACTTCCCCAGCTGAACAAGACCCTGCTGCAAAATGTGATAACCTTCCATACGGTCTACAATACCACCTACTTCAGTATCATCTGCAAACTTGCCGGTCATGCCTTGTACATTCTCATAAATATCGTTGTTATAGATAACAAACAGCAATGGGCCCATGTTGAAGAAAAAAAAAGTCAGCACGTCGAGTTTTCGCCGCGAAAGGTCCTTTATTTAACACGAAGTTCGTGGAGGGAATTAGAATGTCCACAGTCTTTCCAAATGCCCTGCCTTACAAAGGTTAGGCGAGTAATTTATATAATACAGTCAGAACTATCAAGGACAAAGAGGCATTCTTTAGATTAGCCAAGATGACAGAAACGCGAGCAAAGTTTAATAACAGGCCTTGAGTTCCTCCCTTCGAAAAATAATGTTCTGTGGTCAGCAAAACAATGTGCAGCTGTACGCCTGTTTACATTGTATGACCTTCTGACTGTTTCATACAGAACTTCGAACTTTTCGACTAAAAATAAGGCTCTCTATCCATCATGCTTTGCCAAGTGCCTGTTTCCATGAAATATAGTCAAGCAGCTGATCAAATAATACAGGGTATTTAAGGCAGCTAATCCGCCAACTAAAGTCCCTTCAACAATTCCCTCCTTGTTGATCTTATGATCAACACATGTTAGTATATTACAGTGTCCTCAGCAGCAAAGGGTGGGTTATAATGTAAGGGGAATGGACGTATGATAGGTACCTGGTTGTTAAGTGTCTGGGACCATGGAGGCACCGCTGACATACTCGCCCCCCTGCCCTGACAACATCCCGAACAACATTTAAACAGTAAGCATACGACAATCAGGATTAGAACAATGATTGTAATCCAAATCACAATCCTCTGTCTTAATGTTCCCAACCACCCAAAGCCAAAATCCCATCCCCCATCCTCATGCAATCGTGCTATCTCTCTACGAATGTGATCCACCAGGTTATCAATTTTTTCGGAGTTATCAGGATGAATGTGCAGCAGTCACTGCCAATAAGGGCACAAGTACCTCCCTTCTCAGCTAACAAGAAATCAAGGGCCATCCTATTCTGTCGAGCAACCGCTCTTGTAGCAACCATCTCAGTTTATATTTGGTTAACAGCTTCTGCAGTGTCATTAGCGACCTGCTCAAGGATGCCCCGCAATTGACGTAGTCGTTGCAGTTAACCGGAAGCGAACCCCGAAAACGAATCTCTAAACAGGTCTCTCTCAGCTGAAAGGGAGAGATCTATAGCGCGACCCCAGCTGAAAGGGGGGTCTGCGGCTCGGCAGCCTTAATTACTGGCCGGTGACTCATGCTCGGAGAGTTAGCTTAGTGAATAAATTAATGTTAGCTGAGTGAGAAGAGAAAAGGTGCGTTAGAAAAAAAACCTGAACAATCAGCAGGCTTCGGGATTCGCACAAGGACTATCACCGGTGAGCGCTCCTTGTAGTTTTTGTTGGTAATTTACCGCGGCCCTTGTTATTATATGTGAATGCTCTAAAGTATTTTTCAGAAGCCATGATGGGCCAAAGACTCGGACGCCCCCTTACAGGACACCCTGAAGCCACGTTACAGATGTCAGGGGCGATAAAGAAGGCGGACTCTGCAAAGCAGACGGATAAGGGAGTGAAAATGAGTAAGATAACGGAACAGCGGATAAAAACAATCGTAAGGTAACGGAGAAAGGTAGGAGATACCCTTGTCCCGCCGGGATCACCAGCTGACATTGTGATAAGAGGAACCGGAGAACTTCAATATGCGGTAACATTCAGTCGCGATTTGTATGGGTGGTCCCAGGGGGCTTGGCCGTACGGGGGTAGTTTTAACATGCCGCTGATTGAAACGTGGGAAGCTTTGACAAGAAATGGGAGTGGAGACACTAATTGGGATTATAAATATATGCTGTTGTGCTTTCAGACATGGAAGGAATTGGCGAGGAGGCACCAGCCCCCAAAGATCAAATGTAAGAATGAGAACCCAAAAATCAAAAGTAAGAATAGCGAGAGTAAAGATACAGTAAAGAACGAAAATGGCAATAAACAGACAGAGACGGCAGCAGCAGGGTTATATCTGAAAGTTTTAACTGAGGCATCCTGTACAACCGCGACATAACTTCCCAACTTCTGGACTCAAAGCCCTGACTGATCAAGGCCAGCATGCCAAAAACTTTCTACCCTGCCCTATCTAACTGTGACTCCACCTTTAGATAACCGTGCACTTTAACTCCAAGGTCTCTCTGTCCCACGATACTCCCTAATATCCTACCATTCACCTGGAAAGTCCTATCTTGATTTGACTTTCCAAAATGCAACACGTCACACTTATGTGTATCGAACTCCACTTGCCATTTCTCGGCCACTTCCCAGCTGATCAAGATCCTGCTGCAAATTGTGATAATCTTCCATACGGTCTACAATACCACTTATTTCAGTACCATCTGCAAACTTGCCGATCATGCCTTGTACATTGTCATAAATATCGTTGAGATAGATAACAAACAGAAATAGGCCCAGCATTGACCCCGGAGGCACACCATTAGTCACAGTCCTCCAGTCCAGGTATCCTTCCACCATTGTCATTTTCTTCCAACCATCAAGTCAGTTGTACATCCAGTTTGCCAGCTCTCCCTGGATTTCAGATGATCTAACCTATGAGTGCAGCTTACCTCGTGCAACGTTATCAAAGGATTTACTGAAATCCATGTAGACTACGTCTACCGCCCTACCCTCATCAATAGCCCTGCTACATACAGCCGGGAATGGTGGTGGACAATGAAACAAGATAATGTGGAAGGTTCTACAAATATCCCCATGCCCACTTACGTTGGAGGCCACCACATTCGTGCATAAAGTACGGTTATATAGTTTGCAACAATCGCCAGACCGAAATTTCGAATGAATGGTGCTGGACCACAATTGCTCCCTCCCTGAAGAACCGTCCTCACTCATTTCTCTTCTCTCAATCACTCACATTCGGTCTCTCTCTTTTTGTCTCACTCGTCTCTTTCTGTCTCCCAAACACTGTGTCGCTCATTCCTCCCTTCTCAATCTCGCTCTCATACGATGCGTTTTTCTCCTCTTTTTTCTATCCCCTGGTTGTCTGGCTCCCATCGCCCTATCTCTCTTGGTTGCTCCTATTTTTCGCTCTTCGTGCAGGAGTCATGTTTGTAGGAAGTTCCAAGCTGAACAGAAGACCAATAAAAAAACAAATCCCGCATCAACAGCAAAATATCGAGAACGTGCAATGCATTCCAAATGTTAAACAGTAAATCCAGTTAGGGGAGCAATGTTTTTTCCCCCAAATCTAAATAGAAAGTACGGAAAATACCCAACCTGTCTGGAAGCATCTTTGGAGAGCAAGAGAGACAGGGCTAATGTTCCGAGTCATTAACCTCTTCATCTAAGCTGTGGAGGGATAAACATGCAATGGATTCAATAGTGGGAGAGAGGTGCTGTCGCTGGAGCAGAACAATGGAAGCGGATCCTGTGTAAACTGGGTGACCACAATGAGGAAAAGTGTCGGCCAGCGGGCAAGCATAACGCTAAATTCCCTGCCGCAGTCCAATCAATTCACTCTCTTACTCCGTTGTCTACATGTCAAACATTGGCCGACTGCAATGTTCTGGTGAAACAAAACACATTGGAGCAACTGGACCTCATCTTCCAATTAGGCACCAAACATTGAATTGAACATTTAAATTAATTTATTCTCTCTTTCATTTAGATATTATGTTTACCAAGTCCCTTCCAAAATTGATTCCAAACTTCAGACCACACGTTCACCACGAACGAATGAGTACTGAAAGATCCAAATGTGATGGGTTCAAAAAAGTGCCGTCGAAGACTCAAAGTAATGAAGCAATGACAGTGGCCGGATAATTTCGCTGCAACGTTCAAGGTCGCAATCATGTGAATTGGTTGTGGCTATGGGTGCGTCCCCATCGCGGGGAGATTTATCTTTCGGGCTGATTCAGATGGACTAAACCAGCATGAAAAGAGATTCACCACAGTATAAAATGATACCCGAGGATTTTTAGGAGTTCTGGAACAGTTTGAGGTAAATATCCACCATGGATTTAAACAAAGCTAATGTACATCAAACTTTCTGTAAAACAAAGACTCAGAATGGAATTTTGCCCGATGGAAGTGCTAAAAACAGTCACATAACAAAGACATATTTTACTGGAAAGGATTATTACATTTCTGATGGATTATCAGGAATTTATTTTATTTCGCCATTTGTCTGGAAGAAATAGATATGTCATTTTGAACGGCATTAATTCTGGTGTTTAATTTTTGATCTTTATTATGCAAGAGTAATGTTTCGTTTTCTCAGTTGATCAGCGTCTTTAATCCTTTACATTAGCACACACCGATTATTTCACGCATTAGTTGCCAATGGATGGAATGGAAAATTTACCTTTGAAACCTTCTTTTAGCATTTCCTCCATTATTCCAGCTGCATTGTTGACTGGGCCTTGGTCTTGCTCCTCTGCAAAAACCCATTCTACTCTTATCTGCCTTCACATAATCACAAAATACTACAGTTTAGAACAGAACCTTCGGCATATCGGATGTGCACCGAGGCATGAAAAGCCATGACCTTCCAACCTAATGCCATTTGCCAACACTTGGCCGATAGCATTGAATGATAGGACGTGCCAAGTACTCACCCAAGTACTTTTTAAAGGACGTGAGGCATCCAACGCTACCACCCTCCCAGTCAGTGCATGCCAAACAGTTACCCCCCCCCCCCCAAACTGGGTAGAACGTTTGTTCCTCAAATCCTCCCTGAACCTCCCACCCGTCACTTTGAACTTGTGTCTCCTTCAACTAAGGGGAACAGCTGCTCCACATCCACCCTGTCCATGCCCCTCATAATCTTGTACACTTCAATCAGGTCACCCCTCAGTCCTCTCTGCTCCAGAGAAAACTACATAAGCCTATCCATCCTCGCTATCTAACTTAAATGTTCCATCCCAGGCAACATTTTGTTCAATCATTTCTGACCCCCTCCAGTGCAATTACATCATTCTTATAATCCCGGGACTAGATTTGCACAGTGTACTCCAGATCAGGTGCTGGTTTAGCACAGGGGCTGGTTTAGCACACTGGGCTAAATCGCTGGCTTTTAAAGCAGTCCAAGGCAGGCTAGCAGCACGGTTCAATTCCCGTACCAGCCTCCCCGAACAGGCGCCGGAATGTGGCGACTAGGGACTTTTCACAGTAACCTCATTGAAGCCTACTCGTGACAATAAGCGATTTCCATTTCCATTCCATTTCATGTGGCCTCACCATGTCTATAATGCTCATAAAAGTTCTACTCATCACAGAATTGAGGCAAATCATTGAGTCTTAAACTCCAGTTGGGGTTCCAATTGGCTCTGGTAGAACTGGAGCAACAATTCCTCACTTATTAGTTGTAATCTCAGCACGTTGGTGAGAAATGTCACTCTTCCTTTTTACATTTTCCAATTATCCTTTTTTGCCAGAGGAATAGATTTCACTCATCTCTTGAGATGGGTGTATTTATTCGAAGGGACCTCTTTTAAATCGTTGTCTGCCCCCTTCTTTCCTTTTTAATATCTGGACTGCTGGCTGATTAAATACTGAAAACTGTAGTTTTAACTTGACACCCCCCTGATCTAAACTGTCATTTGAACTGGCCAAAGACTCCCCTTGGAACAGTGTGCTCTGTGGCAGGGTCCCGAGATTTACTTCCGTAGGACGCGGCTAGCAGCCATCCTATCCAATTCTCAAGTTTGTTGGGCAGGGCCATCGGCAGCTTATGGAAGAAGGGAGTAGCCTCCATTTTAATTCAGTTTTGTTTAGAACTCCAGAGCTGCAACACGCGGGTAAAACACTGTCTTATATCAGATCTCTGCCTGGCGATTTCAATGCTCCCAGCCAGCCGGTGAAAGTTCCACCCCTGAGCAACGGGCTGGCAAGCAATGCCAGCCCTCTCTCATTTGATGACTTGTGACAAAACACCTTCCATTTCTGCACAACCTGGGAGCGGTTTTCAACAGTCATTTATATTCGGACCAGTAAACTGTTAAGTCAGAGCTCTGAATTCCCTGGCACTTGTTGGATTCTTTTGGAATTTCCAGAATAATCTGAGGAGAATCCAATCCAGTTCCATAACGGTATTCAATTGTTTATTTTGTCACAGCTCCAAGATTCTAGACATCAAAACAATGCTGTGTTTTGTCTATCTCAGGTCCATCATGGATACCTGACGCATATTTGACTTGAGGTTACATAATTTGTGCTGTTCACTGAATCTGTACATTTCTCAGATTTCTAATCCGATTACCAAAAAGGAATTTGCCTCCTTTTGTTAACGCCATCGGCAAATTTGAGTGTACAGAACATTAGATCTATGTACAAGACATTAATGTGCACGGTAACATGTTTCTCCATTGCTCATGAATTGGTGAATTGTCGCAATGCTTCGTGATGGGAAAGTAGATAATTGCACAAATATTATGAGAGCTGCAAAGCAAACGCTTCTAATTTAACAGTGAAATGCAAACAATGCTAACGTGTGATCTGCAAATGTCTGAATCTCCCATGCCCTGGATTGTGGTACTTCAATTAAACCAACTTGACGGACACATAACAGTGCTGATCAGAATGTAAATGTTTGGTAAATGGCCGGGAATTGATGCCCGAACTCCCCAGCCATGTGTCCCAGTGGGAATATATATGTTATATAAATAGGGGGTGGCCTCTAAAAAAAAGCAGCACATCGTGTAAAAGAGACAGGAAACGCCCACACAATGATAATAGAATGGAGAAAGAAATAATTCTTCAGATCGAAGATGTTTTCTTTCATGCTCTTGCAGTATAGGGTATACCAGGTAGGATGCTAAATATGTTCAAATCATTGTTAACTCCATAGGATATATCCTCTCTCCTGACCATTGGTATAGAACCACCTTTCTATCCTTATATTAATTTTAGTTCCTTTTCATTTTTTTGGCTGTAAATTTTAACTTCTCAGAAATCTGCTGCCGTGATTTCACCAGCCTCCTTTATGTTCTCCGACCAGCATTGCTTCCCGCTGCAGGAAAGTCTCCATTCTAAAATCCTGAAGTTAAAATAATCACTCTCGTGTTGTCAGTAACCAGTTCCTCAACCGTGACCACCCGAGGTCTCGATTTCCTCCAATTACTTTTTCCTAATCATGTACTCATGTTAATTCTCTGAGGTATTATGCTTTCAACGGCTTAGCCCTGGAGCTCCGTAATTCAATGTCTACATTTCAATATTTTCTTTTACAATAGAAACAGTAAATTTTATAAACACTCGGCCTCTCTGGCAGCACCTGTGGATAGCAAATATTTCGGTGTGACTCCGGACAATAATTGCGATTTGAGGATAGTTACGTAAGTGCAATTCTACGTGAAAATGCTGGACATTTTGTTTCTATTCATTGGATACGGGTGTACCAGATTCCGTTGCCTATCCCTAATTTAGCTGTGGGCCTGGGGTTAAATGTACCAAAAACAGTACATGTCTTCCCTGAAGGACAGAAGTGAAACGGGTGTTTTATTTGCAACAACGGTTTAATGGTCAAGCTTCGACATGTATTTCCAAATTTCTGTTGTTTTCAATTGTTACCATGTACTGGAAGTGTGACTCGAACTGGAATCGCAGAGCACTACCCTGGATTTAAACATCGCAAGCTCAGTGGCGGTGACAAACTTTCTCCCCAAACCCAAGCATACGGAAGTGATCATTAACTCTGTTCTTCTCCACAGCTGCTGCCTGATCTAAAGAGATTTTTCACCAGTATTTTAAGTCTTATTTAAGATAACTAACTTGCCATGCATTTTGAATTCATTTTCCTTTAACATTCTCCGCACAATTTATATCTTTCATCAAGCTATTTATCGTCTATTTGAAAATTCAAATTCTGTGGCAGAATGTCAATTGTTGTAATTTGACAGATTTTTGGATCATAATTGTTTTACTCTGTGAAATGCAAACTCCAGCTACAAGTATTAGTTACTGAAACGAGAACGTGCCTGTGGCACTAGAAAAAGGGTTTTATTTTGTTGAGGGTTGTTGCAGCAAACGAGTGTATCAAGGCATTTGGGTTGACAAGATCAATATGGGCCCCATCGCAAAAACAGACCATCACAGTTTGCTCGTTTAATGAGTTGATCTAATTTAGTCCATCAGCTTGAGTGTAAAGTGGGGAAGCAATTCGAAATCAGTTGAATTTAAAATTTATACTGCCAATACCCTTCTGGTTCCTGGACCGTCTCGACCTTTTCGGAAAGTGGAAGGAGGAAGTGAGTATTCTGAATCCAGTGCAAAGTCACTTTCCATGAAGACCTGGGGCGCAATTCTCCCCCAACGTCGCGATGTCCGCCGACTGGCGCCAAAGACGGCGCCAATCAGACGGGCATCGCGCCGGCCCAAAGGTGCGGAATGTTCCGCACCTTTGGCGGCCTAACCCCAACATTGAGGGGCTAGGCCGACGCCGGAGGGATTTCCGCCCCGCCAGCTGGCGGAAATGGTGTTTGTTGCCCCGCCAGCTGGCGCAGTAATGCGGCGCCTGCGCGTGATCGTCAGCGGCCGCTGTCGTTTTCCCGGCGCATGCGCGGGAGTGTCAGCGGCCGCTGTCAGTTTCCCGCGCATGCGCAGTGGGGAGAGTCTCTTCCGCATCCGCCATGGTGGAGGCCGTAGCGGAGGCAAAAGGGAAAGAGTGCCCCCATGGCACAGGCCCGCCCGCGGATCGGTGGGTCCCGATCGCGGGCCAGGCCACCGTGCGGGCACCCCCCGGGGTCAGATCGCCTGGTCCCGCCGGTAAATACCAGGTTTGATTTACGCCGGCGGGACAGGCAATTTCTGGGCGGGACTTCGGCCCATCCGGGCCGGAGAATCCAGCGGGGGGGTCCCGCCAACCGGCGCGGCCCGATTGCCGTCCCCACCCAATCTCTGGCACCGGAGACTTCGGCGGGGGCGGGATTCACGGCGGCCAACGGCCATTCTCCGACCCGGCGGGGGGGGGGGGGCGGGGGGGTCGGAGAATGACGCCCCTTGTTTCAGACAGACTCACTTCCTGCTAATTTAAGATCCATAACTCAGATTTTGGGGATAATAATTGACTGAGTCTATCTGTGCTGGCTGCAAACGCAGATTTTTTGAAAAGTTCTCATTGTTTTAAAAGAAAACAAAGATTTCTCTGGTAAAATGTTCTTTGCGTTACAGTCTTAAAATCGATATACTTTGTTGACAAACTACACAGCTGTTTACCAGAGACGTTACTATTGTTCCATGAAAAATTTAGGTTCATGTAGATATATATTTTTAAGTAACATTAAATGAGCCGAGATACCCTGAACAGCAACAGTCCAGGAACTACACGGTTTTGTCTATATCAAATCTCTTTCTGGCAGCGTCCTTTTTACTGGGTCAGCAATGACTGTAGTGACGTTAAATAGAGAAAGTTTGTGCAAGCATATTCTGTCCTTTTAGGGTTTCTGTTTCAGCAGATTGTTTACATTAGTTAGCTTCTGGGATTCGCGTGCTTCAATAAAGTGTTCCTGTATACACAATGTGTAGTAGTTAATGGTTAACTAGATTGCATTGCAGTAGTTAATGGCTAATTGGACATTGGTTTGGAGTCAGTTATTAAACATTAACTAGTGTTGTGTGCTGTTTACATTCGCCAATTTCGGCTGCAGTATGTTAGTTATATAAACTCCAATTATCGTGGGTATCGATCATTTAAACTCTATTTTAGTGTTCGGTTTATGTGGAGGCTACGGCTGGCGCAGTTTGAATATTCTCTCTTGTCGCATGTTGATGTTTAACTTCCAAACGACCAAAGACGTGCAGGTTCGGTGGAATAGTCATGCTAAATTGCCCCTTAGTGACCAAAAGGTTAGCAGCTCGGGTTACTGAGTTACGGGGACTGGGTCAGAGGATAGGCATTGGTAGGGTGGTCTTTCCAGACTTGTCGGTGCAGACTTGATGGGCCGAATGGCCTCGTTCAGCCCTGTGGGAGTCTTTGATTCTATCATCTGAAATCAGAACAGAAATAGAATGCAGCATGTACACAACGGATCTGGAACCTTCGGCAGAGAGCTCTTCCAACTGAACGTTTCAGGTCAAAGGCATATTCTTCAGGAAGAGTGACGTGTGATGAGCATTGTGCAAGTGAAAGTGTTGAGAGTAGAAACAGCACAACCTGTAAATGTGTAATGGGGAAGAGGTAAAATTACAAAAGTTGCCATGCTGCAAAATGTATTTGGAGCGGTAAATGTTGCAGTAAATGAACAAAGGTTTTACCCAGTGTGAAGAATGAACACCTTTGTCCAAAATAAAAGACATGCAAGTTGGAAGATGTTTGGGAGAACGACGGCATTTGGTAGCGGTTCATGAGCCAATCTGGGTTGACGTCTTGAACTGAATGATGAGTTCTGAAGGCTGCAAAGTTTCCAACTGACAGAGAACGTGATGACCAACCATTTTGTGTTTGCTTCATTTGAACAAAGCTGTAAGCGCTGGATATGGCTTAGAACAAAATTTGGCGATTGATACCCGGAATCTATAAGTTATGCTTGAAGACCAGGTGTGGTCCGCAAAGCAAATACCCAAGCTGTGCTCGGCCCACCTACATTAGGGAAGGGAAGTTTCTGGGCAGCGAATACAAGGTCTTAATTTAAGCGAAGCCCACGGGGCCAATGTTGTACCTGTTGTAGTGTTCCTGATTTTTATCATGTGCCAAGAGCTTCATCACCCTCCTCCTATCACCATAAAGACCTGGGGCAAAATTCTCCCCCAACGGCGGGATGTCCGCAGACTGGCGCCAAAGACGGTGCCAATCAGACGGGCATCGCGCCGGCCCAAAGGTGCGGAATGCTCCGCATCTTTGGCGGCCTAGCCCCAACATTGAGGGGCTAGGCCGACGCCGGAGGGATTTCCGCCCTGCCAGCTGGCGGAAATGGCGTTTGTTGCCCCGCCAGCTGGCGCGGAAATGCGGCGCATGCGCGGGAGCGTCAGCGGCCGCTGTCAGTTTCCCGCGCATGCGCAGTGGGGAGAGTCTCTTCCGCCTCCGCCATGGTGGAGGCCGTAGTGGAGGCGGAAGGGAAAGAGTGCCCCCACGGCACAGGCCCGCCCGCGGATCGGTGGGCCCCGATCGCGGGCCAGGCCACCGTGCGGGCACCCCCCGGGGTCAAATCACCCCGCGCCCCCCCCCAGGACCCCGGAGCCCGCCCACGCCGCCTGGTCCCGCCGGTAAATACCAGGTTTGATTTACGTCGGCGGGACAGGTAATTCCTGGGCGGGACTTCGGCCCATCCGGGCCGGAGAATCCAGCGGGGGGGTCCCGCCAACCGGCGCGGCCCGATTCCCGCCCCCGCCCAATCTCCGGTACCGGAGACTTCGGCGGGGACGGGGGCGGGATTCACGGCGGCCAACGGCCATTCTCCGACCCGGCGGGGGGTCGGAGAATGACGCCCAAGATTCTGAAGATTTCTCATTCTGTCATGAAATGCATCTGAAACTGATTTCTCGTTAATTTACAGCTAGTACATCATGTAGTCCAAGGCGAACACTCCACTGACATTCTTATATGCTCCCTGAAAATACACGTTGACATTTTATTATATAATCATAGAATCTACGGCACGGAGACAGGCCCTTCGGCCCAAACTGCTCCACGCCAAAGAAACAGCCCAGCTAAGTTAACTCCATTTGCCTGCATTTGGCCCACATCCCTCCAACGCTTTCCTGTCCATGTACCTGTCCAAATGCCCTTTTAATGTTGCTAATGCCCCTGCCTCAACCACTTCCTCCGACAGCTCATTCCACGTACATACCAACCTCTGTCTAAAACGTTGCTCCTCAGGTTCCCATTAATATTTTCACCTCTTAAGTTAACCCTATGCCCTTCAGTTCTCGATTCATCAACCCTGGGAATAGGACTGAGTGCATTCATCCTACCCATGCCTCTCGTGATGTTTACACTTCTATAAGATCACAACTCAGTTTCCTACGCTCCAAAGAAAAAAGTATTGGCCTGCCCAATCTGACCCCATAACTCAGTCCCTTGAGTCCTGACAAAATCCTTATAAATCTCTTCTGCACTTATCCCAGTATAATAATATATTTCCAATAGCAAGGCGATCAAAACTGAACACAATACTCGAGGTGCGGCCTCACCAATATCCTGTACAACTGCAACAGAACTTCCCTACTGCTATACTCAATGTCCTGACTGATCAAGGCCAGCATGGTAAAGGCGTTCGTCACTGCCCAACCTAGCTCTGTCTCCACCTTTCGAGAACCGTGCACCTGAACTCCAAGGTCCTTTTGTTCGACGATACTCCCTAAGGTCCTAATATTCACCTTGAAAGATCCTTGATTTGGATTTCCAAACTGTAACACCTCACACTTATCTGCATTGAACTCCATTGGCCATTTCTCGGCACAATTCCCCAGCTGACCAAGATCCTGCTGCAATTTTGATAACCTTCCTCACTGCCTGCAGTTCCACCTATTTTAGTGTCATTTTCCGACATGCCTCTGTCTTGCTTCTTCCTTCAGTGTATCCATCAAATAATATATTGTGATCTTGTTCTTACGAGTTTTTCGCACATTATGTTCGATCTGCCATTTATTTCGAACTCACGATCTATGTTCCTTTTTTGGAATCATTGTATCGCCGTCACACTGTGGTACGGAAAAAATATTTTGGGCATCAATAAATTTGAAACCACATTTGAGGTGGCCCTGTGGCACAGTGGTTATCACTGCTGCCTCAAAGCGCCAGGGACCCGGGTTCGATTCCGACCACGGGTGACTGTCTGTGCGGAGTCTGCATATTCTTGCCGTGTCAGTTTCCTCTTGGTGCTGCGGTTTCCTCCCACAGTCCAAATATGTGCAGGTTAGTTGGATTGTCTATGCTGAGTTGCACCTAGGTGGGATGCGGGGATAGGGCCGGGGAGTGGTTCTGTATAGATTGATCTTTCAGTGGGTCGGTGCAGACTCGTTGGGCCTAATGGCCTTCTTCTCCACTGTAGGAATTCTATTATTCCATGATAACGCCTGACACAAGCTATAATTCTTTAATTGCTATATGATTTGTCAACACTGACACCGATGTACCAGGACTGGTTGGTAATAGGGAAGCACTATCTTTACTGGTACTGGATTAAAAGGTGCAATATGCAAGGTTGATGGACAGGATCAAGATTTAGGGTGACAACTTAGTGATAATTGACTGAAAGACATGGGACGGAATGTACGCAGTGTGGGCCATTTTAACAGGCGGAAGGCTGAGATTGGTGGTTTAGCAGGAGAGGTGCGATGGTCAGCGCTTGTAATGAACTATACTGACAAATTTGTGAAGTTGCAAAGAATGCCGTGACTAAGCTTGCTGATTTCCGTTCGTCTAACAGTAATTCCTTATCTCTTTATATCCTTATTTCTTCGTGTCCTGAAGCACTGATAACGCCACTCCGTCTTCAAACCGTGTGTCAAGCAATGATTTCCTGGCTAACTTCCAATTTCCCTCCTTCCAGAAACATTAGTTTTTCGCAATTCAGGTGTTCATGTCCGGCCGGGCACATTGACAACCCCTGTGCTCTCTGGCCAGTATACACCCCGTTAGAGAAACACATCAAAATCTATATTCTGCAAACTATTCCATGTCATGGCCCCGCTGTCCTCATTAATTAAATACAACGCCAGCACAATCAGTGATATCTGCATTCATCCGCTGAGAATCCCAGATTTACTCAGTCCATTCTCCGTTCAGTTTTTTCAGCTAACAAGTCCTTCCACTCGGGACATCTCTCCATAGAAATATCCGTCCCTTAATCTATCTTTATGTATTTGAGATACCCTCAAAGAGTTTAATTCAGCAGATTTACTCTGAATGCCAGAATAGTTCCTGATTCTTTCCGGATGAGGCTTAGTTTCGTTTATAGTTGCATAACTTTGCTGCAGAATATTTTTGTCCATTGTTCTAAGTGTATGTCTTTTCTCTTTGGATTAGTGCAACTAGTTCCAATTGTTCTTAACTTTCACGGCGAATATATATCGGAAGAAGAGCTTGATACATATTCGATAGCAAGAGAGTTGAACAGGAGAGCAAAACCAAAACGGCAAGGCATTTTAACGGGCATTTCGAAGGAGAAGAGAACCGTGCTGTTTAAGAAGGGAATTCAATAAATTATCGATGAATCAGTTGAAACATGGACACGGAATAAAACTAATGGAAGGGAAAGGCTGGAGTTCGTTGTCATCTATAGAATACAGTGTTGAAGGAGGGTTTTCGGTCCACCGAGTCTGCACCAACCCTCTGGAAGTACACAAAACCCGCAACCACTATACTCCAATACAGCATGGGCCAATCCACCTGAATGACACATCCTTGAACTGTAGGGCAGGGGCTATTACAAACATAAACAGGGGAATGAGACAGATCGCTAAAGAGGTTGGGCGCGATTCTCCACTCCCTCGCTGCTTGGGAGAATCGCCTGGGCCGCCACAATTTCCCGCGACGCCGGTCCGACGCCCTCCCGCGATTCTCCTAAGCGATGGGAACGGCACGGTCGAGTTTCGCGGGCCGCAGGCCGGAGAATCGCCCGAGACACCCAAAACGGCGATTCTCCGACACCCCTGCTATTCTCAGGCACGGATGGGCCGAAGTCCCGACGGCGTGACCCCAGTTCACGCCGTCGCCGTTCACACCTGCGGGGGGGGTGCGGGAGGGTGTGCAGGTGGGAGGGGGAGTGCGGGAGAGTGTGCAGGTGGGAGGGGGAATGAGGGAGAGTGTGGAGGTGGGGGAGGGGGAGGGAGAGTGTGCAGGTGGGGGGGTGAGGGAGAGTGTGCAGGTGAGGGGGGGTTGAGGGAGAGTGTGCAGTTGGGGGGGAGGGAGAGTGAGCAGGTGGGGGGCATGAGGGAGAGTGTGCTGGTGGGGGGATGAGGGAGAGTGTGCAGGTGAGGGGGAGGGAGAGTGTGCAGGTGTGGGGGATGAGGGAGAGTGTGCAGGTGGGGGGGAGAGGGAGAGTGTGCAGGTGGGGGGGGGGGGTGAGGGAGAGTGTGCAGGTGGGAGGGGGAGGGAGGGAGAGTGTGCAGGTGGGAGGGGGAGGGAGGGAGAGTGTGCAGGTGCGGGGTGAGGGAGAGTGTGCAGTTGGGGGGAGGGAGAGTGTGCAGGTGGGGGGGATTGAGGGAGAGTGTGCAGGTGGGGGGATGAGGGAGAGTGTGCTGGTGGGGGGAGGGAGAGTGTGCTGGTGGGGTGAGGGAGAGTGTGCAGGTGGGGGGAGGGATAGTGTGCAGGTGGGGGGAGGGAGAGTGTGCAGGTGGGGGGAGGGAGAGTGTGCAGGTTGTGGGGGGAGAGTGTGCAGGTTGGGAGGGATGAGGGAGAGTGTGCAGGTTGGGGGGGATGAGGGAGAGTGTGCAGGTTGGGGGGATGAGGGAGAGTGCGCAGGTTGGGGGGAGAGTGTGCAGGTTGGGGGGGGGAGAGTGTGCAGGTGGGGGAGGGGGAGTGTGCAGGTTGGGGGGGAGAGTGTGCAGGTTGGGAGGGATGAGGGAGAGTGTGCAGGTTGGGGGGGATGAGGGAGAGTGTGCAGGTTGGGGGGATGAGGGAGAGTGCGCAGGTGGGGGAATGAGGGTGAGTGTGCAGTTGGTGGGGAGGGAGAGTGTGCAGGTGGGGGGATTGAGGGAGAGTGTGCAGGTGGGGGGATTGAGGGAGAGTGTGCAGGTGGGGGGATGAGGGAGAGTGTACTGGTGGGGGGAGGGAGAGTATGCAGGTGGGGGGGAGGGGTAGTGTGCAGGTGGGGGAGGGAGAGTGTGCAGGTGGGGGGAGGGAGAGTGTGCAGGTTGGGGGGGGAGAGTGTGCAGGTTGGGAGGGATGAGGGAGAGTGTGCAGGTTGGGTGGGGTGAGGGAGAGTGTGCAGGTGGGGGGGTGAGGGAGAGTGTGCAGTTTGGGGGGGAGGGAGAGTGTGCAGGTGGGGGGGGATTGAGGGAGAGTGTGCAGGTTGGGGGATGAGGGAGAGTGTGCTGGTGGTGGGAGGGAGAGTGTGCAGGTGGGGGGGAGGGATAGTGTGCAGGTGGTGGGAGGGAGAGTGTGCAGGTGGGGGGAGGGAGAGTGTGCAGGTTGGGGGAGAGAGTGTGCAGGTTGGGAGGGATGAGGGAGAGTGTGCAGGTTGGGGGGGATGAGGGAGAGTTTGCAGGATGGGGGGATGAGGGAGAGTGCGCAGGTGGGGGAATGAGGGAGAGTGTGGAGGTGGGAAGGGGTGAGGGAGAGTGTGGAGGTGGGAGGGGGGTTGAGGGAGAGTGTGGAGGTGGGAGAGGGGTGAGGGAGAGTGTGGAGATGGGTGGGGGTGAGGGAGAGTGTGGAGGTGGGTTGAGGGAGAGTGTGGAGGTGGGAGGGGGGTGAGGGAGAGTGTGGAGATGGGAGGGGGTGAGGGAGAGTGTGGAGGTGGGAGGGAGTGAGGGAGAGTTTGGAGGTGGGAGGGGGTGAGGGAGAGTGTGGAGGTGGGAGGGGGTGAGGGAGAGTGTGCAGGTGGGGGAGGAGGGAGAGTGTGCAGGTGGGGGGATCTGGGAGAGTGTGCAGGTGGGGGGAGGAGGGAGAGTGTGCAGGTGGGGGGATGAGGGAGAGTGTGCAGGTGGGGGGAGGGAGAGTGTGCAGGTGGGGGGGTGAGGGAGAGTGTGGAGGTGGGGGGGATGAGGGAGAGTGTGCAGGTGGGGGGGAGGGAGAGTTTGCAGGTGGGGGGATGAGGGAGAGTGTGCAGGTGGGGGGAGGGAGAGTGTGCAGGTGGGGGGGGGGTGAGGGAGAGTGTGGAGGTGGGGGGGATGAGGGAGAGTGTGCAGGTGAGGGGGATGAGGGAGAGTATGCAGGTGGGGGGGTGAGGGAGAGTGTGCAGGTGGGGGATGGACAGTGCGCAGGTGGGGGAGGGAGAGTGTGCAGGTGGGAGGGGGGATGAGGGAGAGTGTGCAGGTGGGAGGGGGGATGAGGGAGAGTGTGCAGGTGGGTGGGAGGGAGAGTGTGCAGACGGGAGAGGGGGGTGAGGGAGAGTGTGGATGGTGTCGTCCATCCGCGGATGCCACATGTCAGCCGCCCTGATATGGCAGGATGGTGACGAGGACACGGCCGCAGGGTGCGTGTGGCTGATGGGCACAGGAGAGTGGCACACTGGTGAGGAGTACGGTGTGAACTGACCGTTGGGCGCAGACAGTGACCAGGTGTTATGCTGGCTGCGTATCTGCAGCGCGACCAGGCCACCGGGGCACACAGGTATCCCATGCAGCCCGGCTGACGAGGTGTGGAAGAACTTGGTGTAACATGTCGTTTCTCTGCCCCCCCACCACCCTCCTGCAGGTCATCATGTATGCCAACCAGACAGCGATGTTCACTGCCGTGGTTGGAGCCGCAGTTCTGGAGTTTGCCATCTGGCAGCGTAGAGTCAGACGGCCCACAGTGGCTGCACATGCAGCGGTCGCCGGTGCAGCAGAGGGGATGGCCGCGGAGTGGCCTGTCGTCGCCGCGCAGGCCGCAGGCGCTCAGGACCCGAATGTACTGTGGAATGGCGAGGGGAACATTGACCGCCAGACGGCGAGGAATGCAGAAGAAGTGCTTGGGGAGCAGGAGGAGGAGGAGGAGGAGGAGCAGGTGGAGCAGGAGGATCCACTGATGGTGGTGCCAGGGCGCCACAGGCGTCCAGCAAGGCCGAGGGTAACCGTGACAGAATGTCGTTCGAGGCCCTAACGGACATCACATGCAGGAGGAGACGACGGTTCAGCCGGGAGACGGTCGCACATATATGCCAGCTCGTGGCGCACATCGCACCACGTGGAATGGGAGGAGGACACACGATACCAGTCTCCGTCAAGGTGACGGTGGCCCTAAACTTTTAGGCTACCGATTCCTTCCAGGCGCCGAGCGGGGACCTATCCGGGATATCACAGGCATCGGTCCACAGGTGCATCAGGGCCGTCACCGACGCCTTGTGCGCCATCGCGGACAGGTACATTCAATTCCCCGAGGACGGAGCACAGCAGGAAGCACGGGCACGTGGATTCTCCAAGGTGGCCGGGATACCGATGGTCCAGGGTGTCATCGATGGTGTGCACGTCCCCATGCGCCCGCCTGCAGACAACAGGGGCGTGTTCATGAACAGGAAGGGCGCGTACTCCATGAACATTCAGGTGGTGTGCGACCCCCACATGAAGATCATGCACGAGTGTGCAAAGTACTCCGGCAGTGTGCATGACGCCTACATTCTGGCACAGTCGTTCATCCCCGCAATGTTCGATGGATCCCCCCCCCCCAGCCCGCCTGAGGGGCTGGTTGCTGGGGGACAGGGGCTGTCCATTGAGGTCATGGCTGCTGACGCCAATACGGAGGCCTCAGACCAACGCGGAGAGCCTATACAACGAGGCACATGCAGCAACCAGGGGTGTGGTGGAGCGGAGCTTCGGGCTGCTGAAGATGCGATTCAGATGCCTGGACCGATCAGGAGGGGCCCTGCAGTACCGGCCCGCCAGGGTCGGTCGCATAGTTGTGGCCTGCTGTGCGCTGCACAACATTGCCATGCAGAGGGGCGATGCCCTGGTGGCGGAGTCGGAGGGAGGACCCGACGGCACCGGAGCTAACGCGAACGAAGGGAAGGAGGAAGAGGAGGATGCGGAGGAGGAGGACGATGGCGCGCATCGGGGGGGGGGGGGGGGGAGGGGCGCAGGACACAGACACTGCCCGGGTGCTGGTCACGTCCAGGAGGCTGCGTGACGGCACCGCCGGGGACAGCGGGCACGCGACATGTTGGTGGCCGCATGGTTCCTCACTACGGGGGTGGGATTCCCTGAACACTGCCACGTGCACCGTCAGTCATGCACACGGGCACCACAAACCAACCCCCCCTCCCGCACCCCCGCACCGCGTACACGGCACCAATTCCACATCACCTTACCATTGCGGCACCACGGGATTGCACAACTTTGATGATTGGGTAGGCGGGTGTGATGTGCCATAGAATTTACATAGAATTTACAGTGCAGAAGGAGGCCATTCGGCCCATCGAGTCTGCACCGGCTCTTGGAAAGAGCGCCCTACCCAAGGTCAATACCTCCACCCTATCACCATAACCCAGTAACTCCACCCAACACTATGGGCGATTTTGGACACTAAGGGCAATTTATCATGGCCAATCCATCTAACCTGCACATCTTTGGACTGTGGGAGGAAACCGGAGCACCCGGAGGAAACCCACGCAGACACGGGGAGGATGTGCAGATTCCGCACAGACAGTGACCCAAGCCGGAATCGAACCTGGGACCCTGGAGCTGTGAAGCAATTGAGCTATCCATGTTGAATGATGACAGCCCGCTCTGCGATGAGCTGTGTGCTCAGATTCGCCAGCCGAGGTCTGACTCACGGCTTTAGTTGAACCATGCACTCCGGTGGTCACGGCCTTCCTGACGGATATTTCACCACATGCCCGTGTGGGGTGGCTGGCGTCGGTGTACCGAGGACAACGGGGTCCGATTATGGGTATGGGGGGGGGGGAGAGAGGGTCACCACATCCGGAACAGACCTTGAACGGCTCGTATACCACTACGCCAATCGGGCACCCTCCCGAGCCCCCTAGCACCGGACATAGCACACAGTCTTACAAGTCAAATTTAACAGTGCGTTTATTTGTGTGGTGAACATAGGTGCCCTACCCACTACAACTAGACTGTGCCCTGCACCCGTGCTAACTTCTTATGTGCCTAACGACTTTGCCTTATGCGCCCTAACACTACGTCTAGGTGTGTTCCCAGATGGTACAGCAGGAGTGGAGGCGGACTGCTGTGAATCACGCCCTTCGACATGGCTCCCCGTCGGCACACGTTTCCTGGGCCGGCCCGGCTTCGATGGGCCAGGCTGCTCGGCGGGCGTCCTGGATGGCGTGGTTCCACCCTGTCCTGCCCGCTGCCCACCAGATGCGCCAGGGACGGAACGGGGGGATGCCGAATGTACAGGGAAATCCCTTGGTGGAGCTACCGGGACGGGCCCCAGAACCTCCTCCTCCCTCGTGGAGCCCGGTGGCCCCCGGGCCTCACTGTGAGACGGAGATGCGCTCGGAGACTTGCCCCGTCGCAACCCCGACACCTGGCACTGCCAGTCCTGGAGGCCTGGAGCCGTATCGCCCATGGTCCTAATATTGACAACATTGTTGCTGGTTCAGGAGACAGCACGCCATGGCTTCGCTCCAGGGGGGTCCCGGGGCTCATGTGGGTCGATAGATAGTTGGGCACCGTGACACCCACCAAACCCCCCCAACATCGCCCCTGATGCCCCAGTCCCCCCCAACACTCCCAACGCCCCCACCCCAGCTACCCCAACCCCAACCCCACTTCCCCCTCCCGCCCCCGTGCCGGGGGGGGGAGCCTGGGGGCACCCTCATGGCACTTACCCTGGCAGCCCGGGTGAGGTCGTGCAGCTTCTTGCGGCACTGCTGGCCCGTCCGGGGTGTCTGCCCCACAGCACTGACTACGGTGCCCACCCCCCGCCAGCCGCGCCTCACCGTGCTGGATGGCTGGCGATGCCCACGTCTTGGGCAGAGGGTGTCCCTTCTCCACTCCACCTCATCCACCAGGATGTCCAGGTCCGTATCCCGGAACCTCGGTGCGGCTCTTCGGGGCTCAGCCATGTTCTCCTCCGGGACCTCTGTGCGCGGTTGGTGCAATGTATGATGCAGCGGTGCGTCAATCGGGCATCGCACCGTGACGACGCGGCCTTCGCGGAACGCCCCCCCCCCCCCCCGAGGTCCTCGCGGTCCCGATCCTAGCCCTTTTTCGGGACCTGATTCGATCCTGATCGGCGCCGGTCTGCGCCGTTGTGAACCTCGACGATGTTCCCGACGGCGCGGACTCTTCGGCGTAGGAGTGGAGAATCGCGCCCGTTGACTTTCCCTGCGAAACTCACAAATATTTCCTTGGCTGTTATGTGTAATCCACGTTTTCCTGTCTATATTCCAGCCAACATAGTCACTCTGCTGACCCTCCGATTCAGGGACTGCGGTCTGTGCAAGAGAACAATTATCTACCTGGAAGCCATGGTCTCATCCAACCTGATGGTCCTTATAATTCTTGTTCTGATCAACTATGTACTGGCGCCTCGTTTACCACAGGTGTTTTACCTTGACAGATTTGTATCTGGGGCGACATTCTCCGACCCCCCGCCGGGTCGGAGAATCGCCGGGGGATGGCGTGAATCTCGCCCCCGCCTGTTGCCGAAGTCTCCGGCACCGGAGATTCGACAGGGGCGGGAATCGCGCCGCGCCGGTTGGCGGGCCCCGTCCCCTCGATTCTCCGGCCCGGATGGGCCGAAGTCCCGCCGATAAATTGCCTGTCCCGCCGGCGTAACTGGAACCACCTACCTTAACGGCGGGACAAGGCGGGCTCCGGGGTCCTGGGGGGGGGGGGGGGGGCGCGGGGCGATCTAGCCCCGGGGGGGTGACCGACCGTGGCCTGGCCCGCGATCGGGGCCCACCGATCCGGGGGCGGGCCTGTGCCATGGGGGCACTCTTTACCTTCCGCCTCCGCCACAGTCTCCACCATGGCGGAGGCGGAAGAGACTCCCTCCACTGCGCATGCGTGGGAAACTGTCAGTGGCCGCTGACGCCCCCGCGCATGCACCGCTCGGAGATGGCATTTCCGCGCCAGCTGGCGGGACGGAAACTCCTCCGGCGCCGGCCTAGCCCCTCAATGTTGGGGCTCGGCCCCCAAAGATGCGGAGCATTCCGTACCTTTGTGGCGACGCGATGCCCGTCTGATTGGGGACATTTTGGGTGGCAGTCGGCGGACATCGCGCCGTTTCCGGAGAATTTCGCCCATAGTTGCAAAATGCAAAATTCACCAACTATCAAGGAGATGGAAAAAAACTGGCTCTAGAACCCTGCAGTGCGATGTCCACCGACCGGCGCCCAAAACGGCGCAAATCAGTTGGGCATCATGCCGCCCCAAAGGTGCAGAATGCTCCGCACCTTGGGGGGCCGAGCCCCAACGTTAAGGGGATAGGTCGGCGCCGGACTAATTTCCACCCCGCCAGGTGGCGCGGAAATGACATCTCCGGGCGTCGCATGCGCGGGAGCGTTAGCGGCCGCTGACAGTTTCCCACGCATGCGCAGTGGAGGGATTCTCTTCCGCCTCCGCCATGGTGAAGACTGTGGCGGAGGCGGAAGGTAAAGAGTGCCCCCATGGCACAGGCCCGCCCGCGGATCGGTGGGCCCCGACCACGGGCCAGGCCACCGTGGGGCCACCCCCGGGGCCCCCCAGGACCCCCAGCCCGCCCGCGCCGCCTTGTCCCGCCGGTAATGTAGGTGGTTTAATCTACGTCGGCGGGGCAAGCATTTTAGCGGCGGGACTTCGGCCCAATCCGGGCCGGAGAATCGCTGGGGGTGGCCGGCCAACCGGCGCGGCGCGATTCCCGCCCCTGCCAGTGGTGGAGAATTCGGCAACCGTTCTGGGCGCGATTCACGCCAGCACCTGGCGATTCGCCGTTGGTCTTTGGGACATATTGGGCGCGATTCTCCACACCCACGACAGTTGGGAGAATCGCCAGGGCCGCTAGAATTTCCGTGGACGCCGGTCCGACGCCCTACCGCGATTCTCGCAAGCGGCGGGAACGGCCCGGTCGAGTTTCGCAGGCCGGAGAAACGCCGGAGACAACGAAAATGGCGATTGTCCGGCACCCCCGATATTCTGAGGCCCGGATGGGCCGAGCGGCCATGCCAAAACGGCGGATTCCCCCCGGCGCCGTCCACACCTGGTCGCTGCAGTCGTGGGCGGTGCGTGAACGCTGGGGGGGGGGCGGCCTGTGGGGGGGGGGGGCGAGGGGGGATCCTGCACCGGGCTTCACCTGCAATGTGGGGTGGCCCGCGATCGGTGCCCACCGATCGTCGGGCCATCCTCTCTGAAGGAGGACCTCCTTCCTTCCGCGGCCCCGCAAGATCCGTCCCCCATCTTCTTGCGGGGCGGACGTAGAGAGGACGGCAACCACGCATGCGCGGATGACGTCCGTTATGCGGCGCCGGCCGCGTCATCTATGCAGCACCGCATTTACGCGGGCGACAAGGCCTGCCGCATGTAGATGACGCGGCCCGATCCTGGCCCATTGTCAGGGCTTGAATCGGTCGCGACTGCGGCCGTTCCGCGCCGTCGTGAACCGCGACGGCGTTCATGATGGCGCGGCCACTTTGGCGTGGGAGTGGAGATTCCCACCCCATGTGTTCAACTATTAATATCAGGAATCCTGAAGAATCGGGAGAGTGTCGGTATCATGGAGAGCTGTGGATCTGCTGTGTAATACTGAGAAATAAATCACCAAGGCCATGGCAGGGTTTGATTCTCCTACAATCCGCCAGCTCCAATCTTAACCATCCCATTAGACCCCGGCATTGATTAGTCCATTAAACCTGGGAAACAGGCTCTAATTGATGAATGATGAATGGTACAATGGTTGATCACTCTCTTATTGTGGAACAGTCAGTATTTCCCAAGGGAGAAACACTAGAGGATACAGAAGGGAACCAAAAGGACCAGTCTTCCCAACAACACCAGCGGGAGTTTGTAGTTATCCAGTTGTAGCATCAGGTAGGCTCAATAATTTAAAGAAATATGTAACACAATATATAATAGTTTCTCAGCACATTACTTCCAGGATTCCGTCATTCAAATTACTGAGATGTCTTCAGTCGAAACGGGCAGAGAGATCACATGGAATTCCACCACATAGCAGCGATATTTCTAGTAATTAATGGAATTAAAACGTGAAAGATAATTGCTGGTACTCAAAGACATTTCCAAATGCACATTATTGTGAAAAGTATAAAGATTTCTAGATATATTCATTAAACGTTGGACTGAAAATAATCAGATTCTTGTCATGGAGATTCGATTGAAAATTGATCAGTTTAGTTAATTGTGAGCCGAAATGTGCTGTTCAATTTATTGTGTTATTATTGGAAGGTCAGGAATTACTGACTCTGTTTGAAAGAAAAATCTTGTTATGATTACTGTCTGAACAATATTTAGATTACGCCTGTGACTATGGACTAAACAATCCTTTAATAATCACATTCAAAGTTGCAATTAAATGTTCTTCGTTATTTACTGTGTTCAATGGGCTGAAAGCTAACTTGCTGCTGTCTATCAATGTTGTATGAACACGATGGTGTAATATCTGTCATCCTGACTTCAATCATTGGAATGGCTCTGTTTTCATTGTCAGAAACAGGCAGGGAGAATTCTCAAACTATTCAGTCATGGCACAACTATGATTAATGGAATTAAATCCTGAGATATAATTGCTGGTATCATAGACATAGAAAATATTTCCCAATACATATCATTGTGGGTAGTTAAAAGATTTATACAATTCGTTAGTGATCAATGGATTAATCAGTATCTTGCCATGATAATTCTCTTGGAAAATTACCATCGGTTTAATGTCCTGTGCCCGGTTCTCCGTCCCGCCAGTCCAGTTATCCGGCGCGGCGCACCCCCCGCCACAACGGGATTCTCCGTTCCCGCAGCCGGTCAATGAGGTTTCCCATTGTGGCCACCCCAAGCCGTCGAGAAACCCGCCGACATGGGTGCGCTGCCGGCGGAATTGGAGGATGCTGCCGAGGGAGAATCCCATTGATTGGGATTTTGAGCTGAACAAATGCATTTTTAATTGATGCTATTATTGTTGCGTAGTCAGGAATTACAGATTCTATTCAGAATCCAAGCAGCATAAAATGTGTTGTCCCTCAGGACAATCGCAACGAAAGGACATTTGAAAAGGGACCTGCGGCAGTGACTGATGTTGTCTCCAAATCCCGCAGCCCACTCACCCCTCTCTGGGGTGGGGTGATATCTGGGGTTGTATGATCTCTGGGATTTGGTGATCTCTGGCATTGTGTGATATCTGGGGTTGGGTGCTATCTGGGGTTGGGTGCTATCTGGGGTTGGGTGACATCTGGGGTTGGGTGATCTCTGGGGTTGGGTGATATCTGGGATTGGTTGAGATCTGGGGTTGGGTGATCTCTGGGCTTGGTTGATATCTGGGTTTGGGTGGTCTCTGGGGTTGGGTGATTTCTGGGGTTGGGTGATATCTGGCGTTGCGTGATCTCTGGGGTTGGGTGATCTCTGGGGTTGGGTGATATCCGGGGATGGGTGATATCTGCAGTTGGGTGATCTCTAGGGTTGGGTGATCACTGGGGTTGGGTAGTATATGGGGATGGGTGATAACTGGGGTAGGGCGATGTCTGGGGTTGGGTGATGTCTGGATTTGGGTGAACTCTGGGGTTTGCTGATCTCAGGGGTTGGGTGATATCTAGGGTTGGGTGATATCCGGGGTAGGGTGAAATCTGGGGTTGGGTGATATCTGGGGTTGGGTGATATCTGGGTTTGGGTGATCACTGGCGTCGGGTGATCTCTGGGTTGGGTGGTATCTGGGGTTGGATGATCGCTGGGGTTGGGTGATCTCTGCGATTGGGTGAAATACAGGGATGGGTGATATCTGCAGTTGGGTGATGTCTGGGGTTCGGTGAATTCTGTGGTTGGGTAATATTGGGGTTGGGTGATATCTGGGGTTGGGTGATTTCTGGGGTTGGGTGATATCTGGCGTTGCGTGATCTCTGGGGTTGGGTGATCTCTGGGGTTGGGTGATATCCGGGGATGGGTGATATCTGCAGTTTGGTGATCTCTCGGGTTGGGTGATCACTGGGGTTGGGTAATATATGGGGATGGGTGATAACTGGGGTAGGGCGATGTCTGGGGTTGGGTGATGTCTGGATTTGGGTGATCTCTGGGGTTTGGTGATCTCTGGGGTTGGGTGATATCTGGGGTTGGGTGATATCCGGGGTAGGGTGAAATCTGGGGTTGGGTGATATCTGGGGTTGGGTGCTATCTGGGGTTGGGTGATCTCTGGCGTTGGGTGATCTCTGGGTTGGGTGGTATCTGGGGTTGGGTGATCGCTGGGGTTGGGTGATCTCTGCGATTGGGTGATATACAGGGATGGGTGATATCTGGAGTTGGGTGACGTCTGGGGTTCGGTGATCTCTGTGGTTGTGTAATATTGGGGTTGGGTGATATCCGGGGTTGGGTGATCTCTGGGGTTGGGTGATCTCAGGGGTTGGGTGATCTCTGGGGTTGGGTGGTATCTGGTGTTGGGTGATATCCGGGGTAGGGTGATGTCTGGGGTTGAGTGATCTCTGGGGTTGGGTGATATCTTGGATTGGGTGATACCTGGCGTTGGGTGATCTTTGGGGTTGGGTTATATCTGGGGTTGAGTGATATCTGGGTTTGGATGATATCTGGGGTTGAGTGATGTCTTGGGTCGGGTGATCTCTGGGATTGGTTGATCTCTGGGGTTGGTTGCTCTCTGGGGTTGGGTGATATCTTGGGTTGGTTGATATCTTGGATTGGGTGATACGTGGGGTTGTGTGATCTCTGGGATTGGGTGATCTCTGGCGTTGGTTGATATCCTGGGTAGGGTGATCTCTGGGGTCGGGTGATATCTGGGGTTGGGTGATATCTGGGATTGGGTGATATCTGGGGTTGGGTGATCTCTGGGGTTGGGTGATCTCTGAGGTTGGGTGATATCAGGGGATGAGTTATATCTGCAGTTGGGTGATCTCTGGGGTTGGGTGATCTCTGGGGTTGGGTGATATCTGGTGTTGGGTGATATCTGGGGTAGGGTGATGTCTGGGGTTGGGTGATATCTGGGGTTGGGTGATATCTGGGGTTTTGTGATATCTGTTCTTGGGTGATCATTGGGGTTGGCTGATCTCCGTGGTTGGGTGATGTCTGGGGTTGGGTGATCTCTGGTGTTGGGAGATCTCTGGGGTTGGGTGACATACGGGGATGGGTGATACCTGCAGTTGGGTGATCTCTGGGGTTGGGTGATCTCTGGGATTGGGTGATCTCTGGCGTTGGGTGACATACATGTTATGGCGATGTCGGGTTGGGTGATGCCTGGGGTTGGGTGATCTCTGGAGTTGGGCGATCTATGGCGTTGGGTGATCTCTGGGGTTGGGTGATCTCTGGGGTTGGGTGATAACCGGGGAAGTGAGATATCTGGGGTTGGGTTATATCTGGGATTGAGTGATATCTGTGTTTGGATGATATCTGTGATTGGGTGATCATTGGAGTTGGGTGATAGCTGGTATTGGGTGATCTCTGGGGTTGGGTGATCTCTGTGGTTGGGTGATATCCGGGGTAGGGTGAAATCTGGGGTTGGGTGATATCTAGGGTTGGGTGATATCTGTGTTTGGATGATCTCTGGCGTTGGGTGATCTCTGGGTTGGGTGGTATCTGGGGTTGGGTGATCGCTGGGGTTGGGTGATCTCTGGTGTTGGATGATCTCTAGGGTTGGGTGCTCTCTGGGGTTGGGTGGTATCCGGGGTAGTGTGATATCTGGGTTTGGGTTATATCTGGGATTGAGTGATATCTGTGTTTGGATGATATCTGTGATTGGGTGATCTTTGGAGTTGGGTGATAGCTGGGATTGGGTGATCTCTGGGGTTGGGTACTCTCTGGGGATGGGTAATATCCGGGGTTGGGTGATATATCTGGTTGGGTGATCTCTGGGGTTGGGTGATATCTGGGGTTGGGTGATCTCTGCGGTTGGGTGATATCTGGGGTTGCGTAATATTAGTGGTGGGGTGACATCTGGGGTTTGGTTGATCTCTGGGGTTGGGTGATGTCTGAGGTTGGGTGATCTCTGGGGTTGGGTGATCTCTGACGTTGTGTGATCTCCGGGGTAGGGTGATGAATTGAGTTGGGTGATGTCTGGGGTTGGTTGTTATCTCAGGTTGGGTGATCTCTGGGGTTGGGTGATTTCTGGGGTTGGGTGATATCTGGGGTTGGGTGATCTCTGTGGTTGGGTGATCTCTGGGGTTGGGTGATCTCTGGGGTTGGGTGATATCAGGGTGGGGTGATATCTGCATGTGTGATCTCTGAGGTTGGGTGATATCTGGGGTTGGGTAATATCTACTGTTGGGTAATATCTAGTGTAGGGTGATATCTGGGGTAGTGTGATATCTGCGGTTGGGTTTTATCTGGGGTTGAGTGATATCTGTGTTTTAATGGTACCTGGGGCTGGGTGATCTCTGGGTTTGGTGATCTCTGGGGTTGGGTGATATCTGGGGTTGGTTGATATCTTGGATGTGGTGATACATTGGTTTCGGTGATCTCTGGGGTTGGTGATATCTGGGGATGGGTAATATCTGCGGTTGGGTGATATATGGGGTTGGGTGATCTCTGGGGTTGGGTGATCTCTGGGGTTGGATGATATCCGGGGTGGGTGATATCTGCATTTGAGTGATCTCTGGGGTTGGGTGATCTCTGGGGTTGGGTGATATCTGTGGTTGGGTGATCTCTTGGGTTGGGTGATGTGTTGGGTTGTGTGAACTCTGGGCTTGGGCGATCTCTCGGGGTTGGTGATATATGGGATAGGGTAATGTCTGTGGTTGGGTGATCTCTGGGGTTGGGTGATCCCTGGGGTTTGGTAATCTCTGGGGTTGGGTGATCTCTGGGATTGGGTGATCTCTCGGGTTGTGTGATCTCTGGGGTTGAGTGATTTCTGGGGTAGGGTGATATCTGGGTTTGGGTGATATCTATGGTTGGGTGATATCCGGGGTAGGGTGATATCTGGGGATGGGTGATATCTGGGGTTGGGTGATATCTGGGGTTGGGTGATCTCTGGGTTTGGGTGATCTCTGGGGTTGGGTGATATCTGGGGTTGGGTGATATCTGGGGTTGGATGATATCCGGGGTAGGGTGATGTCTGGGGTTGAGTGATCTCTGGGGTTGGGTGATATCTTGGATTGGGTTAATCTTGACAAATATATGAATAGGATGGGAATAGAAGGATACGGACCCAGGAAGTGTAGAAGATTGTAGTTTAGTCGGGCAGTATGGTCGGCACGGGCTTGGAGGGCCGAAGGGCCTGTTCCTGTGCTGTACATTTCTTTGTTCTTTGTTCTTTGTTCTTTGGGTGATACCTGGCGTTGGGTGATCTTTGGGGTTGGGTTATATCTGGGGTTGAGTGATATCTGGGTTTGGATGATATCTGGGGTTGAGTGATGTCTTGGGTCGGGTGATCTCTGGGATTGGTTGATCTCTGGGGTTGGTTGCTCTCTGGGGTTGGGTGATATCTTGGGTTGGTTGATATCTTGGATTGGGTGATACGTGGGGTTGTGTGATCTCTGGGATTGGGTGATCTCTGGCGTTGGTTGATATCCTGGGTAGGGTGATCTCTGGGGTCGGGTGATATCTGGGGTTGGGTGATATCTGGGATTGGGTGATATCTGGGGTTGGGTGATCTCTGGGGTTGGGTGATCTCTGAGGTTGGGTGATATCAGGGGATGAGTTATATCTGCAGTTGGGTGATCTCTGGGGTTAGGTGATCTCTGGGGTTGGGTGATATCTGGTGTTGGGTGATATCTGGGGTAGGGTGATGTCTGGGGTTGGGTGATATCTGGGGTTGGGTGATATCTGGGGTTTTGTGATATCTGTTCTTGGGTGATCATTGGGGTTGGCTGATCTCCGTGGTTGGGTGATGCCTGGGGTTGGGTGATCTCTGGAGTTGGGCGATCTATGGCGTTGGGTGATCTCTGGGGTTGGGTGATCTCTGGGGTTGGGTGATATCCGGGGTAGTGAGATATCTGGGGTTGGGTTATATCTGGGATTGAGTGATATCTGTGTTTGGATGATATCTGTGATTGGGTGATCATTGGAGTTGGGTGATAGCTGGTATTGGGTGATCTCTGGGGTTGGGTGATCTCTGTGGTTGGGTGATATCCGGGGTAGGGTGAAATCTGGGGTTGGGTGATATCTAGGGTTGGGTGATATCTGTGTTTGGATGATCTCTGGCGTTGGGTGATCTCTGGGTTGGGTGGTATCTGGGGTTGGGTGATCGCTGGGGTTGGGTGATCTCTGGTGTTGGATGATCTCTAGGGTTGGGTGCTCTCTGGGGTTGGGTGGTATCCGGGGTAGTGTGATATCTGGGTTTGGGTTATATCTGGGATTGAGTGATATCTGTGTTTGGATGATATCTGTGATTGGGTGATCTTTGGAGTTGGGTGATAGCTGGGATTGGGTGATCTCTGGGGTTGGGTACTCTCTGGGGATGGGTAATATCCGGGGTTGGGTGATATATCTGGTTGGGTGATCTCTGGGGTTGGGTGATATCTGGGGTTGGGTGATCTCTGCGGTTGGGTGATATCTGGGGTTGCGTAATATTAGTGGTGGGGTGACATCTGGGGTTTGGTTGATCTCTGGGGTTGGGTGATGTCTGAGGTTGGGTGATCTCTGGGGTTGGGTGATCTCTGACGTTGTGTGATCTCCGGGGTAGGGTGATGAATTGAGTTGGGTGATGTCTGGGGTTGGTTGTTATCTCGGGTTGGGTGATCTCTGGGGTTGGGTGATTTCTGGGGTTGGGTGATATCTGGGGTTGGGTGATCTCTGTGGTTGGGTGATCTCTGGGGTTGGGTGATCTCTGGGGTTGGGTGATATCAGGGTGGGGTGATATCTGCATGTGTGATCTCTGAGGTTGGGTGATATCTGGGGTTGGGTAATATCTACTGTTGGGTAATATCTAGTGTAGGGTGATATCTGGGGTAGTGTGATATCTGCGGTTGGGTTTTATCTGGGGTTGAGTGATATCTGTGTTTTAATGGTACCTGGGGCTGGGTGATCTCTGGGTTTGGTGATCTCTGGGGTTGGGTGATATCTGGGGTTGGTTGATATCTTGGATGTGGTGATACATTGGTTTCGGTGATCTCTGGGGTTGGTGATATCTGGGGATGGGTAATATCTGCGGTTGGGTGATATATGGGGTTGGGTGATCTCTGGGGTTGGGTGATCTCTGGGGTTGGATGATATCCGGGGTGGGTGATATCTGCATTTGAGAGATCTCTGGGGTTGGGTGATCTCTGGGGTTGGGTGATATCTGTGGTTGGGTGATCTCTTGGGTTGGGTGATGTGTTGGGTTGTGTGAACTCTGGGCTTGGGCGATCTCTCGGGGTTGGTGATATATGGGATAGGGTAATGTCTGTGGTTGGGTGATCTCTGGGGTTGGGTGATCCCTGGGGTTTGGTAATCTCTGGGGTTGGGTGATCTCTGGGATTGGGTGATCTCTCGGGTTGTGTGATCTCTGGGGTTGAGTGATTTCTGGGGTAGGGTGATATCTGGGTTTGGGTGATATCTATGGTTGGGTGATATCCGGGGTAGGGTGATATCTGGGGATGGGTGATATCTGGGGTTGGGTGATGTCTGGGGTTGGGTGATCTCTGGGTTTGGGTGATCTCTGGGGTTGGGTGATATCTGGGGTTGGGTGATATCTGGGGTTGGATGATCTCTGGGGTTGGGTGATATCTGGGGTTGGGTGTTCTCTGGGGATGGGTGATCTCTTGGCGTTGGGTGATGTGTGGGGTTGTGTGATCTCTGGGCTTGGGTGATCTCTCGGGTTTGGTGATCTCTGGGGTTGGGTGATATATGGGATAGGGTAATGTCTGGGGTTGGGTGATGTCTCGGGTGGGTGATATCTGGGGTTGTGTGATATCTGGGGTTGTGTGATATCAGGGGTTGGCTGATCTCTGGGGTTGGGTGATCTCTGGCGTTGGGTGATATCCGGTGTAGGGTGATGTCTGGAGTTGGGTGATGTCTGGGGTTGGGTGATCTCTGGGGTTGGGTGATCTCTGTCGTTGGGTGATATCCGGGGTAGGGTGATGTCTGGGGTTCGGTGATGTCTGGGTTTGTGTGATCTCTGGAGTTGGGTGATCTCTGGGGTTGGGTGATCTCTAGGGTTGGGTGATCTCTGGGGTTGGATGATATCCGGTGTAGGGTGATCTCTGGCGTTGGATGATGTCTGCGGTTGGTGATACTGGGGCTGGGTGATCTCTGGGGTTGGGTGATCTCTGGGGTTGGTTGATATCCGGGGTATGGTGATGTCTGGGGTTGAGTGATCTCTGCTGTTGGGTGATCTCTGGGCTTGCGTGACATCTGGGGTTGGGTGATATCTGATGTTGGTTGATCTCTGGGGTTGGCTGATATTTAGGGTAGGGTGATATCCGGGGTAGGGTGATTTCCGATGTTGAATGATGTCTGGGGTTGGGTGATCTCTGGGGTTGGATGATATCTGGGGTTGGGTAATATCTGGTGTTGGGCGATATCCGGGGTAGGTTGATATCTGGGATTGGCTGATATCTGATTTGGGTGATATCTTGGGTTGGGTGATATCTGGGATGGGCGATATCGGGGGGGGGGTGATATATGGGGTTGGTTGATATCGGGGGTGGGGGTGATATCCGGTAGGTGCTGAAATCGGTTCTGCGGTTATGGTTGGTGGGGGGATATGAATTCCAGGCTGGTTCCATATTCGAGGGGGGGCTGGGATGATATATTAATAATAATAATCGCTCATTGTCACAAGTATATTTCTCTGAAGTCACTGTGAAAAGCCCCTAGTCACCATAGTCCGGTGCCTGTTTATGGATGCCGCCACGGGAATTGTTCCCGCGCTGCTCGCATTGTTCTGCATCGCAAGCCATCTATTTAGCCCACTGAGCTAAACCTGCCCAAGTTAGGCTGGTTTAGGGGCGTGAGTGTGTCATTGGGCGGGATGATACCTGGCTGGGGGCATCCGGGTGTTGTGGGTGTTAATCAGGGTGATAATATCTTATTTCTGGGGACTGATATCCGAGGGGGGGATGAAATGTAGGGGGGTGATGTCCGGTTGGGAGGGGTGACATTTGGCGGGCGGGTGTGATCTCTGGGGGAGGGGCGGAGTTGATATCCAAGAAGTGTCCAAAATTGCCCTTAGTGTTGGGTGGGGTTACTGGGTTATGGGGATAGGGTGGCGGTGTTGACCTTGGGTAGGGTGCTCTTTCCAAGAGCCGGTGCAGACTCGATGGGCCGAATGGCCTCCTTCTGCACTGTAAATTCTATGATAATCTATGAGTAGTGGGTAATATTGGGGTGTGGGTGATATCGGGGAGAGGGTGATATTGGGGTGGGGGTGGTATCGTAGTGGGGATGATATCGGGGAGGGGGTGATATCGGGGTGGGGGCAATATCGGGAGGGGGTGATATCGGGGAGGGGGTGATATCGGGGAGGGGTGATATCAAGGAGGGGGTGATATCGGGGAGTGCTGATATCGGGGCGGGATTGATATCGGGGCGGGGGTGCTATCGGGGAGGGGTGATATCGGGGAGGGGGTGATATCGGGGAGTGGTGATATCGGGGCGGGGTGCTATCAGGGAGGGGGTGATATCGGGGAGGGGGTGCTATCAGGGAGGGGGTAATATCGGGGAGTGGTTGATATCGGGGTGGGGGTGATATCGGGGAGGGAGTGATATCAGGGTGGGGGTGAATTGGGGAGAGGGTGATATCGGGGAGGGGGTGATATCAGGGAGGCGGTGATATCAGCATGGGCGTGATATCGGGAGGGCGTGATGGCGGGGAGGGGCCGATGTCGAGGAGGGGTGATATTGGGGTGGGGGTGATATCGGGGGTCGGTTCATCTCTGGGGGTGGGTGATATCTGTGGTTGCGTGAACTCCGGGGTTGGGTGATATCTGGGGTTGGGTGATCTCTGGGGTGGGGGTGATATCGGGGAGGGGGTGATATCTGGGAGGTGGTGATATCGGGGTGGGATGATATCGGGGTGGGGGTGGTGTCGGTGAGGGGTTGATGTCGGGGAGGGAGTGATGTCGGGGAGGGAGTGATGTCGATGAGGGGGTGATGTTGGGGAGGGTGTGATATCGGGGTGGGGGTGATGTCGGGGAGGGCGTGATGATGGGCAAGGGGTGATATCGGTGAGGGTTTACTATCGGGAATGCAGTGGTGTTGGGGAGGGGGCGATATCCGGGAGCGTGTGATATCGTGGAGGGGGGTGATATCTTGGACAAGGTGATTTCGGGGAGGGGGTACTATTGGGGACGGAGTGGTGTTGGGGAGTGGGCAGTATCGGGGAGGGGGTGATTTCGGGGAGGGGGTGATATCTGGGAGGGGGTGACGTCAGCGAGGGGGTGATATCGGGGAGGGGGTGATATCGGGGAGGGGGTTATATCGGGGAGGAGGTGGTATCGGGGAGGGGGTGATATCGAGGTAGGGGTGATTTTGGGGTGGGTGTGATATCTGGGAGGAGGTGATATCGGGGCCGGGTGATATCGGGTTGGCTTTTATATCGTGGAGGGGGTGATATCGGGGCGGAGGTGATATCGGCTTGGGGGTGATATCGGGGTGGGGCTGATATCGGGGCGGGGTGATAGCGGGGTGGGGGTGATAGCGGGGAGGGGGTGATTTCGGGGGGAGGTGATGATATCGGGGAGGGGGTGATATCGGGGGAGGGGGTGATATCGGGGTGGGGGTGATATCGGGGGAGGTGGTGATATCGGGGAGGGGGTGATATCGGGAGGGGGTGATATCGGGGTGGGGGTGTTATCGGTGAGGGGGTGATTTCGGGGAGGGATGATATCGGGGTGTGGGTGATATCGGGGTGGTGGTGATATCGGGGAGGGGTGATATCGGGAGGGGGTGCTATCGGGGTGGGTGTGATATCGTGGAGGGTGTGATTACGTGGTGGCGGTGATATCAGGCAGGGGTGATATTGGTGGGGGAGTGATTTCTGGGAGGGGGTGATATCGGGGAAGGGGTGATATCGGGGAGGGGTTGATATCGAGCTGGGGCTGATATCGGGGAGGGGGTCATATCTGGTGGAGCGGGTGATATTGGGGAGGGAGTGATATTTGGGAGGGGGTGATGTCGGGGAGGGGGTGATATCGGGGCGGGGGTGATATCGGGGAGGGGGTGATATCGAGGAGGGGTGATAACGGGGAGGGGTTGATATCGGGAAGGAGTGATATCGTGGAGGGGGTGATATCGGGAGGGAGTGATATCATGAAGGGGATGATATCAGGGTGGGGGTGATATCGGGGAGGGGTTGATATCGGGGAGGGGCTGATATCGGGGCAGGGGGTGATATCGGGGTGCGGGTGATATCGGGGCGGGGTGATATCGGGGTGGGGGTGATATCGGGGTTGGGGTGATTTCGGGGGGAGGTGGTGATATCGGGGAGGTGGTGATATCGGGGGAGGGGGTGATATCGGGGTGGGGGTGATATCGGGGTAGGTGGTGATATCGGGGAGGGGGTGATATCGGGAGGGGGCGATATCGGGGTGGGGTGATATCGGGGTGGGGGTGATATCGGTGAGGGGGTGATTTCGGGGAGGGATGGTATCGGGGTGTGGGTGATATCGGGGAGGTGGTGATAACGGGGAGGGGGTGATATCGGGAGGGGGTGCTATCGGGGAGGGTGCGATATCGTGGAGGGGGTGATATCGTGGTGGTGGTGATATCAGGCAGGGGTGATATTGGCGGGGGAGTGAGATCTGGGAGGGGGTGATATCGGGGAAGGGGTGATATCGGGGAGGGGTTGATATCGAGCTGGGGCTGATATCGGGGAGGGGGTCATATCTGGTGGAGCGGGTGATATTGGGGAGGGAGTGATATCTGAGAGGGGGTGATGTCGGGGAGGTGTGATATCGGGGCGGGGGTGATATCGGGGAGGGGGTGATATCGGTGAGGTGTGATAACGGGGAGGGGTTGATATCGGGAAGGAGTGATATCGTGGAGTGGGTGATATCGGGAGGGAGTGATATCGGGAAGGGGATGGTATCAGGGTGGGGGTGATATCGGGGAGGGGGTGATATCGGGGAGGGGTGATATAGGGGCGGGGGGTGATATAGGGGTGGGGGTGATATCGGGGAGGGGGTGATTTCGGGGTGAAGGGTGATATCGGCGTGGAGGTGATATCGGGGAGGGGGTGATATCGGGGCGGGAGTGATATCGGGGAGGGGGTAATATCGGGGAGGGGGTGATATCCGGGGTGGGGGTGATATCCGGGTGGAGGTGATATATGGGAGAGGGTGATATCGGGATGGGGGTGATATCAGCGTGGAGGTGATATCGGGGAGGGGGTTATATCGGGGAAAGGAGTGATAGCGGGGAGGGGATGATATCGGGGTGGAGGTGATATCGGGGAGGGGGTGATATCGGGGATGGGGTGAAACCGGGGAGGGGGTGATATCGGGGAGGGAGTGATATCGGGGCGTGGGTGATATCGGGGTGGGGGTGATATCAAGGAGGGGTTGATATCGGGGTGGGGGTGGTATCGGTGAGGGGGTGATATCGGGGTGGTGGTGATATCGGGGAGGGGGTGATATCGGGGAGTGAATGATATAGGGGAGTGGGTGATATCGGGGAGGGGGTGATATCGGTGGGGCTGATTTCGGGGTGGAGGTGATATCGGGGAGGGGGTGATATCGGGATGGGAATGATATCGGGGTGGGGGTGATATCGGGGAGGGGGTGATATCGGGGAGGGGGTGATATCGGGGATGGGGTGATATCGGGGTGGGGGTGATATCGGGGTGGTGGTGATATCGGGGAGGGGGTGATATCAGGGAGGGGGTGATGTCGGAGTGGGGGTGATATCGGGGTGGGGGTGATATCGGGGAGGGGATGATATCGGGGAGGGGGTGATATCGGGGTGGGGGTGATATCGGGGAAGGGGTGATATCGGGGAAGGGGTGATATCGGGGAGGGGGTGATATCGGGGTGAGGGTGATTTCGGGGTGGTGGTGATATCGGGGAAGGGGTGATATCGGGGAGGGGATATCCGGGGTGGGGGAGGGGTAGTGCTGCGGTGTCTATTGAGACACAACAATCCTGAAGACCCCAAATGGGGCCAATGGGCAGCAGAAGCCGCCATTATGCCTGTGTCACACCCATCCCAGCATCCACTGCGTGCTGGCGGCAGCCATCTTGTGTTGCCATGGGCGACACCCCGCGACCATCTTGTGTTGCCAGCGGCGGGTGGCAGCGGCCTCTGGCGGCAGGAAAGGTGGACAGCAGCTGGTGAGCAGTGAGTGCGGGTGGGACTGACTCTGTCTCTATCTGTGTCTCTGTGTCTGCCTGTGTCTCTGCCTATGTCTGTGTCTATGTCTGTGTCTCAGTCTGTGTCTCTGTCTGTGTCTATGTCTGTGTCTATGCCTGTGTCTCTGTCGGTGTCTCTGTCTGTGCTGTGACCCTGTCTATGTCTCTGTGTCTGTGTCTCTGCCTGTATCTGTCTGTGTCTCAGGCTGTTTCTCTGTCTGTGTCTCAGGCTGTGTCTGTGTCTCTGTGTCTGTCTCTGTCTCTGTCTCTGTGTCTGTCTCTGTCCCTGCCTGTGTCTCTGTCTGTGTCTCTGTGTCTGTCGGTGTCTCTGTCTGTGTCTCTGTGTCTGTCTGTATCCCTGTCTCTATCTGTGTCTCTGTCTGTGTCCCTGTCTGTATCTCTGTGTCTGCCTGTGTCCCTGTGTCTGTCTGTGTTTCTGTCTGTGTCTCTGTCTGTGTCTGTGTCCCTGTCTGTATCTTTGTGTCTGTCTGTATCCCTGTTTCTGTCTGTGTCTCTGTCTGTGTATCTGTCTGTGTCTCTGTGTCTGTCGCTGTCTGTGTCTCTGTCTGTGTCTCTGTCTGTGTCCCTGTCTATCTCTGTGTCTGTCTGTATCCCTGTTTCTGTCTGTGTCTCTGTCTGTGTATCTGTCTGTGTCTCTGTGTCTGTCGCTGTCTGTGTCTCTGTCTGTGTCTCTATTTGTGTCTCTGTGTCTGTCTCTGCCTGTGTCTCTGTCTGTGTCTCTGTCTGTGTCTGTGTCTCTGTCTGTATCTCTGTGTCTGTCGGTATCCCTATTTCTCTGTCTGTGTCTCTGTCTGTGTCTCTCTGTACCTCCGTCTGTGTCTCTGTGTCTGTCTGTGGCCCTGTCTGTGTCTCTGTGTCTCTGTCTGTGTCCCTGTCTCTGTCTGTGTCTCTGTTTGTGTCTCTCTGTACCTCTGTCTGTGTCTCTGTGTCTGCCTGTGTCCCTGTCTCTGTCTGTATCTCTGTCTGTGTCTCTCTGTACCTCTGTCTGTATCTCTGTGTCTGTCTGTGTCCCTGTCTCGGTCTCTGTCTCAGTCTCTGTCTCTGTCTCTGTCTGTGTCCCTGTCTGTATCTCTGTGTCTGTCTGTGTCCCTGTCGCTGTCTGTGTCTCTGTCTGTGTCCCTGTCGCTGTCTGTGCCTCTGTCTGTGTCTCTCTGTACCTCTGTCTGTGTCTCTGTGTCTGTCTGTGTCTCAGTCTCTGTCTCTGTCTCTGTCTGTGTCTGTGTCTGTGCCTGTGTCTGTGTCCCTGTCTGTATCTCTGTGTCTGTCTGTGTCCCTGTCTCTGTCTGTGTCTCTCTCTACCTCTGTCTGTGTCTCTGTGTCTGTCTGTGTCTCAGTCTCTGTCTCTGTCTGGGGCACATTCTGCTGCACAGACTGTGTTTAAGTGTGAGGCACACACCCAGCTTATCGGCAATGGGGAGAGGCACACATCCAGCTGATCGGCATTGGGGGAGTCACACACATCCAGCTGATCGTCACTGGGGGGGAAGCACGCACACTGCTGATCGTTAATTGGGGGAAGCACACTCCCAGCTGATCAACAAAGCGGGGAAGAACACACCCAGCTGATCAGCAAAGCGGGGAAGCACACACCCAGCTGTACGGCAATGGGGGGAAGGACACACCCAGCTTATCGGCAATGGGGGAAAGGACAGACCCAGCTGATCGGCAATTGGGGAAGCACACACCCAGCTGATCGGCATTTCGGAGAGGCACACATCCAGCTGATCGCAATGGGGAGAGGCACACATCCAGCTGATCGGCATTGGGGGAGTCACACACAGCCAGCTGATCGGCAATGAGGGGAAGCACACAGCCAGCTGATCGGCAATGAGGGGAAGCACACTCCCAGCTGATCGGCAATGGGGGGAAGGACAGACACAGCTGATCGGTAATGCGGGGAAGCACACACCCAGCTGTTCGGCGATGGGGGAAGGACACACCCAGCTGTTCGGCAATGCGGGGAAGCAGACACCCAGCTGTTCGGCAATGGGGGGGAAGGACACACCCAGCTGATCGGCAATGCGGGGAAGGGCAGACCCAGCTGATCGGCAATGCGCGGAAGCACGCACACTTTTGATCGGCAATGGGGGGGGGAAGCACACTCCCTGCTGATCGGCAATGGGGGGAAGAACACTCCCAGCTGATCGGCAATGCGGGGAGGCACACACCTAGGTGATCGGTAAAGGTGGGAAGCCGCACACCCAGTTGATCGGCCATGGGGGGAGTCAAACCCACCCACCGATAGTCCTGGTAATGCAGAGTGGTAAATCAGGGTGAGGCTGGCTGGGGCTGGTCAGTTTTACCGGCAGTGCGAGGAGGGAGATGCCGTGTGGGTGGGGTTTCCTCTCAGGATTTAATGAATTGAAGAATTGATCTAAAGGGAACTTCCAGCACATTCTTCAACTGCTGCCTGAACTGAGTCTGTGTCACGGCGTAAATCGCAGTGTTTGTGCAGCAACTCAGGAGCTGCAGCATGAAGCCCAATTCCTGAACATAATCATCTAACCATACAGACCCATACCCCAGCCACCACATCCGGCTCCATATAGAATAAATCATTAACGTTGACCATAACAGGATGAAATTGGCAGAGATAATGAAGAGTAAAATGATGGATTTCCTCCGACTCTCCATCTCTGGGTCTCTGGGACTGTCCCCACTGCTGTGAGCCCGGAGTCTCCTGCGGGCCCTGCTGCTCAGGACAATGTGTCTGACGGTGAGAACATTGAGCAGCAGAATCAGGGCGAATGGAACACACGGGGTTAGAATGTGGTGGAGGAACTCGATTGGTCCCCAGACCGGAGAGGACCGAACACCTTCTGTGACATCACAAAACCAGGGGAAGTTCCACAGATAATACCCACCGGACATCATAAACCCCCAGGAAATGTCCTTCAAACAGCTCAGCACAGCCACTGTTCCCAGAACCACAGCCGCCGTTTTCTCGCTGCAATATTTACTTTTCAGCTTCGGGCAACAAATGGCCACAAATCGATCAAAGGTGAAAGTGACGGTGAACCAGACAGAACAGTCAGTGGCTGCAAAAGTCAGGGCGGCGTGGATATTACAGACGGGGATGGAGTACAGGAAATAAAACTGTTCCCGAAAAACAATGGGAATGTGTCTGAATATCAGGTCGAGAATAACGACCAGTAGATCCCCCACTGCCATGGCCAACAGGTAACAAGTCACACATTTGGACAGCCCACAGTTTCTTCTCTTCAGGATCACAATTGTGATGAGGTTCACTGTGAGGAAGGGAAATAAACAATGAAATTATACATCAGCCTGGGAAAGACATCGCAAGTCTGGTCGACGTGTGTTGAGGAAGTCAAATAAATATACACAAATATACACACACAGACAGTAACACACACACACACACACGCAGACAGTAACACACTCACACATACAGACACTGACACATCAACACACACATACAGAGACAGTAACACACTCACACAGACACTAACACACTCACGCATACAGAGACAGTAATACACGAACACAGACACTGACACACACTCACACACCCACATACAGTAATACACTTACACACACTCAGACAGTAATACACTCACACACACACGCAGACATTAAAACACTCTCTCTCACACACACACATACAGTAATACACTCACACACACACGCACACAGACACGAACACACTCACACATACAGACACTGACACACAAAAACACACATACAGAGACAGCAACACACTCACACACACATACAGAGACAGTAACACACGCACACAGACACTAACCCACACACACATACAGAGACACACACACACAGACAGAGACAGTAATGCACTCACTCACACAGACACTAACACACGCAGACAGTAATACACTCACACACACGCACACAGACACTAACACACTCACACATACAGACACTGACACATAAACACACACATACAGAGACAGTAACACACTCACACAGACACTAACACACTCACGCATACAGAGACAGTAATACACTAACACAGACACTGACACACACACACACCCACGTACAGTAATACACTTACACACACACAGACAGGCAGTAATACACTCACACAGACACTAACACTCACACACACACACACAGACAGTAATACACTCACACAGACACTGACACACAAAAGCACACATACAGAGACAGCAACACACTCACACACACGCACACAGACACTAACACACTCACACATACAGGCACTGACACACACAGACAGAGACAATAGAACACTCACACAGATACTAACACACTCACATACAGAGACAATAACACACTCACACAGACAGAGACAGTAGTTCACTAACACACACACACACTTACACACACTGACACACACACATACAGTAATACACTTACACACACACAGAGACAGACAGTAATACACTCACACACACACACACAGAGACACGAACACACTCACACACACGCACACCCCAGGAGCTCCTGGTCAACAGTCTCATCTCTGTGTGGCCAGGGTGTGCTCTGTATAAACCCAGCTGCTCCTCGTCACATTCCCATCTCTGTGTTGGCAGGGTGTGCTCTGTATAACCCCTGCACCTGGTCAACATTCAAATCTCTGTGTCGGCAGGGAGTGCTCTGTGTAACTCCAATAGCTGCTGGTCAACATTCCGATCTCTGTGTGGCCAGGGTCCGCTCTGTAAAACCCCTACAGCTCCTGGTCAACAGTCCCATCTCTGTGTGTGGCCAGGGTGTGCTCTGTATAACCCCACAAGCCCATGGTCAACATTCCCATCTGTGTGTGGCCAGGGTGTGCTCTGTATAACTACTGGAGATCCTGGTCAACATTCCCATCTCTGTGCGGACAAGGTGTGCATTGTGTAACCCCTACTGCTCCTGGTCAACATTCCCATCTGTGTGTGCCCAGGGTGTGCTCTGTATAACCCCTGCAGCTCCTGGTCAACATTCCCATCTCTGTGTGGCCAGGGTGTGCTTTGTATAACCCCTGCAGCGCCAGGTCAACATTCTCATCTATGTGTGGCCAGATGTGCTCTGTATAACCCCAGCAGCTCCTGGTGAACATTCCCATCTCTGTGTGGCCACGGTGTGCACTGTGTAACCCCTGCAGCTCCTGGTCAACATTCCCATCTCTGTGCGGCAAGGGTGTGCTCTGAAAAACCTCTGCAGCTCCTGGTCAACATTCCCATCTCTGTGTGAGAAGGATGTACTCTGTATAGCCCTGCAGCTCCTGGTCAACATTCCCACCTCTGTGTGGCAAGGCTGTGCACTGTATAACCCCGGCAACTCCTGGTCAACACAGAGAGCACACCTTGACCACACACAGAGATGGGAATGTTGACCAGGAGCTGCAGGAGTTATACAGAGCACACCCTGGCACCTTCACCTGAGGAAGGAGCAGCTCTCCGAAAGCTAGTGCCATCGAAACAAGCCTGTTCGACTTTAACCTGGTGTTGTAAGACTTCGTACTGTGCTCACCCCAGTCCAACGCCATCTCCACATCATGGGTAATACAGAGCACACCCTGGCCACACAGGCATGGGAATGGTGACCAGGAGCTCCCGGAGTTATACAGTGCACATCCTGGACACACAAAAATGGGAATTTTTAACCATGAGTTGCTGGGGTTATACAGAGCACACCCTGACCACGCAGAGATGGGAATGTTGAACAGGAGCTGCAGGGGTTATACAGAGCACACCCTGGTCACACAGAGATGGGAATGTTGACCAGTGATGCAGGGGTTATACAGAGCACACTCTGGCCTCACAGAGATGGGAATGTTGAACAGGAGCTGCAATGGTTATACAGAGCACACTCTGGCCACACAGAGATGGGAATGCAGACCAGGAGCTGCAGTGGTTATACAGAGCACACCCTGGACACGCAGAGATGGGAATGTTGACCAGGAGTTGCAGGGGTTATAGAGAGCACACCCTGGCCACACAAAGATGGGAATGTTGACCAGGAGCTGCATGGGTTATACAGAGCACACCCTGGCCACACAGAGATGGGATTGTTGACCAGGAGCTGCCGGGTTTTCCAGAAAACAGCCTTGCCACACAGAGATGGGCATGTTGAGATGGAGCTGGCGTAGTTATACAGTGCACACCCTGGCCACACAGAGATGGGAACGTTGACCAGGAGTTGCTGGGGTAATACAGAGCACACTCTGGCCACACAGAGATGGGAATGTTGACCAGGAGCTGCCGGGGTTATACAGAGCACACCCTGGCCACACAGAGATGGGAATGCAGACCAGGAGCTGCAGTGGTTATACAGAGCACACCCTTGCCACGCAGAGATGGGAATGTTGACCAGGAGTTGCAGGGGTTATAGAGAGCACACCCTGGCCACACAAAGATGGGAATGTTGACCAGGAGCTGCAGGGGTTATACAGAACACACCCTGGCCACACAGAGATGGTATTGTTGACCAGGAGCTGCCGGGTTTTCCAGAAAACATCCTTGCCACACAGAGATGGGCATGTTGAAATGGAGCTGGCGTGGTTATACAGTGCACACCCTGGCCACACAGAGATGGGAACGTTGACCAGGAGTTGCTGGGGTAATACAGAGCACACCGTGGCCACTCAGAGATGGGAATGTTGACCAGGAGCTGCAGGGGTTATACAGAGCACACTCTGGCCACACAGAGATGGGAATGCAGACCAGGAGCTGCAGGGGTTATACAGAGCACACCCTGGACACGCAGAGATGAGAATGTAGTCCAGGAGTTGCTGGGGTTATACAGAGCAAACGTTTGCCACGCAGAGATGGGAATGTTGACCAGGAACTGCAGGGGCTACACAGTGCACACCCTGGCCACACAGAGAGGGGAATGTTGCACAGGAGCTGCTGGGGTTATACAGTGCACACCCTGGCCACACAGAGAGGGGAATGTTGCCTAGGAGCTGCTGGGGTTATACAGCGCACAGCCTGGCCACGCAGAGATGGTAATGTTGACCAGGAGCTGCAGGGGCTACACAGTGCACACCCAGGCCACACAGAGAGGGGAATGTTGACCAGGAGCTGCTGGGGTTATACAGAGCACGCCCTGGCCGCACACAGGGATGGAAATGTTGTCCAGGAGCTACAGGTGTTATACAGAGCACACCCTGGCCACACAGAGATGGGAATGCTAACCAGGAGCTTCAGGAGTTATATAGAGCGCACCCTGGCCACACAGAAATGGGAATTGTGACCAGGGGCTGGTGGGGTAATACAGAGCACACCCTGGCCACACAGACATGGAAATGGTGACCATGAGCTCCTTGGGTTATACAGAGCATGCACTGGCCACACAATCATGGGAATGGTGACCAGGAGCTGCAATGGTTATACAGAGCACACCCTGGCCACACAGAGATGGGAATGTTGTCCAGGAGCTGCAGGGGTTATACAGAGCACAACCTGGCCACACAGTGATGGGAATGTTGACCAGGAGCAGCTCGTGATGTACAGTGCACACCCTGGCCACACAGAGATGGGAATGTTGACCAGGAGCTGCTGGGGTTATACAGAGCACACCCTGGCCACACAGACATGGAAATGGTGATCAGGAGCTGCGGGGGTTATACAGAGCACACCCTGGCCAGACAGAGATGGGAATGGTGACCAGGAGCTGCAGGGGTTATACAGAGCACACCCTGGCCATACAGAGATGGGAATGCTGACCAGTAGCTGCTCGGGTTATACAGAGCACACCCAGGCCACACAGAGATGGGAATGTTGACCAGGAGCTGCAGGCGTAATTCAGAGCATACCGTGACCACTCAGAGATGGGAATGTTGACCAGGAGCTGCCGGGGTTATACAGAGCACACCCTGGCCACACAGAGAAGGGAATGCAGACAAGGAGCTGCAGAGGTTATACAGAGCACTCCCTGCCCACACAGAGATTGAAATGTTGACCAGGAGCTGCAGGGGTTATACAGAGCACACTCTGGCCACACAGAGATGGGAATGCAGACCAGGAGCTGCAGGGGTTATACAGAGCACACCCTGGACACGCAGAGATGAGAATGTAGTCCAGGAGTTGCTGGGGTTATACAGAGCAAACGTTTGCCACGCAGAGATGGGAATGTTGACCAGGAACTGCAGGGGCTACACATTGCACACCCTGGCCACACAGAGAGGGGAATGTTGCACAGGAGCTGCTGGGGTTATACAGTGCACACCCTGGCCACACAGAGAGGGGAATGTTGTCCAGGAGCTGCAGGGGTTATACAGAGCACAACCTGGCCACACAGTGATGGGAATGTTGACCAGGAGCTGCTCGTGATGTACAGTGCACACCCTGGCCACACAGAGATGGGAATGTTGACCAGGAGCTGCTGGGGTTATACAGAGCACACCCTGGCCACACAGACATGGAAATGGTGATCAGGAGCTGCGGGGGTTATACAGAGCACACCCTGGCCAGACAGAGATGGGAATGGTGACCAGGAGCTGCAGGGGTTATACAGAGCACACCCTGGCCATACGGAGATGGGAATGCTGACCAGTAGCTGCTCGGGTTATACAGAGCACGCCCTGGCCGCACACAGGGATGGAAATGTTGTCCAGGAGCTACAGGTGTTATACAGAGCACACCCTGGCCACACAGAGATGGGAATGCTAACCAGGAGCTTCAGGAGTTATATAGAGCGCTCCCTGGCCACACAGAAATGGGAATTGTGACCAGGGGCTGGTGGGGTAATACAGAGCACACCCTGGCCACACAGACATGGAAATGGTGACCATGAGCTCCTTGGGTTATACAGAGCACACCCTGGCCACACAATCATGGGAATGGTGACCAGGAACTGCAGTGGTTATACAGAGCACACCCTGGCCACACAGAGATGGGAATGTTGTCCAGGAGCTGCAGGGGTTATACAGAGCACAACCTGGCCACACAGTGATGGGAATGTTGACCAGGAGCTGCTCGTGATGTACAGTGCACACCCTGGCCACACAGAGATGGGAATGTTGACCAGGAGCTGCTGGGGTTATACAGAGCACACCCTGGCCACACAGACATGGAAATGGTGATCAGGAGCTGCGGGGGTTATACAGAGCACACCCTGGCCAGACAGAGATGGGAATGGTGACCAGGAGCTGCAGGGGTTATACAGAGCACACCCTGGCCATACGGAGATGGGAATGCTGACCAGTAGCTGCTCGGGTTATACAGAGCACACCCTGGCCACACAGAGAAGGGAATGCAGACAAGGAGCTGCAGAGGTTATACAGAGCACTCCCTGGCCACACAGAGATTGAAATGTTGACCAGGAGCTGCAGGGGTTATACAGAGCACACTCTGGCCACACAGAGATGGGAATGCAGACCAGGAGCTGCAGGGGTTATACAGAGCACACCCTGGACACGCAGAGATGAGAATGTAGTCCAGGAGTTGCTGGGGTTATACAGAGCAAACGTTTGCCACGCAGAGATGGGAATGTTGACCAGGAACTGCAGGGGCTACACAGTGCACACCCTGGCCACACAGAGAGGGGAATGTTGCACAGGAGCTGCTGGGGTTATACAGTGCACACCCTGGCCACACAGAGAGGGGAATGTTGCCCAGGAGCTGCTGGGGTTATACAGCGCACAGCCTGGCCACACAGAGAGGGGAATGTTGACCAGGAGCTGCTGGGGTTATACAGAGCACGCCCTGGCCGCACACAGGGATGGAAATGTTGTCCAGGAGCTACAGGTGTTATACAGAGCATACCCTGGTCACACAGAGATGGGAATGCTAACCAGGAGCTTCAGGAGTTATATAGAGCGCACCCTGGCCACACAGAAATGGGAATTGTGACCAGGGGCTGGTGGCGTAATACAGAGCACACCCTGGCCACACAGACATGGAAATGGTGACCATGAGCTCCTTGGGTTATACAGAGCACACCCTGGCCACACAATCATGGGAATGGTGACCAGGAGCTGCAGGGGTTATACAGAGCACACCCTGGCCACACAGAGATGGGAATGTTGACCAGAAGCTGCTCGTGATGTACAGTGCACACCCTGGCCACACAGAGATGGGAATGTTGACCAGGAGCTACTGGGGTTATACAGAGCACACCCTGGCCACACAGACATGGAAATGGTGATCAGGAGCTGCGGGGGTTATACAGAGCACACCCTGGCCAGACAGAGATGGGAATGGTGACCAGGAGCTGCAGGGGTTATACAGAGCACACCCTGGCCATACGGAGATGGGAATGCTGACCAGTAGCTGCTCGGGTTATACAGAGCACACCCAGGCCACACAGAGATGGGAATGTTGACCAGGAGCTGCAGGCGTAATTCAGAGCATACCGTTACCACTCAGAGATGGGAATGTTGACCAGGAGCTGCCGGGGTTATACAGAGCACACCCTGGCCACACAGAGAAGGGAATGCAGACAAGGAGCTGCAGAGGTTATACAGAGCACACCCTGGCCACACAGAGATTGAAATGTTGACCAGGAGCTGCAGGGGTCATACAGAGCACAACCTGGCCACACAGAGATGGTAATGTTGACCAGGAGCTCCTGGGGATATACAGTTCACAGGTTGGCCACACAGAGGTGGGACTGTTGACCAGGAACTGCATGAGTAATACAGAGCACACCCTGGCCACACAGTGATGGGAATGTTGACCAGGAGCTGCTGGGGATATACAGTTCACAGGCTGGCCACACAGAGATGGGAATGTTGACCAGGAGCTACAGGGATTATACAGAGCACACCCTGGCCAAACAGAGATGGGAATGCAGACCAGGAGCTACAGGGGTTATACAGAGCACACCATGACCACACAGAGATGGGAACGTTGACCAGGAGCTGCAGGAGTTATACAGAGCGCACCCTGGCCACACAGAGATGGGAATGTTGACCAGCAGCTGCAGGGGTTATACAGAGCACAGTCTGGCCAAACAGAGATGGGAATGTTGACCAGGGGCCAGAGGGATTATACAGAGCACACCCTGGCCAAACAGAGATGGGAATGGTGACCAGGAGCTGCAGGGGTTATACAGTACACACCCTGACCACACAGAGATGGGAATGTTGACCAGGAGTTGCAGGGGTTATACAGAGCACACCCTGGCCAGACAGAGATGGGAATGTTGACCAGGAGCTGCAGGGGTTATACAGAGCACACAGTGGCCACAAAGAGATGGGAATGTTGACCAGGAGCTGCAGGGCTTATACAGAGCACAGCCTGGCCACGCAGAGATGGGAATGCAGACCAGGAGCTGCAGGGGTTATACAGAGCATACCCTGGCCACACAGAGAAGGGAATGTTGACCAGGAGCAGCAGGGGTTATACAAAGCACACCCTGGCCACACACAGAGATGGGACTGTGTACCAGGAGATGCTGAGGTTATACAGAGCACACCCTGGCCACACACAGATGGGAATATTGACCAGGAGCTTCCGGGGTTATACAGAGCACACCCTGGACAAGCAGAGATGGGAATATTGACGAGGAAATTCTGGGGTGATAGAGAGCACACCCTGGCCACACAGAGATGAGAATGTTGACCAGGATCTCCAGCAATTATACAGAGCGCACTCTGGACAAACAGAGATGGGAATGTTAATCAGATGCTGCAGTGGTTATACAGAGCACACCCTGGCCACACAGAGAGATGGGAATGTTGAACTGGAGCTGCCGGGGTTATACAGTGCACTCCCTGGCCACACAGAGATGGGAATGTTGACCAGGAGCGAAAGGAGTTATACAGAGCATAGCCTGGCCACACAGAGATGGGAATGTTGACCAGGAGCTGCCGGGGTTTTACAGAGCACACCGTGGCCACACAGAGAGATAGGAATGTTGACCAAGAGCTGCAGGGGTTATACAGAGCACACCCTGGCCACACAGAGATGGGAATGTTGACCAGGAGCTGCAGGGGTTATACAGAGCACACAGTGGCCACACAGAGGTGGGAATGTTGACCAGGAGCTGCAGGGGTTATACAGAGCACAGCCTGGCCACGCAGAGATGGGAATGCAGACCAGGAGCTGCAGGGGTTATACAGAGCACACCCTGGCCACACAGAGGTGGGAATGTTGACCAGGAGCAGCAGGGGTTATACAGAGCACACCCTGGCCACACAGAGATGGGCATGTTGACCAGGAGCTGCAGGGGTTATACCGAGCACACCCTGGCCACACACAGAGATGGGACTGTTGACGAGGAGATGCTGAGGTTATAGAGAGCACACCCTGGCCACACAGAGATGGGAATGTTGACCAGGAGCTGCCGGGGTTATACAGAGCACTCCATGGCCACACAGAGATGGGAATGTTGACCAGGACCTGCAGTGTTTATACAGATCACACCCTGGCCACACACAGCTGGGAATGTCGACCAGGAGCTGCCTGGTCTATGCAGTGCACACCCTGGCCACACAGAGATGGGAATGTTGACCAGGAGCTTCAGGAGGTATACAGAGCACACTCTGGCCACACAGAAATGGGAATGTTGACCAGGAGCTGCCGGGGTTATACAGAGCACACCCTTGCCACACACAGATGGGAATGTTGTCCAGGAGCTGCAGGGGTTACAAACAGAACACCCTGGTCACACAGAGATGGGAATGTTGACCAGGAGCTAAAGGAGTTACACAGAGCATAGCCTGGCCACACAGAGATGGGAATGTTGACCAGGAGCTGCCGGGGTTTTACAGAGCACACCGTGGCCACACAGAGAGATAGGAATGTTGACCAAGAGCTGCAGGGGTTATACAGTGCACACCCTGACCACACAGAGATGGGAATGTTGACCAGGAGCTGCAGGGGTTTTACAGAGCACACCCTGGCCACACAGAGAGATGGGAATGTTGACCAGGAGCTGCAGGGGTTATTCGTTGCACACCCTGACCACACAGAGATAGAAATGTTGACCAGGAGCTGCAGGGGTTATACAGAGCACACCCTGGCCACACAGAGCTGGGAATGTTGACCAGGAGCTGCAGGGGTTATACAGAGCACACAGTGGCCACACAGAGATGGGAATGCTGACCAGGAGCTGCAGGGGTTATACAGAGCATTCCCTGGCCACAGAGAGATGGGAATGTTGACCAGGAGCAGCAGGGGTTATACAAAGCACACCCTGGCCACACACAGAGATGGGATCGTTGACTAGGAGAGGCTGAGGTTATGCAGAGCACACCCTTGCCAGGCAGAGATGGGAATGTTGATCAGGAGCTTCCGGGTTTATACAGAGCACACCCTGGACACGCAGAGATGGGAATATTGACGAGGAAATTCTGGGCTTATACAGAGCACAGCCTGGCCACACAGAGATGAGAATGTTGACCAGGATCTCCAGCAGTTATACAGAGCGCACTCTGGAGACACAGAGATGGGAATGTTAACCAGATGCTGCAGTGGTTATACAGAGCACACCCTGGCCACACAGAGATGGGAATGCAGACCAGGAGCTGCAGAGGTTATACAGAGCACTCCCTGGCCACACAGAGATGGTAATGCTGACCAGGAGATGCTGGGGTATACAGTTCACAGGCTGGCCACACAGAGATGGGAATTTTGACCAGGAACTGCATGAGTTCTACAGAGCACACCCTGGCCACACAGTGATGGGAATGTTGACCAGGAGCTGCTGGGGATATACAGTTCACAGGCTGGCCACACAGAGATGGGAATGTTGTCCAGGAGCTAGAGGGGTTATAAAGAGCACACCCTGGCCACACAGAGATGGGAATGTTGACCAGGAGCTGCAGGAGTTATACAGAGCGCACCCTGGCCACACAGAGATGGGAATGTCGACCAGGAGCTGTTGGGGATTTACAGAGCACCCACTGGCCACACTGAGAGATGGGAATGTTGACCAGGAGCTGCAGGGGTTATACAGTACACACCCTGACCACACAGACATGGGAATGTTGACCAGGAGTTGCAGGGGTTATACAGAGCACACCCTGGCCACACAGAGATGGGAATGTTTACCAGGAGCTGCAGGGGTTATACAGAGCACACAGTGGCCACACAGAGATGGGAATGTTGAGCAGGAGCTGCAGGGCTTATACAGAGCACACCCTGGCCACACAGAGAAGGGAATGTTGACCAGGAGCAGCAGGGGTTATACAAAGCACACCCTGGCCACACAGAGATGGGAATAATAACCAGGAGCTTCCGGGGTTATACAGAGCACAACCTGGACACGCAGAGATGGGAATATTGACGAGGAAGTTCTGGGGTTATAGAGAGCACAGCCTGGCCACACAGAGATGAGAATGTTGACCTGGATCTCCAGTAGTTATACAGAGCGCACTCTGCACACACAGAGATGGGAATGTTGACCAGGAGCTGCTCGTGATGTACAGTGCACACCCTGGCCACACAGAGATGGGAATGTTGACCAGGAGCTGCTGGGGTTATACAGAGCACACCCTGGCCACACAGACATGGAAATGGTGATCAGGAGCTGCGGGGGTTATACAGAGCACACCCTGGCCAGACAGAGATGGGAATGGTGACCAGGAGCTGCAGGGGTTATACAGAGCACACCCAGGCCACACAGAGATGGGAATGTTGACCAGGAGCTGCAGGCGTAATTCAGAGCATACCGTGACCACTCAGAGATGGGAATGTTGACCAGGAGCTGCCGGGGTTATACAGAGCACACCCTGGCCACACAGAGAAGGGAATGCAGACAAGGAACTGCAGAGGTTATACAGAGCACTCCCTGGCCACACAGAGATTGAAATGTTGACCAGGAGCTGCAGGGGTCATACAGAGCACACCTTGGCCACACAGAGATGGTAATGTTGACCAGGAGCTCCTGGGGATATACAGTTCACAGGCTGGCCACACAGAGATGGGAATGTTGACCAGGAACTGCATGAGTAATACAGAGCACACCCTGGCCACACAGTGATGGGAATGTTGACCAGGAGCTGCTGGGGATATACAGTTCACATGCTGGCCACACAGAGATGGGAATGTTGACCAGGAGCTACAGGGATTATACAGAGCACACCCTGGCCAAACAGAGATGGGAATGCAGACCAGGAGCTACAGGGGTTATACAGAGCACACCATGACCACACAGAGATGGGAACGTTGACCAGGAGCTGCAGGAGTTATACAGAGCGCACCCTGGCCACACAGAGATGGGAATGTTGACCAGGAGCTGCAGGGGTTATACAGAGCACACTCTGGCCAAACAGAGATGGGAATGTTGACCAGGAGCTACAGGGATTATACAGAGCACACCCTGGCCAAACAGAGATGGGAATGGTGACCAGGAGCTGCAGGGGTTATACAGTACACACACTGACCACACAGAGATGGGAATGTTGACCAGGAGTTGCAGGGGTTATACAGAGCACACCCTGGCCAGACAGAGATGGGAATGTTGACCAGGAGCTGCAGGGGTTATACAGAGCACACAGTGGCCACACTGAGATGGGAATGTTGACCAGGAGCTGCAGGGATTATACAGAGCACACCCTGGCCACGCAGAGATGGGAATGCAGACCAGGAGCTGCAGGGGTTATACAGAGCACACCCTGGCCACACAGAGAAGGGAATGTTGACCAGGAGCAGCAGGGGTTATACAAAGCACACCCTGACCACACACAGAGATGGGACTGTTTACCAGGAGATGCTGAAGTTATACAGAGCACACCCTGGCCACACAGAGATGGGAATGTTGTCCAGGACCTGCTGGGGTTATACAGAGCACACCCTGGCCACACAGAGATGGGAATATTGACCAGGAGCTTCCGGGGTTATACAGAGCACACCCTGGACAAGCAGAGATGGGAATATTGACGAGGAAATTCTGGGGTTATAGAGAGCACACCCTGGTCACACAGAGAGATGGGAATGTTGACCTGGAGCTGCCGGGGTTATACAGTGCACTCCCTGGCCACACAGAGATGGGAATGTTGACCAGGACCTAAAGGAGTTATACAGAGCATAGCCTGGCCACACAGAGATGGGAATGTTGACCAGGAGCTGCCGGGGTTTTACAGAGCACACCCTGGCCACACAGAGAGATAGGAATGTTGACCAAGAGCTGCAGGGGTTATACAGAGCACACCCTGGCCACACAGAGATGGGAATGTTGACCAGGAGCTGCAGGGGTTATACAGAGCACGCAGTGGCCACACAGAGGTGGGAATGTTGTCCAGGAGCTGCAGGGGTTATACAGAGCACAGCCTGGCCACGCAGAGATGGGAATGCAGACCAGGAGCTGCAGGGGTTATACAGAGCACACCCTGGCCACACAGAGATGGGAATGTTGACCAGGAGCAGCAGGGGTTATACAGAGCACACCCTGGCCACACAGAGATGGGCATGTTGACCAGGAGCTGCAGGGGTTATACCGAGCACACCCTGGCCACACACAGAGATGGGACTGTTGACGAGGAGATGCTGAGGTTATACAGAGCACACCCTGGCCACACAGAGATGGGAATGTTGACCAGGAGCTGCCGGGGTTATACAGAGCACTCCCTGGCCACACAGAGATGGGAATGTTGACCAGGAGCTGCAGTGTTTATACAGATCACACCCTGGCCACACACAGCTGGGAATGTCGACCAGGAGCTGCCTGGTCTATGCAGTGCACACCCTGGCCACACAGAGATGGGAATGTTGACCAGGAGCTTCAGGAGGTATACAGAGCACACTCTGGCCACACAGAAATGGGAATGTTGACCAGGAGCTGCCGGGGTTATACAGAGCACACCCTTGCCACACACAGATGGGAATGTTGTCCAGGAGCTGCAGGGGTTACAAACAGAACACCCTGGTCACACAGAGATGGGAATGTTGACCAGGAGCTAAAGGAGTTACACAGAGCATAGCCTGGCCACACAGAGATGGGAATGTTGACCAGGAGCTGCCGGGGTTTTACAGAGCACACCGTGGCCACACAGAGAGATAGGAATGTTGACCAAGAGCTGCAGGGGTTATACAGTGCATACCCTGACCACACAGAGATGGGAATGTTGACCAGGAGCTGCAGGGGTTTTACAGAGCACACCCTGGCCACACAGAGAGATGGGAATGTTGACCAGGAGCTGCAGGGGTTATTCGTTGCACACCCTGACCACACAGAGATAGAAATGTTGACCAGGAGCTGCAGGGGTTATACAGAGCACACCCTGGCCACACAGAGCTGGGAATGTTGACCAGGAGCTGCAAGGGTTATACAGAGCACACAGTGGCCACACAGAGATGGGAATGCTGACCAGGAGCTGCAGGGGTTATACAGAGCACTCCCTGGCCACAGAGAGATGGGAATGTTGACCAGGAGCAGCAGGGGTTATACAAAGCACACCCTGGCCACACACAGAGATGGGATCGTTGACTAGGAGAGGCTGAGGTTATACAGAGCACACCCTTGCCAGGCAGAGATGGGAATGTTGATCAGGAGCTTCCGGGTTTATACAGAGCACACCCTGGACACGCAGAGATGGGAATATTGACGAGGAAATTCTGGGCTTATACAGAGCACACCCTGGCCACACAGAGATGAGAATGTTGACCAGGATCTCCAGCAGTTATACAGAGCGCACTCTGGAGACACAGAGATGGGAATGTTAACCAGATGCTGCAGTGGTTATACAGAGCACACCCTGGCCACACAGAGATGGGAATACAGACCAGGAGCTGCAGAGGTTATACAGAGCACTCCCTGGCCACACAGAGATTGAAATGTTGACCAGAAACTGCAGGGGTCATACAGAGCACACCCTGGCCACACAGAGATGGTAATGCTGACCAGGAGATGCTGGGGTATACAGTTCAGAGGCTGGCCACACAGAGATGGGAATTTTGACCAGGAACTGCATGAGTACTACAGAGCACACCCTGGCCACACAGTGATGTGAATGTTGACCAGGAGCTGCTGGGGATATACAGTTCACAGGCTGGCCACACAGAGATGGGAATGTTGTCCAGGATCTACAGGGGTTATAAAGAGCACACCCTGGCCACACAGAGATGGGAATGTTGACCAGGAGCTGCAGGAGTTATACAGAGCGCACCCTGGCCACACAGAGATAGGAATGTCGACCAGGAGCTGTTGGGGATTTACAGAGCACACACTGGCCACACTGAGAGATGGGAATGTTGACCAGGAGCTGCAGGGGTTATACAGTACACACCCTGACCACACAGACATGGGAATGTTGACCAGGAGTTGCAGGGGTTATACAGAGCACACCCTGGCCACACAGAGATGGGAATGTTTACCAGGAGCTGCAGGGGTTATACAGAGCACACAGTGGCCACACAGAGATGGGAATGCTGAGCAGGAGCTGCAGGGCTTATACAGAGCACACCCTGGCCACACAGAGAAGGGAATGTTGACCAGGAGCAGCAGGGGTTATACAAAGCACACCCTGGCCACACAGAGATGGGAATAATAACCAGGAGCTTCCGGGGTTATACAGAGCACAACCTGGACACGCAGAGATGGGAATATTGACGAGGAAGTTCTGGGATTATAGAGAGCACAGCCTGGCCACACAGAGATGAGAATGTTGACCAGGATCTCCAGCAGTTATACAGAGCGCACTCTGCACACACAGAGATGGGAATGTTGACCAGGAGCTGCTCGTGATGTACAGTGCACACCCTGGCCACACAGAGATGGGAATGTTGACCAGGAGCTGCAGGGGTTATACAGAGCACACCCAGGCCACACAGAGATGGGAATGGTGACCAGGAGCTGCAGGGGTTATACAGAGCACACCCAGGCCACACAGAGATGGGAATGTTGACCAGGAGCTGCAGGCGTAATTCAGAGCATACCGTGACCACTCAGAGATGGGAATGTTGACCAGGAGCTGCCGGGGTTATGCAGAGCACACCCTGGCCACACAGAGAAGGGAATGCAGACAAGGAGCTGCAGAGGTTATACAGAGCACTCCCTGGCCACACAGAGATTGAAATGTTGACCAGGAGCTGCAGGGGTCATACAGAGCACACCCTGGCCACACAGAGATGGTAATGTTGACCAGGAGCTCCTGGGGATATACAGTTCACAGGCTGGCCACACAGAGATGGGAATGTTGACCAGGAACTGCATGAGTAATACAGAGCACACCCTGGCCACACAGTGATGGGAATGTTGACCAGGAGCTTCTGGGGATATACAGTTCACAGGCTGGCCACACAGAGATGGGAATGTTGACCAGGAGCTACAGGGATTATACAGAGCACACCCTGGCCAAACAGAGATGGGAATGCAGACCAGGAGCTACAGGGGTTATACAGAGCACACCATGACCACACAGAGATGGGAACGTTGACCAGGAGCTGCAGGAGTTATACAGAGCGCACCCTGGCCACACAGAGATGGGAATGTTGACCAGGAGCTGCAGGGGTTATACAGAGCACACTCTGGCCAAACAGAGATGGGAATGTTGACCAGGAGCTACAGGGATTATACAGAGCACACCCTGGCAAAACAGAGATGGGAATGGTGACCAGGAGCTGCAGGGGTTATACAGTACACACACTGACCACACAGAGATGGGAATGTTGACCAGGAGTTGCAGGGGTTATACAGAGCACACCCTGGCCAGACAGAGATGGGAATGTTGACCAGGAGCTGCAGGGGTTATACAGAGCACACAGTGGCCACACAGAGATGGGAATGTTGACCAGGAGCTGCAGGGCTTATACAGAGCACACCCTGGCCACGCAGAGATGGGAATGCAGACCAGGAGCTGCAGGGGTTATACAGAGCACACCCTGGCCACACAGAGAAGGGAATGTTGACCAGGAACAGCAGGGGTTATACAAAGCAAACCCTGGCCACACACAGAGATGGGACTGTTTACCAGGAGATGCTGAGGTTATACAGAGCACACCCTGGCCACACAGAGATGGGAATGTTGTCCAGGACCTGCTGGGGTTATACAGAGCACACCCTGGCCACACAGAGATGGGAATATTGACAAGGAGCTTCCGGGGTTATACAGAGCACACCCTGGACAAGCAGAGATGGGAATATTGACGAGGAAATTCTGGGGTTATAGAGAGCACACCCTGGCCACACAGAGTTGAGAATGTTGACCAGGAACTCCAGCAATTATACAGAGCGCACTCTGGACAAACAGAGATGGGAATGTTAATCAGATGCTGCAGTGGTTATACAGAGCACACCCTGGCCACACAGAGAGATGGGAATGTTGACCTAGAGCTGCTGGGGTTATACAGTGCACTCCCTGGCCACACAGAGATGGGAATGTTGACCAGGAGCTAAAGGAGTTATACAGAGCATAGCCTGGCCACACAGAGATGGGAATGTTGACCAGGAGCTGCCGGGGTTTTACAGAGCACACCGTGGCCACACAGAGAGATAGGAATGTTGACCAAGAGCTGCAGGGGTTATACAGAGCACACCCTGGCCACACAGAGATGGGAATGTTGACCAGGAGCTGCAGGGGTTATACAGAGCACACAGTGGCCACACAGAGGTGGGACTGTTGACCAGGAGCTGCAGGGGTTATACAGAGCACAGCCTGGCCACGCAGAGATGGGAATGCAGACCAGGAGCTGCAGGGGTTATACAGAGCACACCCTGGCCACACAGAGATGGGAATGTTGACCAGGAGCAGCAGGGGTTATACAGAGCACACCCTGGCCACACAGAGATGGGCATGTTGACCAGGAGCTGCAGGGGTTATACCGAGCACACCCTGGCCACACACAGAGATGGGACTGTTGACGAGGAGATGCTGAGGTTATACAGAGCACACCCTGGCCAAACAGAGATGGGAATGTTGACCAGGAGCTGCCGGGGTTATACAGAGCACTCCCTGGCCACACAGAGATGGGAATGTTGACCAGGAGCTGCAGTGTTTATACAGATCACACCCTGGCCATACACAGCTGGGAATGTCGACCAGGAGCTGCCTGGTCTATGCAGTGCACACCCTGGCCACACAGAGATGGGAATGTTGACCAGGAGCTTCAGGAGGTATACAGAGCACACTCTGGCCACACAGAAATGGGAATGTTGACCAGGAGCTGTCGGGGTTATACAGAGCACACCCTTGCCACACACAGATGGGAATGTTGTCCAGGAGCTGCAGGGGTTACAAACAGAACACCCTGGTCACACAGAGATGGGAATGTTGACCAGGAGCTAAAGGAGTTACACAGAGCATAGCCTGGCCACACAGAGATGGGAATGTTGACCAGGAGCTGCCGGGGTTTTACAGAGCACACCGTGGCCACACAGAGAGATAGGAATGTTGACCAAGAGCTGCAGGGGTTATACAGTGCACACCCTGACCACACAGAGATGGGAATGTTGACCAGGAGCTGCAGGGGTTTTAGAGAGCACACCCTGGCCACACAGAGAGATGGGAATGTTGACCAGGAGCTGCAGGGGTTATTCGTTGCACACCCTGACCACACAGAGATAGAAATGTTGACCAGGAGCTGCAAGGGTTATACAGAGCACACCCTGGCCACACAGAGCTGGGAATGTTGACCAGGAGCTGCAGGGGTTATACAGAGCACACAGTGGCCACACAGAGATGGGAATGCTGACCAGGAGCTGCAGGGGTTATACAGAGCACTCCCTGGCCACAGAGAGATGGGAATGTTGACCAGGAGCAGCAGGGGTTATACAAAGCACACCCTGGCCACACACAGAGATGGGATCGTTGACTAGGAGAGGCTGAGGTTATACAGAGCACACCCTTGCCAGGCAGAGATGGGAATGTTGATCAGGAGCTTCCGGGTTTATACAGAGCACACCTTGGACACGCAGAGATGGGAATATTGACGAGGAAATTCTGGGCTTATACAGAGCACACCCTGGCCACACAGAGATGAGAATGTTGACCAGGATCTCCAGCAGTTATACAGAGCGCACTCTGGAGACACAGAGATGGGAATGTTAACCAGATGCTGCAGTGGTTATACAGAGCACACCCTGGCCACACAGAGATGGGAATGCAGACCAGGAGCTGCAGAGGTTATACAGAGCACTCCCTGGCCACACAGAGATTGAAATGTTGACCAGAAACTGCAGGGGTCATACAGAGCACACCCTGGCCACACAGAGATGGTAATGCTGACCAGGAGATGCTGGGGTATACAGTTCACAGGCTGGCCACACAGAGATGGGAATTTTGACCAGGAACTGCATGAGTACTACAGAGCACACCCTGGCCACACAGTGATGGGAATGTTGACCAGGAGCTGCTGGGGATATACAGTTCACAGGCTGGCCACACAGAGATGGGAAAGTTGTCCAGGAGCTACAGGGGTTATAAAGAGCACACCCTGGCCACACAGAGATGGGAATGTTGACCAGGAGCTGCAGGAGTTATACAGAGCGCACCCTGGCCACACAGAGATGGGAATGTCGACCAGGAGCTGTTGGGGTTATAGAGAGCACAGCCTGGCCACACTGAGAGATGGGAATGTTGACCAGGATCTCCAGCAGTTATACAGAGCGCACTCTGCACACACAGAGATGGGAATGTTAATCAGATGCTGCAGTGGTTATACAGAGCACACCCTGGCCACACAGAGATGGGAATGTTGACCTGGAGCTGCCGGGGTTATACAGAGCACTCCCTGGCCACACAGAGATGGGAATATTGACCAGGAGCTGCCGGGGTTATACAGAGCACTCCCTGGCCACGCAGAGATGGGAATGCAGACCAGGAGCTGCAGGGGTTATACAGAGCACACCCTGGCCACACAGAGATGGGAATGTTGACCAGGAGCAGCAGGGGTTATACAGAGCACACCCTGGCCACACAGATATGGGCATGTTGACCAGGAGCTGCAGGGTTTATACCGAGCACACCCTGGCCACACACAGAGATGGGACTGTTGACGAGGAGATGCTGAGGTTATACAGAGCACACCCTGGCCACACAGAGATGGGAATGTTGACCAGGAGCTGCCGGGGTTATACAGAGCACTCCCTGGCCACACAGAGATGGGAATGTTGACCAGGAGCTGCAGTGTTTATACAGATCACACCCTGGCCACACACAGCTGGGAATGTCGACAAGGAGCTGCCTGGTCTATGCAGTGCACACCCTGGCCACACAGAGATGGGAAAGTTGACCAGGAGCTTCAGGAGGTATACAGAGCACACTCTGGCCACACAGAAATGGGAATGTTGACCAGGAGCTGTCGGGGTTATACAGAGCACACCCTTGCCACACACAGATGGGAATGTTGTCCAGGAGCTGCAGGGGTTACAAACAGAACAGCCTGGTCACACAGAGATGGGAATGTTGACCAGGAGCTAAAGGAGTTACACAGAGCATAGCCTGGCCACACAGAGATGGGAATGTTGACCAGGAGCTGCCGGGGTTTTACAGAGCACACCGTGGCCACACAGAGAGATAGGAATGTTGACCAAGAGCTGCAGGGGTTATACAGTGCACACCCTGACCACACAGAGATGGGAATGTTGACCAGGAGCTGCAGGGGTTTTACAGAGCACACCCTGGCCACACAGAGAGATGGGAATGTTGACCAGGAGCTGCAGGGGTTATTCGTTGCACACCCTGACCACACAGAGATAGAAATGTTGACCAGGAGCTGCAGGGGTTATACAGAGCACACCCTGGCCACACAGAGCTGGGAATGTTGACCAGGAGCTGCAGGGGTTATACAGAGCACACAGTGGCCACACAGAGATGGGAATGCTGACCAGGAGCTGCAGGGGTTATACAGAGCACTCCCTGGCCACAGAGAGATGGGAATGTTGACCAGGAGCAGCAGGGGTTATACAAAGCACACCCTGGCCACACACAGAGATGGGATCGTTGACTAGGAGAGGCTGAGGTTATACAGAGCACACCCTTGCCAGGCAGAGATGGGAATGTTGATCAGGAGCTTCCGGGTTTATACAGAGCACACCCTGGACACGCAGAGATGGGAATATTGACGAGGAAATTCTGGGCTTATACAGAGCACTCCCTGGCCACACAGAGATTGAAATGTTGACCAGAAACTGCAGGGGTCATACAGAGCACACCCTGGCCACACAGAGATGGTAATGCTGACCAGGAGATGCTGGGGTATACAGTTCACAGGCTGGCCACACAGAGATGGGAATTTTGACCAGGAACTGCATGAGTACTACAGAGCACACCCTGGCCACACAGTGATGGGAATGTTGACCAGGAGCTGCTGGGGATATACAGTTCACAGGCTGGCCACACAGAGATGGGAATGTTGTCCAGGAGCTACAGGGGTTATAAAGAGCACACCCTGGCCACACAGAGATGGGAATGTTGACCAGGAGCTGCAGGAGTTATACAGAGCGCACCCTGGCCACACAGAGATGGGAATGTCGACCAGGAGCTGTTGGGGATTTACAGAGCACACACTGGCCACACTGAGAGATGGGAATGTTGACCAGGAGCTGCAGGGGTTATACAGTACACACCCTGACCACACAGACATGGGAATGTTGACCAGGAGTTGCAGGGGTTATACAGAGCACACCCTGGCCACACAGAGATGGGAATGTTTACCAGGAGCTGCAAGGGTTATACAGAGCACACAGTGGCCACACAGAGATGGGAATGTTCAGCAGGAGCTGCAGGGCTTATACAGAGCACACCCTGGCCACACAGAGAAGGGAATGTTGACCAGGAGCAGCAGGGGTTATACAAAGCACACCCTGGCCACACAGAGATGGGAATAATAACCAGGATCTTCCGGGGTTATACAGAGCACAACCTGGACACGCAGAGATGGGAATATTGACGAGGAAGTTCTGGGGTTATAGAGAGCACAGCGTGGCCACATAGAGATGAGAATGTTGACCAGGATCTCCAGCAGTTATACAGAGCGCACTCTGCACACACAGAGATGGGAATGTTAATCAGATGCTGCAGTGGTTATACAGAGCACACCCTGGCCACACAGAGATGGGAATGTTGACCAGGAGCTGCCGGGGTTATACAGAGCACTCATTGGCCACACAGAGATGGGAATGTTGACCAGGAGCTGCAGTGTCTATACAGAGCACACCCTGGCCACACAGAGATGGGAATGTTCACCAGGAGCTGCCGGGGTTATACGGAGCACACCCTGGTCACACAAAGATGGGAATGTTGACCAGGAGCAGCAGGGGTTATACAAAGCACACCCTGGCCACACACAGAAATGTGACTGTTGACCAGGAGATGCTGAGGTTATACAGATCGCACCCTGGCCACACAGAGATGGGAATGTTGACTAGGAGCTGCTGGGGTTATACAGAGCACACCCTGGCCACACAGAGATGGGAATGTTGACCAGGAGCTGCCGTGGTAATACAGAGCACACCCTGGCCACACAGAGATGGAAATGTTGACTGTATATCCCTGTGCCTGTATACAGTTAAACATTTATTGCTCAATAATCCTTGGGAGCTGGACCAGGCAGTGTGGCCTCTGGAGCCCCCAATTAAAAAGCTGTTTCAGATACATCTGTGCTGTATATAGTTAACCATTTACTTCCTCTTAATAATCTCTGGGAGCAGGGGACAGGCAGTGCGGCCTCCGGAGCCCCCAATTAAAAAGCTGTTTCAGAGACCTCTGTGCTGCATATAGTTAACCGTTTACGTCCTCTCAATAATCCCTGGGAGCAGGGAACAGGCAGTGCGGCCTCCGGAGCCCCCAATTAAAAAGCTGTTTCAGAGACCTCTGTGCTGTATATAGTTAACCATTTACTTCTCAATAATCCCTGGGAGCAGGGGACAGGCAACGTGGCCTCGGGAGCCCCCAATTAAAAAGCTGTTTCAGAGACCTCTGTGCTGTATATAGTTAACCATTTACTGCTTAATAATCCCTGGGAGCAGGGGACAGGCAGTGTGGTCCGGGAGCCCCCAATTAAAAAGCTGTTTCAGAAACCTCTGTGCCTGTACAGAGTTAACAATTTACTGCTCAATAATCCCTGGGAGCAGTGGACAGGCAGTGTGGTCTGGGAGCCCTCAATTAAAAAGCTGTTTCAGAGAGCTCTGTGCTGTGTATAGTTAACCATTTATTGCTCAATAATCCCTGGGTGCAGGGGACAGACAGTGTGGACTCTGGAGCCCCCAATAACAAAGCTGGTTCAGAGAGGTATGTGCTGTATATAGTTAACCATTTACTTCTCAATAATCCCTGGGAGCAGGGGACAGGCAGTGTGGTCCGCGAGCTCCAATAGAAAAGCTGTTTCAGAGACCTCTGTGCCTGTACAGAGTTAACCATTTACTGCTCAATAATCCCTGGGAGCAGGGGACTGGCAGTGTGGTCGAGGAAATCCCTATTAAAAAGCTGCTTCAGAGACCTCTGTGCCTGTCTACAGTTAACCATTTACTGCTCAATAATCCTTGGGAGCTGGACCAGGCAGTGTTGCCTCTGGAGCCCCCAATTAAAAAGCTGTTTCAGATGCATCTGTGCTGTATATAGTTACCCATTTACTTCCTCTCAATAATCACTGGGAGCAGGGGACAAGCAGTGTGGCCTCGGAAGCGCGCAATTAAAAATCTGTTTCTGAGACCTCTGTGCCTGTATATAGTTAACCGTTTACGTCCTCTCAATTATCTCTGGGAGCAGGGGACAGGCAGTGCGGCCTCCGGAGCCCCCAATTAAAAACCAGTTTCAGAGACCTCTGTGCCTGTACAGAGTGAACCATTTACTGCTCAATTTTCCCTGGGAGCAGTGGACAGGGAGTGTGGCCTGGGAGCCCCCAATTAAAAAGCTGTTTCAGAGACCTCTGTGCTGTATATAGTTAACCATTTACTGCTCAATAATCCCTGGGAGCAGGGGACAGGCAGTGTGGCCTCTGGAGCCCCCAATTAAAAAGCTGTTTCAGATGCATCTGTGCTGTATATAGTTAACCATTTACTTCTTAATAATCCCTGGGAGCAGGTGTCAGGCAGTGTGGCCTCGGGAGCCCTCAATTAAAAAGCTGTTTCAGAGACCTCTGTGCTGTATGTAGTTAACCATTTACTGCTTAACAATCCCTGGGAGCAGGGGACAGGGGACAGTGTGGTCCGGGAGCCTCCATTAAAAAGCTGTTTCAGTGACCTCTGTGCCTGTTTATTGTTAATCATTTACTGCTCAATAATCCCTGGGAGCAGGGGACAGGCAGTGTGGCCTCGGGAGCCCCCAACTAAAAAGCTGTTTCAGAGACCTCTGTGCCTGTATATAGTTAACCATTTACTGCTCAATAATACTTCGGAGCAGGGGACAAGCAGTGTGGTCCGGGATCCCACAATTAAAAAGCTGTTTCAGAGACTTCAGTGCAGTATACAGTTAACCATATCCTGCTCAATAATCCTTTGGGCCAGGGGGCAGGCAGTGTGGCTTCGGGAGCCCCCAATTATAAAGTTGTTTCAGAGATCTCTGTGCTGGATATAGTTAACCATTTACTTCTCAATAATCCATGGGAGCGGGGTACAGGCAGTGTGGCCTCGGAAGCCCGGAATTGAAAAGCTGATTAAGAGACCTCTGTGCCTGTATATAGTTAACCGTTTGCGTCCTCTCAATAATCTCTGGGAGCAGGGGACAGGCAGTGTGGTCTGGGAGCTCCCAATTAAAAAGCTGTTTCAGAGACCTCTGTGCTGTATATAGTTAACCATTTACTGCTCAATAATCCCTGGGGGAAGGGGACAGGCAGTGTGGCCTCGGAAGTCCCCACTTAAAAAGCTGTTTCAGAGACCTCTGTGCCTGTATATATTTAACCATTTACTGATCAATAATCCCTGGGATAAGAGGACAGGCAGTGTGCCCTCGGGAGACCCCAATTAAAAAGCAGTTTCAGATACCTCTGTGCTGTATATAGTTACCATTTACTGCTCAATAATCCCTGGGAGCAGGGAACAGGCAGTGTGGCCTCGGGAGCCCCCAATTAAAAAGCTGTTTCAGTGTCCTCCATGCTGTGTATAGTTAACGATTTATTGCTCAATAATACCTGGGAGCAGGGGACAGGCTGTGTGGCCTCTGGAGCCCCCAATAACAAAGAGGTATGTGCTGTATATAGTTAACCATTTACTTCTCAATAATCCCTGGGAGCAGGGGACAGGCAGTGTGGTCCGGGAGCCCACAATTAAAAAGCCGTTTCAGAGACCTCTGTGCCTGTACAGAGTTAACCATTTACTGCTCAATAATCCCTGGGAGCAATGGACAGGCAGTGTGGTCCGGGAGCTCCCAATTAAAAAGCTGTTTCAGAGACCTCTGCGCCTGTAAATAGTTAACCATTTACTGCTCAATAATCCCTGGAGATGGGAACAGGCAGTGTGGTCTCGGGAGCCCCCAATTAAAAAGCTGTTTCAGTGACCTCTGTGCTGTGTATAGTTAACCATTTATTGCTCAATAATCCCTGGGAGCAGGGGACAGACAGTGTGGACTCTGGAGCCCCCAATAGCAAAGCTGGTTCAGAGAGGTATGTGCTGTATATAGTTAACCATTTACTTCTCAATAATCCCTGGGAGGAGGGGACAGGCAGTGTGGTCCAGGAAATCCCTATTAAAAAGCTGTTTCAGAGATGCCTGTGCCTGTATACAGTTAACCATTTACTGCTCAATAATCCTTGGGAGCTGGACCAGGCAGTGTGGCCTCTGGAGCCCCCAATTAAACAGCTGTTTCAGAGACGACTGTGCTGCATATAGTTAACCGTTTACGTCCTCTCAATAATCTCTGGGAGCAGGGGACAGGCAGTGCGGCCTCCGGAGCCCCCAATTAAACAGCTGTTTCAGAGACGACTGTGCTGCATATAGTTAACCGTTTACGTCCTCTCAATAATCTCTGGGAGCAGGGGACATGCAGTGCGGCCTCCGGAGCCCCCAATTAAAAAGCTGTTTCTGAGACCTCTGTGCTGTATATAGTTAACCATTTACTTCCTCTCAATAATCCCTGGGAGCAGGGGACAGGCAGTGTGGCTCCGGGAGCCCCGAATTACAAAGTTGTTTCAGAGACCTCTGTGCCTGTATATAGTTAACCATTTACTGCTTTGTAATCCTTCGGAGCAGGGGACGGGCAGTGTGGTCTCAGGAGCCCCCGATAAAAATCTGTTTCAGATGTCTCTGTACTGTGTAAAGTTAACCATTTACTGATCAATAATCCATTGGAGCAGTGGACAGGCTGTGTGGTCTGGGAGCCCCCAATTAAAAAACTGTTTCAGAGACCACTGTGCAGTATAGAGTTAACCATTTATTTCTCATTCATCCCTGGGAGCAGGGGACAGGCAGAGTGGTCCGGGAGCTCCAAATTAAAAAGCTGTTTCAGAGACCTCTGCACCTGTACATAGTTAACCATTTACTGCTCAATAATCCCTGGGAGCTGGGAGAAGGTAGTGTGGCCTCTGGAGCCCCCAATAACAAAGCTGTTTCAGAGAGGTATGTGCTGTATAAAGTTAACCATTTACTTCACAATACTCCCTGGGAGCAGGGGACAGGCAGTGTGGTCCGGGAGCCCCCAATTAAAAAGCTGCTACAGAGACCTCTGTGCCTGTACAGAGTTAACCATTTACTGCTCAATAATACCTGGGAGCAGTGGACAGGGAGGGAGGTCTGTGAGCCCCCAATTAAAAAGCTGTTTCAGAGATCTCTGTGCTGGATATAGTTGACCATTTACCGGTCAATAATCCCTGGTAGCAGGGGACAGGAAGTGTGGTCCGGGAGCCCACATTAACAAGCTGTTTCAGTGACGTCTGTGCCTGTTTATAGTTAACCATTTATTTCTCCATAAGCCCTTGGAGCAGGGGACAGGCAGTGTGGCCTCGGGAGCCCCCAGTTAAAAGGTTGTTTCAGAGACCTCTGTGCTGGATATAGTTAACCATTTACGGCTCAATAATCCCTGATAGCAGGGGACAGAAAGTTTGGCCTGGGAGCCCCCAATTAAAAAGATGTTTCAGAGACCTTGGTGTGTAGATAGTTAACCATTTACTTCTCAATAATACCCGGGAGAAGGGGTCAGGAAATCTGGCCTCGGGAGCACCCAATTAAAAAGCAGTTACAGAGACCTCTGTGCTGTATACAGTTAACCATTTACTTCCTCTAAATAATCCATGGGAGCAGGGGACAGGCAGTGTTGTCCAGGAGCCCCCAATTAAAAAGCTGTTTCAGAGACCTCTGCGTCTGTACATAGTTAACCATTTACTGCTCAATAATCCCTGAGAGCTGGGAACAGGCACTGTGTTCTCGGGAGCCCCCAATTAAAAAGCTGTTTCAGTGTCCTCAATGCTGTGTCTAGTTAACCATTTATTGCTCAATAATCCCTGGGAGCAATGGACAGGCAGTGTGGTCTAGGAGCCATCAATTAAAAAGCTGTTTCTGAGAGCTCTGTGCTGTTTATAGTTAACCATTTATTTCTCAATCATCCCTGGGAGCAGGGGACAGGCAGTGTGGTCCGGGAACTCCCAATTAAAAAGCTGTTTCAGAGACCTCTGTGCTGTACAGAGTTAACCATTTACTGCTCAATAATCCCTGGGAGCAGTGGACAGGCAGTGTGGTCTGGGAGCCCTCAATAAAAAAGCTGTTTCAGAGACCTCTGTGCTGTGTATAGTTAACCAGTTATTGCTCAATAATCCCTGGGAGCAGTGGACAGACAGTGTAGACTCTGGAGGCCCCAATAACAAAGCTGTTTCACAGAGGTATGTGCTATATAGTTCACCATTTACTTCTCAATAATCCCTGGGAGCAGGGGACAGGCAGTGTGGTCCGGGAGCCCCCAATTAAAAAGCTGTTTCAGAGACCTCTGTGCCTGTACAGAGTTAACCATTTACTGCTCAATAATCCCTGGGAGCAATGGACAGGCAGTGTGGTCTAGGAGCCCTCAATTAAAAAGCTGTTTCTGAGAGCTCTGTGCTGTATATAGTTAACCATTTATTTCTCAATCATCCCTGGGAGCAGGGGACAGGCAGTGTGGTCCGGGAGCTCCCAATTAAAAAGCTGTTTCAGTGACCTCTGTGCTGTGTATAGTTAACCGGTTATTGCTCAATAATCCCTGGGAGCAGGGGACAGACAGTGTGGACTCTGGAGCCCCCAAAAACAAAGCTGGTTCAGAGAGGTATGTGCTGTATATAGTTAACCATTTACTTCTCAATAATCCCTGGTAGCAGGGGACAGGCAGTGTGGCTCCGGGAGCCCCCAATTAAAAAGCTGTTTCAGTGACCTCTGTGCTGTATATAGTTAGCCATTTACCTCTCAATAATCCCTGGGAGCAGGGAACAGGCAGTGTGGTCCAGGAAATCCATATTAAAAAGCTGTTTCAGAGATCCCTGTGCCTGTATACAGTTAACCATTTACTGCTCAATAATCCTTCGGAGCTGGACAAGGCAGTGTGGCCTCTGGAGCCCCCAATTAAAAAGCTGTTTCAGAGACCTCTGTGCCTGTATATAGTAAACCATTTACTTCCTCTCAATAATCTCTGGGATCAGGGGACAGGCAGTGCGGCCTCCGGAGCCCCCACTTAAAAAGCTGTTTCAGAGACCTCTGTGCTGCATATAGTTAACCGTTTCCGTCCTCTCAATAATCTCTGGGAGCAGGGGACAGGCAGTGCGGCCTCCGGAGCCCCCAATTAAAAAGCTGTTTCAGAGACCTCTGTGCTGTATATAGTTAACCATTTACTTCTCAATAATCCCTGGGAGCAGGGGACAGGCAGTGTGGCCTGGGAGCCCCCAATTAAAAAGCAGTTTCAGAGAGGTATGTGCTGTATATAGTTAAGCATTTACTTCTCAATAATCCCTGGGAGCAGGGGACAGGCAGTGTGGTCCGGGAGCCCCCAATTAAAAAGCTGTTTCAGAGACCTCTGTGCCTGTACAGAGTTAACCATTTACTGCTCAATAATCCCTGGGAGCAATGGACAGGCAGTGTGGTCTAGGAGCCCTCAATTAAAAAGCTGTTTCTGAGAGCTCTGTGCTGTTTATAGTTAACCATTTATTTCTCAATCATCCCTGGGAGCAGGGGACAGGCAGTGTGGTCCGGGAGCTCCCAATTAAAAAGCTGTTTCAGTGACCTCTGTGCTGTGTATAGTTAACCATTTATTGCTCAATAATCCCTGGGAGCAGGGGTCAGACAGTGTGGACTCTGGAGCCCCCAAAAACAAAGCTGGTTCAGAGAGGTATGTGCTGTATATAGTTAACCATTTACTTCTCAATAATCCCTGGTAGCAGGGGACAGGGAGTGTGGCTCCGGGAGCCCCCAATTAAAAAGCTGTTTCAGTGACCTCTGTGCTGTATATAGTTAGCCATTTACTTCTCAATAATCCCTGGGAGCAGGGAACAGGCAGTGTGGTCCAGGAAATCCATATTAAAAAGCTGTTTCAGAGATCCCTGTGCCTATATACAGTTAACCATTTACTGCTCAATAATCCTTCGGAGCTGGACCAGGCAGTGTGGCCTCTGGAGCCCCCAATTAAAAAGCTGTTTCAGAGACCTCTGTGCCTGTATATAGTTAACCATTTACTTCCTCTCAATAATCTCTGGGATCAGGGGACAGGCAGTGCGGCCTCCGGAGCCCCCAATTAAAAAGCTGTTTCAGAGACCTCTGTGCTGCATATAGTTAACCGTTTCCGTCCTCTCAATAATCCCTGGGAGCAGGGGACAGGCAGTGTGGCCTCGGCAGCCCCCAATTAAAAAGCAGTTTCAGAGAGGTATGTGCTGTATATAGTTAACCATTTACTTCTCAATAATCCCTGGGAGCAGGGGACAGGCAGTGTGGTCCTGGAGCCCCCAATTAAAAAGCTGTTTCAGAGATCTCTGTGCCTGTACAGAGTTAACAATTTACTGCTCAATAATCCCTGGGAGCAGTGGACAGACAGTGTGGTCTGGGAGCCATCAATAAAAAAGCTGTTTCAGAGAACTCTGTGCTGTGTATAGTTAACCATTTATTGCTCAATAATCCCTGGGAGCAGGGGAAAGACAGTGTGGACTCTGGAGCCCCCAATGACAAAGGTGGTTCAGATGCATCTGTGCTGTGGTCCAGGAAAAGAGAGGCACAGAGAGGCAGTGTGGTCCAGGAAATCCCTATTAATAAGCTGTTTGAGAGATCTCTGTGCCTGTCTACAGTTAACCATTTACTGCTCAATCATCCTTGGGAGCTGGACCAGGCAGTGTGGCCTCTGGAGCCCCCAATTAAAAAGCTGTTTCAGATGCATCTGTGCTGTATATAGTTAACCATTTATTTCCTCTCAATAATCCCTGGGAGCAGGGGACAAGCAGTGTGGCCTCCGGAGCCCCCAATTAAAAAGCTGTTTCAGAGAATTCTGTGCTGTATATAGTTAACCATTTACTTCCTCACAATAATCCCTGGGAGCAGGAGACAGGCAGTGTGGCTCCCGGAGCCCCGAATAACAAAGCTGTTTCAGAGACGTCTGTGCCTGTATATAGTTAATCATTTATTGCTCAATAATCCCTGGGCACAGGGGACAGGCAATGTGGCCTCTGGAGCCCCCAATAACATAGCTCTTTCAGAGAGGTAGGTGCTGTATATAGTTAACCAGTTACTTCTCAATAATCCCTGGGAGCAGGGGACAGGCAGTGTGGTCCGGGAGACCCAATTAAAAAGCTGTTTCAGAGACCTCTGTGCCTGTACAGAGTTAACCATTTACTGCTCAATATTCCCTGGGAGCAGTGGACAGGGAGTGTGGTCTGGGAGCCCCCAATTAAAAAGCTGTTTCAGAGACCTCTGTGCTGTATATAGTTAACCATTTATTTCTCAATCATCCCTGGGAGCAGGGGACAGGAAGTGTGGTCCGGGAGCTCCCAATTAAAAAGCTGATTCAGAGACCTCTGTGCCTGTACAGAGTTGACCATTTACTGCTCAATATTCCTATTAGCAGTGGACAGGGAGTGTGGTCTGGGAGCCCCCAATTAAAAAGCTGTTTCAGAGACCTCTGTGCTGTATATAGTTAACCATTTATTTCTCAATCATCCCTGGGAGCAGGGGACAGGAAGTGTGGTCCGGGAGCTCCCAATTAAAAAGCTGATTCAGAGACCTCTGTGCCTGTACAGAGTTGACCATTTACTGCTCAATATTCCTATTAGCAGTGGACAGGCAGTGTGGCCTCGGGAGCCCCCAATTAAAAAGCTGTTTCAGATACCTCTGTGCTGTATATAGTTAACCATTTACTGCTCAATAATCCCAGGGAGCTGGACCAGGCAGTGTGGCCTCTGGAGCCCCCAATTAAAAAGCTGTTTCAGGTGCATCTGTGCTGTATATAGTTAACCATTTACTTCCTCTCAATAATCCCTGGGAGCAGGGGACAAGCAGTGTGGCCTCGGGAGCGCGCAATTAAAAAGCTGTTTCAGAGACCTCTGTACCTGTATATAGTTAACCGTTTACGTCCTCTCAAGAATCTCTGGGAGCAGGGGACAGGCAGTGCGGCCTCCGGAGCCCCCAATTAAAAAGCTGTTTCAGAGACCTCTGTGCTGTATATAGTTAACCATTTACTTCTCAATAGTTCCTGGGAGCAGGTGACAGGCAGTGTGGCCTCGGGAGCCCTCAATTAAAAAGCTGTTTCAGAGACCTCTGTGCTGGATATAGTTGACCATTTACCGGTCAATAATCCCTGGTAGCAGGGGACAGGAAGTGTGGTCCGGCAGCCCCCATTAAAAAGCTGTTTCAGTGACTTCTGTGCTGTTGATAGTTAACCATTTATTGCTCAATAATCCCTGGGAGCAGGGGACTGGCAGTGTGGCCTCGGGAGCCCCCCAATTAAACAGCTGTTTCAGTGACCTCTGTGCCTCTACATGGTTAACCATTTACTGTTCAATAATCCATGGGAGCAGTGGCTAGGCAGTGTGGTCCACGAAATCCCTATTAAAAAGCTGTTTCAGAGACCTCTGTGCCTGTATACAGTTAACCATTTACTGCTCAATAATCCCTTGGAGCTGGACCAGGCAGTGTGGCCTCTGGAGCCCTCAATTAAAAAGCTGTTTCAGATACATCTGTGATGTATATAGTTAACCATTTACTTCCTCTCAATAATCCCTCGGAGCAGGGGACAAGCAGTGTGGCCTCGGGAGCCCGCAATTAATAAGCTGCTTCAGGGACCTCTGTGCTGTATATAGTTAACCATTTACTTCCTCTCAATAATCCCTGGAAGCAGGGGACAAGCAGTGTGGCCTCGAGAGCGCGCAATTAAAAAGCTGTTTCAGAGACCTCTGTGCCTGTATATAGTTAACCGTTTACGTCCTCTCAATAATCTCTGGGAGCAGGGGACAGGCAGTGCGGCCTCCGGAGCCCCCAATTAAAAAGCTGTTTCAGAGACCTCTGTGCTGTATATAGATAACCATTTACTGCTCAATAATCCCTGAGAGCAGGGGACAGGCAGTGTGGCCTCGGGAGCCCCCATTAAAAAGCTGTTTCAGAGATCTCTGTGCTGTATATAGTTTACCATTTTCTTCCTCTCAATAATTCCTGGGAGCAGGGGACAGGCAGTGTGGCTACGGGAGCCCCGAATTACAAAACTGCTTCAGAGACCTCTGTGGCTGTACAGAGTTAACCATTTACTGCTCAATAATCCCTGGGAGCAGTCGACTGGCAGTGTGGTACAGGAAATCCCTATTAAAAAGCTGTTTCAGAGATCTTCGTGCCTGTCTACAGTTAACCATTTACTGCTCAATAATCCTTGGGAGCTGGACCAGGCAGTGCGGCCTCCGGAGCCCCCACTTAAAAAGCTGTTTCAGAGACCTCTGTGCTGCATATAGTTAACCATTTACTTCCTCTCAATAGTCCCTGGCAGCAGGGGACAAGCAGTGTGGCGTGGGGAGCGCGCAATTAAAAAGCTGTTTCTGAGACCTCTGTGCCTGTATATAGTTAACCGTTTACGTCCTCTCAATAATCCCTGGGAGCGGGGGACAGGCAGTGCGGCCTCCGGATCCCCCAATTAAAAATCTGCTTCAGAGACCTCTGTGCTGTATGTAGTTAACCATTTGCTGCTCAATAATCCCGGGGAGCAGGGGTCAGGCAATGTGGCCTCGGGAGCCCCCAATTAAAAAGCTGTTTCAGTTACCTCTGTGCTGTATGTAGTTAACCATTTGCTGCTTTATAATCCCTGGGAGCAGGGGACAGGCAGTGTGGTCCGGGAGCCACCATTAAAAAGCTGTTCCAGTGACCTCTGTGCTGTATATAGTTAACCATTTACTTCCTCTCAATAATCCCTGGGAGCAGGGGGCAGTCAGTGTGACTCCGGGAGCGCCGAATTACAAAGTTGTTTCAGAGACCTCCGTGCCTGTATATAGTTAACCATTTATTGCTCAATAATTCCTGGGCTCAGGGGACAGGCAATGTTGGCTCTGGAGCCCCCAATAACAAAGCTGTTTCAGAGAGGATTGTGCTGTATATAGTTAACCATTTACTTCTCAATAATCCCTAGGAGCAGGCAGTGTGGTCCGGGAGCCCCCAATTAAAAAGCTGTTTCAGAGACCTCTGTGCCTGTACAGAGTTAACCATTTACTGCTCAATATTCCCTGGGAGCAGTGGACAGAGAGTGTGGTCTGGGAGCTCCCAATTAAAAAACTGTTTCAGAGACCTCTGTGCTGTATATAGTTAACCATTTATTTCTCAATCATCCCTGGGAGCAGGGGACAGCCAGTGTGGTCCGGGAGCTCACAATTAAAAAGCTGTTTCAGAGACCTCTGTGCCTGTACAGAGTTAACAATTTACTGCTCAATATTCCCTGGGAGCAGGGAACAGGCAGTGTGGTCTCGGGTGCCCCCAATTAAAAAGCTGTTTCAGTCACCTCTGTGCTTTGTATAGTTAACCATTTATTGCTCAATAATCCCCAGGAGCAGGGGGACAGACAGTGTGGCCTCTGGAGCCCCCAATAACAAAGCTGTTTCAGAGACGTATGTGCTGTATATAGTTAACCATTTACTTCTCAATAATCCCTGGGAGCAGGGGACAGGCAGTGTAGCTCCGGGAGCACCCAATTAAAAAGCTGTTTCAGTGACCTCTGTGCTGGATATAGTTAGCCATTTACTTCGCAATAATACCTGGGAGCAGGGGACAGGCAGTGTGGTCCGGGAGCCTCCAATTAAAAAGCTGTTTCAGAGACCTCTGTGCCTGTACAGAGTTAACCATTTACTGCTCAATATTCCCTGGGAGCAGTGGACAGAGAGTGTGGTCTGGGAGCTCCCAATTAAAAAACTGTTTCAGAGACCTCTGTGCTGTATATAGTTAACCATTTATTTCTCAATCATCCCTGGGAGCAGGGGTCAGGCAATGTGGCCTCGGGAGCCCCCAATTAAAAAGCTGTTTCAGTTACCTCTGTGCTGTATGTAGTTAACCATTTGCTGCTTTATAATCCCTGGGAGCAGGGGACAGGCAGTGTGGTCCGGTAGCCACCATTAAAAAGCTGTTCCAGTGACCTCTGTGCTGTATATAGTTAACCATTTACTTCCTCTCAATAATCCCTGGGAGCAGGGGGCAGTCAGTGTGACTCCGGGAGCGCCGAATTACAAAGTTGTTTCAGAGACCTCCGTGCCTGTATATAGTTAACCATTTATTGCTCAATAATTCCTGGGCTCAGGGGACAGGCAATGTTGGCTCTGGAGCCCCCAATAACAAAGCTGTTTCAGAGAGGATTGTGCTGTATATAGTTAACCATTTACTTCTCAATAATCCCTAGGAGCAGGCAGTGTGGTCCGGGAGCCCCCAATTAAAAAGCTGTTTCAGAGACCTCTGTGCCTGTACAGAGTTAACCATTTACTGCTCAATATTCCCTGGGAGCAGTGGACAGAGAGTGTGGTCTGGGAGCTCCCAATTAAAAAACTGTTTCAGAGACCTCTGTGCTGTATATAGTTAACCATTTATTTCTCAATCATCCCTGGGAGCAGGGGACAGGCAGTGTGGTCCGGGAGCTCACAATTAAAAAGCTGTTTCAGAGACCTCTGTGCCTGTACAGAGTTAACAATTTACTGCTCAATATTCCCTGGGAGCAGGGAACAGGCAGTGTGGTCTCGGGTGCCCCCAATTAAAAAGCTGTTTCAGTCACCTCTGTGCTTTGTATAGTTAACCATTTATTGCTCAATAATCCCCAGGAGCAGGGGGACAGACAGTGTGGCCTCTGGAGCCCCCAATAACAAAGCTGTTTCAGAGACGTATGTGCTGTATATAGTTAACCATTTACTTCTCAATAATCCCTGTGAGCAGGGGACAGGCAGTGTGGCTCCGGGAGCACCCAATTAAAAAGCTGTTTCAGTGACCTCTGTGCTGGATATAGTTAGCCATTTACTTCGCAATAATACCTGGGAGCAGGGGACAGGCAGTGTGGTCCGGGAGCCTCCATTTAAAAAGCTGTTTCAGAGACCTCTGTGCTGTATATCGTTAACCATTTACTGCTCAATAATCCCTGGGAGCAGGGGACAAGCAGTGTGGTCCGGGACCCCACAATTAAAAAGCTGTTTCAGAGACCTCTGTGCCTGTACAGAGTTAACCATTTACTGCTCAATAATCCCTGGGAGCAGGGTACACTCAGTGTGGCCTCGGGGGTCCCCCCATTAAAAAGCTGTTTCAGAGGCCAATGTGCCTCTATATAGTTAACCATTTACTGCTCAATAATCCTTTGGAGCTGGACCAGGCTGTGTGGCCTCTGGAGCCCTCAATTAAAAATCTGTTTCAGATACATCTGTGCTGTATATAGTTAACCATTTACTTCCTCTCAATAATCCCTGGGAGCAGGGGACAGGCAGTGTGGTTACGGGAGCCCCGAATTACAAAACTGCTTCAGAGACCTCTGTGCCTGTAAAGAGTTAACCAGTTACTGCTCAATAATCCCTGGGAGCAGGGGACTGGCAGTGTGGTACAGGAAATCCCTATTAAAAAGCAGTTTCAGAAATCTCCGTGCCTGTCTACAGTTAACCATTTACTGCTCAATAATCCTTGGGAGCTGGACCAGGCAGTTTGGCCTCTGGAGCCCCCAATTAAAAAGCTGTTTCAGATACATCTGTGCTGTATATAGTTAACCATTTACTTCCTCTCAATAATCCCTGGCAGCAGGGGACAAGCAGTGTGGCGTCGGGAGCGCGCAATTAAAAAGCTGTTTCTGAGACCTCTGTGCTGTATATAGTTAACCATTTACTTCTCAATAATCCCTGGGAGCAGGGGACAGGCGGTGTGGCCTCGGGAGCCCCCAATTAAAAAGCTGTTTCAGAGACCTCTGTGCTGTATATAGTTAACCATTTACTGCTTAATAATCCCTGGGAGCAAGGGACAGGCAGTGTGGCCTCCGGAGCCCCCAATTAAAAAGCTGTTTCAGAGACCTCTGTGCTGTATATAGATAACCATTTACTGCTTAATAATCCCTGGGAGCAAGGGACAGGCAGTGTGGTCCGGGAGCCCCCATTAAAAAGCTGTTTCAGTGACCTCTGTGCCTTTATATAGTTAATCATTTACTGCTCAATAATCCCTGAGAGCAGGGGACAGGCAGTGTGGCCTCGGGAGCCCCCAATTAAAAAGCTGTTTCAGAGATCTCTGTGCTGTATATAGTTTACCATTTTCTTCCTCTCAATAATTCCTGGGAGCAGGGGACAGGCAGTGTGGCTACGGGAGCCCCGAATTACAAAACTGCTTCAGAGACCTCTGTGGCTGTACAGAGTTAACCATTTACTGCTCAATAATCCCTGGGAGCAGTCGACTGGCAGTGTGGTACAGGAAATCCCTATTAAAAAGCTGTTTCAGAGATCTCCGTGCCTGTCTACAGTTAACCATTTACTGCTCAATAATCCTTGGGAGCTGGACCAGGCAGTGCGGCCTCCGGAGCCCCCACTTAAAAAGCTGTTTCAGAGACCTCTGTGCTGCATATAGTTAACCATTTACTTCCTCTCAATAGTCCCTGGCAGCAGGGGACAAGCAGTGTGGCGTGGGGAGCGCGCAATTAAAAAGCTGTTTCTGAGACCTCTGTGCCTGTATATAGTTAACCGTTTACGTCCTCTCAATAATCCCTGGGAGCGGGGGAAAGGCAGTGCGGCCTCCGGATCCCCCAATTAAAAATCTGCTTCAGAGACCTCTGTGCTGTATGTAGTTAACCATTTGCTGCTCAATAATCCCGGGGAGCAGGGGTCAGGCAATGTGGCCTCGGGAGCCCCCAATTAAAAAGCTGTTTCAGTTACCTCTGTGCTGTATGTAGTTAACCATTTGCTGCTTTATAATCCCTGGGAGCAGGGGACAGGCAGTGTGGTCCGGGAGCCACCATTAAAAAGCTGTTCCAGTGACCTCTGTGCTGTATATAGTTAACCATTTACTTCCTCTCAATAATCCCTGGGAGCAGGGGGCAGTCAGTGTGACTCCGGGAGCGCCGAATTACAAAGTTGTTTCAGAGACCTCCGTGCCTGTATATAGTTAACCATTTATTGCTCAATAATTCCTGGGCTCAGGGGACAGGCAATGTTGGCTCTGGAGCCCCCAATAACAAAGCTGTTTCAGAGAGGATTGTGCTGTATATAGTTAACCATTTACTTCTCAATAATCCCTAGGAGCAGGCAGTGTGGTCCGGGAGCCCCCAATTAAAAAGCTGTTTCAGAGACCTCTGTGCCTGTACAGAGTTAACCATTTACTGCTCAATATTCCCTGGGAGCAGTGGACAGAGAGTGTGGTCTGGGAGCTCCCAATTAAAAAACTGTTTCAGAGACCTCTGTGCTGTATATAGTTAACCATTTATTTCTCAATCATCCCTGGGAGCAGGGGACAGCCAGTGTGGTCCGGGAGCTCACAATTAAAAAGCTGTTTCAGAGACCTCTGTGCCTGTACAGAGTTAACAATTTACTGCTCAATATTCCCTGGGAGCAGGGAACAGGCAGTGTGGTCCCGGGTGCCCCCAATTAAAAAGCTGTTTCAGTCACCTCTGTGCTTTGTATAGTTAACCATTTATTGCTCAATAATCCCCAGGAGCAGGGGGACAGACAGTGTGGCCTCTGGAGCCCCCAATAACAAAGCTGTTTCAGAGACGTATGTGCTGTATATAGTTAACCATTTACTTCTCAATAATCCCTGGGAGCAGGGGACAGGCAGTGTAGCTCCGGGAGCACCCAATTAAAAAGCTGTTTCAGTGACCTCTGTGCTGGATATAGTTAGCCATTTACTTCGCAATAATACCTGGGAGCAGGGGACAGGCAGTGTGGTCCGGGAGCCTCCAATTAAAAAGCTGTTTCAGAGACCTCTGTGCCTGTACAGAGTTAACCATTTACTGCTCAATATTCCCTGGGAGCAGTGGACAGAGAGAGTGGTCTGGGAGCTCCCAATTAAAAAACTGTTTCAGAGACCTCTGTGCTATATATAGTTAACCATTTATTTCTCAATCATCCCTGGGAGCAGGGGTCAGGCAATGTGGCCTCGGGAGCCCCCAATTAAAAAGCTGTTTCAGTTACCTCTGTGCTGTATGTAGTTAACCATTTGCTGCTTTATAATCCCTGGGAGCAGGGGACAGGCAGTGTGGTCCGGTAGCCACCATTAAAAAGCTGTTCCAGTGACCTCTGTGCTGTATATAGTTAACCATTTACTTCCTCTCAATAATCCCTGGGAGCAGGGGGCAGTCAGTGTGACTCCGGGAGCGCCGAATTACAAAGTTGTTTCAGAGACCTCCGTGCCTGTATATAGTTAACCATTTATTGCTCAATAATTCCTGGGCTCAGGGGACAGGCAATGTTGGCTCTGGAGCCCCCAATAACAAAGCTGTTTCAGAGAGGATTGTGCTGTATATAGTTAACCATTTACTTCTCAATAATCCCTAGGAGCAGGCAGTGTGGTCCGGGAGCCCCCAATTAAAAAGCTGTTTCAGAGACCTCTGTGCCTGTACAGAGTTAACCATTTACTGCTCAATATTCCCTGGGAGCAGTGGACAGAGAGTGTGGTCTGGGAGCTCCCAATTAAAAAACTGTTTCAGAGACCTCTGTGCTGTATATAGTTAACCATTTATTTCTCAATCATCCCTGGGAGCAGGGGACAGGCAGTGTGGTCCGGGAGCTCACAATTAAAAAGCTGTTTCAGAGACCTCTGTGCCTGTACAGAGTTAACAATTTACTGCTCAATATTCCCTGGGAGCAGGGAACAGGCAGTGTGGTCTCGGGTGCCCCCAATTAAAAAGCTGTTTCAGTCACCTCTGTGCTTTGTATAGTTAACCATTTATTGCTCAATAATCCCCAGGAGCAGGGGGACAGACAGTGTGGCCTCTGGAGCCCCCAATAACAAAGCTGTTTCAGAGACGTATGTGCTGTATATAGTTAACCATTTACTTCTCAATAATCCCTGTGAGCAGGGGACAGGCAGTGTGGCTCCGGGAGCACCCAATTAAAAAGCTGTTTCAGTGACCTCTGTGCTGGATATAGTTAGCCATTTACTTCGCAATAATACCTGGGAGCAGGGGACAGGCAGTGTGGTCCGGGAGCCTCCATTTAAAAAGCTGTTTCAGAGACCTCTGTGCTGTATATCGTTAACCATTTACTGCTCAATAATCCCTGGGAGCAGGGGACAAGCAGTGTGGTCCGGGACCCCACAATTAAAAAGCTGTTTCAGAGACCTCTGTGCCTGTACAGAGTTAACCATTTACTGCTCAATAATCCCTGGGAGCAGGGTACACTCAGTGTGGCCTCGGGGGTCCCCCCATTAAAAAGCTGTTTCAGAGGCCAATGTGCCTCTATATAGTTAACCATTTACTGCTCAATAATCCTTTGGAGCTGGACCAGGCTGTGTGGCCTCTGGAGCCCTCAATTAAAAATCTGTTTCAGATACATCTGTGCTGTATATAGTTAACCATTTACTTCCTCTCAATAATCCCTGGGAGCAGGGGACAGGCAGTGTGGTTACGGGAGCCCCGAATTACAAAACTGCTTCAGAGACCTCTGTGCCTGTAAAGAGTTAACCAGTTACTGCTCAATAATCCCTGGGAGAAGGGGACTGGCAGTGTGGTACAGGAAATCCCTATTAAAAAGCAGTTTCAGAAATCTCCGTGCCTGTCTACAGTTAACCATTTACTGCTCAATAATCCTTGGGAGCTGGACCAGGCAGTTTGGCCTCTGGAGCCCCCAATTAAAAAGCTGTTTCAGATACATCTGTGCTGTATATAGTTAACCATTTACTTCCTCTCAATAATCCCTGGCAGCAGGGGACAAGCAGTGTGGCGTCGGGAGCGCGCAATTAAAAAGCTGTTTCTGAGACCTCTGTGCTGTATATAGTTAACCATTTACTTCTCAATAATCCCTGGGAGCAGGGGACAGGCGGTGTGGCCTCGGGAGCCCCCAATTAAAAAGCTGTTTCAGAGACCTCTGTGCTGTATATAGTTAACCATTTACTGCTTAATAATCCCTGGGAGCAAGGGACAGGCAGTGTGGCCTCGGGAGCCCCCAATTAAAAAGCTGTTTCAGAGACCTCTGTGCTGTATATAGTTAACCATTTACTGCTTAATAATCCCTGGGATCAGGGGACAGGCAGTGTGGCCTCGGGAGCCCCCAATTAAAAAGCTGTTTCAGAGATCTCTGTGCTGTATATAGTTAACCATTTTCTTCCTCTCAATAATTCCTGGGAGCAGGGGACAGGCAGTGTGGCTACGGGAGCCCCGAATTACAAAACTGCTTCAGAGACCTCTGTGGCTGTACAGAGTTAACCATTTACTGCTCAATAATCCCTGGGAGCAGTCGACTGGCAGTGTGGTACAGGAAATCCCTATTAAAAAGCTGTTTCAGAGATCTCCGTGCCTGTCTACAGTTAACCATTTACTGCTCAATAATCCTTGGGAGCTGGACCAGGCAGTGCGGCCTCCGGAGCCCCCACTTAAAAAGCTGTTTCAGAGACCTCTGTGCTGTATATAGTTAACCATTTACTTCCTCTCAATAATCCCTGGCAGCAGGGGACAAGCAGTGTGGCGTGGGGAGCGCGCAATTAAAAAGCTATTTCAGAGACCTCTGTACTGTATATAGTTAACCATTTACTTCTCAATAATCCCTGGGAGCAGAGGACAGGCAGTGCGGCATTGGGAGCCCCCAATTAAAATGCTGTTTCAGAGACCTCTGTGCTGTATATAGTTAACCATTTGCTGCTTTATAATCCCTGGGAGCAGGGGACAGGCAGTGTGGCCTCGGGAGCCCCCAATTAAAAAGCTGTTTCAGAGACATCTGTGCTGTATATAGTTAACCATTTCCTTCCTCTCAATAATCCCTGGGAGCATGGGCAGGCAGTGTGACTCCGGGAGCGCCGAATTACAAAGTTGTTTCAGAGACCTCTGTGCCTGTATATAGTTAACCATTTATTGCTCAATAATTCCTGGGCGCAGGAGACAGGCAATGTTGCCTCTGGATCCCCCAATAACAAAGCTGTTTCAGAGAGGATTGTGCTGCATATAGTTAACCATTTACTTCTCAATAATTCCTGGGAGCAGGCAGTGTGGTCCGGGAGCCCCCAATTAAAAGCTGTTTCAGAGACCTCTGTGCCTGTACAGAGTTAACCATTTACTGCTCAATATTCCCTGGGAGCAGTGGACAGGGAGTGTGGTCTGGGAGCTCCCAATTAAAAAACTGTTTCAGAGACCTCTGTGCTGTATATAGTTAACCATTTATTTCTCAATCATCCCTGGGAGCAGGGGACAGGAAGTGTGGTCCGGGAGCTCACAATTAAAAAGCTGTTTCCGAGACCTCTGTGACTGTACAGAGTTAATCATTTACTGCTCAATATTCCCTGGGAGCAAGGGACAGGCAGTGTGGTCTCGGGAGCCCCCAATTAAAAAGCTGTTTCAGTCACCTCTGTGCTTTGTATAGTTAACCATTTATTGCTCAATAATCCCCTGGAGCAGCGTGACAGACAGTGTGGCCTCTGGAGCCCACAATAACAAAGCTGTTTCAGAGGCGTATGTGCTGTATATAGTTAACCATTTACTTCTCAATAATCCCTGGGAGCAGGGGACAGGCAGTGTGGCTCCGGGAGCATCCATTTAAAAAGCTGTTTCAGAGACCTCTATGCCAATATTTAGTTAACCATTTACTGCTCAATAATCCCTGGGTGCTGGGAAAAGGCAGTGTGGTCTCGGGAGCCCGCAATCAAAAAGCTGTTTCAGAAACCTCTGTGCTGTATATCGTTAACCATTTACTGCTCAATAATCCCTGGGAGCAGGGGACAAGCAGTGTGGTCCGGGACCCCACAATTAAAAAGCTGTTTCAGAGACCTCTGTGCCTGTACAGAGTTAACCATTTACTGCTCAATAATCCCTGGGGGCAGGGTACAGTCAGTGTGGCCTCGGGGGTCCCCCCATTAAAAAGATGTTTCAGAGGCCAATGTGCCTCTATATAGTTTACCATTTACTGCTCAATAATCCCTGGGAGCAGTGGACAGGCAGTGTGATCCAGGAAATCCCTACTAAAAAGCTGTTTCAGAGACCTCTGTGCCTGTATAAAGTTAACCATTTACTGCTCAATAAACCCTGGGAGCAGGGGACAGGCAGTGTGGCCTCGGGAGCCCCCAATTATAAAGCTGTTTCAGTGACTGTGCTGTATACAGTTAACCATTTACTGCTCAATAATCCTTGGGAGCAGGGCACAGGCAGTGTGGTCCGGGATCCCACAATTAAAAAGCTGTTTCAGATACATCTGGGCTGTATATAGTTAACCATTTACTTCCTCTGAATAATCCCAGGGAGCAGGGGCCAGGCAGTGTGGCCTCCGGCGCCTGCAATTAAAAATCTGTTTCAGAGACCTGTGTGCTGTATATAGTGAATCATTTACTTCTCAATAATCCCTTGGAGCAGGGGACAGTCAGTGTGGCTCCAGGAGCCCCTAATTAAAAAACTGTTTCAGAAATCTCTGTGCTGTATATAGTTAACCATTTACTTCACAATAATCCCTGGGAGCTGGGGACAGGCAGTGTGGTCCGGGAGCCCCCAATTAAAAAGCTGTTTCATAGACTTCTGTGCCTGTACATAGTTAATTATTTATTGCTCAATAATCCCTGGGAGCAGGGTTCAGGAAGTGTGGCCTCGGGAGCCCCCTATTAAAAAGCTGTTTTTGAGAACTCTGTGCTGAATATAGATAACCATTTACTTCTAAATAGTCCCTGGGAGCAGCGGACAGGCACTGTGGTCCGGGTGCCCCAATTAAAACGCTGTTTCAGAGACCTCTGTTCCTCTATATAGTTAACCATTTACTGCTCAAAAATCCCTGGCACCAATGGACAGGCAGTGTGGCCCAGGAAACCCCTATAAAAAAGCTGTTTCAGAGACCTTTGTGCCTGTACACAGTTAACCATTTACTGCTCAGTAATATCTGGGAGCAGGGGACAAGTAGTGAGGTCCGGGACCCCACAATTAAAAAGCTGTTTCAGGTACATCTGCGCTGTATATAGTTAACCATTTACTGCTCAATATTCCCTTGGAGCAGTGGACAGGCAATGTGGCCTTGGGAGCCCCCAATTAAAAGCTGTGTCAGAGACATCTGTGCTGTATATAGTTAACCATTTACTTCCTCTCAATAATCCCTGGGAGCAGGGAACAGGCAGTGTGGTCCGGGAGCCCCCAATTAAAAAGCTGTTTCAGAGACCTCTGTGCCTGTACATAGTTAACCATTTACTTCTCTATAATCCGTGGGAGCAGGGATCAGGCAGTGTGGCCTCGGGACCCCCCAATTAAATAGCTGTTTCAGAGACCTCTGTGCCTGTATACAGTTAATCATTTACTGTTGATTAATACCTGGGAGCAGGGGACAGGCATTGAGGCCTCGGAGCCCCCAATTAAAAAGCTGTTTCAGAGACCTCTGTGCTCTATGCAGTTAACCATTTACTGCTCAATAATCCTTGTTAGCAGAGGCCAGGCAGTGTGGCCTCTGGAGCCCCCAATTAAAACGCTGTATCAGAGACCTCTGTGCCTCTATATAGTTAACCATTTACTGCTCAATAATCCCTGGGACCAAAGGACAGGCAGTATGGTCCATGAAATCCCTATTAAAAAGTTGTTTCAGAGACCTCTGTGCCTGTATATAGTTAACCGTTTACGTCCGCTCAATAATCTCTGGGAGCAGGTGACAGGCAGTGCGGCCTCCGGAGCCCCCAATTAAAAAGCTGTTTCAGAGACCTCTGTGCTGTATGTAGTTAACCATTTACTTCTCAATAATCCCTGGGAGCAGGGGACAGGCAGTGTGGCCTCGGGAGCCCCCAATTAAGAAGCTGTTTCAGAGACCTCTGTGCTGTATGTAGTTAACCATTTACTGCTTAATAATCCCTGGGAGCAGGGGACAGGCAGTGTGGTCCGGGAGCCCCCATTGAAAAGCTGTTTCAGTGACCTCTGTGCCTGTTTATTGTTAATCATTTACTGCTCAATAATCCCTCAGAGCAGGGGACAGGCAGTGTGGCCTCGGGAGCCCCCAATTAAGAAGCTGTTTCAGAGACCTCTGTACCTGTATATAGTTAACCATTAACTTACTCTCAATAATCCCTGGGAGCAGGGGACAGGCAGTGTGGCCTCGGGAGCCCCCAATTAAGAAGCTGTTTCAGAGACCTCTGTGCTGTATATAGTTAACCATTTACTTCCTCTCAATAATCCCTGGGCGCAGGGGACAGGCAATGTGGCCTCTGGAGCCCCCAATTAAAAAGCTGTTTCAGAGAGGTATGTGCTGTATATAATTACCCATTTACTTCTCAATAATCCCTGGGAGCAGGGGACAGGCAGTGTGGTCCGGGTGCCCCCAATTAAAACGCTGTTTCAGAGACCTCTGTGCCTATACAGAGTTAACCATTTACTGCTCAATATTCCCTGCGAGCAGTGGACAGGGAGTGTAGTCTGGGAGCCCCCAATTAAAAATCTGTTTCAGAGACCTCTGTGCTGTATATAGTTAACCATTTATTTCTCAATCAACCCTGGGAGCAGGGGACAGCCAGTGTGGTCTGGGAGCTCCCCATTAAAAAGCTGTTTCAGAGACCTCTGTGCCTGTACAGAGTTAACCATTTACTGCTCAATAATCCCTGAGAGCAGGGGACAGACAGTGTGGCCTCGGGAGCCCCAGTAAAAAAGCTGTTTCAGAGACCTCTGTGCTGGATATAGTTAACCATTTACTGCTCAATAATCCCCGGGAGTAGGGGACAGGAAGTCAGGCCTCGGGAGCCCCCAATTTAAAAGCAGTTTCTGAGACCTCTGTGCTGTATATAGTTAACCATTTACTTCCTCTCAATAATCCATTGGAGCAGGGGACAGGCACTGTGGTCCAGGAGCCACCAATTAAAAAGCTGTTTCAGAGACGTCTGTGCTGTGTATAGTTAACCATTTATTGCTCAATAATCCCTGGGAGCAGGGGACAGGCAGTGTGGCCTCTGGAGCCCCCAATAACAAAGCTGTTTCAGAGACCTCTGCGCCTGTACATAGTTAACCATTTACTGCTCAATAATCCCTGGGAGCAGTGGACAGGCAGTGTGGTCTGGGAGCCCTCAATTAAAAAGCTGTTTCAGAGACCTCTGTGCTGTATATAGTTAACCATTTATGTCTCAATCATCCCTGGGAGCATGGGACAGGCAGAGTGGTACGGGAGCTCCCAATTAAAAAGCGGTTTCAGAGACCTCTGCGCCTGTACGTAGTTAACCATTTACTGCTCAATAATCCCTGGGAGCTGGGAAGAGGCAGTGTAGTCTCGGGAGCCCCCAATTAAAAAGCTGTTTCAGAGACGTATGTGCTGTATATAGTTAACCATTTACTTCTCAATAATCCCTGGGAGCAGGGGACAGGCAATTGGTCCGGGAGCCTCCAATTAAAAAGCTGTTTCAGAGACCTCTGTGCCTGTATATAGTGAACCATTTACTGCTCAATAATCCCTGGAAGCAGGGGACAAGCAGTGCGGTCCGGGACCCCACAATTAAAAAGCTGTTTCAGAGACCTCTGTGCCTGTACAGAGTTAACCATTTACTGCTCAATAATTCCTGGCAGCAGGGGACAGGCAGTGTGGCCTCGGGGGTCCCCCCATTAAAAAGCTGTTTCAGAGGCCTCTGTGCCTCTGTATAGTTAACCATTTACTGCTCAATAATCCCTGGGATCAGTGGACAGGCAGTGTGGTCCAGGAAATCCCTATTAAAAAGCTGTTTCAGAGACCTCTGTGCCTGTATAAAGTTAACCATTTACTGCGCAATATTCCCTGGAACCAGCGGACAGGCAGTGTGGTCCGGGACACAACAATTAAAAAGCTGTTTCAGAGATCTCTGCGCTGTATCCAATTAACCATTTACTGCTCAATAATCCTTGGGAGCAGGGGACAGGCAGTGTGGTACGGGATACCACAATTAAAAAGCTGTTTCAGATACATCTGGGCTGTATATAGTTAACCATTTACTTCCTCTGAATAATCCCTCGGAGCAGGGGGCAGGCAGTGTGGCCCGGGACCCCCCAATTAAAAAGCTCTAACTGTGACCTCTGGGCCTGTACATAGTTAACCATTTACTGCTCAATAGTCCATGGGAGCAGTGGACAGGCAGTGTGGTCCGGGAGCCACCAATTGAAAAGCTGTTTCAGAGACCTCTCTGCTGTATTTAGTGAATCGTTTACTTCTCAATAATCCCTTGGAGCAGTGGACAGTCAGTGTGGCTCCAGGAGCCACTAATTGAAAAGCTGTTTCAGAGATATCTGTGCTGTGTATGGTTAACCATTTACTGTTCAATAATCCCTGGGAGCAAGGGGCAGGCAGTGTGGCCTCGAGAGCTCGCAATTAAAAAGCTGTTTCAGAAATCTCTGTGCTGTATATAGTTAACCATTTACTTCTCAATAATCCCTGGGAGCTGTGGACAGGCAGTGTGGTCCGGGAGCCCCCAATTAAAAAGCTGTTTCAGAGACCTCTGTGCCTGTACATAGTTACCCATTTACTTCTCTATAATCCCTGGGAGCAGGGCTCAGGCAGTGTGCCCTCGAAATGCCCCAATTAAAAAGCTGTTTCAGAGTCCTCTGTGCCTGTATACAGTCAACCATTTACTGCTCATTAATACCTGGGAGCAGGGGACAGGCAGTGTGGTCTCGGGAGCCCCCAATTAAAAAGCAATTTCCGAGACCACTGTGCCTGTATATAGTTAACTATTTATTGCTCAATAATCCCTGAGAGCAGGGTTCAGGAAGTGTGGCCTCGGGAGCCCCCAATTAAAAAGCTGTTTCAGAGAACTCTGTGCTGTATATAGTTAACCATTTACTTCTAAATAGTCCCTGGGAGCAGCGGACAGGCACTGTGGTCCGGGTGCCCCAATTTAAACGAGACCTCTGTTCCTCTTTACGCAAAGAGTAGTGAGGACGTGGAATGCCCTACCTGCTACAGTAGTGAACTCGCCAACATTGAGGGCATTTAAAAGTTTATTGGATAAACATATGGATGAAATTGGCATAGTGTAGGTTAGATGGCTTTTGTTTCGGTGCAACATCGTGGGCCGAAGGGCCTGTACTGCGCTGCATTGTTCTATGTTCTATGTTCTATATAGTTAACCATTTACTGCACAATAATCCCTGGGACCAATGGACAGGCAGTGTGGCCCAGGAAACCCCTATTAAAAAGCTGTTTCAGAGACCTTTGTGCCTGTATACAGTTAACCATTTACTGCTCAGTAATATCTGGGAGCAGGGGACAAGCAGTGTGGTCCGGGACCCCACAATTAAAAAGCTGTTTCAGAGACCTCTGTGCTGTATATAGTAAACCATTTACTGCTCAATAATCCTTTGGAGCAGGGGACAGGCAGTGTGGTCCGGGAGCCCCCAATTAAAAAGCTGTTTCAGATACATCTGTGCTTTATATAGTTAACCATTTACTGCTCAATATTCCCTTGGAGCAGTGGACAGGCAATGTGGCCTTGGGAGCCCCCAATTAAAAGCTGTGTCAGAGACATCTGTGCCGTATATAGTTTACCATTTACTGCTCAAAAAACCCTGGGAGCAGGGGTCAGGCACTGTGGCCTCGGGAGTCCCCAATTAAAAGGCTGTTTCAGGTACATCTGTGCTGTATATATTTAACCATTTACTTCCTCTCAATAAACCCTGGGAGCAGGGGACAGGCAGTGTGGCCTCTGGAGCCCCCAATTAAAAGGCTGTTTCAGGTACATCTGTGCTGTATATAGTTAACCATTTACTTCCTCGCAATAATCCCTGGGAGCAGGGGACAGGCAGTGTGGCCTCGGGAGACAGCATTCAAAAAGCAGTTTCAGAAATCACTGTGCTGTATATAGTTAACCATTTACTGCTCAATAATCCCTGGGAGCAGGGGACAGTCAGTGTGGCTCCGGGAGCCCCTTATTGAAAAGCTGTTTCATAGATATCTGTGCCTGTACATAGTTAACCATTTACTTCTCTATAATCCGTGGGAGCAGGGCTCAGGCAGTGTGGCCTCGGGACCCCCCAATTAAAAAGCTGTTTCAGAGACTTCTGTGCCTGTATACAGTTAACCATTTACTGCTGATTAATACCTGGGAGCAGGGGACAGGCAGTGTGGCCTCGGGAGCCCCCAATTAAAAAGCTGTTTCAGAGACGTAAGTGCTGTATATAGTTAACCATTTACTGCTCAATAATCCCTGGGAGCAGGGGACAGGCAGTGTGGTCCGGGAGCCCCCAATTAAAAAGCCGTGTCAGAGACCTCTGTGCCTGTATATAGTTAAACATTATCTTCTCAATAATCCCTGTGAGCAGTGGACAGGCAGTGTGGCCACGGGAGCCCGCAATTTAAAAGCTTTTTCCATGGCCTCTGTGCTGTCTATTGTTAACCATTTACTGCTCCATAAACCCTGGGAGCAGGGAACAGGCAGTGTGGCCTCAGAGACCCGCAATTATAAAGCTGTTTCAGAGATCTGTTTGCTGGATATAGTTAACCATTTACTGCTCAATATTCCCTGGGAGCAGGGGACAGGCAATGTAGCCTTGGGAGCACCCAATTAAAAGCTGTGTCAGAGACCTCTGTGCCAGTATATAGTTAACCATTTACTGCTCAATAATACCTGGGAACAGGGGACAGGCAGTGTGGCCTCTGGAGCCCGCAATTAATAAGCTGTTTCCGTGACCTCTGTGCTATATATAGTTCACCATTTACTGCTCAATAATCCCTGGGAGCAGGGGTCATGCACTGTGGCCTCGGGAGTCCCCAATTAAAAAGCTTTTTCAGAGTCATGTGTGCCTGTATACTGTTAACCATTTACTGCTTAATAATCTCTGGGAGCAGGGGACAGGCAGTGTGGTCCGGGAGCCCCCAATTAAAAAGCTGCTTCGGAGACCACTGTGCCTGTATGTAGTTAACCATTTACTGCTCAATAATTCCTGGGAGCAGGGGACAGGCAGTGAGGCTCCGGGAGCCCCCAATTAAAAAGCTGTTTCAGTGACCTCTGTGCTGTCTATTGTTAACCATTTACTGCTCCATTAACCCTGGGAGCAGGGGTCAGGCAGTGTGGCCTCGGGAGTCCCCAATTAAAAAGCTCTTTCAGAGTCATCTGTGCCTGTATACAGTTAACCATTTACTGCTCAATAATCCCTGGGAGCAGGGGACAGGCAGTGTGGCTCCGGGAGCCCCCAATTAAAAAGCTGTTTCAGAGACCTCTGTGCCTGTATATAATTAACCATTTACTTCTCAATAATCCCTGGGAGCAGGGGACAGGCAGTGTGGTCCGGGAGCCCCCAATTAAAAAGCTGTTTCGTATTTCCGGGTGCAGTGATGACCAGCTAAGTCGCACGTTTCGGCAGCTCCCGGTGGAACGGAATTTTGGGCTCTTGATAGGAGCCCCACCGACAATTCTAACTGCAAAAAAACTCTGTGCGGTAATCTGGAAGGGCATCCCCATCTGGACACGGATGGAAAAAAGAGAGGAAAGTGGCAGGATTGCGGTGGATCCTCTAGAGCAGCGGCCAGGAAGGCAGGCACAAAGCAAGATGGCGTCAGAAGGAGGCAGTTTAATATGGGGCCCTGACCAACAAGAGTTCCTGCGGCATTGCGTGGAAGAACTCAAAAAGGAGATGAAGATGGAGCTGTTGGCCCCGATATTACAAGCGATTGAGGGGCTAAAGGAGGAGCAAAAGACCCAGGAACAGGAGCTTCGGGTCGTGAAGGCAAAAGCTGCTGAGAATGGGGACGACATACAGGGCCTGGTGGTGAAAACGGAGATGCACGAGGCACAACACAAAAGGTGTGTGGAAAGGCTGGAGTTGCTGGAGAATATTGCGAGGAGGAAGAGTTTAAGGATTCTTGGTCTTCCCGAAGGTGTAGAAGGGACGGACGTCGGGGCATATGTGAGCACGATGCTGCACTCGATAATGGGATCGGAGGCCCCGACGGGTCTGCTGGAGGTGGAGGGAGCCTATCGAGTTATGGCGTGAAGACCGAGGGCTGGAGAAATTCCTCAAGCCATAGTGGTGAGATTTCTCTGATATAAGGACAGAGAGACGGTCCTCAGATGGGCGAAGAAAACTCGGAGCAGTAGGTGGGAGAACGCGGTGATCCGCGTATATCAAGATTGGAGTCCGGAGGTGGCGAGAAGGAGGGCAAGCTTTAATCGGGCCAAGGCGGTGCTGCACAAACGGAAGATTAAATTTGGAATGCTGCAACCGGCAAGACTGTGGGTCACACATCAAGTGAAACACCACTACTTCGAAACGGCAGATGAGGCGTGGACATTTATTGTCGAGGAGAAACTGGAGTGAGCGGGCCAGGAAAAGAACGTTTGGGACAAAGTAGGGGGGGCGTGAATATGTGGGATGAAGGGGGGGAAAGGGGGAAGAGAGGACTTCCCAAGTTGTCAATCCTGCGACCCTGTAACTTTTCTCTCTTCCCCATGTCGTGGGGGAGGGGGGTGAGGGAGGATGAGGAGCTGAGGGCGCCGGCCATTGGGGGCGGGGCCAAAAGGGAAGCGCGGGCTTTGTCCCGCGCTATGGTAATCACTGCGGGAACAGGGAAGCAGGAAGGAGGGGGCCTCGCACAGTGTGAGCCGAGGTCACGGGGGGAAGCCGAGGTCGGCCAGAGTTTGCTGACTTCTGGGAGCAACATGGGGGGTGCAATTACGCTAGTTTGGGATCTAGCGGGGGGGGGGTAACTGGGATGCTGCTGCTGGGGAGAAGGGGGAGCTGATATGGGGGAGGGGTGGTCGGGGCCGTGGGGGCGCCGCTTGGGGGATACGGCTACGTGGGAACCGGGTGAGGAGCTGGTTTGAAAAAGGAGATGGCTAGTCGTCAAGGGGGGGGGGGGTAAAGAGCCCCCCAACCCGGTTGATCACGTGGAATGTGAGAGGGCTGAACGGGCCGATTAAGAGGGCACGGGTACTCGCACACCCAAAGAAACTTAAGGCAGATGTGGTTATGCTTCAGGAGACGCATCTGAAGCTGATAGACCAGGTCAGACTACGCAAAGGATGGGTGGGGCAGGTGTTTCATTCGGGGCTAGACGCAAAAAACAGGTGAGTGGCCTTACTGAGTGGGGAAGCGGGTAATGTTTGAGGCAAAGACTATAGTGGCGGATAGTGGGGGCAGATACGTGATGGTGAGTGGCAAATTGCAAGGGGAGGCGGTGTTCTTAGTGAACGTGTATGCCCCGAACTGGGATGATGCCAACTTTATGAGGCGTATGTTAGGACGTATCCCGGACCTAGAGGTGGGGAAGTTGGTAATAGGTGGAGATTGTAATACGGTGCTGTACCCAGGGTGGACAGATCGAGGTCCAGGACCGGAAGGAGGCCGGCTGCAGCTAGGGTGCTTAAGGACTTTATGGAGCAGATGGGAGGAGTAGACCCCTGGAGATTTAGTAGACCTAGGAGTAAGGAGTTTTCGTTTTTCTCCTATGTCCACAAAGTTTATTCACGAATAGATTTTTTTGTTTTGGGAAGGGCACTGATCCCAAAGGTGATGGGGACGGAGTACACGGCTATAGCCATTTCGGATCATGCTCCACATTGGGTGGACCTGGAGGTAGGGGAAGAAAAACAACAGCGTCCACCCTGGAGAATGGACATGGGATTATTGGCAGATGAGGGGGTGTGTTTAAGGGTGAGGGGGTGTATTGAAAGGTACTTGGAACTCAATGATAATGGGGAGGTTCAGGTGGGAATGGTCTGGGAGGCGCTGAAGGCAGTGGTTAGAGGGGAGCTGATATCTATTAGGGCACATAAAGGAAAGCAGGAGGGTAGGGAAAGGGAGAGGTTGTTGAAAGAACTTCTGAGGGTGGACAGACAATATGCGGAGGCACCGGAGAAGGGACTGTACAGGGAAAGGCAAAGGCTACATGTAGAATTTGACTTGTTGACTACGGGTAATGCAGAGGCACAATGGAGGAAGGCACAGGGTGTACAGTACGAATATGGGGAGAAGGCGAGCAGGTTGCTGGCCCACCAACTGAGGAAAAGCGGAGCAGCGAGGGAGATAGGGAGGGTGAGAGATGAGGAGGGAGAGATGGAGCGGGGAGCGGCGAGAGTGAATGGAGTGTTCAAGGCATTTTACGAAAGATTATATGAAGCTCAGCCCCCGGATGGGCAGGAGAAAATGATACGCTTTCTGGATCAGCTGGAATTTCTTAAGGTGGAGGAGCAGGAGAGGGTGGGACTGGGAGCACAGATTGAGGGGGAGGAAGTAGTGAAAGGGATTGGGAGCATGCAGGCGGGGAAGGCCCCAGGACCAGACGGATTCCCAGTTGAATTCTATAGGAAATATATGGACTTGCTGGCCCCGCTACTGATGAGAACCTTTAATGAGGCGAGGGAAGGGGGCAGCTGCCCCCGACTATGTCAGAGGTAACGATATCGCTCCTCCTAAAGAAGGAAAAAGACCCGCTGCAATGCGGGCCCTACAGGCCCATTTCCCTCCTGAATGTGGACGCTAAGATTCTGGCCAAGGAAATGGCAACGAGGATAGAGGATTGTATCCTGGGGGTTGTTCATGAGGACCAAACTGGGTTTGTGAAGGGGAGACAGCTGAATACAAATATACGGAGGCTGCTAGGGGTAATGATGATGCCCCCACCGGAGGGGGAAGCGGAGATAGTGGTGGCGATGGATGCCGAGAAAGCATTTGATAGAGTGGAGTGGGATTATTTGTGGGAGGTGTTGAGGAGATTTGGCTTTGGGGATGGGTATATCAGGTGGGTACAGTTGCTGTATAGGGCCCCGATGGCGAGCGTGGTCACGAATGGACGGGGGTCTGACTATTTTCGGCTCCATAGAGGGACGAGGCAGGGATGTCCTCTGTCCCCGTTATTGTTTGCACTGGCGATTGAAGCCCTGGCCATAGCATTGAGGGGTTCCAGGAAGTGGAGGGGAGTACTCAGTGGGGGGGGGGGGGGGGAGAAGAACACCGGGTATCTCTGTATGCGGATGATTTGTTGCTATATGTGGCGGACCTGGCGGAGGGGATGCCAGAGATAATGCGGATACTTGGGGAGTTTGGGGATCTTTCAGGGTATAAACTGAACATGGGGTAAAGTGAGTTGTTTGTGGTGCATCCAGGGGAGCAGAGCAGAGAGATAGAGGATTTACCATTGAGGAAGGTAACAAGGGACTTCTGGTACTTGGGGATCCAGATAGCCAAGAATTGAGGTACATTACACAGGCTTAATTTAACGCGGTTGGTGGAACAGATGGAGGAGGACTTTAAGAGATGGGACATGGTGTCCCTGTCACTGGCAGGTAGGGTGCAGGCGGTTAAAATGGTGGTCCTCCCGAGATTCCTTTTTGTGTTTCAGTGCCTCCCGGTGGTGATCACGAAGGCTTTTTTCAAATGAATCGAGAAGTGTATTATGAGTTTTCTGTGGGCTGGGAAGACCCCGAGAGTGAGGAGGGGATTCTTGCAGCGTAGTAGGGACGGGGGGTGGGGGGCTTGCATTACCGAGCCTAAGTGAGTACTACTGGGCCGCCAATGTTTCAATGGTGTGTAAGTGGATGGGAGAAGGGGAGGGAGCGGCGTGGAAGAGATTGGAGAGGGCGTCCTGCAGGGGGACTAGCCTACAAGCAATGGTGACGGCACCGTTGCCGTTCTCACCAACGAAATACACCACAAGCCCGGTGGTGGTGGCTACATTGAAAATTTGGGAGCAGTGGAGACAGCATAGGGGAGGGACTGGAGCTTCGTTGCAGTACCCGATAAAAAAACAATCATAGGTTCGTTCCGGGGAGAATGGATGGGGGATTTGGAGCATGGCAAAGAGCTGGGGTAGTACAATTGAAAGATCTGTTTGTAGATTGGACGTTTGCGAGTCTGGGAGCGCTGACGGAAAACTATGGGTTGCCCCAAGGGAATGCATTTCGGTACATGCAATTGAGGGCTTTTGCGAGGCAACAGGTGAGGGAATTCCCGAAGCTCCCGACGCAGGAGGTGCAGGATAGAGTGATCTCAGCGACATGGGTGGGGGATGGCAAGGTGTCGGACATATACAGAGAAATGAGGGACGAGGGGGAGATCATGGTAGATGAGCTGAAAGGGAAATGGGAAGAAGAACTGGGGAAGGAGATTGAGGAGGGGCTGTGGGCTGATGCCCCACGTAAGGTAAACTCATCGTCCTCGTGTGCCAGGCTAAGCCTGATACATTTAAGGTGTTACACAGGGCGCATATGACTGGAGCACGGCTTAGTAAATTTTTTGGGGTAGAGGATAGGTGTGCGAGCTGCTCGAGAGGCCCAGCGAATCACAACCACATGCTCTGGTCATGCCCGGCACTACAGGGGTTCTGGGTGGGGGTGGCAAAGGTGCTTTCGAAGGTGGTGGGGTCCGGGTCGAACCAAGCTGGGGTTGGCTATATTTGGGGTTGCAGAAGAGCCGGGAGTGCAGGAGGCGAGAGAGGCTAACGTGTTGGCCTTTGCGTCCCTAGTAGCCCGGCGCAGGATATTGTTAATGTGGAAGGAAGCCAAACCCCGGGTGTGGAGACCTGGATAAACGGCATGGCAGGGTTTATAAAGTTAAAACGGATTAAGTTCGTGTTAAGGGGTTCGGCTCAGGGGTTCACCAGGCGGTGGCAACCGTTCGTCGATTACCTCACAGAAAGATAGAGGGAATGGAAAAGATGTAGACAGCAGCAGCAACCCAGTGGTGAGAGGGTGGGGGGGGGGGGGGGGGGTAGGAATCGGACGGACTCTCAGGGATGTTAATGTATACGTATAGGCATTTGGTATATGTAATTGTATATTGGATTGTTGAATTGTATTTTTGGAGAGTATTTATTTTGGACAAGGCAGTTGCCATTTAGTTTTGTTTTTTGCTTTTGTTTATATATTATTTATTTATTTGTTTAAAACTGGCCATTGTTATTTATATTGCTTTATTGTTGTGTGAAAGAAACACTACGTATTGTTATGTTTGGCCAAAAAATCTTGAATAAAATATATATATTTTTTAAAAGCTGTTTCAGTGACCTCTGTGCCTGTACATAGTTTACAATTTCCTTCTCAATAATCCATGGGAGCAGGGAACAGGCAGTGTGGCCTCGGGAGCCCCCAATTAAAAAGCTGTTTCAAAGACCTCTGTGCCTGTATATAGTTAACTATTTATTGCTCAATAATCCCTGGGAGCAGGGGACAGGAAGTGTGGCCTCGGGAGCCCCCAATTAAAAAGCTGTTTCAGTGACCTCTATGCTGCAGAAAGTTAACCATTTACTGCTGAATAATCCCTGGGAGCAGGGGGCGGGCAGTGTGGCCTCGGGAGCCCCCAATTAAAAATCTGTTTCAGAGAGCTCTGTGCTGTATATAGTTAACCATTTACTGCTCAATAATCCTTGGGAGCAGAGGCCAGGCAGTATGGCCTCTGGAGCAACCAATTAAAAAGCTGTTTCAGAGACCTCTGTGCTGTATACAGTTAACAATTTACTTCTAAATAGTCCCTGGGAGCAGGGGACAGGCACTGTGGTCCGGGTGCCCCAATTAAAACGCTGTTTCAGAGACCTCTGTGCCTCTATATAGTTAGCCATTTACTGCTCAATAATCCCTGGGACCAATGGACAGGCAGTGTGGTCCAGGAAACCCCTATTAAAAAGCTGTTACAGAGACCTCTGTGCCTGTATGCAGTTAACCATTTACTGCTCAGTAATATCTGGGAGCAGGGGACAAGCAGGGTGGTCCGGGACCCCACAATTAAAAAGCTGTTTCAGAGACCTCTGTCCTGTATATAGTTAACCATTTACTGCTCAATAATCCTTGGGAGCAGGGGACAGGCAGTGTGGCCTCGGGCGCCCGCAATTAAAAAGATGTTTCAGATACATCTGTGTTGTATATAGTTAACCATTTACCTCCTCTTAATAATCCCTGGGAGCAGGGGACAGGCAGTGTGGCCTCGGGAGCCCGCAGACAAAAAGCTGTTTGAGAAATCTCTGTGCTGTGTATAGTTAACCATTTACTACTCAACAATCCCAGGGAGCAGGGGACAGGAAGTGTGGCCTCGGGAGCCCCCAATTAAAAAGATGTTTCAGAGACGTCTGTGCTGTATATAGTTAACCATTTACTGCTTAATAATCCCTGGGAGCAGGGGACAGGCAGTCTGGCCTCAGAGACCTGCAATTAAAAAGCTGTTCCTGTGACCTCTGTGCTGTATATAATTAACCATTTACTGCTCAATAATCCCTGGGAGCAGGGGACAGGCAGTGTGGCCTAAGAGACCCGCAATTAAAATGCTGTTTCAGAGACCTCTGTGCTGTATGTAGTTAACCATTTACTTCTCAATAATCCTTGGGGGCAGGGTCAGGCAGTGTGGTACGGGAGCCCCCAATTAAAAAGCTGTTTCAGAGACCTCTGTGCTGTATATCGCTAACCATTAACTTTTCAATAATCCCTGGGAGCAGGGGTCAGGCAGTGTGGCCTCGAGAGCCCCCAAATAAAAAGCTGTTTCAGTTACCTCTGTGCTGTATATAGTTAACAATTTACTGCTCAATAATTCCTGGGAGCAGGGGACAAGCAGTGTGGCCTCGGGAGCCCTCAATTCAAAAGCTGTTTCAGAGACCTCTGTGCTGTATATGGTTAACCATTTACTGCTCAATAATACCTGGGAGCAGGGGACAGGCAGTGTAGCCTCGGGAGCCCGCAATTATAAAGCTGTTTCAGAGATCTCGTTGCTGGATGTAGTTAACCATTTACTGCTCAATATTACCTGGGAGCAGGGGACAGGTAATGTGGCCTTGGGAGCTCCCACTTAAAAGCTGTTTCAGAGACCTCTGTGCGTGTATATAGTTTACCATTTACTTCTCAATAATCCCTGGGAGCAGGGGACAGGCAGTGTGGTCCGTTAGCCCCCAAGGAAAAAGCTGTTTCAGAGAGCTCTGTGCTGTATATAGTTAACCATTTACTGCTCAATAATCCTTGGGAGCAGAGGCCAGGCAGTATGGCCTCTGGAGCAACCAATTAAAAAGCTGTTTCAGAGACCTCTGTGCTGTATACAGTTAACAATTTACTTCTAAATAGTCCCTGGGAGCAGGGGACAGGCACTGTGGTCCGGGTGCCCCAATTAAAACGCTGTTTCAGAGACCTCTGTGCCTCTATATAGTTAGCCATTTACTGCTCAATAATCCCTGGGACCAATGGACAGGCAGTGTGGTCCAGGAAACCCCTATTAAAAAGGTGTTACAGAGACCTCTGTGCCTGTATGCAGTTAACCATTTACTGCTCAGTAATATCTGGGAGCAGGGGACAAGCAGGGTGGTCCGGGACCCCACAATTAAAAAGTTGTTTCAGAGACCTCTGTCCTGTATATAGTTAACCATTTACTGCTCAATAATCCTTGGGAGCAGGGGACAGGCAGTGTGGCCTCGGGCGCCCGCAATTAAAAAGATGTTTCAGATACATCTGTGTTGTATATAGTTAACCATTTACCTCCTCTTAATAATCCCTGGGAGCAGGGGACAGGCAGTGTGGCCTCGGGAGCCCGCAGACAAAAAGCTGTTTGAGAAATCTCTGTGCTGTGTATAGTTAACCATTTACTGCTCAACAATCCCAGGGAGCAGGGGACAGGTAGTGTGGCCTCGGGAGCCCCCAATTAAAAAGCTGTTTCAGAGACGTCTGTGCTGTATATAATTAACCATTTACTGCTCAATAATCCCTGGGAGCAGGGGACAGGCAGTCTGGCCTCAGAGACCTGCAATTAAAAAGCTGTTCCAGTGACCTCTGTGCTGTATATAATTAACCATTTACTGCTCAATAATCCCTGGGAGCAGGGGACAGGCAGTGTGGTCCGGGAGCCCCCAATTAAAAAGCAGTTTTAGAGACCTCGGAGCTGTATATAGTTAACCATTTACTGCTCAATAATCACTGGGCGCAGGGGACAGGCAGTCTGGCCTAAGAGACCCGCAATTAAAATGCTGTTTCAGAGACCTCTGTGCTGTATGTAGTTAACCATTTACTTCTCAATAATCCTTGGGGGCAGGGTCAGGCAGTGTGGTACGGGAGCCCCCAATTAAAAAGCTGTTTCAGAGACCTCTGTGCTGTATATCGCTAACCATTAACTTTTCAATAATCCCTGGGAGCAGGGGTCAGGCAGTGTGGCCTCGAGAGCCCCCAAATAAAAAGCTGTTTCAGTGACCTCTGTGCTGTATATAGTTAACAATTTACTGCTCAATAATTCCTGGGAGCAGGGGACAAGCAGTGTGGCCTCGGGAGCCCTCAATTCAAAAGCTGTTTCAGAGACCTCTGTGCTGTATATGGTTAACCATTTACTGCTCAATAATACCTGGGAGCAGGGGACAGGCAGTGTAGCCTCGGGAGCCCGCAATTATAAAGCTGTTTCAGAGATCTCGTTGCTGGATGTAGTTAACCATTTACTGCTCAATATTCCCTGGGAGCAGGGGACAGGTAATGTGGCCTTGGGAGCTCCCACTTAAAAGCTGTTTCAGAGACCTCTGTGCGTGTATATAGTTTACCATTTACTTCTCAATAATCCCTGGGAGCAGGGGACAGGCAGTGTGGTCCGTTAGCCCCCAAGTAAAAAGCTGTTTCAGATACCTCGGTGCTGTATGTCGTTAACCATTTACTGCTCAATAATCGCTGGGAGCAGGGGACAGGCAATGTGGCTCGCGAGCCCCCAATTAAAAAGCTGTTTCAGTGACATCTGTGCTGGATATAGTGAACCATTTACTGCTCAATAATCCCTGGGAGCAGGGGACAGGCAATGTGGCCTCGGGCGCCCCCAATTAAAAAGATGTTTCAGAGACCTCTGTGCCTGTATATAGTTCAGCATTTACTTCTCAATAATCCCTGGAACCAGGGGACAGGCAGTGTGGTCCGGGAGCCCCCAATTAAAAAGCTGTTTCAGAGACCTCGATGCTGTATATAGTTAACCATTTACTGCTCAATAATCACTGAGCGCAGGGGACAGGCAATGTGGCCTCAGAGACCCGCAATTAAAAAGTTATTTCAGAGACCTCTGTGCTGTATGTAGTTAACAATTTACTGCTAAATAATTCCTGGGAGCAGGGGACAGGCAGTGTGGCCTCGGGAGCCCCCAATTAAAAAGCTTTTTCAGAGACATCTGTGCTGTATATAGCAAACCATTTACTTCCTCACAATAATCCATGGGAGCAGGGCACAGGCAGTGTGGCGTCGGGAGCCCCCAAATAAAAAGCTGTTTCAGAGACCTCTGTGCTGTATATGGTTAACCATTTACTGCTCAATAATCCCTGGGAGCAGGGGACAGGCAGTGTGGCCTCGGAGCCCCCAATGAAAAAGCTGTTTCAGAGACCTCTGTGCTGTATATAATTAACCATTTACTGCTCAATAATCCCTGGGAGCAGCGGACAGACAATGGGGACTCGGGAGCCCAAAATTAAAAAGATGTTTCAGAGACCTCTGTGCCTGGAGATAGTTCACCATTTACATCTGAATAATCCCTGGGAACAGGGGACAGGCAGTATGGCCACGGGAGCCCGAAATTAAAAAGCTGTTTCAGAGACCTCTGTGCTGTATATAGTTAACCATTTTCTTCCTCACAATAATCCCTGGGAGCAAGGGACAGGCAGTGTGGCCTCGGGAGACCCCAATTAAAAAGTTGTTTCAGAGACCTCTGTGCTGTATATAGTTAACCATTTACTGCTCAATAATCCCTGGGAGCAGGGGACAGGCAGTGTGGCCTCGGGAGCCCCCAATTAAAAAGCTGTTTCAGAGACATCTTGCTGTATATGGTTAACCATTTACTGCTCAATAATCCGTGGGAGCAGGGGTCAGGCAGTGTGGCCTCAGAGACCCGCAATTATAAAGCTGTTTCAGAGATCAGTGAGCTGGATATGGTTAACCATTTTCTGCTCAATAATCCCTGGGAGCAGGGGCAGGCAATGTGGCCTCGGGAGCCCCCAATTAAAAAGCTGTTTCAGTGACCTCTGTGCTGGATATGGTTAACCATTTAATGCTCAATAATCCCTGGGTTCAGGGGACAGGCAGTGTGGCTCGCGAGCCACCAAATAAAAAGCTGTTTCAGTGACCTCTGTGCTGTATATACTTAACCATTTAATGCTCAATAATCTCTGGGAGCGGAGGACCGGCAGTGTGGCCTCGGGAGTCCCCAATTAAAAAGCTATTTAAGGATATCTGTGCTGGATATAGTTAACCATTTACTGCTCAATAATCCCTGGGAGCATGGGACAGGCAGTATGGTCCAGGACCCCTCAATTAAAAAGCTGTCTCAGCGATCTCTGTCCTGGATATAGTTAACCGTTTACTGCTCAATAATCCCTGGGAGCAGGGGACAGGCAGTTTGGTCCAGGACCCCACAATTAAAAAGCTGTCTCAGCGATCTCTGTGCTGGATATAGTTAACCATTTACTGCTGAATAATCCCTGGGAGCAGGGGACAGGCAGTGTAACCTCGGGAGCCCCCAATTAAAAAGCTATGTCAGAGACCTCTGTGCCTGTAGATAGTTAACCATTTACTGCTCAATAATCCCTGGGAGCAGGGGACAGGCAGTGTAGCCTCAGAGACCCGCAATTATAAAGCTGTTTCAGAGACCTCTGTGCTGGATGTAGTTAACTATTTACTGCTCAATAATCCCTGGGAGCAGGGGCCGGGCAATTTGCCCTCGGGAGCCCCCAATTAAAAAGCTGCGTCAGAGACCTCTGTGCCTTTATATAATTAACAATTTACTGGTGAATAATCCCTGGGAGCGGGGGACAGGCAGTGTGGTCCGGGAGCCCCCAATTAAAAAGCTGTTTCAGTGACCTCTGTGCCTGTATATAGTTAACGATTTGCTGCTCAATTATCCCTGGGAGCAGGGGACAGGCAGTGTGGCCTCGGGAGAGCCCATTTAAAAAGCTGTTTAAGAGATCTCTATGCTGGATATATTTAACCATTTACTGCTCAATAATCCCTGGGAGCAGGGGACAGGCAGTATGGCCTCCGGAGCCCCCAATTAAAAAGCTGTTTCAGAGACCTCTGTGCCTGTATATAGTTAACCATTTACTGATCAATTATCCCTGGGCGCAGGGAATAGGCAGTGTGGTTCCGGGAGCTCCCAATTAAAAAGCTGTTTCAGAGACCTCTGTACCTGTATATAGTTAACCATTTACTGATCAATAATCCCTGTGAGCAGGGGACAGGCAGTGTGCTCCGGGACCCCCAATTAAAACGCTGTTTCAGAGACCTCTGTGCCTGTATATAGTTAAAAATGTATTTCCTCTCAATAATCCCTGGGAGCAGGGGACAGGCGGTGTGGTCCGGGAGCCCCCATTAAAAGCTGTTTCAGTGACCTCTGTGCTGTATATAGTTATACATTTACTGCTCAGTAATCCCTGGCAGCAGTGGACAGGCAGTGTGGCCTCGTGAGCCCCCAATTAAAAAGCTGTTTCAGAGACCTCTTTGCTGTATATAGTTAAACATTTACTGCACAATTATCCCTGGGAGCAGGGGACAGGCAGTGTGACCTCGGGAGCCCCCAATTAAAAAAATGTTTCAGAGATATCTAGTGCTGTATATGGTTAACAATTTACTGCTCAATAATCCCTGGGAGCAGGGGACAGGCAGTGTGGTACGGGAGCCCCCAATTAAAAAGCTGTATCAGAGAGCTCTGTGCTGTATATAGTTAAGCATTTACTGCTCAATAATCCCTGGGAGCAGGGGTCAGGCAGTGTGGCCTCAGAGACCAGCAATTATAAAGCTGTTTCATAGACCTCTTTGCCTGTAGATAGTTTATCATTTACTGCTCAATATTCCCTGGGAGCAGGGGACAGGCAGAGTAGTCCGGGAGCCCCCAATTAAAACGCTGTGTCAGAGACCTCTGGGTCTGTATATAGTTAACCATTTACTGCTCAATAATCCCAGGGAGCAGGGGACAGGCAGTGTGGCTCCGGGCGCCCACAATTAAGACGCTTTTTCAGAGACATCAGTGCCTGTATATAGTTAACCATTTACTGCTCAATAATCCCTGGGAGCAGGGGACAGGCGGTGTGGTACTGGAGCCCCCAATTAAAAAGCTCTAACAGTGACCTCTGGGCCTGTATATAGTTAACCATTTACTGCTCAATATTCCCTGGGAGCAGCGGACTGGCAGTGTGGTCCGGGAGCCAGCAATTAAAAAGCTGTTTCAGTGACCTCAGTGCCTGTATATAGTAAACCATTTACTTTCTCTCAATAATCCCTAGGAGCAGGGGACAGGCAGTGTGGTCCGGGAGCCCACAATCAAAAAGCTTTTTCAGAGACCTCTGTGCTGTATATAGTTAACCATTTACTGCTCAATAATCCCTGGGAGCAGGGGACAGGCAGTGTGGCCTCGGGAGCCCCCAATTTAAAAGCTGCTTCAGAGACCTCAGTGCCTGTATATAGTTAACCATTTACTACTCAATAATCCCTGGGAGCAGGGGACAGGCAGTATTGCCACGGGAGCCCGCAATTAAAATGCTGTGTCAGTGACCTCTGTGCTGTCCATAGTTAACCTTTTACCTCTCAATAATCCCTGGGAGCTGGGGACTGGCAGTGTCGTCCGGGAGCCCCCAATTAAAAAGCTGTTTCAGAGATCTCTGTGTCTGTATATAGTTAACCATTATCTTCTCAATAATCCCTGGGAGCAGGGGACAGGCAGTGTGGTCTCGGGAGCCCCCAAGTAAAAAGCTGTTTCAGAGATCTCTGTGTCTGTATATAGTTAACCATTATCTTCTCAATAATCCCTGGGAGCAGGGGACAGGCAGTGTGGCCACGGGAGCCCGCAATTAAAAAGCTGTTTGTGTCCTCTGTGCTGTATATAGTTACATAGAACATAGAACGATACAGCGCAGTACAGGCCCTTCGGCACCGAAACAAAAGCCATCTAACTTACACTATGCCATTATCATCCATATGCTTATCCAAGAAACTTTTAAATGCCCTCAATGTTGGCGAGTTCACTACTGTTGCAGGTAGGGCATTCCACGGCCTCACCACTCTTTGCGTAAAGAACCTACCTCTGACTTCTGTCCTATATCTTTTACCCCTCAGTTTAAAGCTATGTCCCCTCGTGCTAGCCATTTCCATTCGCGGGAGAAGGCTCTCACTGTCCACCCTATCTAACCCCCAAATCATTTTGTATGCCTCTATTAAGTCTCCTCTTAACCCTCTTCTATCTAACGAAAACAACCTCAAGTCCATCAGCCTTTCCACATAATATTTTCCCTTCATACCAGGCAACATCCTTGTAAATCTCCTCTGCACCCGCTCCAAAGCTTCCACATCCTTCCTATATTGCGGTGACCAGAACTGTACGCAATACTCCAAATGCGGCCGTACCAGAGTTTTGTATAGCTGCAACATGACCTCATGACTCCGGAACTCAATCCCTCTCCCAATAAAGGCCAACACTCCATTGGCCTTCTTGACAACCCTATCAACCTGGGTGGCAACTTTCAGGGATCTATGTACATGGACACCTAGATCCCTCTGCTCATCCACACTTCCAAGAACTTTACCATTAGCCAAATATTCAGCATTCCTGTTATTCCTTCCAAAGTGAATCACCTCACACTTCTCTGCATTAAACTCCATTTGCCACCTCTCAGCCCAGCTCTGCAGCTTATCTATGTCCCTCTGTAACCTGCGACATCCTTCCACACTGTCGACAACACCGCCGACTTTAGTGTCGTCTGCAAATTTACTCACCCACACTTCCTCTATGTCGTTGATAAAAATGACAAACAGCAATGGCCCCAGAACAGATCCTTGTGGTACGCCACTTGTAACTGAACTCCATTCTGAACATTTCCCATCAACCACCACCCTCTGTCTTCTTTCAGCTAGCCAATTTCTGATCCACATCTCTAAATCACCCTCAATCCCCAGCCTCCGCATTTTCTGCAATAGCCTGCCGTGGGGAACCTGATCAAACGATTTACTGAAATCCATATACACCACATCAACTGCTCTACCCTCGTCTACCTGTTCATTCACCTTCTCAAAGAACTCGATAAGGTTTGCGAGGCATGACCTACCCTTCACAAAACCATGCTGACTATCCCTGATCATATTATTCCTATCTAGATGATTATAAATCTTGTCTCTTATAATCCCCTCCAAGACTTTACCCACAACAGACGTGAGGCTCACCGGTCTATAGTTGCCGGGGTTGTCTCTACTCCCCTTTTTGAACAAAGGGACCACCTTTGCTATCCTCCAGTCCTCTGGCACTAATCCTGTAGCCAATGATGACATAAAAATCAAAGCCAAAGGCCCAGCAATTTCTTCCCTGGCTTCGCAGAGATTCCGAGGTTAAAATCCATCAGGTCCCGGGGACTTATCTATTTTCAGCCTGTCCAAAATTGCCAACACCTCTTCCCTACGTACCTCAAAGCCATCTATTCTAATGGCCTGGGTCTCAGCATTCTCCTCCACAACATTCTCTTTTTCCTGAATGAATACTGACGAAAAATATTAATTTAGTATCTCGCCTATCTCTTCAGACTCCACACACAACTTCCCATCCCTGTCCTTGACTGGCCCTACACTTACCCTAGTCATTCTTTTATTCCTGACATACCTATAGAAAGCTTTTGGGTTTTCCTTGATCCTACCTGCCAAGTACTTCTCATGTCCCCTCCTTGCTCGTCTTAGCTCTCTCTTTAGATCCTTCCTCGATACCTTGTAACTATCAATCGCCCCAACTGAAACTTCACACCTCATCTTCACATAGGCCTCCTTCTTTCTCTTATCAAGAGATTCCGCTTCTTTGGTAAACCACGGTTCCCTCGCTCGACGCCTTGCTCCCTGCCTGACCGGTACGTACTTATCAAGAACACGCAGTAGCTGTTCCTTGAACAAGCTCCACTTATCCAGTGTGCCCAACACTTGCAGCATACTTCTCTAAACTATCCCCCCCAAGTCATGTCTAATGGCATCATAATTGCCCTTCCCCCAGCTATAACTCTTGCCCTGCGGTGTATACTTATCCCTTTCCATCACTAACGTAAACGTCACTGAATTGTGGTCACTGTCCCCAAAGTGCTCTCCTACCTCCAAATCCAACACCTGGCCTGGTTCATTACCCAAAACCAAATCCAAAGTGGCCTCGCCTCTTGTTGGCCTGTCAACATTGTGTCAGGAAACCCTCCTGCACACATTGTACAAAAAAATGACCCATCTAATGTACTAGAACTATATCTTTTCCAGTCAATATTTGGAAAGTTAAAGTCTCCCATAATAACTACCCTGTTACTTTCGCTCATATCCAGAATCATCTTCGCCATTCTTTCCTCTACATCCCTAGAACTATTTGGAGGCCTATAGAAAACTCCCAACAGGGTGACCTCTCCTTTCCTGTTTCTAACCTCAGCCCATACTACCTCGGAAGAGGAGTCCCCATCTAGCATTCTCTCCGCCACCGTAATACTGTTCTTGACGAGCAGCGCCACACCTCCCCCTCTTTTGCCTCCTTCTCTGAGCTTACTAAAACACCTAAACCCCGGAACCTGCAACATCCATTCCTGTCCCTGCTCTATCCATGTATCCGAAATGGCCACAACGTCGAAGTCCCAGGTACCAACCCATGCTGCCAGTTCCCCTACCTTATTTCGTATACTCCTGGCATTGAAGTAGACACACTTCAAACCACCTACCTGAACACTGGCCCCCTCCTGCGAAGTCAAATCTGTGCTCCTGACCTCTATACTCTCATTCTCCCGTACCCTAAAACTACAATCCAGGTTCCCATGCCCCTGCTGCATTAGTTTAACACCCCCCCCCCCCCGCAAAGAGCACTAACAAATCTCTCCCCCAGCATATTTGTGCCCCTCAGGTTCAGATGTAGACCATCCTGTCTGTAGAGGTCCCACCTTCCCCAGAAAGAGCCCCAATTATCCAGAAATCTAAATCCCTCCCGCCTGCAGCATCCCTGTCGCCACGTGTTTAATTGCTCTCTCTCCCTATTCCTCATCTCATTATCACGTGGCACGGGCAACATCCCAGAGATAACAACTCTGTTTGTTCTCGTTCTGAGCTTCCATCCTAGCTCCCTGAAAGCCTGCCTGACATCCTTGTCCCCTTTCCTACCTATTAACAATTTACTGCTCAATAATCCCCGGAAGCAGGGGACAGGCAGTGCGGAACAGGTGCTCCCAATTAAAAAGCTCTTTCTGTGACCTCTGGGCCTGTATACAGTTAACCTTTTACTGCTCAATATTCCCTGGGAGGAGGGGACGGGCAGTGTTGCCTCGGAAGCCCCCAATTAAAAAGCTGTGTCAGAGACCACTGTGCCTGTATATAGTTAACCATTTACTGCTCAATAATCACTGGGAGCAGTGGACAGGCAGTGTAGTCCGGGAGACCTCAATTAAAAAGCTGTTTCAGAGACCTCTGTGCTGTATCTCGATAACCATTTACTGCTCAATACTCCCTTTGGAGCAGGGAACAGCCAGTGTGGCCTCGGGAGCCCGCAATTAAATAGCTGTTTCAGAGACCTCTGTGCCTGTATATAGTTAACCATTTATTTCTCAATAATCCCTGAAAGCAGGAGACAGGCAGTGTGGTCTCGGGAGCCCCAAATTAAAAAGCTGTTTTAGAGACCTCTGTGCCTGTCTATAGTTAAACACTTACTGCTCAATAATTCCTGGGAGGAGGGAACAGGCAGTGTGGTCCGGGATCCCCCAATTAAAAAGCTGTTTCAGAGACCTCTGTGCTGTATATAGTTAACCATTTACTGCTGAATAATCCCTGGGATCAGGGGACAGGCAGTGTGCTCTCGGTAGACCCCAAATAAAAAGCTGTTTCAGAGTCCGCTGTACTGTATATAGTTAACCATTAACTGCTCAATAATCCCTGGGAGCCGGGGACAGGCAATGTGACCTCGGGAGCCCCCATTTAAAAAGCTGTGAGAGAGACCTCTGTGCTGTATATAGTTAACCATTTACTGCTCACTAATCCAAGGGAGCAGGGGACAGGCAGTGTGGCCTCAGAGACCCGCAATTATAAAGCTGTTTCAGAGATCTCTGTGCTGGATATAGTTAACCATTTACTGCTCAAAAATCCCTGGGAGCAGTGGACAGGCAATGTGGCTCTGGGAGCCCCCAATTAAAAAGCTGTTTGAGACCTCTGTGCAGTATATAGTTAACCATTTACTGCGCAATACGCCCTGGGAGCAGGGGACAGGCAGTATGGCCTCGGGAGCCCCCAGATTAAGAAATTTTTTCAGAGACCTCGGTGCTGTATACAGTTAACCATTATCTTCCCAATAATCCCTGGGAGCAGGGGACAGGCAGTGCGGCCTCGGGAGCCCTCAATTAAAAAGCTGTTTCAGTGACCTCTGTGCTGTATATAGTTAACCATTTACTGCTCAATAACCGCTGGGAGCAGGGGACAGGCAGTGTGGAATGGGAGCCCCCAATTAAATAGCTCTTTCTGGGACCTCTTGGTCTGTCTCGAGTGAACCATTGACTGCTCAATCGTCCCTGGGAGCAGGGGACAGGCAGTGTGGCCTCGGTCGCCCCCCCATTAAAAAGCTGTTTCAGAGACCTCTGTGCCTATATATAGTTAACCATTTACTGATCAAAAATCCCTGGGAATGGGGGACAGGCAATGCGGCTCCGGGAGCCCCCAATGAAAAAGCTGTTTCAGAGATCTCTGTGCTGTATATGGTTAACCATTTACTGCTCAATAATCCCTGGGAGCAGTGGACCGGCAGTGTGGCCTCGGGAGTCCCCAATTAAAAAGCTGTTGCAGAGAAGTCTGTGCCTGTATATAGTTAACCATTTACTGCTTAATACTCCCTGGGAGCAGGGGACAGGCAGTGTGGCCTCGGGAGCCCCGAATTAAAAAGCTGTTTCAGAGACATCTGTGCTGTATATAGTTAACCATTTACTTCCTCTCAATAATCCCTGGGAGCAGGGGACAGGCAGTGTGGCTCCAGAGCCCCCAATTAAAAAGCTGTTTCAGAGACCTCTGTGCTGTATATAGTTAACCATTTTCTTCCTCACAATAATCCCTGGGAGCAGGGGACAGACAGTATGTGCTCGGGAGACCCCAAATAAAAAGCTGTTTCAGAGGCCTCTGTACTGTATATAGTTAACCATTAGCTGCTCATTATTCACTGGGAGCAGGGGACAGGCAGTGTGGCCTCGGGAGCCCCCAATTTAAAAGTTGTCTGAGAGACCTCTGTGCTGTATGTAGTTAACCATTTTACTGTTCTCAATAACCCCCTTTTTTGTGATACAAGGAGCCACTGAATAGAATTATAGAATAGAATCATATAAGTTTACAGCATGGAAAAAAGCCCTTCGGCCCAACTAGTCCATGCCGCCCAGTTTTTACCATTAAGCTAGTCCCAGTTGCCCGCACTTGGCCCATAACCCTCTATACCCATCTTACCCATTTAACTATCTAAATGCTTTTTAAAAGACACAATTGTACCCGCCTCTACTACTACCTCTGGCAGCCCATTCCAGACACTGACTACCGCTGAGTTAAGAAATTGCCCCCCTGGGCCCTTCTGAATCTCGCCCCTCTCACCTGCAGTGTTGCCTTAAACCACCACAGTTTCATGGTCACCATTACTGAGACGGGTTATTAAATTCCGTATACAGAAACGTACAATGGAACTGTGACGTTAACAGCCACTGACAGGACCATCCACAGCCTGGTGTCAGGCTCCAGGCCATGCTGTAGGAGGCGACACCGTTCTGTAACCAGCTCCTTGTTATATCAGATTTGACAGGACCATCCACAGCTTGGTGTCAGGCTCCAGGCCGTGCTGAAGGAGGCGACACCGTTCTGTAACCTACTCCTTGTTATCTCAGATTTGACAGGACCATCCACAGCCTGGTGTCAGGCTCCAGGCCGTGCTGAAGGAGGCGACACCGTTCTGTAACCAGCTCCTTGTTATATCAGATTTGACAGAACCATCCACAGCCTGGTGTCAGGCTCCAGGCCGTGCTGAAGGAGGCGACACCGTTCTGTAACCAGCACCTTGTTATAGAACATAGAACATAGAAAATAGAAAATACAGCACAGAACAGGCCCTTCGGCCCACGATGGTGTGCCGAACCTTTGTCCTAGATTAATCATAGATTATCATTGAATTTACAGTGCAGGAGGCCATTCGGCCCCCCGAGTCTGCACCGGCTCTTGGAAAGAGCACCCCACCCACACACAACACCTCCACCCAACACCAAGGGCAATTTTGGACATTTAGGGCAATTTATCATTGGCCAATTCACCTAACCTGCACATCTTTGGACTGTGGGAGGAAACCGGAGCACCCGGAGGAAACCCACGCAAACACGGGGAGGACGTGCAGACTGCGCACAGACAGTGACCCAAGCCGGAATCGAACCTGGGACCCTGAAACTGTGAAGCAATTGTGCTATCCACAATGCTACCGTGCTGCCCTTAAAACAAATAAATCTACACTATATAATTTTACCGTAATCCATGTACCTATCCAATAGCTGCTTGAAGGTCCCTAATGTTTCCGACTCAACTACTGCCACAGGCAGCGCATTCCATGCTCCCACGACTCTCTGGGTAAAGAACCTACCTCTGATATCCCTCCTATATCTTCCACCTTTCACCTTAAATTTATGTCCCCTGGTAATGGTTTGTTCCACCCGGGGGAAAAGTATCTGACTGTCTACTCTATCTATTCCCCTGATCATCTTATAAACCTCTATCAAGTCGCCCCTCATCCTTCTCCGTTCTAATGATAAAAGGCCTAGCACCCTCAAAGTTTCCTCGTAAGACCTACTCTCCATTCCAGGCAACATCCTGGTAAATCTTCTTTGCACCTTTTCCAAAGCTTCCACATCCTTCCTAAAATGAGGCGACCAGAACTGTACACAGTACTCCAAATGTGGCCTTACCAAAGTTTTGTACAGCTGCATCATCACCTCACGGCTCTTAAATTAAATCCCTCTGTTAATGAACGCGAGCACCATAGGCCTTCTTCACAGCTTTATCCACTTGAGTGGCAACTTTGAAAGATGTATGAACATTGACCCCAAGATCTCTCTGCTCCTCCACATTGCCAAGAAATCTACCGTTAACCCTGTATTCCGCATTCATATTTGTCCTTCCAAAACGGACAACCTCACACTTTTCAGGGTTAAACTCCATCTGCCACTTCTCAGTCGAGCTCTGCATCCTATCTATTTCTCTTTGCAGCCGACAACAGCCCTCCTTACAATCCACAACTCCACCAATCTTCCTATCGCCTGAAAATTTACTGACCCACCCTTCAACTCCCACATCCAAGTCATTAATGAAAATCACAAACAGCAGAGGACCCAGAACTGATCCCTGCGGTACGCCACTGGTAACTGGGATCCAGGCTGAATATTTGCCATCCACCACCACTGACTTCCATCGGTTAGCCAGTTCATTATCCAACTGGCCAAATTTCCCACTATCCCATGCCTCCTTACTTTCTGCATAAGCCTACGATGGGGAACCTTATCAAATGCCTTACTAAAATCCATGTACACTACATGCACTGCTTTACCTTCATCCACATGCTTTGTCATATCAGATTTGACAGGACCATCCACAGTCTGGTGTCAGGCTCCAGGCCGTGCTGAAGGAGGTGACACAGTACTGTAACCAGCTCCTTGTTACATCAGATTTACCTCACACTTTGCTCCTGGGGTTGGAGTAGGTTGGGAAAGTGTTCTTGTAATTCCCCAAGATTCTGGTACCGAGACCATTCTCCTCTATCTGATCGGCTCTTCCCTCTCTGCAGACTTTGCTCCATTTGTTGGTCATGTTCCAGACCCAGATTCATGGTAACTACAGTCCCCAGGCCTCGTTCAGAGCAGGGTCACCAAATTATCTAATCTTCCTTAATGTCTGCAACAGCTCGCAACACAACCTGCAGAAACCCATCCTCGGCATCGCTACTAACCTCCCAGTAACACAACCTGCAGAAACCCATCGTCATTTCCACTCACCTCCCAATAACACAATTTACAGAAACCCATCCTCAGCATCTCCACTCACCTCCCAAAAACGAAAGCTGCTGAAAACAATCCTCGGCATCTTGACTCACCTCCCAGTAACAACCTGCAGAAACCAATCCTCAGCATCATGACTCAAGACCCAATAACACAACATGCAGAAACCCATCCTCGGCAACTTGACTCACCTCCCAATAACACAACCTGCAGAACCCCATCTTCAGCATCTTCACAAACCTTCCAATAGCACCACCTGCAGAAACCTATCCTCAGCATCTTCACTAACCTCCCAATAACACAGCCTGCAGAAACCCATCAACAGCATCTCCACAACCTCCTAAAAACACAACCTGCTGAAACCCATCCTTAGCATCTCCACTAACCTTCCAATACCACAACCTGCTGAAACCCATCCTCAGCATCGTCACTCACCTTCCAGTAACACAACCTGCAGAAACCCATTCACAGCATCTTCACTCACCTTCCAACAACACAGCCTGCAGAAACCCATCCTCAGCATCTTCATTCACCTCCCAATAACACATCTGCTGAAACCCATCCTCAGCATCTCCATTCAACTTCCAATAACACAACCTGCAGAAACTAAACCTCAGCATCTCGAATCACCTACCAATACCACAACCTGCAGAAACCCATCCTCAGCATCTCTACTAACCTCCCAATAACACAACCTTCCGAAACACATCCTCAGCATCATCACAACCCTTCCAATAACGCAAGCGGCAGAAACCCATCGTCAGCATCTTCACTTACCTCCAGATAACACAACCTGCAGAAACCCATCTTCAGCATCTCCACGCACCTCCCAATACCACAACCTGCTGAAATCAATCCTCAGCATCTCCACATACCTCCCAATAACACAACCTGCTGAAACCCATCCTCAGCATCTCCACTAAGCTCCCAATAACACAAGCTGCAGAAACCCATCTTCAGCCTTTTCACACACCTCCCAATAACACAACCTGCAGAAACCCATCCTCAGAATCTTCACTCACCTCCCAATAACTAAACCTGCAGAAACCCATCCTGAGCATTTCCACTCAGCTCCCAAAATAGCAAGCTGCTGAAAACAATCATGGGCATCTTGACTCAACTCCCAATAACACAACCTGCAGAAACCCATCCTCAGCATCTTCACTAACCTTCCAGTAACACAACCTGCAGAAACCCATCCTCAGCATCTTCACTAACCTTCCAGTAACACAACCTGCAGAAACACATCCTCAGCATCTTCACAAACATTCAATAACACAACCTGCAGAAACCCATCCTCAGCATCTCTACTCACCTCCCAATAACACAACCCCATCCTCAGCATCTCCACTCACCTTCCAATAACACAACCAGCAGAAACCCTTCCTCAGCATTTCCACGCACCTTCCCATAACTCGACCGGCTTAAACACATCCTGAGCATCTTCACTCATCTTCCAATAACACAAGTTGAAGAAACCTATCTTCCGCATCTGCACTCACCTCCCAATAACACAACCTGCTGAAAACCATCCTCAGCATCTTCACTCACCTTCCAATAAGACAACCTGCAGAAACCCATCCTCAGCATCTGCACTCACCTCCCAATAACACAACCTGCAGAAACCTATCCTCAGCATTTTCACTCACCTCCCAATAACACAACCTGCAGAAACCCATCCTCAGCATTTTCACTCACCTCCCAATACCACAACCTGCTAAATCCCATCCTCAGCATCTTCACTCACCTACCAATATCACAAAATACAGCAACCCATCCTCAGCATCTTCACAAAGCTTCCAATTGCACAACCTGCAGAAACCCATCCTCGGCATCTCCACTCACCTCCCAATAACACAACCTGTTGAAACCGATTCTTAGCATCTTTACAGACCTTCCAATAACTCAACCGGCAGAACCTCATCCTCAGCATCTGCACTCAACTTCCAATACCACAACCTGCAGAAACACTTACTCAGCGGCTTGACTCACCTTCCAATAACACACCCTGCAGAAACCCATCCTCAGCATCGCCACTAACCTTCAAATAACACAACCTGCAGAAACCCATTCTCAGCATCTTCACTCACTTCCCAGTAACACAACCTGCAGAAACGCATCCTCAACATCTTCACTCACCTTCCAATAACACAACCTGCAGAAACGCATCCTCAACATCTCCACTAACCTTCAAATAAAACATGCAGAAACCCATTCTCAGCATCTTCACTCACCTTACTATAGCACAATCTGCAGAAACTCATCCTCAGCATCTTCACTCACTTCCCAGTAACACAACCTGCAGAAACCCATCATCAGCATCTTCACTAACCTCCCTATAGCACAACCTGCAGAAATCCATCCTCAGCATCTTCACTCACCTCCCAATAACACAACCTGCAGAAACCCATCCTCAGCATCTTCACTCACCTTCCAAGAACACAACCTGCAGAAACCCATCATCAGCATCTCCACTAACCTCCCAATAACACAACCTGCAGAATCCCATCCTCAGCATCTTCACTAACCTTCCAATAACACACCCTGCAGAACCCCATCCTCAGCATTTCCACTCACCTCCCAATAACACAATTTGCTGAAACCCATCCTCAGCATCTCCACTCACCTCCCAATAACACAACCTGCAGACACCCTTCCTCAGCTTCTCCACTAACCTTCCAAGAACACAACCTGCAGAAACCCATCCTCAGCCACTCACCTCCCAATACCACAACCTGCAGAAACCCATCCGCAGCACCTTCACTAACCTCCCAATAACACAACCTGCTGAAACCCATCCTCTGCATCTTCACAAAGCTTCCAATTGCACAACCTGCAGAAACCCATCCTCGGCATCTCCATTCACCTCCCAATAACACAACCTGTTGAAACCGATTCTTAGCATCTTTACAGACCTTCCAATAACTCAACCGGCAGAAACAAGTCCTCAGCATCGCCACTCACCTCCCAATAACACAACCTGCAGAAAACCATCCTCAGCATCTCCACCAACCTTCCAATAACACACCCTGCAGAACCCCATCCTCAGCATTTCCACTCACCTCCCAATAACACAACCTGCAGAAACCCATCCTGAGCATCTCCAATCACCTCCCAAAAACGCAAGCGACTATAAACCATCCTCGGCATCTTGACTCACCTCCTAATAACACAACATGCAGAAAACCCTCCTCAGCATCTTCACTAACCTTCCAATAACATAACCTGCAGAAACCCATCCTCAGCATTTTCACTCTCCTTCCAATAACACAACCTGCAGAAACCTATCCTCAGCATTTTCACTCACCTCCCAATAACACAACCTGCAGAAACCAATCCTCAGCATTTTCACTCACCTCCCAATACCACAACCTGCTAAATCCCATCCTCAGCATCTTCACTCACCTACCAATATCACAAACTGCAGCAACACATCCTCAGCATCTTCACAAAGCTTCCAATTGCACAACCTGCAGAAACCCATCCTCGGCATCTCCACTCACCTCCCAATAACACAACCTGTTGAAACCGATTCTTAGCATCTTTACAGACCTTCCAATAACTCAACCGGCAGAACCTCATCCTCAGCATCTGCACTCAACTTCCAATACTACAACCTGCAGAAACACTTACTCAGCGGCTTGACTCACCTTCCAATAACACACCCTGCAGAAACCCATCCTCAGCATCGCCACTAACCTTCAAATAACACAACCTGCAGAAACCCATTCTCAGCATCTTCACTCACTTCCCAGTAACACAACCTGAAGAAACGCATCCTCAACATCTTCACTCACCTTCCAATAACACAACCTGCAGAAACGCATCCTCAACATCTCCACTAACCTTCAAATAAAACATGCAGAAACCCATTCTCAGCATCTTCACTCACCTTACTATAGCACAATCTGCAGAAACTCATCCTCAGCATCTTCACTCACTTCCCAGTAACACAACCTGCAGAAACCCATCATCAGCATCTTCACTAACCTCCCTATAGCACAACCTGCAGAAACCCATCCTCAGCATCTTCACTCACCTCCCAATAACACAACCTGCAGAAACCCATCCTCAGCATCTTCACTCACCTTCCAAGAACACAACCTGCAGAAACCCATCATCAGCATCTCCACTAACCTCCCAATAACACAACCTGCAGAAACCCATCCTCAGCATCTTCACTAACCTTCCAATAACACACCCTGCAGAACCCCATCCTCAGCATTTCCACTCACCTCCCAATAACACAATTTGCTGAAACCCATCCTCAGCATCTCCACTCACCTCCCAATAACACAACCTGCAGACACCCTTCCTCAGCTTCTCCACTAACCTTCCAATAACACAACCTGCAGAAACCCATCCTCAGCCACTCACCTCCCAATACCACAACCTGCAGAAACCCATCCTCAGCACCTTCACTAACCTCCCAATAACATAACCTGCAGAAACCCATCCTCAGCATTTTCACTCTCCTTCCAATAACACAACCTGCAGAAACCCATCCTCAGCATCTTCACTCACCTCCCAATAACACAACCTGCAGAAACCCATTCTCACCATCTTCACAAACCTTCCGATAACACAACCTGCAGAAACCCATCCTCAGCATCTCAACTCACCTCCCAACCTACAGAAATCCATCCTCAGCCTCGTCACTCACCTCCCAATAACACAACCTGCAGTAACCCATCCTCAGCCTCTTCACTCACCTCCCAATGACACAACCTGCAGTAACCCATCCTCAGCATCTCCACTCACCTCCCAATAACACAACCTGCAGAAACCCATCCTCAGCCTCTTCACTCACCTCCCAATAACAGAATTGTAAAAGTATTGAAAAATAACTCATTTCCACATTCATTGAATATGGACCTGTGCTTGGTCTAATTTGATGAGTGAGACTGTGGAGAATTTGAATCACTGAATGAGAATTCAGATAGTGGGATGCTCCCAGACTGGGAACCAATCTACATCAGTGAGCACAGGAATGACAGGTGACTGGGATTGGATGAGGGTTAGGACCCAGACTGGGAACCAATCTACAGCAGTGAGCACACGGATGATAGGCGACTGGGATTGGGTGAGGGTTAGGACCCAGACTGGGAACCAATCTACATCAGTGAGCACAGGGATGATAGGTGACTGGGATTGGGTGAGGGTTAGGATATGGCAGCCGAGTTGGAGATGAGCTGCGCTTCATGAAGATTTGTATCAGAAATTGTGTGACAGAATATCATTGTTAAATCCACACTCGACTAATCCAAAGGCGCAGATGATGATTTATTCTGCAGCTGAGATGAAGCAGAGGTGGCGATGGCAAGTGAGCAGGATTGGGAATGGAGAGAGCATCTGCCTATAATAACTTTACTGTCAAAGGGAGAGCAGGTATTGTGAACAGCCTCCGATATTAACCAGAGAGCGAGTGGAGCCACTGGATAGGGAATGACCTCAGTGACTGGAATCGATGTTGATATTTATAGCTAAAGGCACAGAGCTTCAAGATAGGGATGTGTTATTTTCACTATTCCAGAAGTTGGTCAGACCGCACCTGGAGTATTGCACAGTTCTGGCCCCTGATTTGAGGAAAGATGTAGTGGCTTTAGAGGCAGTTCAGAGGAGGTTGACTAGATTGATCGCAGAGATGAGGGCTTTTTCTTATCAAGAGAGTTGTTAAGAAGGAGTAGAGATCCAATTGTGGTTTATAAGATGATAAAAGGTGTGGGTAAAGTGGAAGTGGAGCGGATGCTTCCTCTTGTGGGGCGTTCTAGAACGAGTGGTCACAATCTCAGGATAACAGGCAGCAAATGATAATCAGAGCAGATGGGATGTGAACCTGTGGAATTCGCTATCCAGAGTGAGGTGCACGCTGGGACAGTGAGTAAATTTAAGGAGCAGTTATATAGATTTGGAATTGGGAATGGGTTCAGAATTTTGGGAATGGGCAGGACGGCGGCGTTAAGCTGAGGATGAGATCAGCCAGGATCGAATGACGGAGCAGACGCGAGGGGCCAAATAGCCTCATTCTGCTCCTGGACCTGATGAACTTATAAACTTCTGAATTGAAGAACGTGGATTCAATCTTTCCTAGATGCAACTGAAGAGAGCAATAAGACACTTAAAGTGGTTTATACAATAAATAACTGGACAGGGAGACTTACCAGACACACCGACAACACCCAGGAGGGGATAGTAACCCGCTTGAATTATCATCAGTGCGCCGCGGATCCGCTCTGGTAAAGACTGGAGAGACATATAGTAAATACCCCAGGATAAACTCCTGTCCATTGCTGTAACGTTGCTGTGGACAGTTCCCAGAATCTGATCCATTGCTGTAACGTCCCTGTGGATAGTTCCCAGGTTCTGCTCCCTCCTCTCGGTCTCTTTGGAGCCGCTGATCTCTGGCAGTGTTGGAATTGACGCTCCCGCTGACGGTTTGGGATAACACAGTGAAAGGAATCGCTTATTAATAGCAGAGATAAACCCTCCAGTGACCCGGTTAGATCCATAGAGACTGACATTAATCACAAGTTACTAAACAAACAGGCTCAGTTAACCCCTTTCAGTCCAACACTTTTTATATCACAATGAAATAGAAGATTAACCGGGTCTGGATTGGCTGTGTGACAGTGACTGAGGGATGGAGTGTGGAAAGAGTGGACACACTGACCCTGATACTCAATCCTCATTGATATCTGAGTGGTTCCAGGGGACTGGGGCATTTTCAATGTCCCATCCTGTTTATAAAAAGGAGAGAGAGGGATAAACCCTGGAGTGACAGAGCAGCCAGTATAATGTTAGTCACCAGGACATTTCTGGAGGGCAGACTGGGCAACAGGAATATTGCTCCTTCGCGAGGAAATGGTGTTATGTGACCAGAAACACGGCGACATTCGTGGGAAATCACATCGCATGTTGTTATTGCAGTTATATTTCAAATTAACTGGACTAATGAGGGAACTGATATGTATTTATGTACTGGAACATATTGTGATCAAATGTCATTTATTAGAGTTGTTGTCGAGTCCCAAAGCCGTGGATTAAAGGGTCTGTGACCGTGAGAATGTGATATTGGCTAAGAAACAGAAAGCAGAGAGAAGCGGTGAATGATAGTTATTCAGACAGGAGGGGAGGAGACATTGATGTTCACTCGGGGTCCACATGAGGACAATTGCTCTTCAAGATACAATTCACTGAAATAGGCTTCAATGGAAAGAATTTCAACATTCACAAATGACAGACACTCAGCAATGACACAGTGAACAGGGTAGCAGCAATCTTCAGCAGCATGTTCCCAGATCTGTGAAAGGGAGGGTCACGGGTAAAGTAAATTTAAATCACTGTCGTGTGGGTGATGCATTAGGGAGGGGGGGCTGAGGACAGGAAATATAAACTAAACGGGACAAGTTTAAAAAGTGTACAGGAAGGGAGCGGGGACATGTCCACACTTTGCACTGGAAGGTCATGGTGATAAGATTGGAAAAACCTCAGAAGATATTTAACTTGATCAATAGAGGCTGAGACTCCTAAAAGAAGGATGTTAGGATCAGAGAGTCATCGTTGTCCAGAGCACAGAAAGGTCATTCGGCCCATCTGGACTGGGCAGGACAAAAACAACCACCTGAGAATTTGAATCCCACTTTCTAATACTTTGCCAATAGAGTTATAACCAGGTTTATAGATAGGACCATAGCTGAGGAATTGCTTCTCCTTCTGTCACTAAATATACAAAAGGATGTGAGAATCTTGGAGAGAAAACAAAAGATATTTAATGGAGTGTTGTCAATATTTTATTGTGGTCACAGTTACAACAAAGACAATTTTCAAGGCTCCAGGCCTCATTACACTTCAAATTGACGATCAAACAGTCACTTAACACAACCAGCTGCACGGCACAAGGCCCAATTACATTTCACAGTAACGTTGTAACAATCACTGAACACAACCAGCCGCAAGGCACAGGCCCTAAGCATAGTTCAAAGTAACAATCGAACAGACACAACACAAACAGTCGCGAGGCACACGGCCCCGATACAATACGGCCGCTTCATAACAAATATGACCCACAGGGCTTCAATACATCTTAACAGTGACATATCAAAACCAATCACCAGGCACCAGGCCTTAATTCACCTTTAAAAGATTAACAGGGTAAAATCAATCACCGAACACAATGTGACACATTTCAACCATGATATAACAAGAAAAGAACCTTTACGAGATACGAAAAACACTGCCAGAAATCCACCCACTCAGACAAAACAAACACAACCGACAGAAAAGAAACATTTACTGATTGCGGTGACCGCCCATGTGCACACTCAACCACCCCCTGTTCGTCACCCCCTAAGGAAGGGGTCCCCAGTTCAAGGCAAACGACAGCCCCGAGCCGCCCGCCAGAAAGGTCCAGCAAGTGGCTGCTTCGTTCAACCCCTACTTCTGCTGCCCCCCCCCCAACCCAGCCCGGCAGTCTACACATCGGATGAAAGGCTCCCTCGGCAAGGAGCACAGACCGCCGGAAAGAGTCACATCCGGGCGTGGTAGAGGAGAGAGGCGCTCTCAATCATGGAACCGTGGAAACCCACTCAAACGGCAAGGGGCCATTGGTAAGCTGGGCGGTCCAACGACGCAATCAGAGCAAACGAGAATAACCCAACCGAATCTTACAACACAAACAATTTGACAACAGTGCAGTCATACAACAATAACCAATATCATGTCGAAAACACCCACTAAACACAAGAAACCACCCGGAAAGGTGTGTAATCACAACCTGTTACCCAAGGGGTTCGCAGTCAAAACTTGTAACAACCGTGCTAAGCCACTTGCCAGAAAGCCAGCAAGCAGCTAGTCCAATCCCCGCTCACCCACCCCCCTCCGCCCCGCCCGGCAGCCGACACACCGGAGGAAAGGCCCCTCCTCGCTAAGAGCACAGACCGCCGGAGAGAGCCAGAGCCGGGTACGGCAGAGGAGAGAGTCCCCCTTCCTGGACCCCGCCCAGAGGCACGGGACCATTCGGAGGCAGAACAGTTTCACATTAGTTTAACATTCTAAACAACAGTATTAAATAACATTTCAGAGAACAAAAATGAGTCGTATGTACTGGACTCAAAAATCCATTAGTACACAAAAAAGTCCATAAAAAGTCCATCAATTTACACGCACCATGACGTGACCCCGGCCCAGGAGCTTTAGCCGAAATTCAGAAGAAGCAACATGTCCTCAAAGTCCTCCAATGGCAACGGCCAGAGTCGCTCCAATGGAGGCAACAGTCAACAATGGGAAAGAAATTCCCAGAGTCAGTCCCAACTGTCCAAGGGGGCCGAACCTACAGAAACACCAGGAACGGCAGCAACCCACCCCGGGCTGCAGGCCGCGGGCCGACCGCCGGGTCTCCAATCCCGGCTCCAACCCGCCGCTTCCAGCAGCATATCCAGCTGCCCTCCTTCCTCCATTTCGCAAATTCAAACCGCCGACAGCAAACCTTGCAGTCCGAAGCAGCGTCTCCGCAGCTCGACCGCTGTCTTGATCTATTTTATTGTCGTCAGTTACAACAAAGACAATTTACAAGGCTCCAGGCCTCATTACACTTAAAATTAACGTTCAAATTAACGATCAAACAGTCACTTAACACAAACAGCTGCGAGGCACAGGGCCCAAATACGTTTCCAGATACGAATTAACCAGTCACTTATCACAACCAGCCGCAAGGCACAGGCCCTACGCATAGTTCAAGTAACAATCGAACAGTCACATAACACGAACAATCGTGAGGCACAAGGCCTCGAAGCCATACGACCATTCCAAAAAAAAAAGAGGGAACAAAAACCAAAAATAAAAACCACAAGACACAGGTACATTTCAAGGTGACGACCTCTAAACACAAGACAAGCAGTCGCGAGGCACAAGGCCCCGATACAATACGGCCGCTTCGGAACAAATATGACCCGCAGGGCCTCGATACATTTTACCTCGATACATTTTAACAGTGTCATATCAAACCCAATCACCAGGCACCAGGCCTCCATTCACCCCCAAAAAGATTAACAAGGTAGAATCAATCACCGAACACTAATTCCCGCTCACCCATCCCCGTCCACCCCGCCCTGCAGCCGACACACGGGAGGAAAGGCCCCATCTCGCTAAGAGCACAGACCACCGGAGTGCCAGACCCGGGCACAGCGGAGGAGAGAGAGCGTCCCCCTCCTGGACCCCGCCCAAAGGCACGGGACCATTCGGAGGCAGAGCAGTTTCGCACCAATTAGCATTCTAACACCAATATTAAGTAACATTTCAAAGAAAACCAAAATGAGTTGTCTGTCCTAGGTTCAAAAAGAAAACAAATCCCTTAGTACACAAATAAAACGAGAAAAAGTCCTTAAAAAGTCCATCAATTTACACGTTCCATGTCGTGACCCCGGAGCTTTAGCCGAAATTCACAAGGAACAACATGTCCTCAAAGTCCTCCAATGTAGGCAACAGTCAACAATGGGGAAGAAAGTCCCAGAGTCAGTCCCGACCGCCCACAGGGCGTCCAATGGGGCCGATTTCCTCAGAGACACCAGGAACGGCAGCAACCCACCCCGGGCTGCAGGCCGCGGGCCGCCCGTCGGTATCCACTCCCGGTCCCGACCTGCCGCTTCCAGCAGCCTATCCAGCTGCCATCCTTCCTCCATTCCTTCGTCCTCCAGTGGGCAAACTCACAACCGCCGACAGCAAACCTCGCAATCCAGCAGCATCTCCGCAGCTCGACCGCTGACCTGAATCTCAACTGGTCGCGGTATTCCGAAACCAGTCCTCTCCTCTTCTCTCCGGGATCAGGAGCGATGGGCGCCGAGTTGCCGTTCCACCCCATCCGGGAAGCTCCCAGAAGCGGGCTGCCTTGTGAATCGGCCCGGGGGAGGACACCAAGCTCGCCCACAACCGCCCAAGCGCGGGGCACTGTGTGTGTGGGTTGGCCGGGAGTGACCTGGTAGTCTGCGCGCAGGGAGAGTTACCCGTGCAGGAGGCCTCCTCCATTCAAACCCAATCCACCTCCCTTCGACATCCCTTCACCCTCTCCCCGCTAGCTGCCCAGTGATACATCAGAAGATTCGGCAGGATCAGGCCACCCACCTGCCCCTCATTGGAGAATCGTCTTGCGTGTTCTAGAAACTCTCCCCATTTGTTACAGTAGTTCCAGGGAATAATTTACAGTAGTCCCTGGGTAGTATATCATTATATATAGTGGTCCCTGGGTCGAATATTTTTATTCACACTGGTCGCTGGGTAGTATATCGTTATTTACAGTGGTCCCTGGGCAGTAAATCATTCTTTACAGTGGTCCCAAGGCAGTATATCATTATTTACAGTGGTCCTGGGTAGTATATCATTATATACAGTGGTCTCTGGGCAGTATATCATTATGTACAGTGGTCCCTGGGTAGAATATAATTATTTACAGTGGTCCCTGCACACAATATCATTATTTACAGTGGTCCCTGGGCAGTATATCATTATTTACAGTGGTCCCAAGGCAGTATATCATTATTTACAGTGGTCCTGGGTAGTATATCATTTTATGCAGTGGTCCCTGGGCAGTGTATCATTATTTACAGTGGTCCCTGGGCAATTACGACATTATTTACCGTGATCCCTGGGTAGAATCTCATTCCTTACATTGGGCCATGGTAGCATATCATTATTTACAGTGGTCCCTGTATTGTATACCATGATTTACTGTGGTTCCTGGGAAGCATCCCATTATTTACAGTGGTCCCTGAGGAGAAGAACATTATTTACAGTGGTTCCTGGGCAGTATATCATTATTTACAGTGGACCCTCTGTAGTATATCATTATTTACAGTAGTCCCTGTACAGTATATCATTATTTACAGTGTTCCCTCTCTAGTATATCATTATTTATAGTGGTCTCTCTGTAGACTATTATTATTTACAGTGGTCCCAGGTTAGCATATCATTATTTTCAGTGCTCCCTGGATAGTATTCCATCATTTACAGCGGTTCTTGGGTAGACTCTCATTAGTTACAGTGGCTCCTGGGCAGTATATCATTATTTACAGTGATCCCTGGGGAGTATAAAATTATTTACAGTGGACCCTCTGTAGTATATTATTATTTACATTAGTCCCTGTGCAGTATATCATTATTTACAGTGGTCCATCTATAGTATATATATTTGCAGCTGTCCCTGGGTAGCATTTCATTATTTACAGTGGTCGCAGGGATGAATATCATTATTTACAGCTGTCCCTGGGAAGAATATCATTATTTACAGTGGTCCCTGGGTAGTATATAGAACATAGAAAATAGAACAATACAGCGCAGTACAGGCCCTTCGGCCCACGATGTTGCACCGACACAAAAGCCATCTAACCTACACTATGCCATTATCATCCATATGTTTATCCAATAAACTTTTAAATGCCCTCAATGTTGGCGAGTTCACTACTGTAGCAGGTAGGGCATTCCACGGCCTCACTACTCTTTGCGTAAAGAACCTACCTCTGACCTCTGTCCTATATCTATTACCCCTCAGTTTAAAGTTATGTCCCCTCGTGCCAACCATTTCCATCCGCGGGAGAAGGCTCTCACTGTCCACCCTATCCAACCCCCTGATCATTTTGTATGCCTCTATTAAGTCTCCTCTTAACCTTCTTCTCTCCAACGAAAACAACATCAAGTCCATCAGCCTTTCCTCATAAGATTTTCCCTCCATACCAGGCAACATCCTGGTAAATCTCCTCTGCACCCGCTCCAAAGCCTCCACGTCCTTCCTATAATGCGGTGACCAGTACTGTACGCAATACTCCAAATACGGCCGTACCGGAGTTCTGTACAGCTGCAACATGACCTCCCGACTCCGGAACTCAATCCCTCTACCAATAAAGGCCAACACTCCATAGGCCTTCTTCACAACTATATCAACCTGGGTGGCAACTTTCAGGGATCTATGTACATGGACACCTAGATCCCTCTGCTCATCCACACTTTCAAGAACTTTACCATTAGCCAAATATTCCGCATTCCTGTTATTCCTTCCAAAGTGAATCACCTCACACTTCTCTACATTAAACTCCATTTGCCACCTCTCAGCCCAGCTCTGCAGCTTATCTATATCCCTCTGTAACCTGCTACATCCTTCCACACTATCGACAACACCACCGACTTTAATATCGTCTGCAAATTTACTCACCCACACTTTTGCGCCTTCCTCTAGGTCATTGATAAAAATGACAAACAGCAATGGCCCCAGAACAGATCCTTGTGGTACGCCACTTGTAACTGAACTCCATTCTGAACATTTCCCATCAACCAATTTCTGATCCACATTCTGATCCACATCTCTAAATCACCCTCAATCCCCAGCCTCCGTATTTTCTGCAATAGCCTACCGTGGGGAACCTTATCAAACGCTTTGCTGAAATCCATATACACCACATCAACTGCTCTACCCTCATCTACCTGTTCAGTCACCTTCTCAAAGAACTCAATACGGTTTGTGAGGCATGACCTAACCTTCACAAAGCCATGCTGACTATCCCTGATCATATTATTCCTATCTAGATGATTATAATTCTTGTCTCTTATAATCCCCTCCAAGACTTTACCCACTACAGACGTGAGGCTCACCGGTCAATAGTTGCCGGGGTTGTCTCTGCTCCCCTTTTTGAACAAAGGGACCACATTTGCTGTCCTCCAGTCCTCTGGCACTATTTCTGTAGCCAATGATGACATAAAAATCAAAGCCAAAGGTCCAGCAATCTCTTCCCTGGCCTCCCAGAGAATCCTAGGATAAATCCCATCAGGTCCCGGGGTCTTATCTATTTTCAGCCTGTCCAGAATTGCCAACACCTCTTCCCTACGTACCTCAATGCCATCTATTCTATTAGCCTGGGGCTCAGCATTCTCCTCCACAACATTATCTTTTTCCTGAGTGAATACTGACGAAAAATATTCATTTAGTATCTCGCCTATCTCCTCAGACTCCACACACAATTTCCCATCCCTGTCCTTGACTGGTCCTACTCTTTCCCTAGTCATTCGCTTATTCCTGACATACCTATAGAAAGCTTTTGGGTTTTCCTTGATCCTTCCTGCCAAATACTTCTCATGTCCCCTCCTTGCTCTTCTTAGCTCTCTCTTTAGATCCTTCCTCGCTACATTGTAACTATCCATCGCCCCAACTGAAATGTCACACCTCATCTTCACATAGGCCTCCTTCTTCCTCTTAACAAGATATTCCACTTCCTTGGTAAACCACGGTTCCCTCGCTCGACGCCTTCCTCCCTGCCTGACCGGTACATACTTATCAAGAACACGCAGTCGCTGATCCTTGAACAAGCTCCACTTATCCAGTGTGCCCAACACTTGCAGCCTACTTCTCCACCTTATCGCCCCCAAGTCACGTCTAATGGCATCATAATTGCCCTTCCCCCAGCTATAACTCTTGCCCTGCGGTGTATACTTATCCCTTTTCATCATTAACGTAAACGTCAACGAATTGTGGTCACTGTCCCCAAAGTGCTCTCCTACCTCCAAATCCAACACCTGGCCTGGTTCATTACCCAAAACCAAATCCAACGTGGCCTCGCCTCTTGTTCGCCTGTCAACATATTGTTTCAGGAAACCCTCCTGCACACACTGTACAAAAAACGACCCATCTATTGTACTCGAACTATATCTTTTCCAGTCAATATTTGGAAAGTTAAATTCTCCCATAATAACTACCCTGTTACTTTCGCTCTTATCCAGAATCATCTTCGCCATCCTTTCCTCTACATCCCTAGAACTATTAGGAGGCCTATAAAAAACTCCCAACAGGGTGACCTCTCCTTTCCTGTTTCTAACTTCAGCCCATACTACCTCGGAAGAGGAGTCCCCATCTAGCATCCTCTCCGCCACCTAATACTGCTCTTGACTAGCAGCGCCACATCGCCCCCTCTTTTGCCTCCTTCTCTGAGCTTACTAAAACACCTAAACCCCGGAACCTGCGACATCCATTCCTGTCCCTGCTCTATCCATGTCTCCGAAATGGCCACAACATCGAAGTCCCAGGTACCAACCCATGCTGCCAGTTCCCCTACCTTGTTTCGTATACTCCTGGCATTGAAGTAGACACACTTCAAACCACCTTCCTGAACACTGGCCCCCTCCTGCGACGTCAAATCTGTGCTCCTGACCTCTATACTCTCATTATCCCTTACCCTAAAACTACAATCCAGGTTCCCATGCCCCTGCTGCATTAGTTTAAACCCCCCAAAGAGCACTAACAAATCCCCCCCCCCCCCCCCGCCCAGGATATTTGTGCCCCTCAGGTTCAGATGTAGACCATCCTGTCTGTAGAGGTCCCACCTTCCCCAGAAAGAGCCCCAGTTATCCAGAAATCTGAATCCCTCCCGCCTGCACCATCCCTGTAGCCACGTGTTTAAATGCTCTCTCTCCCTATTCCTCATCTCACTATCACGTGGCACGGGCAACAACCCAGAGATAACAACTCTGTTTGTTCTAGTTCTGAGCTTCCATCCTAGCTCCCTGAAAGCCTGCCTGACATCCTTGTCCCCTGTCCTACCTATGTCGTTCGTGCCAATGTGGACCACGACTTGGGGCTGCTCCCCCTCCCCCCTAAGGACCCGGAAAACACGATCCGAGACATCACGTACCCTTGCACCTGGGAGGCAACATACCAAACGTGAGTCTCTCATGCTCCCACAAAATCTCCTATCTGTGCCCCTGACTATAGAGTCCCCAATTACTAATGTTCTGCTCCTCTCCCCCTTCTCTTCTGAGCAACAGGGACAGACTCCGTGCCAGAGGCCCGTACCCCATGGCTTACCCCTGGTAAGTCCCCCCCCCCCACAAGTATCCAAAGCGGTATACTTGTTTCTCAGGGGAACGACCGCAGGGGATCCCTGCACTGACTGTGTTTTCCCAGTCCCTCTTACAGTTACCCACCTATCTCCAATCTTTGGTGTAACTAATTCCCTGAAGCTGCTATCTATGACCCCTTCTGCCTCCCGAATGATCAGAAGTTCTTCCAACTCCAGCTCCAGTTCCATAACTCGGTCTTGGAGGAGCTGGAGATGGCAGCACTTCCTGCAGGTAAAATCAGCAGGGACACTAACTGCATCCCTCACCTCAAACATCCTGCAGGAGGAACATTGCACTCCCTTCCCTGCCATTCCTCTAACTTTCTACCAAGACCTGGCTAACAGCTAAATTAAATGTTTTTATAAAAAATAATAATAGTATAATAAATCACTATTTACAGTGGTCCCTGGATAGTATGTGATTATTTACAGTGATCCCTGGGTAGTATATCATTATTTACCGTGGTCCCTGGGTAGTATATCATTTACAGTGGAGTCTGGATGCTGTATCATTATTTGCAGTGGCCCCTGGGTAGTATATCTTTATTTATAGTGGGCCCTGGATAGTATATTTTAATTTACAGTGGGGCCTGTGTAGTATATCATTCTTTACAGTGCTCCCTGGGTAGAATATGGTTATTTACAGTGGTCAATGGTTAGTATATCATTATTTACAGTGTTCCCTGTGTAGAATATCGTTATTTCGGTGATTCCTGGAAGGAATATCATTATTTACAGTGGTCCTTGGGCAGAATTCATAATTTACAGTGGTCCCTGTGTAGAATAGTATTATTTAAAGTGGTCTCGGTGTAGAATTACATTATTTACACTGGTCACTGGGTAGTATATCACTATTTGCAGTGGTCCTTGGCCATTTTTCTTTATTTACAGTGGTCCCTGTGCAGGATATCGTTGTTTACAGATCTCACTGGATAGTGTATCATTATTTACAGTGGTCACAGGGTCGTATATCATTATTTACAGTGGTCCCTGGTGGAATATCGTTATTTGCAGCAGTCCCTGGGTAGTATATCATTATTTGCAGATGTCCCTGTATAGTATATCGTTTTTTACAATGGCCCCAGCGTAGTATATTTGTTATTTACAGTGGTCCCTGGGTAGTATATAATGATTTACAGTGGTCCCTGGGCTGTATATCAATATTTACAGTGGTCCATGTGTAGTATATCATTGTTTACAGAGGCCCCTGGGTATTATGCGATTATTTACAGTGGTCCCTGGGTTGTATACCATTATTTACAGTGGTCACTGTGTAGGAAATCATTATTTATAGTAGTCTCTGGGCAATATATCATTATTGACAGAGGTCCCTGGGCAATCTCTCATTATTTACAGTGGTCCCTGTGTAGTATATCATTACTTACTGTGGTCTCTGGGCTCAATATCATTATTCATAGTGGTCCCTGGTTAGTATGTAATTAATTACCATGGTGCCTGGTTAGTATATCATTATTTAACGTTGTCTTTGGTTCGCATATCATTATGCACAATAGTCCCTGGGTAGAATAACATTATATACCGTGGTCCCTGGTTCGTAAATCATTATTTGCAGTCGTCCCTGTGTAGTATCTCATTATTTACACTGGTCCCTGGGTAGTATATCATTATTTAGAGTGGCTTTCGGTAGGTGTCATCATTTACAGTTGTCACTGCTAGTATTGCATTAGTGACAGTGGTCCCTGGGCAGTATTTCATTATTTACAGTGGCCCCTATGTAGGATATCAATAGTTACAATGGTCCCTGGTTAGAATATCATTATTTACACTGGTCGCTGGTTAGAATATCATTATTTACGGTGTTGCCTGGGTAAACTGTCATTATTTACTTTGGACACTGGAAAGTATATCATTATTTACAGTGGGCCCTGGGCAGAATTCTCATTATTTACAGTGGTTCCTGGACAGTATGTCATTATTCACAGTGGTCCCTGGATAGTATATCATTATTTACAGTGGTCCCTGGGAATTATGACATTATTTACAGTGATCCCTGGGTAGAATTTCATTACTTACATTGGGCCCTGGTAGGCACATCATTATTTACAGTGGTCCCTGTATTGTATACCATTATTTACAGTGGTCCCTGGGCAGTATATCATTATTTGTAGTGGTTCCTGGGTAGTATAACATTATTTACAGTGGTCCCTGGGCAGTCTCTCATTATGTACATTGGTCCCTGGGCCGTATATCATTACTTACAGTGGTCCCTAGACAGTTTATCATTATTTACAGAGATACCTCTGTGGCATATCGTTATTTGCAGTGGTCCCTGGGTAGTATACCATTGTTTACAGTGGCCCCAGAGTAGTATATAATTATTTACAGTGGTCCCTGGGTAGTATACCATTGTTTACAGTGGTCACTACGTAGCATATCATTATTTCTCGTTCTCCCTGGGTAGAATGTCATTGTTTACAGTGGTCCCTGGTTAGTGTATTATTATTTACAGTGGTCGCTGAGTAGTATACCATTATTTAGAGTGGTCCCGGGATAGTATATCATTATTTACACTCGTCCCTGGGTAGTATACCATTATTTAGAGTGGTCTTGGGTAGGTGTCATTATTTACAGTTATCACTGGCTAGCATTGCATTAGTGACAGTGGTCCATGGGCAGTATGTCATTATTTACAGTCGCCCGTCGTCATTATACATTAATTACAATGGCCCTGCATAGTGTATCATTATTTACAGTGGTCACTATGTAGTATATCAGTATTTACAATAGCCCCTGGTTAGAATATCATTATTTACAGTGGTTCCTGGGTAATCTGTCATTATTTACTGTGGTCTCTGGGCGAGATATCATTATTCACAGTGGTCCCTGGGTAGTATATCATTATTTAGAGTGGTCCCTGGGCAGTGTATCATTATTTACAGTGGTCCCTGGATAGTGTATCATTATTTACTGAGGTCCCTGGGCAATATATCATTATTTACAGAGGCCCAGGGCAGTCTCTCATTATTTACAATGGTCCCTGGGTAGTATATCATGCTTTACTGTGGTTTCTGGTCTATATATCATTATTTACCGTGGTCCCTGTTTAGTATGTAATTATTTACCGTGGTCCCTGGTTAGTATTTCATAATTCACAGTGGTCCCTGTACAGAATATGATTTTTTACAGTGGTCCCTGGGTTGTATAACATTATTTACAGTGGTTTCTGTGCAGAATATCATTATTTAGAGTAGTCCCTGTGCAGTATGTCATTACTTACTGAGGTCATTGGGGAGAATATATTATTTACAGTGGTCCGGGTTAGTGTATCATTATCTTCAGTTGTCCCTCGGTAGAATATCATTATATTCAGCGGTTCCTGTGTTGTATACCATTATTTACAGTGTTCCCTGGGTAGTTTATCATTATTTACAGTGGTCCCTGGGTAGTATCTCGTTATTTACAGTGGTCCCTGGGTAATGTCTCATTGTTTACAGTAGTCCCTGGGTAGAAAATCATTATTTACACTGGTCCCTGGGATATTAATTATTACTTACTGTGGTACTTGGATAGTATATCAATATTTAATGTGGACCCTGGGTAGAGTATCATTATTTACCATGTTCCCTCGGTAGTACATCATTATTTACAGTGGTTCCTGGATAGTACGTCAGTATCTACAATGGTCCCTGGGTAGTATATCATTATTTACCGTAAATCCTGGGTAGTGTCTCATTATTTGCAGTGGACTCTGGATGGTGTATCTTTAATTACAGTGGTCCCTCGGGAGGACATCTTTATTTAGAGTTGTCACTGGATAGTATATCATTATTTACAGTGGTCCCTGGGTAGTATATGATTATTTACAGTGGTACCGGTAGGAAATCATTATCTACAGTTGTCCCTGTGAAGTACATGATTATTTACAGTGTTCCCTGGGTAGTATATCATTATTTACAGTGGCTCCTGCGTAGTATCTCATTATTTACAGTGGTCCCTGGGTAATGTCTCATTATTTACAGTGGTCCCTGGGTAGTGTATCATTATTTACAGTGGCCTCTGGGCAATGTATCATATTTAAAATGGTCACAGGGTAGAATATCATTATTTACAGTGGTCCCTGGGATGTTAATTATTATTTACAGTGGAACTTGGGTAGTATATCAATATGTGCAGTGTGCCCTGGGTATAATATCATTATTTACAGTGTAACCTGGGTCGTACATCATTATTTACAGTGGTTCCTGGGTAGTATATCAGTGTCTACAATGGTCCCTGTGTAGTATATAGTTGTTTACCATGATCACTGGGTAGTACCTCATTATTTCCAGTGGGCTCTGGATGGTGTATCTTTAATTACAGTGGTCCCTCGGTCATATATCTTCATTTAGAGTTATCACTGGATAGTACATCATTCTTTACAGTGGTCCCTGAGTAGTTTATGAGTATTTACAGTGGTTCCTGTGCAGAATATAATTTTTACAGTGGTCCCTGGGTTGTATAACATTATTTACAGTGGTCTCTGTGCAGAATATCATTATTTACAGTAGTCCCTGTGCAGTTTGTCATTACGTACAGAGGTCATTGGGGAGAATATATTATTTACAGTGGTCCCGGTTAGTGTATCATTATCTTCAGTTGTCCCTCGGTAGAATATCATTATATTCAGCGGTTCCTGTGTTGTATACCATTATTTACAGTGTTCCCTGGGTAGTTTATCATGATTTACAGTTGTCCCTGGGTAGTATCTCATTATTTACAGTGGTCCCTGGGTAATGTCTCATTATTTACAGTGTTCCCTGGGTAGAAAATCATTATTTACACTGGTCCCTGGGATATTAATTATTACTTACTGTGGTACTTGGATAGTATATCAATATTTACAGTGGGCCCTGGGTAGAGTATCATTATTTACCATGTTCCCTCGGTAGGACATCATTATTTATATTTGTGCCTGGATAGTACATCAGTATCTACAATGGTCCCTGGGTGGTATATCATTATTTACCGTGTATCCTGGGTAGTGTCTCATTATTTGCAGTGGACTCTGGATGGTGTATCTTTAATTACAGTGGTCCCTCGGTAGTACATCTTAATTTACAGTTGTCACTGGATAGTATATCATTATTTACAGTGGTCCCTGGGTAGTATATGATTATTTACAGTGGTACCTGGGTAGTATATCATTATTTACAATGGACCTTGGGTAATATATCATTATTTACACTGGCCCCCTGGGTAGTTTATCATTATTTACAGTGGTTCCTGGGTAGTATCTCATTATTTACAGTGGTCCCTGGGTAATGTCTCATTATTTACAGTGGTCCCTGGGTAGTGTATCATTATTTACAGTGGCGTCGGAGCAATGTATCATATTTAAAATGGTCACTGGGTAGAATATCATTATTTACAGTGGTCCCTGGGATGTTAATTATTATTTACAGTGGAACCTGGATAGTATATCAATATTTGCAGTGTTCCCTGGGTATAATATCATTATTTACAGTGTTCCCTGGGTCGTACATCATTATTTACAGTGGTTCCTGGGTGGTATATCAGTATCTACAATATCCCTGTGTTGTATATCGTTGTTTACCATGATCACTGGGTAGTACCTCATTATTTACAGTGAGCTCTGGATGGTGTAACTTTAATTACAGTGGTCCCTCGGTCGTATATCTTTATTTAGAGTTGTCACTGGATTGTACATCATTCTTTACAGTGTGTCCCTGAGTAGTTTATGAGTATTTACAGTGGTTCCTGGGTAGTATATCATTATCTACAGTGGTCCCTGTGTAGTACATGATTATTTACGACAGACCCTGGGTAGAATATCATTATTTACAGTGTTCCCTGGTTCGTACATCATTATTTACAGTGGTTCATGGGTAGTCTATCAGTGTCTACAATGGTCCCTGTGTAGTATATCATTATTTACCATGATCCCTGGCAGTATGACATTATTTACAGTGGACTCTGTATGGTTTATCTTTAATTACAGCGTCCCTCGGTAGTATATCATTATTTACAGTGTTTCCTGGGTAGAATATCATTATTTACAGCGTTCTCTGTGTCGTATCTTATTATTTACAGTGGTCCCTGGGTAATATATCATTATTCACGGTGGTTCCTGGGTAGTATCTCATTATTTACAGTGGTCCCTGGGTAGTATATCATTATTTACAGTGGTTCCTGGATATTATATCAGTATCTACAATGGTTCCTGGGTCATTATTTACCGTGAATCCTGGCTAGTGTCTCATTAGTTACAGTGGACTCTGGATGGTGTATCTTTAATTACAGTGGTCCCTCGGTAGTATATCTTTATTTAGAGTTGTCACTGGATATTATATCATTATTTACAGTAGTGTAGTATATAATTATTTACAGTGGTCCCTGTGAAGAATATGATTATTTACAGTGGTCGCTGGGTAGTATTTCATTAGTGACAGTGGTTCCTGGGTAATATGTCCTTATTTACTTTGGTTCCTGGATAGTATATCATTATCTACAATGGCCTCTGGGAAATGTATCATTATTTACAGTGGTCCCAGGATAGTATATCATTATTTATAGTGGTCTCTGGGCAATGTATCATATCTAAATTGGTCCCTGGGTAGAATATCATTATTTACAGTGGTCCCTGGGATGTTAATTATTATTTACAGTGGTACTTGGGTAGTATATAAATATTTGCAGAGGTCACTGGGTATAATATCATTATTTACAGTGTTCCCTGGGTAGTACATCGTTATTTACAGTGGTTCCTGGGTAGTATATCAGTATCTCCAATGGTCCCTGGGTAGTATATCATTATTCACCATTAACCCTGGGTAGTACCATCAGACTCACCATGGACTACTCTCCAAAATCAGTTGCATTCTTGGACACACTCGTCTCCATCAAGGACGGTCACCTCAGCACTTCGCTTTACCGCAAACCCACGGATAACCTCATGATGCTCCACTTCTCCAGCTTCCACCCTAAACACATTAAAGAAGCCATCCCCTATGGACAAGCGCTCCGTATACACAGGATCTGCTCAGACGAAGAGGAGCGTAACAGACATCTACAAACGTTGAAAGATGCCCTCGTACGAACGGGATATGGCACTCGACTCATCGATCGACAGTTCCAACGCGCCACAGCGAAAAACCGGACCGACCTCCTCAGAAGACAAACATGGGACACAACCGACAGAATACCCTTCGTCGTCCAGTACTTCCCCGGAGCGGAGAAACTACGTCATCTTCTTCACAGCCTTCAACACGTCATTGATGACGATGAACATCTTGCCAAGGTCATCTCCACACCCCCACTACTTGCCTTCAAACAACCGCGCAACCTCAAACGAACCATTGTTTGCAGCAAACTACCCAGTCTTCAGAACAGTGACCACGATACCACACAACCCTGTCATGGCAATCTCTGCAAGACGTGCCAGATCATCCACATGGATACCAGTATTACACGTGAGAACACCACCCACCAGGTACGCGGTACATACTCGTGCGACTCGGCCAGCGTTGTCTACCTCATACGCTGCAGGAAAGGATGTCCCGAAGCCTGATACATTGGCGAGACCATGCAGACGCTGCGACAACGAATGAACAGACATCGCGCAACAATCACCAGGCAGGAATGTTCCCTTCCAGTCGGGGAACACTTCAGCAGTCAAGGGCATTCAGCCTCTGATCTCCGGGAAAGCGTTCTCCAATGCGGCCTTCAGGACCCGCGACAACGCAGAATCGCCGAGCAGAAACTTATAGCCAAGTTCCGCACACATGAGTGCGGCCTCAACCGGGACCTGGGATTCATGTCACATTACATTCATCCCCCACCATCTGTCCTGCGAAATCCTACCAACTGTCCTGGCTTGAGACAATTCACACCTCTTTAACCTGGGGTTACCCCATCTCTGGATCTGTAAAGATTTAATCACCTGCTAATGCTCGCATTCCTAGCATTGTTTGGCATCTTTGAATTTGTCTATATATGTGTTTCTGGAACAGACCTCTTCATTCACCTGAGGAAGGAGCAGCGCTCCGAAAGCTAGTGACATCGAAACAAACCTGTTGGACTTACACATGTTTTGTAAGACTTCGTACTGTGCTCACCCCAGTCCAACGCCGGCATCTCCACATCATCAATTATAGTGTGCACTGTGTAGTAAATCTTTATTCACAGTGGTGCCTGGGTAGTATATTATTATTTACAGTCGTCCCTGGGAAATATATCATTAATCACAGTGGTCCCTGGGTAGTATATCATTATTTAGCGTGATCCCTGGGTAGTATCTCATTATTTACAGTGGACTGTGGATGGTGTATCTTTAATTACAGTGGTCCCTCGGTAGTATATCGTTATTTACAGTGGTCCCTGTGTAGAATATCATTATTTACAGTGGTCTCTGGGTGCTAGCTCATTATTTGCAGTTGTCCCTGGGTAGAATATCATTATTTACACTGGTCCCTGGGATATTAATTATTAGTTACTGTGCTACTTGGATAGTATATCAATATTTACAGTGGACCGTGGATAGAATATCATTATTTACAATGTTCCCTGGGTCGTACATCATTATTTACAGTGGTTCCTGGATAGTATATCAGTATCTACAATGGTCCCTGGGCAGTATATCATTATTTGTAGTGGTCCCTGGGTAGTATAACATTATTTACAGTGGTCCTTGGGCAGTCTCTCATTATGTACATTGGTCCCTGGGCAGTATATCATTACTTACAGTGGTCCCTAGACAGTTTATCATTATTTACAGAGATACCTCTGTGGCATATCGTTATTTGCAGTGGTCCCTGGGTAGTATACCATTGTTTACAGTGGCCCCAGAGTAGTATATAATTATTTACAGAGGTCCCTGGGTAGTATACCATTGTTTACAGTGGTCACTACGTAGCATATCATTATTTCTCGTTCTCCCTGGGTAGAATGTCATTGTTTACAGTGGTCCCTGGGTAGTGTATTATTATTTACAGTGGTCGCTGAGTAGTATACCATTATTTAGAGTGGTCCCGGGATAGTATATCATTATTTACACTCGTCCCTGGGTAGTATACCATTATTTAGAGTGGTCTTGGGTAGGTGTCATTATTTACAATTATCACTGGCTAGTATTGCATTAGTGACAGTGGCCCCTGGGCAGTATGTCATTATTTACAGTCGCCCGTCGTCATTATACATTAATTACAATGGCCCTGCATAGTGTACCATTATTTACAGTGGTCACTATGTAGTATATCAGTATTTACAATAGTCCCTGGTTAGAATATCATTATTTACAGTGGTTCCTGGGTAATCTGTCATTATTTACTGTGGTCTCTGGGCGAGATATCATTATTCACAGTGGTCCCTGGGTAGTATATCATTATTTAGAGTGGTCCCTGGGCAGTGTATCATTATTTACTGAGGTCCCTGGATAGTGTATCATTATTTACAGAGGTCCCTGGGCAATATATCATTATTTACAGAGGTCCCTGGGCAGTCTCTCATTATTTGCAATGGTCCCTGGGTAGTATATCATGCTTTACTGTGGTCTCTGGTCTATATATCATTATTTACCGTGGTCCCTGTTTAGTATGTAATTATTTACCGTGGTCCCTGGTTAGTATTTCATAATTCACATTGGTCCCTGTACAGAATATGATTTTTTACAGTGGTCCCTGGGTTGTATAACATTATTTACAGTGGTCTCTGTGCAGAATATCATTATTTACAATAGTCCCTGTGCAGTATGTCATTACTTACTGACGTCATTGGGGAGAATATATTATTTACAGTGGTCCGTGTTAGTGTATCATTATGTTCAGTTGTCCCTCGGTAGAATGTCATTATATTCAGCGGTTCCTGTGTTGTATACCATCATTAACAGTGTTCCCTGGGTAGTTTATCATTATTTACAGTGGTCCCTGGGTAATGTCTCATTGTTTACAGTGGTCCCTGGGTAGAAAATCATTATTTACACTGGTCCCTGGGATATTAATTATTACTTACTGTGGTACTTGGATAGTATATCAATATTTACAGTGGACCCTGGGTAGTATATCATTATTTACCGTGAATCCTGGGTAGTGTCTCATTATTTGCAGTGGACTCTGGATGGTGTATCTTTAATTACAGTGGTCCCTCGGTAGTACATCTTTATTTAGAGTTTTCACTGGATAGTATATCATTATTTACAGTGGTTCCTGAGTAGGATCTCATTATTTACAGTGGTCCCTGGGTAATGTATCATTATTTACAGTGGTCCCTGGGTAGTGTATCAGTATTTACAGTGGCCTCTGGGCAATGTATCATATTTAAAATGGTCACAGGGTAGAATATCATTATTTACAGTGGTCCCTGGGATGTTAATTATTATTTACAGTGGAACTTGGGTAGTATATCAATATTTGCAGTGTGCCCTGGGTATAATATCATTATTTACAGTGTTACCTAAGTCGTACATCATTATTTACAGTGGTTCCTGGGTGGTATATCAGTGTCTACAATGGTCCCTGTGTAGTATATCGTTGTTTACCATGATCACTGGGTAGTACCTCATTATTTCCAGTGGGCTCTGGATGGTGTATCTTTAATTACAGTGGTCCCTCGGTCGTATATCTTTATTTAGAGTTATCACTGGATAGTACATCATTCTTTACAGTGGTCCCTGAGTAGTTTATGAGTATTTACAGTGGTTCCTGTGCAGAATATAATTTTTTACAGTGGTCCCTGGGTTGTCTAACATTATTTACAGTTGTCTCTGTGCAGAATATCATTATTTACAGTAGTCCCTGTGCAGTTTGTCATTATTTACAGTGGTCCCGGTTAGTGTATCATTATCTTCAGTTGTCCCTCGGTAGAATATCATTATATTCAGCGGTTCCTATGTTGTATACCATTATTTACAGTGTTCCCTGGGTAGTTTATCATTATTTACAGTGGTCCCTGGGTAGTATCACATTATTTACAGTGGTCCCTGGGTAATGTCTCATTATTTACAGTGGTCCCTGGGTAGAAAATCATTATTTACACTGGTCCCTGGGATATTAATTATTACTTACTGTGGTACTTGGATAGTATATCAATATTTACAGTTGACCCTGGGTAGAGTATCATTATTTACCATGTTCCCTCGGTAGGACATCATTATTTACATTTGTGCCTGGATAGTACATCAGTATTTACAATGGTCCCTGGGTAGTATATCATTATTTACCGTGAATCCTGGGTAGTGTATCATTATTTGCAGTGGACTCTGGATGGTGTATCTTTAATTACAGTGGTCCCTCGGTGGTACATCTTTATTTACAGTTGTCACTGGATAGTATATCATCATTTACAGTGGTCCCTGGGTAGTATATGATTATTTACAGTGGTACCTGGGTAGTATATCATTATTTACAATGGACCTTGGGTAATATATCATTATTTACACTGGCCCCCTGGGTAGTTTATCATTATTTACAGTGGTTCCTGGGTAGTATCTCATCATTTACAGTGGTCCCTGGGTAATGTCTCATTATTTACAGTGGTCCCTGGGTAGTGTATCATTACTTACAGTGGCCTCTGAGCAATGTATCATATTTAAAATGGTCACTGGGTAGAATATCATTATTTACAGTGGTCCCTGGGATGTTAATTATTATTTACAGTGGAACCTGGATAGTATATCAATATTTGCAGTGTTCCCTGGGTATAATATCATTATTTACAGTGGTCCCTGGGTAGTATCTCATTATTTACAGTATCCCTGGGTAATGTCTCATTATTTACAGTGGTCCCTGGGTAGAAAATCATTATTTACACTGGTCCCTGGGATATTAATTATTACTTACTGTGGTACTTGGATAGTATATCAATATTTACAGTTGACCCTGGGTAGAGTATCATTATTTACCATGTTCCCTCGGTAGGACATCATTATTTACATTTGTGCCTGGATAGTACATCAGTATCTACAATGGTCCCTGGGTAGTGTATCATTATTTACCGTGAATCCTGGGTAGTGTCTCATTATTGGCAGTGGACTCTGGATGGTGTATCTTTAATTACAGTGGTCCCTCGGTGGTACATCTTTATTTAGAGTCGTCACTGGATAGTATATCATTATTTACAGTGTCCCTGGGTAGTATATGATTATTTACAGTGGTACCTGGGTAGTATATCATTATTTACAATGGACCTTGGGTAATATATCATTATTTACACTGGCCCCCTGGGTAGTTTATCATTATTTACAGTGGTTCCTGGGTAGTATTTCATCATTTACAGTGGTCCCTGGGTAATGTCTCATTATTTACAGTGGTCCCTGGGTAGTGTATCATTACTTACAGTGGCCTCTGAGCAATGTATCATATTTAAAATGGTCACTGGGTAGAATATCATTATTTACAGTGGTCCCTGGGATGTTAATTATTATTTACAGTGGAACCTGGATAGTATATCAATATTTGCAGTGTTCCCTGGGTATAATATCATTATTTACAGTTTTCCCTGGGTCGTACATCATTATTTACAGTGGTTCATGGGTGGTATATCAGTATCTACAATGGTCCCTGTGTTGTATATCGTTGTTTACCATGATCACTGGGTAGTACCTCATTATTTACAGTGGGCTCTGGATTCGGTAACTTTAATTACAGTGGTCCCTCGGTCGTATATCTTTATTTAGAGTTGTCACTGGATAGTACATCATTCTTTACAGTGTGTCCCTGAGTAGTTTATGAGTATTTACAGTGGTTCCTGGGTAGTATATCATTATCTACAGTGGTCCCTGTGTAGTACATGATTATTTGCCACAGACCCTGGGTAGAATATCATTATTTACAGTGTTCCCTGGTTCGTACATCATTATTTACAGTGGTTCCTGGGTAGTCTATCAGTGTCTACAATGGTCCCTGTGTAGTATATCATTATTTACCATGATCCCTGGCAGTATCACATTATTTACAGTGGACTCTGTATGGGTTATCTATAATTACAGCGGTCCCTCGGTAGTATATCATTATTTACAGTGTTTCCTGGGTAGAATATCATTATTTACAGCGTTCTCTGTGTCGTATCTCATTATTTACAGTGGTCCCTGGGTAATATATCATTATTTACGGTGGTTCCTGGATATTATTTCAGTATCTACAATGGTCCCTGGGTCATTATTTACCGTGAATCCTGGCTAGTGTCTCATTAGTTACAGTGGACTCTGGATGGTGTATCTTTAATTACAGTGGTCCCTCGGTAGTATATATTTATTTAGAGTTGTCACTGGATATTATATCATTATTTACAGTAGTGTAGTATATAATTATGTACAGTGGTCCCTGTGAAGAATATGATTATTTACAGTGGTCGCTGGGTAGTATTTCATTAGTGACAGTGGTTCCTGGGTAATATGTCCTTATTTACTGTGGTTCCTGGATAGTATATCATTATCTACAATGGTCTCTGGGAAAAGTATCATTATTTACAGTGGTCCCAGTTTAGTATATCATTATTTACAGTGGTCTCTGGGCAATGTATCATATCTAAATTGGTCCCTGGGTAGAATATCATTATTTACAGTGGTCCCTGGGTAGTACATCATTATTTACAGTGGTTCCTGGGTAGTATATCAGTATCTCCAATCGTCCCTGGGTAGTATATCATTATTCACCATCAACCCTGGGTAGTACAATCAGACTCACCATGGACTACTCTCCAAAATCAATTGCATTCTTGGACACACTCGTCTCCATCAAGGACGGTCACCTCAGCACTTCGCTTTACCGCAAACCCACGGATAACCTCATGATGCTCCACCTCTCCAGCTTCCACCCTAAGCACATTAAAGAAGCCATCCCCTATGGACAAGCACTCCGTATACACAGGATCTGCTCAGACGAGGAGGAGCATAACAGACATCTACAGACGTTGAAAGATGCCCTCGTACGAACGAGATATGGCACTCGACTCATCGATCGACAGCTCCAACGCGTCACAGCGAAAAACCGCACCGACATCCTCAGAAGACAAACATGGGACACAACCGACAGAATACCCTTCGTCGTCCAGTACTTCCCTGGAGCGGAGAAATTACGTCATCTTCTTCACAGCCTTCAACACGTCATTGATGACGATGAACATCTTGCCAAGGTCATCCCCACACCCCCACTACTTGCCTTCAAACAACCGCGCAACCTCAAACGAACCATTGTTTGCAGCAAACTACCCAGTCTTCAGAACAGTGACCACGACACCACACAACCCTGTCATGGCAATCTCTGCAAGACGTGCCAGATCATCCACATGGATACCACTATTACACGTGAGAACACCACCCACCAGGTACACGGTACATACTCGTGCAACTCGGCCAACGTTGTCTACCTCATACACTGCAGGAAAGGATGGCCCGAAGCATGGTACATTGGCGAGACCATGCAGACACTGCGACAACGAATGAACGGCCATCGTGCAACAATCACCAGGCAGGAATGTTCCCTTCCAGTCGGTGAACACTTCAGCAGTCAAGGGCATTCAGCCTCTGATCTCCGGGTAAGCGTTCTCCAAGGCGGCCTTCAGGACCCGCGACATCGCAGAATCGCCGAGCAGAAACTTATAGCCAAGTTCCACACACATGAGTGCGGCCTCAACCGGGACCTGGGATTCATGTCACATTACATTCATCCCCCACCATCTGTCCTGCGAAATCCTACCAACTGTCCTGGCTTGAGACAATTCGCACCTCTTTAAGCTGGGGTTACCCCATCTCTGGATCTGTAAAGATTTAATCACCTGCTAATGCTCGCATTCCTAGCATTGTTTGGCATCTTTGAATTTGTCTATATATGTGTTTCTGGAACAGACCTCTTCATTCACCTGAGGAAGGAGCAGCGCTCCGAAAGCTAGTGACATCGAAACAAACCTGTTGGACTTCAACCTGGTGTAAGACTTCATACTGTGCTCACACCAGTCCAACGCCGACATCTCCACATCATCAATTATAGTGTGCACTGTGTAGTAAATCTTTATTCACAGTGGTGCCTGGGTAGTATATTATTATTTACAGTCGTCCCTGTGAAATATATTATTAATCACAGTGGTCCCTGGGTAGTATATCATTATTTAGCGTGATCCCTGGGTAGTATCTCATTATTTACAGTGGACTGTGGATGGTGTATCTTTAATTACAGTGGTCCCTCGGTAGTATATCGTTATTTACAGTGGTCCCTGTGTAGAATATCATTATTTACAGTGGTCTCTGGGTGCTAGCTCATTATTTGCAGTTGTCCCTGGGTAGAATATCATTATTTACACTGGTCCCTGGGATATTAATTATTAGTTACTGTGCTACTTGGATAGTATATCAATATTTACAGTGGACCGTGGGTAGAATATCATTATTTACAATGTTCCCTGGGTAGTACATCATTATTTACAGTGGTTCCTGGATAGTATGTCAGTATCTACAATGGTCCCTGGGTAGTATATCATTATTTACCGTGATCCCTGGGTAGCATCTCATTATTTACAGTGGTCCCAGTGAAGTATATCATTATTTACAGTGGTCCCTGGGTAGTATATCAGTATCTACAATGGTCCCTGGGTAGTATATCATTATTTACCGTGATCCCTGGGTAGCATCTCATTATTTACAGTGGTCCCAGTGAAGTATATCATTATTTACAGTGGTCCCTGGGTAGTATAATCAGTATCTACAATGGTTCCTGTGTAGTATATCATTATTTACCGTGATGCCTGGGTAGTATCTCATTATTTACAGTGGGCACTGGATGGTGTATCTTTAATTACAGTGGTCCTTCGGTAGTAGATCTTTATTTAGAGTTGTCACTGGATCATATATCATTCATCACAGTGGTCCCTGGGCAGTATATCATTATTTACAGTGGTCCCTGTGTAGTATATCATTATTTACACTGTTCCATGGATAGTATACCATTATTTACATTGGCCTTGCGTAGGTATCATCATTTACAGTGGTCACTGGATAGTATTTCATGAGTTACAGTAGTCCCTCGGCAGTATATCATTATTTACAGTGGTCCCTCGATAGTGGATGATTATTTACAATCTCCCTAAGTAGTATATCATTATTTACAGTGCTCTCTGATTCAGAACAGTGAAGCTATCCCGTTAATCGATCGGTTGTAATGTCAGCCGGGAAGTTGTCCCCATGAACAGTAGATTGCAATTTTAGAACAGTGAATAATAAAAGTGCAGCATTAGAACAGGTGAGCTAATGTGTGAACATAATATTGCAATGTTAGAAGAAGGGTCTGAGGGCAGCACCGTGATACAGAGCTTAGCATTGCTGTCTCTGGCGCTGAGGCCCCGAGTTCGAAACCCAGCCCTTGGTCACTGTCCGTCTGCAGTTTGCATGTTCGCCCTGTGTCTGCCTGGGTATCGCCCACACAACACAAAGATGCGCAAGGAAGGTGGATTGGCCACGCTAAATTGACCCTGAATTGGAAAAAATAATTGGGTGCTCTCAATTTACTTTTTAATGAAAGAACGGGGATCTGTCTCTCTGAACAACAGACTACAATATCTGAACAGTGCAGCTGTCTCTGTGAATAATAGATTTGAATGTTAAAACAGTGCAGCTGTCTCGGTGAACAGCAGATTGAAATATTAAAATAGTGGAGCTGTCTCTGTGAACAATAGATTGCAAAGTTAGTACAGTGGGACTGCCACTGTGAACAATATATTGGAATGTTTAGAACAGCGGAGCAGGCTTTGAGAAAAATAGATTTAAAGTTAGGACAGTGGAGCTGTCAGTGAGAGGAATAAGTTGCAGTGTCAGTAAAGTAGAGCTGTCTATGTGAACAATCTCTTGCAATGTCAGAACAGTTGAGCTGACATTTTGAAAAATAGATTATAATCTCAAAACAATGGAGCTGTCTCTGTGGATAATAGACTGTAGTGTTGGAACATCGGAGAAGTCACTGTCGGCATCAGATTGCAATGCAAAATAGGCAAGCAGTCTCTGTTGGTAATATAATGGGAGTTTTGTACAGGCGTCCTAACAGTGGTCAGGACCAGGGGCACAAAATGCACCACGAAATAGAAAGTGCATGTGAGAAAGGCAAGGTCACAGTGATCATGGGGGACTTCAATATGCAGGTGTACTGGGTAAGTAATGCTGCCAGTGGACGCAAGGAAAGGGAATTCATTGAATGTTCACAGGAGGGCTTTTTGAAACAGCTTGTGATGGAGCCCATGAGGGAACAGACCATTCTGGACTTAGTGTTATGTAATGAGCCAGACTTCATGAAAGGTCTTAAAGTAAGGGAACACTTAGGAGGCAGTGATCATAATATGGTAGAACTCAATCTCCAATTTGAAAGAAAGAAAGTAGAATCAGATGTAAAGGTGTTACAGTTAAATAAAGGTAACTACAGGGGCATTAAGGAGGAACTGACGAAATTCGATGGGGGCCGAGCCTAGTGGGAAAGACAGTAGAAGAGCAATGGCAGGAGTTTCTGGGATTAATTGAGGACACAGTACAGAAGTTCATCCCAAAGAAAAAAAAGGTTATCAGAGGGGGGAATTAGGCAGCCATGGCTGACAAAGGAAGTTAGGGAATGCATCAAAGCAAAAGAGAAAGCGTATAATGTGGCAAAGAGTAGTGGGAAGGCTACAAAAACAAACAGAGGATAACAAAGAGAGAAATAAGGAAAGAGAGGATCACATATGAAGGTAGGCTAGCCAGTAACATTAGGAATGAAAGTAAAAGTGTCTTTAAATACATTAAAAACAAAAGGGAGGCAAAAGTAGACATTGGGCCGCTGCAAAATGACGCTGGTAATCTAGTGATGGGAGACAAGGAAATAGCTGAGGAACTAAATAAGAACTTTGCGTCAGTCTTCACAGCAGAAGACATGAGTAATATACCAACAATTCAGGAGAGTCAGCGAGCAGAGTTGAATATGGTAGCCATCACAAAGGAGAAAGTGCTAGAGAAACTAAGAGGTCTAAAAATTGATAAATCTCCGGGCCCAGATGGGCTACATCCTAGAGTTCTAAAGGAGATAGCCGAAGAAATAGTGGAGGCGTTAGTTATGATATATCAAAAGTCACTGGAGTCAGGGAAAGTCCCAGAGGATTGGAAAAACGCTGTTGTAAACACTGTTCAAGAAGGGAACAAGGAAACAGATGGAAAATTATAGGCCAATTAGCCTAACCTCGGTTAGAACATATAGAACATAGAACAATACAGCGCAGTACAGGCCCTTCGGCCCACGATGTTGCACCGACACAAAAGCCATCTAACCTACACTATGCCATTATCATCCATATGTTTATCCAATAAACTTTTAAATGCCCTCAATGTTGGCGAGTTCACTACTGTAGCAGGTAGGGCATTCCACGGCCTCACTACTCTTTGCGTAAAGAACCTACCTCTGGCCTCTGTCCTATATCTATTACCCCTCAGTTTAAAGTTATGTCCCCTCGTGCCAGCGATATCCATCCGCGGGAGAAGGCTCTCACTGTCCACCCTATCCAACCCCCTGATCATTTTGTATGCCTCTATTAAGTCTCCTCTTAACCTTCTTCTCTCCAACGAAAACAACATCAAGTCCATCAGCCTTTCCTCATAAGATTTTCCCTCCATACCAGGCAACATCCTGGTAAATCTCCTCTGCACCCGCTCCAAAGCCTCCACGTCCTTCCTATAATGCGGTGACCAGAACTGTACGCAATACTCCAAATGCGGCCGTACCAGAGTTCTGTACAGCTGCAACATGACCTCCCGACTCCGGAACACAATCCCTCTACCAATAAAGGCCAACACTCCATAGGCCTTCTTCATAACCCTATCAACCTGGGTGGCAACTTTCAGGGATCTATGTACATGGACACCTAGATCCCTCTGCTCATCCACACTTTCAAGAACTTTACCATTAGCCAAATATTCCGCATTCCTGTTATTCCTTCCAAAGTGAATCACCTCACACTTCTCTCCATTAAACTCCATTGCCACCTCTCAGCCCAGCTCTGCAGCTTATCTATATCCCTCTGTAACCTGCTACATCCTTCCACACTATCAACAACACCACCAACTTTAGTATCGTCTACAAATTTACTAACCCACCCTTCTGCGCCTTCCTCTAGGTCATTGATAAAAATGACAATCAGCAACGGCCCCAGAACAGATCCTTGTGGTACTCCACTTGTGACTGTACTCCATTCTGAACATTTCCCATCAACCAACACACTCTGTCTTCTTTCAGCTAGCCAATTTCTGATCCACATCTCTAAATCACCCTCAATCCCCAGCCTCCGTATTTTTTGCAATAGCCTACCGTGGGGAACCTTATCAAACGCTTTGCTGAAATCCATATACACCACATCAACTGCTCTACCCTCGTCTACCTGTTCAGTCACATTCTCAAAGAACTCAATAAGGTTTGTGAGGCATGACCTACCTTTCACAAAGCCATGCTGACTATCCCTGATCATATTATTCCTATCTAGATGATTATAAATCTTGTCTCCTATAATCCCCTCCAAGACTTTACCCACTACAGACGTGAGGCTCACCAGTCTATAGTTGCCGGGGTTGTCTCTGCTCCCCTTTTTGAACAAAGGGACCACATTTTCTGTCCTCCAGTCCTCTGGCACTATTCCTGTAGCCAATGATAACATAAAAATCAAAGCCAAAGGTCCATCAATCTCTTCTCTGGCCTCCCAGAGAATCCTAGGATAAATCCCATCAGGTCCCGGGGACTTATCTATTTTCAGCCTGTCCAGAATTGCCAACACCTCTTCCCTACGTACCTCAATGCCATCTATTCTATTAGCCTGGGGCTCAGCATTCTCCTCCACAACATTATCTTTTTCCTGAGTGAATACTGACGAAAAATATTCATTTAGTATCTCGCCTATCTCTTCAGACCACACACAATTTCCCATCCCTGTCCTTGACTGGTCCTACTCTTTCCCTAATAATTCGCTTATTCCTGACATACCTATAGAAAGCTTTTGGGTTTTCCTTGATCGTTCCTGCTAAATACTTCTCATGTCCCCTCCTTGCTCGTCTTAGCTCTCTCTTTAGATCCTTCCTCGCTACCTTGTAACTATCCATCGCCCCAACCGAAACTTCACACTTCATCTTCACATAGGCCACCTTCTTCCTCTTAACAAGAGATTCCACTTCCTTGGTAAACCACGGTTCCCTCGCTCGACGCCTTCCTCCCTGTCTGACCGGTACATACTTATCAAGAACACGCAGTATCTGATCGTTGAACCAGCCCCACTTATCAGGTGTGCCCAACACTTGCAGCCTACTTCTCCACCTTATCCCCCCCCCCCCCAAGTCACGTCTAATGGCATCATAATTGCCCTTCCCCCAGCTATAACTCTTGCCCTGTGGTGTATACTTATCCCTTTCCATCATTAACGTAAACGTCACCGAATTGTGGTCACTGTCCCCAAAGTGCTCTCCTACCTCCAAATCCAACACCTGGCCTGGTTCATTACCCAAAACCAAATCCAACGTGGCCTCGCCTCTTGTTGGCCTGTCAACATATTGTTTCAGGAAACCCTCCTGCACACACTGTACAAAAAACGACCCATCTATTGTACTCGAACTATATCTTTTCCAGTCAATATTTGGAAAGTTAAAGTCTCCCATAATAACTACCATGTTACTTTCGCTCATATCCAGAATCATCTTCGCCTTCCTTTTCTCAACATCCCTAGAACTATTAGGAGGCCTATAAAAAACTCCCAACAGGGTGACCTCTCCTTTCCTGTTTCTAACTTCAGCCCATACTACCTCGGAAGAAGAGTTCCCATCTAGCATCCTCTCCGCCACCGTAATACTGCTCTTGACTAGCAGCGCCACACCTCCCCCTCTTTTGCCTCCTTCTCTGAGCTTACTAAAACACCTAAACCCCGGAACCTGCAGCATCCATTCCTGTCCCTGCTCTATCCATATCTCCGAAATGGCCACAACATCGAAGTCCCAGGTACCAACCCATGCTGCCAGTTCCCCTACCTTGTTTCGTATACTCCTGGCATTGAAGTAGACACACTTCAAACTACCTACCTGAACACTGGCCCCCTCCTGCGACGTCAAATCTGTGCTCCTGACCTCTATACTCTCATTCTCCCTTACCCTAAAACTACAATCCAGGTTCCCATGCCCCTGCTGCATTAGTTTAACCCCCCCCTCCCCGAAGAGCACTAACAAATCTCCCCCCTCCCCCCCAGGATATTTGTGCCCCTCAGGTTCAGATGTAGACCATCCTGTCTGTAGAGGTCCCACCTTGCCCAGAAAGAGCCCCAGTTATCCAGGAATCTGAATCCCTCCCGCCTGCACCATCCCTGTAGCCACGTGTTTAAATGCTCTCTATCCCTATTCCTCATCTCACTATCACGTGGCACGGGCAACAACCGAGAGATAACACTGTTTGTTCTAGTTCTGAGGTTCCAACCTAGCTCCCTGAAAGCCTGCCTGACATCCTTGTCCCCTTTCCTACCTATGTCGTTAGTGCCAATGTGGACCACGACTTGGGGCTGCTCCCCCTCCCCCCATGGACCCGGAAAACACGATCCGAGACATCACGTACCCTTGCACCTGGGAGGCAACATACCAAACGTGAGTCTCTCACGCTCCCACAAAATCTCCTATCTGTGCCCCCTGACTATAGAGTCCCCAATTACTAATGCTCTGCTCCTCTCCCCCCTTCCCTTCTGAGCAACAGGGACAGACTCCGTGCCAGATGCCCGTACCCCATGGCTTACCCCTGGTAAGTCCCCCCCCCAACAAGTATCCAAAGCGGTATACTTGTTTCTCAGGGGAACGACCGCAGGGGATCCCTGCACTGACTGTTTTTTCCCAGTCCCTCTTACAGTTACCCACCTATCTCCAATCTTTGGTGTAACTAATTCCCTGAAGCTGCTATCTATGACCCCTTCTGCCTCCCGAATGATCCGAAGTTCTTCCAACTCCAGCTCCAGTTCCCTAACTCGGTCTTGGAGATGATGGAGATGGCAGCACTTCCTGCTGGTAAAATCAGCAGGGACACTAACTGCATCCCTCACATCAAACATCCTGCAGGAGGAACATTGCACTCCCTTCCCTGCCATTCCTCTAACTTTCTACCAAGATCTGGCCAACAACTAAATTAATTTTTTATAAAAAATAATAATAATATAATAAAATATGGTACTTACCTCAGACCAATGGGTTTTATTATTAGGTTAGAGGAGGAGGGCGGGTGGGAGACACTACACGTGTAGTGTCTCGGGTTTCCTCTCCACCTGAATTTATTGGTGAGGGTCTTCCCAGACGTCCGCGGGTCGACTTCCTGTTCTCGCCTAAAAAACTAATTTTAAAAAAAGAAAAATTCTCAGCTCCTGCTGAAATTGACTAACCAGCCAGCTCCACTCCCGCCGAAATCGACTGGCCTGCCCCTGCAAAGACAAGTGCTTTTAAAGGTTGACTTACCTCACAGCAACCTCCTTCCGCAATGCTCCCGCTGAAACTGACTCACCAGCTGTTCTCCCGCCGAAATCGACTGGCCTGCCCCAGCAAAGACAAGTGCTTTTAAAGGACAGACTTACCTCCCAGCAGCCACTTCCGCAATGCTCCCGCTGAAACTGACTCACCAGCTGTTCTCCCGCCGAAATCGACTGGCCTGCCCCTGCAAAGACAAGTGCTTTTAAAGGACAGACTTACCTCCCAGCAACCACTTCCGTAATGCTCCCGCTGAAACTGACTCACCAGCTGTTCTCCCGCCGAAATCGACTGGCCTGCCCCTGCAAAGACAAGTGCTTTTAAAGGACAGACTTACTTCCCAGCAACCACTTCCGTAATGCTCCTGCTGAAACTCGTTTGTTGGCAAGATTCTAGAATCCATTGACAAGGATGAGATTTCTAAATTCGTGTAAGTGCAGGGTCGGATTAGGACAAGTCAGCATGGATTTAGTATGGGGAAGTCGTGCCTGATAAACCTGTTAGAGGTCTTTGAAGAGATAACAAATGGGTTAGACCAAGGAGATTCAATGGATGTTATCTATCTTGATTTCCAAAAGGCTTTTGATAAGGTGCCTCACGGGAGACTGCTGAGTAAATTAAGGGCCCATGGTATTCGAGGCAAGGTACTAACATGGATTGACGATTGGCTGTCAGGCAGAAGGCAGAAAGTTGGAAGAAATGGTTCTTTTTCGGAATGGCAACCGGTGACGTGTGGTGTCCCACAGTGTTCAGTGTTGGGGCCACAGCTGTTCTCTTTATATATTAACGATCTAGATGACGGGACTGGGGGCATTCTGGCTAAGTTTGCCGATGATACAAAGGTAGGTGGAGGGGCAGTTAGTATGGAGAAGGTGGGGAGGCTCAGAAAGATTTAGACAGTTTAGGAGAGTGGTCCAAGAAATGGCTGATGAAATTTAACGTGGGCAAGTGCGAGGTCTTAAACTTTGGAAAAAAGAATAGAGGCATGGACTATTTTCTAAATAGTGACACAATTCATAACGCTGAGGTGCTAAGGGATTTGGGAGTCCTAGTCCAGGATTCTCTAAAGGTAAACTTGCAGGTTGAGTTCGTAATTAAGAAAGCTAATGCAATGTGGTCATTTCTCTCAAGTGGCTTGGAATATAAAAGCAGGGATGTACTTCTGAAGCTTTATAAAGCACTAGTTAGGCCCCATTTAGAATACTGTGAGCAATTTTGGGCCCCACACCTCAGGAAGGACATACTGGCACTGGAGCGGGTCCAGCGTAGATTCACACCGATGATCCCAGGAATGGTAGGCCTAACATACGATGAACGTCTGAGGATCCTGGGATTATATTCATTGGAGTTTAGGAGGTTGAGGGGAGATCTAATAGAAACTTACAAGATAATGAATGGCTTAGATAGGGTGGACTTAATGAAGTTGTTTTCATTAGCAGGGGAGACTAGGACCCGGGGGCACGGCCTTAGAATAAAAGTGATTCACTTTAGAACAGAGATGAGGAGACATTTCTTCAGCCAGAGAGTGGTGGGTCTGTGGAATTCATTGCCACAGAGGGCGGTGGAGGCCGGGACGTTGAGTGTCTTTAAGACAGAAGTTGATAAATTCTTGATTTCTCGAGGAAATAAGGGCTATGGAGAGAGCGGGTAAATGGAGTTGAAATCAGCCCTGATTGAATGGTGGAGTGGACTCGATGGACAGAATGGCCTTACTTCCGCTCCTATGTCTTATGGTCTTATATTGCAATGTCATAACAGTGGAACTGTCTCTGTATACAATATATTGCAATCTCCGGACAGTGAAGCTGTGTCTGTGAACAGCAGAGTATAATGTCAGTACAGTGGAACTCTTTCTGTAAAAATTCGATACCGATGTCAGATCAGTGGAGCTGGCCCTGTGAACAGTAGATTGCAACGTTAGAGTAGTGGCGCCTTCTCTGTGAATAATAGATTGCAATGATTGAAAAGTGGATCTGTCGCTGTGAATAATAGATTGCAATGATTGTAAAGTGGAGCTGTCTATTTAAACATCAGATTTCAATGTTAGAACAGTGGAGTTATCTTTGTCAACAACAGATTGCAAAGTCAGGACTGTAAAGCTGTCTGTTTGAACAATAATTTGCAATGTTAGAATATTGGAGGAGTTGGTGAGAGCAAAAGATTGCAATGTCAGAACAGTGGACCTGTCAGTGTATATTGAAGATTGGAACATCAGAATAGTGAAGTTGTGTCTGTGAACAATAGATTGCAATGTCAGAACAGTGGACCTGTCTGTGTATATTGAAGATTGGAACATCAGAATAGTGAAGTTGTGTCTGTGAACAATAGATTGCAATGTCAGAAGAGTGGAGCTGTCTGTGTATATTGAAGATTGGAATATCAGAATAGTGAAGTTGTCTCTGTGAACAATAGATTGCAATGTCAGAACAGTGGACCTGTCTGTGTAGATTGAAGATTGGAACATCAGAATAGTGAAGTTGTCTCTGTGAACATTAGATTGCAATGTCAGAAGAGTGGAGCTGTCTGTGTATATTGAAGATTGGAATATCAGAATAGTGAAGTTGTCTCTGTGAACAATAGATTGCAATGTCAGAACAGTGGACCTGCCTCTTAGAGCAATAAATTCCAATGTTACAACATTGAAGTGGTACAATTCGGCGTCCGATTGCAATACAGAACAGGGCAGCGATCAACATCGCCAACAGTCTGTCCTGGTCCACTCACGTTGATGGATCAGTCAAGAAAGTCCAACAACTTTTCGACTTCCTACGGAAGCTAAAGAATTCGGCATCTGCATCGACTGTCATACAATTCTACAAATGTGCCATAGAGAGCATCCTATACGGCGTCATCACAGCTTGGTTTGGCAACCGCTCGGTCCAAAATGACAGAGTCTGGTGAACTCAGCCGAACGCATCAAACATCTTGCCAGCCTCACATTGAATCTGCAAACACCCCCAATTGCACCAGCAAGGCAGACAGCATTGTCAGAGACACCCCCCGCCTCCCACCCATGCTTTGCCTTCTTCCATCTGGCAGAAGGTACAAAAATCTGAAGAGCCGCACATCCAGACTTCTGAACAGCTTCTTCCCCATAGCTACTAGAATCCTCAACAGCTCTCTCTCGGACTGGTCTGTTCTCTGCAAGAACACTATTCACAATGCCCTATGGTGTTCTTGCTCTTGTATTTGCTTTGTTTGGCCCCTTGTTCCGCAGTATAATCAACCACTGTTTGTCCATGTACCATTTGTTCATGTATTCTGTAGATTATTATTTTTTGTCTATTATGTACGTAAGTATATCTGTACGTTCCCTTGGCCGCAGAAAAATAATTTTCACTGTACTTCGGTACATGTGATAAAAATTCAATCAAATATGTAAACGATGGATTGCAATGCCAGAACAGTAGAGCTATTTCTGTGAATATTTGATTACAATGTTAGAACTGTGGACCCGCCTTTGTCAACAATAGATTGCAACGAGGAACAGTGAGGCTGCCTCTGTGATCAATTTTTCAGAATGTCAGAACAGTGGAGCTAACTCGTTGATCAATCGATTGTACTGCCAGAACAGGGAAGTCGTCTCCGAGAAGAGTAGATTGCAGTCTTAAATTAGGGAAGAATAAGATTGCAGCGTCAGATCAGATGAGCTAATGTGTGAGTATCAGATTGCAATGACAGAACAATGGTGCTGTCTCTGCGAGCGATGAATTTTAATGAAATCACAGTGGAACTGTTTCTATGAACAATAGACTGCAATGGTAGAGCGGTCTGTATGAACAACAGATTGTAATTTTATAACATTGAAGCTGTCCCTTTCGGCTTCAGGTTGTAATGCAGAACTGTGGAGTGGTCTCTGTGAAAAGTAGATTGCATTGTTAGAACAGTGAAGCTATCTCTGTGAACAATATATTGCAATGTTAGAATAGTGGATCTGTCGCTGTGATCAACACATTGCAAAGTTAGAACAGTGGGGCTGTCCCTGTGAAAGATTCAATGTTAGAACATTGGATCTGGTGCACTGAACAATAGATTGCAAAGTTAGAACAGGGGTGCTTTATCTGTGAACAATAGATTGCAATGTCAGAACAGGGGTGCTGTCTCTGTGAACAATGGATTGCAATGTCAGAACAGGGGTGCTTTCTCTGTGAACAATAGATTGCAATGTCAGAACAGGGGTGCTGTCTCTGTGAACAATAGATTGCAAAGTTAGAACAGGGGTGCTTTCTCTGTGAACAATAGATTGCAATGTCAGAACAGGGGTGCTGTCTCTGTGAACAATAGATTGCAATGTCAGAACAGGGGTGCTGTCTCTGTGAACAATAGATTGCAAAGTTAGAACAGGGGTGCTTTCTCTGTGAACAATAGATTGCAATGTCAGAACAGGGGTGCTGTCTCTGTGAACAATAGATTGCAAAGTTAGAACAGGGGTGCTTTCTCTGTGAACAATAGATTGCAATGTCAGAACAGGGGTGCTGTCTCTGTGAACAATAGATTGCAATGTCAGAACAGGGGTGCTGTCTCTGTGAACAATAGATTGCAAAGTTAGAACAGGGGTGCTTTCTCTGTGAACAATAGATTGCAATGTCAGAACAGGGGTGCTGTCTCTGTGAACAATAGATTGCAAAGTTAGAACAGGGGTGCTGTCTCTGTGAATAATAGATTGGAATGTCAGAACAGGGGCGCTGTCTCTGTGAACAATAGATTGCAACGTTTGAACAGTGGAGCTGCCTTTTAAACATCAGACTGCAATGTTAGAAGAGTGGAACTGTCTCTGCAAACGATAAATTCCAATATCAGAACAGTGGCGATGTATCCGTGAACAAATCAGTGCAATGTATGAACAGTGGAGCCGAGTCTGTGAACAAGTGATCGTAATGGTCGAACAGTGACGCTGTGTCTGTGAAGAAAATACTGCAATGTTCGAGCTGTGGAGGTATCTGTCAACAATAGATTGTAATGTTAGAAGTGTGGAGCTGTCTCTGTGAACATTAGGTTGCAATGTTTGAACAGTGGAACTGTATCTGTAAACAGCAGAGTGCAACGTTATAATAGTGGAACTATCTTGGTGAACAACACGTTGAAATATTAGAGCAATGGAGCAGACTGTGTCAAAACGTATGGCAATGTTGGTATCGTGGAGCTGTCCCAGTGGGCATTAGAATTGCATCTTGGAACAGTGAAGCTGTCTCTGTGAATAATAGATTACAATGTTAGCACAGTGGAGCTGTCTCTGTGAGCAATAGATTGCAGTGTTCGTAATAGATTGCATAGTAGGCTAGAACATTGGAACTGACGCTGTGAACAAGTGATGCAATGGTAGAACAGTGGAGTTGTTTCTGCGAGCGTGAGTAATGATAGAAATGTCAGAACAATGAAGCTGTCACTGCGAACAAGGGATTGCAATGTTAGAACAGTAGATCTCTCCCTGGGAACAACAGATTGCACCGTTAGAACAGTGGAGCCCTCTCTGTGAACAATAGATTGCAATGTTTGAAATGTGGAACTGTCCCTGTAAACAATAGATTGCAATGTTCGAACAGTGCAGCTGAGTTTCTGAACAATAGATTTCAATGTCAGAATAGTGGAGCTGTCTCTGTGAAGAATAGATTGCAATGATAGAACAGTGAAGCTGTCTCTGTGAACGATAGTTGGCAATGTTAGAAAAATGGAACTGTCTCTGTGAACAATATATTGTAATGATACAACAGTAGAACTGTCCCTGTGAACAATAGATTGCAATGTTAGAATAGTGGGACTTCCTTTGAGAACAACGTATTGAAATATAAGAACAATGGAGCTGACAGTGTCAACAAGGATTGCAATGTTGGGACAGTGGAGCTGTCCGAGTGAACATTAGAATTGCATGTTGGAAGAAAGAAGCTGTTTTGTGAACAATAGATTGCAATGAAACAAAATTGGAGGTGCCGCTCTGAACATCACATTGAAGTGTTAGAATAGTAAGACCTTCTCTGTGAGTCATCGATTGCAATGTTAGAACAGTGGCGCGGTGTCTATGAAAAACAGATTGCAATGTCAGAACAGGGGCGCTGTCTCTGTGAACAACAGATTGCAATGTCAGAACAGTGGAGCTGTCTCTGTAAACAATGGATTCCAATGTCAGAACAGTGGAGCTGTCTCTGTGAACAACAGATTGCAATGTCAGAACAGTGGAGCTGTCTCTGTCAACAATGGATTGCAATGTCAGAACAGTGGCGGTGTCTGTCAACAACAGAATGCACTTTTAGACGAATGGGGCTGTCTGTGACGAATTTTAGACGAATGGGGCAATTGCAGTGCATTGGTGCTTTGAACAATAGATAACAATGTCAGGCCCGTGAAGCTGCTTCTGTGAACATCGATTGCAATTTTTGAATATTGGAGTAGTGTCGCTGAATAACATATTGCAATGTTACAACAGTGGAGGTGTGCCTGTAAACAATAGATTGCAATGTTAGAACAGTGGAGCTGTCTCTGTGAACAATGGATTGCAATGGTAGAACAGTTGGCGTGTCTGTCAACAGTAGATTGCAATTTTAGAAGAGTAGGGCTTTTTCTGTGAATCATAGATTGCCATGTTAGGGCATTGTCGCGTTGAACAATAGACGCCAATGTTAGAACAGTGGAGGCGTCTCTGTGAACAATAGTTTGCAATGTTCGTATCTTGACTCTGCCTCTGCGAACAATAGATTGCTACGTTAGAACAGTGAAGCTGTCTCTCTGAACAATATATTGCAATGTTAGTACAGTGGATCTGTCTGTGAACAATAGATTGCTACGTCAGAACATTGAAGCTGTCTGTCTGAACAATATATTGCAATGTTTGTACAGTGGAACTGTCGCTGTGAACAATAGATTGCTACGTTAGAACAGTGAAGCTGTCTCTCTGAACAATATATTGCAATGTTAGTACAGTGGATCTGTCTGTGAACAATAGATTGCTACGTCAGAACAGTGAAGCTGTCTGTCTGAACAATATATTGCAATGTTTGTACAGTGGAACTGTCGCTGTGAACAATAGATTGCTACGTTAGAACAGTGAAGCTGTCTCTCTGAACAATATATTGCAATGTTAGTACAGTGGAACTGTCGCTGTGAACAACAGTTGGCAATGCTTGATTTGATTTATTGTCACAGCACGTGATTTATTGTCACGGTTGGCTCTGATGTTCAGTAGGGAGGGTCAAAGCGCAGAAGAGCAATAGACATAGGAGACTCCATAGTCAGGGGCACAGATCGGCGATTCTATGAACGTGAAAGAGACTCCAGGATAGCATGTGCCTCCCTGGTGCCAGGGTCCAGGATGTCTCAGAACCGGTAGCGAGAATCCTGAAGGGGGAGGGCAAACAGGCAGAGGCCGTTGTACATATTGGTACTAACGACATAGGCAGGAAGGGGGAATGAGGTCCTGCAGCAGGAGTTCAGGGAGCTCGGCAGAAAGTTAAAAGACAGGACCTCTAGGTTTGTAATCTCGGGATTACTCCCTGTGCCATGTGCCATTGACGCTAGAATTAGGCCGATAGAGCAGCTAAACACGTGGCTAAACAGCTGGTATAGGAGGGAGGGTTTCAGTTATCTGGACCATTGGATGCTCTTCCGAGACAAGTGTACCCTGTATAAGAAGGACGGGTTGCATCTAAACTGGAGAGGCATAAATAAACTGGCCGCGAGGTTTGCTGGTGTCACACCGGAGGTTGAAATTAATATGGCAGGGAGTGGGTACTGGAGCAATAGGTCAGAAGGTTAAAAAAGGAGAGAGGACTAGGGAATAGGGCCAGTATGGCTCTGAGGAAGAGCATAAAACAGCGGGACTGGTGGTCTGAAGTGCATATGTTTTACTGGAAGATGTATGACAGGCAAAGCAGATGAACTTAGAGATTGGATTCGTACTTGGAACTATAACGTTGTTGCCATTACAGAGGCCTGGATGCGAGGAGGACGGGACTGGCAGCTAAACATTGCAGGATTTAGATGTTTCAGGCGGGATAGTGGGGGATGTAAAAGGGGTGGAGGAGTTGCGCTACTGGTTAGGGAGAATATCACAGCTGTACTGAGGGAAGACAACTCAGAAGGCAACGAGGTTATATGGGTAGAAATTATGAATAAGAAGGGTGCAGCCAAAAGGTTGGGGGTTTACTACAGGCCTTCCTACAGCCAGCGGGAGATAGAGGAGCAGATAGATAGACAGATTTTGGAAAGTAATAAAGCAACAGGGTTGTTGTGATGGGAGACTTTAACTTCGCCAATATTGACTGGGACTCACATAGTGCTAGTGACTTGGTCGGGGCAGAGTTTGTAAGGAGCATCCAGGAGGGCGTCTTAAAACACTATGTAAATAGTCCAACTGGGGAAGGGGCTGTACTGTTAGACGTTTCAGTTGCTGTGATATGAAGAGTCTAAAGTTCTGATCCTTTTTCACAAACACACATTTATTTCCCTCCAACAGCCCTTGCACAAAACTCTCACTATACATCGCCTGCCAGAGGCCACCTAAAGCCCGTTTGCATATCAGTGCCAATTACTGGCTACTTAACATAAATGAGACAGCTGATTGCAATGTCTCTGAATCCATTCCTTAACAGTCTCCCTTTCCTTGCAGAAAAAAATTAGGTTAAAACAACATTTCAAGAAACTCAAAAACACACATGATTTGCCCACGTTTTTTGGGGGACGAGAAAGAAAAAAAAAACAGTCACAGAAACAAGCACCCTTCTCTAACAATATCCAAAAGTTTCTGTGACCTCGCCCCTCTTTTCGTAAAACTGTCTGACAGTTGATAGCTCCTGTCGACCCATTTAATTTTTATTATTTCCCCTCTGTCCAACATCTGCTTCAAACTTGCGATGTCTATCCGTAACCTGTTTTCATTGACACTTTTTGTAGAGTGCACATTTTACCACAGGGATTTATTGTCAATATGACAGTCAATAGGTATATTACCCAAATCCCCTAATCCCAAAATTTCTGTCAATATCATACTTATATAAAAGGCCATATCCACCGCCTCCACAAGGCTTAACGTCTCTGCAGCCAAAGTGCTTTTTACCATTCTCTGTATTTTCTTTGTTTACACACAAGTGGGCAACATTTACCATTGTTCCCCAAAAGGAAAATTATAAAACCTCCTGCGCTTGAAAGCCCATCACATAAATTTGCATAGGACGCACACACCGCACCATCACACGATGAGATTGCGAAGAGATTTAGATAGAGGTGAGAGAGACAGATTGAAAGCGAGAGACAGAATTAGATAGATAGAGTAATAGAGAGAAAGATAGAGAGCGAGATAGAAAGAGAGAGAAATAGAAACAGCCAGGAGAGTTAATAAAGATGGAGACTATTAAGAAATCATATTCGTCATGCATTGGTTGATATCAATGGGTTTTCTCACTGTTGTACAATTTTTCTCAGATACTTTAGGCTGCACAATTGAAGTTCCTTGATAGGATATGGATTATATTTTGCAGATTAATACCACAGGGAAGGGTCTGCTGTTATGTCGAGAAATTGCATCGTTTCGGCTGTGCCTCCTTCAAGAATATAGTTCTCCAAATAGAAATGGTGGTAGAGTAGTTTTGTCGCAGAGCGAGAAATCCAGAGACCCAGGATATGAAATGGGGACCCGGGTTCGAATCCCACCATGCAAAGTGATGGAATTTAATCTCAATAAAATATCTAAATTAAAATGTCTACTGATGACCATGAACTATTGTCTATTGTCTGATAAACCTATCTGGTTCACTCATGCCATTTAGAGAAGGAAATCTGCCATCCTTACCTGGTCTGGTAGTAGGTCTGACCTACATGTGACTCCAGGCCCACAGCAATGTGATTGACTCTCAACTGCCCCCTCAAGAGCTTTTGGGAAGGGCAATAAATGCTTGCAGCACGAGCGACACCTATGTCACATGAAAGAATAAAATGACATCTGCGAGTTGCTGTAAGAGTAAGTAGGAAAGGTTTTAATTCCCCCACAAGTTATTTATTATATTCAGATTGCACAGGTTTGAAATTGTTGATTAACTTGTTGCTGAACAGAACGTTATTCATTCACCGAGTTGTTAAGATGTGGACCGCGCGATGAGAATAGTGCTGAATTCGGACTCCACGGGATTCTGGGAACTCTGCTGGGACATGTGCGTTAGGAACACTCACTTCCAGACTTGTGGAGGAAAAGCAAACGTCTTTGGCGTTACAGCTGCAATAGGCCGCTGCGTCTGTGGTGGGAGATTCTATGACTCTATGATGCGGGATACGTCATCCACTTCCCTTCATGGGCCGCACAGGACAAGGAGGTGGATGAAACCTGGGCTTATCTCACGTGTTATTGCTCTGGTTGTTTCTCATTGGTTCACTTTATCAAAGGGCGGTTTACCTTATCCACATGACAGCATGAATTGATTATGCAGAAGAGGACACACTGTTCTCAAATAAATAATTGTCTGAACAGTGTGGGGTTCAGATCGTGCAGGAAAGGCAGTCTGGTGGCTGTGCACAATCCCTGGTTAATATTCCAGTCTGATCGCAGTCAGGGACTGCCGGGACGATGCTGCGCGCCTTTCTGACACGAGTTACACTGCAGCTTCTGAACTGTGGGTGATAATTGACTGACACTATTCTGATTCCTATTGAGAAATCGGCTATGATAAATATTTACAACAAATGAAGAGATGTACTAATTATTCGTCTTGAAAATGTTTATGTGCTACATTGAGGAAGATAGGCGTTTGAATATTAATATTGGATACCGGAGTTAAAGGGATATTAATATATAATAAACTGCATTGGGAGGAGGGGAGCTCAGTGTCTGAAAAACTGAAATCCTCAGCGTTTTTCCATCATTCTTGATTCTTGGATTGAATTATTGTTTCGCACGACGGGGCGGGGTTTGTAAGGAGCATCCAGGAGGGCTTCTTAAAACAATATGTAGACAGTCCAACTAGGGAAGGGGCGGTAGTGGACCTGGTATTGGGGAATGAGCCCGGCCAGGTGGTAGATGTTTCAGTAGGGGAGCATTTCGGTAACAGTGACCACAATTCAGTAAGTTTTAAAGTACAGGTGGACAAGCATAAGACTGGTCCTAGGATGAATGTGCTAAATTGGGGGAAGGCTAATTATAACAATATTGGGTGGGAATTGAAGAACATAGATTGGGGGCGGATGTTTGAGGGCAAATCAACATCTGACATGTGGGAGGCTTTCAAGTGTCAGTTGAAAAGAATTCAAGACCAGCATGTTCCTGTGAGGAAGAAGGATAAATACGGCAATTTTCGGGAACCTTGGATAACGAGAGGTATTGTAGGCCTCGTCAAAAAGAAAAAGGAGGCATTTGTCAGGGCTAAAAGACTGGGAACAGACGAAGCCTGTGTGGAATATAAGGAAAGTAGGAAGGAACTTAAGCAAGGGGTCAGGAGGGCTAGAAGGGGGTCACGAAAAGTCATTGGCAAATAGGGTTAAGGAAAATCCCAAGGCTTTTTACACGTACATAAAAAGCAAGAGGGTGAGCCAGGGAAAGGGTTGGCCCACTGAAGGATACGCAAGGGAATCTATGTGTGGAGCCAGAGGAAACGGGCGAGGTACTAAATGAATACTTTGCATCAGTATTCACCAAAGAGAAGAAATTGGTAGATGTTGAGTCTGGAGAAGGGTGTGTAGATAGCCTGGGTCACATTGAGATCCAAAAAGACGAGGTGTTGGGTGTCTTAAAAAATATTAAGGTAGATAAGTCCCCAGGGCCTGATGGAATCTACCCCAGAATACTGAAGGAGGCTGGAGAGGAAATTGCTGAGGCCTTGACATAAATCTTTGGATCCTCACTGTCTTCAGGGGATGTCCCGGAGGACTGGAGAATAGCCAATGTTGTTCCTCTGTTTAAGAAGGGTAGCAAGGATAATCCAGGGAACTACAGGCCGGTGAGCCTTAATTCAGTGGAAGGGAAATTACTGGAGAGAATTCTTAGAAATAGGATCTACTCCCATTTGGAAGCAAATGGACGTATTAGTGAGAGGCAGCATGGTTTTGTGAAGGGGAGGTCGTGTCTCACTAACTTGATAGAGTTTTTCGAGGAGGTCACTAAGATGATTGATGCAGGTTGGGCAGTGGATGTTGTCTATATGGACTTCAGTAAGGCCTTTGACAAGGTCCCTCATGGTAGACTAGTACAAAAGGTGAAGTCACACGGGATCAGGGGTGAGCTGGCAAGGTGAATACAGAACTGGCTAGGTCATAGAAGGCAGAGAGTAGCAATGGAAGAATGCTTTTCTAATTGGAGGGCTGTGACCAGTGGTGTTCCACAGGGATCAGTGCTGGGACCTTTGTTCTTTGTAGTATATATAAATGATTTGGAGGAAAATGTAATTGGTCTGATTAGTAAGTTTGCAGACGACACAAAGGTTGGTGGAATTGCGGATAGCGATGAGGATTGGTGCAGGCTGCAGAATCTGGAGTTAAAAATCAAAAGGGAGAGTTCACACTGAACCTGGAAGAAACAATTGACTTTTCCCTCAGAGTTTCAGAGTCTGGGCTTCTTTTAGGAAAAGGTGACCTGGGATTTTGAACTGTGAACTTCAGTCATGTCTTATGAATGGCCGATAAAGCTGGGAAATTAACTGGCAGAAGTTCTCGTTATTTATACTTTATGTTCTTTGTTTCACATTAAAATCCATCCCTTTCAACTGAATATATAATATTGCATAAATGATTTACTTATTTTAAAAATTTTCAGTTGAGATTTACATCAAAGTTAGATTTAAATCTGTACTTGAACATAAACACCGTAGCAGATGGTTTTATTTTGTCACCCGCCACCCCTGTACATGTACAGCATATTATAGAAACACATTGAAGTATTTAAAGTGAGCTTGTCCGTTTTAAGTGTGCAGCCGGAGATTGAAGCAATTAAATCCAGGCTGCCCGGCAGCACAGGTGAGTACGGTGCCGAGGATGTGCAGCCTTTGGCCACACTAAATTGCTCCAGAATGTCATGTTGTTATTGTTGAATGGAAGCCGGCGTGTAAGCCAATGCAGTGAGTTTAAAGCTGCACCAACATCGCCATGAAGCTCCATGTATACCTGTGTCAGAGATTTTCCACAGTAGACCTTTCGCATGAATCCGTGTCCGGGGAAAATTAATATTTTTAACAACCTTACAGTGTTGTGCAAATTGGATACAGAGCGAACTGGATTCTCCAATACCCCAGCCGCGTGTTCTTTGGCGGCGGGGCTCTTCACTCCCGCCGCTTGTCAATGGGATTTCCCATTGGCGACACCCCACGCCGCCGGGAAACCTCTGGGCGGGAGTACTCTAATGGCGGGAAAAGTGAATCGCCAGTGTATCTTAACACAGGAATTACAAGAGCAATTAATGCTGTTATTAATTACCCTTGTTTGGGGAGTGAGGAACATTCTCACAAGCTGAGATTTACTCATTCTGTGAGAAATTTGCTTTGTGACTGCTGTTGCATAAGAGGCTCAGAAATGTTTTCATATAAAACCACGTCGTGTTAAATTAGTATTTCTGTGGAATGTTTTTACTTTCTGTTTGTCATGTCGTCACTAATTTTGCGCAAACACATTCCACATTTTTACTTTTCCTGTGTCCCAGGCCGTGTTCAGTGACATTTCCAGAATTGTACCTTCATCCCCTTCCTCATCTCGGCTACCTCGGCTGAGTCCTATGTCGATGAGTCAGTTCAGTTCCTCGCTATTCAAAATGAGTCTTTTCAATTAAAGTTTTTAATCTCTAACTATCAATAACAATCACCGACACTCCTCCCTGCACTGATATCGATGTTATTGTCAAGTTAAGATCGGGCATCTATGGAATAATATATTGTCTGCAAATAGGGAAATAATGTTCCAACTACAATCACAGCAGTGTCATGTGTAGGGTATCTTTCATCTGATTAATAGATACTTTAAATGTGCCACCAGTATTAACATCAAAAACAGAGTGAACACGGACTGTAACTCCATACTGAGGTAGTTTTAAAATGTTCCGCTGCGGCTTTTGTGCAGACACAGCAGACTGGAATTGAAATTCGAGTTCAACTGACCCGGCTGCAAATAGAGCGCCGTCAGTGTTAAAATAAATGGTACCGCAGTCCTGTATGTCTGGTAAGTTGCTGACTCAAGCTGTAGTTAATGTCTACTGAGCACACCCTCAGGTTAGGCAAAGCTGTATCTAAATGGAACCGCTGTGTGCCTGGCCTGCGGTACAGTGAACTGTTTTAAACACCTTATTCTGGGTAATTGGATTGTTGGACACGGTGTATTAATATTGTAAATGTGGAAATTAAATTAAGCTGGAGCCAATGTTACTTTAACCATTATCAGTGTGATTAATATCAATTATAATCTCGAATATGTTCCAAAACATAAATGGACATCCGTCTGTTTATCTAGCAATGAAGATTTTCCAGCCTCTCCACAGAGATTCCCTATTTCACGCGGGTTTCTGCAGAATGTAATGAGATATGAGAACCTGTTCCTCAATCTCCTTTCACCTGCTCTATCGTCTCTTCGTAAAACACGTGTGAAGCATTTTGTATCTTCACCTTCCACTGAAAGATCCCATAAAATTTCATCCGGTCCTGGAATTATAAGATACATAATGGGTTACATTCTAAACTCACATCCAGTACGAGTTAATTTGGTGTGGTGTAACTTTATGAAATTGAAGATGCACTTTTCACACATATTCTGGGCCCGCTGACAATTATTTCGTTTAACCTGTAATCAATATTTGTTTTAATAATTCTGCTCGTAACATTTAAATTTATTTCTGACAACTCTCCAATTCACGTGCCATAGTTTAAGATAAAATATTACTATTATCGACACATAGAACAATCCGCCATGGGAAGATACATTTACAGTCAAATGTGCAAGAAATATTCTGATTTTCACATCCCACCTGTATTTAACGGTAAATGTTTATGAGTCGCCTTATTCACCGGCAGCGGAACACGTTGCATACGGACAAGAAGAGTGAGGTTAAGGAGGGATCATTCCCGATATAGGAATGTCGATATAGTTCCCAGGCCGCATTGCATCTATCTTGCATTTCTTGGTGCTCCCACATGTCTGCGGCCCCTGTTTTTCAGGGCGGTAGATGTCCGGCGTTTGGAAGCAGCTGTGGAAGTTGCTCTGACGGTTTGCTACAGTTTACTGTTTGAAATCCACTTACTCCATGAGGGTGTGGCTGGCAAGACCTGCGTTTATTTTCCAGCCCTCCTTGCCCTTCAGAGGTTGGTGGCGATGTGTCTTTATGCACCTCTGCAATCCCTGATGGGTAACTACATCCACCGTGCTGTTTGGCTGGGGGATGGCTTTTGCATGTTTTTACCGAGCTACAGTGAAGGAATGATCCACATATTTCCCAGTTCGGAAGGTGAATGACTTGGAGAGGGTCTGCCAGGTGTCGCTGTTCCCAGGGATCGACTGCTGCCGTTCTCCTCGATGGTCGTGGTCGTTGGTTTAGCGGGAATGTCTCAAGGACGTGGCAGGTTTAATGACGCCGCTGACATGTGCCTTGTAGGTGATTTGCAGACTTTACTGTGTCAGGTGTTGAGTGCGAATTGGATGAATTCGTGATTCCTGGGCCTCCGGTGCAGGCCGAGATGAATCACCCACGGGGCACTTCTGTCTGATAATTGTTGTCATAACTTTTGCACAGTTGTTGCTGGGGTCCTGCATCACTGTGGATGGGGATATTTGTGGATCCTCATTCTCGAGTGCGTTGTTTAATGGTCCAGCACCATTCAATGTATTTTTGCAGATGACACACTGACAAGTAAGTTCATGGTTGAGCTGCCCATCGATAGAAATGTGCTTTTATCTGGAGGTTCTCCGAATGATTCTGTTTTGTGGCTTGTCATTGCCTGAGGCAATGCGCTTTTAGAGCAAACTAATGGAAAATAACTGAGGAAACATTACGAATATTAACTCGGAAAAGGATTGTTTATAAATGGAGCAGGACAATAAAAGACGGAATGGAATAAATACGTTTCGGATATTCCAGTCAGACCATTGTGGTCGTGACATTCCTGAGTAGCTATTGGAATATGTTCCGTAAGTCAGGCAATGGGTATCAAAAGATGGATTTATAGTCCGTATAACTATCAGGATTGAGTTCTTAAGGATGACTGAGGATTTCCAGGATTGGCCACACTTAACGAACACTCGATATTATAGAAAGCGGTGGTACAGAAGTTACATGATGGTTGTTAATTTTGGTATCAAGTGACAAATTTCGGCAAACCAACAGCACGGAGGAATCTCTATCCAGTTTTAATAGTTTTTCATAGTTTTAATAGTGTATATACGAGCGGTTAGAAGCAATCAGGTGATGTGACAGACACGCTCGCTGACCTGCCTGCGAATATATATTTTTATTTTTAAAATAAATTTAGCGTACCCAATTCATTTTTTTTTCAATTAAGGGGCATAGCGTGGCCAATCTACCGACTCAGCACATCTTTGGGTTGTGGGGGCGAAAACCACGCAACCCCGGGGGGGAATGTGCAAAATCCACGCGATCAGTGACCCAGAGCCGGGATCGAACCTTTGACCACGACACCGTGAGGCAGCAAGGCTAACCCAGTGCGCCACCGTGCTTCCCGTCTAGGAGCATATAAAGGAAAAATGAATAGTATTGAGCCAACACATAGAATGTGACCATGATTTATGGAGTCCCCAACATCATGGGGGCGCCATTTTGACTAGTTAGCCGATTCGTGAGATTGTCAACATAGACCGACGGTATTGCAGGGTGACTATGGCAAACGTCACGATGATCTGTGGGAGACAATGTCCTCAGGAATATTGGGAACGTCTCAACATTTTGGCAGTTAAAACAATTCTGGGTAAATGTTGATACGTTACTGATGTTAACCATGTTACAATCGATTTAATCACAATTCCCGGTGTTCCTTCCGAAGAATCACTGAAACGACTACACGATGACATTAATAAGTTCCATACAACCATCAGACTCACCATGGACTACTCTCCAAAATCAGTTGCATTCTTGGACACACTCGTCTCCCTCAAGGACGGTCACCTCAGCACTTCGCTTTAGCGCAAACCCACGGATAACCTCATGATGCTCCACTTCTCCAGCTTCCACCCTAAACACATTAAAGAAGCCATCCCCTATGGACAAGCGCTCCGTATACACAGGATCTGCTCAGACGAGGAGGAGCGTAACAGACATCTACAGACGTTGAAAGATGCCCTCGTACGAACGGGATATGGCACACGACTCATCGATCGACAGTTCCAACGCACCACAGCGAAAAACCGCACCGATCTCCTCAGAAGACACACATGGGACACAACCGACAGAATACCCTTCGTCGTCCAGTACTTCCCCGGAGCGGAGAAACTACGTCATCTTCTTCACAGCCTTCAACACGTCATTGATGACGATGAGCATCTTGCCAAGGTCATCCCCACACCCCCACTACTTGCCTTCAAACAATCGAACAACCTCAAACGAACCATTATTTGCAGCAAACTACCCAGTCTTCAGAACAGTGACCACGACACCAGACAACCCTGCCATGGCAATCTCTGCAAGACGTGCCAGATCATCGACATGGATACCACTATTACACGTGAAAACACCACCCACCAGGTACGTGGTACGTACTCGTGCGACTCGGCCAACGTTGTCTACCTCATACGTTGCAGGAAAGGATGTCCCGAAGCGTGGTACATTGGCGAGACCATGCAGACGCTGCGACAACGAATGAACGGACATCGCGCAACAATCACCAGGCAGGAATGTTCCCTTCCAGTCGGAGAACACTTCAGCAGTCAAGGGCATTCAGCCTCTGATCCCCGGGTAAGCGTTCTCCAAGGCGGCCTTCAGGGCGCGCGACAACGCAGAATCGCAGAGCAGAAACATATAGCCAAGTTCCGCACACATGAGTGCGGCCTCAACCGGGACCTGGGATTCATGTTACATTACATTCATCCCCCACCATCTGGCCTGCAAAATCCTACCAACTGTCCTGGCTTGATGCAATTCACACCTCTTTAACCTGGGGTTACCCCATCTCTGGATATATAAAGATTTAATCACCTGCTAATGCTCGCATTCCAAGCATTGTTTGGCATCTTTGAATTTGTCTATATATATGTTTCTGGAACATACCTCTTCATTCACCTGAGGAAGGAGCAGCGCTCTGAAAGCTAGTGACATCGAAACAAACCTGTTGGACTTTAACCTGGTGTTGTAAGACTTCGTACTGTGCTCACCCCAGTCCAACGCCGGCATCTCCACATAATTCCTTCTTCCTGACATTCATGGAATTCAACCCGAAAGAAAAAGTCGGATCCTGGATTTAGGTGAAATATTTTATCATTAGGTGTGTGGTGGTGAATTAATAAAACAAATCATCGTGTTGTCTTTGTTTGTATTTTTTTAAATTTAGAGTACCGAATTATTATTTTCCCAATCAAAGGACAATTTAGCGTGGCCAATCCACCTACCCTGCACATCTTTGGGTTGTGGGGGTAAAAAACACGCAGGCACGGGGAGAATGTGCAAACTCCACACGGACAGTGATCTAGGGCTGGGGTTCGAACCCATATCCTCAGCGTCGCAGTCCGAGTGCTAACCACTGCGCCACATGCAGCCCCAGGGTTGCCGTTGTGATGCTTGATTTGCACAGTTTCATTCATGTCCTGGTTCAGTGAACACTAATTCTCAACTATTTATTCCAGGCAGACCCGGGAGCAGCCAGGCGGATTCAGCAGGTAATCGCTTTCATTCTCATAGCTGATATTTTCCCGCCCAAAGCATCCAACTGAATGTTAAATCTGTGAGACAACCTCAGTGTTTTTCTGTTTAATTATGGACACGTTATCAATTAATTCCTGTTGCGAGATTAATGCTGAATATTTCAGAGCGACAATTGATTGTGTCCGTGGGCTTACAGAAAAACCAGATACAGCTGTCGGTCTGAAACAGATATTCAGTTCCCGAGTTGCCAGCCAGCGCTGACATATCGCGGAATTTTATGGTCCTTCCGCAGCCCCACCGACATCGTCCGGTTCCACCGAAGGCAGTGGGTTCACCGCATTTTCCCCTCCCGCCCCCTCCCTAAGCGGGCAGCACATTACATATCTGTCCCTTCCAGCGGTGAGCGGCAGGGCGCAGCTGGCTCGGCGGTGATGGCAGATATCTTGTAATCCGCACTAGGATTGGAATCTCACTGTGCTCGGCCAATCCGTGTGATAGACCGCTGACTATTCCAATCTTGACCTGTGGAGAGAAAATAAATTATTATTTAAAACATAAATTTAGAGTACCCAATTCATTTTTTCCAATTAAGAGGCAATTTGCGTGGCCAATCCCCCTAGCTTGCACATCTTTGGGTTGTGGGGGTGAAACCCACGCAAACACGGAGAGAATGTGCAAACTCCACACGAACAGTAACCTGGAGCCGGGATCGAACCTGGGACCTCGGCGCCGTCTGATCTCAGCAGGTCTCACTCTCTGCGCCACCGTGCTGCCCTGACGGAATGCATTCTGAGCCGATCCACACTCCAGGCTGACGCAACCGGTAGGATTGTTTTTTAATATCCCACTATTCGCCCCGTGTTTATACCATTTAGAAAGCTTCTCTCTTACATTTGCAATGTCTAATATTTGCTGCGGGTTTGTTGAGCTCCTGTAAACGGCCCAATGCTACTAGTGATTCCGATATTTCCCGCTGCATCGGGGACCAATAACTCTGCATTTGATTTCTGTATTTTACAGAGGCGGTGAAGCTGAGACTGAGCAATGTGGGCAGTCGGTGCGCTGGTAGAGTGGAGTACAGTGGGGGACAGTGCATGATCAGGAATGGGACACGAAGGACGCCGCTGTTGTGTGTCGGGAGCTGGGCTGCGGCACCGCGCGCGCTGCACCGCGCAGGGCTCACTTTGGTGAAGGCTCCGGACCCATTGTGACGTGGAAGGTGCAATGCAAAGGGAGCGAATCCGCTCTGCGGGATTGTCCTTCAGAACGTTGGGATGCCTAGTCCTCGCCGCATTCCAATGATGCCGGAGTAATTTGTTCAGGTAAAAATCTTTCTTTGTCTATTCTCTACCGAATGGAATCTGTTCACTGAAAATAGAGGCAGTGAAATGACAGCTGTGAATTTCAACTTTTAGGACATCCTGATTAATAAAATGGGTTACTTCACCATCCAAGGCCTGCACCCTGTGCTGGGTTAACGGTGCGGGTAAACGCCCATTCGCTTTCAAGTGCAGGGTGAAATTCGCGGCTCCATCAGCGGCAACATTTCGACCTTTAGATTCTGAAGTAGGAAATGGACGTGAGAAACAGGGAATAGAGCCAGCGCTGCTATGGGTAGGTCAGGGATTACTTCCCCTCAATTTGGCCCTCTGTCAATCAAGACGTCAGCGTTATTACACTGGTGATTAAGTGCGTGTTTGCAACATGACACTGACGATCTCTTTTAGACATACGGACAATTAAGTTAATCTGAAAGGAAAAATTATGGTCGAGAGAGAAGCAAAAACATTTGGTGGAAGGAGGTAAGTTGCTTGATTAGTGTTGGAGCGGAAATGAGCCAATGTCCGAACTAATCGTGACAGATTTTCATTCAGCAGATGTGTACAGATTTGTAAATCATTTGTATTATTGTAATCTATTGTTGCTCAGCCCACAGATTTCCCAGATTGGTATCCCAAGGTACACACTGCGCTGGAAGACTGGAGATCCAGGTCGATATTACCCGGGGAACAGTGTGTGACCTTGACTGGGACTGGAATGATGCCATGGTAGTCTGTGCTCAACTTCAGTGTGGAGTCGCCGTGTCTGTGAGTAGAGGGGGTGATTTTGGAGAGGGCACTGGACTGATACACAGCGATAGATTTCAATGCATAGGCAACGAGACAAGCCTGGCAGACTGTCCTCTTGTTTCAGTAAATCGACCCAATGCACTCACAGCAACGATGTCAGTGTGATCTGTTCTGGTGAGTGTTGAATTATGAATAATAGATCATTTTTGTCCAATATTTCAGTAACTGAGCAAAAGACAATCCAAGTCCGAGATATTCAGTTCTAATCACGATGCCCGGCCAATCAGTGATTAATTTCATATTTCTGGCGTGGCCTTACAAAGTAAGCACGGATATTGATTATGGCAAATGTCTACATTTTAATTGATCTTCTGAAAACAACAAATTATCATTGCTAATTACACACTGATGTAACATTCTATATCGAACACTTCAATAGACAAGCTCTGTCTCCCCAGTCATGATCCACTTAATGGACTATAAAAATAGGTAATTTAGTAATTAACTGTGTTTACATTGTTAACAGATAAAGATCTAGGTTATTCACAAAACGGAAATAAGAGGTATAATCATACAGTAATAGAAGGAGGCAATTCGGCCCATCACGTTAACACCGGCCCGTGGATAGAGCACCCAACATAAGGCCACACCTCCATCCTATCCCAGTAACCCAGTAACCCCACCTAACCTTTTGTGGATACTAAGGGCAATATATCATGGCCAATCCACCTAACCTGCACATGTTTCCACTATGGGAGGAAACCGGAGCACCCGGAGGAAACCAACGCAGACCCGGGGAGAACGTTCAGATTCCGCAAAGACAGTGAACCAAGCCGGGAACCGAGCCTGGGGCCTGGAGCTGTGAAAAAACTGTTCTCACCATTTTGGTACATAAAGTATCTCCGTCATTTTTTGCTGCCGGTAGAAATTAATGAAGTTAGCTCAGTAACATAATTGCAAATGCCCGGTTAACATTCGGACACCAGCACTTGTAGTGGGCAGTTTTCAAGCAGTGGTGTATAGAAGTGAACAATACATGGAGCATTTTCCAATACCGTCATATCCCGAAGAATTAAAAATATTCCGATAAACGGCCTCTTTCTGCATTTCCCGATCAGCGCCCTGTCTAAACATTGATGGTCCTTCAGCATTTTAAACATAATTCAGTCAACTCTGGACTGAGTCTTTCCGATACGTTTTTCAAACTGGCCTAATCATGCAAAGCTTAATTAAACAGCTTATACTTAGTTGTAATCTATACAATGTCGCCTTTAAACCCTCTATAATCGGCAATATTCCATCAGATTGGTTTTCAGGATGAACACTCACATTTGAGTTGAGGCAGCTTCTTCAAAGTGTCCCGCACCATTTTAACTCCTTTAAAATGATCATTTGGGGAACACGAGCAGTGGGTATAGGTGCGATGGTATAATTTACTTTCTTTACCTTTGACGTGTGATTATTCTAATGGTTATCGACCAGTTACGTGGGTCCGTGTTTATATCCGAAACAGGACAACATGGTCCCCGATTGATTGGTGGCCAGGATAGGTGCTCAGGACGGGTGGAGGTGTTACACGGAGACCGCTGGGGGACGCTGTGTGATGTTTACTTTGGTTTAGAAGCCGCCAGTATGATCTGTGAGCATCTTCAGTGCGGGGCGGTAAAGAATATCAGGAGAGCTGCTCCCTTTGGAAAGGGAACCGGCCCAGTGTGGAAGGAGAACTACAGGTGCGGCGGGAACGAGTCCCAGTTGTGGGAGTGTCCGCTTTCATCCGTGGACGATTTTAGCTGCTCCCATGGGAATGAAGCCAGTGTCATCTGCTCGGGTGAGTGCCCTCAATCCAGATAATCAGAGCAAAGTAAAATGTGGTACAGAAAATGAGGCGGCCATTCGGTCCATCGTGACCGTGCAAGCGTTTTGGAAATGTAACTCACCTCATCACAGCCCTGGAGTGCCCTCGCAGACTGTATTATTTCCCTTCCACATAATTGATCAATTCTCTTTTCAATGACATGATTGATCTTCACCTCCATTATACCCACACTGTCCATTTCCGATCCAAACCACTCACTGCCTATGAAAGTACTCTGAGGTCAAAATTGTTATTTTGTCAAATATCTTAAATCTGCTACTCCTCCCATCCTCGCCCTATGCCGACGGGAACATTGAGTCCATATCTGTGTTACACAGAACCCTCAGGGTTCTGAACACCCGGTCAAATCGGGAAGTTAAAAAATCCTCAGCACTACATTGAGGGTAATTAGAGGAGAAGTCCCGCGTGTCCACTCCTGTATTTTCTTTCACCCAATATCACACAGGACAGATTATTGGCCACTCTCACATGGCTGTTTGCGGGACTTTGGTCTCCTCCTTAATGTCTCTATTTTTTTTTTCATTTTGCATATTCCTGCAGCTGTTTGAGACAATTCACCTTTGCAATGGCAGAATCATAGTTCTCGGTATTCGGCACTGCTGGCAAATTTTTTCCCACACTCTGAATTTTCATCCCTAGACTGCAAGCTTAATTTCAAAGGAGTTACATTCTCTTCTCCTGTAATCCCAGATATTCCCTCCTCTCGTGCTTGCTGCCTGTACCGATTCTCTGCACGTGATTGATTTCCCCTAATGTTACCTCATAGCTCCAAAATGTTTGCCAAATCTGTCCTGACCATACCGATGGAACTAGCCAGTTGAACCGGAAGGATATGGGACGCGACTGCGTTCAGATGCAACCTATCCCAACATTCCCAGATCCCTCTTCCGCAGAACTGTTGCCCATATTGGAGGAAATTTATGTCCAAACCCCAGCATCTAATCTCCAGCTAGGTGTACATGCGTTTGCTAATGTTAAAAAAACAGAGTTGCATTTGGTGTAGTACCGAATAAGGATCTTTCTACATATACCGGCCAACGTGCGAGCGAATTCTGGCTTTCTATAAACAGTATTTGCATGACTCTATCCCTCTTTGTCATTGTTTCTGACACGGCCCACGAATGCTGACTGTTCAGCTTCCTGCCTGACAGTGCTCAGCATCCGCTCAGTCACACCCGTCACTCTTGCACCAGAGAAGCAGTCTGGTGTAAAGATGATCTAAACCTGCGTTCATTTGTTTCACTGTTACCATTCTTCTCAACGTCTCACTTCACACAGATGAAAACTGGTCACTGAGATTGATGAATGGGGGTAGCAGGTGTCATGGCCGAGTGGAGATTTACTACAACCGCAGCTGGGGCAGAGTCCAGGACAGCCTCTGGGACCTGAATGACGCTGACGTGGTCTGCAGACAGCTGCGGTGCAGGGGGCGCGATAGCCGCATATAACTCTTCACAATACGGAGAGGGTGAAGGGTCAGTGTGGGTGAATTATGTCCATTGTAAAGGAAACGAATCGCATCTCTGGAACTGCAGCTCATTCCCACCGAAGTCGCCTCACACTGGCAGCATCGACGTTGGGGTTCTGTGTTCAGGTGAATAAACAGGTCACTGTGACTGAAATGAATGGGAAATGTGTCATGGGCAATGGGAACATGTCATTTCTTCCTCAGGGGCCTGTGGACCAATTATTTAACACTGGAGCCAGGATGAACATGGGCAGTAATAACACATATTTGGAACTATGCTGACAGATTGAACAACGTTATAAATCTCTAGGTCCCGCCCCACAGTAAATACAGATAAAGCCAATAAGGACCAATGACAACGATGACAAATGAATTGGTCAAAGGGGTAGGTTTCAACAGCGCAACTGAAAGGGAGATGAAAGGTTTATGTGAAGGAATTCTGATATTGTCTGTCAAAAGCCAATGTCGGAGCTGTTGATTTATTTTTGTTCGTTCTTGTGATGCGGGCGTCGCTGTCTGAGCCAGCAATTGTTACCCAAATCTAATTGCCCTTGAACTGAGTGGAGTGCTAGACTATTTCAGACTGGGGGAAGTTAAGACTTAACCGCATTGGTGTATGGGGCTATAGTCACATGTAGGTCACAGCGGGTTAGGACAACAGATTTCCTCCCTGAGGTGCATTAGTGAATGAGATGGGTTTTTACGACAATCGACAATGGTGACATGGTCATCAATAGACGTCCAATTACAGATTTTAGTTGAATTCAAATTCCACCATTTCGCAAGATGGGATTAGAAGCCGCGCCCCCAGAGCTATCCCCAGGTCTCGGCATTAGTAGTCCAGTAACAATACCACTACGAAGACGCCTCCTCATTAAGTATCGGGGATCGATTGATGCATATGTGCAGTTGAACATAAACAATGATATTCTAAAGCTAAATTATATTATAGGATGAAAGTGCAGGATGGATCAAATAGGTGATTTTGGTAGGCGGGGTGTGTGTGAGGGAATGTAATTGCGGTGGGCATTACTGCTGAGATCAGATTTGCGCGGTTCACTTTGGAAAGTGTTGTTTGCATTAGCGTTTTTGAAGGGAGCAAGGTTGGTTTCCCAGCTAGGCATTTGAGAAATATTCCTGTCTTGAAAGAACATGGATCTTCTGAACCTTTCAGCCGGAAGTGTGGTGAATTCGCGGGGAGGGTCAGTGCTTTAGCTGTTAAGCCGCTTTTTCTCTCAATGATGCTACCAACCCTTTGAACATTTTTTGATTTGTACCATTAAGAACGTTATGGCGATATCTGATTAAATATGGGCAGCAAAACAGTATGCAGTGAAAAACATAACATAAAATGTTTGCTTAAAGGGATTGTGTTTAGACTAATTAATTAGCATAATTAGACTAATGCGGGCGAAACATTCTATCCAGCATAGAAATGGGCCAATCCCGAAAACCACGGTGCAGATTTTATAAAATAAATTGAGAGTACCCACTATTTTTTTCCAACTAACGGGCAATTTAGCGTGACCAAATCACCATACGCTATTCATGTTTGGGTTGTGGGTGTGAGAACAACGCAGACACGGGGAGAATGTGAATTCTCCACATTGCCAGTGATCCAGGGCCGGGATTAATCCTAGGACCGCGGCGGGGTGAGGCAGCGGTGCTAACCACTGCGCGCTTTATCAATTTCCAAATTATTTGTATCGGTTGGTTCAGATTTTCGGAACAGGCATTTCCCTACGTCCCATTGAAGATCAGTTCCACATTGCCTTCACGGCGTTAGTTTCCAGTCACCATATTATACATTTAGGTAAGACTACAAAAGTGTTGGACAACAAGTATTCATTTACCTGTGAACAGCAGCTTGAAAGGGAGATTTTAATTCAGCGGCTATTACACAATAGTTTGAATTAAGCAGTGATATGAATTTGTGTTCGAAGGATAATATTCCACTGCATTATTTTCTATCAGGACACAAACAGTTAAGGCTGTCTGACGGGGCAAGCCGGTGTGCTGGCCGATTGGAGATGTATTACTCTGGGACCTGGGGCTCAGTTTGTGACGATTCCTGGGACCTGACAGAAGCTGAAGTGGTTTGTAAACAGCTGGGTTGTGGAAATGCATTGCAGCTTCCATTTCCTGCTCCGTCTGGACCAGGCACCGGCACCATTTGGCTTGATGAGCTGGACTGCTCCGGGAACGAATCGTCTATCTGGCAATGCCCCCATGCATTGTGGGGAAACCCCGACTGTAATCATAAAGAAGATGTGGAGATCATGTGCTCAGGTAAATATCGTATTTCCTTCAGTTATAAGCGAAGTTTCATACTGAAGATATATCCCCGATTTGGTCGGAACAGCACTGACGGAGGTTAGTCGGACTAACGCCATGTGTGGCGTTTATTCTGCACACAAATAGCATTAAAACGTTGGTTCAGCCTACCGGATCTATGTTCCCTTCCGATTCTTTCTCCTCTCACTTCCGTTTATACTCTCAGTGTAAAAGCATCGGTGCCATCCGCCTCAAGTATCTTATGTTTTCTGAGTTTCACTTTCTTCCAACTTTCTGGCAATCAGAAGAAAAACATGTTCTCCTGAACTCACTGTGAATGTTATTCGCACAACAGATGGTCGTAACAGGGTCATACAGATCCACAGCACAGAAAAGACCTCTCGGCCCATCGTGTCTGTTATATATTGTGCAGTCCTCTTCAGAATTAACTGCTTGCCCCATTTTCTGCCTCCTATAAATTTGGAACTTTTATTTGTGAGGGCAAAGTATGACTAGTTGATGGATATCATCAGGAACAGTAACACCAGCACCAATCCATGTAAACATCCCGTTCGAACCTCTGCTATTTAACGAACAGAATAATTTACAGCTAATTTTACAGCAACTTTACTACTGACTCGCTGGTTTCTCATTTTCTGACCTGAGTTAACAATGTGGGAATTTGTCAAAGCTCTGCTGACAATCCAGGCTGATTCAAAGTAACGTATTCGTCATAGATTATCATAGAATTTTCAGTGCAGAAGGACGCCATTCGGCCCATCGAGTCTGCACCGGCTCTTGGAAAGAGCACCCTACCCAAGGTCAACACCTCCACACCCTATCCCCATAACCCAGTAACTCCACCCAACACTAAACGTTACAAAGTTTCCTAGTCATTCAATGCGGCACATCATGCAAATGTCTGGTTTGGAATTCACAGTTACTTATTATGGACTGCATCGTTTGATTTCAGCTGCTCGTTTCCGTTAATTTTCAGAAATAATATCAATGAAAATGTTAACTCAACTGGCGCAACATATATATTGCAGTGCACCATGGATACACAATTGGTCAGTAGAAGTAACTAGATGTTTGTTATTTCATTGATAGAGCACAAAGAGCTCCGTCTGGTTAATGGAAGTGTTCTACAATGGGACCTGGGGCACAGTGTGCTCTGACAAACTGGAGAACCGTGATGCAGATGTGATCTGTAAACAGTTATTTTGTGGCACCGCCGATTTCATTGACTATGACGCTAAATCATTTAGAATGGGTACCGGCCACACTTGGCTCGATGAGATCGAATATCTGTCACATGAGACGACGCTTTGGCAATGTCAGGTAGACCCGTGGGGTCAACACGACTGTGATCATCGGGAAGATGCGGGTATTGTTTGTTCAGGTGACACAATGAACTACTTTGTTTGCAGATGCAATTTCACATATTAATGTCATCTTCATTCAACATGTCTGTCTTATCAACAGGGGGAAGCACAATGAAGGGACCACACTAAAGTGTCAAGGACTGCGATGGAGAATCAGGTTCTCCTTCATCTTTTCTAACAGCTGCCTGACTGTATTCTGCGCTTGTGTCACGTCAAGTGTAATAATTATTTTTTCTTTGACAAATTCAGGAAAAATCTTGCGCTTGGCTGTAGGTGACACCAAATGCTCCGGGCGAGTGGCGATATTGTGTAACAACACTTGGGGCACGGTATGTGATGATTCCTGGGATATGAACGATGCCAGAGTTGTGTGCAGGCAGTTGGAGTGTGGTCCCCCTCTATTGGCCCTAGGAGGGGCCGCTTTTGGCCAGGGTAACGGTACTACCTGGCTGGATGAGGTGAAGTGCACTGGAAATGAACCCTTTCTCTCTGATTGTCCTTTATCAGTGTGGCCTCAAGCTGACTGTGATCACAAGGAAGACGCCAGTGTGGTTTGTTCCGGTAAGCATCGCACAGAGTGGTGGGAGGTTGAGCTGGACAGGGGTGTTTCGTTCTTGGTGCTGAATATGAAGCACGTTTATCAATTAAGAATAACAGCTGAATTTCGAACATCAAACCCAAATAATTGTTTATTTTTTTCAACATGTTCCACAGATCCGCTTTTCTCTCCAACTTCTTCTCCATCCGCGCCTGAAGGTACATCTCGTTGATGGAAATCATTCAATATTATTGTTATTTTTATATTCGGGGAATAATTGGACAGTGGAATTGCCTTGTTGTGAGGATTTCTCAAAATGATAATCATGTAAACATTGAAAATTACACGGTGAAACCTTTATCTGTGAAAACTTTCCTGAATCTTTAATACAGCTCCTGAAGATGAAAGCACTTCCATTCCTCTTGTTATCTGCATATCACTCGGAGTCCTATTGATCTGTGAGTTACTCGCCCTGGTGACAGTAATGCAGCGGCAGATGTCAATAAAAGGTGCGGCTCGAATCGAATTGACTTTGATCTTCACTCTTCTACTTTCCAGTTATACCTGGTTAAACATAAACTTTTATAAAAGCAACATACTGCGGATGCTGAAAATCTAATTATGTCACAGTCAGAGGGTCTGGCAGGAAGAGTCACATGGTCTCAAAGTGTTGCATTTGTTGGTTTCTCCCAGAATCCTGCCACACCTGCTGACTTTGTCCGGAAATGTCTGTTTTCCCGGTGTTAGAAATGATCATTTGTGTTTTATTTGGTTTTAGGTGGCCTTTTTACTTTACATCAGATTATTTTTCTACCTTTGTGTTCTTAATCCCTTTTAGTAACGATGCCATTTAAATTATTCTTCATTTAATACATGACATGGTGCCTTCCCCAAATTGACTGCTGTGTTCCCATATTGTAACAGCGACTAATTTTAATTGTACATCTTTTGCTGCAAAGAGTTTAAAACCTGCTGATCATGAAAAACACGATATACAAATGGTTATTTCATGAGGATGAAATCACGTGGCAAGCAGAAGAATTAGTCCCAGTTGGTACTGATCGAAAGACTAAATTCTGGGAATAAATGCATCCATATAGACAGATGGAGTTTAGGAATGTGTTCTGCATGAATCGGCGCTAAGATGAATGTTGTTTGTAATTTGTTGGAACAACTTAGAGTTTGGAGTCAAAACTACATTTTAACGATGGTCTCAAGTTGTGGTAGGCGGAGATGTACTGACTTGCTATAATAGACATACGATTGGAAAATTAAGTTTCACATAAGTAACTAACATAAATGAAACGTTAGTGAGAAAAGGCACCATGTCATGTATTAAATTAAGAATAATTTAAATGGCATAGTTTATAAAAGGGATTAAGAACACAAAGGTAGAAAAATAATCTTATGTAAAGTAAAACGGTCAACTAAAACCAAATAAAACACAAATGTTCATTTCTAACACCGGGAAAACAGACATTTCCGGACAAAGTCAGCAGGTGTGGCAGGATTCTGGGAGAGACCAACAAATGCAACACTTTGAGACCATGTGACTCTTCCTGCCAGACCCTCTGACTGTGACATAATTTGTGTTTCAGCATCCGCAGTATGTTGCTTTTATAAAAGTTTATTTTTAACCAGGTATAACTGGAAAGTAGAAGAGTGAAGATCAAAGTCAATCGAACTGTGGTTGGATGGAATTGGAGTAGATTGTATGGCTCTGAACATGATATTACGAAAGTGCAAGAACAGTTCAGGGGAGGGCTGAACACAATGTACAAGAGTGTGAACAGTATTGAGGGGTGCCGTTTATCCAGAATGGCTGAACAGAAAGGAAGCAAAATGATCCCAGTTGGCGCATTCTGGCTCTTCCCTGAACTATTGCCCGCGGGTTCCACGATCTAAATCCACTTCTGATGTATTTACCGTCAGTGAAATTGAAACAGAAGGAATTATTGTGGCAGGGGAAGCGGTTCTGTATCAAACACCCAACGGCTGATGCAGACCTCTCGGATTATGCCTTATATTATTTAATCCACTGGGTTATCTGACACATTAACTATCCGAACGGACGGAACTGTTAGATGACAAAAGTGACATTTATTGTCCACCTGATGGACATAAATAACAAACCAGAAATTTTCTGGAACACAGGGTTTACTGAAGAAACTCAGTATTAGTAAGGAAGTGGAGGTGGGAAACTGATGACAGTGAAGGCCGATAAATATCAGGACTTGATAATATACATTCTAGGCAACTTACCAACGAGGCGCTAGATATTGTTGATGCATTGTGCGTCATCTTTTGTGATTATTTGCACGTTGTAATTAATTATTGGAGGATAGCTCATGTAATCCCACTATCCAGAAGGAGAGGGAGAGTGAAAACGGGAAAAGATCAGTACACCTAACGTCTGTAGTGAGGACAATTCTAGAGACATTATGAAAGACTTAATAGCAGACCACTTATAAAGCAGTGATAACATCGTACAGCGTCATCATGGATTTACGAAAAGGAAAACATGCTTATGAAAACGACTGGAACTATTTGAGCATATAATCAGTAGAATTTATGAATTGGGACAGTGGGCCTGGTTTACCTAGACTTTCAGAAGGCTTTCTACAATGTCCCTCACCCGATTATTAGCAAGCGACATTGAAGCGCAAACGATTGGGGGGGGGGGGGGGGGGGAGGGGGGGGAGGATATTAAGATGGATGGAATAATGTTTGGCAGAAAAGAAGCAGAAGAGTAGGAATAAACATTTTTTTTCAGAATGGCAGTCATGTCCATTGAGTCATGTTTCAGTGCTGGGACCCAAGCTGTTCACAATATACATTCATAATTTAAAGAATGCAATATGCCCAACTCTTCAGATGCCACACGTTGGGTGAGAGGATGAGCTATAAGGAGGATCGATACAAAGATGCTTCAGTGTGATTTGGCCGAGCTGAGTGGGAAAATTCAGGGAATATGCAGAATTATGTGGATAAATGTGAGGTTGGCAGCAAAAATAAGAAGGCAGAATATTACCTGATTGGTTATAAATTGAGAGAGGCGTTTGTGCAACGAGACCCGGTGTCTTCTCACAGCAGTCGCTGTGGTAATCCTGAAGGTACAGCAGGTGGAACAGAAGGTTTGCTGGCCATAAAAGTAGCAGAGCAGGATGTCATGCTGCAATTATAAAGTGCCTTCGTGAGACCACACCAGGAATATTGTACAGTTTTGGTCACCTTATCTGAGGGGTGATATTTTTTTGCTATAAAGGGAGTACAACGAATATTTACCAGATGGATCCCTATAATGGTGGGTCTGACATATGAGGAAAGATTGAGTCCTTTACGATCATTTACGCTTGAGTTCAGAAGAATGCGGAGAGTTTGTGGCATCGATCTGAAACCTACAAAATGCAATCAGGATTACGTCCTTCACTCGGTTACGATATTGTATAATTTGCTACTACAAAAATAATTGAGGTCAAAACACATATGAGATTTCCAGAACGAATTAGAAGCGCAGAAAGACCCACTCCTGCTCCTAAGTTCCATATTTCTATGTCTCTCTGTCTTCCTCTGTACAGTTGTCCTGAAACGTTTGTGCAGTTTCGTCGCCTGATCTCCCAAAGCTGAATGTTCTTCCAAAGTGGAGGCATGTATCAATTCAAGGACAGTGTCACAGAGATGGTGAAGTTATTGATACCTCGCCTCTGATTGGTTGAAGTATTATGTGTCATGATGACTTTGTGATGACTCCACCACAAACAACTGATCCATTAACCAATCACTTTGTGTTTAGCAGATTCTGCAACCATTAACACTCTCAACCAGATTGAATATTACAGCAGTCGCAGTTTGGGTGACACTGATCCTGGATCCGCATATCCTGAAGTTGAATGCTCAAATATTTAGGGTATGTAGAAATTTTCGTTCCACCAGCTCGTTTCAGATCTTCACTCTGTAATATCTGAATTACAAAACACATCGGCCATTAAATGAGAGATTCAAGGATCTCACGTATTGCACAATGATTTCAGCAACAGAAACATCTAAACCGCTTGAGTCTGAAACAGCGTTTTATCATTTCTCCCAATAAAATAAATTAATAATAAACGTTTCCTTGTGATTCTCCACAAGCCAATGGAGGCAGTGAAATGTTTGCAGGTTGGAGGGATGCTCATTTTCTGGGAACAGTATGAATTTAAACTAAAATTGAAAATACTGCCGCACAAGCTGGCCCAATAATTCTTTCCGCTCAAACTCAATGACGTCATACCGAAATCGATCCACTTTCCTGCCCCTGTTATACTTGGGAGAGAATGATTACAGTATATCTTTCTAACTGTCTTTTGGACGTAAGTAACTTCAACTGAAAACACCTGTGCCTCTCAGCTCCTGTTTCTGCCGACGATGACGATGCTGAGACTGAAACCATTGACTCTCAGGGTGAACACTTGCTGCAGGATCCTGGGTCTGATGATCGCATTACAATTGGGAAAGTTCAGCAGCGATCTCTACACTCTGGGTAAGATAAATCTTTGATTCTCCTGTTCTAGGATGAATGATGAGCCCAATGGGCGACCTGCAGATTTTTCTACACCTGGGGCACGCTGCGCTTGATGGGCTGGGTAAACAGGTTGTTTAACAGGAGGATCATCAAGTTTTCACGATTCAAGTTCGGCTTTGCGCAATTCCACGAAGACTCTTGATGTGCTTCATGCCATTGGGGGCGACCCTTCCACATTCTTGGGCTGTCTAATTCCAGGACCGTCCATTGGCCATTGCGCATGTTTCAATTTGCTTGGATGTTTGAGGACATCCCTGTACTTTTCCATGTCCCTCTTTTCCATGTCTCCTGTTGTGACTGCGTTCCGAATAGATTATCAGCTCTGGTTATTGCCTCAGTCACCCACCCTCTTGTGATGAATTGACTCTCTCTGGATTGAAGTTATTCTAATCGATCATGGAACAAAGTGGGATTTGCAATTGTTCATGTCGCGAATGCAAATAATTTAAACAAAGCATCTAACTATCAGCCCAATGTTTAATGGAAGTATGCTCATCCCCACAGTGTACAACAGTCATATGCTCATTGACCCCGCGTTATCGGTTCCTTCCACACCTTCTCACAATACCAATGTTATTTGTGTCACAGGCCGGGGGATTCTAACATCATTGGGCAGTGACCGTTTACATCTAAAGTTTACAAATCTGCATTGCACTGGTAAACGGTGATGGTTGGTTCCATTTCCCACTGTATGTGGCGCGCTGGTTGGGCGTTACCTGTCCCGTGTAATTTTGGGACTCCTGGAGTAATCCCACGGTTCACTGAGTGAGAGTTTATGAGAGAAAAAACGGAGAATGTTTTGGATAGAATTTAAAAAGGCCAGTTGCACTGGAAATGTTGCGAAAGAGAAAACATGTAGATGTGATTTCTTTCGATGATCTCTTCTTTCTTTTCACCCATCTCAGATAATTGTCAACTCCACATCCCTGAGGTCCACAGATATATGACTCTACATTAAATCTGATGGAAGACATCAGAACTTTTCCAAAATGTCATCGCTTTGATTATGCTTTGCTGCCCGAAATCAATACTGTATTTGACTGAATGTGAGATTACTTCCTGTTGTGTTTATTAGAATCACATTTCTCTCCTTATTTTGTGTGAAAGAATCTGCATTCTGTCTCTTTAAGAATGAAAAACAAAACAGAATGTATATCCAGTATTGCACTGCCCATGTTAAAGCTGTGTTAAATCGCACTGCATTGTGGAACCGAAACGGCATTATAATTAAATAACTGATGCTGTTTCATGTCAGGTGTATTGGAAGACCATTTGGTAAAATCCCTCACTCTTGCACCATTACATTAAGGTTAGGAGTGATAAATGCATTATCTCTCTGTTTTATCTCCAGTTATTGATGATGTGGAGATGCCAGCGTTGGACTGGGGTGAGCACAGTAAGACGTCTTACAACACCAGATAAAAGCCCAACAGATTTGTTTCGAATTACGAGCTTTCGGACCACAGCTCCTTTCTCAGGTGAAGGAGCTGCACTCCGAAAGCTAGTAATTCGAACCAAACCTCTTGGACTTTAACCTGGTGTTTGTTAGACATCTTACTGCCCAGTTGTTGAGCCCGTACATCATGTATTCGAGGAGCAGCGATCACTGCATTCTCCCAGCAGCCAAGTCCCTCACATTCATTCCAGCACTGCCCCTGACAATCGGGTCCTGAAGGCTGTAAATCAGAATTTCACGTATTTTTCTCACTTTAATTCCCCAATTTGTATATTCATTTCCATTAGAGTTGCCCCACTCAAGAGATCATCGGCAGTATCACCCAGTATCACCCAGTACTGGAGAGAATTCTTCGAGACAGGATCTGCTCACGTTTGATTATCATAGAATTTACAGTGCAAAAGGAGGCCATACGGCCCATCGAGTCTGCACCGGCTCTTGGAAAGAGCACCCTACCCAAGGTCAACACCTCACCCTATCCCCATAACCCATTAACACCACCCAACACTAAGGGCAATTTTGGACACTAAGGGCAATTTATCATGGCCAATCCACCTAACCTGCACATCTTTGGACAGTGAGATAAACCAGAGCACCCGGAGGAAACCCACGCACACACGGGGAGGATGTGCAGACTCCGCACAGACAGTGACCCAAGCCGGAATCGAACCTGGTACCCTGGAGCTGTGAAGCAATTGTGCTATCCACAATGCTACCGTGCTGCCCATTTGGAAGCAAATGAACGTGTTAGTGAGAGGCCGCATGGTTTTGTGAAGGAGAGGTCGTGTCTCACTAACTTGATAGAGTTTTTCGAGGAGGTCACAAAGATGATTGATGCAGGTAGGGCAGTGGATGGTGTCGATATGGACTTGAGTAAGGCCTTTGACAAGGTCCCTCATGGCAGACTAGTACAAAAGGTGAAGTCACACGGGTGAGCTGGCAAGGTGGATATAGAACTGGCTAGGTCACAGAAGGCAGAGAATAGCAATGGAAGGATGCTTTTCTTATTGGAGGACTGTGACTAGTCGTGTTCCGCAGGGATCAGTGCTGGGACCTTTGCTGTCTGTAGTATATGTAAATGATTTGGAGGAAAATGTAACTGGTCTGATTAGTAAGTTTGCAGCCGATACAAAGGTTGGTGGAATTGCGGATAGCGATGAGGACTGTCAGAGGATACAGCAGGATTTAGATTGTTTGGAGATTGGACGGAGATATGGCAGATGGGGTTTAATCCTATAAAATGTGAGGTAATGCATTTTGGAAGGTCTAATGCAGGTAGTGAATATATAGTGAATGGTAGAACCCTCATGAGTATTGAAAGTCAGAGAGATCTAGGTGTACAGTTAGACAGGTCACTGAAAGGGGCAACACAGGTGGAGAAGGTAGTCAAGAAGGCATACGGCATGCTTGCCTTCATAGGCCGGGGCATTGAGTATAAGAATTGGCAGGTCATGTTGCAGCTATATAGAACCTTAGTAAGGCCACACTTGGAGTATAGTGTTCAATTCTGGTAGCAACACTACCAGAAGGATGTGGAGACTTTAGAGCGGGTGCAGAAGAGATTTCCCAGAATGTTGCCTGCTATGGAGTGCATTAGCTATGAGGAGGGTCAAAGACAGAGTGAATAGTCAGAGGCTTTTTCCAAGGGAAGAGCGGTCAATTACTAGGGAGCATAGGTTTAAGGTGCGAGGGGCAAAGTATCGAGTGGATGTACGAGGCATGTTTTTTCCGCAGAAGGTAGTGGGTGCTTGGAACTCGCCGCCGGAGGAGGTGATAATTAAGGGGCATCTTGACAAATACGTGAAGAGGATGGTAAAGATGGATACGGACCCAGAAGATTGTAGTTTAGTCAGGCAGGATGGTCGGCATGGGATTGGACGGCCGAAGGGTCTGTTCCTGTGCTGTACGTGTCTTTATTCTTTGTCCTTATGAACAGTGCCCTAAAGTAAACGAAATGCATTTGAACAGGACCCTCCAGTAAATTATTACATTTTTACCATGTCCTCCAGTAAATAAAACGTATTTAAACAGTACCCGACATAAATCAAGTGCATTTAAACAGTGCACCTACAGTGAATCAAATGTATTTAAACAGTGCCCTACAGTAACTCAAATGTATTTATACCGTACCCTAAAGTAAATCAATCACATTTAAACAGTTCCCGACAGTAAACCAAATGTATTTAAACAGTGCGCTACAGTAAATCAAATGCATTTCAACTGTGCCCCACAGTAAATCAAATGTTCTTAAATATTGCCCGAGACAATACAAATGCAGTTGAACAGAGCCCTGCACTAAATCAAATGCATTAAGAAAGTGTGCCGCAGTAAACCAAATGCATTTAAACAGTGCCCTCCAGTCAATCAAATGCATTTCAACAGTGCCCGACACTAAAGCAAATGCATTTAAACAGTGCCATACAGTAAATAAAATGCATTTAAAGTGCCCTACTGAAAATCAAATGCGTTTAAACAAGAACAAAGAACAAAGAAATGTACAGCACAGGAACAGGCCCTTCGGCCCTCCAAGCCCGTGCCGACCATACTGCCCGACTAAACTACAATCTTCTACACTTCCTGGGTCCGTATCCTTCTATTCCCATCCTATTCATATATTTGTCAAGATGCCCCTTAAATGTCCCTATCGTCCCTGCCTCCACTACCTCCTCCGGTAGTGAGTTCCAGGCACCCACTACCCTCTGCGTAAAAAACTTGCCTCGTACATCTACTCTAAACTTTGCCCCTCTCACCTTAAACCTATGCCCCCTAGTAATTGACCCCTCTACCCTGGGGAAAAGCCTCTGACTATCCACTCTGTCTATGCCCCTCATAATTTTGTATACCTCTATCAGGTCGCCCCTCAACCTCCTTCGTTCCAGTGAGAACAAACCGAGTTTATTCAATCACTCCTCATAGCTTATGCCCTCCATACCAGGCAACATTCTGGTAAATCTCTTCTGCACCCTCTCTAAAGCCCCCACATCCTTCTGGTAGTGTGGCGACCAGAATTGAACACTATACTCCAAGTGTGGCCTAACTAAGGTTCTATACAGCTGCAACATGACTTGCCAATTCTTATACTCAATGCCCCGGCCAATGAAGGCAAGCATGCCGTATGCCTTCTTGACTACCTTCTCCACCTGTGTAGCCCCTTTCAGTGATCTGTGGACCTGTACTCCTAGATCTCTTTGACTTTCAATACTCTTGAGGGTTCTACCATTCACTGTATATTCCCTACCTGCATTAGCCCTTCCAAAATGCATTACCTCACATTTGTCCGGATTAAACTCCATCTGCCATCTCTCCGCCCAAGTCTCCAGACAATCTAAATCCTGCTGTATCCTCCGACAGTCCTCATCGCTCTCCGCAATTCCACCAACCTTTGTGTCGTCTGCAAACTTACTAATTAGACCAGTTACATTTTCCTCCAAATCATTTATATATACTACAAAGAGCAAAGGTCCCAGCACTGATCCCTGTGGAACACCACTGGTCACAGCCCTCCAATTAGAAAAGCATCCCTCCATTGCTACCCTCTGCCTTCTATGGCCTAGCCAGTTCTGTATCCACCTTGCCAGTTCACCCCTGATCCCGTGTGACTTCACCTTTTGTACTAGTCTACCATGAGGGACCTTGTCAAAGGCCTTACTGAAGTCCATATAGACAACATCTACTGCCCTACCTGCATCAATCATCTTAGTGACCTCCTCGAAAAACTCTATCAAGTTAGTGAGACACACCTCCCCTTCACAAAACCGTGCTGCCTCTCACTAATACGTCCATTTGCTTCCAAATGGGAGTAGATCCTGTCTCGAAGAATTCTCTCCAGTAATTTCCCTACCACTGAAGTAAGGCTCACCGGCCTGTAGTTCCCGGGATTATCCCTGCCACCCTTCTTAAACAGAGGAACAACATTGGCTATTCTCCAGTCCTCCGGGACATCCCCTGAAGACAGCGAGGATCCAAAGATTTCTGTCAAGGCCTCAGCAATTTCCTCTCCAGCCTCCTTCAGTATTCTGGGGTAGATCCCATCCGGCCCTGGGGACTTATCTACCTTAATATTTTTTAAGACACCCAACACCTCGTCTTTTTGGATCACAATGTGACCCAGGCTATCTACACCCCCTTCTCCAGACTCAACATCTACAAATTCCTTCTCTTTGGTGAATACTGATGCAAAGTATTCATTTAGTACCTCGCCCATTTCCTCTGGCTCCACACATAGATTCCCTTGCCTATCCTTCAGTGGGCCAACCCTTTCCCTGGCTACCCTCTTGCTTTTTATGTAAGTGTAAAAAGCCTTGGGATTTACCTTAACCCTATTTGCCAATGACTTTTCATGACCCCTGCTAGCCCTCCTGACTCCTTGCTTAAGTTCCTTCCTACTTTCCTTATATGCCACACAGGCTTCGTCTGTTCCCAGCCTTTTAGCCCTGACAAATGCCTCCTTTTTCTTTTTGACGAGGCCTACAATATCACTCGTCATCCAAGGTTCCCGAAAATTGCTGTATTTATCTTTCTTCCTCACAGGAACATGCCTGTCCTGTATTCCTTTCAACTGACACTTGAAAGCCTCCCACATGTCAGATGTTGATTTGCCCTCAAACATCCGCCCCCAATCTATGTTCTTCAGTTCCCGCCTAATATTGTTATAATTAGCCTTCCCCCAATTTAGCACATTCATCCTCGGACCACTCTTATCCTTGTCCACCAGTACTTTAAAACTTACTGAATTGTGGTCACTGTTACCGAAATGCTCCCCTACTGAAACATCTACCACCTGGCCGGGCTCATTCCCCAATACCAGGTCCAGTACCGCCCCTTCCCTAGTTGGACTGTTTACATATTGTTTTAAGAAGCCCTCCTGGATGCTCCTTACAAACTCTGCCCCGTCTAAGCCCCTGGCACTAAGTGAGTCCCAGTCAATATTGGGGAAGTTGAAGTCTCCCATCACCACAACCCTGTTGTTTTTACTCTTTTCCAAAATCTGGCTACCTATCTGCTCCTCTATCTCCCGCTGGCTGTTGGGAGGCCTGTAGTATACCCCCAACATTGTGACTGCACCCTTCTTATTCCTGATCTCTACCCATATAGCCTCACTGCCCTCTGAGGTGTCCTCTCGCTGTATAGCTGTGATACTCTCCTGAACAAGTAGCGCAACTCCGCCTCCCCTTTTACATCCCCCTCTATCCCGCCTGAAACATCTAAATCCTGGAACGTTTAGCTGCCAATCCTGCCCTTCCCTCAACCAGGTCTCTGTAATGGCAACAACATCATAGTTCCAAGTAGTAATCCAAGCTCTAAGTTCATCTGCCTTACCCGTAATGCTCCTTGCATTAAAACATATGCACTTCAGGCCACCAGACCCGCTGTGTTCAGCAACTTCTCCCCGTCTGCTCTGCCTCAGAGCCACACTGTCCCTATTCCCTAGTTCTCCCTCAATGCTCTCACCTTCTGACCTATTGCTCCCGTGCCCACCCCCCTGCCATACTAGTTTAAACCCTCCCGTGTGACACTAGCAAACCTCGCGGCCAGGATATTTATGCCTCTCCGGTTTAGATGCAACCCGTCCATCTTATACAGGTCACACCTGCCCCGGAAGAGCTCCCAGTGGTCCAGATAACAGAAACCCTCCCTCCTACACCAGCTGTTTAGCCACGTGTTTGTCTGCTCTATCTTCCTATTTCTAGCCTCACTGGCACGTGGCACAGGGAGTAATCCCGAGATTACAACCCTCGAGGTCCTGTCTTTTAACTTTCTGCCTAGCTCCCTGAACTCCTGCTGCAGGACCTCATGCCCCTTCCTGCCTATGCCGTTAGTACCAATATGTACAACGACCTCTGCCTGTTTGCCCTCCCCCTTCAGGATTCCCTCTACCCGTTCGGAGACATCCTGGACCCTGGCACCAGGGAGGCAACATACCATCCTGGAGTCTCTTTCACGTCCACAGAAGCGCCTATCTGTGCCCCTGACTATAGAGTCCCCTATAACTATTACTTTTCTGCGCTTTGAACCTCCCTTCTGAACATCAGAGCCAGCCGTGGTGCCACTGCTCTGGCTGCTGCTGTTTTCCCCTGATAGGCTATCCCCCCCGACAGTATCCAAAGGGGTATATCTGTTCGAGAGGGGGACAACCACAGGGGATTCCTGCACTGACTGCCTGCCCTTTCTGGTGGTCACCCATTTCTCTGCCTGCACCTTGGGTGTGACCACATTTACATAACTGCGATCTATGACGCTTTCCGCCACCTGCATGCTCCTAAGTGCATCCAATTGCTCCTCCAACCGAACCATGCGGTCTGTGAGGAGCTGCAGTTGGGTGCACTTTCTGCAGATGAAGCCATCCGGGACGCTGGAAGCCTCCCGGACCTGCCACATCTCACAGTCAGAGCACAGCACCCCTCTAACTGACATTGCGTCAATTAATTAAAATAAAATTTGTCTTTTTTTTTTAATACTTTTTTTTTTAAATTACAAAGTTACTGTCAACTATCTGTTTCCTAGCACTAGATTTCTAATAGAAATGCGATAGCTAACTATAATATTCTCCGATCTCTGGCTTAGATATCCTCTAAATTATAATTAAGTTATTATGTTTAATTAGTTCCCAAATACTCAAACAAATTTAGGTTAGAATCCCAACCAGCCACTCAGGTCACAGCTTTTCTGTGATGTCACTTCAGTTTCCCCCCGACACACACAATTTGAAAAAAAGGTATAAAAGTAAAAATCACTTGCTTACCTTCTGAGATGTTCTCAGGTTCTCTCGCTGACAGAGACTGCTCCTCCACCTCCAATCCTTGACCTGCACAATGCTAATAATATAATAATATAATATGGCACTTACCTTACACCAATGGGTCTTATTATTAGGTTAGAGGAGGAGGGTGGGTGGGAGACACTACACGTGTAGTGTCTCGGGTTTCCTCTCCACCAGAATTTATTGGTTGGGGGTGGGGGGGGGAAACTTGCCAGAGGTCGAACTTCCGGTTCCCGCCGAAATCCAAAGGGCTGCTCCTGTAAAGGTAAGTGGTTTTAAACTCACTACTCCCCTCCAAGAAGGCCCCTGCGCACCGCTGCCGCCGAAATCCAAAGGGCTGCTCCTGTAAAGGTAAGTGGTTTTAAAATCACTACTCACCTCCAAGAAGGCCCCTGCGCACCGCTGCCGCCGAAATTCAAAGGGCTGCTCCTGTAAAGGTAAGTGGTTTTAAACTCACTACTCACCTCCAAGAAGGCCCCTGCGCACCGCTGCCGCCGAAATCCAAAGGGCTGCTCCTGTAAAGGTAAGTGGTTTTAAACTCACTACTCACCTCCAAGAAGGCCCCTGCGCACCGCTGCCGCCGAAATCCAAAGGGCTGCTCCTGTAAAGGTAAGTGGTTTTAAACTCACTACTCACCTCCAAGAAGGCCCCTGCGCACCGCTGCCGCCGAAATCCAAAGGGCTGCTCCTGTAAAGGTAAGTGGTTTTAAACTCACTACTCACCTCCAAGAAGGCCCCTGCGCACCGCTGCCGCCGAAATCCAAAGGGCTGCTCCTGTAAAGGTAAGTGGTTTTAAACTCACTACTCACCTCCAAGAAGGCCCCTGCGCACCGCTGCCGCCGAAATCCAAAGGGCTGCTCCTGTAAAGGTAAGGCTTTTTAAATACACTACTCACATCCAAGAAGGCCCCTGCGCACCGCTGCCGCCGAAATCCAAAGGGCTGCTCCTGTAAAGGTAAGGCTTTTTAAATACACTACTCACCTCCAAGAAGGCCCCTGCGCACCGCTGCCGCCGAAATCCAAAGTGCTGCTCCTGTAAAGGTAAGTGGTTTTAAACTCACGACTCACCTCCAAGAAGGCCCCTGCGCACCGCTGCCACCGAAATCCACAGGGCTGCTCCTGTAAAGGTAAGTGGTTTTAAACTCACTACTCACCTCCCAGAAGGCCCCTGCGCACCGCTGCCGCCGAAATCCAAAGGGCTGCTCCTGCAAAGGTAAGTGGTTTTAAACTCACTACTCACCTCCAGAAGGCCCCTGTGCACCGCTGCCGCCGAAATCCAAAGGGCTGCTCCTGTAAAGGTAAGTGGTTTTAAACTCGCTATTCACCTCCCAGAAGGCCCCTGCGCACCGCTGCCGCCGAAATCCAAAGGGCTGCTCATGTAAAGGTAAGTGGTTTTAAACTCACTACTCACCTCCAAGAAGGCCCCTGCGCACCGCTGCCGCCGAAATCCAAAGGGCTGCTCCTGTAAAGGTAAGTGGTTTTAAACTCACTACTCACCTCCAAGAAGGCCCCTGCGCACCGCTGCTGCCGAAATCCAAAGGGCTGCTCCTGTAAAGGTAAGTGGTTTTAAACTCACTACTCACCTCCAAGAAGGCCCCTGCGCACCGCTGCCGCCGAAATCCAAAGGGCTGCTCCTGTAAAGGTAAGTGGTTTTAAACTCACTACTCACCTCCAAGAAGGCCCCTGCGCACCGCTGCCGCCAAAATCCAAAGGGCTGCTCCTGTAAAGGTAAGTGGTTTTAAACTCACGACTCACCTACAAGAAGGCCCCTGCGCACCGCTGCCGTCGAAATCCAAAGTGCTGCTCCTGTAAAGGTAAGTGGTTTTAAACTCACGACTCACCTCCAAGAAGGCCCCTGCGCACCGCTGCCGCCGAAATCCAAAGGGCTGCTCCTGTAAAGGTAAGGCTTTTTAAATTCACTACTCACCTCCAAGAAGGCCCCTGCGCTCCGCTGCCGCCGAAATTCAAAGGGCTGCTCCTGTAAAGGTAAGTGGTTTTAAACTCACTACTCACCTCCAAGAAGGCCCCTGCGCACCGCTGCCGCCGAAATCCAAAGGGCTGCTCCTGTAAAGGTAAGTGGTTTTAAACTCACTACTCACCTCCAAGAAGGCCCCTGCGCACCGCTGCCGCCGAAATCCAAAGGGCTGCTCCTGTAAAGGTAAGTGGTTTTAAACTCACTACTCACCTCCAAGAAGGCCCCTGCGCACCGCTGCCGCCGAAATCCAAAGGGCTGCTCCTGTAAAGGTAAGTGGTTTTAAACTCACTACTCACCTCCAAGAAGGCCCCTGCGCACCGCTGCCGCCGAAATCCAAAGGGCTGCTCCTGTAATGGTAAGTGGTTTTAAACTCACTATTCACCTCCCAGAAGGCCCCTGCGCACCGCTGCCGCCGAAATCCAAAGGGCTGCTCCTGTAAAGGTAAGTGGTTTTAAACTCACTACTCACCTCCAAGAAGGCCCCTGCGCACCGCTGCCGCCGAAATCCAAAGGGCTGCTCCTGTAAAGGTAAGTGGTTTTAAACTCACGACTCACCTCCAAGAAGGCCCCTGCGCACCGCTGCCGCCGAAATCTAAAGGGCTGCTCCTGTAAAGGTAAGTGGTTTTAAACTCACTACTCACCTCCAAGAAGGCCCCTGCGCACCGCTGCCGCCGAAATCCAAAGGGTGCTCCTGTAAAGGTAAGTGGTTTTAAACTCACTACTCACCTCCAAGAAGGCCCCTGCGCACCGCTGCCGCCGAAATCCAAAGGGCTGCTCCTGTAAAGGTAAGTGGTTTTAAACTCACTACTCACCTCCCAGAAGGCCCCTGCGCACCGCTGCCGCCGAAATCCAAAGGGCTGCTCCTGTAAAGGTAAGTGGTTTTAAACTCACTACTCACCTCCAAGAAGGCCCCTGCGCACCGCTGCCACCGAAATCCAACGGGCTGCTCCTGTAAAGGTAAGTGGTTTTAAACTCACTACTCACCTCCAAGAAGGCCCCTGCGCACCGCTGCCGCCGAAATCCAAAGGGCTGCTCCTGTAAAGGTAAGTGGTTTTAAACTCACTACTCACCTCCAAGAAGGCCCCTGCGCACCGCTGCCGCCGAAATCCAAAGGGCTGCTCCTGTAAAGGTAAGTGGTTTTAAACTCACTACTCACCTCCAAGAAGGCCCCTGCGCACCGCTGCCGCCGAAATCCAAAGGGCTGCTCCTGTAAAGGTAAGTGGTTTTAAACTCACTACTCACCTCCCAGAAGGCCCCTGCGCACCGCTGCCGCCGAAATCCAAAGGGCTGCTCCTGTAAAGGTAAGTGGTTTTAAACTCACTACTCACCTCCAAGAAGGCCCCTGCGCACCGCTGCCGCCGAAATCCAAAGGGCTGCTCCTGTAAAGGTAAGTGGTTTTAAACTCACGACTCACCTCCAAGAAGGCCCCTGCGCACCGCTGCCGCCGAAATCCAAAGGGCTGCTCCTGTAAAGGTAAGTGGTTTTAAATACACTACTCACCTCCAAGAAGGCCCCTGCGCACCGCTGCCGCCGAAATCCAAAGGGCTGCTCCTGTAAAGGTAAGTGGTTTTAAACTCACTACTCACCTCCAAGAAGGCCCCTGCGCACCGCTGCCGCCGAAATCCAAAGGGCTGCTCCTGTAAAGGTAAGTGGTTTTAAACTCACGACTCACCTCCAAGAAGGCCCCTGCGCACCGCTGCCGCCGAAATCCAAAGGGCTGCTCCTGTAAAGGTAAGTGGTTTTAAACTCACTATTCACCTCCCAGAAGGCCCCTGCGCACCGCTGCCGCCGAAATCCAAAGGGCTGCTCCTGTAAAGGTAAGTGGTTTTAAACTCACTACTCACCTCCCAGAAGGCCCCTGCGCACCGCTGCCGCCGAAATCCAAAGGGCTGCTCCTGTAAAGGTAAGTGGTTTTAAACTCACTACTCACCTCCAAGAAGGCCCCTGCGCACCGCTGCCGCCGAAATCCAAAGGGCTGCTCCTGTAAAGGTAAGTGGTTTTAAACTCACTACTCACCTCCAAGAAGGCCCCTGCGCACCGCTGCCGCCGAAATCCAAAGGGCTGCTCCTGTAAAGGTAAGTGGTTTTAAACTCACTACTCACCTCCAAGAAGGCCCCTGCGCACCGCTGCCGCCGAAATCCAAAGGGCTGCTCCTGTAAAGGTAAGTGGTTTTAAACTCACTACTCACCTCCAAGAAGGCCCCTGCGCACCGCTGCCGCCGAAATCCAAAGGGCTACTCCTTTAAAGGTAAGTGGTTTTAAACTCACTACTCACCTCCAAGAAGGCCCCTGCGCACCGCTGCCGCCGAAATCCAAAGGGCTGCTCCTGTAAAGCTAAGTGGTTTTAAACTCACTACTCACCTCCAAGAAGGCCCCTGCGCACCGCTGCCGCCGAAATCCAAAGGGCTGCTCCTGTAAAGGTAAGTGGTTTTAAACTCACTACTCACCTCCAAGAAGGCCCCTGCGCACCGCTGCCGCCGAAATCCAAAGGGCTGCTCCTGTAAAGGTAAGGCTTTTTAAATACACTACTCACCTCCAAGAAGGCCCCTGCGCACCGCTGCCGCCGAAATCCAAAGGGCTGCTCCTGTAAAGGTAAGTGGTTTTAAACTCACTACTCACCTCCAAGAAGGCCCCTGCGCACCGCTGCCGCCGAAATCCAAAGGGCTACTCCTTTAAAGGTAAGTGGTTTTAAACTCACTACTCACCTCCAAGAAGGCCCCTGCGCACCGCTGCCGCCGAAATCCAAAGGGCTGCTCCTGTAAAGCTAAGTGGTTTTAAACTCACTACTCACCTCCAAGAAGGCCCCTGCGCACCGCTGCCGCCGAAATCCAAAGGGCTGCTCCTGTAAAGGTAAGTGGTTTTAAACTCACGACTCACCTCCAAGAAGGCCCCTGCGCACCGCTGCCGCCGAAATCCAAAGGGCTGCTCCTGTAAAGGTAAGTGGTTTTAAACTCACTATTCACCTCCCAGAAGGCCCCTGCGCACCGCTGCCGCCGAAATCCAAAGGGCTGCTCCTGTAAAGGTAAGTGGTTTTAAACTCACTACTCACCTCCCAGAAGGCCCCTGCGCACCGCTGCCGCCGAAATCCAAAGGGCTGCTCCTGTAAAGGTAAGTGGTTTTAAACTCACTACTCACCTCCAAGAAGGCCCCTGCGCACCGCTGCCGCCGAAATCCAAAGGGCTGCTCCTGTAAAGGTAAGTGGTTTTAAACTCACTACTCACCTCCAAGAAGGCCCCTGCGCACCGCTGCCGCCGAAATCCAAAGGGCTGCTCCTGTAAAGGTAAGTGGTTTTAAACTCACTACTCACCTCCAAGAAGGCCCCTGCGCACCGCTGCCGCCGAAATCCAAAGGGCTGCTCCTGTAAAGGTAAGTGGTTTTAAACTCACTACTCACCTCCAAGAAGGCCCCTGCGCACCGCTGCCGCCGAAATCCAAAGGGCTACTCCTTTAAAGGTAAGTGGTTTTAAACTCACTACTCACCTCCAAGAAGGCCCCTGCGCACCGCTGCCGCCGAAATCCAAAGGGCTGCTCCTGTAAAGCTAAGTGGTTTTAAACTCACTACTCACCTCCAAGAAGGCCCCTGCGCACCGCTGCCGCCGAAATCCAAAGGGCTGCTCCTGTAAAGGTAAGTGGTTTTAAACTCACTACTCACCTCCAAGAAGGCCCCTGCGCACCGCTGCCGCCGAAATCCAAAGGGCTGCTCCTGTAAAGGTAAGGCTTTTTAAATACACTACTCACCTCCAAGAAGGCCCCTGCGCACCGCTGCCGCCGAAATCCAAAGGGCTGCTCCTGTAAAGGTAAGTGGTTTTAAACTCACTACTCACCTCCAAGAAGGCCCCTGCGCACCGCTGCCGCCGAAATCCAAAGGGCTACTCCTTTAAAGGTAAGTGGTTTTAAACTCACTACTCACCTCCAAGAAGGCCCCTGCGCACCGCTGCCGCCGAAATCCAAAGGGCTGCTCCTGTAAAGCTAAGTGGTTTTAAACTCACTACTCACCTCCAAGAAGGCCCCTGCGCACCGCTGCCGCCGAAATCCAAAGGGCTGCTCCTGTAAAGGTAAGTGGTTTTAAACTCACTACTCACCTCCAAGAAGGCCCCTGCGCACCGCTGCCGCCGAAATCCAAAGGGCTGCTCCTGTAAAGGTAAGTGGTTTTAAACTCACTACTCACCTCCAAGAAGGCCCCTGCGCACCGCTGCCGCCGAAATCCAAAGGGCTGCTCCTGTAAAGGTAAGGCTTTTTAAATACACTACTCACCTCCCAGAAGGCCCCTGCGCACCGCTGCCGCCGAAATCCAAAGGGCTGCTCCTGTAAAGGTAAGTGGTTTTAAACTCACTACTCACCTCCAAGAAGGCCCCTGCGCACCGCTGCCGCTGAAATCCAAAGGGCTGCTCCTGTAAAAGGAAGGCTTTTTAAATACACTACTCACCTCCCAGAAGGCCCCTGCGCACCGCTGCTGCCGAAATCCAAAGGGCTGCTCCTGTAAAGGTAAGTGGTTTTAAACTCACTACTCACCTCCCAGAAGGCCCCTGCGCACCGCTGCCGCCGAAATCCAAAGGGCTGCTCCTGTAAAGGTAAGTGGTTTTAAACTCACTACTCACCTCCAAGAAGGCCCCTGCGCACCGCTGCCGCCGAAATCCAAAGGGCTGCTCCTGTAAAGGTAAGTGGTTTTAAACTCACTACTCACCTCCAAGAAGGCCCCTGCGCACCGCTGCCGCCGAAATCCAAAGGGCTGCTCCTGTAAAGGTAAGGCTTTTTAAATACACTACTCACCTCCCAGAAGGCCCCTGCGCACCGCTGCCGCCGAAATCCAAAGGGCTGCTCCTGTAAAGGTAAGTGGTTTTAAACTCACTACTCACCTCCAAGAAGGCCCCTGCGCACCGCTGCCGCTGAAATCCAAAGGGCTGCTCCTGTAAAAGGAAGGCTTTTTAAATACACTACTCACCTCCCAGAAGGCCCCTGCGCACCGCTGCTGCCGAAATCCAAAGGGCTGCTCCTGTAAAGGTAAGTGGTTTTAAACTCACTACTCACCTCCCAGAAGGCCCCTGCGCACCGCTGCCGCCGAAATCCAAAGGGCTGCTCCTGTAAAGGTAAGTGGTTTTAAACTCACTACTCACCTCCAAGAAGGCCCCTGCGCACCGCTGCCACCGAAATCCAAAGGGCTGCTCCTGTAAAGTTAAGTGGTTTTAAACTCACTACTCACCTCCAAGAAGGCCCCTGCGCACCGCTGCCGCCGAAATCCAAAGGGCTGCTCCTGTAAAGGTAAGTGGTTTTAAACTCACTACTCACCTCCAAGAAGGCCCCTGCGCACCGCTGCCGCCGAAATCCAAAGGGCTGCTCCTGTAAAGGGAAGGCTTTTTAAATACACTACTCACCTCCCAGAAGGCCCCTGCGCACCGCTGCCGCCGAAATCCAAAGGGCTGCTCCTGTAAAGGTAAGTGGATTTAAACTCACAACTCACCTCCAAGAAGGCCCCTGCGCACCGCTGCCGCTGAAATCCAAAGGGCTGCTCCTGTAAAAGGAAGGCTTTTTAAATACACTACTCACCTCCCAGAAGGCCCCTGCGCACCGCTGCCGCCGAAATCCAAAGGGCTGCTCCTGTAAAGGTAAGTGGTTTTAAACTCACTACTCACCTCCAAGAAGGCCCCTGCGCACCGCTGCCGCCGAAATCCAAAGGGCTACTCCTTTAAAGGTAAGTGGTTTTAAACTCACTACTCACCTCCAAGAAGGCCCCTGCGCACCGCTGCCGCCGAAATCCAAAGGGCTGCTCCTGTAAAGGTAAGTGGTTTTAAACTCACTACTCACCTCCAAGAAGGCCCCTGCGCACCGCTGCCGCCGAAATCCAAAGGTCTGCTCCTGTAAAGGTAAGTGGTTTTAAACTCACTACTCACCTCCCAGAAGGCCCCTGCGCACCGCTGCCGCCGAAATCCAAAGGGCTGCCCCTGTAAAGGTAAGTGGTTTTAAACTCACTACTCACCTCCCAGAAGGCCCCTGCGCACCGCTGCCGCCGAAATCCAAAGGGCTGCTCCTGTAAAGGTAAGTGGTTTCAAACTCACTACTCACCTCCCAGAAGGCCCCTGCGCACCGCTGCCGCCGAAATCCAAAGGGCTGCTCCTGTAAAGGTAAGTGGTTTTAAACTCACTACTCACCTCCCAGAAGGCCCCTGCGCACCGCTGCCGCCGAAATCCAAAGGGCTGCTCCTGTAAAGGTAAGTGGTTTTAAACTCACTACTCACCTCCCAGAAGGCCCCTGCGCACCGCTGCCGCCGAAATCCAAAGGGCTGCTCCTGTAAAGGTAAGTGGTTTTAAACTCACTACTCACCTCCAAGAAGGCCCCAGCGCACCGCTGCCGCCGAAATCCAAAGGGCTGCTCCTGTAAAGGTAAGTGGTTTTAAACTCACTACTCACCTCCCAGAAGGCCCCTGCGCACCGCTGCCGCCGAAATCCAAAGGGCTGCTCCTGTAAAGGTAAGTGGTTTTAAACTCACTACTCACCTCCAAGAAGGCCCCTGCGCACCGCTGCCGCCGAAATCCAAAGGGCTGCTCCTGTAAAGGGAAGGCTTTTTAAATACACTACTCACCTCCCAGAAGGCCCCTGCGCACCGCTGCCGCCGAAATCCAAAGGGCTGCTCCTGTAAAGGTAAGTGGATTTAAACTCACAACTCACCTCCAAGAAGGCCCCTGCGCACCGCTGCCGCTGAAATCCAAAGGGCTGCTCCTGTAAAAGGAAGGCTTTTTAAATACACTACTCACCTCCCAGAAGGCCCCTGCGCACCGCTGCCGCCGAAATCCAAAGGGCTGCTCCTGTAAAGGTAAGTGGTTTTAAACTCACTACTCACCTCCAAGAAGGCCCCTGCGCACCGCTGCCACCGAAATCCAAAGGGCTACTCCTTTAAAGGTAAGTGGTTTTAAACTCACTACTCACCTCCAAGAAGGCCCCTGCGCACCGCTGCCGCCGAAATCCAAAGGGCTGCTCCTGTAAAGCTAAGTGGTTTTAAACTCACTACTCACCTCCAAGAAGGCCCCTGCGCACCGCTGCCGCCGAAATCCAAAGGGCTGCTCCTGTAAAGGTAAGGCTTTTTAAATACACTACTCACCTCCAAGAAGGCCCCTGCGCACCGCTGCCGCCGAAATTCAATGGGCTGCTCCTGTAAAGGTAAGTGGTTTTAAACTCACTACTCACCTCCAAGAAGGCCCCTGCGCACCGCTGCCGCCGAAATCCAAAGGGCTGCTCCTGTAAAGGTAAGTGGTTTTAAACTCACTACTCACCTCCAAGAAGGCCCCTGCGCACCGCTGCCGCCGAAATCCAAAGGGCTGCTCCTGTAAAGGTAAGTGGTTTTAAACTCACTACTCACCTCCAAGAAGGCCCCTGTGCACCGCTGCCGCCGAAATCCAAAGGGCTGCTCCTGTAAAGCTAAGTGGTTTTAAACTCACTACTCACCTCCAAGAAGGCCCCTGCGCACCGCTGCCGCCGAAATCCAAAGGGCTGCTCCTGTAAAGGTAAGTGGTTTTAAACTCACTACTCACCTCCCAGAAGGCCCCTGCGCACCGCTGCCGCCGAAATCCAAAGGGCTGCTCCTGTAAAGGTAAGTGGTTTTAAACTCACTACTCACCTCCCAGAAGGCCCCTGCGCACCGCTGCCGCCGAAATCCAAAGGGCTGCTCCTGTAAAGGTAAGTGGTTTTAAACTCACTACTCACCTCCCAGAAGGCCCCTGCGCACCGCTGCCGCCGAAATCCAAAGGGCTGCTCCTGTAAAGGTAAGTGGATTTAAACTCACAACTCACCTCCAAGAAGGCCCCTGCGCACCGCTGCCGCTGAAATCCAAAGGGCTGCTCCTGTAAAAGGAAGGCTTTTTAAATACACTACTCACCTCCCAGAAGGCCCCTGCGCACCGCTGCCGCCGAAATCCAAAGGGCTGCTCCTGTAAAGGTAAGTGGTTTTAAACTCACTACTCACCTCCAAGAAGGCCCCTGCGCACCGCTGCCGCCGAAATCCAAAGGGCTACTCCTTTAAAGGTAAGTGGTTTTAAACTCACTACTCACCTCCAAGAAGGCCCCTGCGCACCGCTGCCGCCGAAATCCAAAGGGCTGCTCCTGTAAAGCTAAGTGGTTTTAAACTCACTACTCACCTCCAAGAAGGCCCCTGCGCACCGCTGCCGCCGAAATCCAAAGGGCTGCTCCTGTAAAGGTAAGTGGTTTTAAACTCACTACTCACCTCCAAGAAGGCCCCTGCGCACCGCTGCCGCCGAAATCCAAAGGGCTGCTCCTGTAAAGGTAAGGCTTTTTAAATACACTACTCACCTCCAAGAAGGCCCCTGCGCACCGCTGCCGCCGAAATCCAAAGGGCTGCTCCTGGAAAGGTAAGTGGTTTTAAACTCACTACTCACCTCCAAGAAGGCCCCTGCGCACCGCTGCCGCCGAAATCCAAAGGGCTGCTCCTGTAAAGGTAAGTGGTTTTAAACTCACTACTCACCTCCAAGAAGGCCCCTGCGCACCGCTGCCGCCGAAATCCAAAGGGCTGCTCCTGTAAAGGTAAGTGGTTTTAAACTCACTACTCACCTCCAAGAAGGCCCCTGCGCACCGCTGCCGCCGAAATCCAAAGGGCTGCTCCTGTAAAGGTAAGTGGTTTTAAACTCACTACTCACCTCCCAGAAGGCCCCTGCGCACCGCTGCCGCCGAAATCCAAAGGGCTGCTCCTGTAAAGGTAAGTGGTTTTAAACTCACTACTCACCTCCCAGAAGGCCCCTGCGCACCGCTGCCGCCGAAATCCAAAGGGCTGCTCCTGTAAAGGTAAGTGGTTTTAAACTCACTACTCACCTCCAAGAAGGCCCCTGCGCACCGCTGCTTCCGAAATCCAAAGGGCTGCTCCTGTAAAGGTAAGTGGTTTTAAACTCACTACTCACCTCCCAGAAGGCCCCTGCGCACCGCTGCCGCCGAAATCCAAAGGGCTGCTCCTGTAAAGGTAAGTGGTTTTAAACTCACTACTCACCTCCCAGAAGGCCCCTGCGCACCGCTGCCGCCGAAATCCAAAGGGCTGCTCCTGTAAAGGTAAGTGGTTTTAAACTCACTACTCACCTCCAAGAAGGCCCCTGCGCACCGCTGCCTCCGAAATCCAAAGGGCTGCTCCTGTAAAGGTAAGTGGTTTTAAACTCACTACTCACCAAGAAGGCCCCAGCGCACCGCTGCCGCCGAAATCCAAAGGGCTGCTCCTGTAAAGGTAAGTGGTTTTAAACTCACTACTCACCTCCCAGAAGGCCCCTGCGCACCGCTGCCGCCGAAATCCAAAGGGCTGCTCCTGTAAAGGTAAGTGGTTTTAAACTCACTACTCACCTCCAAGAAGGCCCCTGCGCACCGCTGCCTCCGAAATCCAAAGGGCTGCTCCTGTAAAGGTAAGTGGTTTTAAACTCACTACTCACCAAGAAGGCCCCAGCGCACCGCTGCCGCCGAAATCCAAAGGGCTGCTCCTGTAAAGGTAAGTGGTTTTAAACTCACTACTCACCTCCAAGAAGGCCCCTGCGCACCGCTGCCGCCGAAATCCAAAGGGCTGCTCCTATAAAGGTAAGTGGTTTTAAACTCACTACTCACCTCCAAGAAGGCCCCTGCGCACCGCTGCCGCCGAAATCCAAAGGGCTGCTCCTGTAAAGGTAAGTGGTTTTAAACTCACTACTCACCTCCAAGAAGGCCCCTGCGCACCGCTGCCGCCGAAATCCAAAGGGCTGCTCCTGTAAAGGTAAGTGGTTTTAAACACACTACTCACCTCCCAGAAGGCCCCTGCGCACCGCTGCCGCCGAAATCCAAAGGGCTGCTCCTGTAAAGGGAAGGCTTTTTAAATACACTACTCACCTCCCAGAAGGCCCCTGCGCACCGCTGCCGCCGAAATCCAAAGGGCTGCTCCTGTAAAGGTAAGTGGATTTAAACTCACAACTCACCTCCAAGAAGGCCCCTGCGCACCGCTGCCGCCGAAATCCAAAGGGCTGCTCCTGTAAAGGTAAGTGGATTTAAACTCACAACTCACCTCCAAGAAGGCCCCTGCGCACCGCTGCCGCTGAAATCCAAAGGGCTGCTCCTGTAAAAGGAAGGCTTTTTAAATACACTACTCACCTCCCAGAAGGCCCCTGCGCACCGCTGCCGCCGAAATCCAAAGGGCTGCTCCTGTAAAGGTAAGTGGTTTTAAACTCACTACTCACCTCCAAGAAGGCCCCTGCGCACCGCTGCCACCGAAATCCAAAGGGCTACTCCTTTAAAGGTAAGTGGTTTTAAACTCACTACTCACCTCCAAGAAGGCCCCTGCGCACCGCTGCCGCCGAAATCCAAAGGGCTGCTCCTGTAAAGCTAAGTGGTTTTAAACTCACTACTCACCTCCAAGAAGGCCCCTGCGCACCGCTGCCGCCGAAATCCAAAGGGCTGCTCCTGTAAAGGTAAGGCTTTTTAAATACACTACTCACCTCCAAGAAGGCCCCTGCGCACCGCTGCCGCCGAAATCCAAAGGGCTGCTCCTGTAAAGGTAAGTGGTTTTAAACTCACTACTCACCTCCAAGAAGGCCCCTGCGCACCGCTGCCGCCGAAATCCAAAGGGCTGCTCCTGTAAAGGTAAGTGGTTTTAAACTCACTACTCACCTCCAAGAAGGCCCCTGCGCACCGCTGCCGCCGAAATCCAAAGGGCTGCTCCTGTAAAGGTAAGTGGTTTTAAACTCACTACTCACCTCCAAGAAGGCCCCTGTGCACCGCTGCCGCCGAAATCCAAAGGGCTGCTCCTGTAAAGCTAAGTGGTTTTAAACTCACTACTCACCTCCAAGAAGGCCCCTGCGCACCGCTGCCGCCGAAATCCAAAGGGCTGCTCCTGTAAAGGTAAGTGGTTTTAAACTCACTACTCACCTCCCAGAAGGCCCCTGCGCACCGCTGCCGCCGAAATCCAAAGGGCTGCTCCTGTAAAGGTAAGTGGTTTTAAACTCACTACTCACCTCCCAGAAGGCCCCTGCGCACCGCTGCCGCCGAAATCCAAAGGGCTGCTCCTGTAAAGGTAAGTGGTTTTAAACTCACTACTCACCTCCCAGAAGGCCCCTGCGCACCGCTGCCGCCGAAATCCAAAGGGCTGCTCCTGTAAAGGTAAGTGGATTTAAACTCACAACTCACCTCCAAGAAGGCCCCTGCGCACCGCTGCCGCTGAAATCCAAAGGGCTGCTCCTGTAAAAGGAAGGCTTTTTAAATACACTACTCACCTCCCAGAAGGCCCCTGCGCACCGCTGCCGCCGAAATCCAAAGGGCTGCTCCTGTAAAGGTAAGTGGTTTTAAACTCACTACTCACCTCCAAGAAGGCCCCTGCGCACCGCTGCCGCCGAAATCCAAAGGGCTACTCCTTTAAAGGTAAGTGGTTTTAAACTCACTACTCACCTCCAAGAAGGCCCCTGCGCACCGCTGCCGCCGAAATCCAAAGGGCTGCTCCTGTAAAGCTAAGTGGTTTTAAACTCACTACTCACCTCCAAGAAGGCCCCTGCGCACCGCTGCCGCCGAAATCCAAAGGGCTGCTCCTGTAAAGGTAAGGCTTTTTAAATACACTACTCACCTCCAAGAAGGCCCCTGCGCACCGCTGCCGCCGAAATCCAAAGGGCTGCTCCTGTAAAGGTAAGTGGTTTTAAACTCACTACTCACCTCCAAGGAGGCCCCTGCGCACCGCTGCCGCCGAAATCCAAAGGGCTGCTCCTGTAAAGGTAAGTGGTTTTAAACTCACTACTCACCTCCAAGAAGGCCCCTGCGCACCGCTGCCGCCGAAATCCAAAGGGCTGCTCCTGTAAAGGTAAGTGGTTTTAAACTCACTACTCACCTCCAAGAAGGCCCCTGTGCACCGCTGCCGCCGAAATCCAAAGGGCTGCTCCTGTAAAGCTAAGTGGTTTTAAACTCACTACTCACCTCCAAGAAGGCCCCTGCGCACCGCTGCCGCCGAAATCCAAAGGGCTGCTCCTGGAAAGGTAAGTGGTTTTAAACTCACTACTCACCTCCAAGAAGGCCCCTGCGCACCGCTGCCGCCGAAATCCAAAGGGCTGCTCCTGTAAAGGTAAGTGGTTTTAAACTCACTACTCACCTCCAAGAAGGCCCCTGCGCACCGCTGCCGCCGAAATCCAAAGGGCTGCTCCTGTAAAGGTAAGTGGTTTTAAACTCACTACTCACCTCCAAGAAGGCCCCTGCGCACCGCTGCCGCCGAAATCCAAAGGGCTGCTCCTGTAAAGGTAAGTGGTTTTAAACTCACTACTCACCTCCAAGAAGGCCCCTGCGCACCGCTGCCGCCGAAATCCAAAGGGCTGCTCCTGTAAAGGTAAGTGGTTTTAAACTCACTACTCACCTCCCAGAAGGCCCCTGCGCACCGCTGCCGCCGAAATCCAAAGGGCTGCTCCTGTAAAGGTAAGTGGTTTTAAACTCACTACTCACCTCCCAGAAGGCCCCTGCGCACCGCTGCCGCCGAAATCCAAAGGGCTGCTCCTGTAAAGGTAAGTGGTTTTAAACTCACTACTCACCTCCCAGAAGGCCCCTGCGCACCGCTGCCGCCGAAATCCAAAGGGCTGCTCCTGTAAAGGTAAGTGGTTTTAAACTCACTACTCACCTCCAAGAAGGCCCCTGCGCACCGCTGCTTCCGAAATCCAAAGGGCTGCTCCTGTAAAGGTAAGTGGTTTTAAACTCACTACTCACCTCCCAGAAGGCCCCTGCGCACCGCTGCCGCCGAAATCCAAAGGGCTGCTCCTGTAAAGGTAAGTGGTTTTAAACTCACTACTCACCTCCCAGAAGGCCCCTGCGCACCGCTGCCGCCGAAATCCAAAGGGCTGCTCCTGTAAAGGTAAGTGGTTTTAAACTCACTACTCACCTCCAAGAAGGCCCCTGCGCACCGCTGCCTCCGAAATCCAAAGGGCTGCTCCTGTAAAGGTAAATGGTTTTAAACTCACTACTCACCTCCAAGAAGGCCCCAGCGCACCGCTGCCGCCGAAATCCAAAGGGCTGCTCCTGTAAAGGTAAGTGGTTTTAAACTCACTACTCACCTCCAAGAAGGCCCCTGCGCACCGCTGCCGCCGAAATCCAAAGGGCTGCTCCTATAAAGGTAAGTGGTTTTAAACTCACTACTCACCTCCAAGAAGGCCCCTGCGCACCGCTGCCGCCGAAATCCAAAGGGCTGCTCCTGTAAAGGTAAGTGGTTTTAAACTCACTACTCACCTCCAAGAAGGCCCCTGCGCACCGCTGCCGCCGAAATCCAAAGGGCTGCTCCTGTAAAGGTAAGTGGTTTTAAACACACTACTCACCTCCCAGAAGGCCCCTGCGCACCGCTGCCGCCGAAATCCAAAGGGCTGCTCCTGTAAAGGGAAGGCTTTTTAAATACACTACTCACCTCCCAGAAGGCCCCTGCGCACCGCTGCCGCCGAAATCCAAAGGGCTGCTCCTGTAAAGGTAAGTGATTTTAAACTCACTACTCACCTCCAAGAAGGCCCCTGCGCACCGCTGCCGCTGAAATCCAAAGGGCTGCTCCTGTAAAGGGAAAGCTTTTTAAAAACACTACTCACCTCCAAGAAGGCCCCTGCGCACCGCTGCCGCCGAAATCCAAAGGGCTGCTCCTGTAAAGGTAAGTGGTTTTAAACTCAATACTCACCTCCAAGAAGGCCCCTGCGCACCGCTGCCGCCGAAATCCAAAGGGCTGCTCCTGTAAAGGTAAGTGGTTTTAAACTCACTACTCACCTCCAAGAAGGCCCCTGCGCACCGCTGCCGCCGAAATCCAAAGGGCTGCTCCTGTAAAGGTAAATGGTTTTAAACTCACTACTCACCTCCCAGAAGGCCCCTGCGCACCGCTGCCGCCGAAATCCAAAGGGCTGCTCCTGTAAAGGTAAGTGGTTTTAAACTCACGACTCACCTCCAAGAAGGCCCCTGCGCACCGCTGCCGCCGAAATCCAAAGGACTGCTCCTGTAAAGGTAAGTGGTTTTAAACTCACGACTCACCTCCAAGAAGGCCCCTGCGCACCGCTGCCGCCGAAATCCAAAGGGCTGCTCCTGTAAAGGTAAGTGGTTTTAAACTCACTACTCACCTCCCAGAAGGCCCCTGCGCACCGCTGCCGCCGAAATCCAAAGGGCTGCTCCTGTAAAGGTAAGTGGTTTTAAACTCACTACTCACCTCCAAGAAGGCCCCTGCGCACCGCTGCCGCCGAAATCCAAAGGGCTGCTCCTGTAAAGGTAAGTGGTTTAAACTCACTACTCACCTCCAAGAAGGCCCCTGCGCACCGCTGCCGCCGAAATCCAAAGGGCTGCTCCTGTAAAGGTAAGTGGTTTTAAACTCACTACTCACCTCCAAGAAGGCCCCTGCGCACCGCTGCTTCCGAAATCCAAAGGGCTGCTCCTGTAAAGGTAAGTGGTTTTAAACTCACTACTCACCTCCCAGAAGGCCCCTGCGCACCGCTGCCGCCGAAATCCAAAGGGCTGCTCCTGTAAAGGTAAGTGGTTTTAAACTCACTACTCACCTCCCAGAAGGCCCCTGCGCACCGCTGCCGCCGAAATCCAAAGGGCTGCTCCTGTAAAGGGAAGGCTTTTTAAATACACTACTCACCTCCCAGAAGGCCCCTGCGCACCGCTGCCGCCGAAATCCAAAGGGCTGCTCCTGTAAAGGTAAGTGATTTTAAACTCACTACTCACCTCCAAGAAGGACCCTGCGCACCGCTGCCGCTGAAATCCAAAGGGCTGCTCCTGTAAAGGGAAAGCTTTTTAAAAACACTACTCACCTCCAAGAAGGCCCCTGCGCACCGCTGCCGCCGAAATCCAAAGGGATGCTCCTGTAAAGGTAAGTGGTTTTAAACTCACTACTCACCTCCAAGAAGGCCCCTGCGCACCGCTGCCGCCGAAATCCAAAGGGCTGCTCCTGTAAAGGTAAGTGGTTTTAAACTCACTACTCACCTCCAAGAAGGCCCCTGCGCACCGCTGCCGCCGAAATCCAAAGGGCTGCTCCTGTAAAGGTAAATGGTTTTAAACTCACTACTCACCTCCCAGAAGGCCCCTGCGCACCGCTGCCGCCGAAATCCAAAGGGCTGCTCCTGTAAAGGTAAGTGGTTTTAAACTCACGACTCACCTCCAAGAAGGCCCCTGCGCACCGCTGCCGCCGAAATCCAAAGGACTGCTCCTGTAAAGGTAAGTGGTTTTAAACTCACGACTCACCTCCAAGAAGGCCCCTGCGCACCGCTGCCGCCGAAATCCAAAGGGCTGCTCCTGTAAAGGTAAGTGGTTTTAAACTCACTACTCACCTCCCAGAAGGCCCCTGCGCACCGCTGCCGCCGAAATCCAAAGGGCTGCTCCTGTAAAGGTAAGTGGTTTTAAACTCACTACTCACCTCCAAGAAGGCCCCTGCGCACCGCTGCCGCCGAAATCCAAAGGGCTGCTCCTGTAAAGGTAAGTGGTTTAAACTCACTACTCACCTCCAAGAAGGCCCCTGCGCACCGCTGCCGCCGAAATCCAAAGGGCTGCTCCTGTAAAGGTAAGTGGTTTTAAACTCACTACTCACCTCCCAGAAGGCCCCTGCGCACCGCTGCCGCCGAAATCCAAAGGGCTGCTCCTGTAAAGGTAAGTGGTTTTAAACTCACTACTCACCTCCCAGAAGGCCCCTGCGCACCGCTGCCGCCGAAATCCAAAGGGCTGCTCCTGTAAAGGTAAGTGGTTTTAAACTCACTACTCACCTCCAAGAAGGCCCCTGCGCACCGCTGCCGCCGAAATCCAAAGGGCTGCTCCTGTAAAGGTAAGTGGTTTTAAACTCACTACTCACCTCCAAGAAGGCCCCTGCGCACCGCTGCCGCCGAAATACAAAGGGCTGCTCCTGTAAAGGTAAGTGGTTTTAAACTCACTACTCACCTCCCAGAAGGCCCCTGCGCACCGCTGCCGCCGAAATCCAAAGGGCTGCTCCTGTAAAGGTAAGTGGTTTTAAACTCACTACTCACCTCCAAGAAGGCCCCTGCGCACCGCTGCCGCCGAAATCCAAAGGGCTGCTCCTGTAAAGCTAAGTGGTTTTAAACACCCTACTCACCTCCCAGAAGGCCCCTGCGCATCGCTGCCGCCGAAATCCAAAGGGCTGCTCCTGTAAAGGTAAGTGGTTTTAAACTCACTACTCACCTCCCAGAAGGCCCCTGCGCACCGCTGCCGCCGAAATCCAAAGGGCTGCTCCTGTAAAGGGAAGGCTTTTTAAATACACTACTCACCTCCCAGAAGGCCCCCGCGCACCGCTGCCGCCGAAATCCAAAGGGCTGCTCCTGTAAAGGTAAGTGGTTTTAAACTCACTACTCAACTCCAAGAAGGCCCCTGCGCACCGCTGCCGCTGAAATCCAAAGGGCTGCTCCTGTAAAAGGAAGGCTTTTTAAATACACTACTCACCTCCCAGAAGGCCCCTGCGCACCGCTGCCGCCGAAATCCAAAGGGCTGCTCCTGTAAAGGTAAGTAGTTTTAAACTCACTACTCACCTCCCAGAAGGCCCCTGCGCACCGCTGCCGCCAAAATCCAAAGGGCTGCTCCTGTAAAGGTAAGTGGTTTTAAACTCACTACTCACCTCCCAGAAGGCCCCTGTGCACCGCTGCCGCCGGAATCCAAAGGGCTGCTCCTGTAAAGGTAAGTGGTTTTAAACTCACTACTCACCTCCCAGAAGGCCCCTGCGCACCGCTGCCGCCGAAATCCAAAGGGCTGCTCCTGTAAAGGGAAGGCTTTTTAAATACACTACTCACCTCCCAGAAGGCCCCTGCGCACCGCTGCCGCCGAAATCCAAAGGGCTGCTCCTGTAAAGGTAAGTGGTTTTAAACTCACTACTCACCTCCCAGAAGGCCCCTGCGCACCGCTGCCGCCGAAATCCAAAGGGCTGCTCCTGTAAAGGTAAGTGGTTTTAAACTCACTACTCACCTCCAAGAAGGCCCCTGCGCACCGCTGCCGCCGAAATCCAAAGGGCTGCTCCTGTAAAGGTAAGTGGTTTTAAACTCACTACTCACCTCCCGAAAGCCCCTGCGCACCGCTGCAGCCGAAATCCAAAGGGCTGCTCCTGTAAAGGTAAGTGGTTTTAAACTCACTACTCACCTCCAAGAAGGCCCCTGCGCACCGCTGCCGCCGAAATCCAAAGGGCTGCTCCTGTAAAGGGAAGGCTTTTTAAATACACTACTCACCTCCCAGAAGGCCCCTGCGCACCGCTGCCGCCGAAATCCAAAGGGCTGCTCCTGTAAAGGTAAGTGGTTTTAAACTCACTACTCACCTCCAAGAAGGCCCCTGCGCACCGCTGCCGCTGAAATCCAAAGGGCTGCTCCTGTAAAGGGAAAGCTTTTTAAAAACACTACTCACCTCCAAGAAGGCCCCTGCGCACCGCTGCCGCCGAAATCCAAAGGGTTGCTCCTGTAAAGCTAAGTGGTTTTAAACTCACTACTCACCTCCAAGAAGGCCCCTGCGCACCGCTGCCGCCGAAATCCAAAGGGCTGCTCCTGTAAAGGTAAGTGGTTTTAAACTCACTACTCACCTCCCAGAAGGCCCCTGCGCAGCGCTGCCGCCGAAATCCAAAGGGCTGCTCCTGTAAAAGGTAAGTGGTTTTAAACTCACTACTCACCTCCAAGAAGGCCCCTGCGCACCGCTGCCGCCGAAATCCAAAGGGCTGCTCCTGTAAAGGGAAGGCTTTTTAAATACACTACTCACCTCCCAGAAGGCCCCTGCGCACCGCTGCCGCCGAAATCCAAAGGGCTGCTCCTGTAAAGGTAAGTGGTTTTAAACTCACTACTCACCTCCAAGAAGGCCCCTGCGCACCGCTGCCGCTGAAATCCAAAGGGCTGCTCCTGTAAAAGGAAGGCTTTTTAAATACACTACTCACCTCCCAGAAGGCCCCTGCGCACCGCTGCTGCCGAAATCCAAAGGGCTGCTCCTGTAAAGGTAAGTGGTTTTAAACTCACTACTCACCTCCCAGAAGGCCCCTGCGCACCGCTGCCGCCGAAATCCAAAGGGCTGCTCCTGTAAAGGTAAGTGGTTTTAAACTCACTACTCACCTCCAAGAAGGCCCCTGCGCACCGCTGCCGCCGAAATCCAAAGGGCTGCTCCTGTAAAGGGAAGGCTTTTTAAATACACTACTCACCTCCCAGAAGGCCCCTGCGCACCGCTGCCGCCGAAATCCAAAGGGCTGCTCCTGTAAAGGTAAGTGGTTTTAAACTCACTACTCACCTCCAAGAAGGCCCCTGCGCACCGCTGCCGCCGAAATCCAAAGGGCTGCTCCTGTAAAGGGAAGGCTTTTTAAATACACTACTCACCTCCCAGAAGGCCCCTGCGCACCGCTGCCGCCGAAATCCAAAGGGCTGCTCCTGTAAAGGTAAGTGGTTTTAAACTCACTACTCACCTCCAAGAAGGCCCCTGCGCACCGCTGCCGCTGAAATCCAAAGGGCTGCTCCTGTAAAAGGAAGGCTTTTTAAACTCACTACTCACCTCCCAGAAGGCCCCTGCGCACCGCTGCCGCCGAAATCCAAGGGCTGCTCTTGTAAAGGTAAGTGGTTTTAAACTCACTACTCACCTCCAAGAAGGCCCCAGCGCACCGCTGCCGCCGAAATCCAAAGGGCTGCTCCTGTAAAGGTAAGTGGTTTTAAACTCACTACTCGCCTCCAAGAAGGCCCCTGCGCACCGCTGCCGCCAAAATCCAAAGGGCTGCTCCTGTAAAGGTAAGGCTTTTTAAACACACTACTCACCTCCCAGAAGGCCCCTGCGCACCGCTGCCGCCGAAATCCAAAGGGCTGCTCCTGTAAAGGTAAGTGGTTTTAAACTCACTACTCAGCTCCCAGAAGGCCCCTGCGCACCGCTGCCGCCGAAATCCAAAGGGCTGCTCCTGTAAAGGGAAGGCTTTTTAAATACACTACTCACCTCCCAGAAGGCCCCTGCGCACCGCTGCCGCCGAAATCCAAAGGGCTGCTCCTGTAAAGGTAAGTGGTTTTAAACTCACTACTCACCTCCAAGAAGGCCCCTGCGCACCGCTGCCGCTGAAATCCAAAGGGCTGCTCCTGTAAAGGGAAAGCTTTTTAAAAACACTACTCACCTCCCAGAAGGCCCCTGCGCACCGCTGCCGCCGAAATCCAAAGGGCTGCTCCTGTAAAGGTAAGTGGTTTTAAACTCACTACTCACCTCCCAGAAGGCCCCTGCGCACCGCTGCCGCCGAAATCCAAAGGGCTGCTCCTGTAAAGGTAAGTGGTTTTAAACTCACTACTCACCTCCAAGAAGGCCCCTGCGCACCGCTGCCGCCGAAATCCAAAGGGCTGCTCCTGTAAAGGTAAGTGGTTTTAAACTCACTACTCACCTCCAAGAAGGCCCCTGCGCACCGCTGCCGCCGAAATCCAAAGGGCTGCTCCTGTAAAGGGAAGGCTTTTTAAATACACTACTCACCTCCCAGAAGGCCCCTGCGCACCGCTGCCGCCGAAATCCAAAGGGCTGCTCCTGTAAAGGTAAGTGGTTTTAAACTCACTACTCACCTCCAAGAAGGCCCCTGCGCACCGCTGCCGCTGAAATCCAAAGGGCTGCTCCTGTAAAAGGAAGGCTTTTTAAACTCACTACTCACCTCCCAGAAGGCCCCTGCGCACCGCTGCCGCCGAAATCCAAAGGGCTGCTCCTGTAAAGGTAAGTGGTTTTAAACTCACTACTCACCTCCCAGAAGGCCCCTGCGCACCGCTGCCGCCGAAATCCAAAGGGCTGCTCCTGTAAAGGTAAGTGGTTTTAAACTCACTACTCACCTCCCAGAAGGCCCCTGCGCACCGCTGCCGCCGAAATCCAAAGGGCTGCTCCTGTAAAAGGTAAGTGGTTTTAAACTCACTACTCACCTCCAAGAAGGCCCCTGCGCACCGCTGCCGCCGAAATCCAAAGGGCTGCTCCTGTAAAGGGAAGGCTTTTTAAATACACTACTCACCTCCCAGAAGGCCCCTGCGCACCGCTGCCGCCGAAATCCAAAGGGCTGCTCCTGTAAAGGTAAGTGGTTTTAAACTCACTACTCACCTCCAAGAAGGCCCCTGCGCACCGCTGCCGCTGAAATCCAAAGGGCTGCTCCTGTAAAAGGAAGGCTTTTTAAATACACTACTCACCTCCCAGAGGGCCCTGCGCACCGCTGCTGCCGAAATCCAAAGGGCTGCTCCTGTAAAGGTAAGTGGTTTTAAACTCACTACTCACCTCCCAGAAGGCCCCTGCGCACCGCTGCCGCCGAAATCCAAAGGGCTGCTCCTGTAAAGGTAAGTGGTTTTAAACTCACTACTCACCTCCAAGAAGGCCCCTGCGCACCGCTGCCGCCGAAATCCAAAGGGCTGCTCCTGTAAAGGTAAGTGGTTTTAAACTCACTACTCACCTCCCAGAAGGCCCCTGCGCACCGCTGCCGCCGAAATCCAAAGGGCTGCTCCTGTAAAGGTAAGTGGTTTTAAACTCACTACTCACCTCCAAGAAGGCCCCTGCGCACCGCTGCCGCCGAAATCCAAAGGGCTGCTCCTGTAAAGGTAAGTGGTTTTAAACTCACTACTCACCTCCCAGAAGGCCCCTGCGCACCGCTGCCGCCGAAATCCAAAGGGCTGCTCCTGTAAAGGTAAGTGGTTTTAAACTCACTACTCACCTCCCAGAAGGCCCCTGCGCACCGCTGCCGCCGAAATCCAAAGGGCTGCTCCTGTAAAGGTAAGGCTTTTTAAACACACTACTCACCTCCCAGAAGGCCCCTGCGCACCGCTGCCGCCGAAATCCAAAGGGCTGCTCCTGTAAAGGTAAGTGGTTTTAAACTCACTACTCACCTCCAAGAAGGCCCCTGCGCACCGCTGCCGCCGAAATCCAAAGGGCTGCTCCTGTAAAGGGAAGGCTTTTTAAATACACTACTCAACTCCCAGAAGGCCCCTGCGCACCGCTGCCGCCGAAATCCAAAGGGCTGCTCCTGTAAAGGTAAGTGGTTTTAAACTCACTACTCACCTCCAAGAAGGCCCCTGCGCACCGCTGCCGCCGAAATCCAAAGGGCTGCTCCTGTAAAGGTAAGTGGTTTTAAACTCACTACTCACCTCCAAGAAGGCCCCTGCGCACCGCTGCCGCCGAAATCCAAAGGGCTGCTCCTGTAAAGGTAAGTGGTTTTAAACTCACTACTCACCTCCCAGAAGGCCCCTGCGCACCGCTGCCGCCGAAATCCAAAGGGCTGCTCCTGTAAAGGTAAGTGGTTTTAAACTCACTACTCACCTCCCAGAAGGCCCCTGCGCACCGCTGCCGCCGAAATCCAAAGGGCTGCTCCTGTAAAGGTAAGTGGTTTTAAACTCACTACTCACCTCCCAGAAGGCCCCTGCGCACCGCTGCCGCTGAAATCCAAAGGGCTGCTCCTGTAAAAGTAAGTGGTTTTAAAGTCACTACTCACCTCCAAAAGGCCCCTGCGAACCGCTGCCGCCGAAATCCAAAGGGCTGCTCCTGTAAAGGTAAGGCTTTTTAAATTCACTGCTCACCCCCAAGAAGGCCCCTGCGCACCGCTGCCGCCGAAATCCAAAGTGCTGCTCCTGTAAAGGTAAGTGGTTTTAAACTCACTACTCACCTCCCAGAAGGCCGCTGCGCACCGCTGCCGCCGAAATCCAAAGGGCTGCTCCTGTAAAGGTAAGTGGTTTTAAACTCACTACTCACCTCCCAGAAGGCCCCTGCGCACCGCTGCCGCCGAAATCCAAAGGGCTGCTCCTGTAAAGGTAAGTGGTTTTAAACTCACTACTCACCTCCAAGAAGGCCCCAGCGCACCGCTGCCGCCGAAATCCAAAGGGCTGCTCCTGTAAAGGTAAGTGGTTTTAAACTCACTACTCACCTCCATGAAGGCCCCTGCGCACCGCTGCCGCCGAAATCCAAAGGGCTGCTCCTGTAAAGGTAAGTGGTTTTAAACTCACTACTCACCTCCCAGAAGGCCCCTGCGCACCGCTGCCGCCGAAATCCAAAGGGCTGCTCCTGTAAAGGTAAGTGGTTTTAAACTCACTACTCACCTCCCAGAAGGCCCCTGCGCACCGCTGCCGCCGAAATCCAAAGGGCTGCTCCTGTAAAGGTAAGGCTTTTTAAACACACTACTCACCTCCCAGAAGGCCCCTGCGCACCGCTGCCGCCGAAATCCAAAGGGCTGCTCCTGTAAAGGTAAGTGGTTTTAAACTCACTACTCACCTCCAAGAGGGCCCCTGCGCACCGCTGCCGCCGAAATCCAAAGGGCTGCTCCTGTAAAGGGAAGGCTTTTTAAATACACTACTCAACTCCCAGAAGGCCCCTGCGCACCGCTGCCGCCGAAATCCAAAGGGCTGCTCCTGTAAAGGTAAGTGGTTTTAAACTCACTACTCACCTCCAAGAAGGCCCCTGCGCACCGCTGCCGCCGAAATCCAAAGGGCTGCTCCTGTAAAGGTAAGTGGTTTTAAACTCACTACTCACCTCCAAGAAGGCCCCTGCGCACCGCTGCCGCCGAAATCCAAAGGGCTGCTCCTGTAAAGGTAAGTGGTTTTAAACTCACTACTCACCTCCCAGAAGGCCCCTGCGCACCGCTGCCGCCGAAATCCAAAGGGCTGCTCCTGTAAAGGTAAGTGGTTTTAAACTCACTACTCACCTCCCAGAAGGCCCCTGCGCATCGCTGCCGCCGAAATCCAAAGGGCTGCTCCTGTAAAGGTAAGTGGTTTTAAACTCACTACTCACCTCCAAGAAGGCCCTTGCGCACCGCTGCCGCCGAAATCCAAAGGGCTGCTCCTGTAAAGCTAAGTGGTTTTAAACACACTACTCACCTCCCAGAAGGCCCCTGCGCACCGCTGCCGCCGAAATCCAAAGGGCTGCTCCTGTAAAGGTAAGTGGTTTTAAACTCACTACTCACCTCCAAGAAGGCCCCTGCGCACCGCTGCCGCCGAAATCCAAAGTGCTGCTCCTGTAAAGGTAAGTGGTTTTAAACTCACTACTCACCTCCAAGAAGGCCCCTGCGCACCGCTGCCGCCGAAATCTAAAGGGCTGCTCCTGTAAAGGGAAGGCTTTTTAAATACACTACTCACCTCCCAGAAGGCCCCTGCGCACCGCTGCCGCCGAAATCCAAAGGGCTGCTCCTGTAAAGGTAAGTGGTTTTAAACTCACTACTCACCTCCAAGAAGGCCCCTGCGCACCGCTGCCGCTGAAATCCAAAGGGCTGCTCCTGTAAAGGGAAGGCTTTTTAAATACACTACTCACCTCCCAGAAGGCCCCTGCGCACCGCTGCCGCCGAAATCCAAAGGGCTGCTCCTGTAAAGGTAAGTGGTTTTAAACTCACTACTCACCTCCCAGAAGGCCCCTGCGCACCGCTGCCGCCGAAATCCAAAGGGCTGCTCCTGTAAAGGTAAGTGGTTTTAAACTCACTACTCACCTCCAAGAAGGCCCCTGCACACCGCTGCCGCCGAAATCCAAAGGGCTGCTCCTGTAAAGGTAAGTGGTTTTAAACTCACTACTCACCTCCCAGAAGGCCCCTGCGCACCGCTGCCGCCGAAATCCAAAGGGCTGCTCCTGTAAAGGTAAGTGGTTTTAAACTCACTACTCAGCTCCCAGAAGGCCCCTGCGCACCGCTGCCGCCGAAATCCAAAGGGCTGCTCCTGTAAAGGTAAGTGGTTTTAAACTCACTACTCACCTCCAAGAAGGCCCCTGCGCACCGCTGCCGCCGAAATCCAAAGGGCTGCTCCTGTAAAGCTAAGTGGTTTTAAACTCACTACTCACGTCCAAGAAGGCCCCTGCGCACCGCTGCTGCCGAAATCCAAGTGGCTGCTCCTGTAAAGGTAAGTGGTTTTAAACTCACTACTCACCTCCAAGAAGGCCCCTGCGCACCGCTGCCGCCGAAATCCAAAGGGCTGCTCCTGTAAAGGTAAGTGGTTTTAAACTCACTACTCACCTCCAAGAAGGCCCTGCGCACCGCTGCCGCCGAAATCCAAAGCGCTGCTCCTGTAAAGGTAAGTGGTTTTAAACTCACTACTCACCCCCCAGAAGGCCCCAGCGCACCGCTGCCGCCGAAATCCAAAGGGCTGCTCCTGTAAAGGTAAGTGGTTTTAAACTCACTACTCACCTCCCAGAAGGCCCCTGCGCACCGCTGCCGCCGAAATCCAAAGGGCTGCTCCTGTAAAGGTAAGTGGTTTTAAACTCACTACTCACCTCCAAGAAGGCCCCTGCGCACCGCTGCCGCCAAAATCCAAAGGGCTGCTCCTGTAAAGGTAAGTGGTTTTAAACTCACTACTCACCTCCAAGAAGGCCCTAACGCACCGCTGCCGCCGAAATCCAAAGGGCTGCTCCTGTAAAGGTAAGGCTTTTTAAACACACTACTCACCTCCCAGAAGGCCCCTGCGCACCGCTGCCGCCGAAATCCAAAGGGCTGCTCCTGTAAAGGGAAGGCTTTTTAAATTCACTACTCACCTCCCAGAAGGCCCCTGCGCACCGCTGCCGCCGAAATCCAAAGGGCTGCTCCTGTGAAGGCAAGTGGTTTTAAACTCACTACTCACCTCCCAGAAGGCCCCTGCGCACCGCTGCCGCCGAAATCCAAAGGGCTGCTCCTGTAAAGTTAAGTGGTTTTAAACTCACTACTCACCTCCAAGAAGGCCCCTGCGCACCGCTGCCGCCGAAATCCAAAGGGCTGCTCCTGTAAAGGTAAGTGGTTTTAAACTCACTACTCACCTCCAAGAAGGCCCCTGCGCACCGCTGCCGCCGAAATCCAAAGGGCTGCTCCTGTAAAGGTAAGTGGTTTTAAACTCACTACTCACCTCCCAGAAGGCCCCTGCGCACCGCTGCCGCCGAAATCCAAAGGGCTGCTCCTGTAAAGGTAAGTGGTTTTAAAGTCGCTACTCACCTCCAAGAAGGCCCCTGCGCACCGCTGCCGCCGAAATCCAAATGGCTGCTCCTGTAAAGGTAAGTGGTTTTAAACTCACTACTCACCTCCCAGAAGGCCCCTGCGCACCGCTGCCGCCGAAATCCAAAGGGCTGCTCCTGTAAAGGTAAGGCTTTTTAAATTCACTACTCACCTCCAAGAAGGCCCCTGCGCACCGCTGCCGCCGAAATCCAAAGGGCTGCTCCTGTAAAGGTAAGGCTTTTTAAACTCACTACTCACCTCCAAGAAGGCCCCTGCGCACCGCTGCCGCCGAAATCCAAAGGGATTACAGTGTCCCACAGTAATCTAAAGGCAGTTAAAAAGTGCACGTCACTAAATCTAATGTATTTAAACAGTGCCCTAAAGGAAATCAAGTGCATTTAAACAGTGCCCAAATGGAACCCAAATGAATTTGAACATGCGCTACATTAAAGAAAATGTTTTTAAACAGTGCCCGACAGTAAACAAATAGCATTAACAGCGCATTCCAGGAATTCAAATGTACTTAAAGAGGGTCCTAGAGTAAATTAAATGCATCTAAACAGTGCTCGACTCTAAATCAAATGTCTTGAAACAGTGCTCTACAGTAAATCAAATGCATTCAAACAGTGCCCTATCATAACCCAAATGCATTTAAACAGTGCCCTATCATAACCCAAATGCATTTAAACAGTGCCCTATCATAACCCAAATGCATTTAAACAGTGCCCTGCGTTAAGTCAAATGCATTTAAACAGAACCCTACAGTAAATCAAATGCATTCAAACAGTGCCCTATCGTAATCCAAATGCGTTTGAACAGTGATCTACGTTAAATCAAATGCATTTAAACTGGATCATCCAGTAAATAAAATGTATTTAAACAGTGCCCGACAGTAAATCAAAGATAGTTAAACAGGGCCCTACAGAAAATCAAATGCATTTAAACCGTGCCCCCGAGTAAATCCAATGTATTTAAACAGTGTCCTACAGTAAGTCAAACACATTTAAACAGTGCCCTACAGTAAATCAAATGCAGTTAAACAGTGCCCTACAGTAAATCAAATGCTTTTAAATAGTGCCCGACAAAAACCAAATGCCCTTAAATTGTCTGACAGTAAATCATACAAATTTAAACAGTGAAATGAAATGAAAATCGCTTATTGTCACAAGCAGGCTTCAAAGGAAGTTATTGTGAAAAGCCCCTCGTCGCCACATTCCGATGCCTGTCCGGGGAGTCGGTACGGGAAACAGTGCCCTGAGGTAAACCAAATGCATTTCAACAGTGCACCACAAAACATCTAATGTATTTAAACAGTGCCCAACAGAAAATCAAATGTATTTAAACAGTGCCCCAGAGTAAATAAAATGCATGAAAACAGTGGCCTACGATAAACCAAATACATTTATCCAGTGCACTACAGTAAATCAAATGCATTTAAACAGTGCCCTACAGACAACCAAATACATTTATACAGTGCACCACAGTAAATCAAATGTATTTAAAAGGTGCACGACACTAAAGCAAATGCATTTAAACTGTGCTCTGAAGAAAATCAAATGCATTTAATTAGTGCCCGACAGCAAACCAAACGTATTTAACCAGTGGCTTAATGTAAAATCTCTTGGATTTAAACAGTGCCCTACAGTATATCAAATGTATTTGTACAGGACCATAAAGTAAATCAATCACATTTAAACAATTCCCTACAGTAAATCAAATGAATTTAAACAGGGAGCTACAGTAAATCAAATGCATTTAAACAGTGCGCTACAGTAAATCAAATGCATTTCAACTGTGCTCTACAGTAAATCAAATGTTCTTAAATATTGCTCTAGACAATACAAATGCAGTTGAACAGTGCCCTGCACTAAATCAAATGCATTAAGAAAGTGTGCCGCAGTAAACCAAATTCATTTGAACAGTGCCCCACAGTCAATCTCATGTATTTCAACAGTGCCCGACACTAAAACAAATGCATTTAAACAGTGCCCTACAGTAAATAAAATGGATTTAAAGTGCCCTACTGAAAATCAAATGCATTTAAACAGTGTCCCACAGTAAACTAAAGGCAGTTAAACAGTGCCCGTCACTAAATCTAATGTATTTAAACAGTGTCCTACAGGAAATCAAGTGTATTTAAACAGTGCCCAAATGGAAACCAAATTAATTTGAACAATGCGCTACATTAAAGAAAATGTTTATAAATAGTGCCCGACAGTAAATCAAAGGCATTTAAACAGTGCGCTACAGAAAATCAAATGCTTTTAAATAATGCGCTACAGTGAACCAAATGCCTTTAAACAGTGTCCGACAGTAAACAAATAGCATTAACTGCGCATTCCAGGAATTCAAATGTACTTAAAGAGGGTCCTAGAGTAAATTAAATGCATCTAAACAGTGCTCGACTCTAAATCAAATGTCTTGAAACAGTGCTCTACTGTAAATCAAATGCATTTAAACAGTGTCCTATCATAACCCAAATGCATTTAAACAGTGCCCTACGTTAAATCAAATGCATTTAAACAGAACCCTACAGTAAATAAAATCATGAAAACAGTGCCCTACAGTAACTCAAATGCATTTAAACAGTGTCCTACAGTACATCAAATGCATTTAAACAGTGTCCTACAGTACATCAAATGCATTCAAACAGTGCCCTATCGTAACCCAAATGCGTTTGAACAGTGATCTACGTTAAATCAAATGCATTTAAACTGAGTCATCCAGTAAATAAAATGTATTTAAACAGTGCCCGACAGTAAATCAAAGATAGTTAAACAGGGCCCTACAGAAAATCAAATGCATTTAAACAGTGCCCCCGAGTAAATCCAATGTATTTAAACAGTGTCCTACAGCAAGTCAAACACATTTAAACAGTGCCCTACAGTAAATCAAACACATTTAAACAGTGCCCTACAGTAAATCAAATGCTTTTAAATAGTGCCCGACAAAAACCAAATGCCCTTAAATTGTCTGACAGTAAATCATACAACTTTAAACAGTGAAATGAAATGAAAATCGCTTATTGTCACAAGCAGGCTTCAAAGGAAGTTATTGTGAAAAGCCCCTCGTCGCCACATTCCGATGCCTGTCCGGGGAGTCGGTACGGGAAACAGTGCCCTGAGGTAAACCAAATGCATTTCATCAGTGCACCACAAAACATCTAATGTATTTAAACAGTGCCCGACAGAAAATCAAATGTATTTAAACAGTGCCCCAGAGTAAATAAAATGCATGAAAACAGTGGCCTACGATAAACCAAATACGTTTATCCAGTGCACTACAGTAAATCAAATGCATTTAAACAGTGCCCAACAGACATCAAATACATTTATACAGTGCACCACAGTAAATCAAATGTATTTAAAAGGTGCACGACACGAAAGAAAATGCATTTAAACTGTGCTCTGAAGAAAATCAAATGCATTTAATTAGTGCCCTACAGCAAACCAAACGTATTTAACCAGTGGCTTAATGTAAAATCACTTGGATTTAAACTGTGCCCTACAGTAAATCAAATGTATTTATACAGGACCATAAAGTAAATCAATCACATTTAAACAATTCCCTACAGTAAATCAAATGAATTTAAACAGGGAGCTACAGTAAATCAAATGCATTTAAACAGTGCGCTACAGTAAATCAAATGCATTTAAACAGTGCGCTGCAGTAAATCAAATGCATTTCAACTGTGCTCTACAGTAAATCAAATGTTCTTAAATATTGCTCTAGACAATACAAATGCAGTTGAACAGTGCCCTGCACTAAATCAAATGCATTAAGAAAGTGTGCCGCAGTAAACCAAATGCATTTGAACAGTACCCCACAGTCAATCTCATGTATTTCAACAGTGCGCGACACTAAAACAAATGCATTTAAACAGTGCCCTACAGTAAATAAAATGGATTTAAAGTGCACTACTGAAAATCAAATGCATTTAAACAGTGTCCCACAGTAAACTAAAGGCAGTTAAACAGTGCCCGTCACTAAATCTAATGTATTTAAACAGTGTCCTACAGGAAATCAAGTGTATTTAAACAGTGCCCAAATGGAAACAAAATTAATTTGAACATGCGCTACATTAAAGAAAATGTTTATAAATAGTGCCCGACAGTAAATCAAAGGCATTTAAACAGTGCGCTACAGAAAATCAAATGCTTTTAAATAATGTGCTACAGTGAACCAAATGCCTTTAAACAGTGCCTGACAGTAAACAAATAGCATTAACTGCGCAGTCCAGGAATTCAAATGTACTTAAAGAGGGTCCTAGAGTAAATTAAATGCATCTAAACAGTGCTCGACTCGAAATCAAATGTCTTGAAACAATGCTCTACTGTAAATCAATTTTATTTAAACGGTGCCCTCCAGTAAATCAAACGTATTTAAACAGTGCCCAGCAGTAAATCAAATTCATTTAAACAGTGCCCTACAGTAAATCAAATGCATTTAAACAGTGTTCTACAGTAAATCAAATGCATTCAAACAGTGCCCTATCGTAACCCAAATGCGTTTGAACAGTGACCTACGTTAAATCAAATGCATTTAAACTGGACCATCCAGTAAATAAAATGTATTTAAACAGTGCCCGACAGTAAATCAACGATAGTTAAACAGGGCCCTGCAGAAAATCAAATGCATTAACACAGTGCCCCCGAGTAAATCCAATGTATTTAAACAGTGTCCTACAGTAAGTCAAACACATTTAAACAGTGCCCTACAGTAAATCAAATGCTTTTAAATAGTGCCCGACAAAAACCAAATGCCCTTAAATTATCTGACAGTAAATCATACAAATTTAAACAGTGACATGAAATGAAAATCGCTTATTGTCACAAGTAGGCTTGAAAGGAAGTTACTGTGAAAAGCCCTTCGTCGCCACATTCCGATGCCTGTCCGGGGAGTCGGTACGGGAAATACGGAAACAGAGCCCTGAAGTAAACCAAATGCATTTCAACAGTGCACAACAAAATATCTAATGTATTTAAACAGTGCCCGACAGAAAATCAAATGCATTTAAACAGTGCCCTACGGTAAATCAAATGCATTTAAACAGTGCCCTATCGTAAGTCAAATGCATTTAAACACCGCCATGCAGAACATCTAATGTATTTAAACAGTGCTCTGCGGTAAGTCAAATGCATTTAAACAGCGCATTATAGCAAATAAAATGATTTAAACAGTGCCCAACAGTATATCAATCGTATTTAAACAGTGCCCTCAGTAAATCAATCGCTTTTACAAAGTGCCCTCCAGTAAATCAATGCTCTTAAATAGTGCCCGACAGTTTTTCAATCGCATATAAACCGTGCCTCAAAGTAAATAAATCACATTTAAACAGTTCCATGCAGTGAACCAAATGTTTTTAAACAGTGCTTTATAGTAAATCAAATGCATTTACAGAGCCCTGCAGTAAACCAAATGCATTTCAACTGTGCCCTACAGTAAATTAAATGTGCTTAAACAGTGCCATGCACAACACAAATGCAGTTGCACAGTGGCCCACACTCAATCAAGTGCATTTAGAAAGTGCCCTGCAGTAAACCAAATGCATTTAAACAGCGCCCTGCAGGAAATCAAATTCATTTCACCAGCGCCCTACAGTAAATCAAATTCATTTAAACAGTGCCCCAGAGTAAATAAAATGCATGAAAACAGTGGCCTACGATAAACCAATTACGTTTATCCAGTGCACTACAGTAAATCAAATGCATTTAAACAGTGCCCTACAGTCAACCAAATACATTTATACAATGCGCCACAGTAAATCAAATGTGTTTAAACAGTGCCCGATAGTCAACCAAATACACTTAAACAGTGCACCACAGTAAATCAAATGTGTTTAAACAGTGCCCGACACTAAAGCAAATGCATTTAAACTGTGTTCTGGACAAAATCAAATGTATTTAAACAGTGCCCTACAGCAAACCAAACGTATTTAACCAGTGCCCTAATGTAAAATCACTTGGATTTAAACAGTGCTCTGCAGTAAATCAAATGCATTTAAACAGTGCCCTACCGTAAATCAAATACATTTAAACAGTACTTTATAGTAAACCAAATGCATTTAATCACTGCCCTACCGTACATCAATCGCATTTAAACAGTGTCCTACAATAACCAAATGTACTTAAATAGTGCCCTACTGTACATCAATCTTATTTGTTATGGGCCAGGGTTTAGAGACTCCCAAAGTGTATCATGGAGTTCACCTGACCCACCTGACCCAGAACTTTTAATAGACTGTGGTATGGGGAGCACACAGCCCACTCTACAGGGGTGGTACAGCAGAAATGGAAAATATATTTTAAAAAACAAATCGATGTTTATTCTATGAATGTAAGTTAACCTTTTTAAAACATACAGTGAACATCTTAGCAACCATTAATTCAACTAAAACCCCCAAAGAATACAACACTAAGTAATGCTTACGCTGTCATTTTAACATCCAGAAGACTTACAAAAAACAGAACCTTTAACAGAAGAACATCTGGTTAACGTCACTCCTGAAAACGGTTATAATTCTGACTTCACCAAATGATCAAGAGATAGACGCATCATGGCAGCGAGATCAAGAGTACACCGGCTCTGTCTGGCTTCAGCTCCAACACTGAAACTAAAACACACACTGCAGCAAACAGCCTAAAACGAAAGTAAAAAGCTGCTAGACAGCCCAGCACCACCCATACGCTGACGTCACTGATAAACACTCGTTTCTTAAAGGTACTCTCACATGACACCTCCGCCCAAGAAAAAAGATAAACCATCAACTTCAAGATGGTTTAATTTTTAACCCGTCACTATCCTTTAAGAAATGCACGAAGTAAACACACTTTTGCGTTTCTAAAAACAACGCTAACAGGGATAATAATATAGTCCAATTTTGTTCTTCTTCCTTCAACTGAAGCCCTTCTCGATTGACAGTCACTTTCAACATGAAATTTTACTTAAATGTTCGATGGAATTCACTCATGCCAAGAAATCACATTATTTCCCTATGTGTGAGGGTACCGGAAACTTCTCAATGAAAGTAACTTGGGTTTTTCCAAATTCACTTTTGGCTAGGTTTATCACCAAACCCGCCTCCTGCAGTCTATGGAATAATTCCATCAGACGTTTCAACTGTTCTTTTCATGTCTGGCTGAAAATTATCAGATCGTCGATGTACACCACACAATTGGGTAATCCTGAAACAACTTTGTGAGTTAACCATTTAAACGTGGCTGGGGCGTTTTTCATGCCAAATGGCATAACTTTGAATTGTTATACACCATCTGGAGTCACAAAAGCTGAAATCTCCTTCGCCCTTTCGGATAAAGATACCTGCCCGTAACCCTCAAGGAAATCCAGTTTGTAAATAAAAAATGATTGTCCCACTTTCCCAATACAATTCGCCAAACGTGGGATAGGGTAAGAGCCCGTTCTTGTAACTGCATTAACCTTTCTGTTGTCCACACACAATTGTCGGGTACCGTCTGGTATTGGTATCATCACTATGGGCGAGCTCCATTGGCTGCAACCCGCTTCAATTATGCCATTTTAAAGCATAATCTCAATCTCTTTGTTAACCCGAGCCAATTTTAAAGGATTAAGTCTATATGGATGTCGTTTGATTGGAACAGCATTTCCCACATCTACATCATGTATAGCCATTTTAGTATTTCCCAATTTATGTCCACAAACTTGCCCATGTGATAACTTTGAGGTCAGTCCGTTTTTCCTCTGGAAGGTAACTCTACAATTTATCCCAATTTTTAAGAACAGCCCCGTTTTCCAATTTAATTTGAGATATGTCAAATTCACAGTCATCTGGATTTGGTTGGTCATTTTGAGTTAAAATCATTAAAACCTTTTTCTCTCCTTCCCTTTCCAAGCACCTTTTAAGCATATTCGCATGACACACTCGGTGAGTCTTCCTTTTATCTGGTGTTGTTACCACGTAATTCAATTCACTTAATTTCCTTTCAATCTGATATGGTCCACAAAACCTAGCTTTTAAAAGTTCACCTCCCACTTGGAACAATACTAAAGCTTGATCTCCACAGGCAAAACTACGAACTTTGGATTTCTTGTCCGCTGCCCGTTTCATCGCATTTTGTGCAACTTTTAAATGTTGTCTCGCCAATTGACCTGCTCTATTTAATCGTTCCCTAAAATTTGACACGTAATCCAATTATGTAATTTCTGATTTCTCACTCACCAATTTTTCCTTAATCAATTTAAGTGGTCCTCTTACCTCATGACGAAAAATTAGTTCAAAAGGACTAAATTTGGTTGACTCATTAGGTGTAGCCATAATTGCAAACAGTACGAATGGACTTTCTTTATCACAATCCTCTCAATAATCGTGACACTAAGCCCTCAACATTGTCTTTAATTTCTGACGCCACCTTTCTAAAACTCCCTGCGATTCTGGGTGGTACGCAGTTGATTTAAATTGTTTTATTCCTAAACTATCCATAACTTCTTTGAATAATCAGGAGGTAAAATTTGATCCTTGATCCGGTTGTATTTCTGTGGGTCATCTATTGCTAGTAAATAATTTAAGTAATTCTTCCAGAATCTTTTTAGTTGTAATGTTACTGGAATGGTCTCCGGAAACCTAGTAGACACCTCCATTATCGTCAAAATATATTGATTCCAACTTTTTGTTTTAGGAAGTTGTCCTACGCAATCAATTAGGACTCTTGTAAAAGCTTCCTCAAATGCTGCAACGGGTATTAAGGGCGCTGGTTTTATCACTGCTTGAGATTTCCCTGTCACCTGACATGTGTGACATGACTGACAACATTTAATTACATCTTTCTGGCGTACAGGCCAATAAAATTGATTTTGTATTTTAGCTCAAGTTTTCTTTATTCCCAAATGACCTCCCGCTGGTACCTCATGTGAAACTCGCAACACCTCTATTCCATACCCAACGGCAATACGACTTGATGAACTTCTGCCCACTTTTCATCCGCCTGCATATATAAAGGTCTCCATTTTCTCATCATGCCATTACTTTTACGGAAATAACACTCTGTTATACACTCTTCCGTGTATGTTTCTGATACATCCGTTTTATTTCTATATCTTTCTGTTGTAACTCTGCCAATTTTCCTGAACTAAAAATATCCGCCTCATCCTCCACCTGATCTTTTTCTTTGTCACCCATCTGATCAAAAATCGGTTCTGATAATTGCACTTCAACTTCATCTTCACTCTCTGAATTCCCCTCCTGTCTTAACCTGTGACTTTGCGACCTTGTAACTACAGAATCCGGAAAAATCCTTCAACATTTCAGTTGTCTGATTTCCCCTGGATTATCAACCACCGTGGGCATCACTCCCACCTGCGATTCATCTGTATCATTATCCAAGATAAGCTGTATTCCTGGACAAGATAGTTTCTCTATTACTCCTACTACCACCTCACCACTCTTCACTGGACTTACCAACCTTACCTTATATAATTGAACACTACTCCTCTCACCCTGAATTCCACAAATTACCACCTTTTCTGGCAGCATTCTTCCCAAACTACATAACTCCTCATCTCCTACCATTAAAGATTGACTATCTCCCGTATCTCTTAAAATTGTGACTTCTGTACCTGCTCCTCATGATACACGTGAGTAACCTTTACCAACACAAGGAAATTCTTGAAAGAGATCTGGCACCATTTGATCAATCACCTCTTGATCAGGTGTACAGTCTTTTGCACCTCCTTCGCTTCTTTTGGGCTTTCCTTTACCACTTTAACTACCCTCACTGTCTTATCCTGTTGTACCACATCAGCCTTCACAGCGCTTTTCTTCTAGCACCAACACTGTGACTTTACATGGCCTAGTTTATTACAGTGAAAACATTTGAACCTTTTCATGTCTCTTCCACCCTCCTGGGTTTTTACTCTGAGGTTCACTCTCCTTATTATATCCCATCACATCACCTTTACTTTTACCACTTGAGTATTTCTCATGTCCCCAGTTTCTATCCCTCACAGGCTGAAACTGATGTTGGAAACCAAGCTTTGATTTATGAACTAATTCATAATCATCTGCCATTTTGCTGCTAATCTCGCAATTTTAACCCTCTGTTCTTGCACATGAGTGCTTACTGCATCAGGAATTCAATTTTAAACTCCTCCAAAAGTATAATTTCTCTGAGAGCTTCATACGTTTGGTCTATTTTCAATCCCTTATCCACCTATCAAAATTAATTTGTTTGAGCCTTTCAAACTCCATGTATGTATGACCAAATTCTTTCTTTAAATTTCTAAACCTTTTTCAGTGAGCTTCGTGCACGAGTTTATATGCACCTCAGATGGATTTGGTCACCTCCTCATACGTCCCAGACACCTCCTCCGGTAGTGATGCAAACACTTCACTCGCTCTACCTTCCAGTTTTGTTTGAATCAGTAATACCCACATGTCCTGTGGCCATTTTATTTGTTTAGCCACCTTCTCAAATTAAATGAAAAAGGCTTCTACCTCCTTCTCGTCAAACCTTGGCAATGCTTGGACATATTTAAATAAATGTCAACAAAGCCTTCAACTTTGAAGCTCTCTCTCACTATCCTCATCACTATCATCCAACTGTACGTTTCCCTTTACGTCTACCAATTTTAACTGACTGTCATTTTTCATGGCCATTTTCTGAAGATCAAACTCTCTCTCTTTATTTTTGTCCCCTGGTCTGTATCTCCCTTTATCTTTCTCTTTGTTCTGCTGGGGCTATTCTTTCTTTTCTACTTTCTTCTCTCACCTTTTCGATTTCTTCTCTCTCTCTCGTTCATTTTCGTCTCTCTCTCTTTCTTATTCCTCTCTATCTCTTTCTTTCTCCCTTTCTTTTTCCTACAGCAAACTAAAGGCATTTAAACAGTGCCCTACAGTGAATCAAATATCCAGAAACAGTGCCCCAGAATAAATCCAAAGTATTTAAACAGTGCACTGCAGTACATCAAATATAATTAAATAGCGCACAACAGTCCATCAAATGTATTGAAACAGTGCCCTCGAGTAAATTAAATGCATTTCAACAGTGCCCGACTGTAAATCAAATGCTTTTAAACAGTGTCCTACGTTTAGTCAAATGCATTTAAACAATGTCCTACAGTGAACCAAATGTTTTTAAACAGTGACACAGTAAATCAAATGTATTTAAACAGGCGCTACAATAAATCAAATGCATTTAAACAGTGACACAGTAAATCAAATGTATTTAAACAGGCGCTACAATAAATCAAATGCATTTAAACAGTGACACAGTAAACTAAATGCATTTAAAAAGTGCCCTGAAGCAAATCAAATGCATTCAAACAGTGCCCTACAGTAAGCCAAATATATTTAAATAGTGATTTATAGTAAATTAATTGCAATTAAACAGTGCCTGACAGTAAATCAAAAGTATTTAAATTTGTGCCCTAGAATAAATTAAATGCGTTAAACAGTGCCCGACACGAAATCAAACGCATTGAAACAGTGCCCTACAGTAAGTCAAGTGCATTTAAACAGTGCCCGACAACAAACTGAAGGCATTTAAACAGTGCCCTGCAGTAAATCAAATGCATTTAAAGTGCCGGACAGTAAATCAAATGTATTTAAACAGTGCCCCAGAATACATCCAAAGTATTTAAACAGTGTACTGCAGTAAATCAAATAAAATTAAATAGCACACAACAGTCCATCAAATGTATTTAAACAGTGCCCTCGAGTAGATTAAATGCATTTAAACAGAGCCCTACAGTAAATCAAATGCATTTAAACAGAGCCCTACAGTAAACCAAATGCATTTAAACTGTGCCCTACAGTAAACCAAATATATTTAAACAGTGCCCTACAGGAAATCAGATGCATTTTGTGCCCAACAGTAAACTAATTGCATTTAAACAGTGCCCGATACTCAAATGCATTTAAATATTGCCCTCCTGTAAATAAAACGCATTTAAACAGTGTTCTTCGTTAAATCAACTGCATTTAAACAGTGCCCTACAGTAAATGAAATGCATTTAAACAGTGACATAGTAAATCAAATGTTTTTAAACAGGCGCTACAATAAATCAAATGCATTTAAACAGTATCCTACAGTGAACTAAATTCATTTAAAAAGTGCCCTACAGTAAATCAAATGCATTCCAACAGTGCCCTACAGTATACTAAATGCTTTTAAACAGTTTACGACAGTAAACTAAATGCATTTAAAGAGTGCCCAACACTCCAATGCATATAAGTAGTGCCCTACAGTAAATTAAATGAATGTAAACAGTGCCCTGTAGTAAACCAAATGCGTTTAAATAGTGCGGTGAAGTAAATAAAATGCATTTAAACTGTGCCCTACAATAAATCAAATGCATTTAAACAGTGCCCATAGTAAATCAAAAGCATTTAAACAGTGTCCTACAGGAAATCAAATGCATTTATACAGTATCCTACAGCAAATCAGATGCATTTAAACAGTGCCCTCCAGGAAATTAAGTGTTTTTAAACAGTGCCCTCCAGTAAACCAAATGCATTTAAACAGTGCCCTATAGCCAATCAAATGTATTTAAACAGTGCCCTACAGTCAAACAGACCTTAGTTAAACAGAGCATTACAATAACACACCAATTAAAAGTGCCCTACTGTAATCGGACTTAAAATGTGCCCGATAATAAATCATGTTTATAAACATTAAACGTGTTTATGTAAAGCGAATTACTTTGGAGACCTAAAAAAAAACCTTTCTCGAGGCCAGTATATGCCCTTCCAGAAACTCAACGGGATCCAGCCAAATTAATACTGTTCCATATTTCTATCCAGCATATTATTTCTGCTCCATTTTAATATGCAGCCATATTAATACGGCTCCATATTAATGCTGTTCCATGTTAATACTCTTCCACATTAATCCTTTTCCATATAGTCCTGTTATATTTGAGTACGGTGCCATATTAATGCCCAGTCATATTAATACTGCTCCAATTTAATACTGTTCCATATTAATTCTGTTCCATATTAAAATGCAGCCATATTAATACTCTTCCATATTAATACTCTTCCATATTAATACTCTTCCATATTAATACTGTTCCCTATTAGTGCTGCTTCATTTTAAGACCGTTACAAATGAGTACTGTTCCATATTAATGTCCAGCATATAAATACTGTTCCATATTAATACTCGTTCATATTATAACTTTTCCATATTAGTAGTGTTCCATATTAATACTGTTCTATATGATTACTGTTCCATATTAATATCCAGCCATGTTAATACTGTTCCATATTAGTACTGTTCCATATTAATATCTGGTCATATTAATATCCGGATATATTAACACTGTTCCATAGTAATACAGTTCCATATTAACATCCAGCCACATTCCATATTAATAATAATCATCTTTGTCATAAGTAGTCTTACATTAACACAACAACGAAGTTACTGTGAAAAGCCCTTCGTCGCCACATTCTGGCGCCTGTTCGGTTACACAGACGGAGAATTCAGAATGTCCAATTCACCTAACAAGCACGTCTTTCGGGCCTTGTGGGAGGAAACAGGAGCACCCGCAGGAAATGCACGCAGACACCGGGAGAACATGCAGGCTCCGCAAAGAGAGTGACCCAAGCTACGAATCAAATCTGGGACCCTGGAGCTGTGAAGATGTGGTTCCATATTAATACTGTTCCATATTAGTACTGTTCCATATTAATATTCAGCCATATTAATACTATTCCATATTAATACGATTCCAAGTTAATATGCAGCCATATTAACACTGCTCCATACAATAATGTTCCATATTAATATCCAGCCACATTAATGGTGCTCCATTTCAATATGGTTCCATATTAATATGCAGCCAAATTACTGCGTTTTTGCTCAATGCCTGCTACCCCGCCCCCCACATGGAGGTTGGACATGGCCCGACTTGCCCATAAGGCTTTGTGCAAGAAAATATCACAGGCCACAGATGGCTATATTATTAATAACTAGAATGGGGAAGTCTCGCCCTTCACGTTCTGGGAGGCCACGAAGGCTGTGATCAGGGGTGATATCATGGCCTAGAACGCACGTAGAGACAAGGTAGAGAGGGCGGCGAGGCGACAGTTGTGGACTCCATACTGGAGGTAGGCGGGCGATACTCTGAGGGCCCGACCAAAGAACTCCTGGCGGAGAGGAAAAAGCTACAAATGGACTTTGACCTGCTCTCCACGAGGGAAGCAGTGCAGCAACTCTGCCAGGCACGGGAGACCCTTTACGAACACGGAGATAAAGCCAGCCACTGATGGTTCACCAGCTGAGAAAGCAGGCAGCCACGGGGGTAATAGCTCAGATTAGAAGCAGCAGACCGAATCCAGTGGCAGAGCTAAACAATGTCTACGAGGCATTTGAGACATTCTATCAGGGATTATCCACCTACAAGCCCTCAGCTGAGGGATGAAACAGTTCATCGATGGACGGGGCACGCTAGTTGTGAGGCAGACTGAAAATGGGACTGGAAGCACCAGTAAAACTGGGAGAAGGATAGCGCAGTAGTAAACCCTCGTTCCTCATGGTCCCGCCCGCCCCACACATCCCTGTGACGATGGATGTGGCTGTCCGACAACCCAGTTGTGTGTAGAAGCTGGGATTCATCTTTCTGGAGCTGCAGGAGGTTAGGGGGAATTTAAACACGTCTTCAACGTCATTAAGATTGTTTTAAAAGATAGAAATGGATAGATCCTCTGCCCCCAATTGCTCTACTGCATAAATCCCACCTTAGTTAGTGTCCCAATCCACTGGACTTTACACAACACCAAATCCAGCAATACTCAGGAAGAATAATTGTTTTCCTATCTAGTCGACTGTTCTAAATTGAAGAAGCTGGTGAACTTCAGAAGGACAATTCTGCCTTCCTATCCACACTTCTGTTCACACATCAGTGCACTACGTCCAGATATACTTTTTCCTGACTTTTCTGTGTCATTTTTGTCTCTATTGTTCATAAAAACAGATCAAGCTGAGCTGTACGAGATCTGCGTGTCCCCAGTGCACTCTGCTGAACACATCCAGATATCGTCTGGAGAAATACTTCGCTGTTCCGTTCTAACCTGGTGCTCCAACGGACACATGCACCTTCCCTGCTGCCGAACATGTATGTGTTTCATTTCCCAACCACTGTCCACACCCACTGACCCGAGCTGTACTTCAGAAGCCAATCTGTCTGTGCCATTCGCCTTGGATTGTTTCGGAATCCCACGTCAGGCTCGAATGTAGGTTACGATTCTTTATAGAATCATAGAATCCCTACAGTGCGGAAGGCGGGTCATTCGGCCCAACGATTCTGCACCAGCCCTTGGAAAGAGCAACCTATTTAAGCCCAGACCGCCACCATATCCACATTCCCGCAACCCAATCTAACCTAAAGGGCAATTTGGCACGGCGAATCCACCTGACCTGCACATATTTGGGCTGTGGGAGGAAAACAGAGCACCCAGAGGAAGCCGTGTCAGAGAAAGTGCAAACTCCACATGGACAGACATCCGAGGCTGGAATTGAACCTGGGTTGCTGGCGCTCTGAGGCAAGCGTGCAAACCACAGTGACACCGGATTGCAGCCGCCTGGACTCTGCACTGCACAGATTCACCGTGTAGGACAATCTCTGGGGTCTCTGACAGCCTCTTTTCTGTTTTACAATGAAATACACAGTTCTTAAAATTAAGAGTAGTCAATTATTTTTCCAATTTATGGTGGCTAATCCACCTACCTCCCACATCTTTGAGTTGTGGGGTGAGACCCAACAGAACCGGGGAGAATGTGCAAACTCCACGCGGCTAGTGACCTGGGGCCGGTGTCGAACCCGGGTCCTCGGCGCAGCGAGGAAATGTGGACTGGGAACTTAAGGAAATTAGGAGAGCAAAAACGGTACATGAAAGGATACAGGCAGGTAAAATGAACGAACGTCCTAAGTAGTTTTAACAGCGCATTAAGGGTAAAAGGATAACTAGGGAAATAGCCGGAAAACATGGGCTATCGCTTCTCGGCCTTTTGGTTCAGATCAAGTGTAGTATCTGTTCTTATCAGTTTAATACCTGGTATGTCCTCTATCTGGGGACCGAATATTAAATTGATTTTTGGGACTCAGAGATGGTTCAGGGGCTTGCTTCTTCCGCTCCACGCATCAACCTGATCTTGCAATGCTTCCAGGAATGGTGCCTTCACCCCGCTTTGGGGAGCAAAAAGTACAAATGCAGAAAATGGCGCAAAACCTGGCCGCCCCTCTTCTCCCTTGTCCAGTTGTCTCATCCTGACCAATTTAAGGCCTTTCAGGCTCCAAAGCATTGCTAGCTTTTCTGCTGGCGGGCGCTTCGTGCACTAATGTTGCGAGCCGATGGACTCGCGGACTTGCGGCAGCCAGGCTCCGTTTTCAGCTGATCTGCCACACAGATTTCCTGCTGCTTTTTACAGGCCACTCCCTCTCACCCCAGGATGCCGACTTGCCTTCTCCTCACTTCAGCTACCACAGCCCTTCATCCTGCACAACAGGGAAGTGTGGCGACAGACGGAACGGCATCCTGATTTGGATGTAGGTGTACCTTCACGGCGTCTCTTTTCGCTCTCCTGACTCCACGACCGACACGCCAGGGTGGAGCTCAGTGAGACTAGACATTGCCCCCTGTTGGATTCCGCCAGTACTTGCTGCTTGCACGGATTGCCCTTTGTTCGGCAAAGCTGGAGGTTTCTTCGACTCCCTGCGTTGGGTGTCACTGGGCCTTCACAGCGTCTCCATTTCTTCTGGCGATGACAGGGGACGGCGTGACAAACGATGTCTCCCTGTTGTGTTTTACTGATTCTGCATGCACAGACTCACCGTGCTCGGCCAAGCTGGAGGTCTCTTGACCAACAGTGACCGTAGGGACTAAAAGTTCCAAAGCACAGTCGAGCGCAGCAAGATGCACCTGAATGTCGGTGGACGAGGAGGACAAGAGCCATAGCCGGAAAATATGGGTTATCGCTTCTCGGCGTTTTGGCTCAGATCAAGTGTAGTATCTGTTCTTATCGGGGCCGCTACCGCCAAGGCGCAAGGGGGAAAGACCAATGTGTAACGTTTTTCCAGCAAATATACACCGAGGGGCGGGTAACAGTGTAAACCCCACTTGGTCTGGGCCACTCACACTCCAATGTATAAAACAAACATGACAATGTAAATATTTAAGAAAGAATTGCAATGTAAAGAGTGATATGTCTATAAGAATATCAAAATATAATGGAAGAAAGTCAAAGCAGTGTGTAGCTCTGACGGAAATGTACAGACAAGACAATTCGAAATGTTCTGTAATGCTTATGATAATTTTTATGAATAAAGTATATTTTTTTGAATTAAAAAAAAATATATATTTTCTTATCAGTTTAATATCTGATATGTTCTCTATCTGGGGACCGAATATTAAATTAATTTTTGGGACTCGGAGATGGTTCAGGGGCTTGCTCCTTCCGCTCCACGCATCAACCTGGTCTTGCAATGTTTCCAGGAATGGTGCCTTCACCCCGCTCTGGGGAGCAAAATGTACAAAAGCAGAAAAGGGCGAAAAAACCTGGCTTCCCCTTTTCTCTCTTGTCCAGTTGTCTCATCCAGACCAATTTAAAGCCTTTCAGGCTCCAAAGCATTGCTAGCTTTTCTGCTGGCGGGCGCTTCGTGCACTAATGTTGCGAGCCGATGGACTCGCGGACTTGCGGTAGCCAGGCTCCGTTTTCAGCTGATCTGCCACACAGATTTCCTGCTGCTTCTTACAGGCCACTCACCCTCACCCCAGGATGCCGACTTGCCTTCTCCTCACTTCAGTTACCACAGCCCATCATCCTGCACAACAGGGAAGCGTGGCGACAGACGGAACGGCATCCTGATTTGGATGTAGGTGTACCTTCACGGCGTCTCTTTTCGTTCTCCTGACTCCACGACCAACACGCCAGGGTGGAGCTCAGGGAGACTAGACATTGCCCCCTGTTGGATTCCGCCAGTACTTTCTGCTTGCAAGGATTGCCCTTTGTAAGGCAAAGCTGGAGGTTTCTTCGACTCCCTGCGTTGGGTGTCACTGGGCCTTCACAGCGTCTCCATTTCAACTGGTGATGACAGTGGAAGACGTGCCAGACGATGTCTCCCTGTTGTGTTTTATTGGTTCTGCATGCACAGACTCCACCGTGCTCGGCCAAGCTGGAGGTCTCTTGACCAACAGTGAACATAGACTAAAAGTTCCAAAGCACAGTCGAGCGCAGCAAGGTGCACCTGAATCTCGGTGGACGAGGAGGACAAGAGCCACAGTCGGAAAAAATGGGTTATCGCTTCTCGGCTTTTTGGCTCAGATCAAGTGTAGTATCATTTGATCGAGAGAAGCTGAGGATTTCGATGTCGATCGTGGATTGGAGAACTCGGAGGGATTGAAGTCGTCAAACAGGAAACGTTTGGAGCTCGGCTGCTATTGGTGGATCTAACGCCGATACAGTTCAGATCCAACGTATGAGCTATGGATGCAGCTGCATCACGTACATCAGGCTGGGTAGTGCGAAACACTGTCCGAGTCACAGTGCAGAAAACGGAAGGAGAGTCACCGTTGGACCGGAAACACTTCGTGAAGCGGGTGCTGCTCTAGTATTGTGGGTTTAAAGCAACAGACATCTTCTGCTTGCAAAACTTCCCCAACAATGTTTTTTTTTGATGTCACCTTCAAGAGCGTCGCAGCGTGCATCAAATTCTTGAACGTCTTCAAGGGAAAAAGTAACCAGAGTCCCCTGTCGATCCTGACTGCGGAGCCTCTGTTTACGCTACCGGCGCAGCAAAACCGGGTTGTTACACTGCACACGTACAACTCCCACGTCCCCGTGTCTGCTGTGCTCACGTTCCTCGCCATGTACGCTAAGCTGAAAAGTGACAGCGTGCAAGTGAAAGACACCTTCGGCATCTGGACAAGTGAGCACCAGATCAAGGTGACTCTGAGAACAGACGGCAACGGAACCATCCTGCATCCCCCCTCCAGTTTCGCCATTGACGGAAATCGTGGCTACCTCTACTACGTGGGACTGCCACGAGTATGCCACACCTGTGGCAAAACGGGGCATGTTGCCGCAAACTGCAGTGTGACATTCTGCAAAAATTGCAGGCAGGAGGGACACATGACTAAGGACTCCAAGGAAGACAAGTGCTGCAACCTGTGTGGGGAGGCCGGCCATCTTTACAGGGCCTGCCCGAAACGCAGGGCGACATGTGCTCAAATCATCAGCAGCGGAGTTAAAAAGGCGACCAGAGAGGATGTGCACACACCCTCCACCGAAAAAGACACCACGGCACAGAATGCGGAAAAGCAACAGAAGGGCCCCCAACAAAAAGAGGAGGCCCCAGCACGACCTGACAACCCAGCCCCTGCCCCATCTGATGAGGAACACTCAGTGGAAGAGGAAGAGGATGGGAAAAAGAATAAAGAGCCCTGGGAAACAGTGAACAGGGACAAACGAAAGAGAAAACAAAAAAACAAACTGAAGAACCCCCCCCCCCGAGGGGTAGTGGCAAAAAGCGACACCTTTCAGCCAGCGCACTTCGCTGAGACCTCATCCGATGAGGGAAAACAGGACAAGAATCGGCCTCAAATAAAGAGGCAAAGCACCAACGTGGAACGGGAGGCACAGACCCCCCAGACCACCGACCGGGAAGAAAACAAGGTCACAGACCAACCCCGATAGTAACGAGCAGCAACAACCCAGGCGAAGACCGGCCTGCAACCCCAACACCTACTGTCTGCCACAACGAACGCCAGTGCTACACCTCCCCCCCCCCCCCCCCCACCCACCCCCAATGCATCTGCATCAAAATCACGGGGCCAGTGCGGACCAGAACTGTTTTCTCAGCCCTGCAACTCTGCGAAAGTTTGCGAGCACCACCGGCATGCTGGGGAACATCCAACAGCTGGAACAGCCAACTGTATAGACTCTGGACTCTGAGACTGGTAAATCTCCCTTTCTATAATGGGTTTTCAAATTGCATCCATAAATGTGCGAAGCATCAAAGATACTTCGCGGTGTGTAGCTACACTCAACTATTTGGGAAATGTGAAAGCCGACCTACTGTTCCTGCAGGAGTGCGGAATTCCGCACCTACAGGCGCTGGTCGAGCTGGCGGTCCCACGGGGCATCCATCTGGTCAGGAGGAAACGACTGCCGCGCCTCCGGACTGGGTATTCTGCTGCGGGGAGGCAACTTCACCATCTCCGACGTTAAGGAGGTGGTGGGCGGGCGCCTCCTCGTAGCAGACGTGAAATAATAAAACACCCCCCTCAGACTTATTAATGTGTACGCCCCGGCCGTAAAAAGTGAGCGGCTGGCAGTCCTTCAGCAACTCCCACTGCTGTTGGCCACCTCCAAGCCGGTCATCCCGGGTGGTGACTCCAACTGCATCATCGATGCGGCTGGACGATCCAGCAGAGCCGACAGCAAACTAGACGCTACGTCCAGACTCCTGATGGAAACGGTAAAAGACGCCAAGCTGCTCGACGTCTGCAGCAACCCTGCAGACGGAGCGCAGCGTAGATACACATGGTCACGGCCAGACGGGTCCGTCCGCTCCAGGATAGACTTCTTTTTTGTGTCACGAGCTTTCACGGTCAGGTCCACCGACGTAACGCCGGTGTTTTTCTCTGACCACTGCCTCCTACTGGCCGACTGCCACCTGCAGGAAGACCAGAGGGTAGGCAGGGGGACATGGAAGCTAAATGTAAAACTGCTGACCCATGAGAACCTCGAGGAACTCAGGAGGGATTACAAAGGTTGGAGAACCGTGAAACCCCTCTTTGAGGCCCCACATCTCTGGTGGGAAGCAATCAAGGGGAATATCAAGAGGTTTTTCATCCTCAAGAGCGTGCAAAAGGTGAGAGAGAGACGAGGGGTCATGTCCAGGCTCCAGAAAAGTATGCATAATTTGCTCCAGCTGCAGTCGATGGGGGTGGATGTCAAGGAGGATCTCCAAGAGGTGAAGAGCCAGCAAGCCTCGCTCTACACCTCGGAGGCCTCCAAGGTTATCTTCCGTTCCAGAGTCCGCTCCGTGGAGCAGGACGAAAAGTGCTCACGCTTCTTCTTCCAAAAGGTGCACAGAGAGACCTCTGTGATCAGCAGCCTGAAGGAAGAAGATGGCTCTGTAAAGTCATCGCAGTCTGACATCCTGAGGATCAGCCAATCCTTTTATGCCGGACTGTATGACGTGAAGCCAACAGATAGCACTGTTTCCCAGACCATGCAGTTGACTATCACGGAGTTTATAGGTGACAGCGAGCTGGAAAACCTGGACAAACCACTAACTCTGGACGAGTTGACAAAGACCGCCAAGTCCTTCGAGATGAGTAAAACTCCCGGAAGCGACGGCTTACCGGTTGAGTTGTATTCGGCTCTGTGGGACTGGATGGACCCAGGCCTGCTGGAAGTGTACGAGAGTATGATTCTGGAAGGCAGCATGTCAGAGTCCATGAGGAAAGGCATCATCACCCTCATTTACAAGCAGAAGGGGGAAAGGGAAGAAATTCAGAATTGGCGACCCATTTCACTGTTGAATGTGGATTACAAAATTCTAGCTAAGGACATCGCCATTCGGGTCAGGTCTGCTCTGGAGTCGGTGATCCACCCTGATCAAAACTGTGCTGTACCCGGCAGGAAGATCTCTGATAGCCTCGCGCTACTCAGGGATACGATCGCCTACGTGCAGGACAGGGGGGTGGACACTTGCCTCATCAGCCTTGACCAGGAGAAGGCTTTTGACAGAATATCGCACACCTACATGATGGGTGTGCTCTCCAAAATGGGGTTTGGGGAGGGAATTCGCAATTGGATCAAACTGCTCTACACAAACATCTATAGCGCAGTCTCAATCAATGTGTGGGAATCAGAAAAGTTCCAGATCAAATCCGGAGTCAGGCAGGGCTGCCCTCTCTCCTCTACCCTTTTTGTGTGCTGCATAGAACCTTTTGCCGAGTCCATCAGGAGGGATCCGGGTATAAGAGGAGTGACGATCCCAGGCAGTGGAGGCATTCAAGTCAAGGCCTCCCTGTACATGGACGACGTTGCCGTCTTCTCCTCGGGTCCTGCGTCTGTGCGCAGGCTCTTGACCACCTGCGACCAGTTTGAACGGGCCTCGGGAGCCAAGGTAAACCGGGGCAAGAGCGAGGCCATGTTCTTTGGGAACTGGGCCGACCGGTCCTTTGTCCCCTTCACTGTCAGGTCAGATTACCTGAAGGTGCTGGTGATATGGTTCGGAGCTGCTGGGGCGTGCACCAAAAAACTGGGAGGAGTGCATAGGAAAGGTAAGACAGAAACTGGGCTGGTGGTAGCAGCACTCCCTCTCCATTGCGGGCAAAACCCTGGTCATCAGGTGTGAGGTACTCTCGGTGCTACTGTACATGGCGCAGGTCTGGCCCATAACCCGATCCTACGCCACAGCAGTCACCCGGGCCATCTTCAAATTTATCTAGCGATCCAAGATGGACCGTGTCCGAAGGGACACCATGTACAAACCTCTGGAGAAGGGAGGACGGAATGTACCCAACGCCTCCCTCATCCTGTTGGCCACCTTTGTGTCCAGCTGCATCAAGCTGTGCGTGGACCCCCAGTATGCAAACACCAAGTGTCACTACATACTGAGGTTCTACCTGTCCCCGGTGTTATGAAGGATGGCCCTGGCCTCATTGCCGCGGAACGCTCCAAGTAGTTGGACCGTACCGTACCACCTGTCCTTCGTGGAAACGTTTTTGAAGGAAAACACCTTTGACCACAAGGCAATGAAGCAGTGGTCAGCACGTAATGTCCTCGAGGCCCTCAGGGAAAAGGAGACCGTGGAGGACGTTGGATGGTTCCCTGAGCAGACTGCCAGAGTCATCTGGCAGAACGCCTCATCACCAGAACTTTCAAACAAGCACCAAGACCTAGCTTGGCTGGTGGTGAGAAAGGGCCTCACTGTCAGATTCTTCATGCACACCCGAAAGCTCTGCGCCAATGCACGCTGCCCTCGGAGTGGCTGTGGGGGAAATGAGACGGTCACACACCTCCTTGTGGAATGTGCCTTTGCAAAGAAGGTCTGGAGAGAGATGCAGTGGTATTTGTCAAGGTTTATCGCGAACAGATCTGTGACACAGGACTCTGTGCTCTACGGACTGTTTCCAGGGACACACACCGAGACAAATATCAACTGCTGCTTGAAGGTCATCAACTCGGTGAAAGACGCTCTTTGGTCTGCCCGAAACTTGCTAATCTTCCAGTGCAAAGAATTGTCCTCGACCGAGTGTTGCAGACTGGCACATTCCAAGGTCCAGGACTACGTGCTGAGGGACGCACTCAAGCTTGGGGCTGCTGCCGCCAAGGCGCAATGGGGAAATACCACTGTGTAATGTATTTCCAGCAAAGGTACACCGAGGGGCGGGTAACAGTGTAAACCCCCTCGGTCTGGGCAACCAACACTCCAATGTACAAAGACAAACATGGCACTGTAAATATTTAAGAAGGAATTGTAATGTAAAGAGTGATATGTGTATGATAATATCAAAATTGAATGAAAGAAAGTCAAGGCAACATGTAACCCTGCCGGAAATGTACAGTCAAGACAATTTGAAATGTTTCTGTAATGCTCATGATAAATTTTTATGAATAAAGTATATTTTTTTGAAAAAAAAAAAAAATCTGTTCTTATCAGTTTAATATCTGATATTAGCTGAGGACTGAATATTAAATTGATTTTTGGGATCGGAGATGGTTCAGGGGCTTGCTCCTTCCGCTCCACGCATCGACTGGTCTTGCAATGCTTCCAGGAATGGTGCGTTCACCCCGCTTAGGGGAGCAAAAAGTAGAAAAGCTGAATATTGCGCAAAACCTGGCTTCCCGTTTTCTCTCTTGTCCAGTTATCTCATCCTGACCAATTTAAGGCCTATCAGGCTCCAAAGCATTGCTACCGTTTCTGCTGGCGGGCGCTTCGTGCTCTAATCTTGCGAGCCAAATGTTCACGGACTTACGGCAGCCAGACTCCGTTTTCAGCTAATATGCCACACAGATTTCCTGCTGCTTTTTACAGGCCACTCCCTCTCACCCCAGGATGCCGACTTGCCTTCTCCTCACTTCAGTTACCACAGCCCTTCATCCTGCACAACAGGGAAGTGTGGCGACAGACTGAACTGCAACCTGATTTGGATGTATGCACACCTTCACGGCGTCTCTTTTCGCTCTCCTGACTCCACGACCAACACGCCAGGGTGGAGCTCAGGGAGACTAGACATTGCCCCCTGTTGGATTCCGCCAGCACTTGCTGCTTGCACGGATTGCCCTTTGTTCGGCAAAGCTGGAGGTTTCTTCGACTCCCTGCGTTGGGTGTCACTAAGCATGAACAGCGTCTCTATTTCTTCTGGTGATGACAGTGGAAGGCGTGCCAGACGATGTCTCCCTGTTGTGTTTTACTGGTTCTGCATGCACAGACTCCACCGTGCTCGGCCAAGCTGGAGGTCTCTTGACCAAAAGTGACCGTAAACTAAAAGTTCCAAAGCACAGTCGAGCGCAGCAAGGTGCACCTGAATGTCGGTGGACGAGGAGGACAAGAGACATAGCCCGGAAAATCTGGGCGGTTGCTGCTCGGCATTTTGGCTAAGATCAAGTGTAGTCTCATTTAATCGAGGGAAGCTGAGGATTTCGATGTCGATCGTGGACTGGAGAACTCGGAGGGATTGAAGTCGTCAAAGAGGAAACGTTTGGAGCTCGGCTGCTATTGGTGGATCTACATGCTGGCCAAAGCCAACTCCGATACAGTTAAGACCTAACGTTCGAGCTATGGATGCAGCTGCATCCCGACCATCAGGCTGGGGAGTGCGAAACACTTTCCGAGTCACAGTGAAGAGAACGGAAGGAGAGTCACCTGTGGACCGGAAACTCTTCGTGAAGCGGGTGCTGCTCGAGTGTCGTGGGTTCAAAGCAACAGAGATCTTCTGCTTGCAAAACTTCCCCAACAATGGATGTTTTCATGTCACCTTCATGAGCGTCGCAGCGTGCATCAAATTCTTGAACGTCTTTAAGGAAAAAGGTAACCAGAGTCCCCTGTCGATCCTGACTGCGGAGCCTCTGTTTATGCTACCGTCGCAGCAAAATCGGGTTGTGACACTGCACACGTACGTCCCCCACGTCCCCGTGTCTGATGTGCTCACGTTCCTCGCCAGGTACGCTAAGCTGAAAAGTGACAGCGTGCAAGTGAAAGACACCTTCGGCATCTGGACAAATGAGCACCAGATCAAGGTGACTCTGAGAATAGACGGCAACGGAACCATCCTGAATCCCCCCTCCAGTTTCGCTATTGGAGGGAATCGTGGCTACCTCTACTACGTGGGACAGCCACGAGTATGCCACACCTGTGGCAAAACGGGGCATGTTGCCGCAAACTGCAGCGTGACCTTCTGCAAAAACTGCAGGCAGGAGGGACACACGACAAAGGACTGCAAAGAAGACAAGTGCTGCAACCTGTGTGGGGAGGCCGGCCATCTTTACAGGGCCTGCCCGAAACGCGGGGCGACATATGCTCAAATCATCAACAGCGGAGTTAAAAAGGCGACCAGAGAGGAGGTGCATACACCCTCCACCGGAAAAGACACCACGGTACAGAATGCGGAAAAGTAACAGAAGGGCCCCCAATAAAAAGAAGAGGCCCCAGCACGACCGGACAACTCAACCCCAGCCTCATCTGACGAGGAACACTCAATGGAAGAGGATGGGACGAAGTATAAAGGCCCCTGGGAAGCAGTGAACAGGCACAAACGGAAGAGGAAACAAAAAAACAAACTGAAGAACCCCCCGAGGGGGAGTGGCAAAAAGCGACACCTTTCAGCCAGCGGACTTAGTGCCGACACCTCCTCCGATGAGGGAAAACAAGACAAGAATCGGCCTCAAATAAAGAGGCAAAGCACCAATGTGGAACGGGAGGCACAGACCCCCCAGACCACAGACAGGGAAGAAAATAAAACACGCCGAGACAACCAACCTCTGGCTCATGGGAACAGCAATATGACCAACGGCCACCAAACGCCGGACATCGAAAACAAGGTCAAAGACCAACCCCCGAAAGTAACAAGCAGCAACAACCCAGGCGAAGACCGGCCTGCAACCCCAACACCACCCCCGCAATGCATCTGCATCAGGTTCACGGGACCAGTGCGGACCAGGACAGTTTTCTCAGCCCTGCAACTGTGCAACAGTTTGCGAGCACCCCCGGCAAGCTGGGGAACATCCAACAGCTGGAACAGCCAACTGTATAGACTATGGACTCTGAGACTGGTAAATCTCCCTTTCTATAATGGGTTTTCAAATTGCATCCATAAATGTGCGAAGCATCAAAGATACTTCGCGGTGTGTAGCCACACTCAACTATTTAGCAAATGTGAAAGCTGACCTACTGTTCCTGCAGGAGTGCGGAATTCCGCACCTCAGCAACTACAGGCGCTGGTCGAGCTGGTCGAGCTGGTGGTCCCACGGGCCATCCATCTGGTCAGGAGGAAACGACTGCCGCTCCTCCGGCCTGGGTATTCTGCTGCGGGGAGGCAACTTCACCATCTCCGACGTTAAGGAGGTGGTGGCCGGGCGCCTCCTCGTAGCAGACGTCAAATATAAAAGCAACCCTCTCAGACGTATTAATGTGTACGCCCCGGCCGTAAAGAGTGAGCGGCTGGCAGGCCTTCAGCAACTCCCACTGCTGTTGGCCACCTCCAAGCCGGTCATTCTGGGTGGTGACTTCAACTGCATCATCGATCCGGCTGGACGATCCAGCAGAGCCGACAGCAAACTAGACGCTACGTCCAGACTCCTGATGGAAACGGTAAAAGACGCCAAGCTGCTCGACGTCTGCAGCAAGCCTGCAGACGGAGCGCAGCGTAGATACTCATGGTCACGGCCAGACGGGTCCGTCCGCTCCAGGATAGGCTTCTTCTTTGTGTCCCGAGCTTTCACTGTCAGGACCACCGATGTAAGGCCGGTGTTCTTTTCTGATCACTGCCTCCTACTGGCCGACTGCCACCTGCAGGAAAACCAGGGGGTAGGCAGGGGGACATGGAAGCTGAATGTAAAACTGCTGACCCCTGAGAACCTCGAGGAACTCAGGAGGGATTACAAAGGTTGGAGAACAACGAAACCCCTCTTTGAGTCTCCACATCTACGGAGGGAAGCAATCAAGGGGTACGTCAAAATGTTTTTAATCCTCAAGGGCGTTCAAAAGGCGAGAGAGGGACGAGTCGTCATGTCCAGGCTCCAGAAATGTATGCAGAATTTGCTCCAGCTGCAGTCGATGGGGGTCGATGTGAAGGAGGATCTGCAAGAGGTGAAGAGCCAGCAAGCCTCGCTCTACACCTCGGAGGCCTCCAAGATTATCTTCCGTTCCAGAGTCCGCTCCGTGGAGCAGGATGAAAAGTGCTCACGCTTCTTCTTCCAAAAGGTGCACAGAGAGACCTCTGTGATCAGCAGCCTGAAGGAAGAAGATGGCTCTGTAAAGTCATCGCAGTCTGACATCCTGAGGATCAGCCAATCCTTTTATGCCGGACTGTATGACCAGAAGCCAACAGATAGCACTGTTTCCCAGACCTTCCTGTCGACTATCACGGAGGTCATAGGCGACAGCGAGCTGGAAAACCAGGACAAACCGCTAACTCTGGATGAGCTGACAAAGGCCGTCAAGTCCTTCGAGACGAGTAAAACTCCCGGAAGCTTACAGGTTGAGTTGTATTCGGCGCTGCAGGACTGCATGGGCCCAGACCTGCTGGAAGTGTACGAGAGTATGCTTCTGGGAGACAGCATGTCAGAGTCCATGAGGAAAGGCATCATCACCCTCATCTTCCAGCACACCTAAGAAGGTTGTGCAGTGCTAGTCCGAGGAGACCGAAGAGCTCTTACGTGACTGGTAAATGCATGGATGGTCCATATTTAAGAACACAGCGACCAACTTAAATGAGTATGCCACCACCGTCACAGACTTCAGCAGAAAATGTGTGGACGACTGCATGCCAAAGAAAGCAGTACGTGCGTTCCCCAACCGGAAACCATGGCTCAATCGCGAGATTGACTCCCTACTGAAGGACAGATCTGAGGTGTTCAAGGCAGAGGACCCTTACCTATACAAGAAATCCAGGTACGACCTCCGCAAAGCCATCCGGAATGCCAAGAGAGAATATCAAAACAAGCTAGAGTCACAGACAGACTCTCGGCGGTTGTGGCAAGGGCTAAACAACATAACGGGCTACAAAGCGAAGCCGAACAGTATCTCTGGCAGCAGCACACCCCTCCCCGGTGAACTCAATGCATTCTATGCTCGGTTCGAGCAGGTAACCAACAACCCGCTGGCGAGTGCCACAGCAGCCCATAATTCACCCATACCCACCAACACAGCTTCCGAAGTCAGATTGGCCTTCCTGAAAGTGAACCCTCGGAAGGCGACAGGCCCAGACGGGATCCTTGGTTGTGCACTCAGAGCCTGCACGGACCAGCTGGCAGAGGTATTCGCGGACATCTTTAAGCTGTCCCTACTCCACTCCGAAGTCCCCACCTGCTTCAAGAAGACCACCATCATACCGGTACCAAAGAAGAACCAGGCAACGTGCCTCAATGACTGACGACCAGTGGCCCTGACTTCTGTCATAATGAAGTGCTTCGAGAGGTTGATCATGAAGCGCATCACGTCCATACTCCCACAATGCCTTGATCCACTGCAATTCGCATACCGCTGCAACCGGTCCACATCAGACACCATTTCCCTGGCCCTACACTCATCCCTAGAGCATTTTGAAAACAAGGACTCCTACATTAGACTCGTATTGATTGACTACAGCTCCGCCTTCAACACCATAATCCCAGCCAAGCTCATATCAAAGCTCCAAAACAGAGGGCTTGGCTCCCCACTCTGCAACTGGATCCTCGATTTTCTGACCAACAGACCACAATCAGTAAGAATGAACAACAACACCCTCCACAATAGTCCTCAACACCGGCTGCGTACTTCGCCCCCTACTCTACTCCCTGTACACACACGACTGCGTGGCAAAACTTGGTTCCAACTCCATCTACAGGTTTGCTGACGATACAACCATAGTGGGCCGGATCTCAAATAACGATGAGTCCCAATACAGGAGGCAGATAGAGAACCTAGTGGAGTGGTGTAGCGACAGCAATCTCTCCCTCAATGCCAGCAAAACTAAAGAGTTGGTAATTGACTTCAGGAAGCAACGTACTGTACACACACCTGTCAGCATCAACGGGGCCGAGGTGGAGATGGTTAGCAGTTTCAAATTCCAAGGGGTGCACATCTCCAAAAATCTGTCCTGGACCACCCACGTCGACGCTACCACCAAGAAACACCAAGAAAGCACAACAGCGCCTATACTTCCTCAGGAAACTAAGGAAATTCGGCATGTCCACATTGACTCTTACCAACTTTTACAGATGCACCATAGAAAGCATCCTATCAGGCTGCATCACAGCCTGGTATGGCAACTTCTCGGCCCAGGACCGCAAGACACATCAGAGAGTCGTGAACACCGCCCAGTCCATCACACGAACCTGCCTGCCATCCATTGACTCCATCTACACCTCCCGCTGCCTGGGGAAAGCGGGCAGTATAATCAAAGATCCCTCGCACCCGGCTTACTCACTCTTCCAACTTCTTCCATCGGTTCCCAGGTTCGATTCCGGCTTGGGTCACTGTCTGTGCGGAGTCTGCACGTTCTCCCCGTGTGTGCGTTGGTTTCCTCCGGGTGCTCCGGTTTCCTCCCACAATCCAAAGATGTGCAGGTTAGCTGGATTGGCCATGATAAATTGCCCTTAGTGTCCAAAATTGCCCATAGTTTTGGGTGGGGTTGTTGGGTTGCGGGGATAGGGTGGAGGTGTGGACCTTGGGTAGGGTGCTCTTTCCAAGAGCCGGTGCAATCTCGATGGGCCGAATGGCCTCCTTCTGCACGGTAAATTCTATGAAATCTATGAATTTGTTTCGTAGTGATTGAAGATCATGAGATAAAAAGTTTGATAGAACGTTTGGCAGCATTGTAGGTGTAAACAATAATGACAGAGACGGTGTAAACCCTGAAGAGAGCGCCTACACGGGGTAGGGGAGCGCCCACTCGCTGTCACCCCACCGAACCTGAACATCTTTAGATACTGTGGGCAATTTTGATAAATCTTGGCCAACTAACCTAACCTGCAAGCCTTTGGACGGTGGGAGCAAACCGGAGCACCCGGAGGAAACCCACACAGACACGGGGAGAACGTGCAGACTCCGCACAGACAGTGACCCAGCCGGGAATCGTATCTGGGACCCTGTAGCTTTGAGGAAGCAGTACTAACCACTGTTCAATCCCGGCTCTGGGTCACTCTCCGTCTGGGGTTTGCACATTCTCCCCCTGTATTCTCCCCCATAGCCAGCACTGCCAGTGCTCCCCACACGCATACTGCACTGCAAGTGCTCCCCCACACAGACAGCACCGGCAATGTTCCCCTCCACAGCCAGTGCGCCCCTCCAGAGCTAGCACTGCCAGTGCTACCCCCACAGCCAGTACGGCCAGTGCACCACCACAGCCAGCACTTCCAGTGCACCCCCCATAGCCAGCATTGCCAGAGCTCCCCACAGCCAGCACTGCCAGTGCATCCCCCATAGCCAGCACCGCCATTTCTCCCCCACAGCCAGCACTGCCAGTGGGCCCCTCATAGCCAGCACTGCCAGTGCTCCCCTCCATAGCCAGCACTGCCTGTGCTCCCCCCCAAGGCCAGCACTGGCAATGCTCCCCTCCAGAGTCAGTGCTCCCCTCCACAACTAGCACCTCCAGTGCTCCACGCACAGCCAGCACTGTCAGTGCTCCCACACACGGCCATCACTGCCAGTGCCTCCTCACAACAGCCAGCACTGCCAGTGCTCCCCCTCACAGCCAGCACTGTCAGTGCTTCCCCACAGTCAACACTGCCAGTGCACCCTCACAGCCTGATGTGCCTGTGCTCCCCCAAAATGCCAGCACTGCCAGTGTACCCCAGAAAAGCAGCACTGCCAGTGCTCCCACACAGCCAGCACTTCCAGAGCTTCCCCTCACAGCCTGCACTGCCAGTGCTCCCACCCTCCCACATCCAGCACTGCCTGTGCTCCCTCCACAGCCAACACTGCCAGTGCTCCCCACACAGCCAGCACTGTCAGTGCTCCCTCCACAGCCAACACTGCCAGTGCTCCCAGCACGCAGCAGGCACTGTCAATGCTCCCCACAGCCAACACTGCCAGTGCTCCACACGCAGCCAGCACTGTCAGTGCTCCCCCACATAGCCAGCACTGTCAGTGCTCCCTCACACAGCCAGCACTGTCAGTGCTCCAACCACACAGCCAGCACTGTCAGTGCTCCTCCACACAGCCAGCACTGTCAGTGCTCCCACAACACAGGCAGCACTGTCATTGCTCCCCCACACATCCAGCACTGTCAGTGCTCCCACCACACAGCCAGCACTGTCAGTGCTCTCCCACACAGCCAGCACTGCCAGTGGTCCCCCACACAGCCAGTACTGTCCGTGCTCCCCACAGACAGCGCTGTCAGTGCTCCCCCACACAGCCAGCACTGTCGGTGCTCCCACCACACAGCCAGCACTGTCAGTGCTCCCACCACACAGACAGCACTGCCAGTGCTCCCACTACACAGCCAGCACTGTCAGTTATTCCCCCATATACCCAGCACTGTCAGTGCTTCCTCCACACAGCCAGCGCTGTCAGTACTCCCCCCACACAGCCAGCACTATCAGTGCTCCCAACACACAGCCAGCACTGTCAGTACTCCCACCACACAGCCAGCACAGTCAGTGCTCCCCACACAACCAGCGCTGTCAGTGCTCCCCACACAGCCAGCACTGCCAGTGCTCCCCACCACACAGCCAGAACAGACAGGAAGGCCAGTGCTCCACCAACAGCCCGCACTGTCAGTGCTCTCCACTCCCCACACAGCCAGCACTGCCAGTGCTCCCCACACAACCAGCAATGTCAGTGCTCCCCCACACTGCCAACACTGTCAGTGCTAAAACCACATAGCAAGCACAGTCAGTGCTCATCGCTACAGCCAGCACTGCCAGTGCTCCCCACAGAGCCAGCACTGTCAGTGCCCCCCACAACAAGCACAGCCAGTGGTCCCCAAAGCAGCACTGCCAGTGCACCCCCAGAACCAGCACTGCCAGTGTTCCCCCTCTCGGCCATCACTGCCAGTGCTCCCCTCCACACAGCCAGCACTGCCAATGCTTCCCCACATCCAGCACTGCCACTGTTCCCTCACATCCAGCTCTGCCAGTGCGCCCCCACAGCCTGCACTGCCAGTGCTCCTCTCCACAGCCAGAAATGTCAGTGCTCCCCACACATGGCCAGCACTGTCAGTGCTCGCTACAGCAAGCACTGTCAGTACTCCACCCTCACAGCCTGAACTGTCAGTGCTCCCAACAGCCAGCACTGCCAGTGCTCCCCTCACAGCCTGAACTGCCAGTGCTCCCCTACATCCAGCACTGCCATTGCTCCCCCACACAACCATCACCGCCAGTGCTCCCCCACAGCCAGAGCTCACTCTACCACAGCCAGCACTGCCAGTGCACCCCACAAACATACAGCACCGCCAGTGCTCCCCACAGCCTACTTTGCAGTGCTCCCAACCAAGGCTAGCACTGGCAGTGCTCCCTCCACATTCAGCACTGTCAGTGCCCCTCGGACAGCCAGAACTGCCAGTGCTCCCCACAGCCAACACTGCCAGAGCTCCTCCCCACTACAAGCACTGCCAGTGTACCCCTGCATAGCCAGCACTGCCAGTGCTCCCACAGCCTGTATTGCCAGTGCTGCCCCCACACAGACAGCACTGCTACTGCTCCCCACCCAGCACTGCCAGTGCCCCCCACGGACAGCATTGCCAGTGCTCCCATTCACATAGCCAGCACTGCCAGTGCTCCCTCCACTGCCAACACTGCCGGTGCTCCCGTCCTCCCTCTCCCAGCATTGCCAGTGCTCCCATTCACACATCCAGCATTGCCAGTGCTCCCTCCACAGCCGACACCGCCAGTGCCCCCCACAGCCGACACTGCCAGTGCTCCTCAATCAGCCATCAATGACATTGCTCCCCCACATCCAGCACTTCCAGTGCTCCCCCACCACAGCCAGCACCTCCAGCGCTCCCCACATAGCCAGCCCTGCCAGTGATCCCCACAGCCAGTACTGCCAGAGTTCCACCCACTACCAGCATAGCCAGTGCACCCCTTCACAGCCATCACTGCCAGTGCTCCCCACAGCCAGCACTGCCAGAGCTCCTCCCCACTACAAGCACTGCCAGTGCACCCCTGCATAGCCAGCACTGCCAGTGCTCCCACAGCCTGCATTGCCAGTGCTGCCCGCACACAGACAGCACTGCCACGTCTTCCCACCCAGCACTGCCAGTGCTCCCCACGGACAGCATTGCCAGTGCTCCCATTCACACAGCCAGCACTGCCAGTGCTCCCTCCACAGCCAACTCTGCCAGTGCTGCCCAGAGCCAGGATTGACAGTGCTACCCCACAGCCAGGATTGACAGTGCTCCCCAATCAGCCATCTATGGCAGTGCTCCCCCACATCCAGCACTTCCAGTGCTCCCCACCACAGCCAGCACTGCCAGCGCTCCCCACACAGCCAGCACTGGCTGTGCTCCCCACTCAATGCCAGCACTGGCAGTGCTCTCCTCAACACATCCAGCACTGCCAGTGCTCCCACAGCCAGCACTGCCAGAGCTCCTCCCACTACCAGCACTGCCAGTGCACCCCTTCACAGTCATCACTGCCAGTGCTCCCCAAAGCCAGCACTGCCAGAGCCCCTCCCCACTACCAGCACTGCCAGTGCACCCCTTCACAGCCAGCACAGCCAGTGCTCCCACAGCCTGCATTGCCACTGCTCCCCACACAGCCAGCACTGGCTGTGCTCCCCACTCAATGCCAGTACTGGCAGTGCTCTCCACAGCTAGTACTGCCAGTGCTCCCCTCACAGCCAGAAATGCCAGTACTCCCCCCACAGCCAGTATTGCCAGTGCTCCCACCACAGCCAGTGCTCCCCACACATCCAGCACTGCCAGTGCTCCCCACATGCAGCCAGCTCTGTCAGTGCTCCCACAGCCAGCACTCCCCCCATTTCAACGCTCCCCCAGAGCAGGTACTGCCAGTGCTCCTGCCCACAACCAGCACTGCCAGTGCTCCCTCCACACACAGCCAACAATGCCAGTTCTCCCCTCCCCAAATGCCTGCAGTGCCATCACTCCCCCAGAAAGCCAACACTGCCAGTGCGCACCCCCCACCACAGCCAGCACTTCTAATGCTACCACCCAAGGCCAGTACTGGCAGCGTTCCCCTCCACAGCCAGCACCGCCAGTGCTACCTTCCACACAGCCAGCACTGTCAGTGCTCCCCCACACAGCCAGAACTGCCACTGCTCCCCCACATCCAGATCTGCCAGTGCGCCCCCACAGCCTGCACGGCCAGTGCTCCCCTCCACACAGCCAGCACTGCCAGTTCCCCACCACAGCCAGCACTGCCTGTGCTCCGCCCCCCAAGGCCAGCACTGGCAATGCTCACACCACAGCAAGAAATGTCAGTGCTCCCCACACATGGCCATCACTGCCAGTGCTCCCCTCCACACAGCCAGCTCTGCAAGTTCTCCCACCACAGCCAGCACTGCCACTGCTCCCCACATCCAGCTCTGCCACTGCTCCCCCACAGCCAGCACTGCCACTGCTCCCCACATCCAGCTCTGCCAGTGCTCCCCCACAGCCTGCACTGCCAGTGCTCCTCTCCACACAGCCAGCGCTGCCTGTGCTTCCACCCCAAACCAGCACTGTCTGTGCACTCACCCCACAAACATCCAGCACTGCAGTGCTCCCCACAGCCTACTCTGCCAGTGCTACCACCCAGGACCATCACTGCCAGTGCTTCCTCACAACAGCTAGCACTGCCAGTGCTCCATCCTCCCACATACAACACTGGCAGCGCTCCCCCACAGCCAACCCTGCCACTGCTCCACAACAGCCAGCATTGCCAGTGCTACCCCCACACAACCAGCACTGCCAGTGGTCTCCGCACATCCAACCGTGCCAGTGCGCCCCATAGACAGCATTGCCAGTGCTGCCCCCCACACAGCCAGCACTACCAGTGGTCTCCCTACATCCAGCACTGCCAGTGCTCCACACACCCACAGCCAGCACTGGCAGGGCTCCCCACACATCCAGCACTGTCAGTGCTCCCCACACAGCAGCACTGTCCGTGCTCCACCCACACAGTCAGCAATGTCAGTGCTCCCTCACACAGCCAGCACTGGCAGGGCTCCCCACACATCCAGCACTGTCAGTGCTCCCCACACAGCAGCACTGTCCGTGCTCCACCCACACAGTCAGCAATGTCAGTGCTCCCTCACACAGCCAGCACTGTCCGTGCTCCCCCCACACAGTCAGCACTGTCAGTGCTCCCTCACACAGCCAGCACTGTCAGTGCTCCCCCACACAGCCAGCACTGTCAGTGCTCCACACACCCACAGCCAGCACTGGCAGTGCTCCCCAAACAGCCAACTGTCAGTGCTTCCCCCACAGAGCTAGCACTGTCAGTGCTCCCCACACACAGCCAGCACTTTCAGTGCTCCCCACACAGCCAGCGCTGCCAGTGATCCCCAAAGCCAGCAGTGCCAGTGTTCCCATACAGCCAACACTGGAAATACTCCCCTCCACAGTCAGCGCTCCCCCACACAGCCAGCACAGCTTGTGCTCCCCCCAAGACCAGCACTGGCAGTGCTCCCCTCCACAGCTAGCACTGCCAGTGCTCCCCTCACAGCCAGAACTGCCAGTACTACCCCCACAGCCAGTACTGCCAGTGCTCCCACCACATCCAGTGCTCCCCCACACATCCAGCACTGCCAGTGCTCCTCACGGCAAGCCCTGCCAGTGTTCTCCCACAGCCAGCATTGCCTGTGCTCCCCCCAATGCAGCCAGCTCTGTCAGTGCTCCCACAGCCAGAACTTCCAGTTCTCCCCCCCATTTTAACGCACCCCCAGAGCAAGTACTGCCAGTGCTCCCGCCCACAACCAGCACTGCCAGTGCTCCCTCCTCACAGCCAACAATGCCAGTCCTCCCCTCCCCAAATGCCTGCACTGCCATCACTCCCCCCAAAGCCAACACTGCCAGTACGCCCCCCACCACAGCCAGCACTTCTAATGCTACCACCCAAGGCCAGTACTGGCAGCGTTCCCCTCCACAGCCAGCACCGCCAGTGCTACCTTCCACACAGCCAGCACTGTCAGTGCTCCCCCACACAGCCAGCACTCTCAGTGCTCCCATCACACAGCCAGCACTGTCAGTGCTCCCCCACACAGCCAGCACTGTCAGTGATCCCCCACACAGCCAGCACTGTCAGTGCTACCTTCCACACAGCCAGCACTGTCAGTGCTCCCCCACACAGCCAGCACTCTCAGTGCTCCCATCACACAGCCAGCACTGTCAGTGCTCCCCCACACAGCCAGCACTGTCAGTGTTCCCCACACAGCCAGCACTGTCATTTCTCCCACCACACAGCCAGCACTGTCAGTGCTCCCACCACACAGCCAGAACTGTCAGTGCTCCCACCACACAGACAGCACTGCCAGTGTTCCCACTACACAGCCAGCACTGTCAGTTATTCCCCCATACACCCAGCACTGTCAGTGCTTCCACCACACAGCCAGCGCTGTCAGTACTCCCCCCACACAGCCAGCACTGTCAGTGCTCCCACCACACAGCCAGCACTTTCAGTGCTCCCATCACACAACCAGCACAGTCAGTGCTCCCCACACAACCAGCGCTGTCAGTGCTCCCCCCACACTGCCAGCACTTTCAGTGCTCCCACCACACAGCCAGCACTGTCAGTGCTCCCACCACACAGCCAGCGCTGTCAGTACTCCCCCCACACAGCCAGCACTGTCAGTGCTCCCACCACACAGCCAGCACTTCCAGTGATCCCATCACACAGCCAGCACAGTCAGTGCTCCCCCACACAACCAGCGCTGTCAGTGCTCCCCCCACACTTCCAGCACTGTCAGTGCTCCCACCACACAGCCAGCACTGTCAGTGCTCCCCCACACAGCCAGCACTGCCAGTGCTCTCCAGCACACAGCCAGAACTCTCAGTGCAACCCCCCACACAGTCAGAACTGCCAGTGCTCCCCACACAACCAGCAATGTTAGTGCTCCCCCACAGACAGGACTGTCAGTGCTAACCCCACATAGCCAGCACAGTCATTGCTCATCGCCACAGCCAGCACTGCCAGTGCTCCCCACAGAGCCAGCACTGTCAGTGCTTCCCACAACAAGCACAGCCAGTGGTACCCAAACCAGCACTGCCAGTGCACCCCCAGAGCCAGCACTGCCAGTGCTCCCCTCTCGGCCAACACTGCCAGTGCTCCCCTCCCACAGCCAGCACTGCCACTGCTTCCCCATATCCAGCACTGCCACTGCTCCCCCACATCCAGGTCTGCCAGTGCGCCCCCACAGCCTACACGGCCAGTGCTCCCCTCCACACAGCCAGTACTGCCAGTTCTCCCACCACAGCCAGCACTGCCTGTGCTCCGCCCCCCAAGGCCAGCACTGGCAATGCTCCCACCACAGTCAGAAATGTCAGTGCTCCCCACACATGGCCATCACTGCCAGTGCTCCCCTCCACACAGCCAGCTCTGCAAGTTCTCCCACCACAGCCAGCACTGCCACTGCTCCCCACATCCAGCTCTGCCACTGCTCCCCCACAGCCAGCACTGCCACTGCACCCCCACATCCAGCTCTGCCAGTGCTCCCCACAACCTGCACTGCCAGTGCTCCTCTCCACACAGCCAGCGCTGCCTGTGCTTCCACCCCAAACCAGCACTGCCTGTGCACTCACCACACAAACATCCAGCACTTCCAGAACTCCACTCCACAGCCAGCACTGCTCGCGCTCCCCACACAGCCAACACTGGCTGTGCTCCCCACTCAATGCCAGCACTGGTATTGCTCTCCACAGCTAGTACTGCCAGTGCTCCCAAAGCCAGCAGTGCCAGTGTTCCCATACAGTCAGCACTGGAAATGCTCCCCTCCACAGTCAGCGCTCCCCCAAACAGCCAGCACAGCTTGTGCTCCCCCCCCAAGACCAGCACTGGCAGTGCTCCCCTCCACAGCTAGCACTGCCAGTGCTCCCCTCACAGCCAGAACTGCCAGTACTCCCCCCACAGCCAGTACTGCCAGTTCGCCCACCACAGCCAGTGCTCCCCCACATATCCAGCACTGCTAGTGCTCCCCACGGCAAGCCCTGCCAGTGCTCCCCACAGCCAGCACTTCCTGTTCTCCCCCCATTTCAACGCTCCCCCAGAGCAATTACTGCCAGTGCTCCCGCCCACAACCAGCACTGCTAGTGCTCCCTCCACACAGCCAACAATGACAGTGATCCCCTCCCCAAATGCCTGCCCTGCCATCACTCCCCCCAAAGCCAACACCGCCAGTGCGCCTCCCCCACCACAGCCAGCACTTCTAATGCGACCACCGAAGGCCAGTACTGGCAGCGTTCCCCTCCACAGTCAGCACCGCCAGTGCTACTTCCACACAGCCAGCACTGTCAGTGCTCCCCCACACAGCCAGCATGTCAGTGCTCCCCACACAGCCAGCACTGTCAGTTCTACCCCACACTGCCAGCACTGTCAGTGCTCCCCACAGAGCCAGCACTGCCAGTGCTCGCTCACAGAGCCAGCACTGCCAGTGCCACCTCTCACTGCCAGCACTGCCAGTGAACCCCCAAACAACCAGCACTGACAGTGCTCCCCTCACACAGCCAGCACTTCCAGTGCTCCGCCCACACAACCAGCACTGACAGTGCTCCCACCCACACAGCCAGCACTGTCAGTGCTCCCACCGCACAGCCAGCACTGGCAGTGCTCCCCCACGCAGCCAGCACTGTCAGTGCTCCCACCCACACTGCTAGGACTGTCAGTGCTCCCAGCGCACAGCCAGAACTGTCTGTGCCCCCCCACACACAGCCAGCACTGTCAGTGCCCCCCCCCCCATACAGCCAGCACTGTCAGTGCTCCCCACACAGCTAGCACTGCCAGTGCTCCCACCACACAGCCAGCACTGTCAGTGCTCCCCCACACAGCCAGATCTGTCAGTGCTCCCCCACACAGCCAGCACTGTCTGTGCTCCCACCACACAGCCGGCACTGTCAGTGTTCCCCCCACACAGCCAGCACTGCCAGTGCTCCCACACAACCAGCAATGTTAGTGCTCCCCCCACACAGCCAGCACTGTCAGTGTTCCCCCCACACAGCCAGCACTGCCAGTGCTCCTCACACAACTAGCAATGTTAGTGCTCCCCCCACACAGCCAGCACTGTCAGTGCTAACCCCACACAGCCAGCACTGTCAATGCTCCCACCACGTAGCCAGCACTGTCAGTGCACCCCCACACAGCCAACACTGTCAGTGCTCCCACCACACAGCCAGCACTGTCAGCGCTCCCCCACACAGCCAGCACTGTTAGTGCTCCCACCACACAGCCAGCACTGTCAGTGCTCCCACCACTAAGCCAGCACTCCCAGTGCTCCCCCACACCCCACAACTGTCAGCAGCGGCTGAAGCTGATATTTGGCTGAGAGACTGTCAATCAGCGGCTGGAGCTCCTGATTGGCTGAGAAGCTGCCAGTCGGAGACTGGAGCTGCTGATTGGCTGAGAGGCCGGTAGTCAGCGGAAGGAACTCCTGATTGGCTGAGAGGCTGCCAGTCGGACACTGGAGCTGTTGATTGGCTGAGAGGCTGTGAGTCATCGACTGGAACTCCTGATTGGCTGAGAGGCTGTCAGTCAGTTTTATTTTCTCATCAATTTAATAATTGATGTAACCGGATATTTCCCCGCGATCTTGATCTGCTCCCTGAACCTGGACTGAGTCACCACATAAATAAATGTGTTTGTGCAGCAATTTAAATCCTGCAGCATCCATCCGACTTGTTGTAAATTATATTGAGGATCAGTGAGGTAATAAAAATCTGACAAATCGATATAGAAAAATTTAATAACAGACGCGGTCCAGAGAAGGATGAAAGTTCCGGAGATGCTGAAGAGTAAAATCATTGACTTCCTTCTGCTCTCCATCTCTGGGTCGGTGCGATTGTCTCCCTGACTCTGAGCCCTCAGTGTCTTCCGGACCCGACTGCTGAGTAAAATGTGTCTGACTGTCAGAGCGTTGATCAATAGGATTGAGAAGAACGGTGTCAATGGGGTTAAAACCTGATCAAACCAGTTATACCCAACCCATCCCGGGTCAGTCCAATAGCTGCTCTTTGTGACGCAGCCCCACTGGACATTGTCAATTATCGCCCCAGGTTCCTCTGCAAAGTACAGGGGGATGTTTTTCACACAGAGCAGGAGGCCGCTTGTGGACAGAACCACAGCCGCAGTTTTCCCGGTGCAATATTTGGTTTTCAGTTTCTGGCAGCGAATGGCCACACATCGATCAAATGAGAAAGTGAGGGTGAACCAGACAGAACAGTCCCTGGCTGCAGAGAGTAGGACAGAGTAAACACGACACACAGGGGTGAGGTACAGGAAACTCCGGGGGAAATAATAACCATTGATCATGGTCAGTATGGGACGAGTGATAATAAACAGCAGATCCGCCGTTGCCATGGCCACCAGGTAGCGAGTGGTGCAGGTAGAGAGGCCACACTTCCCCCGACACAGAATCACAATTCCCAGTAAATTAACTGTCAGAGAGAGAAAGGAGAGACGCGGGAAATTACTGGATAATGAATCTCCCTGTCTGGACCAGGACATAATTGCAGCAGCAATATAATGGATAGGGGGTTGGTGGCAGTGTTGGGAGAGGAGTGGGCACAGAGATTAGCATTGCAGAGAGGGAAGTAGGAAATGTAACTCCAGTGTTAAAGATGGGGAATGGGCGGGGAAAGTGTGCATTGCAGCCCTGTCAGTTTGATGGCAGTGGTAGGAAAATGTTTATGATCCAGATACCTTTGGGAGAGGTTACATTTCTCCTTGAGTCTGATTTACAGGATTCACTCAGGCCGGCCAGGTTTCCCAAACCGGATACAAACATACCCGAGATTATCATGCCAGCTGAATTATTGGACCATTCCCCGGATTGGACCGTTCCCTGGACTGGATTTCTGATAGGGTTGGACCCCACTCCTGATTTATTTGAATACTCCACGATCAATGGAAAAAAAATAAAACAAACGTAGGACCTTCCCACTTCATAACCATGGGAGAAATAGAAATATAGAATGTACAGGGCACAAGGAGGCCATTCTGCCCATCGAGCCTGCACCGGTCCTTGGAAAGAGAAAACCAGTTCAAACCACCCCATCATCCAGTGACCCCATCTAAATTGTTTGGAAACTAAACACAATTTATCTTGACCAATCCACTTAACCTGCTCATCTTTGGACTGTGGGAGGAAACCGGTGCACCCGGAGGGAACCCACGCAGACAAGGGGGGGGGGGGGAGGGGGGAGTGCAGACTCCGCACATACAGTGACCCAAGCCGAGAATCGAACCTGGGAACCTGGAGCTGTGAATCAACTGTGCCAACCAGCCTTTCCAGAATAGAGTCTGTCCAGTCTCCAAAACATCCCGAGGGTTCACCCCTCCCAGGTCTAGTCATTCGTAAAGTACCCGCTCCCAGGAATCCCCCATTGCCATGTCGGGAACATCCCAACATCACTGTTCCCAGGAATCCATCCTCTCCCTGTTTGAAAACAATCCCTGCCAAGCTTTTCTCAGGAATATTCCCGCTCCGGCATTGGATATTCCCCAGTGTTCACTTGGCCGTAACAGACTCTCTCCAGATTCGGACTCATTGCATTCGACAAAAAATTAGAAATATTCCAAAACAAGAGCATTAAGATGGAGGAGAAAGTTCCCAGACTAAAGTTGTTTAAATTAAAGTTATGTCCTGTGGGATGTAACATCTGAATTGGACGATGAGATGTTACTCCTCCAGCTTGCGTTGGGCTTCACTGCATTCTTGCAGCGAATGGGCAGCACGGTAGCATTGTGGGTAGCACAATTGCTTCACAGCTCCAGGGTCCCAGGTTCGATTCCGGCTTGGGTCACTGTCTGTGCGGAGTCTGCACATCCTCCCCGTGTGTGCGTGGGTTTCCTCCGGGTGCTCCGGTTTCCTCCCACGTTCCAAATATGTGCAGGTTAGGTGGATTGGCCAAGATAAATTGCCCTTAGTGTCCAAAATTGCTCTTAGTGTTGGGTGGTATTGTTGGGTTGTGGGGATAGGGTGGAGGTGTGGACCTTGGGTAGGGTGTCTTTCCAAGAGCCGGTGCAGACTCGATGGGCCGAATGGCCTCCTTCTTCACTGTAAATTCTATGAAATTCTTGCAGCAGGCCAAGGACAGACATGTGGGCCTGAGAGCAAGGTGCTGAGTTAACATGGCCACAACAGGAAGGCTGGGGCCACACTGTGGGCTGAGTGAAGGTGTTCCACAAAACAGTCTCCCAGTCTGCGTTTAGCCTCCCCAATGTAGAGGAGACGGTATTGGCAGCAGCGAATACAGTAGAACAAATTGAAGGCACAGAACTGAAACGCTGCTTCCCCAGAAAGGACAGTTTGCGGCTGAGAACCATGAGACGGGAGGAGGTAAAGGGACAGTTGTTGCACCGTCTCTGATTGCAGGGGAAGGTGCTGGGGGAAGGGAAAGGGGTGCGGGGTCTGAGGGGGAAGTGGACAAGGGGGAGGGAGCGGTACCTGAGGAATGCAGAAATTGAGGGGGGTGGTTGGAGAGAGGTGAAGATGTGTTCGGTGGTGACATCATGCTGGAGTTGGCAGAAATGGAGGAGGATTTTCCTTTCAATGGGGAGGCTGATGGTGTGGAAAGGGAGGAGAGGGAGACACTATCATGTTTCTGGGAGGGAGGGGGATGTGTGAGGACAGAGGTGTGAGAAGTGAATTGAACACGATTGAGAGCCCTGTTAACAAAGGAACATGGTGGGGACAGCCCGGTAAAGGAAAAGACAGACATGCCAGACGGGCTATTTTCGAAGTCGCCATCATCAGTACAGACGCGATGGAGATGGAGAAAGTGGGAGAATGAACATAGTACATAGAACATTACAGCACAGTGCAGGCCCTTCGGCCCTCGATGTTTCGCCGACCTGTGAAACCATTCTGAAGCCCACTACACTATTCCCTTATCGCCCATGTGACTATTCAATGACCATTTGAATGCCCTTAGTCTTGGCGATTCCCCTACTGTTGCAGGCAAGGCATTCCAGGCCCTTTGTACTCTCTGAGTAAAGAACCTACCTCTGAAATCGTTCCTATATCTATCTCCCCTCAATTTAAAGCTATGGCCCCTCGTGCGAGACATCACCATCCGTGGAAAAAGGCTTCCTACAATGCGGCGACCAGAATTGCACGCAATACTCCAAATGCGGCCGCACCAAAGTTTTGTACAGCTGCAACAAGACCTCATGGCTCCGAAACGCAATCCCTCTACCAAAGAAAGCTAACACACCGTACGTATTCTTAACAACCCTCTCAACCTGGGTGACAACTTTCAGGGATCTGTGTACATGGACACCGAGATCTCTCTGCTCATCCATGCTGCCAAGAATCTTACCATTAGCCCAGTACTCTGTCTTCCTGTTATTCCTTCCAAAATGAACCACCTCACACTTTCCTGCATTAAACTCCATTTGCCACCTCTCAGCCCAGTGCTGCAGCTTATCTCTGTCCCTCTGTAACTTGTAACATCCTTCCACACTGTCCACAACTCCACCCACTTTAGTGTCGACTTTAATGAGATGCAGTCTTTACAGGAAGCAGGGTATGAGGATCTGTACACAACCCTTGTGTTGGGGAACGGAGGCGCAGAGGGATTGGACGCCCATTGTGAAGATTCGGCGGTTAGGGCCAGGGAAATGGAACTTGTTTACGGCCCCAGAGAAATCAGGAATCATAGAATCCCCACAGTGCAGAAGGAGGCCATTCGGCTCATTACGTCTGTAGCAAACCTCTGAAAGAGTATCTCAACCAAGCTCACTCCCCCGCCTATCTCATTAACACCTTAATCTAACCTACATATCTTTTTGGACACTGCGGAGTAATTTAGCATGGTCAATCCACCTAACCTGGACTGTGGGAGGTAAGCGGAACACCCGGTGGAAACCCACACAGACAGGGAGAAAAAGTGCAGTCTCCACACAGACAGTCACCAAAGGTGGCAATTGATCCGGGGAACCTGGTGCTGTGAGGCAGCAGTGCAAAACACTGTGTCACTGTGCCACCAATCTCGTTAGCAAGGGGCAGATCCGGGTAAAGCGGATGGAATCAAGACAGGAAGAAATTATCTTGCTGGGGCAGGAACAGGCCGAAATAATGGGTGTCCTGGGACTTTTCTGTTTGTGGATTTGGCGAATGAGGTAGAAGCGGGAGGTTGATGCAGGATGTGTGGGGTTGTGGGACTATGATGTCCGAGGCTGTGGACAGAAGATATCCAGAGTCAACGAGGTCACTGAAAGTCCTGGAAACAACGTCATGATGTTTGGTGGTGTGCTGTTGGTCCAGGGGGAGGTAGCAGGATGGGCCTGAGAGTTGACGGTCAGCCTCTGTGAGGAAGAAGAGTCAGGACACCAGACAATAATGGCACCAACTTGTGAGCAGCTTCGATCATCAAGCCAGGGTTGGATATTCGAGAGAGGATTGGAGCAAGTTTTGAGTGAGTCAGGACAGAGTTGGTGAGAGGCACAGAGAAATTGAGACGGTCGATGTCGCACTGACAGATCTCAATGAAAAGATCAAGAGCTAATAGGAGGCCAGAGGGTGGGGTCCAGGTAGAGGGAGATTACTGGAGGCGGATGGATTTCAACAACAAATGTTCATAAAATAGACAGTGAGAAACAGCAGAGACAATATTATCTATTCACTGATCACCATCAGAATAATTACCAAAGAATTGAGAAGCAGTAGTCGGTCTCTGTTATTCTTGAATTTAAAACAGAATGTAATAAAATCTTCCAGTCACAATGTCAACAATTGGAAAAATGGAATTAGAAGTCTGAGTTAAAAGAAATCCAGTAACAGAGAGTATTCTTAATAATCGGCACATATTCCAAAGTCAACATTATTCCTGACATATTTCATCCAATTATTTCAATAACTATCAGAAATAATAGATCTGAGTAGTATGATAGATGTTAAACAATTTGATTTTCTAAAGGCCGTCAGTAAGATCCGACATAACAGACTGATGAGTAATCTCAGAGCCAGTGGAGTTAGGGGACACAGCAGCAGAATGGACACATGCTGGCGACACACACAGTAAACAGGGAGAGGAGTTAAAGGGATTTAGGCTGATTGGTGGGAAGTGGTGTTCCACAAGGATCAGCAGTGGGATCACTCTCCTTCACCATTCCCATCAACAGTCTGGGATCGGGAAGCAGAATGATGATTACACAATTTACAGACAAAATCACATTGAGAATGATAGTGAATAGAGAGGAAGAATACAACTAATTACATTCACACATCGTCATTAATTATGAATTTGCAAAGTGGGTATTTCAATGGGACATTAATGTCCCGACAGATCAGTGTCCGCTGCTGCATTTTGATCAGAACAATAAATCCCCCAATCACTCCTTGGAAAACAAGTGTGTGAATGGACTGGAGGGGTTTCTGGGTTCAGGTGAATAGATTCACAAATCGTATGAAGCAGAAACACAGTTTATAAACACCCATAAAAATTGATCAAACATGTATGTTCATTTCAGGATGAATAGAAATGAGAAAATATCAAAAAAACTGTTGTAATACTGCACTGCTGTGGGTTTTATGAAATATTAGAGTGTGGGTGATATGTGTTCCTGTTGGAGTAGGTCAACAGAGAACAGAAATAGAGCTATTTCACTTCATACAATAAATATCAAACATCATCAAAACACAGCCAAACTCTTCCTGTTTTCAACCTATTCCAAAATTAAAACACACAGAGAGAACTCCACTTCATTTCAAAATAGATCCAACTAATTTCAGTCCAGTTACTGACCCACACACAATACAATTCCACACGGACAGATAGTCCCAGTAATAGATAGATAATTGAATCAGATATTCCACTCTGGTAAGAGACAAACATTCAGTACTATTTCACACTGACAGATACTTCCAGTAATCCTTGTTCACCGCTGTCAGATATTCCACTCTGGATAGTGACCCACAGTCAGGACAATTCCACACTGACAGATACCCACACTCAATGTGATTTAATTCTTTCTCCTCCTAAATCTTCCTTCAGAGAGATTGCCTTCACTGACATCCAATCTTACATTATACAAGATTCCACTCAATATAATAACTTCGCCGGTCAGAGATCCAGTGAGTTACAAACAGTGGTTTATTGTGAGTTTATGAAAGAGATTCAAATCATTGACATGCTTAAAGACATTTGGCAATTATATCGTTGGCCAGGTGTCTATAACAGTGAGCATTAGATCAGGATCAGATATTTTCAGTCACAGTTTAAAATCAGAGAGCCGCTCCCACACAGATTTACATAACTTCAATGGTGACAGTCACTTACCAGGAACACCAACAATAGCCAGGATTGGGTAGAATATTTTCTCAGCAGTCTGAATTGGATAAAGCATTTTCACTGTGAGGTGATGTGTCCCTTCCTGCGATTGGCAATCTCTCTGTCTGAAACTCTGAGGTTATATGTTCTGCAAGCTTTTAATTAATACCCTGTGGAACCACCTCAGGGATATTGACGTTGAAAAATGAAATGAATTGAAAAATGAGGTTATGACATCGTTTAACTTATTTTTCAATGATGTGAACAAACAGATTCCGATATTTGGTTCAGTGAAAGAAAATATTATTTTTGTGAGTGAGTGTCCTCTTTCCAAACACTGGACTGTGTTGATCACATTGTTCAGCTAACGTTAACAGAAAGGATGCTGTCCACTCAGACACCATCAGTCCTATCTCTATATCTCAGATTGTTTCAGTGATATCCCTCACTCCACTGTGACCATTCAGTGATTCAGTTCCAATTGTCAGTGTGTTTCTCTGGGTGGTTCCACTGCACTCTGGGGCGTAGCTGCCTCTGTAACTGTGACCATTCAGTGATTCATCTCCAGTTGTCAGTGTGTTTCTCTGGGTGGTTCTACTGCACTCTGGGGTGTAGCTGCCTCTGTAACTGTGACTATTCAGTGATTCAGTTCCAATTGTCAGTGTGTTTCTCTGGGTGGTTCCACTGCCATCTGGGGTGTAGCTGCCTCTGTAACTGACCATTCAGTGATTCAGTTCGAATTGTCAGTGTGTTTCTCTGGGTGGGTCCACTGTACTCTGGGGTGTAGCTGCCTCTGTAACTGTGACCATTCAGTGATTCAGTTCCAATTGTCAGTGTGTTTCTCTGGGTGGTTCTACTGCACTCTGGGGTGTAGCTGCCTCTGTAACTGTGACCATGCAGTGATTCAGTTCCAATTGTCAGTGTATTTCTCTGTGTGGTTCCACTGCACTCTGGGGTGTAGCTGTCTCTGTAACTGTGACCATTCAGTGATTTAGTTCCAATTGTTCCAACCTTTCCGCAAAAGACCTATCCTGCAAACCAGGCAGCATGTTGGTAAATTGCCTTTGCACCCTTTCCAATGCTTTCACATCCTTTCTATAATGAGTTGACCAGAACTGTACACAATACTCTAAATGTGGTCTCACCAGGGTCATGTGTAGTTGCAGCATAACCCCGCGGCTCTTAAACTCAAGCCCCCCCCGTTAATAAACTGTAAGCCTTCTTCACGGCTCTATCCACTTGAGTGGCAACCTTCAGAGATCTGTGGACATGAACCCAAGATCTCGCTGTCCCTCCACAATCCGCTGAACCCTGCCGTTGACTCTGTAATCCTCATTCAATTTTTTTCTACCAAAATGAATCACTTCGCACTTTTTAGGGTTAAACTTCATCTGCCATTTTTCGCCCAGCTCTGCATCCTATCAATGTCTCTTTGCAGCCTATAACCGCCCTCCACCTCATCCACTACTCCACCAATCTTGGTGTCATCAGAAAATTTACTGGCCCACCCTTCAGCCCCCTCCTCCACATCATTGATACAAATCACAAATAGCAGAGGACCCAGCATTGATCCTTGTGGTACCCGCTGGTAACTTGGTCTCCAGTCCGAAATGTTTCCTATCCTTCAGGAACTTTTCCATTATCGTCCCGACCACCGAAGTAAGACTAACTGGCCTATAATTACCAGGATCATTCCTATTCCCTTTCTTGAACAGAGGAACAACATTCGCCACTCTCCAGTCCTCTGGCACTATCCCCATGGACAGCGAGGACCCAAAGATCAAGGCCAAAGGCTCTGCAATCTCATCCCTTGCCTCCCAAAGAATACTGGGGTATATCCCATCTGGCCCAGGGGACTTGTCGACCCTCAGGATTTTCAAAATTGCTCATACATCCTTCCTCAGAACATCTACCTCCTCCAGCCTACCCGACTGAATCACACTCATCCTCAAAACAATGGCCCCTCTCCTTTGTGAACACTGAATAAAATTATTCATTCAACGCCTCTCCTATCTCTTCTGACTGCGTGCAGAAGTTCCCACTACTGTCCTTGACCGGCCCTACCCTCACCCTGGTCATTCTTTTATTTCTCACGTGGGAGTAAAACGCCTTGGGGTTGTCCTTGATCTGTCCCGCCAAGGACTTCGCATGCCCCCTCCAACTCTCCTAAACCCTTTTTTTCAGCTCATTCCTTTCTACCTTGTAACCCTCAAGCGACCCAACTGAACCTTGTTTTCTCATCCTTACAGACGCTTCTTTTTTCCTCTTGACAAGACATTCAACCTCTTTTGTGAACCATAGTTCCCTCACATGGCCATTTCCTCCCTGCCTGACAGGGACATATCTATCAAGGACACGCAGTATTTGCTCCTTGAACAAACTCCACTTTTCATTTGTGCCTTTCCCTGACAGTTTCTGTTCCCATCTTATGCTCCCTAATTCTTGCGTAATCGCTTCATAATTACCCCTCCTCCAATTATAAACCTTGCCCTGCAGTATGGCCCTATCGCTCTCCATTGCAACAGTGAAGGAACCGAATTGTGGTCACTATCTCCAAAGTGCTCTCCCACATACAAATCTAACACTTGGCACGGTTAATTACCCAGTACCAAATCCAATGTGTCCCCCCCTTCTAGTCGGCCTATCCAGATATTGTGTCAGGAAACCATCCTGCACACACTGTACAAAAACTGGCCCATCCGAACTGTTCGACCTATAGAGGTTCCAATCAATATTTGGAAAGTTAAAATCACCCAATGCAACCACCTGGGACCTCCACACCTATCCATAATTTGTTTTGCAATTTCTTCCTCCACATCTCTATTACTATTTGGGGGTCTATAGCAAACTCCTAACAATGTGACCGCTTCTTTCCTATTCCTAAATTCGGCCCACATTACCTCAGTAGGCAGATCCCCTTCAAACTGCCTTCCTGCAGCCGTTAAACTATATTGATTAACAATGCTACTCCTCCACTTCTTTTACCACCTTCCCTAATCTGACTGAAACATCTATACCCCGGAACTTCCAACAACCATTCCTGTCCCTGTTCTAGCCATGTCTCCGTAATGGCCACAACATCGTACTCCAAAGTACCAATCAACGCTCCACGTTCACCTACCTTATACCGGATGCTCCTTGCATTGAGGTAGACACACTTCAACCCGCCTTTCTGTCTGCCGGTACACTCCTGCGACCTTGATACCCTCCTCAGTAGCTCACTACTCTCAACACTGGCTTCTGGACGACAGCTCGTTTTCCCAGCCCCCTGACAAATTAGTTTTCCCCCCCTCCCCCCACCCCCCCCCCGCCCCGAAGGGCCGTAGCAAACTTTCTTCCCAGAATATTGGTGCTCCTCTAGTTCAGGTGCAAACCATCCTGTCTGTACATGTCCCACCTTCCCCAGAATGTGCTCCAATTAGCCACTTACCTGAAACCGTCCATCGTACACTATCCCTGCAGCCACGGGCTTATCTGCACTCTCTCCTTGTTCCTCACCTCACTAGCACTTGGCACCGGCAACAAACCAGACATGACAACATGGTTTGTCCTGGCTCTCAGCTTCCACCCTAGATCCCGAAATTTTTTTTTTTAATCACCGCCCCTTCTCTTACCTGTGTCGTTGGTACCGATGTGTACCACGATTTGTGACTAAGTCCTAAATCTTAGATTTAGGACTGAGTTTAGGAGGACGTTCTTCACCCAAAGGGTTGTGAATCTATGGAATTCCTTGCCCAGTGAAGCAGTAGAGGCTCCTTCATTAAATGTTTTTAAGATAAAGATAGATAGTTTTTTGAAGAATAAAGGGATTAAGGGTTATGGTGTTCGGGCCGGAAAGTGGAGCTGAATCCACAAAAGATCAGCTATGATCTCATTGAATGGTGGAGCAGGCTCGAGGGGCCATGTGGCCTACTCCTGCTCCTAGTTCTTATGTTCTTATGAATGCTAAAACTGCATTTGACCGTTTTTTTAATAAACATTTTATTGAGGTACTTTGGCAGAGCAACGCCAACAAAGTAAACAATATACATGAAATCATAAACATAGTGCAAAAGGCATTTACCTCTCGTACAGGTTCCACACTTATTAACCCCCTACTCTAATCCAAACTACTCACACCCCCCTCCCCGTCTGCTGACGATTACGTTCCCGCAAATAAGTCGACGAACAGTTGCCACCTCCGGGTGAACCCAAACAGTGACCCTCGCAAGGCGAACTTGATTTTCTCCAAAAAGAGAAAGCTAGCCATGTCCGATAGCCAGGTCTCGGACTTTGGGGGCTCTGAGACACTCCATGCTAATAGTATCGGTCTCCCAGCTACCAGGGAAGCATAGGCCAGAACCTCTGCCTCTTTGTCCTCCTGGATTCCCGCGTCTTCCGACACCCCGAAAATCGGCACCTCTGGACTCAGCGCCACCCTTGTTTATAACGTGTGGAGATGCCGGCGTTGGACTGGGGTGAGCGCAGCAAGAAGTCTTACAACACCAGGTTAAAGTCCAACATGTTTGTTTCAAACACTAGCTTTCGGAGCGCTGCTCCTTCCTCAGGTGAATGAAGAGGTATGTTCCAGAAACATATATATAGACAACTTCAAAGATGCCAGGCAATGCTTAGAATGCGACCATTAGCAGGTGATTAAATCTTTACAGGTCCAGTGATGGGGCAACGCCATGTTAAAGAGGTGAGAATTGTCTCAAATCCGGACAGTTGGTAGGATTTTGTATGCCCAGGCCAGGTGGTGGGGGATGAATGTAATGCGACATGAATCCCAGGTCCCGGTTGAGGCCGCACTCATGTGTGCGGAACTTGGCTATAAGTTTCTGCTCGGCGATTCTGCGTTGTCGCGCGTCCTGAAGCCCCCTTGGAGAACGCTTACCCGGAGATCAGAGGCTGAATGCCCTTGACTGCTGAAGTGTTCCCTGACTGGAAGGGAACATTCCTGCCTGGTGATTGTTGCACGATGGCCGTTCATTCGTTGTCGCAGCGTCTGCATGGTCTCGCCAATGTACCACGCTTCAGGACATCCTTTCCTGCAGCGTATAAGGTAGACAACGTTGGCCGTGTCGCACAAGTCTGTACCGCGTACCTTGTGGGTGGTGTTCTCACGTGTAATGGTGGTATCCATGTCGATGATCTGGCACGACTTGCAGAGATTGCCATGGCAGGGCTGTGTGGTGTCGTCGTCACTGTTCTGAAGGCTGGGTAGTTTTCTGCAACAATGGTTTGTTTGAGGTTGTGCGGTTGTTTGATGGCAAGTAGTGGGGGTTTGGGGATGACCTTGGCAAGATGTTCATCGTCATCAATGACATGCTGAAGGCTGCGAAGACGATGTCGTAGATTCTCAGCTCCGGGAAAGTACTGGATGATGAAGGGTACTCTGTCGGTTGTGTCCCCTGTTTGGCTACTGACGAGGTTGGTGCGGTTTTTTGCTGTGGCGTGTTGGAACAAGTTCCGCACACATGAGTGCGGCCTCAACCGGGGCCTGGGATTCTTGTCGCATTACATTCATTCCCCTCCATCTGGCCTGCGAAATCCTACCAACTGTCCTGGCTTGAGACAATTCACTCCTCTTTAACCTGGGGTTACCCCATCTCTGGATCTGTAAAGATTGAATCACCTGCTAATGCTCCCATTCTAGGCATTATCTGGCATCTTTGAATTTGCCTCTCTATATGTTTCTGGAACATTCCTCTTCATTCACCTGAGGAAGGAGCAGTGCTCCGGAAAGCTAGTGTTTGAAACAAACATGTTGGGCTTTAACCTTGTGTTGTAAGACTTCTTGCCTTGTTTTTATCACAGTGGACATGACGTCCGCAAACCCCTGCCAAAACCCCCTCAGCTTTGGACATGTCCAAAACATGTTGATATGGTTCCCCGGTCCTTCCGCACAGTATTGTATCAGGCGGACATGTTGATTCTACTCAATGCGCCTGCCAATAGAACATCCTCTATCTCACCTCCCAGCTCCTCCTCCCACGTGCTCTACATCCCCTCGGTCTGCGCCTCCCCCAACCCCAGAAGCTCCTTATAAAAGTCCGAGACGCTCCCTTCTCCTGACAAATCCCAAATTTCTTTTCCCGTCAGCCTGGCCTCAATAAAAGTCGAGATGGATTTGCAGGTACAGCATTCGTTTTTTTATTTGGCTTGCAAGCTTGATTCATTTCACAGAGGCATGAGACACATCCAATCTCCTACACCCCGGAAAGCGAATGAACAAAGAGACAAAGGGATCTCTGCAAATCAATTCAAATGGTATCAAGTTTCACATACACGATTCCCATAGGTCATCCTATACCCCTCCTGACCTAGTCAGACATTCTGATTGGCTCACTTCCAATCCCTTCCTCTGGCCCCTATTACCCAGCATCCTTGTCTCCTCCTTTGGTTGACACATCTCCTCCTTGCTTTGCCATGCGGTCTGAAATCCTTTGTCTGTGAACTCACCAGAATGAGACTGGCCTATCTCTACATTACAGTAACTAATATCTCTAAAGTAACAATTTTATATCACATTCGTCATTCCCTCCTTTTATCATTCCATGATAACCGAACTATCCAATCTATAGCTACGGTCCCTCATCTAAAAAGATGTTTCACTGCATTTCCAATTCCTGGCGTAGCCCCCCTTCATCTGCTGCACCCTCATGGATTTTGACAGCTAAGATTTTAGGGGCGTTGATCTGTTCCAGTGTACCCCGCATTCTACCCATCACACATTTAAGGTTGGCTGGGCCCACAAAGATGCAGCCGATAGCCACCACTAAATACATGGCCATATTTATGAACCAGTCCTTCCAACCTCCAAATCCCCAGTTACCCCAAGAGCCAGGATCCTGCATTCCGTCCAGGTGATCCCGTACGTGATCCATAAATTTAGTGATGTTAGCGGTCAAGTCCTGAACTCCCATGATACACTTGCCCTGCCCTACGGCGCATACCCCACCCTCACGGGCCAGAAGATAGTCAAGAGCATACCGGTTCTGCATTGCAAACAACCGTAGCTGAGACAATTCCTTGGTTATTGCCCCGAGGGCTCCCAAGGTTTCATTTCCCAAGATGGTAAGGCCACAAATAAAATAATTCCTATTGCTGACAGCCACGGAACCCCAATAGCAATTTGGCGGGGAAATGGGGATGACAAAACATTGGCCGCTGTGCCATTAAATAAAAAGTAGTATCCTTGTTCCGTGTGCAGGCTAGCATCACCTCAGTATATCGGTTGCGTAAGGCTCCCCCAGTAGCCCAGTTTATACAGCTCCGAAACGCCCATTCGGGCCGGCTAGCAATGCGGAAAGCCCTAGTCCCAACAGTGAAATGGCAGACATTCGCCCAGCCACAAAGGAGCTGGAGGCCGGCGTTCAATGGAACGCAGGTGGTGTTGTAACAAACGCATTGGCCAGACGCCCGGGTGATATGGCACCTCCTGTCCGTACAGTTGGGGAACAGATATGTTATATTCGTTTCCACCTCTACCAGCAAACAGCCGTATCCTTCACTGCTGAAACAATTCTCATACGACCGGGAATCCCTATTGGGAGTGAAGTGGCTAGGTATATACGCCCTCCACCGTTGCAGCCTATCATACTGTGAATGGGAATTATCCCGAGGAAGGGGAAGGCAAATAGCCGGTGGTGCTGAACCCGGATCGTAAGGAAGAGTGACTTGCTCGGGCGGTGGCTCGGAACGCTGACAATGAACCACGGTTGGGGAGTGCCCCAAAGCGGTGAAACAGAAAATAACCTAGACACCGCTGCGGGGTTCGGGTAGCAGACAACCCGTCCGTGGCCATACAAGCGGTGGTAAATCTGGTAGAAGAGATTCATACTACCCAGGTTTTCCTCAGTTTGGCCTTTAACTAACTTAAGTGTATCTCCCGGTAACCTACGTTCTAGCTGTACTTCCCTTCTCACACACCCCGTCCTCTCTCTAGTCCCCCACTCTCTCTCACAACCTCTTCCTACGCTCTCCTGGCGGTCTGATGTTATCTTTATCGCACCAATCTTAACACATCCAAAATTAAATTTACATGTACTCCAAAAACAAGGCAATGTCCATATAATGTTCCCTTCCCATCGCCGGGACCGGTGCAATTGCTTTATTACTCCTGCATTCTCCTTAACTTTGACGACCTTCCATGAGTCGATACCCTGACCCCGTATATGGGGGCAGCAAAGAACATCACCTTTGCATAGGTGATGTATCCTTGTAGATTGGTTGGGGTTACAAATATAGATAATATTCCCCTTTTCCATGTCCATCGCCAATAACACTCCAAGTGAGGTGAGGCCAAATATCACACAGCCACCCCATCATGCTCTACACCTGTAAAATAGCACTGGAGAAGGGAGGCAGGTTAATCTGTCCAAGAAAATGAGGCCCGTTATCAGAACTCAACTGAGCTGGTCTACTGTACTGGGGAATGATTTCCCGCATCAAAACTTTAACCACAGTAGCAGCTTTATTATCGGTAGTCGGATACGCCTCGACCCATCTGCTGAACACATCCAAAATGACCAAAACATATTTATAACATTGACACCTTTCCAACTCAATGTAATCCATTTGGAGCGTCTCAAAGGGACCACTGGGCAACGGGGTTTGCCCCATCCCACAAGGGATACCTTTGACGGTGTTATATTGCTGACAAATCAAACACCGATTACTGATACTCTGGGCCAACCCCAGCATTTTAGGGTGCCACCAAGTGTCCAGCAACAAATCACGAGTCCCCCGAGCCCCACAATGAGTTGCAAAGTGTACACATTCGATGACCCATAAAGCCAGTACATCAGGCATACAAGTCTGATGTGCTGGCGTGGTCCATAAAGAGGAAACAGAATCATATGTACCACCTAACCGTTTCCACATTTGTTTATCACTCTCAGGAGTGTCCTCCTGTAACCTTATGACGTCTTGGATGGTTGGCATTGACTTGTCAGAAGCAGACATATTTATAGTAGATCGTTTAGACTGACTTAACATGTTAGGCACCATCACTTGCTGAATTTGCGCGGCTGTCCGCGCTGCACAATCTGCTCGTTCATTACCAACGTCAACTGGGGTCTTACCATTTGTGTGGGCAGCGCATTTAATAACGGAAATCTGCGCGGGCATAAGGAGGGCCTGCAGTAAGTCAATAACTAAACCCCGGTGGGATATTTGACCACACATAATCATGTTAGGTTGTTCTGACGAAATGTCACTCAAATCGTCCCTTATTGTGGTAGTTTCCTGAATCAAGGCTAAACAGTCGTGGCCAGGTGCGTCTTCATGGACAGGGGGACCACTAAGAAAACATTCTGGATTGATAGTGGTACAGTGTTTAAATGTCAGACGTGGATTGTTCAAAAGGTATACCTCATACCTATTCTGACGAGCTGCGGTAAGATGCTGAGTCTGCAGTTGCCTCAGTAGTGCAATGACCGAATGGGAGCTATACACCGTAATATCCTGTTGGAGGGTGAGAGCATGTAACGGCTATGCGATGGCATTGATTGAACGTAAATCCTGTACTAATCGGTACTGGTCTGGTTTGGCTAGTTTAGGCACAGAAAGTATGGGGGTGTTACATTCTGATTGGCAAGGGACCAAAATACCCTGTTGCAACAGCTCTCGGATAAATTTGTCTATAGACGGGGCAGCTTGGGATTTCAGGGGGTATTGCCGAATGGAAGGTAGCTTTACATGATCCTTAATCGTTACCTTAATAGGTGTAACATTTGTCTTTCCCACTTGTGATGGGTATTCCGCCCAGACCTGTGGATTGACATATTCCAAAACATCATGTCCCCAGTGATGCTGCAGTCGAGTATTAATTGTTTCAGGGACCTCAAAATATTTTATGGCAGTGCCGTCCGGCATGACTTGAAATGCGTACTCTGTTGGATCCGAATGATCCACTGCCCTCCTTACCATTTGTCCCAGATCCCTGGCATGGTACTGGTCGTGGACCTGACGTGTAATATGAGGGCTTACCGAAGCTGACTGTGGCCATAAATGTGGTGCTATTGTAACAAAATCGGCTGTACCTTCTTTTCCCGTGACTGTGGCTGTAACCTTGACTGGCCATTCGGTCCCAATTAGTGGCCGGTATTTGTCCTCCAACTCCCTGTTTTGTCCGGTTCTGTCATAGGCCAGGGTAACATGATGCAGTGAATGTTGAATGTCTAACGTCCACCACTGGGGGGGTGATAGAAATATAGCACTGTTGTCTCATCCTCCATGATTGGACCGTTACCCCTTCGTCTCCGTACTCTAGCTGTAGCTGGAAGATACACAGTAAATCTCGGGCCAACAAATTACAGTCCAATCCAGTAGTCACTACAAACTGATGATCTGCAGACTTATTCTCGTAAGTGACTGTCACAGGTTCAGAATTAGGATACTCACACACCTGTCCTTGGAACCCCGACAATTGTTGCATGTGGTCGGATAGTGGTAGTCGAAGTTCTGATTGCACAGAAGACATGGCTGCTCCAGTGTCGATTACAAATGTGTGATGTTAATCTCCTATCTGCAGAGAGATAATAGGTTCCCTGTCCGATTGGAGAGTCCTTATGACTAAATTAGCTAGTCAATCCTGTGTTGGGAAAGGGTTTGCCTGGGAGAAGTCAATGTATCTCGTCTGTCCTCCCCTTGGTGGGTACCCCCTTCTTTGGGTCGGATAATCTCCTTCTGCTGCCTGTCTTTTAAAGGGGCATTCCTGTTGCCAGTGATATGCACGGCCGCAATTAAAACATGCATTGCTCCCTCTATATCTGCCCCGTCCTCTTCTCCCTGTAGACCAATGGCCACTCAGAGGGGGCGGCGGTTGTAAAGCTGTTGGTGCATACGTTGGGCCATAAAAAGGAGCTGAGGGTCCCTTTGGGTGTGTTTGATATCCTCCCGCTCGCTGATCCCACCACCCAAAGTCACAATATTGGGGCTTCTGCTGGTAAACTACCATTCCTGCCGCTTGTTGGTGTCGCAGATCATCCTTTTTCATTACATACTCAGTCTTAACCTTTGTAACTGAGCCTCCTGCCTGGCCTACACCCTCCTTCAATAAAATCTGACTGCCCTTGCCATCTGGGAAGGGTCGTTCTCTGTCCTATTCATGTTATTACATTCCACAGCAGTAGCCACAGAAGGTGGTAGGCAATGCATTAACATAGCGCAATATTGAGGGGAATTCTGACAATTTTGATATGGCAAGTCGCCTGACTGCCCATGGTAGATTTCATTAAAACGCTCCAGAAATTCCTCTGGCTATTCAATCGTCTTAGGTTTTAGGTCTAAGATAGCAGAAATATTTATGGGCGTTTGAAATGTGCTATTCAACGCATTCAGGATTTGTGTCCCTCTATCGTCGTCTAACGCATGGGCTTGCTGAAGTGTGGCGTGGCTAGCATAATTCAAGTGATTAAGATGGTACTCTGCTGGTGTTAAAACCTGCTGGACTAGGGTCCAGAGGTCCCTAAAATCAGCTTGATAAATTGTGATGGTAGTTCTCAGGGAATCCACGAAAGCAGCAGGAGATTCTTTTCTATCTGGGATTGTAGCCATAATAGCCATCATCCCACTGGGTGTCCATGGGAAATAAACGTCTATCGTGGGCTGGGCCCCGGCAGTCACTGCGTCAAGGTTTGGTATCTTCCTAAGCGGCAACTGTCTCCGAGCCTCACCAGGAGGCACTCTAGCTATTTCCTCTGGTTCTTCCAAGACTTCGACGTCCCTCCCTGTCACTAGAGGGAGTTCTTTCTCTTCAGAATCATCCCTGGCATCTCCCTTTGTTCTCGAAATTTGCGGTTTCCCCTTGGTCTGAAGGGATTTAGGTGATATGCTTAATTGTTTCTGGTTAGGATCAAGCCCTTCTCTCGCTGTCCGAGATCGGGTCCTAGAGCTAACTGGGCTTGTGGAACAGAGCTCCTCTTCCCCTACTCAGCGTGAAGATGGTAAATCGGGACCCACGCTATCAACCTAAAGGGCTGGAGTTACTGGCATGATTGGGATCTGGGGAGCAGTGACTGGATACAAATTATTACACTATGGTGGTTCTGGAATTAGTGCAGACAATGCTACAGGTGCAGTCGAAATTCTTTGCTGACATTTTCAAATATTCGAATTGGTCATTTTCTGTGAATTCAAGGCCAGCCATCGAACTACGTAGCCCATCTTTTGTTTGACCCGAGCCTTTCCTGTCTTTACTTGCGCGGTTTTTTTTTTTTGAATGCACATTCCTTTTTCAAGACCTGTAATCTTTTTTGGTTACCCTGTTCACTAATTGGAATTCCCATTTTAAGGGCATTGTCCTGCCAACTTGATAACATGATCTTATCTCTTTCCTCTTGACAATATTGTCTCCATAATCTAATTAACTCTTTAGCTTTCATACTTTGGCTCTTGCTTTTTTTAAAATTATATATATTTTTTTATTTGCTTATTTATAACCAATGTCAATTTTTGCTCCTTGGCAAAATGATTGAAAAGGTTCTAACAGTGTTCTTTTAAAACTTAAAATGTTTGAAAATTCAAATTGAATTACTGCAACTTGCAAGCTTATCTCTGATCTCAACTCAGAACTAAATTTACGATTTGCTTAACACAAACTTGTATAACATTTACAACTTAATTAATTCTTTATCTTAACAATTTTTCTTTTAACATTATATTCTCAAAAATGTTGGCTGCTATCAATGAGGGAGCAGTTAGCTGCGGTGATGTATACCGGAGCAAAATCAACTGTAATCTCCAGATTTACACTTTTTAAAATTTTGTCAGTTAGTTTCTTTAAGTTTCTATTAATTCACAAATAAAATAAGATAAACATTATTTCAAGTCAGTAAAACTGAAGATTCTGGCAATTTCAATCAATTGCTTTCGAAAATAATAACTTTTATCAAAGAGGTGGAGAAACCCACTGGTTTCCTTTAATTAATTTATAACGTAAATTTGCTGGAGTTCACTGACTCAAAGGAAAGGTATCCGATTACACTACAGGCTGCTGCTGTTATCTCAAGGCCTGAGTGAGAAGCACTGCCTGTCGTCTTTAACTTTGGCTGCTGCTGTTAACCCTTTGAGAGACTTCTGCTTTAACTAACATGCAGCATCCAGTTCTATGGATGTTCTTTGTTTTGACATTTATCCAAGCAATTCCCCATAATCTCAACTAGTCCTCAGAACTGCGTTTTTCGCCACTACAGTCCAAGGGTACAATTTTAGCTTAATCAACTATAGATTTAAAACACTCACACATGGAATTGAATCATCTGTTTTAGATGTCGCATCAACCCATAACCTAACCCAAGCAGAATCAGAACTCACACATGGATTTGAACCATCTGTTTTAGATGTCACATCAACCCATAACCTAAACCAAGCCGAATCAGAACTCACACATGGAGTTGAACCATCTGTTTTAGATGTCGCATCAACCCATAACCGAGCCCAAGCCGAATCAGAACTCACACATGGAGTTGAACCATCTTCAGATTTAAAAACACTTATTTAACTGATCCTTCATCTGCTAAAGTCACATCCGTTCATCAGCAACACAATTAACCCAAAACTGAACTATCAATTATGATATCCCATCAGTTTAATTTTCTAATCCCCAGACTGACTTTTGATTTCCAATTGTCAGTGTGTTTCTCTGGGTGGTTCTACTGCACTCTGGGATATAGCTGCCTCTGTAACTGCGACCATTCAGTGATTCAGTTCCAATTGTCAGTGTATTTCTCTGGGTGGTTCCACTGCCAACTGGGGTGTAGCTGCCTCTGTAACTGTGGCCATTCAGTGGTTCAGTTCCAATTGTGGTTCTCTGGGTGGTTCCACTGCACTCTGGGGTGTAGCTGCCTCTGTAACTTTGACCATTCAGTGATTTAGTTCCAATCGTTCCAACCTTTCCGCATAAGACCTATCCTGCAAACCAGGCAGCATGATGGTAAATTGCCTTTGCACCCTTTCCAATGCTTTCACATCCTTCCTATAATGAGTTGACCAGAACTGTACACAATACTCTAAATGTGGTCTCACCAGGGTCATGTGTAGTTGCAGCATAACCCCGCGGCTCTTAAACTCAAGCCCACTGTTAATAAACTGTAAGCCTTCTTCACGGCTCTATCCACTTGAGTGGCAACCTTCAGAGGTCTGTGGACATGAACCCCAAGATCCCTCTGTCCCTCCACAATCCGCAGAACCCTGCCGTTGACACTGTAATCCTCATTCAATTTTTTTCTACCAAAATGAATCACTTCGCACTTTTTAGGGTTAAACTTCATCTGCCATTTTTCGGCCCAGCTCTGCATCCTATCAATGTCTCTTTGCAGCCTACAACAGCCCTCCATCTCATCCACTACTCCACCAATCTTGGCATCATCAGCAAATTTACTGACCCACCCTTCAGCCCCCTCCTCCACATCATTGAAAAAAATCACAAATAGCAGAGGACCCAGCATTGGTCCTTGTGGTACCCGCTGGTAACTGGGTCTCCAGTCCGAAATGTTTCAATCCACCACATGTCTTCTGTGTGATAGCCAGTTACTTATCCAATTGGCATAATTTCCCTCTACCCCACGCCTCCTTACTTTCTTCATGAGCCGACCACGGGGAACCTTATCACACGCCTTACTAAAATCCATGTATACGACATCAACTGCTCTACCTTCATCTACACACTTAGTTACCTGCTCAAAGAATTCAAACAAATTTGCGAGGCAAGACCTACCATTCACGAATCCCTGTTGGCTATTCCGGATTAAGCTGCATTTTTCCAAATGGTCATAAATCCTATCCTTCAGGAACTTTTCCATTATCTTCCCGAACACCGAAGTAAGACTAACTGGCCTATAATTACCAGGATCATTCCTACTCCCTTTCTTGAACAGAGGAACAACATTCGCCACTCTCCAGTCCTCTGGCACTATCCCCATGGACAGCGAGGACCCAAAGATCAAAGACAAAGGCTCTGCAATCTTATCCCTTGCCTCCCAAAGAATCCTGGGGCATATCCCATCTGGCCCAGGGGACTTGCCGACCCTCAGGATTTTCAAAATTGCTCATACATCCTTCCTCAGAACATCTACCTCCTCCAGCCTACCCGACTGAATCACACTCATCCTCAAAACAATGGCCCCTCTCCTTTGTGAACACTGAATAAAATTATTCATTCAGCGCCTCTCCTATCTCTTCTGACTGCATGCAGAAGTTCCCACTACTGTCCTTGGCCGGCCCTACCCTCACCCTGGTGATTCTTTTATTTCTCACGTGGGAGTAAAACGCCTTGGGGTTGTCTTTGATCTGACCCGCCAAGGACTTCTCATGCCCCCTCCAACTCTCCTAAACCCTTTTTTTTTCAGCTCATTCCTTCCTACCTTGTAACCCTCAAGCGACCCAACTGAACCTTGTTTTCCCATCCTTACAGACGCTTCTTTTTTCCTCTTGACAAGACATTCAACCTCTTTTGTGAACCATAGTTCCCTCACATGGCCATTTCCTCCCTGCCTGACAGGGACATATCTATCAAGGACACGCAGTATTTGCTCCTTGAACAAACTCCACTTTTCATTTGTGCCTTTCCTTGACAGTTTCTGTTCCCATCTTATGCTCCCTAATTCTTGCGTAATCGCTTCATAATTACCCCTCCCCCAATTATAAACCTTGCCCTGTAGTATGGCCCTATCGCTCTCCATTGCAATAGTGAAGGAACCGAATTGCGGTCACTATCTGCAAAGTGCTCTCCCACATACAAATCTAACACTTGGCACGGTTAATTACCCAGTACCAAATCCAATGTATCCCCCCTTCTTGTCGGCCTATCCAGATATTGTGTCAGAAAACCATCCTGCACACACTGTACAAAAACTGCCCCATCTGAACTGTTCGACCTATAGAGGTTCTAATCAATATTTGGAAAGTTAAAATCACCCAATGCAACCACCTGGGACCTCCACATTTATCCATAATTTGTCTTGCAATTTCTTCCTCCACGTCTCTATTATTATTTGGGGGCCTATAGAAAACTCCTAACAATGTGACCGCTCCTTTCCTATTTCTAAATTCGGCCCACATTACCTCAGTAGGCAGATCCCCTTCAAACTGCCTTCCTGCCGCCGTTAAACTATATTGATTAACAATGCTACTCCTCCACCTCTTTTACCACCTTCCCTACTCTTACTGAAACATCTATACCCCGGAACTTCCAACAACCATTCCTGTCCCTGTTCTAACCATGTCTCCGTAATGGCCACAACATCGTAGTCCCAAGTACCAATATACGCTCCACGTTCACAGACCTTATACCGGATGCTCCTTGCATTGAAGTAGACACACTTCAACCCGCCTTTCTGTCTGCCGGTACACTCCTGCGACCTTGATACCCCCTCAGTAGCTCACTACTCTCGACAATGGCTTCTGGACTACAACTCGTTTTCCCAGACCCTTGACAAATTATTTTACCCCCCCCCCTCCTCCCCCCGCCCCTAAGGGCCGTAGCAAACTTCCCTCCCAGGATATTGGTGCTCCTCTGGTTCAGGTGCAAACCATCCTGTCTGTACATGTCCCACCTTCCCCAGAATGTGCTCCAATTAGCCACTTATCTGAAACCCTCCATCGTACACTATCCCTGCAGCCACGTGTTTATCTGCACTCTCTCCCTGTTCCTCACCTCACTAGCACGTGGCACCGGCAACAAACCAGACATGACAACATGGTTTGTCCTGGCTCTCAGCTTCCACCCTAGATCCCTAAATTCCTGTTTTTAATCACCGTCCCTTCTCTTACCTGTGTCGTTGGTACCGATGTGTACCACGATTTGTGACTAAGTCCTAAATCTTAGATTTAGGCCTGAGTTTAGGAGGAACTTCTTCACCCAAAGTGTTGCGAATCTATGGAATTTCTTGCCTAGTGAAGCAGTAGACGCTCCTTCACTAAATGTTTTAAAGACAAAGATAGATAGTTTTTTGAAGAATAAAGGGATTAAGGGTTATGGTGTTCGGGCCGGAAAGTGGAGATGAGTCCACAAAAGATCAGCCATGATCTCATTGAATGGTGGAGCAGGCTCGAGGGGCCATGTGGCCTACTCCTGCTCCTAGTTCTTATGTTCTTATGAATGCTAAAACTGCATTTGACCGCTTTTTTATCAAACATTTTATTGAGGTACTTTGGCAGAGCAACGCCAACAAAGTAAACAATATACATGAAATCATAAACATAGTGCAAAAGGCATTTACCTCTCGTACAGGTTCCACACTGATTAACCCCCTACTCTAATCCAAACTACTCACACCCCCCTCCCCGTCTGCTGACGATTACGTTCCCGCAAATAAGTCGACGAACAGTTGCCACCTCCGGCTGAACCCAAACAGTGACCCTCGCAAGGCGAACTTGATTTTCTCCAAAAAGAGAAAGCCAGCCATGTCCGATAGCCAGGTCTCGGACTTTGGGGGCTCTGAGACCCTCCATGCTAATAGTATCTGTCTCCCAGCTACCAGGGAAGCATAGGCCAGAACCTCTGCCTCTTTGTCCTCCTGGATTCCCGCGTCTTCCGACACCCCGAAAATCGGCACCTCTGGACTCAGCGCCACCCTTGTTTATAACGTGTGGAGATGCCGGCGTTGGACTGGGGTGAGCGCAGCAAGAAGTCTTACAACACCAGGTTAAAGTCCAACATGTTTGTTTCAAACACTAGCTTTCGGAGCGCTGCTCCTTCCTCAGGTGAATGAAGAGGTATGTTCCAGAAACATATATATAGACAACTTCAAAGATGCCAGGCAATGCTTAGAATGCGAGCATTAGCAGGTGATTAAATCTTTACAGATCCAGTGATGGGGTAACGCCATGTTACAGATGTGAGAATTGTCTCAAATCCGGACAGTTGGTAAGATTTTGTATGCCCAGGCCAGATGGTGGGAGATGAATGTAATGCGACATGAATCCCAGGTCCCGGTTGAGGCCGCACTCATGTGTGCGGAACTTGGCTATAAGTTTCTGCTCGGCGATTCTGCATTGTCGCGCGTCCTGAAGCCCCCTTGTAGAACGCTTACCCGGAGATCAGAGGCTGAATGCCCTTGACTGCTGAAGTGTTCCCCGACTGGAAGGGAACATTCATGCCTAGTGATGTCGCGCGATGTCCGTTCATTCGTTGTCGCAGCGTCTGCATGGTCTCGCCATTGTACCATGCTTCAGGACATCCTTTCCTGCAGCGTATAAGGTAGACAACTTTGGCCGAGTCGCACAAGTCTGTATCGCGTACCTTGTGGGTGGTGTTCTAACGTGTAATGGTGGTATCCATGTCAATGATCTGGCACGTCTTGCAGAGATTGCCATGGCAGGGCTGTGTGGTGTCGCCGTCACTGTTCTGAAGGCTGGGTAGTTTTCTGCAACAATGGTTTGTTTGAGGTTGTGCGGATGTTTGAAGGCAAGTAGTGGGGGTTTGGGGATGACCTTGTCAAGATGTTCATCGTAAGAAGATGTCGTAGATTCTCAGCTCCGCGAAAGTACTGGATGATGAAGGGTAATCTGTCGGTTGTGTCCCCTGTTTGGCTACTGACGAGGTTGGTGCGGCTTTTTGCTGTGGCGTGTTGGAACAAGTTCCACACACATGAGTGCGGCCTCAACCGGGGCCTGGGATTCTTGTCGCATTACATTCATTCCCCACCATCTGGCCTGGGCTTGCAAAATCCTACCAACTGCCCTGGCTTGAGACAATTCACACCTCTTTAACCTGGGGTTACCCCATCTCTGGATCTGTAAAGATTGAATCACCTGCTAATTCTCCCATTCTAGGCATTATCTGGCATCTTTGAATTTGCCTCTCTATATGTTTCTGGAACATTCCTCTTCATTCACCTGAGGAAGGAGCAGTGCTCCGAAAAGCTAGTGCTTGAAACAAACCTGTTGGGCTTTAACCTGGTGTTGTAAGCCTTCTTGCATTGTTTTTATCACAGTGGACATGACGTCCACAAACCCCTGCCAAAACCCCTTCAGCTTTGGACATGCCCAAAACATGTTGATATGGTTCCCCGGTCCTTCCGCACAGTATTGTATCAGGCGGACATGTTGATTCTACTCAATGCGCCTGCCAATAGAACATCCTCTATCTCACCTCCCAGCTCTTCCTCCCACGTGCTCTTCAGCCCCTCGGTATGCGCCTCCCCCAATCCCAGAAGATCCTTATAAATGTCCGAGACGCTCCCTTCTCCTGACACATTTCTTTACCCGTCAGTCTGGCCTCAATAAAAGTCGAGATGGATTTGCAGGTACAGCATTAGTTATTTTATTTGGCTTGCAAGCTTGATTCATTTCACAGAGGCATGAGACACATCCAATCTCCTACACCCCGGAAAGCGAATGAACAAAGAGACAAAGGGATCTCTGCAAATCAATTCAAATGGTATCAAGTTTCACATACACGATTCCCATAGGTCATCCTATACCCCTCCTGACCTAGTCAGACATTCTGATTGGCTCACTTCCAATCCCTTCCTCTGGCCCCTATTACCCAGCATCCTTTTCTCCTCCTTTGGTGGACACACCTCCTCCTTGCTTTGCCATGCGGTCTGAAATCCTTTGTCTGTGAACTCACCAGAATGAGACTGGCCTATCTCTACATTACAGTAACGAATATCTCTAAAGTAACTATTTTATATCACATTCGTCATTCCCTCCTTTTATCATTCCATGATAACCGAACTATCGAATCCATAGCTACGGTCCCTCATCTAAAAAGATCTGTCACTGCATTTCCAATTCCTGGCGTAGCCCCCCTTCATCTGCTACACTCTCATGGATTTTGACAGCTAAAATTTTAGGGGCGTTGATCTGTTCCAGTGTACCCCGCATTCTATCCATCACACATTTAAGGATGGCTGGGCCCACAAAGATGCAGCCGATAGCCACCACTAAATACATGGCCATATTTATCAACCAGTCCTTCCAACCTCCAAATCCCCAGTTACCCCAAGAGCCAGGATCCTGCATTCCATCCAGGTGATCCCGTATGTGATCCACAAATTTAGTGATGTTAGCGGTCAAGTCCTGAACTCCCATGATACACTTGCCCTGCACTACGGCGCATACCCCACCCTCACGGGCCAGAAAATAGTCAGGAGCATACCGGTTCTGCATTGCAAACAACCGCAGCTTTTTATTTCCTTGGTTATTGCCCCGAGGGCTCCCAAGGTTTCATTTCCCAAGATGGTAAGGCCACAAATAAAATAATTCCTATTGCTGACAGCCAAGGAACCCCCCACACCTCGCAGTGTCAAGACGCTCAAAATCCCCCACCCGGCTGAGTGGCCCCGGTTGGGTGCGAGAACCTGAGGTTTTTTCCAGTTCTCGCAAAATTCAGCTGAGACTGCCCGGCGTGCTCGCTGATTATGCAGCATCCACGCCGAAGGGCAGGGGACTGTGGTAGGGACTAGAGTCCCAATAGCAATTTGGCGGGGAAATGGGGGTGACAAAACATTGGTCGCTGTGCCATTAAATAAAAAGTAGTATCCTTGCTCCGTGTACAGGTGAGCATCACAATCAGTATATCGGTTGCGTAATGATCCCCCAGTAGCCCAGTTTGTCCAGCTTCGAAACGCCCATTCGGGCCGCCCAGCAATGCGGAAAGCCCTAGTCCCAACAGTGATATGAGAGACATTCGCCCAGCCACAAAGGAGCTGGAGGTCGGCGTTTAATGGAACGCAAGTGGTGTTGTAACAAACGCATTGGCCAGACGCCTGGGTGATATGACACGTCCTGTCCGTACAGGTGGGGAACAGACATGTTATATTCCTTTCCACCTCTACCAGCAAACAGCCGTATCCTTCACTGCTGAAACAATTCTCGTACGACCGGGAATCCCGATTGGGAGTGAAGTGGCTAGGTATGTACGCCCTCCACCGTTGCAGCCTATCATACTGTGAGTGGGAATTATCCCGAGGAAGGGGAAGGCAAATAGCCGGTGGTGCTGAACCCGGATCGTAAGGAAGAGTGACTTGCTCGGGCGGTGGCTCGGAACGCTGACAATGAACCACCGTTTGGGGAGTGCCCCAAAGCGGTGAAACAGAAAATAACCTAGACACCTTTCGGGTAGCAGACAACCCGTCCGTGGCCATACAAGCGGTGATAAATCTGGTAGAAGAGATTCATACTACCCGGGGTTTCCTCAGTTTGGCTTTTAACTAACTTAAGTGTATCTCCCGGTAACCTGCGTTCTAGCTGTACTTCCCTTCTCACACGCCCCGTCCTCTCTCTCGTCCCTCTCTCTCTCTCACAATCTCTTCCTACGCTCTCCTGACGGTCTGATGTTACCTTTATCGCACCAATCTTAACACATCCAAAATCAAATTTACATGTACTCCAAAAACAAGGCAATGTCCATATAATGTTCCCTTCCCATCGCCGGGACCGGTGAAATTGCTTCATGAGTCCTGCATTCTCCTTAACTTTGACGACCTTCCATGAGTCGATTCCATGTCCTCGTATATGGGGGCAGCGAAGAACATCACCTTTGCATAGGTGATGTATCCTTGTAGATTGGTTGGGGTTACAAATATAGATAATATTCCCCTTTTCCATGTCCATCGCCAATAACACTCCAAGCGAGGTGAGGCCAAATATCACACAGACGATGCGTAGCCACCCCATCATGCTCCACACCTGTAAAATAGCACTGGAGAAGGGAGGCAGGTTAATCTGTCCAAGAAAATGCGGCCCGTTATCAGAACTCAACTGTGCTGGTCTACTGTACCGGGGAATGATTTCCCGCATCAAAACTTAAACCACAGTAGCAGCTTTATTATCGGTAGTCGGATACGCCACGACCCATCTGCTGAACACATCCACAATGACCAAAACATATTTATAACATTGACACCTTTCCAACTCAATATAATCCATTTGGAGCATCTCAAAGGGACCACTGGGCATCGGGGTTTGCCCCATCCCACAAGGGATGCCTTTGCCGGTGTTATATTGCTGACAAATCAAACACGGATTACTGATACTCTGGGCCAACCCCTGCATTTCAGGGTGCCACCAAGTGACCAGCAACAAACCACTAGTCCCCCGAGCCCCACAATGAGTTGCAAAGTGTACACATTCGATGACCCATAAAGCCAGTACATCAGGCATACAAGTCTGATGTGCTGGTGACGAATGTGATATAAAATAGTTACTTTAGAGTTACTAGTTAATGTAATGTAGAAATAAGCCACTTTGATTTTTGCAGTTAGGGACAAAGGAATTTGAGACCGCATGGAAAAAGCAGGAAGAGGTGTGTCTATGAGGGTGATGCTTCATTGATAGGGGCCAGAGAAAGGGATTGGAAGTGAGCCAATCAGAATAGATCGAACAGGTCAGGAGGGACATAGGCTGACCTATGTCCGTCGAGTATGTGAAACTTGATACCATTTGAACTGATTTTGCAGAGATCCCTTTGTCTGTTAGTTCAGTCGTTTTCTGGAATGAAAGAGGCTGGATGTCTCTTACATTTCTGTAAGGTGATTAAGCTTGCAAGCTAAATAAATAACTTCTGTTTACGTGCGAATCCGTCTCAACTTTTATTGAGGCCAGACTGACAGAGAAAGAAATTTGGAGATCAACATTTGGTGCCGAAACCCGGGATTTCTCTGGGCGATCCTGTTCCAACTGCGAAATCAGAATTAGACTGATTATGAACAGGAGGACGGGAACAAAGGGCCCTCAATGTAGAAATGGAAAACGACCAGCATTGATTGTTCCCCTCTTCTTATCGTCTGATTAGTCTGGTCACTCGCGGTTGGCACAGAAAGACCGCCTCGACGAAATCACAGGTCAGTCTGGGGATTAGCACTTTAATTGATGGGATTTCATATTGTTGTTTCGGCTTGGGTTAGGGTTTTGGGCTGATGTGACTTTAAATAATAAAGGTTCAGTCTATTATCGGGGTTCAGAGGCTGATGTGACTTTAAATAATAAAGGTTCAGTCTATTATCGGGGTTCAGAGGCTGATGTGACTTTAAATAATAAAGGTTCAGTCTATTATCGGGGTTCAGAGGCTGATGTGACTTAAATAATAAAGGTTCAGTCTATTATTAGGGTTCAGAGGCTGATGGGACTTTAAATAATAAAGGTTCAGTCTATTATATGGGTTCAGGGGCTGATGGGACGTCAATAGATGGGGGTTCAGTCCAGTATAACTGTTTTTAAATCTGAAGATGGTTCAACTCTATGTGTGAGTGTTTTAAATATATAGTTGATTCAGCTAAAATTGTCTCCTTGGACTGTAAAGTTCCGAGGTCTAGTTGAGATTGTGAGGTTGAAGCAGAAGTCTCTCAAAGGGTTAACAGCAGCAGGCGGAGTTGAAAACAGACAGTGCTTCTCACTCAGGCCTTGAGATAACAGTCTGCAGTGTAATCGGATACCTTTCCTTTGAGTCAGTGAACACCAGCAAAGTTACGTTTTGAATTAATTAAAGGAAACCAGTGGGTTTCTCCACCTCTTTGATAAAAGTTATTATTTTCGAAAGCAATTGATTGAAATTGCCAGAATCTTAAATTTTACTTACTTGAAATAAGGTTTATCTCATTTTATCTGGAGATTAATAGAAACTTAAAGAAGATCATGGACACCATTTTAAAAAGTGTCAATCTGAAGATGATAATTGATTTTGCTAATACTTATGATAGTTGATTTTGCTAATACTTATGTGTATGTAACAGAAAAAAAAAACTTGTTAAAAGAAAAAATTGTTAAGATAAAGAAATAATTAAGTTGTAAATGTTATACAAGTTTGTGTTAAGCAAATTGTAAATTTAGTTCTGAGTTGAGATCAGAGCTAAGCTTGCAAGTTGCAGTAATTCAATTTGAATTTTCAAACATTTTTAAGTTTAAAAAAAAAAAAGAGAGCAAATAGAGAAAAGAAGGACACAGATCTTGAATGCGTTGAATAGCACATTTCAAAGGCCCATAAATCTTTCTGTTATCTTAGACCTAAAACCTGGGAAGATTGGTGAGCCATAGGAATGTCTGGGGCGTTTTAATGAAATCTACCGGGGGCAGTCAGGCGATTTGCTGTATCAAAATGGTCAGAATTCCCCTCAATACTGTGCTATGTTAATGCATTGCCTACCACCTTCTGTGGTTACTGCTGTGAAATGTAATAACATGAATTGGACAGAGAACGACCCTTCCCAGATGGCAAGGGCAGTCAGATTTTACTGGAAGGAGGGTGTAGGCCAAGAAGGAGGCTCAGTTACAAAGGTTAAGACTGAGTATGTAATGAAAAAGGATGATCTGCGATCCCAACAAGCGGCAGAAATGGTAGTTTACCAGCAGGAGCTTCAATATAGTGACTTTGGGTGGGTGGATCAGCGAAGAGGAGGATGAGACAACAGTGCTATATTTCTATCACCCCCCAGTGGTGGACGTTAGACATTGAACAGCCACTATCACTGCATCACGTTACCCTGGCCTATGACAGAACTGGACGAAACAGGGAGTTGGAGGACAAATACTGGCCATTACTTGAGACCGAATGGCCAGTCAAGGTTACAGCCACAGTCACGGGAAAAGAAGGTACAGCCGATTTTGTTACAATATCACCACATTTATGGCCACAGTCAGCTTCGGTAAGCCCTCATATTACACGTCAGGTCCATGACCAGTACCATGCCAGGGATATGGGGCGAATGGTCAGCATCTTACCGCAGCTCGTCAGAATAGGTATGAGATATACCTTTTGAACAATCCACGTCTGACATTTAAATACTGTACCACTATCAATCCAGCCTGTTTTCTTAGTGGTCCCCCTGTCCATGAAGACGCACCTGGCCACGACTGTTTAGCCTTGATTCAGGAAACTACCACAATAAGGGGCGATTTGAGTGACATTTCGTCAGAACAACCTGACATGATTATGTGTGGTCAAATATCCCACCGGGGTTTAGTTAATGACCTACTGCAGGCCCTCCTTCTGCCAGCGCAGATTTCCGTTATTAAATGTGCTGCCCACACGAATGGTACAACCCCAGTTGACGTTGGTAATGGACGAGCAGATTGTGCAGCGCGCACAGCCGCACAAATTCAGCAAGTGATGGTGCCTAAAATGTTAAGTCAGACTAAACGATCTACTATGAATGTGTCTGCTTCTGACAAGCCAATGCCAACCATCCAAGACGTCATAAGGTTACAGGAGGACGCTCCTGAGAGTGATAAACAAATGTGGAAACGGTTAGGTTGTACATATGATTCTGTTTCCTCTTTATGGACCACGCCTGCACATCAGACTTGTATGTCTGATGTACTGGCTTTATGGGTCATCGAATGTGTACACTTTGCAACTCATTGTGGGGCTCGGGGGACTAGTGATTTGTTGCTGGACACTTGGTGGCACCCTAAAATGCAGGGGTTGGCCCAAAGTATCAGTAATCGGTGTTTGATTTGTCAGCAATATAACACCGGAAAAGGTATCCCTTGTGGGAAGGGGCAAACCCCGTTGCCCAGTGGTCCCTTTGAGACGCTCCAAATGGATTACATTGAGTTGGAAAGGTGTCAATGTTATAAATATGTTTTGGTCATTGTGGATGTGTTCAGCAGATGGGTTGAGGCGTATCCGACTATCTATAGTAAAGCTGCTACTGTGGTTAAAGTCTTGATGAGGGAAATCATTCCCCGGTACGGTATACCAGCTCAGTTAAGTTCTGATAATGGGCCTCATTTTATTGGACAAATTAACAAGGAGTTTTGCTCCCAATTGGGCATACGCCAGCAGTTACACTGTGCTTACAGACCACAGGCAGCCGGGGTGGTTGAAAGACACAATCAGACCCTCAAAACTAAATTGGCTAAATTAAGAGCAGACACGGGACTGACATGGCTTAAGTTGCTCCCCGTTGCCCTCTTCCAGCTGCGGGTTACACCTGCGGGACCGGCCCGGCTCTCTCCTGCCGAGATTCTCTATGGCAGGCCTCTTAGAACTCCCTGGAGCCTGCAGGTTCCCAGACGGGTTCAGTTTCATCAGATGACTGAGGAAATGACCACCTATGTTCTAGCCCTTACGCAAGTGCTCAAGGAACTCCATGGCCAAGTCCGCGCGGCTCACGAGCCATTGCCCAGTACCTAGCTCACTTTCAGTCCAGCCCGGTAGTTATGTAATGGTCAAAAATTGGACTAGGAAGGGGTCGGAGCCGCGATGGGACGGGCCCTTCCAAGTTCTCCTTACCACCCCCACAGCAGTTAAAGTGGAGGGGCGAAGTGCTTGGGTCCACCTACATCACTGTAAATTGAGCCCATCTCCACTACTGTAAAAGGTCGGATACTAACCTGCCTCCCTTCTCCAGTGCTATTTTACAGGTGTGGAGCATGATGGAGTGGCTACGCATCGTCTGTCTGATATTTGGCCTCACTTCGCTTGGCGTGTTATTGGCGATGGACATGGAAAAGGGGAATATTATGTATCTGTGTAGCCCCAACCAATCTACAAGGAAACATCACCTATGCACAGGTGATGTTCTTCACTGCCCCCATATACGAGGACATTGTATCGACTCATGGAAGGTCATCAAAGTTAAGGAGAATGCGGGAGTCATGAAGCAGCTGCACCGGCCCCGGCGATGGGAAGGGAACATTATATGGACATTGCCTTGTTTTTGGAATACATGTAAATTTGATTTTGGATGTGTTAAAAGTGGTACAATAAAGGTAACATCAGGCTGTCAGAAGAGTGTAGGAAGAGACCATGAGAAAGAGAAAGGGACTAGAGAAAGGACGGGGCGTGTGAGAAGGGAAGTACAGCTAGAACGTAGGTTACCGGGAGATGCACTTAAGTTAATTAAAGGCCAAACTGAGGAAAACCCGGGTAGTATGAATCTCTTCTACCAGATTTACGACCGTCTGTATGGCCAGGGACAGGTTGTCTGCTACCCAAACCCCGCAGCGGTGTCTAGGTTATTTTCTGTTTCACCGCTTTGGGGCACTCCCCAAACGGTGGTTCATTGTCAGCGTTCCGAGCCATTGCCCGAGCAAGTCACTCTTCCTTACGATCCGGATTCAGCACCACCGGCTATTTGCCTTCCCCTCCCTCGGGATAATTCCCATTCACAGTACGATAGGCTGCGACGGTGGAGGGCGTACATACCTAGCCACTTCACTCCCAATAGGGATTCCCGGTCGTACGAGAATTGCTTCAGCAGTGAAGGATATGGCTGTTTGCTGGTAGAGGTGGACACAAATATAACATGTCTGTTTCCCACCTGTACGGACAGGAGGTGCCATATCACCCAGGCGTCTGGCCAATGCGTTTGTTATAGCACCACTTGCGTTCCATTGAACGCTGGCCTCCAGCTCCTTTGTGGCTGGGCGAATGTCTCTCATATCACTGTTGGGAATAGGGATTTCTGCATTGCTGGGCGGCCCGAATGGGCATTTCAAAATTGGATAAACTGGGCTACTGGGAGGTCCTTACGCAACCGGTATGCATAGTACAGGGCAAGTGTATTATGGGGATTCAGGACTTGACTGCTAACATTACTAAATTTATGGATCGCATACGGGATCACTTGGACGGGATGCAGGATCCTGACTCTTGGGGTAACTGGGGATTTGGAGGATGGAAGGACTGGTTGATAAATATGGCCATGTATCTAGTGGTAGCTATCGGCTGCATCTTTGTGGGCCTGGCCATCCTTAAATGTGTGATGGGTAGAATGCTGGGTGCACTGGATCAGATCACCGCCCCAATCGCCGAGAAAAAAATTTAACTGTTAAAATCCATGAGGGTGAAGCAGATGAAGGGGGGCTAAGACAGGAATTGGAAATGCAGCGACGAATCTTTTTAGATGAGGAACCGTAGCTATAGATTGGATAGTTCGGTTATCATGGAATGATAAAAGGAGGGAATGACGAATGTGATATAAAATAGTTACTTTAGAGTTACTAGTTAATGTAATGTAGAAATAAGCCACTTTGATTTTTGCAGTTAGGGACAAAGGAATTTGAGACCGCATGGAAAAAGCAGGAAGAGGTGTGTCTATGAGGGTGATGCTTCATTGATAGGGGCCAGAGAAAGGGATTGGAAGTGAGCCAATCAGAATAGATCGAACAGGTCAGGAGGGACATAGGCTGACCTATGTCCGTCGAGTATGTGAAACTTGATACCATTTGAACTGATTTTGCAGAGATCCCTTTGTCTGTTAGTTCAGTCGTTTTCTGGAATGAAAGAGGCTGGATGTCTCTTACATTTCTGTAAGGTGATTAAGCTTGCAAGCTAAATAAATAACTTCTGTTTACGTGCGAATCCGTCTCAACTTTTATTGAGGCCAGACTGACAGAGAAAGAAATTTGGAGATCAACACTGGCGTGGTCCATAAAGAGGAAACAGAATCATATGTACAACCTAACCGTTTCCACGTTTGTTTATCACTCTCAGGAGCGTCCTCCTGTAACCTTATGACGTCTTGGATGGTTGGCATTGACTTGTCAGAAGCAGACATATTTATAGTAGATCGTTTAGTCTGACTTAACATTTTAGTCACCATCACTTGCTGAATTTGCGCGGCTGTCCGCGCTGCACAATCTGCTTGTTCATTACCAACGTCAACTGGGGTCTTACCATTTGTGTGGGCAGCGCATTTAATAACGGAAATCTGCACGGGCATAAATCTGCAGTAAGTCAATAACTAAACCCCGGTGGGATATTTGACCACACATAATCATGTCAGGTTGTTCTGACGAAATGTCACTCAAATCGTCCCTTATTGTGGTAGTTTCCTGAATCAAGGCTAAACAGTCGTGGCCAGGTGCGTCTTCATGAACAGAGGGACCACTAAGAAAACAGGCTGGATTGATAGTGGTACAGTGTTTAAATGTCAGACGTGGATTGTTCAAAAGGTATATCTTATACCTATTCTGACGAGCTGCGGTAAGATGCTGAGTCCGCAGTTGCCTCAGTAGTGCGATGACCGAATGGGAGCTATACACCGTAATATCCTGTTGGAGGGTGAGAGCATGTAACGGCTGTGCGATGGCATTGATTGAACGTAAATCCTGTACTAATCGGTACTGGTCTGGTTTGGCTAGTTTAGGCACAGCAAGTATGGGGGTGTTACATTCTGATTGGCAAGGGACCAAAATACCCTGTTGCAACAGCTCTTGAATTAATTTGTCTATAGACGGAGCAGCTTGGGATTTCAGGGGGTATTGCCGAATGGAAGGTAGCTTTACATGATCCTTCATCGTTACCTTAATAGGTGTAACATTTGTCTGTCCCACTTGTGATGGGTATTCCGCCCAGACCTGTGGATTGACATATTCCAAAACATCATGTCCCCAGTGATGCTGCAGTCGAGTATTAATTGTTTCAGGGACCTCAAAATATTTTATGGCAGTGCCGTCCGGCATGACGTGGAACGCGTACTCTGTTGGATCCGAATGATCCACTGCCCTCCATACCATTTGCCCCAGATCCCTGGCATGGTACTGGTCGTGGACCTGACGTGTAATATGAGGGCTTACCGAAGCTGACTGTGGCCATAAATGTGGTGGTATTGTAACAAAACCGGCTGTACCTTCTTTACCGTGACTGTGGCTGTAACCTTGACTGGCTATTTGGTCCCAATTAATGGCCGGTATTTGTCCTCCAACTCCCTGTTTTGTCCGGTTCTGTCATAGGCCAGGGTAACGTGATGCAGTGAATGTTCAATGTCTAACGTCCACCACTGGGGGGGGGGGGGGGGGTGATAGAAATATAGCACTGTTGTCTCATCCTCCATGATTGGACCGTTACCCCTTCGTCTCCGTACTCTAGCTGTAGCTGGAAGATACACAGTAAATCTCGGGCCAACAAATTACAGTCCTATCCAGTAGTCACTACAAACTGATGATCTGCAGACTTATTCTCGTAAGTGACTGTCACAGGTTCAGAAATAGGATACTCACACACCTGTCCTTGGAACCCCGACGATTGCTGCGTGTGGTCGGATAGTGGTAGTCGAAGTTCTGATTGCACAGAAGACATGGCTGCTCCAGTGTCGATTACAAATGAGTGATGTTAATCTCCTATCTGCAGAGAGATAATAGGTTCCCTGTCCGATTGGAGAGTCCTTATGACTAAATTAGCTAGTCAATCCTGTGTTGGGAAAGGGTTTGCCTGGGAGAAGTCCGTGTATCTCGTCTGTCCTCCCCTTGGTGGGTACCCCCTCCTTTGGGTCGGATAATCTCCTTCTGCTGCCTGTCTTTTAAAGGGGCATTCCTGTTGCCAGTGATCTGCACGGCCGCAATTAAAAAATGCATTGCTCCCTCTATATCTGCCCCGTCCTCTTCTCCCAGTAGACCAATGGCCCCTCAGAGGGGGCGGCGGTTGTAAAGCTGTTGGTGCATACGGTGGGCCATAAAAAGGAGCTGAGGGTCCCTTTGGGTGGGTTTGATATCCTCCCCCTCGCTGATTCCCCCCCCCCCCCCCCCCCCACCCAAAGTCACAATATTGGGGCTCCTGCTGGTAAACTACCATTTCTGCCGCTTGTTGGGGTCGCAGATCATCCTTTTTCATTACATACTCAGTCTTAACCTTTGTAACTGAGCCTCCTTCCTGGCCTACACCCTCCTTCCAATAAAATCTGACTGCCCTTGCCATCTGGGAAGTGTCGTTCTCTGTCCAATTCATGTTATTACATTTCACAGCAGTAGCCACAGAAGGTGGTAGGCAATGCATTAACATAGCACAATATTGAGGGGAATTCTGACCATTTCGATATGGCAAGTCGCCTGACTGCCCATGGTAGGTTTCATTAAAACGTTCCAGAAATTCCTCTGGCTCTTCAATCTTCTTAGGTTTTAAGTCTAAGATAGCAGAAATATTTATGGGTTTTTGAAATGTGCTATTCAACGCATTCAGAATTTGTGTTCCTCTATTGTCGTCTAACGCATGAGCTTGCTGAAGTGTGGCGTGGCTAGCATAATTCAAGTGATTAAGATGGTACTCTGCTGGGGTTAAACCCTGCTGGAATCGGGCCCAGAGGTCCCTAGAATCAACTTGATAAATTGTGATGGTAGTTCTCAGGGATTCCACGAAAGCAGCAGGAGATTCTTTTCTATCTGGGATTGTAGCCATAATAGCCATCATCTCACTGGGTGTCCATGGGAAATCAACGTCTATCGTGGGCTGGGCCCCGGCAGTCACTGCGTCAACGTTTGGTACCTTCCTAAGCGGCAACTGTCTCCGAGTCTCACCAGGAGCCACTCTAGCTATTTCCTCTGGTTCTTCCAAGATTTCGACGTCCCTCCCTGTGACGAGAGGGAGTTCTTTCTCTTCAGAATCATCCCTGAATATCCCTTTGTTCTCGAAATTTGCGGTTTCCCCTTGGTCTGAAGGGATATAGCTGGTATGATTAATTGTTTCTGGTTAGGATCAAGCCCTTCTCTCGCTGTCCGAGATCGGGTCCTAGAGCTAACTGGGCTTGTGGAACAGAGCTCCTCTTCCCCTACTGAGCGTGAAGATGGTAAATCGGGACCCACGCTATCAACCAAAAGGGCTGGAGTGACTGGCATGATTGGGATGTGGGGAGCAGTGACTGGATACAAATTATTACACTATGGTGGTTCTGGAATTAGTGCAGACAATGCTACAGGTGCAGTCGAAATCCTTTGCTGACATTTTCAAATTATCGAATTGATCATTTTCTGTCAGTTCAAGGCCAGCCATTGAACTACGTAGCCCATCTTTTGTTTGACCCGAGCCTTTCTTGTCTTTACTTGCACGGTTTTTTTTTGAATGCACATTCCTTTTTCAAGACCTGTAATCTTTTTTGGTTACCCTGTTCACTAATTGGAATTCCCATTTTAAGGGCATTGTCCTGCCAACTTGATAACATGATCTTATCTCTTTCCTCTTGACAATATTGTCTCCATAATCTAATTAACTCTTTAGCTTTCATACTTTGGCTCTTCCTTTTTTTAAAATTATATATATTTTTTTATTTGCTTATTTATAACCAATGGCAATTTTTGCTCCTTGGCAAAATGATTGAAAAGGTTCTAACAGTGTTCTTTTAAAACTTAAAATGTTTGAAAATTCAAATTGAATTACTGCAACTTGCAAGCTTAGCTCTGATCTCAACTCAGAACTAAATTTACGATTTGCTTAACACAAACTTGTACAACATTTACAACTTAATTAATTCTTTATCTTAACAATTTTTCTTTTAACATTATATTCTCAAAAATGTTGGCTGCTATCAATGAGGGAGCAGTTAGCTGCGGAGATGTATACCGGAGCAAAGTCAACTGTCATCTCCAGATTTACACTTTTTAAATTGGTGTCAGTGAGTTTCTTTAAGTTTCTATTAATTCACAAATAAAATAAGATAAACATTATTTCAAGTAAGTAAAACTTAAGATTCTGGCAATTTCAATCAATTGCTTTCGAAAATAATAACTTTTATCAAAGAGGTGGAGAAACCCACTGGTTTCCTTTAATTAATTCAAAACGTAACTTTGCTGGAATTCACTGACTCAAAGGAAAGGTGTCCGATTACACTACAGGCTGCTGCTGTTATCTAAAGGTTTGAGTGAGAAGCACTGTCTGTCGTCTTTAACTTTGGCTGCTGCTGTTAACCCTTTGAGAGACTTCTGCTTTAACTAACGCAGCATCCAGTTCTATGGATGTTCTTTGTTTTGAAATTTATCCAAGCAATTCCCCATAATCTCAACTAGTCCTCAGAACTGCGTTTTTCGCCACTACAGTCCAAGGGTACAATTTTAGCTTAATCAACTATAGATTTAAAACACTCACACATGGAATTGAATTATCTGTTTTAGATGTCGCATCAACCCATAACCTAACCCAAGCCGAATCAGAACTCACACATGGAGTTGAACCATCTGTTTTAGATGTCACATCAACCCATAACCTAACCCAAGCCGAATCAGAACTCACACATGGAGTTGAACCATCTGTTTTAGATGTCGCATCAACCCATAACCTAGCCCAAGCCGAATCAGAACTCACACGTGGAGTTGAACCATCTTCAGATTTAAAAACACTTATTTAACTGATCCTTCATCTGCTAAAGTCACATCAGTTCATCAGCAACACAATTAACCCAAAACTGAACTATCAATTATGATATCCCATCAGTTTAATTTTCTAATTCCCAGACTGACTTTTGATTTCGTCGAGACGATCTTTCCATACCAACCGCGAGTGACCAGACTAATCAGACGATAAGAAGAGGGGAAATAGCAATGCGCGGTCATTTTCCAGCTATACATTGTGGGCCCCTTCTTCCCACTCTCCCTTTTCATAATCAGTCTTATTCTGATTTCGCGGTCAGTCAGAACCGTCTTGAGAAATCCCGGGTATCCGACACCAAATGACAAATCAAATTTCTTTACTCGTCAGTCTGGCCTCAATAAAAGTCGAGATGGATTTGCAGGTACAGCATTAGTTATCTTATTTGGCTTGCACGCCTGATTCATTTCACAGAGGCATAAGGCACATCTCGTCTCCTACACCCCGGAAACCGAATGAACAAAGAGACAAAGGGATTTCTGCAAATACATTCAAATGGTATCAAGTTTCACATACACGATTCCCATAGGTCATTCTATACCCCTCCTGACCTGGTCATACATTCTGATTGGCTCACTTCTCATCCCTTCCTCTGGCCCCTTATTACCCAGCATCCTTTTCCCCTCCTTTGGTGGACACAACTCCTCCTTGCTTTGCCATGCGGTCTGAAATCCTTTGTCTGTGAAATCACCAGAATGAGATTGGCCTATCTCGACATTACAGTAACTAATATCTCTAAAGTAACTATTTTATGTCACATCCGTCAGAACCACCTAGAGAAACACACTGACAATTGGAACTGAATCACTGAATGGTCACAGTTACAGAGGCAGCTACAGCCAAGAGTGCATTGGAACCACCCAGAGAAACACACTGACAATTGGAACTGAATCACTGAATGGTCAGAGTTGCAGAGGCAGCTACATCCCAGAGTGCAGTGGTACCACACAGAGAAACACACTGACAATTGGAACTGTATCACTGAACGGTCACAGTTACAGCCCAGAGTGCAGTGGAACCACCCAGAGAACCACACTGACAACTGGAACTGAATCACTGAATGGACACAGTGACAGAGACACCTACACCCCAGAGTGCAGCGGAACCACCCAGAGAAACACACTGACAATTGGAACTGAATCACTGAATGGTCAGAGTTGCAGAGGCAGCTCCATCCCAAAGTGCAGTGGTACCACACACAGAAACACACTGACAATTGGAACTGTATCACTGAACGGTCACAGTTACAGCCCAGAGTGCAGTGGAACCACCCAGAGAACCACACTGACAACTGGAACTGAATCACTGAATGGTCACAGTTACAGAGACACCTACACCCCAGAGTGCAGCGGAACCACCCAGAGAAACACACTGAGAATTGGAACTGAATCAGTGAACGGTCACAGTTGCAGAGGCAACTACATCCCAGAGTGCAGAGGATCCACCCAGAGAAACACACTGACAATTGGAACCGAATCACTGAATGGTCACAGTTATAGAGGCAGCTACACCCCAGAGAGCAGTGGACCCACGCAGAGAAACACACTGACAATTGGAACTGAATCACTGAATGGTCACAGTTACAGAGGCAGCTACACACCAGAGTTCAGTGGACCCACCCAGAGAAACATACTGACAATTGGAACTGAATCACTGAATGGTCACATTTACAGAGGCAGCTACAGCCCAGAGTGCAGTGGAACCACCCAGAGAAACACACTGACAATTGGAACTGAATCACTGAATGGTCACAGTTACAGATGCAGCTGCACCCCAGAGTGCAGTGGAACCACCCAGAGAAACACACTGACAATTGGAACTGAATCACTGAATGGTCACAGTTACAGAGGCAGCTGCACCTCAGAGTGCAGTGGAACCACCCAGAGAGACACATTGACAATTGGAACTGAATCACTGAATGGTCACAGTTACAGAGGCAGCTACACCCCAGTGTGCAGTGGCGCCACCCAGATAAACACACTGGCAATTGGAACTGAATCACTGAATGGTCACAATTACAGAGGCAGCTAGACCCCAGAGTTCAGTTTAACCACACAGAGAAACACACTGACAATTTGAAGTGAATCACTGAATGGTCACAGTTACAGAGGCAGCTACACCCCAGAGTGCAGTGGAACCACCCAGAGAAACACACTGACAATTGGAACTGGATCTCTGAATGTTCACAGTGGAGTGAGGGCTATCACTGAAACAATCTGAGATGTAGAGATGGGACTGATGGTGTCTGAGTGGACAGCATCCTTTCTGCTAATGTTAGCTGAACAATGTGACTAACACAGTCCTGTGTTTGGCAAGAGGTCACTCACTCACAAAAATAATATTTTATTTCACTGAACCAAATATCGGAATCCGTTTGTTCACATCTTTGAAAAATAAGTTGAACGATGTCACAACCTCAATATCCCTGAGGTGGTTCCACAGGGCATTAATTAAAAGCTTGTGGAATATATAACCTCAGAGTTTCAGACAGAGAGATTGCCAATCGGAGGAAGGGACACATCACTTCACAGTGAAAATGCATGATCCAATTGATATGGTTGAGAAAGTATTCTACCCAATCCTGGCTATTGTTGGTGTTCCTGGTAAGTGTCTGTCACCATTGAAGTTGTGTAAATCTGTGTGTGAGCGGCTCTCTGATTTTAAACTGTGACTGAAAATCTGATCCTGATCTCGAGCTCACTGTTATATAGACACCTGGTCAACGATATAATTCACTTCATTCAAATCTCGTTAATAATGTCTGTGGTTTGAATCCATTTCATCAACTAACAATATACCTGTTTGCAACTCACTGGATCTCTGAACGGTGAAGTTATTATATTGAGTGGAATCTTGTATAATGTCAGATTGGATCTCAGTGAAGGCAATCGCTCTGAAGGAAGGTTTAATGGGAGTAAAAATGAAATCACGCTGAGGGTGGATCACTAATCAGATTGAAATATCTGACAGCAGCGAACAAGGATTACTGGAAGTATCGGTCAGTGTGGGATTGTACTGAATGTGGGTATGTCACCAGAGTGGAGTATCGAATCCAATTATCTATCTATCACTGGGGCTATCTGTCCGTGTGGAGTTGTATTGTGTGTGGGTCAGTAACTGGACTGAAATTAGTTGGTTCTGTTTTGAAATGATGTATTTTATTGGGGAGTGGTCGCTCTATTCTGTGGAGTTCTCTCTGTGTGTTTTAACTTTGGAATAGGCTGAAAACAAAGAGTTTGGCTGTGGTTTGAACATGTTTATATTCATTGTATGAAGTTAAATGTCTCGATCGCTGTTTTCTTTTGACATAGTCTAACAGGAACAGATATCACCCACACTCTAATATTTGATAAAACCCACAGCAGTGCAGTATTCCAATAGGTTTTGTGATATTTTCTCATTTCTATTCATCCTGAAATGAACTCACGTGTTTGATCAATTTTTATGGGTGTTTATAAACTGTGTTTCTGCTTCGCACGATTTGTGAATTTATTCACCTGAACCCAGAAACCCCTCCAGTCCATTCACACACTTGTTTTCCAAGGAGTGATTGGGGGACTTATTGTTCTGATCAAAATGCAGCAGCGGACACTGATCTGTCGGAACATAAATTTCCCATTGAAATACCCACTTTGCAAATTCATAATTAATGATGAATGTAATTGTGCCTGTAATTAGTTGTATTCTTCCTCTGTATTCACAATCACTCTCAATTTGATTCTGTCTGTAAATTGTGTAATTATCATTCTGCTTCCCGATCCCATACTGTTGATGGGAATGGTGAAGGAGAGTGATCCCAGTGCTGATCCTTGTGGAACACCACTTCTCACCTTCCACTAACCAGCCTAAATCCTTTTAACTCTCCCTGTTTTCTGTGTGTGTCGCCAGCATGTGTCCATTCTGCTGCTGTGTCCCCTAACTCCACTGGCTCTGAGATTACCCATCTGTCTGTTATGTCGGATCTTACTGACGGCCTCTAGAAAATCAAATTGTTTTAACATCCATTATACTACTCAGATCTATTATTTCTGGTTGTTATTGAATTAATTGGATGAAATGTGTCAGGAATAATGTTGACTTTTGAATATGTGCCGACTATTTAGTATACTCTGTGTTACTGGATTTCATTTCACTCATGCTTCTAATTCCATATTTCCAACTGTTGACATTGTGACTGGAAGATATTATTATATTCTGTTCTAAATTCAAGAATAACAGAGACCGACTTCTGCTTTTCAATTCTTTGGTAATTATTCTGAAGATGATCAGTGAATAGATAATATTGTCTCTGCTGTTTCTCACTGTCTATTTTATGAAAATTTGTTGTTGAAATCCATCCGCCTCCAGTAATCTCCCTCTACCTGGACCCCACCCTCTGGCCTCCTATCAGCTCTTGATCTTTTCATTGAGATCTGTCAGTGCGACATCGACCGTCTCAATTTCGCTGTGCCTCTCACCAACACAATCCTGACTCACTCTAAACTTGCTCCAATCCTCTCTCTAATATCCAACCCTGGCCTGGATCTAAGCTGCTCACAAGGGTGGTGTCATTATTGTCTGGTGTACTGACCTCTTCCTCACAGAGGCTGACCGTCAGCTCTCAGACCCATCCTGCTACCTCCTTCTGGACCAGCAGCACACCACCAAACATCATGATATTGTTTCCAGGACTTTCACTGACCTCATTGACTCTGGATATCTTCTGTCCACAGCCTCGGTCATCATAGTCCCGCAACCCCACACATCCTGCATCAACCTCCCGCTTCTACCTCCTTCCCAAAATCCACAAACTGGAAAGTCCCAGTACACCCGTTATTTCGGTCTGTTCCAGCCCCACCAAGATCATTTCTTCCGATCTTGATTCCATCCGCTTTACCCTGTTCTGCCCAGTCCCAAAGACATTGGCGACACAGTGACACAGTAGTTTGCACTGCTGCTTCACAGCACCCGTGTCCCCGGATCAATTCCCACCTTGGGTGACTGTCTGGGTCGAGACTGCTCCTTTTCTCTGTGTCTGCGTGGGTTTCCTCCGGGTGCTCCGGTTGCCTCCCACAGTCCAGGTTAGGTGGATTGACCATGCTAAATTACTCCGTAGAGTCTAAAAAGAGGTGTAGGTTAGATTAAGGGGTTGATGAGATAGGCGGGGTAGTGAGATTTAATGAGGTACTCTTTCAGAGGTTTGGTACGGACTTAATGGGCCGAATGACCTCCTTCTGCACTGTGGGAATTCTATGATTCCTGATTCCTCTGGTGCCATAAACAAGGTCAATTTCCCCGGCCCTAACCGCCTAATCTTCACAATGGATGCCCAATCCCTCTTCACATCCATTCCCCAACACAAGGGTTGTGTACAGATCCTCATACACTGCTTCCTGTAAAGACTGCATCTGATTCAAGTCGACACTAAAGTCGGTGGAGTTGTGGACATTGCGGAAGGTTGTTACAGGTTACAGAGTGACATAGATAAGCTGCAGCGCTGGGCTGAGAGGTGGCAAATGGAGTTTAATGCAGAAAAGTATGAGGTTATTCATTTTGGAATGAATAACAGGAAGACAGAGTACTGGGCTAATGTTAAGAATCTTGGCAGTGTGGATGATCAGGGAGATATCGGTGTCCATGTACATAGATCCCTGAAAGTTGCCATCCAGGTTGAGAGGATTGTTAAGAAGGCGTACGGCGTGTTAGCTTTTATTGGTAGAGGGATTGCGTTTCGGAGCCTTGAGGTCATGTTGATGCCGTACAAATCTCCGGTGCGGCCGCATTTGGAGTATTGCGTGCAATTCTGGTCGCTGCATTACAGGAAGGATGTGGAAGCATTGGAAAGGGTGCAGAGGAGATTTACAAGAATGTTGCCTGGTTATGGAGGGAAGATCTTATGAGGAAAGGCTGAGGGACGTGAGGCTGTTTTCGTTAGCGAGAAGGTTAATAGGTGACTTAATTGAGGCATACAAGATGATCAGAGGATTGGATAGGGTGGACAGTGAGAGCCTTTTTCCTCGGATGGTGATGTCTAGCACGAGGGGACATAGCTTTAAATTGAGCGGAGATAGATAAAAGACAGATGTCAGAGGTAGGTTCTTGTTTCAGAGAGTAGTAAGGGCGTGGAATGCCCTGCCTGCAACAGTAGTGGACTCGCCAACACGAATGGCATTGAAGTGGTCATTGGATAGACATATGGGCGACAAGGGAATAGTGTAGATGGGCGTTAGTGTTGTTTCACAACTCGGCGCAACATCGAGGGCCGAAGGGCCTGTACTGCGCTGTAAGGTTCGATGTTCTATGTTCATTCTTCCACTTTCTCCGCCTCCATCGCCTCTGTTCTCATGATGGCGTCTTCGAAAATAGCCTGTCTGGCATTTCTGTCTTTTCCTTAACCGGTCTGTCCCCACCACCTCCCTTTGTTTACAGGGCTCTCAATCGTGTTCAATTCACTTCTCACACCTCTATCCTCACACATCCCCCTCCCTCTCGGAAACAAGATAGTGTCTCCCTCTCCTCCCTTTCCACACCATCAGCATCCCCATTGAAAGGAAAATCCTCCTCCATTTCTGCCAACTCCAGCATGATGTCACCACCAAACACATTTCCACCTCTCTCCAACCACACCCCTCAATGTATGCATTCCTCAGGTACCGCTCCCTCCCCCTTGTGCACTTCCCCCTCACACCCCACACCTCTTTCCCTTCCCCCAGCACCTTCCCCTGCAATCAGAGACGGTGCAACAACTGTCCCTTTACCTCCTCCCGCCTCATGGTTCTCAGCAGCCAACTCTCCTTTCTGGGGAAGCAGCGTTTCACTTCTGTGCCTTCAATTTGTTCTACTGTATTCGCTGCTGCTAATACCGCCTCCTCTACATAGGGGAGACTAAACGCAGACTGGGAGACTGCTTTGTGGAACACCTTCACTCAGCCCACAGCATGGCCCCAGCCATCCTGTTGTGGCCATGTTCACTCAGCACCTTGCTCTCAGGCCCACATGTCTGTCCTTGGCCAGCTGCAAGAATGCAGTGAAGCCCAACGAAAGCTGGAGGAGCAACATCTCATCGTCCAATTAGGATGTTACATCCCGCAGGGCGTAACTTTAATTTAAACAACTTTAGTCTGGGAACTTTCTCCTCCATCTTAACGCTCTTGTTTTGAAATATTCCTACTTTTTTGTCGAATGCAATGAGTACGAATCTGGAGAGAGTCTATTCCGGCCAAGTGAACCCTGGAGAATGTCCAATGATGGACCGGGAATATTCCTGAGAAAAGCTTGGCAGGGATTGTTTTCAAACAGAGAGAGGATGGATTCCTGGGAACAGTAAAGTTGGGATGTTCGAGACATGGCAATGGGGGATTCCTGGAAGCGAGTACTTTACGAATGACTAAACCTGGGAGGGGTGGTCCCTCGGGATGTTCTGGAGACTGGACAGACTCTATTCTGGACAGGCTGGGCTGTACGGTAGCACAGTGGTTGGCACAGTTGTTTCACAGCTCCAAGGTCCCAGTTTCGATTCCCGGCTTGGGCCACTGTCTGTACGGAGTCCGCACTTTCTCCCCCGTGTCTGCGTGGGTTTCCTCCAGGTGCTCCGGCGGGTCCCACAGTCCCAAGATGAGCAGGTTATGTTGATTCGCCAAGATAAATTTTGTTTAGTTTCCAAACAATTTAGATGGGGTCACTGGGTTATGGGGATAGGGTGGGCTGAACTGGTTTTCTCTTTCCAAGAGGCGGTGCAGACTCGATGGGCCGAATGGCCTCCTTTTGCACTGTACATTCTATATTTCGATTCCTCCCATGATTATGAAGTGGGAAGGTCCTGTGTTTGTTTTATTTTTTCCATTGATCGTGGAGTATTCAAATAAACCAGGAGTGGGGTCCAACCCCATCAGACGTCCAGTCCAGGGGACGGTCCAATCCGGGGTGTGGTCGAATAATTGAGCAGAGATGACAATCTCTGGTATGTTTGTATCCGGTTTGGGAAACTTGGCCGGCCTGAGTGAATCCTGTAAATCAGACTGAATGAGAAATGTAACCTCTCCCAAAGGTCTCTGAATTATAAACATTTTCCTACCACTGCCATCAAACTGACAGGGCTGCAATTCACACTCCCCCCCGCCCACCCCACCCCGCTATTCCCCATCTTTAACACTGGAGTTACATTCCCTACTTCCCTCTCTGCAATGTTAATCTCTGTGCCCACTCCTCTCCCAACACACCACCCACACACTTTCCATTATATTGATGCTGACATTATGTCCTGGTTCAGACAGGGAGATTCATTATCCAGTAATTTCCCGCATCTCTCCTTTCTCTCTCTGACAGTTAATATACTGGGAATTGTGATTCTGTGTCGGGAGAAGTGTGGTCTCTCTACCTGCACCACTCGCTACCTGGTAGCCATGGCAACGGCGGATCTGCTTTATATTATCTGCCAGCCCATTCTGAACATGGTCAATGATTATTATTTCCCCTGGAATTTCCTGTCCCTCACCCCTGTGTGTAGTGTTAAGGGTGCCCTGATCGCTGCAGCGAGGAACTGTTCTGTCTGGTTCACCCTCACTTTCTCCTTTGATCGATTTGTGGCCATTCGCTGCCAGAAACTGAAAACTAAATATTGCACCGGGAAAACTGCGGCTGTGATTCTGTCCATAAGCGGCATCCTGCTCTGTGTGAAAAACATCCCTGTGTACTCTATATATGAACCTAGCGAATTGATCGGCAATGTCCAGTGGTTCTGTTTGACAAAGAGGATATTTTTGACTGACGCCGGATGGGTTGGATATAACTGGTTTAATAAGATTTTAAATCCATTGATGCCGTTCTTCTCAATCCTGTTGATCAACGCTCTGACAGTCAAACACATTTTACTCACCAGTCGGGTCCGGAAGGCACTGAGGGCTCAGAGTCAGGGAGACAATCGCACTGACCCAGAGATGGAGAGCAGAAGGAAGTCAATGATTTTACTTTTTAGCATCTCCGGAGCTTTCATCCTCCTCTGGACCGTGTACGTTATTACATTTTTCTATTTGAAACTGAGTGGATTATATATAATCACCATTCCTCAATATAATTTACAACAAGTCGGATTTATGCTGCGGGATTTAAATTGCTGCACGAACACATTTATTTATGTGGTGACTCAGTCCAGGTTCAGGGAGCAGATCAAGATCGCGGTGAATTATACGGTTACATCAATTATTAAATTAATGAGGAAATGAAAATGACTGACAGCGTTTCAGCATATCAGGAGCTGCAGCCGCTGACTGACAGCCTCTCAGCCATTCAGCTGCACCAGCCACTGACTGACAGTCTCTCAGCCAATCAGCTGTGGGGTGTGGGAAGGAGAACTGGCAGTGCTGGCTAAGGAGGAAAGCACAGGCAGTACTGGCTGTGGGGAGCACTGGCAGTGCTGGCTGTGGGAGGGTGGGGAGCACTGGCCGTGCTGGCTGAGGGGGGCACTGGCAGTGCTGGCTGTGTGGGGGAGCACTGGGAGTGCTGGCTGAGGGGAATACTGTCAGTGCTGGCTGTGGGGGGAGTACTGGCAGTGCTGGCTGTGGGAGCACTGGCAGTGCTGGCTGTGGGGGGGGGGGGACACTGGTAGTTCTGGATTTGGGAGGTGGGGAGCACTGGCAGTGCTGGCTGTGAGGGAGAGCTCGGTGGCTGTGGGGTAGCACTGGGAGTGCTGCCTGTGGGAGTAGCACTGGCAGGGCAGGCTGTTGAAACACTGGCAGTGCTGGTTGCAGTGGGGTGAACCGGCAGTGCTGGCTGTAAGTTGAGCACTGGCAGTGCTGGGTGTGGGGGAGCACTGGTAGTGCTGGCTGTGTGGCGAACACGGGCAGTGCTGGCTGTGGGGGCACTGGCAGTGCTGGCTGTGTGGGGGAGTGCTGGCTGAGGGGAATACTGTCAGTGCTGGCTGTGGGGGGAGTACTGGCAGTGCTGGCTGTGGGAGCACTGGCAGTGCTGGCTGTGGGGGGGAACACTGGTAGTTCTGGATTTGGGAGGTGGGAGCACTGGCAGTGCTGGCTGTGAGGGAGAGCTCGGTGGCTGTGGGGTAGCACTGGCAGTGCTGCCTGTGGGGGTAGCACTGGCAGGGCAGGCTGTTGGAACACTGGCAGTGCTGGTTTCAGTGGGGAGAACCGGCAGTGCTGGCTGTAGGTTGAGCACTGGCAGTGCTGGGTGTGGGGGAGCACTGCTAGTGCTGGCTGTGTGGCGAACATGGGCAGTGCTGGCTGTGGGGAGCACTGACATTGCTGGGTGTGGTGGGAGCACTGGCAGTGCTGGCTCTGGGGGAAAACTGGAAGTGATGGGCGTGGGAGCACTGGCAATGCTGGCTTTTGTGGGTGCACTGCCAGTGCTGTATGTGGGGAGGCACTGGCAGTGCCGTGTGTGAGGGGGCACTGGCAGTGCTAAAAGTGGAGAGCCCTGGCAGTGCTGGCTGTGGGGAGCACTGTCTGTGCTGGCAGTGGGAGGGGGCACTGGCACTGCTGGCTGAGAAGTGTGGGGGTGCACAGGCAGTGTGGGGGGCACTGGCAGTGCTGTCTGTGGGCAGCACGGGCTGTATGGAGAGCACTTGCAGTGCTGGCTAAGCAGGAGCACTGGCAGTGCTGGATGTGGGGGAGCACGGGCAATGCTGACTGTGGGAGAACACTGCCAGTGCTGGCCGTGGGGGTGCGGGTTGCACTTGATGTGCTGGCAGCGGGGGGCACTGGCAGTGCTGGCTGTGGGAGTGGGGTGGAGCACTGGCAGTGCTGGGTGAGTGGGGAGCACTGGCAATGCTGGCTGTGGTGGGGAGCACTGGCAGTGCTTTATGTCGGGGGAGAGCACTGGAAGTGCTGAATGTGGGGGGGGAACTGGCTGTGCTGGCTTTGGGGAGCACTAGAGGTGTTGGATGTTGGGGAGCACTGGCAGTGCAGGCTGTGGGGGTAGTACTGGCAGTGCTGACCGTGATAGTGCACTGGTAGTGCTTGGTGTTGGGAACATTCGCAGTGCTGGCTGTGGGGGTAGTACTGGCAGTGCTGGCTGTGGATGGTGCACTGGTAGTGCTAGCTTTGTGGACGAGCACTGGCAGTGCTGGCTGTGTAGGGTGCACTGGCAGTGCTGGGTGTGAGGGAACTGGCAGTGCTGGCAGTGGGGGGTGCACTGTCGATGTTGGCTGTGGGGAGCACTGGCATTGCTGGCTGTGGGGAGAGCGCTTGTAGTGCTCGCTGTGGGTGCAAAACTGGCAGTGCTTGCTTTGGGGGAACATTGGCAGTGCAAGCTGTGGATGGAGAACTGGCAGTGCTGGATGACGGGGAGCACAGGCAGTGCTGTGTGTGATGGTGCACTGGCTGCGCTGGCTGTTGGGAGCACTGGCACGCTGGGTGTGGGGAGCACAGGCAGTGCTGACTGTGGGGGGAACAATGACAGTGCTGGCTGTGTGGTGGGAGCACTGACAGTGCTGGCTGTGCGGGGGGCACTGGCAGTGCTGGCTGTTGGTGGAGCACTGGCGGTGCTGGCTGTGGGAGCACTGGCTGTGCTGGATGTTGGGGAGCACTGGCAGTGCTGGCAGCGAGGGGGGCACTGGCAGTGCTGGCTGTGGAGGGTGCAGTTGTAGGGCTGGGTGTGGGAGCATTGGCAGTGCTGGCAACGGTGGCGATCACTGGCAATTCTGGAAGTGTGGGGGACCACTGGCAGTGCTGGCTTTGTGGGCTGCACTGGCAGTGCTGGGTGTGGGGGGCACTGGCAGTGCCTGGTTTTGTTGGCTGCACTGACAGTGCTGGTTGCGGGGTTGGGTCTCACTGGCAGTGCTGGTTGCGGGGTTGGGGCGCTGTGGGGGAGCACTTGCAATGCTGGCTAAGGAGAGCACTTGCAGTGCTGGCTAAGGGATGCACTGGCAGTGCTGGATGTGGGGGAGCACTGGCAATGCTGACTGTGGGGGAACACTGCCAGTGCTGGCCGTGTGGGTGGGGGTTGCACATCCTGTGCTGGCAGCGGGGGGCACTGGCAGTGCTGGCTGTGGGTGAGCTCTGGCAGTGCTGGCTGTGGCGGCTGCATTGGCAGCGCTGGCTGCGAGTGGGTGGGAGATCACTGGCAGTGTTGACTGTGAGAGGAGCACTCGCAGAGCTAGTTGTAGTGGCGCACGGGCAGTGCTAGGTGTGGGAGGGCACTGGCAGTGCTGGCTTTGAGGGAGCACTGGCATTGCTTTCTGCGGGAGGAGCACTGGCAGTACTGGCTGTGGGGGAGCACTGGCAGTGCTGGCTGTTGGGGAGCACTGGCCGTTCTGGCTTTGGGGGGCACTGGCAGTGCTTAATGCCGGGGGAGCACTGGAAGTGCTGGATGTGGAGGGACGACTGGCAGTGCTGACTTTGGGAGCACTGGCAGTGCTGGCTATTGGCAGTATTTTGAGGCACTGGTAGTGCTGGCTGTGGGAGCACTGGCAGTGCTGGATGTGGGGGCGGGGCACTTGCAGTGCTAACTGTGGGGGCATTACTGGCAGTGCTGGCTGTGGATGGTGCACTGGCAGAGCTCGGTGTGGGGGTAGTACTGGCAATGCAGGCTGTGGATGGTGCACTGCTAGTGGTGGGTGTGGGGAGCATTGGCAGTGCTGGCTACGGTGGCGATCACTGGCAGTTTTGACTTTTTGGAGGAGCACTGGCAGTGCTGGCTTTGTGGTGTGCACTGGCAGTGCTGCGTGTGGGTGGCACTGGCAGTGCTGGCAGTGGGAAGCACTGGCAGTGCTGGCTTTGGGATCACTGGCAGGGCTTGGCTTTGTGGGGTGCACTGGCAGTTCTGGGTGTGGGAACGCACTGGCAGTGCTGTTTGTGGGAGGGGAGCATTGGTAGTGCAGGCTGCGGCGCGGGCACCCTGGCAGTGCTGGCTGTTGGGGAGCTCTAGCAGTGCTGGGTTTGGGAGGCATTCGCAGTGCTGGCAGTGGGAGCACTGGCAGGGCTGGCTTTGTGCGGTGCACTGGCACTGCTGGCTGTGAGAGGGAGAGCACTGGTTGTGCAGGCTGCTGTGGTGGGGTGCACTGGTAGTGCTGGATGTGGTGGGAGCTCTAGCAGTGCTGGGTGTAGGGGCACAGGCAGAGCTGGCAGTAGTGGGTGCACTGTCAATGTTGGCAGTGGGCGGGCGTGCTGGCATTGCTGGCTGTGGGGGGCACTGGCAGTGCTGTCTGTGGGGAGCACTGGCAGTGCTGGCTAAGGGGGAGCAAAGGCAATGCTGGATGTGGGGGTAACACTGGCAATGCTGACTGTGGGGGGAACCCTGCCAGTGCTGGCCGTGGGTGTGGCGGGGTGCACTTGCTGTGGTGGCAGCGGGGGGGCAGTGGCAGTGCTGGCTGTGAGTGAGCTCTGTCAGTGCTGGCTGTTGGGGCTGCACTGGTAGTTTTGGGTGTGTGTGGGGGGTGGTGCATTGGCAGCGCTGGTTGCGAGGCGGTGGGCGAGCACTGGCAGTGTTGGCTGTGAGTGGAGCACTAGCAGAGCTGGCTGTAGGGGAGCAGGGGCAGTGCTAGGTGTGGAAGGGCACGGGCAGTGCTGGCTTTGGGGGAGCACTGGCTGTGCTGGCTGTGGGGGCACTGGCAGTGCTGGCTTTGAGGAGGTGCACTGGCAGTGCTGGCTGTTGTGGGGACAATGGCAGTGCTGCGTGTGGGAGCACTGGCAGTGCTGGCTGTGGTGGGGTGCACTGGCAGTGCTTTGTGTCGGGGGAGCACTGGGAGTACTGGATGTGGGGGCCTGGCAGTGCTGGCTGTGGGGAAGAGCACTTGCAGTGCTAGCTGTGGGGGTGGTACTGGCAGTGCTGGCTGTGGACGGTGCACTGCTAGTGCTGGGTGTGGGGAGCATTGGCAGTGCTGGCTAAGGTGGCGATCACTGGCAGTTGTGGCTGTGTGGTGGAGCACTGACAGTGCTGGCTTTGTGGGGAGCACTAGCAGGGCTGGCTGATGAGGAGCTCTAGCAGTGCTGGGTTTGTGGGGCAATGGCAGTGCTGGCTGTGGATGGTGCACTGTCAATGTTGGCAGTGGGTGGAGCATTGGCATTGCTGGCTGTGGGGAGAGCACTGGCAATGCTGGGTGTGGGGAGCTCTGGCAGTGCTGGCTGTGGTGAGAGTACTGGCAGTGCTGGCTGTGTGTGCAAAACTGGCAGTGCTTGCTTTGTGGAAACACTGGCAGTGCTAACTGTGAATGGAGCACTGGCAGTGCTGGATGACGGGGAGCGCTGGCAGTGCTGTGTGTGATGGTGCACTGGCTGTACTGGCTGTGGGGAGCACTGGCCTGCTGGCTGTGGAGTAAGCACTGGCAGTGCTGGCTGTGGGTGGGACACTGGCAGTGCTTGCTGTGCAGTCTGGAGAAGCACTGGCAGTGCTGGGTATGGGGGGTGCACTGGTTGTGCTGGTTGTGTGGGAGCATTGGGAGTGCTGCATGAGTGGGGAGCACGGGCGCTGCTGGCTGTGGTGGGTGGCACTAGCAGTGCTTGCTGTGGTGGAGCACTGGCAGTGCTGGCTGTTGGGGTAGCACAGGCAGTGCTGGGTGTGTGGGGAGCACTGGGAGTGCTGGCTGTGGAACGAGCAGTGGCAGTACTGGCTGTTGGGGAGCACTGGCATTGCTGGCTGTAGGGAGCACTGGTAGTGCTGGCTGTGGTGGTGAGAACTGGCAGTGATTGATGTCGGGGGAGCACTGGCAGCGCTGGATGTTGGGAAGAACACTGGCGGTGCTGGCTGTGGGGGTAGTATTAGCAGTGCTGGCAGCGAGGGGGCACTGGCAGTGCCGGCTGTGGGGGAGAACACTGGCGGTGCTGGCTGTGTGGGTAGTATTGGCAGTGCTGGCTGTGGAGGGTGCACTGGTAGTGTTGGGTGTGGGGAGCATTGGCAGTGCTGGCAACGGCGGCGATCACTGGCAATTCTAGCTGTGTGGGGAGCACTGTCAGTGCTGGCTTTGTGGGCTGCAGTAGGGGGGATGGATATGGGGGGCACGGGCAGTGCTGGCGGTGGGGAGCACTGGCAGTGCTGGCAGTGGGGAGCACTGACAGTGCTGGCTGTGGAGAGCACTGGCGGTGAAGGCTTTCTGCGGTGCACTGTCAGTGCTGGCTGTGGGGATGCACTGGCAGTGCTGGCTGTGGGAGGGGAGCACTGGTTGTGCAGGCTGCGTTGGTGGGGTGCACTGGCATTGCTGGCTGTGGGGAGCACGAGCAGTGCTTGGTGTGGGGAGCACAGGCAGTGCTGGCAGTGGGGAAGTGCACAGTCAATGTTGGAAGTGTGCGGCTGCGCTGGCATTGCTGGCTGTGGGGAGAACACTGGCAGTGCTGGCTGTGGTGGGAGTACTGGCAGTGCTGGCTGTGGATGCAGAACTGGCAGTGCTTGCTTTGGGGGGAACACTGGCAGTGATAGCTGTGGATGAAGCATTTTAGTGCTGGATGACGGGGTGCACTGGCTGTGCTGGCTGTGGGGAGCACTGGCACTGCTGGCTGTTGGATGAGCACTGGCAGTGCTGGCTGTGCAGTATGGGGAGCACTGGCAGTGCTGGCTGTATGGGGGGCACTGCCAGTGCTGGCAGTGGGAAGCACTGGCACTGCTGGCTGTGTTGGGAGTCACTGGCAGTGCTGGCTGTGGGGAGCACTGGCAGTGCTGGCTGTTGGGGTGTGCAATGGCAGTGCTGGGTGTGTGGGGAGCACTGGCATTGCTGGCTGTGGATGAGCACTGGCACTGCTGGCTGTTGGATGAGCACTGGCAGTGCTGGCTGTGCAGTATGGGGAGCACTGGCAGTGCTGGCTGTATGGGGAGCACTGCCAGTACTGGCAGTGGGACGCACTGGCACTGCTGGCTGTGTTGGGAGTCACTGGCAGTGCTGGCTGTGGGGAGCACTGGCAGTGCTGGCTGTTGGGGATGTGCACTGGCAGTGCTGGGTGTGTGGGGAGCAATGGCATTGCTGGCTGTGGATGAGCACTGGAAGTGCTGGCCGTTGGGGGTTCGCTGGCAGTGCTGGCTGTGGGGAGCACTGGTTGATCTTGGTATGGGGATCATTGGCAGTGCTGGCTGCATTGCGGATCACTGGCAGTGCTGGGTGTGGGGAGGCACTGGCAGTGCTGGCTGCGGGAGCGGGAGCACTGGAAGTGCTGGTTGCGGGTGTACCACTGGCAGTGCTGGGTGTGTGGAGCACTGGCTTTGCTGGCGGTAGGGTTGGGATGGAGAACTGGCGGTGTTGGGTGAATGGGGGGAGCACTGTTAGTGCTGGCTGTGGGGAGCACTGGCAGTGCTGGATGGCGGGGCAGCACTGGCAGAGCTGGGTGTTGGGGGAATCTAGCCGTCCTGGCTGTGGGGAGCAGTAGCCGTCCTGGCTGTGGGGAGCACTGGCAGTGCTGGTTTTGTGGGTTGAGCACTGGCAGTGATGGATTTGGGGGGCACTGGCAGTGCTGTTTGTGGTGTGTGGTGGGAGCACTGGCAGTGCTGGCTGTGGGACGCACTAGGAATGCTGGCTGTGGAGAGGGAGGGGAGCACTGGCAGTGCGGGCTGTGGGGAGCACTGGCCGTGCAGGCTGCGGGTGGCGTTTGTAGTCCTGGCTGTGAGTCGAGCACTGGCAGTGCTGTATGTGGGAGCACTGGCAGTGCTGGCTGTGTGGGGGAGCACTTGCAGTGCTGGCTGTGTGGGGGAGCACTGGCAGTGATGGCTGTGAGGGGAGCACTGACAGTGCTGGTTGTTGGTGGAGCACTGGCCTTCCTGGCTGTGGGGAGCACTGGCAGTGCTAGATTTGGGGAGCACTGGCAGTGCTGGCTGTGTGGTGGAGCACTGGCAGTGCTGTCTGGCTGTTGGGAGCATTGACAGTTCTGGCTGCGGGGGGTGGAGAGCACTGACAGTGCTGGATGAGTGGGGGAGCACTGACAGTGCTGGCTGTGTGGGGGAGCACTGACAGTGCTGGCTGTGTGGGGAGCACTGACAGTGCTGGCTGTGTGTGGGGAGCACTGACAGTGCTGGCTGTGTGGGGAGCACTGACAGTGCTGGCTGTGTGGGGGAGCATTGACAGTGCTGGCTGTGTGGGGAGCACTGACAGTGCTGGCTGTGTGGGGGAGCACTGACAGTGTTGGCTGTGTGGGGAGAGCACTGACAGTGCTGGCTGTGTGGGGGAGCACTGACAGTGCTGGCTGTGTGTGGGGAGCACTGACAGTGCTGGCTGTGTGGGGGAGCACTGACAGTGCTGGCTGTGTGTGGAGAGCACTGACAGTGCTGGCTGTGTGGGGGAGCACTGACAGTGCTGGCTGTGTGTGGGGAGCACTGACAGTGCTGGCTGTGTGTGGGGAGCACTGACAGTGCTGGCTGTGTGTGGAGAGCACTGACAGTGCTGGCTGTGTGGGGAGCACTGACAGTGCTGGCTGTGTGTGGGGAGCACTGACAGTGCTGGCTGTGTGGGGGAGCACTGACAGTGCTGGCTGTGTGGGGGAGCATTGACAGTGCTGGCTGTGTGGGGAGCACTGACAGTGCTGGCTGTGTGGGGGAGCACTGACAGTGTTGGCTGTGTGGGGAGCACTGACAGTGCTGGCTGTGTGGGGGAGCACTGACAGTGCTGGCTGTGTGGGGGAGCACTGACAGTGCTGGCTGTGTGGGGGAGCACTGACAGTGCTGGCTGTGTGGTGGAGCACTGGCAGTGCTGGCTGTGTGGGGGGTGGAGAGCACTGACAGTGCGGGCTGTTGGTGGAGCACTGGCCTTCCTGTCTGTGGGAGCACTCGCAGTGCTAGTGCTGGATGTGGGGAGCACTGGCAGTGCTGGCTGTGTGGTGGTGCACTGGCAGTTCTGGGTGTTGGGGGGGAAACTGGCAGTGCTGGCACTGGGAAGAACACTGGCAATGCTGGCTGTGGGTGGCGTATGTAGTCCTGGCTGTGGGTCGAGCCCTAGCAGTGCTGTATGTGGGAGCACTGGCAGTGCGGGCTGTGGGGAGCACTGGCCGTGCAGGCTGCGGGTCTGGCACTGGCAGTGCGCCTCTGGATGTAGCACTGGGAGCGCTGGAATTTGGTCGATCTCTGTGGCGTGCTGGCTGTGGGGGGCACGGGTAGGTCTGGCTGTGGGGAGCGTTGGCAGTGCCGGGTGAGTGGAGGAGCACTGGGAGTGATGTCTGTGGTGGGCAGCACTGGCAGTGCTTGGTGCTGGGGTGGGAGCACTGACAGTGCTGGCTGTGTGGGGGAGCACTGACAGTGCTGGCTGTGTGGGGAGCACTGACAGTGCTGGCTGTGTGGGAGGCGCACTGACAGGGCTGGCTGTGGGGGGTGGAGAGCACTGACAGTGCTGGCTGTGCGGGGAGCACTGACAGTGCTGGCTGTGTGGGGGAGCACTGACAGTACTGGCTGTGTGGGGGAGCACTGACAGTGCTGGCTGTGTGTGGGGAGAGCACTGACAGTACTGGCTGTGTGGGGGAGCAATGACTGTGCCGGCTGTGTGGGGGAGCACTGACAGTGCTGGCTCTGTGGGGAGCACTGACAGTGCTGGGTGTGTGGGGGAGCACTGACAGTGCTGGCTGTGTGGGGAGAGCACATACAGTACTGGCAGTGTGGGGGAGCAATGACAGTTCTGGCTGTGTGGTGAGAGCACTGACAGTACTGGCTGTGTGGGGGAGCACTGACAGTACTGGCTGTGTGGGGGAGCACTGACAGTGCTGGCTGTTTGGGGGAGCACTGTCAGTGCTGGCTGTGTGGGGGAGCACTGACAGTGCTGGCTGTGGGGGTGGAGGGCACTGACAGTGCTGGCTGTGTGGTGGGAGCACTGACCGTGCTGGCTGTGTGAGGGGAGCACTGACAGTGCTGGCTGTGTGGGGGAGCACTGACAGTGCTGGCTGTTTGGGGAGTACTGACAGTGCTGGCTGTGTGGTTGGAGCACTGACAGTGCTGGCTGTGGGGGGTGGAGAGCACTGACAGTGCTGGCTATGTGGTGGGAGCACTGACAGTGCTGGCTGTGTGAGGGGAGCACTGACATTGCGGGCTGTGTATGGGGAGCACTGACGGTGCTGGCTGTGTTGGGGAGCACTGACAGTGCTGGCTGTGTGGGGGAACAATGACAGTGCTGGCTGTGTGTTGGGAGCACTGACAGTGCTGGCTGTGTGGTGGGAGCACTGACAGTGCTGGCTGTGTGGTGGAGCACTGACAGTGCTGGCGGTGTGGGGAGCACTGACAGTGCTGGCTGTGTGGGAGGAGCACTGACAGTGCTGGCTGTGGGAGGTGGAGAGCACTGACAGTGTTGGCTGTGCGGGGGGAGCACTGACAGTGCTGCATGTGTGGGGGAGCACTGATAGTGCTGTCTGTGTGGGGGAGCACTGACGGTGCTGGCTGTGTGGGGGAGCACTGACAGTGCTGGCTGTGTGGGGGAGCACTGACAGTGCTGGCTGTGTGGGGGACCACTGATAGTGCTGTCTGTGTGGGGGGAGCACTGACGGTGCTGGCTGTGTGGGGGAGCACTGACAGTGCTGGCTGTGTGGGGGAGCACTGACAGTGCTGGCTGTGTGGGGGACCACTGACAGTGCTGGCTGTGTGAGGGGAGCACTGACAGTGCGGGCTGTGTGGGGGGAGCACTGACGGTGCTGGCTGTGTGGGGGAGCACTGACAGTGCTGGCTGTGTGGTGGGAGCACTGACAGTGCTGGCTGTGTTTTGGGAGCACTGACAGTGCTGGCTGTGTAGTGGGAGCACTGACAGTGCTGGCTGTGTGGGGGAGCACTGACAGTGCTGGCTGTGTGGGGAGCACAGACAGTGCTGGCTGTGTGGGAGGAGCCCTGACAGGGCTGGCTGTGGGGGGTGGAGAACACTGACAGTGCTGGCTGTGCGGGGAGCACTGACAGTGCTGGATGTGTGGGGGAGCACTGATAGTGCTGTCTGTGTGGGGAGCAGTGACGGTGCTGGTTGTGTGGGGCAGCACTGACAGTACTGGCTGTGTGGGGAGCACTGACAGTACTGGCTGTGTGTGGGGAGCACTGACAGTGCTGGCTGTGTGGGGAGAGCACTGACAGTACTGGCTGTGTGGGGGAGCAATGACTGTGCTGGCTGTGTGGGGGGAGCACTGACAGTGCTGGCTGTGTGGGGAGCACTGATAGTGCTGGCTGTGTGGGGGAAGCACTGACAGTGCTGGCTGTGTGGGGAGAGCACTGACAGTACTAGCTGTGTGGGGGAGCAATGACAGTTCTGGCTGTGTGGTGAGAGCACTGACAGTACTGGCTGTGTGGGGGAGGACTGACCGTACTGGCTGTGTGGGGGAGCACTGACAGTGCTGGCTGTTTGGGGGAGCACCGACAGTGCTGGCTGTGTGGGGGAGCACTGACAGTGCGGGCTGTGTGTGGGGAGCACTGACGGTGCTGGCTGTGTTGGGGAGCACTGACAGTGCTGGCTGTGTGGGGGAACACTGACAGTGCTGGCTGTGTGTTGGGAGCACTGACAGTGCTGGCTGTGTGGTGGGAGCACTGACAGTGCTGGCTGTGTGGTGGAGCACTGACAGTGCTGGCTGTGTGGGGAGCACTGACAGTGCTGGCTGTGTGGGAGGAGCACTGACAGTGCTGGCTGTGTGGGAGGAGCACTGACAGTGCTGGCTGTGGGAGGTGGAGAGCACTGACAGTGCTGGCTGTGCGGGGGGAGCACTGACAGTGCTGCATGTGTGGGGGAGCACTGATAGTGCTATCTGTGTGGGGGAGCACTGACGGTGCTGGCTGTGTGGGGGAGCACTGACAGTGCTGGCTGTGTGGGGGAGCACTGACAGTGCTGGCTGTGTGGGGGACCACTGATAGTGCTGTCTGTGTGGGGGAGCACTGACGGTGCTGGCTGTGTGGGGGAGCACTGACAGTGTTGGCTGTGGGGGGGAGCACTGACAGTGCTGGCTGGGTGGGGGACCACTGACAGTGCTGTCTGTGTGTTGGGAGCATTGACAGTGCTGGCTGTGTGGGGGGAGCACTGACAGTGCTGGCTGTGTGAGGGGAGCACTGACAGTGCGGGCTGTGTGGGGGGAGCACTGACGGTGCTGGCTGTGTGGGGAGCACTGACAGTGCTGGCTGTGTGGTGGGACCACTGACAGTGCTGGCTGTGTTTTGGGAGCACTGACAGTGCTGGCTGTGCGGTGGGAGCACTGACAGTGCTGGCTGTGTGGGGAGCACAGACAGTGCTGGCTGTGTGGGAGGAGCACTGACAGGGCTGGCTGTGGGGGGTGGAGAGCACTGACAGTGCTGGCTGTACGGGGAGCACTGACAGTGCTGGATGTGTGGGGGAGCACTGATAGTGCTGTCTGTGTGGGGAGCACTGACGGTGCTGGTTGTGTGGGGGAGCACTGACAGTACTGGCTGTGTGGGGGAGCACTGACAGTACTGGCTGTGTGTGGGGAGCACTGACAGTGCTGGCTGTGTGGGGAGAGCACTGACAGTACTGGCTGTGTGGGGGAGCAATGACTGTGCTGGCTGTGTGGGGGAGCACTGACAGTGCTGGCTGTGTGGGGAGAGCACTGACAGTACTGGCTGTGTGGGGAGCACTGACAGTGCTGGCTGTGTGGGGGAGCACTGACAGTGTTGGCTGTGTGGGGAGAGCACTGACAGTGCTGGCTGTGTGGGGGAGCACTGACAGTGCTGGCTGTGTGGGGGAGCATTGACAGTGCTGGCTGTGTGTTGGGAGCACTGACAGTGCTGGCTGTGTGGTGGGAGCACTGACAGTGCTGGCTGTGTGGTGGAGCACTGACAGTGCTGGCTGTGTGGGGAGCACTGACAGTGCTGGCTGTGTGGGAGGAGCACTGACAGTGCTGGCTGTGTGGGAGGAGCACTGACAGTGCTGGCTGTGGGAGGTGGAGAGCACTGACAGTGCTGGCTGTGCGGGGGGAGCACTGACAGTGCTGCATGTGTGGGGGAGCACTGATAGTGCTATCTGTGTGGGGGAGCACTGACGGTGCTGGCTGTGTGGGGGAGCACTGACAGTGCTGGCTGTGTGGGGGAGCACTGACAGTGCTGGCTGTGTGGGGGACCACTGATAGTGCTGTCTGTGTGGGGGAGCACTGACGGTGCTGGCTGTGTGGGGGAGCACTGACAGTGTTGGCTGTGGGGGGGAGCACTGACAGTGCTGGCTGGGTGGGGGACCACTGACAGTGCTGTCTGTGTGTTGGGAGCATTGACAGTGCTGGCTGTGTGGGGGGAGCACTGACAGTGCTGGCTGTGTGAGGGGAGCACTGACAGTGCGGGCTGTGTGGGGGGAGCACTGACGGTGCTGGCTGTGTGGGGAGCACTGACAGTGCTGGCTGTGTGGTGGGACCACTGACAGTGCTGGCTGTGTTTTGGGAGCACTGACAGTGCTGGCTGTGCGGTGGGAGCACTGACAGTGCTGGCTGTGTGGGGAGCACAGACAGTGCTGGCTGTGTGGGAGGAGCACTGACAGGGCTGGCTGTGGGGGGTGGAGAGCACTGACAGTGCTGGCTGTGCGGGGAGCACTGACAGTGCTGGATGTGTGGGGGAGCACTGATAGTGCTGTCTGTGTGGGGAGCACTGACGGTGCTGGTTGTGTGGGGGAGCACTGACAGTACTGGCTGTGTGGGGGAGCACTGACAGTACTGGCTGTGTGTGGGGAGCACTGACAGTGCTGGCTGTGTGGGGAGAGCACTGACAGTACTGGCTGTGTGGGGGAGCAATGACTGTGCTGGCTGTGTGGGGGAGCACTGACAGTACTGGCTGTGTGGGGGAGCAATGACAGTTCTGGCTGTGTGGTGAGAGCACTGACAGTACTGGCTGTGTGGGGGAGGACTGACAGTACTGGCTGTGTGGGGGAGCACTGACAGTGCTGGCTGTTTGGGGGAGCACCGACAGTGCTGGCTGTGTGGGGGAGCACTGACAGTGCTGGCTGTGGGGGTGGAGAGCACTGACAGTGCTGGCTGTGTGGTGGGAGCACTGACCGTGCTGGCTGTGTGAGGGGAGCACTGACAGTGCTGGCTGTGTGGTGGGAGCACTGACAGTGCTGGCTGTGTGGGGAGTACTGACAGTGCTGGCTGTGTGATGGGAGCACTCACAGTGCTGGCTGTGGGGGGTGGAGAACACTGACAGTGCTGGCTGTGTGGTGGGAGCACTGACAGTGCTGGCTGTGTGAGGGGAGCACTGACAGTGCGGGCTGTGTGTGGGGAGCACTGACGGTGCTGGCTGTGTGGGGGGAGCACTGACAGTGCTGGCTGTGTGAGGGGAGCACTGACAGTGCGGGCTGTGTGGGGGGAGCACTGACGGTGCTGGCTGTGTGGGGAGCACTGACAGTGCTGGCTGTGTGGTGGGACCACTGACAGTGCTGGCTGTGTTTTGGGAGCACTGACAGTGCTGGCTGTGCGGTGGGAGCACTGACAGTGCTGGCTGTGTGGGGAGCACAGACAGTGCTGGCTGTGTGGGAGGAGCACTGACAGGGCTGGCTGTGGGGGGTGGAGAGCACTGACAGTGCTGGCTGTGCGGGGAGCACTGACAGTGCTGGATGTGTGGGGGAGCACTGATAGTGCTGTCTGTGTGGGGAGCACTGACGGTGCTGGTTGTGTGGGGGAGCACTGACAGTACTGGCTGTGTGGGGGAGCACTGACAGTACTGGCTGTGTGTGGGGAGCACTGACAGTGCTGGCTGTGTGGGGAGAGCACTGACAGTACTGGCTGTGTGGGGGAGCAATGACTGTGCTGGCTGTGTGGGGGAGCACTGACAGTACTGGCTGTGTGGGGGAGCAATGACAGTTCTGGCTGTGTGGTGAGAGCACTGACAGTACTGGCTGTGTGGGGGAGGACTGACAGTACTGGCTGTGTGGGGGAGCACTGACAGTGCTGGCTGTTTGGGGGAGCACCGACAGTGCTGGCTGTGTGGGGGAGCACTGACAGTGCTGGCTGTGGGGGTGGAGAGCACTGACAGTGCTGGCTGTGTGGTGGGAGCACTGACCGTGCTGGCTGTGTGAGGGGAGCACTGACAGTGCTGGCTGTGTGGTGGGAGCACTGACAGTGCTGGCTGTGTGGGGAGTACTGACAGTGCTGGCTGTGTGATGGGAGCACTCACAGTGCTGGCTGTGGGGGGTGGAGAACACTGACAGTGCTGGCTGTGTGGTGGGAGCACTGACAGTGCTGGCTGTGTGAGGGGAGCACTGACAGTGCGGGCTGTGTGTGGGGAGCACTGACGGTGCTGGCTGTGTGGGAGGAGCACTGACAGTGCTGGCTGTGGGAGGTGGAGAGCACTGACAGTGCTGGCTGTGCGGGGGGGAGCACTGACAGTGCTGGATGTGTGGGGGAGCACTGATAGTGCTGTCTGTGTGGGGGGAGCACTGACGGTGCTGGCTGTGTGTGGGAGCACTGACAGTGCTGGCTGTGTGGGCTAGCACTGACAGTGCTGGCTGTGTGTGGGGAGCACTGACATTGCTGGCTGGGTGGTGAGAGCACTGACAGTACTGGCTGTGTGGGGGAGCAATGACAGTGCTGGCTGTGTGGTGGGAGCACTGACAGTGCTGGCTGTGTGAGGGGAGCACTGACAGTGCGGGCTGTGTGTGGGGAGCATTGACGGTGCTGGCTGTGTGGGGGAGCACTGACAGTGCTGGCTGTGTGGGGGAACACTGACAGTGCTGGCTGTGTGTTGGGAGCACTGACAGTGCTGGCTGTGTGGTGGGAGCACTGACAGTGCTGGCTGTGTGGTGGAGCACTGACAGTGCTGGCTGTGTGGGGAGCACTGACAATGCTGGCTTTGTGGGAGGAGCACTGACAGTGCTGGCTGTGGGAGGTGGAGAGCACTGACAGTGCTGGCTGTGCGGGGGGAGCACTGACAGTGCTGCATGTGTGGGGGAGCACTGATAGTGCTGTCTGTGTGGGGGGAGCACTGATGGTGCTGGCTGTGTGGGGGAGCACTGACAGTGCTGGCTGTGTAGGGGAGCACTGACAGTGCTGGCTGTGTGGGGGACCACTGATAGTGCTGTCTGTGTGGGGGGAGCACTGACGGTGCTGGCTGTGATGGGGAGCACTGACAGTGCTGGCTGTGTGGGGGAGCACTGACAGTGCTGGCTGTGTGGGGGACCACTGACAGTGCTGTCTGTGTGTTGGGAGCATTGACAGTGCTGGCTGTGTGGGGGAGCACTGACAGTGCTGGCTGTGTGCGGAGCACTGACAGTGCTGGCTGTGGGGGGTGGAGAGCACTGACAGTGCTGGCTGTGTGGTGGGAGCACTGACAGTGCTGGCTGTGTGAGGGGAGCACTGACAGTGCGGGCTGTGTGGGGGGAGCACTGACGGTGCTGGCTGTGTGGGGGAGCACTGACAGTGCTGGCTGTGTGGTGGGAGCACTGACAGTGCTGGCTGTGTGAGGGAGCACTGACAGTGCTGGCTGTGTGGGGAGCACAGACAGTGCTGGCTGTGTGGGAGGAGCACTGACAGGGCTGGCTGTGGGGGTGGAGAGCACTGACAGTGCTGGCTGTGCGGGGAGCACTGACAGTGCTGGATGTGTGGGGGAGCACTGACAGTACTGGCTGTGTGTGGGGAGCACTGACAGTGCTGGCTGTGTGGGGAGAGCACTGACAGTACTGGCTGTGTGGGGGAGCAATGACTGTGCTGACTGTGTGGGGGGAGCACTGATAGTGCTGGCTGTGTGGGGGGAGCACTGACAGTGCTGGCTGTGTGGGGAGAGCACTGACAGTACTGGCTGTGTGGGGGAGCAATGACAGTTCTGGCTGTGTGGTGAGAGCAATGACAGTACTGGCTGTGTGGGGGAGGACTGACAGTACTGGCTGTGTGGGGGAGCACTGACAGTGCTGGCTGTTTGGGGGAGCACTGACAGTGCTGGCTGTGTGGGGGAGCACTGACAGTGCTGGCTGTGGGGGTGGAGAGCACTGACAGTGCTGGCTGTGTGGTGGGAGCACTGACCGTGCTGGCTGTGTGAGGGGAGCACTGACAGTGCTGGCTGTGTGGGGGAGCACTGACAGTGCTGGCTGTGTGATGGGAGCACTGACAGTGCTGGCTGTGGGGGGTGGAGAGCACTGACAGTGCTGGCTGTGTGGTGGGAGAACTGACAGTGCTGGCTGTGTGAGGGGAGCACTGACAGTGCGGGCTGTGTGTGGGGAGCACTGACGGTGCTGGCTGTGTGGGAGGAGCACTGACAGTGCTGGCTGTGGGAGGTGGAGAGCATTGACAGTGCTGGCTGTGCGGGGGGGAGCACTGACAGTGCTGGATGTGTGGGGGAGCACTGATAGTGCTGTCTGTGTGGGGAGCACTGACGGTGCTGGCTGTGTGGGGGAGCACTTACAGTGCTGGCTGTGTGGGGTAGCACTGACAGTGCTGGCTGTGTGTGGGGAGCACTGACAGTGCTGGCTGTGTAGGGAGAGCACTGACAGTACTGGCTGTGTGGGGGAACAATGACAGTGCTGGCTGTGTGTGGGGAGCCCTGACGGTGCTGGCTGTGTGGGGGAGCACTGACAGCGCTGACTGTGTGGGGGAACACTGACAGTGCTGGCTGTGTGTTGGGAGCACTGACAGTGCTGGCTGTGCGGGGAGCACTGACATTGCTGTCCGTGTGGGAGGAGCACTGACAGTGCTGGCTGTGGGAGGTGGAGAGCACTGACAGTGCTGGCTGTGCGGGGGAGCACTGACAGTGCTGCATGTGTGGGGGGAGCACTGATAGTGCTGTCTGTGTGGGGGGAGCACTGACGGTGCTGGCTGCGTGGGGAAGCACTGACAGTGCTGGCTGTGTGGGGGAGCACTGACAGTGCTGGCTGTGTGGGGGACCACTGATAGTGCTGTCTGTGTGGGGGGAGCACTGACGGTGCTGGCTGTGTGGGGGAGCACTGACAGTGCTGGCTGTGTGGGGGAGCACTGACAGTGCTGGCTGTGTGTGGGACCACTGACAGTGCTGTCTGTGTGTTGGGAGCATTGACAGTGCTGGCTGTGTGGGGGGAGCACTGACAGTGCTGGCTGTGTGAGGGGAGCACTGACAGTGCTGGCTGTGGGGGGTGGAGAGCACTGACAGTGCTGGCTGTGTGGTGGGAGCACTGACAGTGCTGGCTGTGTGAGGGGAGCACTGACAGTGCGGGCTGTGTGGGGGGAGCACTGACGTTGCTGGCTGTGTGGGGGAGCACTGACAGTGCTGGCTGTGTGGTGGGAGCACTGACAGTGCTGGCTGTGTTTTGGGAGCACTGACAGTGCTGGCTGTGTGGTGGGAGCACGGACAGTGCTGGCTGTGTGGGGGAGCACTGACAGTACTGGCTGTGTGGGAGGAGCACTGACAGGGCTGGCTGTGGGGGTGGAGAGCACTGACAGTGCTGGCTGTGCGGGGAGCACTGACAGTGCTGGATGTGTGGGGGAGCACTGACAGTACTGGCTGTGTGTGGGGAGCACTGACAGTGCTGGCTGTGCGGGGAGAGCACTGACAGTACTGGCTGTGTGGGGGAGCAATGACTGTGCTGACTGTGTGGGGGGAGCACTGATAGTGCTGGCTGTGTGGGGGGAGCACTGACAGTGCTGGCTGTGTGGGGAGAGCACTGACAGTACTGGCTGTGTGGGGGAGCAATGACAGTTCTGGCTGTGTGGTGAGAGCAATGACAGTACTGGCTGTGTGGGGGAGGACTGACAGTACTGGCTGTGTGGGGGAGCACTGACAGTGCTGGCTGTTTGGGGGAGCACTGACAGTGCTGGCTGTGTGGGGGAGCACTGACAGTGCTGGCTGTGGGGGTGGAGAGCACTGACAGTGCTGGCTGTGTGGTGGGAGCACTGACCGTGCTGGCTGTGTGAGGGGAGCACTGACAGTGCTGGCTGTGTGGGGGAGCACTGACAGTGCTGGCTGTGTGATGGGAGCACTGACAGTGCTGGCTGTGGGGGGTGGAGAGCACTGACAGTGCTGGCTGTGTGGTGGGAGCACTGACAGTGCTGGCTGTGTGAGGGGAGCACTGACAGTGCGGGCTGTGTGTGGGGAGCACTGACGGTGCTGGCTGTGTGGGAGGAGCACTGACAGTGCTGGCTGTGGGAGGTGGAGAGCATTGACAGTGCTGGCTGTGCGGGGGGGAGCACTGACAGTGCTGGATGTGTGGGGGAGCACTGATAGTGCTGTCTGTGTGGGGAGCACTGACGGTGCTGGCTGTGTGGGGCAGCACTTACAGTGCTGGCTGTGTGGGGTAGCACTGACAGTGCTGGCTGTGTGTGGGGAGCACTGACAGTGCTGGCTGGGTGGTGAGAGCACTGACAGTACTGGCTGTGTGGGGGAGCAATGACAGTGCTGGCTGTGTGGGGGGAGCACTGACAGTGCTGGCTGTGTGGGGGGAGCACTGACAGTGCTGGCTGTGTGGGGGAGCACTGACAGTGCTGGCTGTGTGGGGAGATCACTGACAGTACTGGCTGTGTGGGGGAACAATGACAGTGCTGGCTGTGTGTGGGGAGCCCTGACGGTGCTGGCTGTGTGGGGGAGCACTGACAGCGCTGACTGTGTGGGGGAACACTGACAGTGCTGGCTGTGTGTTGGGAGCACTGACAGTGCTGGCTGTGCGGGGAGCACTGACATTGCTGGCCGTGTGGGAGGAGCACTGACAGTGCTGGCTGTGGGAGGTGGAGAGCACTGACAGTGCTGGCTGTGCGGGGGGAGCACTGACAGTGCTGCATGTGTGGGGGAGCACTGATAGTGCTGTCTGTGTGGGGGGAGCACTGACGGTGCTGGCTGCGTGGGGAAGCACTGACAGTGCTGGCTGTGTGGGGGAGCACTGACAGTGCTGGCTGTGTGGGGGACCACTGATAGTGCTGTCTGTGTGGGGGGAGCACTGACGGTGCTGGCTGTGTGGGGGAGCACTGACAGTGCTGGCTGTGTGGGGGAGCACTGACAGTGCTGGCTGTGTGTGGGACCACTGACAGTGCTGTCTGTGTGTTGGGAGCATTGACAGTGCTGGCTGTGTGGGGGGAGCACTGACAGTGCTGGCTGTGTGAGGGGAGCACTGACAGTGCTGGCTGTGGGGGGTGGAGAGCACTGACAGTGCTGGCTGTGTGGGGAGAGCACTGACAGTACTGGCTGTGTGGGGGAGCAATGACAGTTCTGGCTGTGTGGTGAGAGCAATGACAGTACTGGCTGTGTGGGGGAGGACTGACAGTACTGGCTGTGTGGGGGAGCACTGACAGTGCTGGCTGTTTGGGGGAGCACTGACAGTGCTGGCTGTGTGGGGGAGCACTGACAGTGCTGGCTGTGGGGGTGGAGAGCACTGACAGTGCTGGCTGTGTGGTGGGAGCACTGACCGTGCTGGCTGTGTGAGGGGAGCACTGACAGTGCTGGCTGTGTGGGGGAGCACTGACAGTGCTGGCTGTGTGATGGGAGCACTGACAGTGCTGGCTGTGGGGGGTGGAGAGCACTGACAGTGCTGGCTCTGTGGTGGGAGCACTGACAGTGCTGGCTGTGTGAGGGGAGCACTGACAGTGCGGGCTGTGTGTGGGGAGCACTGACGGTGCTGGCTGTGTGGGAGGAGCACTGACAGTGCTGGCTGTGGGAGGTGGAGAGCATTGACAGTGCTGGCTGTGCGGGGGGGAGCACTGACAGTGCTGGATGTGTGGGGGAGCACTGATAGTGCTGTCTGTGTGGGGAGCACTGACGGTGCTGGCTGTGTGGGGCAGCACTTACAGTTCTGGCTGTGTGGGGTAGCACTGACAGTGCTGGCTGTGTGTGGGGAGCACTGACAGTGCTGGCTGGGTGGTGAGAGCACTGACAGTACTGGCTGTGTGGGGGAGCAATGACAGTGCTGGCTGTGTGGGGGGAGCACTGACAGTGCTGGCTGTGTGGGGGGAGCACTGACAGTGCTGGCTGTGTGGGGGAGCACTGACAGTGCTGGCTGTGTGGGGGAGCACTGACAGTGCTGGCTGTGTGATGGGAGCACTGACAGTGCTGGCTGTGGGGGGTGGAGAGCACTGACAGTGCTGGCTCTGTGGTGGGAGCACTGACAGTGCTGGCTGTGTGAGGGGAGCACTGACAGTGCGGGCTGTGTGTGGGGAGCACTGACGGTGCTGGCTGTGTGGGAGGAGCACTGACAGTGCTGGCTGTGGGAGGTGGAGAGCATTGACAGTGCTGGCTGTGCGGGGGGGAGCACTGACAGTGCTGGATGTGTGGGGGAGCACTGATAGTGCTGTCTGTGTGGGGAGCACTGACGGTGCTGGCTGTGTGGGGCAGCACTTACAGTGCTGGCTGTGTGGGGTAGCACTGACAGTGCTGGCTGTGTGTGGGGAGCACTGACAGTGCTGGCTGGGTGGTGAGAGCACTGACAGTACTGGCTGTGTGGGGGAGCAATGACAGTGCTGGCTGTGTGGGGGGAGCACTGACAGTGCTGGCTGTGTGGGGGGAGCACTGACAGTGCTGGCTGTGTGGGGGAGCACTGACAGTGCTGGCTGTGTGGGGAGATCACTGACAGTACTGGCTGTGTGGGGGAACAATGACAGTGCTGGCTGTGTGTGGGGAGCCCTGACGGTGCTGGCTGTGTGGGGGAGCACTGACAGCGCTGACTGTGTGGGGGAACACTGACAGTGCTGGCTGTGTGTTGGGAGCACTGACAGTGCTGGCTGTGCGGGGAGCACTGACATTGCTGGCCGTGTGGGAGGAGCACTGACAGTGCTGGCTGTGGGAGGTGGAGAGCACTGACAGTGCTGGCTGTGCGGGGGGAGCACTGACAGTGCTGCATGTGTGGGGGAGCACTGATAGTGCTGTCTGTGTGGGGGGAGCACTGACGGTGCTGGCTGCGTGGGGAAGCACTGACAGTGCTGGCTGTGTGGGGGAGCACTGACAGTGCTGGCTGTGTGGGGGACCACTGATAGTGCTGTCTGTGTGGGGGGAGCACTGACGGTGCTGGCTGTGTGGGGGAGCACTGACAGTGCTGGCTGTGTGGGGGAGCACTGACAGTGCTGGCTGTGTGTGGGACCACTGACAGTGCTGTCTGTGTGTTGGGAGCATTGACAGTGCTGGCTGTGTGGGGGGAGCACTGACAGTGCTGGCTGTGTGAGGGGAGCACTGACAGTGCTGGCTGTGGGGGGTGGAGAGCACTGACAGTGCTGGCTGTGTGGTGGGAGCACTGACAGTGCTGGCTGTGTGAGGGGAGCACTGACAGTGCGGGCTGTGTGGGGGGAGCACTGACGTTGCTGGCTGTGTGGGGGAGCACTGACAGTGCTGGCTGTGTGGTGGGAGCACTGACAGTGCTGGCTGTGTTTTGGGAGCACTGACAGTGCTGGCTGTGTGGTGGGAGCACGGACAGTGCTGGCTGTGTGGGGGAGCACTGACAGTACTGGCTGTGTGGGGAGCACAGGCAGTGCTGGCTGTGTGGGAGGAGCACTGACAGGGCTGGCTGTGGGGGGTGGAGAGCACTGACAGTGCTGGCTGTGGGGGGAGCACTGACAGTACTGGCTGTGTGTGGGGGAGCACTGATAGTGCTGTCTGTGTGGGGAGCACTGACGGTGCTGGTTGTGTGGGGGAGCACTAACAGTACTGGCTGTGTGGGGGAGCACTGACAGTACTGGTTGTGTGTGGGGAGCACTGACAGTGCTGGCTGTGTGGGGAGAGCACTGACAGTACTGGCTGTGTGGGGGAGCAATGACTGTGCTGGCTGTTTGGGGGAGCACTGACAGTGCTGGCTGTGTGGGGAGCACTGATAGTGCTGGCTGTGTGGGGGGAGCACTGACAGTGCTGGCTGTGTGGCGAGAGCACTGCCAGTACTGGCTGTGTGGGGCTGCAATGACAGGTCTGGCTGTGTGGTGAGAGCACTGACAGTACTGGCTGTGTGGGGGAGGACTGACAGTACTGGCTGTGTGGGGGAGCACTGATAGTGCTGTCTGTGTGGGGGAGCACTGACGGTGCTGGCTGTGTGGGGGAGCACTGACAGTGCTGGCTGTGTGGGGTAGCACTGACAGTGCTGGCTGTGTGTGGGGAGCACTGACAGTGCTGGCTCGGTGGTGAGAGCACTGACAGTACTGGCTATGTGGGGGAGCACTGACAGTGCTGGCTGTTTGGGGGAGCACAGACAGTGCTGGCTGTGTGGGGGAGTACTGACAGTGCTGGCTGTGAGGGGTGGAGAGCACTGACAGTGCTGGCTGTGTGGTGGGAGCACTGACCGTGCTGGCTGTGTGAGGGGAGCACTGACAGTGCTGGCTGTGTGGGGGAGCACTGACAGTGCTGGCTGTGTGAGGAGTACTGACAGTGCTGGCTGTGTGGGGGAGCACTGACAGTGCTGGCTGTGTGTGGGGAGCACTGACAGTGCTGGCTGGGTGGGGAGAGCACTGACAGTGCTGGCTGTTTGGGGGAGCACTGACAGTGCTGGCTGTGTGGGGGAGCACTGACAGAGCTGGCTGCGTGGGGCGCACTGACAGAGCTGGCTGTGTGTGGGGAGCCCTGACAGTGCTGGCTGTGTGGGGGAGCACTGACAGTGCTTTCTGTGTGGTGGGAGCACTGACAGTGCTGGCTGTGTGAGGGAGCACTGACAGTGCTGGCTGTGTTGGGAGCACTGACAGTGCTGGCTGTATGGGTGAGCACTGACAGTGCTGGCTGTGTGGGAGGAGCACTGACTGTGCTGGCTGTGTGGGGGGAGCACTGACAGTGCTGGCTGTGTGTGTGGGGGTGGGGGGGCACCGTTTTCTCGCAGGACAGTCCGTCAATCTCACTATCAGCCGATTGACCCTCCGCTGCGCTCCCTCTCTGGCAACTATATCCTTACTTAGTTAGGGAGACAGAAACTGTGCACAGTACTCCATGTGTGGTCTCACCAAGGCCCAGTATAACTGCAGTAAGACATCTCCCATTCTGAACTCAAACCCCTCTTGCAATGAAGGCCAACATATCATTGGACTTCTTAACTGCTTGTTGCTCCCCCCTCTCCACTTTCACTGACTGGTGTACAAGGTCACACAGATCCGTCATTCCCTCCGCATATCCCAACAAACCACTGTTTTAATGTCACTCTTTCCTTCAATGTATTTTACACCAACGTGTACAACTGTCAGAAATGTCTCAATGTGTGTGGCACATGGCACAGTGGTTAGCATTGCTGCCTCCGGCGCTGAGGACACAGGGTCGATCCGTGCTGTGCTCACATAAAATGTCCACCGTGAATCCAGCAGAGGGCAGTAGAGCAGAGCTGCTGATTGGCCGTTGCAGGGGAAATTTCCATACGTCCGTGTGCTCACCCTAACTTGGAGGCGTACCTGAACAAGGGACCTTAGCTGTTCAAGTGAAAACAAGCATCCAGCAGAGGGCAGTAGAGCGGAGCTGTTGATTGGCAGTTGCAGGGGAAATTTGCATACGTCCGTGTGCTCACCCTAACTTGAAGGTGGTTTGTGGAGGAGCTGTTGTTTAGTGACAGTTGAACCCGAAACAATTCTTCAGTGTTTCCCTCCCTATCCCTTCCTCTAACCAAAAACAAACAACCGCTGTAAGGATTAAGAGGAAGGCTCGATGGCAGGTAGAAGTGGAAAGTTGAACCGTGATGTCACAGCCTGCAGGTAAAGGATTGGCTGGTGACTGGTCAGTAGATTTTATTTCATTTTCCCTCATGTGTTATCGTGCGGGGCGCAAAGGTTGCTGAGTGAGTGCTTGCTGAGAAGGGGAGTGAATAACAGGTAAGCTCTTTCTTTCTTTTTTTTAATCTAGAGGGGCTGGCAGGGAAGGCAGTGCAATGTTCCTCCTGCAGAATGTTTGAGGTGAGGGTCGCCGTCAGTGTCTCTGCTGATTTCAGCTGTGGGAAGTGCACCCATCTCCAGCTCCTCAGAAACCGCGTTAGGGAACTGGAGCTGGAGCTGGATGAACTTCGGATCATTCGGGAGGCAGAGGTGGTTATAGATGGAAGCTTCAGGGATGCAGGAACTCCGAAGAATCAAGATAGATGGGTGACGGCGAGAGGGGCTGGGAGGAAGCAGTCAGTACAGGGATCCCCTGTGGTCGTTCCACTCAGTAACAAGTATACCGCTTTGGATACTGTTGTGGACGACGACTTACCAGGGTTAAGCCATGGGGTACAGGTCTCTGGCACAGAGTCTGTCCCTGTTGCTCAGAAGGGAAGGGGGGAGAGGAGTAGAGCATTAGTCATTGGAGACTCCATAGTTAAGGTGATAGATAGGAGATTCTGTGGGAACGAGAGAGACTCGCGGTTGGTGTGTTGCCTCCCAGGTGCCAGGGTGCGTGATGTCTCGGGTCGTGTTTTTCGGATCCTTAAGGCGGAAGGGGAGCACCCCAAGTTGTGGTCGACATAGGTACCAACGACATAGGTAGGAAAAGGGATAGGGATGTAAGGCAGGAATTCAGGGAGCTAGGGTGGAAACTCAGATCTAGGACAAACAGAGTTATTATCACTGGGTTGTTACCCGTGCCACGTGACAGCGATACGAGGAATAGGGAGAGAGAGGAGTTGAACACGTGGCTACAGGGATGGTGCAGGAGGGAGGGTTTCGGATTTCTGGATAATTAGGGCTCATTCTGGGGTCGGTGGGACCTGTACAAAAGGGATGGTCTGCACCTGGACCAGAGGGGTACCAATATTCAGAAGGTAAATTTGCTAATGCTCTTCGGGAGGGTTTAAACTAGTTCAGCAGGGGCTTGGGAACCTGAATTGTAGCTCCGGTATACAGGAGGTTGAGAGTAGTGAGGTCATGAGTAAGGTTTCAAAGTTGCAGGTGTGTACCGGCAGACAGGATGGTGGTTTAAAGTGTGTCGTCTTCAATGCCAGGAGCATCCGGAATCAGGTGGGTGAAGTTGCGGCATGGGTTGGTACGTGGGACTTCGATGTTGTGGCCATTTCGGAGACATGGATAGAGCAGGGACAGGAATGGTTATTGCAGGTGCCGGGATATAGATATTTCAATAAGCTCAGGGAAGGTGGTAAAATAGGGGGAGGGTGGCATTGTTAGTCAAGGACAGTATTACGATGGCAGAAAGGACGTTTGATGAGGACTCGTCTACTGAGGTAGTATGGGCTGAGGTTAGAAACAGGAAAGGAAAGGTCACCCTGTTAGGGGTTTTCTATAGGCCTCCGAAAAGTTCCAGAGATGTAGAGGAGAGGATTGCAAAGATGATTCTGGATAGGAGCGAAAGCAACAGGGTCGTTGTTATGATGGGCTTTAACTTTCCAAATCTTGACTGGAATCGCTATAGTTCGAGTACAGTAGATGGGTCCGTTTTTGTCCAATGTGTGCAGGAGGGTTTCCTGACACAGTATGTAGATAGGCCAACGAGAGGCGAGGCCATGTTGGATTTGGTACTGGGTAATGAACCAGGACAGGTGTTAGTTTTGGAGGTAGGTGAGCACTTTGATGATAGTGACCACAATTCGATTACGTTTACTTTAGTGATGGAAAGGGATAGGTATATACCGCAGGGCAAGAGTTATATCTGGGGAAAGGCAATTATGATGCGATGAGGCAAGACTTAGGATACATCGGATGGAGAGGAAAACTGCAGGGGATGGGCACAATGGAAATGTGGAACTTGTTCAAGGAACAGCTACTGCATGTCCTTGATAAGTATGTACCTGTCAGGCAGGGAGGAAGTGGTCGAGCAAGGGAACTGTGGTTTACTAAAGCAGTCGAAACACTTGTCAAGAGGAAGAAGGAGGCTTATGTAAAGATGAGACATGAAGGTTCAGTTAGGGCGCTCGAGAGTTACAAGTTGGCTAGGAAGGACCTAAAGAGAGAGCTAAGAAGAGCCAGGAGGGGACATGAGAAGTCTTTGGCAGGTAGGATCATGGATAACCCTAAAGCTTTCTATAGATATGGCAGGAATAAAAGAATGACTAGGGTAAGAATAGGGCCAGTCAAGGACAGTAGTGAGAAGTTGTCCTTGGAGTCCGAGGTGGGAGGAGAGGTGCTAAATGAATATTTTTCGTCAGTATACACACAGGAAAAAGACAATGTTGTCGAGGAGAAGACTGAGATACAGGCTACTAGTCTAGGAGGGCTTGAGGTTCATAAGGAGGAGGTGTTCGCAATTCTGGAAAGTGTGAAAGTAGATAAGTCACCTGGGCCGGATGGGATTCATCCTAGGATTCTCTGGGAAGCTAGGGAGGAGATTGCTGAGCCTTTGGCCTTGATCTTTAAGTCATCTTAGTCTACAGGAATAGTGCCAGAAGGCTGGAGGATAGCAAATGTTGCCCCCTTGTTCAAGAAGGGGAGTAGAGATAACCCCGGTAACTATAGACCAGTGAGCCGTACTTCTGTTGTGGGCAAAATCTTGGAAAGTTTTATAAGGGATAGGATGTATAATCATCTGGAAAGAAATAATTTAATTAGCGATAGTAAACACGGTTTTGTGAAGGGTAGGTCATGCCTCACAAAACTTATAGAGTTCTTTGACAAAGGTGACCAAAGAGGTGGAGGAGGGTAAAGCAGTTGATGTGGTGTATATGGATTTTAGTAAAGCGTTTGACAAGGTTCCCCATGTAGGCTGCTGCAGAAAATACGGAGGTATGGGATTCAGGGTGATTTAGCAGTTTGCATCAGAAATTGGCTAGCTGGAAGAAGGCAAAGGGTGGTGGTTGATGGGAAATGTTCAGACTGGAGTCCAGTTACAAGTGGAGTACCACAAGGATCTGTTTTGGGGCCACTGCTGTTTGTCATTTTCATAAATGACCTGGAGGAGGGCGTAGAAGGATGTGTGAGTAAATTTGCAGATGACACTAAAGTCGGTGGAGTTGTGGACAGTGCGGAAGGATGTTACAAGTTGCAGAGGGACATAGATAAGCTGCAGCGCTGGGCTGAGAGGTGGCAAATGGAGTTTAATGCAGAAAAGTGTGAGGTGATTCATTTTGGAAGGAATAACAGGAAGACAGAGTACTGAGCTAATGGTATGATTCTTGGCAATGTGGATGAGCAGAGAGATCTCGGTGTCCATGTACATAGATCCCTGAAAGTTGCCACCCAGGTAGAGAGGGTTGTTAAGAAGGCGTACGGTGTGTTAGCTTTTATTGGTAGAGGGATTGTGTTTCGGAGCCATGAGGGCATGTTGCAGCTGTACAACACTCTGGTGCGGCCGCATTTGGAGAATTGCGTTCAATTCTGGTCGCCGCATTATAGGAAGGATGTGGGAGCATTGGAAAGGGTGCAGAGGAGATTTACCAGGATGTTACCTGGTATGGAGGGAAGATCTTATGAGGAAAGGCTGAGAGATTTGAGGCTGTTTCCGTTAGAGAGAAGACGGTTAATAGGTGACTTAATTGAGGCATACAAGATGATCAGAGGATTGGATAGGGTGCAAAGTGAGAGCCTTTTTCCTCGGATGGTAATGTCTAGCACGATGGGACATACCTTTAAATTGAGGGGTGATAGATATAGGACAGATGTCAGAAGTAGGTTCTTTAGTCAGAGAGTAGTAAGGCGTGGAATGCCCTGCCTGCAACAGTAGTGGACTCGCCAACACTAAGGACATTCAAATGGTCATTGGATAGACACATGGACAATAAGGAAATAGTGTAGATGGGCTTTAGAGTGGTTTCACAGGTCGGTGCAACATCGAGGGCCGAAGGGCCTGTACTGCGCTGTAATGTTCTATGCTTTATGTTCTATGAACTGACATAAAATGGCCACCGTGAACTGACATAAAATGGTCACCGTGAACTGACATAAAATGGCCACCGTGAATTCACATTAAATGGCAGCCGTGAAGTGACATAAAATGGCCGCCGTGAAATGACATAAAATGGCCACTGTGAACTGACATAAAACGGCCACCATGAACTGACATAAAATGGCCACCATGAACTGACATGAAATGGCCGCCGTGAAATGACATAAAATGGCCCCTGCCGACTGACATAATATGGCCCGCTTGAACTGACATAAAATGGCCAGCGTGAACTTACATAAAATGGCCTACGTGAACTGACATAAAATGGACATTGTGAACTGACATACAATGGCCACCGTGAACTAACATAAAATGGCCATTGTGAACTGACATAAAATGACCGCCGTGAACTGACATAAACTGGCCGCCGTGAACTTACATAAAATGGCCCTGTGAACTGACGTAAAATGGCCACCGTGAACTGGCATTAAATGGCCCCCGTCGACTGACATAAAATGGCCCCCATAAACTGACATAAAATGGCCACCGTGAAATGACATAAAATGGCCACTGTGAACTGATATAAAAAGGCCATTTTGAGCTGACATACAATGGCCACCGTGAACTGAAATAAAATGACCACCGTGAAGTGACATAAAATGACCACCGTGAACTGACATAAAATGGCCACGGTGAACTGACAAAAAATGGCCACTGTGAACTGACATAAAATGGCCACCCTGAACTGACATAAAATTGCCACTGTGAACTAACATAAAATGGCCACCAAGAACTGAATAAAATGGCCACCGTGAACTGACATAAAATGGCCGCCGTGAAATGACATACAATGGCCGCCGTGAACTGACATGAAACGGACACCATGAACTGACATAAAATTGACACTGTGAACTAACATAAAATGGCCACCATGAACTGAATAAAATGGCCACTGTGAACTGACATAAAATGGCCGCCGTGAAATGACATACAATGGCCACCGTGAACTGACATGAAATGGACACCGTGAACTGACATAAAATTGCCACTGTGAATTACATAAAATGGCCACCGTGAACTGAATAAAATGGCCACTGTGAACTGACATAAAATGGCCGCCGTGAAATGACATACAATGGACGCCGTGAAGTGACATAAAACGGACACCGTGAACCGACATAAAATGGCCACTGTGAACTGACATAAAATGACCGCCTTGAAATGACATAAAATGGCGCCTGCCTACTGACATAAAATGGTCCACTTGAACTGTCAATAAATGGCCACCGTGAACAGACATTAAATGGCCCTGTGAACTGACATAAAATGGCCACGGTGAACTGGCATAAAATGGCCCCCGTCGACTGACATAAAATGGCCCCAATGAACTGACATAAAATGGCCACCGTGAAATGGCAGAAAATGGCCGCCGTGAAATGACATAAAATGGCGCCTGCATACGGACATAAAATGGCCCGCTTGAACTGACATAAAATTAGCAGCGTGAACCGACATAAAATGGCCCTGTGAACTGACATAAAATGGCCACCGTGAACTTAAATGAAATGACCACCGTGAAGTGACATAAAATGACCACCGTGAACTGACATAAAATGCCACATAGATAAAATGGCCGCCATGAAATGATATAAAATGGCCGCCGCGAACTGACATAAAATGGACACCGTGAACCAACATAAAATGGTCACCGTGAACTGACATAAAATGGCATTGTGAGCTGAAATACAATGGCCAGCGTGAACTGACATCAAATGACCACCGTGAACAGACATTAAATGGCCCTGTGAACTGACATAAAATGGCCACCGTGAACTGGCATAAAATGGCCCCCGTCGACTGACATAAAATGGACACCATGAACCAACATAAAATGGTCACCGTGAACTGACATAAAATGGCATTGTGAGCTGACATACAATGGCCAGCGTGAACTGACAATAAATGGCCACCGTGAACAGACATTAAATGGCCCTGTGAACTGACATAAAATGGCCACCGTGAACTGGCATAAAATGGCCCCCGTTGACTGACATAAAATGGCCCCAATGAACTGACATAAAATGGCCACCGTGAAATGGCAGAAAATGGCCGCCGTGAAATGACATAAAATGGCGCCTGCATACTGACATAAAATGGCCCGATTGAACTGACATAAAATTAGCACCGTGAACCGACATAAAATGGCCCTGTGAACTGACATAAAATGGCCACCGTGAACTTAAATGAAATGACCACCGTGAAGTGACATAAAATGACCACCGTGAACTGACATAAAATGCCACATAGATAAAATGGCCGCCATGAAATTATATAAAATGGCCGCCGCGAACTGACATAAAATGGACACCGTGAACCAACATAAAATGGTCACCGTGAACTGACATAAAATGGCATTGTGAGCTGACATACAATGGCCAGCGTGAACTGACATAAAATGACCACCGTGAAGAGACCTAAAATGACCACCGTGAACTGACATAAAATGGCCATTGTGAACTGACATAAAATGGCCGCCGTGAAGGGACATAAAATGGCCACTGTGAACTGATATAAAATGGCCATTGTGAGCTGACATACAATGGCCACCGTGAACTGAAATAAAATGACCACCGTGAAGTAACATAAAATGGCCATGGTGAACTGACACAAAATGGCCACTGTGAACTAACATAAAATGGCCACCATGAACTGACATAAAATGGCCACCGTGAACTGACTTAAAATGGCCGCCTTGAACTGACATAAAATGGCAACCATGAAATGACTTAAAATGGCCACCGTGAACTGACATAAAACGGACACCGTGAACCGACATAAAATGGCCACTGTGAACTGACATAAAATGGCCGCCATGAAATGACATAAAATGGCCCCTGCATACTGACATAAATGGCCCGCTTGAACTGACATAAAAAGGCCACCGTGAACTTACATAAAATGGCCAACGTGAACTGACATAAAATGGCCACCGTGAACTGGCATAAAATGGCCCCGTCGACTGACATGAAATGGCCCCCATGAACTGACATAAAATGGCCACCGTGAAATGACATAAAATGGCCACTGTGAACTGATACTAAATGGACATTGTGAGCTGACATACAATGGCCACCGTGAACTAAAATTAAATGACCACTGACATAAAATGGCCGCAATGAAATGACATAAAATGCCGCCGCGAACTGGCATAAAATGGACACCGCGAACCGACATAGAATGGTCACCGTGAACTGACATACAATGGCCACCATGAAATGACATAAAATTCCCTTGTGAGCTGACATACAATGGCCACCGTCAACTGACATAAAATGACCACCGTGAAGTGATCTAAAATGACCACCGTGAACTGACATAAAATGGCGACGGTGAACTGACATAAAATTGTCACTGGGAACGAACATAAAATGGCCACCGTGAACTGAACAAAATGGCCACTGTGAACTGATACTAAATGGCCATTGTGAGCTGACATACAATGGCCACCGTGAACTGAAATAAAATGACAACCGTGAAGTGACATAACATGACCACCGTGAACTGACATAAAATGGCCACTGACATAAAATGGCCGCAATGAAATGACATAAAATGGCCGCCGCGAACTGACATAAAATGGACACCGTGAACCGACATAAAATGGTCACCGTGAACTGACATAAAATGGCCACAATGAAATGACATAAAATGACCTTGTGAGCTGACATACAATGGCCACCGTGGACTGCATTAAAATGACCACCGTGAACTGACATAAAATGGCCACGGTGAACTGACAAAAAATTGTCACTGTGAACGGACATAAAATGGCCACCGTGAACTGAACAAAATGGCCACTGTGAACTGACATAAAATGACCGCCGTGAAATGACATACAATGGCTACCAAGAACTGACATAAAATGGCCACCGTGAACTGACATAAAATGGCCGCCCTGAACTGACATAAAATGGCCGCCGTGAACTGACATAAAATGGCCACCGTGAACTGACATAAATTGGCCAGCGTGAACTGACATAAAATGGTCACCGTGATCTGACATAAAATGGTCACCGGGAACTGACATAAAATGACCATTGTGAACTGACAATAAATGGCCTGTGTGAACTGACATAAAATGGCCACCAAGAAATGACATAAAATGACCACCGTGATCTGACATAAAATGGCCACAGTGAACTGACATAAAATGGCCACTTGGAACTCACATAAAATGGGCACCATGAACTGACATAATAACGCCGACCTGAACTGACATAAAATGGGCACCCTGAAATGACATTGAATGGCCACCGTGAACTGACATCAAATGGCCGACATGAAATGACACAAAATGGCCCCTGTTGACTGACATAAAATGGCCCCCTTTAACTGACATAAAATGACCACCGCAAACTTACATAAAATGGCCGCCGTGAACTAACATAAAATGGCCATTGTGAATTGACATACAATGGCCTCCGTGAACTGACATAAAATGGCCATTGTGAACTGAAATAAATTGACCCCGTGAACTGTCATAAATGGCCCCCGTGAACTGTCATAAAATGGCCATTGTGCACTGACATAAAATGTCCACTGTGAACTGACATAAAATGTCGCATTATGAACTGACATAAAAATGCCCTGTGAACTGACATAAAATGGCCACCATGAACTAACATAAAATGGCCCTGGTCGACTGACATAAAATGGCCCCCAAGAACTGACATAAAATGGTCACCGTGAACTGACATAAAATGGACTCCGTGAACTGACATAAAATGACAATTGTGAACTGACATAAAATGGGCACCGTGAACTGACATAAAATGGCCATTGTGAACTGAAATAAATTGACCCCGTGAACTGTCATAAATGGCCCCCGTGAACTGTCATAAAATGGCCATTGTGCACTGACATAAAATGTCCACTGTGAACTGACATAAAATGTCGCATTATGAACTGACATAAAAATGCCCTGTGAACTGACATAAAATGGCCACCATGAACTAACATAAAATGGCCCTGGTCGACTGACATAAAATGGCCCCCAAGAACTGACATAAAATGGTCACCGTGAACTGACATAAAATGGACTCCGTGAACTGACATAAAATGACAATTGTGAACTGACATAAAATGGGCACCGTGAACTGACATAAAATGGCGCATTGCGAACTGACATAAAATGGCCACCGTGAACTGAAATAAAATGGCCACTCTGAACTCACATAAAATGCCCATGAACTGACATAATAACGCCATTCTGAACTTACATAAAATGATCATTGTGAACTGACAAAAATGACCACTGTGAACTGACATAAAATGGCCCCCGTCGACTGACATAAAATGGCCCCCATGAACTGACATAAAATGGCCACCGTGAAATGACATAAAATGGCCACCGTGAACTGATATAAAATGGCCATTGTGAGCTGACATACAATGGCCACCGTGAACTGAATAAAATGGCCGCCGTGAACTGACATAACATGTCCGCCGTGAAATGACATACAATGGCCACCATGGTCTGACATAAATGGCCACCGTGCACTGACATAAAAAGACCACCATGATGTGACATAAAATGACCACCGCGAACTGACCTAAAATGGCCACGGTTAACTGACAAAAATGGCCACTGTAAACTGATATAAAATGGCCGCCGTGAACGGACATAAAATGGCCGCCGTGAAATGGCATACAATGGCCACCATGATCTGACATAAAATGGCCACCGTGAACTGACATAAAATGGCCGCCGTGAACTGACATAAAATGGCGGCCGTGAAAGGACATAAAATGCCCGCCATGAACTGACATAAAATGGCCACCGTGACCCGACATAAAATGGCCACCATGAACTGACATAAAATGGCCTCCGTGAGCTGACGTAATATGGCCCCAGTCGACAGACATAAAATGGCCCCCATGAACTGACATAAAATGACCATTGTGAACTGACATAAAATGGCCACCAAGAACTGACATAAAATGACCACCGTGAACTGACATAAAATGGCCACCGTGAACTGACATAAAATGGCCACTATGAACTCACATAAAATCGCCGTGAACTGACATATTAACGCAACCCTGAACTGACATAAAATGGGCATCGTGAAATGACATAAAATGGCCACCGTGAACTGACATAAATTGGCCGCCGTGAAATGACATAAAATGGCCCCTGTCGACTGACATAAAATGGCCACTGCGAACTTACATAAAATGGCCACCTTGAACTGATATAAAATGGACATTGTGAACTGGCATAAGTGGCCCCCGTGAACTGGCATAAAATGTCCACCGTAACTGACAAAATATGGCCCCCAAGAACTGACATGAAATCATCACCGTGAGCTGACGTAAAATGGAAACCGTGAACTGACATAAAATGACCATTGTGCACTGACATAAAATGGCCACCAAGAACTGACATAAAATGACCACCGTGAACTGACATAAAATGGCCACCGTGAACTGACATAAAATGGCCACTATATTCACATAAAATGGCCGTGAACTGACATATTAACGCAACCCTGAACTGACATAAAATGGCCACCGTGAACTGACATAAAATGGCCACTATGAACTCACATAAAATGGCCGTGAACTGACATATTAACGCAACCCTGAACTGACATAAAATGGGCATCGTGAAATGACATAAAATGGCCACCGTGAACTGATATAAAATGGCCGCCGTGAAATGACATAAAATGGCCCCTGTCGACTGACATAAAATGGCCCCCTTGAACTGACATAAAATGGCCACTGCGAACTTACATAAAATGGCCACCGTGAACTGACATAAAATGGCCATTGTGAATTGACATATAATGGCCACCGTGAACTGACATAAAATGGCCATTGTGAACTGACATAAAATGGCCCCCTTGAACTGGCATAAGTGGCCCCCGTGAACTGGCATAAAATGTCCACCGTAACTGACAAAAAATGGCTCCCATGAACTGACGTGAAATCGTCATCGTGAACTGACGTTAAATGGCCACCGTGAACTGACATAAAATGCCCACCGTGAGCTGATGTAATATGGCCCCCGTCGACTGACTTAAAATGGCCCCCTTAACTGACATAAAATGGTCACCGTGAACTGACATAAAATGACCATTGTGAACTGACATTAAATGCCCACCAAGAACTGACATAAAATGGCCACTATGAACTCACAATAAATGGCCGTGAACTGACATATTAACGCAACCCTGAACTGACATAAAATGGGAATAGGAAATGACATAAAATGGCCACCGTGAACTGATATAAAATGGCCGCCGTGAAATGACATAAAATGGCCCCTGTCGACTGACATAAAATGGCCCCCTTGAACTGACATAAAGAGGCCACTGCGAACTCACATAAAATAGCCACCGTTAACTGACATAAAATGGCCATTGTGAATTGACATATAATGGCCACCGTGAACTGACATAAAATGGCCACCGTGAACTGACATAAAATGGCCCCCTTGAACTGGCATAAGTGGCCCCCGTGAACTGGCATAAAATGTCCACCGTAACTGACATAAAATGGCCCAAATGAACTGACATGAAATCGTCACCGTGAACTGACGTAAAATGGCCACTGTGAACTGTCATAAACTGACCATTGTGAACTGACATACAATGGCCAGCGGTAACTGACATAAAATGACCACCGTGATCATACATAAAATGGCCACCGTGAACTGACATAAAATGGCCGCAATTAACTGACATAAAATGGCCTCATTGAACTGACATAATAACGCCACCCTGAACTGACATAAAATGGCCACGGTGAACTGACATAAAATTGCCGCCGTGAAATGACATAAATAGCCCCTGTCGACTGACATACAATGGCCCACTTGAACTGACATAAAATGGCCACCGTGAACTGACATAAAATGGCCACCGTAAACTGACATAAAATGGCCACCGTGAACTGACATAAAATGGCCCCCGTCGACTGACATATAATGGCCCCCATGAACTGACATAAAATGGTCACCGTGAACTGACATGAAATGACCATTGTGAACTTACATAAAATGGCCACCGTGAACTGACATAAAATGGCCATTGTGAACTTACATAAAATGGGCACCATGAACTGACATAAAATGGCCATTGTGAACTTACATAAAATGGCCACCGTGAACTGACATAAAATGGCCATTGTGAACTGACATATAATGGCAACCGTGAACTGAAATAAAATGGCCATTGTAAACTGACATAAAATAAGCCGCCGTGAACTGACATAAAATGCGTGCCGTGAACTGACATAAAATGGCCGCCATGAACTGACATTAAATGGCCACTGTGAACTGACATAAAATGGCCACCGTGAACTGACATAAAATGGAGCCGTGAACTGACGTACAATGGCCACCATGAACTGACATAAAAAGACCACCGTGAAGTGACATAAAATGGCCACCGTGGATTGACATAAAATGGCCGCTGTGAAATGACATACAAAGCCACCATGAATTGACATAAAATGGCCACCGTGAACTGAATTAAAATGGCCGCCATGAAATGACATAAAACAGCTGCCGTGAACTGACATAAAATGGCAACCGTGAACTGACATCAAATGGCCCCCATGAACTGACAAAAAATTGTCACCGTCAACTGACATAAAATGGCCACAGTGAACTGACATAATATGACCATTGTGAACTGACATACAATGGACAGCGTGAACTGACATAAAATGGCCACCGTGAACTGACATAACATGGCCACCATGAACTGACATAAAATGGAAACCCTGAACTGACATAAAATGGCCACCGTGAACTGACATAAAATGGCCACTATGAACTCACATAAAATGGCCGTGAACTGACATATTAACGCAACCCTGAACTGACATAAAATGGGCATCGTGAAATGACATAAAATGGCCACCGTGAACTGACATAAAATGGCCGCCGTGAAATGACATAAACTGGCCCCTGTCGACTGACATAAAATGGCCCCCTTGAACTGACATAAAATGGCCACTGTGAACTTACATAAAATGGCCACCGTGAACTGACATAAAATGGCCATTGTGAATTGACATATAATGGCCACCGTGAACTGACATAAAATGGCCATTGTGAACTGACATAAAATGGCCCCCTTGAACTGGCATAAGTGGCCCCCATGAACTGGCATAAAATGTCCACCGTAACTGACAAAAAATGGCTCCCATGAACTGACGTGAAATCGTCATCGTGAACTGACGTTAATTGGCCACCGTGAACTGACATAAAATGGCCACCGTGAGCTGATGTAATATGGCCCCCGTCGACTGACTTAAAATGGCCCCCTTAACTGACATAAAATGGTCACCGTGAACTGACATAAAATGACCATTGTGAACTGACATTAAATGCCCACCAAGAACTGACATAAAATGACCACCATGAACTGGCATAAAATGGCCACTATGAACTCACAATAAATGGCCGTGAACTGACATATTAACGCAACCCTGAACTGACATAAAATGGGCATTGTGAAATGACATAAAATGGCCACCGTGAACTGATATAAAATGGCCGCCGTGAAATGACATAAAATGGCCCCTGTCGACTGACATAAAATGGCCCCCTTGAACTGACATAAAGAGGCCACTGCGAACTTACATAAAATAGCCACCGTTAACTGACATAAAATGGCCATTGTGAATTGACATATAATGGCCACCGTGAACTGACATAAAATGGCCACCGTGAACTGACATAAAATGGCCCCCTTGAACTGGCATAAGTGGCCCCCGTGAACTGGCATAAAATGTCCACCGTAACTGACATAAAATGGCCCAAATGAACTGACATGAAATCGTCACCGTGAACTGACGTATAATGGCCACTGTGAACTGTCATCAACTGACCATTGTGAACTGACATACAATGGCCAGCGGTAACTGACATAAAATGACCACCGTGATCATACATAAAATGGCCACCGTGAACTGACATAACATGGCCATTGTGAACTTACATAAAATGGGCACCATGAACTGACATAAAATGGCCATTGTGAACTTACATAAAATGGCCACCGTGAACTGACATAAAATGGCCATTGTGAACTGACATATAATGGCAACCGTGAACTGAAATAAAATGGCCATTGTAAACTGACATAAAATAAGCCGCCGTGAACTGACATAAAATGCGTGCCGTGAACTGACATAAAATGGCCGCCATGAACTGACATTACATGGCCACTGTGAACTGACATAAAATGGCCACCGTGAACTGAAATAAAATGGAGCCGTGAACTGATGTACAATGGCCACCATGAACTGACATAAAAAGACCACCGTGAAGTGACATAAAATGGCCACCGTGGATTGACATAAAATGGCCGCTGTGAAATGACATACAAAGCCACCATGAATTGACATAAAATGGCCACCGTGAACTGAATTAAAATGGCCGCCATGAAATGACATAAAACAGCTGCCGTGAACTGACATAAAATGGCAACCGTGAAATGACATAAAATGGCCACCATGAACTGAGATAATATGGCCCTTCGTCGACTGACATCAAATGGCCCCCATGAACTGACAAAAAATTGTCACCGTCAACTGACATAAAATGGCCACAGTGAACTGACATAATATGACCATTGTGAACTGACATACAATGGACAGCGTGAACTGACATAAAATGGCCACCGTGAACTGACATAACATGGCCACCATGAACTGACATAAAATGGAAAACCGTGAACTGACATAAAATGGCCACCGTGAACTGACATAACATGGCCACCATGAACTGACATAAAATGGAAACCGTGAAATGACATAAAATGTCCGCCGTGAACTGACATAAAATGGCCGCCGTGAAATAACATACAATGGCCACCGTGAAATGACATAAAATGTCCGCCGTGAACTGACATAAAATGGCCGCCGTGAAATAACATACAATGGTCACCATGAACTGACATAAAATGGCCACAGTGAACTGACATAAAATGGCCACCGTGAACTGACATAAAATGGCCACCGTAAACTGACATAAAATGGCCACCGTGAACTGACATAAAATTGGCCCCGTCGGCTGACATGTAATGGCCCCCATGAACTGACATAAAATGGTCACCGTGAACTGACATAAAATGGCCACGGTGAACTGACATAAAATGGCCACCGTGAACTGACATAAAATGGAGCCGTGAACTGACGTACAATGGCCACCATTAACTGACATAAAAAGACCAACGTGAAGTGACATAAAATGACCATCGTGAACTGACATAAAATGGCCGCCGTGAACTGACATAAAATGGCCACTGTGGATTAACATAAAATGGCCACAGTGAACTGACATAATATGACCATTGTGAACTGACATACAATGGACAGCGTGAACTGACATAAAATGGCCACCGTGAACTGACATAACATGGCCACCATGAACTGACATAAAATGGAAACCGTGAAATGGCATAAAATGGTCACCGTCAACTGACATAAAATGGCCACAGTGAACTGACATAATATGACCATTGTGAACTGACATACAATGGACAGCGTGAACTGACATAAAATGGCCACCGTGAACTGACATAACATGGCCACCATGAACTGACATAAAATATAAACCGTGAAATGACATAAAATGTCCGCCGTGAACTGACATAAAATGGCCGCCGTGAAATAACATACAATGGCCACCGTGAAATGACATAAAATGTCCGCCGTGAACTGACATAAAATGGCCGCCGTGAAATAACATACAATGGTCACCATGAACTGACATAAAATGGCCACCGTGAGCTGACAAAAATGGCCACCGTGAACTGACATAAAATGGCCACCGTAAACTGACATAAAATGGCCACCGTGAACTGACATAAAATGGCCCCCGTCGACTGACATATAATGGCCCTCATGAACTGACATAAAATGGCCCCCGTCGACTGACATATAATGGCCCCCATGAACTGACATAAAATGGTCACCGTGAACTGACATAAAATGGCCACCGTGGACTGACATAAAATGGCCACCGTGAACTGACATTAAATGGAGCCGTGAACTGACGTACAATGGCCACCATGAACTGACATAAAAAGACCACCGTGAAGGGACATAAAATGACCATCGTGTACTGACATTAAATGGCCGCCGTGAACTGACATAAAATGGCCACCGTGGATTGACATAAAATGGCCGCTGTGAAATGACATACAAAGCCACCATGAATTGGCATAAAATGGCCACCGTGAACTGACATGCAATGGCCGCAGTGAACTGAATTAAAATGGCCGCCATGAAATGACATAAAACGGCAGCCGTGAACTGACATAAAATGGCCACCGTGAACTGACATAAAATGGCCACCATGAACTGACATAATATGGCCCCTCGTCGACTGACATCAAATGGTCCCCATGAACTGACATAAAATGGTCACCGTCAACTGACATAAAATGGCCATATTGAACTGACATAATATGACCATTGTGAACTGACATACAATGGACAGCGTGAACTGACATAAAATGGCCTCCGTGAACTGATATAACATGGCCACCATGAACTGACATAAAATGGAAACCGTGAAATGACATAAAATGTCCGCCGTGAACTGACATAAAATGGCCGCCGTGAAATAACATACAATGGCCACCGTGAAATGACATAAAATGTCCGCCGTGAACTGACATAAAATGGCCGCCGTGAAATAACATACAATGGTCACCGTGAACTGACATAAAATGGCCACCGTGAGCTGACAAAAATGGCCACCGTGAACTGACATAAAATGGCCACCGTAAACTGACATAAAATGGCCACCGTGAACTGACATAAAATGGCCCCCGTCGACTGACATATAATGGCCCCCATGAACTGACATAAAATGGCCCCCGTCGACTGACATATAATGGCCCCCATGAACTGACATAAAATGGTCACCGTGAACTGACATAAAATGGCCACCGTGGACTGACATAAAATGGCCACCGTGAACTGACATTAAATGGAGCCGTGAACTGACGTACAATGGCCACCATGAACTGACATAAAAAGACCACCGTGAAGGGACATAAAATGACCATCGTGTACTGACATTAAATGGCCGCCGTGAACTGACATATAATGGCCACCGTGGATTGACATAAAATGGCCGCTGTGAAATGACATACAAAGCCACCATGAATTGACATAAAATGGCCACCGTGAACTGACATGCAATGGCCGCAGTGAACTGAATTAAAATGGCCGCCATGAAATGACATAAAACGGCAGCCGTGAACTGACATAAAATGGCCACCGTGAACTGACATAAAATGGCCACCATGAACTGACATAATATGGCCCCTCGTCGACTGACATCAAATGGTCCCCATGAACTGACATAAAATGGTCACCGTCAACTGACATAAAATGGCCATATTGAACTGACATAATATGACCATTGTGAACTGACATACAATGGACAGCGTGAACTGACATAAAATGGCCACCGTGAACTGATATAACATGGCCACCATGAACTGACATAAAATGGAAACCGTGAAATGACATAAAATGTCCGCCGTGAACTGACATAAAATGGCCGCCGTGAAATAACATACAATGGCCACCGTGAAATGACATAAAATGTCCGCCGTGAACTGACATAAAATGGCCGCCGTGAAATAACATACAATGGTCACCATGAACTGACATAAAATGGCCCACCGTGAACTGACATAAAATGGCCTCCGTGAACTGACATAAAATGGCCACCGTAAACTGACATAAAATGGCCACCGTGAACTGACATAAAATGGCCCCCGTCGACTGACATATAATGGCCCCCATGAACTGACATAAAATGGTCACCGTGAACTGACATAAAATGGCCACCGTGAACTGACATAAAATGACCATTGTGAACTGACATACAAAGGCCAGCGTGAACTGACATAAAATGGCCACCGTGAACTGACATAAAATGACCACCGTGATTTGGCATAACATGGCCACCGTGAACTTACATAAAATGGCCACTATGAAGTCACTGGATTTTGTTTTGGCAGATTCCCAGAGAGAGACAGAGAGATCGGGAGAGATGGAGATGGCCCCCCCGCCCCCCAACGAGAGAGATGGACAGGAGGGACCCCCCCTACCGAGAGATATGGAAAGGGGGGACCAACCCCACCGAGAGAGACGGAGAGGGGGGGACCCCCCAATCCACTGAAAGAACACGGCTGAAACCGATGGAGGGAAAAAAGAAAGGGGGTAAACAAGAAAATGAAATGAAAATCGTTTATTGTCACAAGTAGGCTTCAAATGAAGTTACTGTGAAAAGCCCTCGTCGCCACATTCCAGCGCCTGTTCGGGGAGGCTGTTACGGGAATCGAACCGTGCTGCTGGCCTGCCTTGGTCTGCTTTCAAAGCCAGCAATTTAGCCCTGTGCCCAGGAGCAGGGGATTACACACCAGGTCGGCCAGGAAGGGGATCACGGAGGGCCTGCGGGGGGGGTTAGGGAAAGGGGGTTGTGGAGGGGAGCTGGGGGGTGGGTGTATGACACGCCGAACTAAACTGCAACAGTTTGTAACTAAAGAAACGTAAGAGAAAGCGTTTCCATCGTCTGATAATTGTAAACAAACCGCAATGCACAGAATTGTGAAAATGGCAATAAAAATAGTTTTTCAATAAATTCAGAATGCCCATTAATTTTTTTCCAATTAAGGAGCAAATTAGTGTGGCCACTCCACCTGCCCTGCACATCTTTGGGTTGTGGGGGTGAAACCCAGGCAAACACGGGAAGAATGTGCAAACTCCACACGGACAGTGACCCAGAGCCGGGATTGTACAGTGGTTAGCACTGCTGCCTCACAGCTACAGGGTCCCATGTTCGATACCCGGCGTAAGTCACTGCCTGTGCAGAGTCTGCAGGTTCTCCCCGTGTCTGCGTGCGTTTCCTCCGGGTGCTCCGGTTTCCTCCCACAGTCCAAAGACGTGCAGGTTAGGTGGGTTGGCCAAGATAAATCAAAATTGCCCACAGTACCTAAAAATGTTCAGGTTAGGTGGGGTGATAGCGACGGGGTCGGGGAGTGGGACTCGGTATGGCGCTCTCTTCAGGGTTTACACTGTGTCTGTCATTATTGTTTACACCAGCAATGCTGCCAAACTTTCTATCAAACTTTCTATCTCATTATCTTCAATCATTATTAAACAAAGTCAAACTGAGATACACCTGAAACACACACACACACACACACACACACACACACACACAGGCAAACGCACACAGGCACACGCACACAGGTCCACGCACACAGGCACACACACACTGCAATGAAGTTACTGAGAAAAGCCCTAGACGCCAAACTCTGGCGCCTGTTCAGGTACACTGAGAGAGAATTCATAATGTCCAATTCACCAAACAGCACGTCCTTCAGGACGTCAGGGAGGAAACCGGAGCACCCGGAGGAAACCCACGCGGACAAGGGGAGAACGTGCAGACTCCGCACAGACTGTGACCCAAGCCGGGATTCGTACCTGGGACTCTGGAGCTGTGAAGCCGCAGTGCTACCCACTGTGCTACCGTGTAACTTACAGTGCCGCGTAAAGAATGCCACACATAGCCCCCCCCCCACCCCCCCCCCCCCCGCCAGACACACACACGTGTACAGAAAAACACAAACTCAAACTCAGACAGACATCTTTCAAATGGAGAGAGATCACATCTCCACCTTTAACTTGGAGAGGTGTATCTGGCCTGTGTGTGACCCAAGTCACACACTGACTATGAACATCCTCACAGCAGCTTGGCGACAGGCATTTCTATCGCACTTTTCATAACCTTTGGGTATCACAAACTGCTTCACAGGCAATGGAGCCCTTTTGAAAAGTGGTCATTTAGGAAATGGACCAGCTAATTTCAGAGAGAGAGAGAGAGAGACAGAAGCAGGATGAGAGTGTGCTGTACATGTCTCAGAGCTGTCACTGAGACACACTCGAGATGTACAATATCAATTATTATTCTGAAGCATTTTGATTAAATCACCTCTGAGACTAAATTCCAGTGTTTCAGAGTAAAGCTTCATCTACACTGTCCAACAAACACTCACAACACAAATACTGTCTGGGGTTAAATACAGAGTAAAAATCCCTCTGTCCTGTCCAAGGAATATTTCATTGCAGATAGTTATTTTTATTTTTTGGAAAAGCAGAACTTAAATTGCACCGAATCCCAGGGTGGACTCTTGGTTATTGCAATCAAGAGTACAGCACTTCACATTTAAACATGAACTTTAAGCTCCGATTACAGGTGTCTGCTTGTCTCTGTCTGTGTATTCAATGTTCCTGTAGCTTTTTCACTTGTCTGAAGTATTTGAATAATAGGCCTTGGGTAATCAATCCTTTCTCACAGCACATGGAAGTTGTGAATCTTTGAGGCTCTCAGTCTAATGTAGTTAACAAACAACTGCATCCTTTGATCATCAATCCATTTCCCAACCCTAAATAGATCTCACACATTTCCACAATGCAGGAATATCTCCATCAAAACTTCTAATCAGGATGACAGTTTCTCAGCAAGATTGAAATATTGAGGGACCCCACTTACTACATTTGACAACATTTGTGGCACTTCCAAAATCTACGATACATTGCTGTCTGTATTGTGTGAATCCAGCTGTGAAACATCTTTACAGTTTAAACGTCCACTGGTTCTGCCTTCTCATCATTTATAAAGAACACAGTTCTAATCTTTTAAAGTCTAAAGTACATCATCTTACATTTCCCTGCACTGAAATGCGTCCACCAGTTCAGTCTTCAGACAAAATATTAAAATCTCTCTGCAATTTGTTTCAGCTATGTTGCTTACAATGCTGTCTAATGTTTGGTGACATTGGCAAAATAGGATCTGTAGCATTCTATCAAATTGCCTTAAATGGCTAATGTACACAGCAAAACTGTGTGTGTGTGCACACGCACACGTGTGTCTATGTAGGAATGTTTGTGTATGTACGCATGTGTCGGTACACGTGTACGTATCTATCAATGTGTGCACGCGCATGTGTTTGTGTTTGATGTACTAATCTCACTGACCCACTCTCTCCGCATAACCTTGTGTCAATCCAAACATATCCTCCTGCCCTGATATGTCCCCAGAGCCATGTGTCAATCCAAACTTATCCCACTGCTTCACTCCCTCCACATAACCCTGGATTAATACAAACTAATCCCACTGTCCCACTCTATCCTCATAGCCCTGTATCAATCCCAAACTAAGCCCAATGCCCCGTCCTCTCCCGTAAACCTGTATCAATCCCAAACTAATCCCACTGACCAATCTTTCCCCATAGATCTGTATCAATCCCCAAACTAATCCCACTGACCCGCTCTCTCCCTGTATCCCTGTATCAATCCCAAACTATTCCCAATGCCCCACTATCTCCCCATTGCCCTGTATCCATCCCCAAAGTAAGCCCACTGCCCCACTCTCTCCCCATAGCCCTGTATCAACCCCCAAACTAATCCCACTGCCCCACCCTCCCCTCCCCATAGCCCTGTATCAATCCCCAATCTAATCCCACTGCTCCACTCTCTCCCCACAGCCCTGTATCAATCCCCAAACTAATTCCACAACCCCGCTCTCACCCCACAGCACTGCTCCAATCCCCAAAATAATCCCACTGTCCCACTCTCTCCCCGAAGCCCTGTACCAATCCCCAATCTATCCCACTGCCCCGCTCTCTCACCAGAGACCTGTATTAAACCCCAAACTAATACAAATGCCGCACTGTCTCCCCATAGCCCTGAAACAATCCCAAAATGATCCCACTGTCCCGTGCGCTCCCCATATCCCTGTATCAATCCCCAAACTATTCGCACTCCCCCACTCTCTCCCCATAGCCCTGCATCAATCCCAAACTAATCCCACTGTCCCACTCACTCCCCATAGCCCTGTATCAATCCCCAAACTAATCCCACTGCCCCACTCTCTCCCCATAGACCTGTATCAGTCCCCAAACTAACCCCACTGTCCCGCTCTCTCCCGATAGGCCTGTATCAATCCCCAAACTAATCCACTGCCTCACTCTCTCCCCATAGCCCTGTATCAATCCCAAACTAATCCCACTGCCTCACTCTCTCCCCATTGCCATGTATCAATCAACAATCTAATCCCACTGCCAGTCTCTCTCCCCATATCCCTGTATCAATCCCCAAACTAATCCCACTGCCCCACTCACTCCCCATAGCCCTGTATCAATCCCCAAACTAATCCCACTGCCCCACTCTCTCCCCATAGACCTGTATCAGTCCCCAAACTAACCCCACTGTCCCGCTCTCTCCCGATAGGCCTGTATCAATCCCCAAACTAATCCAATGCCTCACTCTCTCCCCATAGCCCTGTATCAATCCCAAACTAATCCCACTGCCTCACTCTCTCCCCATTGCCATGTATCAATCAAAAATCTAATCCCACTGCCAGTCTCTCTCCCCATATCCCTGTATCAATCCCCAAACTAATCCCACTGCCCCACTCACTCCGCATTGCCCTGTATCAATCCCAAACTAATCCCATTGCCCCACACACTCCCCACAGCCCTGTATCAATCCCCAAATTAACACCACTACCCACTCACTCCGCATAGCCCTGTATCAATCCCCAAACTAATCACACTGCCCCGCTCTCTTCCCATAGCCCTGTATCAATCCCCAACCTATTCGCATTGCCTCACTCACTCACCATAGCCCTGTATCAATCCCAAACTAATCCCACTGTCACACTCTCTCCCCATAGCCCTGTATCAATCCCAAACTAATCCCAGTGTCCCACTCACTCCCCATAGCCCTGTATCAATCCCCAAACAATTCGCACTCCCCCACTCTCTCCCCATAGCCCTGTATCAATCCCCAAACTAATCCCACTGTCCCACTCTCTCCCCATAGCCTGTTTCAAACCCAAACACATTCCACTGCCCCACTCTCTCCCCATTGCCCTGTGTCAATCCCAAACTAATCTCACTGTCACACTCACTCCCCATAGCCCTGTATCTATCCCCAAACTATTCGCATTCCCCCACTCTCTCCCCAAAGCCCTGTATCAATCCCAAACGAATCCCACTGTCCCACTCACTCCCCATAGCCCTGTATCAATCCCCAAACTAATCCCACTGCCCCACTCTCTCCCCATAGCCCTGTATCAATCCCAAACTAATCCCACTGTCCCACTCTCTCCCCATAGCCCTGCATCAATCCCCAAACTAATCTCACTGCCCCACTCTCTCCCCATAGCCCTGTATCAATCCCAAAAATAATCCCACTGCCCCGCTCTCTCCCGATAGCCCTGTATCAATCCCCAAACTAATCCCACTGCCCCGCTCTCTCCCGATACCCCTGTATCAATCCCCAAACTAATCCCACTGCCTCACTCTATCCCCATTGCCCTGTATCAATCACCAAACTAATCCCACTGCCAGTCTCTCTCCCCATAGCCCAGTATCAATCCCCAAACTCATCCCACCGCCCCACTCACTCCGCATTGCCCTGTATCAATCCCCAAACTAATCCCACTGCCCCACTCTCTCACCAAGCCCTGTATCAATCCCAAACTAATCCCATTGCCCCACACACTCCCCACAGCCCTGTATCAATCCCCAAATTAACACCACTACCCATTCACTCCTCATAGCCGTGTATCAATCCCCAAACTAATCACACTGCCCCACTCTCTCCCCATAGCCCTGTATCAATTCCAAACTATTCGCATCTCCCCCCTCTCCCCCCATAGACCTGTATCAATCCCAAACTAATCCCATTGCCCCACACACTCCCCATTGCCCTGTATCAATCCCAAACTAATCCAACTTCCCCACTCTCTCCCCATAGCCCTGTAACAATCACAAACTAATCCCACTGCCCCACTCTCTCCCCATAGCCCTGTCTCAATCCCAAACTAATCCCACTCCCCCACTCTCTCCCCATAGCCCTGTATCAATGCATAATCTAAACCCACTGCCCCGCTCTCTCCCCATAGCCCTGTATCAATCTCCAAACTAATTCCACTGCCTCACGCTCTCCCCATAGCCCTGTATCAATCTCAAACTAATCCCAATGCGCCACTCTCTCCCAACAGCCCTGAATCAATCCCCAAACTAACGCCACTACCCACTCACTCCGCATTGCCCTGTATCTATCTCCAAACTAATCCAATTGCCCCACTCACTCCCCATAGCCCTGTATCAATCCCAAACTATTCGCACTGCCCCACTCTCTCCCCATAGTCCTGTATCAATCCCAATCTAATTACAATGCCTCACTCTCTCCCCGTATACATGTATCAGTCCCAAACTAATCCCCCCTCCCTGTAGCCCAGTGTCAATCCCGAAACTAATCCCACTGCCCCGCTCCCTCCCCATAGCCCTGTATCCATCCCAAATTGATTCCACAACACCGCTCTCACCCCATAGCCCTGTTCAAATCCGCAAAATAACCCCACTGTCCCACTCTCTCCCCGTAGCCCTGTGCCAATCCCAAACTAATCCCACTTCCCCACTCTCTTCCCGTAGCCCTGTGGCAATCCCAAAAGTATCCCACTGCGCCTCTCTCTCCCCCTAGCCCTCTCTCAATCCCAAACTAATCCCACTGCCCCACTCTCTCACCATAGTCCTGTATCAATCCCAAAACTAGCCCCCCTGTCTCTCCAGAGCCATCTGTTAATCCCCCAATGAATCCCACTGCCCCGCTCTCTCCCCATAGCTCTGTATCAATCCCATACTAAGCCCACTTCCTTTCTCTCCCCATAGCCCTGAATCAATCCCACATTAATCCCACTGCCCCGCTCTCTCGATAGCCCTGTATCAAACCCAAACTAATCCCACTGCCTCACTCTCTCCCCATTGCCCTGTATCAATCACCAAACTAATCCCACTGCCAGTCTGTCTCCCCATAGCCCTGTATCAATCCCCAAACTAATCCCAATGCCCCACACACTCCACATTGCCCTGTATCAATCCCCAAACTAATCCCACTGCCCCACTCTCTCACCATAGCCCTTTATCAATCCCAAACTAATCTCATTGCCCCACACACTCCGCACAGCCCTGTATCAATCCCCAAATTAACGCCACTACCCACTCACTCCGCATAGCCCTGTATCAATCCCCAAACTAATCACGCTGCCCCGCTCTCTCCCCATAGCCCTGTAACAATCCCAAACTAATCCCACTGCCCCACTCTCACCCCATAGCCATGTTTCATTCCCCAAACTAATCCCACTGCCCCACTTTCTCCCGATAGCCCTGTATCAATCTCTAAACTAATCCCACCACCCCGCTCTCTCCCCATAGCCCTGTATCAATCCCCGAACTAATCCCACTGCCCCACTCTCTCCCCATAGCCCTGTTTAAATCCCGAAGTAATCCCACTGCCCCACTCTCTCCCAACAGCCCTGTATCGATCACCAAACTAATCCCACTGCCCCGCTCTCTCCCCATAGCCCTGTACGAACCCTGAAACTAATCTCACTGCCCCGCTCTCTCCATTGCCCCAAACTAATCCCACTGTACGCTCTCTCCCCAAGGCCCTCTATCAATTCCCAAACTAATCCCACTGTCCCGCTCTCCCCACAGCCCTGTATCAATCCCAAACTAATCCCAATTCCCCCACAGCCCTGTGTCAATTCCCAAACTAATCCCACTCCCCCCACAGCGCTGTGTCAATTCCCAAACTAATCCCACTCCCCCCACAGCCCTGGGTCAATCCCAAACTAATCCCACTCTCCCCACAGCCCTGAGTCAATCCTAAACTGATCCCATTCTCCCCATAGCACTGTATCAATCGCCAATCTAATCCCACTCTCCCCACAGCCTTGTATCAATCCCCAAACTAATAACCACTGTCCACTCTCTCCATAGCCGTCGATCGGTCCCGAAACTTATCCTGCTGTCTGCTCTCTCCCCAAGTCCCTCTATCATTTCCCCCAATTTATTTGTTTCAATTTCTCGTGCCCAATTATCATTATTTTTCCAATTAAGGGGCTGTTTAGCGTGGCCAATCCACCTACCCTGCACATCTTTGGGTTGTGGGGGTGAAATCCAGACAGACTCCGGGGGAATGTACAAACTCCACAGGGACAGGGGCCCAGGGCCGGGGTTCGAACCCGGGTGCTCAGCGCCGTAGGCTGCAGTGCTAACCACTGTGCCACGTGCCGCCCTTATCAATCACAACTTTATCTGAGTGTCCCACTCTCTCCACAGGCCTTTGTCAAACCCAAAACGCAATCCAGCTGCCCATAGCTGTGTCAATCCCAAAACTAGTCCCATCTCCCCATATCCCTGTGTCAATCCCAAATCTAATCTCACTGCCACGCTCTCTCGCCATAGCCATGTATCAATCACTGAACTAATCCACTGCCCCACTCTCTCCCCATAGCCCCGTATCAATCACAATCTAATTCCATTGCCCCATTCTCTCCCCACAGCCCTGGATCGATACCCAAACTAATTCCACTCTCACCATAGCCCTGTCCCCATCACCCAAACTAATCCCACTCTGACCATCGCCCTGTGTCAATGCCCAAACTAATCCCACTGCCCGGCTCTCTCCCTATAGCACTGTATCAATCCCCAAACTAATCCCACTGCCCCACTCTCTCCCTGTAACTCTGTATCAATCCCAACACTAATCCCACAGCGCGGCTATCTCTCCATAGACCTGTCTCAATCCCCAAACTAATCCCACTGCCCGGCTCTCTCCCTATAGCACTGTATCAATCCCCAAACTAATCCCACTGCCCGACTCTCTCCATGTAACTCTGTATCAATCCCCAAACTAATCCCACAGCCCCGCTCTCTCCCTGTAAATCTGTATCAATCCCAAAACTAATCCCACAGCGCGGCTGTCTCCCCATAGACCTGTATCAATCCCCAAATTAATCCCACTGCCCGGCTCTCTCCCCATAGCCCTGTATCAATCCCAAACTAATCCAACTTCCCCACTCTCTCCCCATCGCCCTCTATCAATCTCCAAACTAATCCCACTCTCCCCACAGCCCTGGGTCATTTCTCAAACTAATCCCACTCTCCCCACAGCCCTGGGTCAATCCCGAAACTAATCCCACTCTCCCCACAACCCTGTGTCAATCCTCAAACTAATCCCACTCTCCCCACAGCCCTGTGTCAATCCCAAACTAATCCCACTCTCCCCACAGCCCTGTGTCAATCCCCAAACTAACCCCTCTCTCCCCACAGCCCTGTGTCAATCCCCAAACTAATTCCACTCTCCCCACAGCCCTGTGTCAATCCCCAATACTAATCCCACTCTGCCCACAGCCCTGTGTCAATCCCCAAACTAATCGCACTCTCCCCACAGCCCTGGGTCATCCCCAAACTAATCCCACTCTCTCTATAGCCCTGGGGCAATACCCAAACAAATCCCACTCTCCCCACAGCACTGGGTAAATCCCAAATACTAATCCCACTCTCCGCACAGACCTGAGTCAATCCCCAAACTAATCCCACTGCCCCACAGCCCTGTGTCAATCCCCAAACTAATCCCACTCTCCCCACAGCCCTGTGTCAATCCCCAAACTAATCCCACTCTCCCCACAGCCCTGTGTCAATCCCCAAACTAATCCCACTGCCCCACAGCCTTGTGTCAATCCCCAAACTAATCGCCCTGTAGGGACTTTTCCACCATGATCACATTTCTGATTGTGGAATCTTACTGTGCAATCAATCTTCCTGCTTTCAGTTTGTATACCTTCGAGTATAAAGAGAGATAGAAATCGATCTTCAGAGACTCTGAACTTAATTTTGAAAGTGCCCCATTTTTGGGCTCTTCCTGTGCACAAGCTGCCTGCAGAATTCCCCAAATTAAAAACAAGGTGAGAGAGGAGCGTGAGGGTTGAGTTAACAGAAAGCAGTTGGGGTTATCAAACTGACAGCTTTCATTGAATCTAAATTGTTTCATTTTAAATTCTAATCTCAGAAATGGACATCAGAGGATTTCAGTGAAAAACCCCATTGATCCTCCCTGTCCAATAAAAAGATGTTGTTGCTGATGAATCTGTATTTATTCAGGAATAAACTTTGCATCTCCCAGTGGGGAAAATCAAATTGAATCCAGATTTTTAGAGCAGCTACTGAAGAAATCTGTCTGTGAGTAACATAATAAGATTGTCCCCATCAAAGACTCCCAAGACAGGAATGTCCTGGGGTTTCTTACCGGTCTTTACTCATTGTATTGAAAACCCTCCTTGGGAGACAGACGAATAGACATCCCAAACTAGTCAGAAATTCAGGGGGATATAAATATTAAGATCAAGGCTGAAGTAAGGACAGGCCATTGCTAGATCTGTTGCTGTGCCCTGAATTAACATAACCACAGACAGGACAAATGCCTCTGGCCTCTCCTGTGAAGACACATCTTTAGTAAACAATCACAGCGGACAGGCTGAAAACATTCATGACAGACAGTCAGTGGGTAGTATTTTAACATATGCTTCAATTCTGTTATACAGAAATGTGGTCCCTGTGGGAGGATTGTGTTAAGACAGCAGCTTGCTGGATCCATTGCTGTGTCAGTTATCAACAGTAAGGAGATTGGTATCTCTTGTCAGTCATTTACAATAGTGAGCTGTCCTCAGAGGGAGACATTCCACACGTGTCAGAGACTAGGGCTGGAGTTTGCTCACAGCTCACTGAGGATAAATCTGAGTCTGAGGGACTTCAGTTCTCAAACCAATCCTCCCACTTCACTGAAAACATTGCCCTATTGTTCAGTGTGTGTCTGTGTGTGTTGCTGAGCGAAGCTTCAGTTTGAAGTGAGAGAGCTTGAAGCGAGAGCTGTTGGTGGTGTGAGGAAGTGGAGTTCCCCGGTCCTACCTGCCCCAACTTGTGTTGTGCCTGGTGGGGGTGGGAACATCCAGGGCTGCAGGCCCAGCCTCCTGTCCTCCCACCCCCCTGCCTGAGGTGGGAGTCAACCATCCAGGGCTGCGGGCCCAGCCTCCTGTCCTCCCACCCCACTGCCTGAGGTGGCAGTGGGACCATCCAGGGCTGCAGGCCCAGCCTCCTCTCCTCCCACCCCTCTGCCTGAGGTGGCAGTGGGACCATCCAGGGCTGCAGGCCCAGCCTCCTGTCCTCCCACCCCTCTGCTTGAGGTGGGAGTGGGACCATCCAGGGCTGCAGGCCCAACCTCCTGTCCTCCCACCCCTCTGCTTGAGGTGGGAGTGGGACCATCCTGGGCTGCAGGCCCAGCCTCCTGTCCTCCCACCCCTCTGCTTGAGGTGGGAGTGGGACAATCCTGGGCTGCAGGCCCAGCCTCCTGTCCTCCCACCCCTCTGCCTAAGGTGGGAGTTGGACCATCCAGGGCTGCAAGCCCAGCCTCCTGTCCTCCCACCCCTCTGCCTAAGGTGGGAGTGGGACCATCCAGGGCTGCAGGCCCAGCTTCCTGTCCTCCCACCCCCTGCCTGAGATGGGAGTGGGACCATCCAGGGCTGCAGGCCCAGCCTCCTGTCCTCCCACCCATCTGCCTAAGGTGGGAGTGGGACCAACCAGGGCTGCAGGCCCAGCCTCCTATCCTCCCAGCACTCTGCCTGAGGTGGTAGTGGGCCAACCCAGGGCTGCGGGCCCAACCTCCTGTCCTTCCACCCCTCTGCCTGAGGTGGGAGTGGGATCATCCAGGGCTGCAGGCCCAGCCTCCTGTCCTCCCACCCCTCTGCCTAAGGTGGGAGTGGGACCATCCAGGGCTGCAGGCCCAGCCTCCTGTCCTCCCAACCCCTGCCTGAGATGGGAGTGGGACCATCCAGGGCTGCAGGCCCAGCCTCCTGTCCTCACACCCCTCTGCCTGAGGGGGGAGTGGGACCATCCAGGGCTGCAGGCCCAGCCTCCTGTCCTCCCACCCCTCTGCCTGAGATGGGAGTGGGACCATCCAGGCTGCAGGCCCAGCCTCCTGTCCTCCCACCCCTCTGCCTAAGGTGGGAGTGGGACAATCCAGGGCTGCAGGCCCAGCCTCCTGTCCTCCCAGCCCTCTGCCTAAGGTGGGAGTGGTACAATCCAGGGCTGCAGGCCCAGCTTCCTGTCCTCCCAGCGCTCTGCCTGAGGTGGTAGTGGGCCAACCCAGGGCTGCGGGCCCAGCCTCCTGTCCTCCCACACCTCTGCCTGAGGTGGGAGTGGGACCATCCAGGGCTGCAGCAAAATACTTTCTCTTTGGCTCCCGCAGGGCTGAAGAGTGCCGTCCGCCCGCTTTACCACCTGCGGGGGGTGTGGGGCAGCTTTGGACATTACTTTAGGCCCCTCCAGGGCTGAAGAACGCTGCCCCGCTCTGGTATTGCCCTTCGGCGCCTTCCCTGCATATAGGCTGCCACATCCCCACCTCCCCTGTCCTTTGCCTTTTTACACGGCCGGGTGGTACCAGGGGTGGGCATGGCCAGCACCTCGGGTGGGATCCTCCACTCTGCCGGTGGCAGGGCGGTCAAGACATTATGCGGGGGCGGCAGCCTCCCGTCCCTCCGCTGCCTCCGCGGCGCCCTCGCCCTCCCCCCTGCTCACGCGGCAGCTGGGGGTGAAGTGCTATGCGCACCCGACTATGACCATTGAGGCTTGCACCCGTGCGATGTCCGGGTTTGTTGGCCCCTCGGCCATTGTAGCCGCCTCGCGGATGTACGGCGTGGCCGTGTTTTTCCTGTGGGCTGAGCAGGCGGCCCACCGGGCCCTGGAAAGGGGGCTCACGGTGGGCGGGACACACGTGGCGGTGGAGACGCTGGAGGCCACCGCAGAACGTGTTGTTCTATTAAACGTCCCGCCCTCCCTCCTTACTCAGCTCCTCCTCCCCCATCCAAACCTACTGGGGGTCTCGCTGCCCTCTTCCTGGGTGTGGGGAGTCCTGCTGGCCCCTCCCCGGGTGAGGGGGGGTCTTGCTGGTCCCTCCCCGGGTGAGGGGGGTCTTGCTGGCCCCTACCCGGGTGAGGGAGGGTCCTGCTGGCCCCTCCCCGGGTGAGGGGGTGTTGGTCTCGCTGCCCACTTCCCGGGTGAGTGGGAGGTCTTGCTGGCCCCTCCCCGGGTGAGGGGGTGTTGGTCTCGCTGCCCCCTCCTCGGGTGAGGGGGTGTTGGTCTCGCTGCCCCCTTCCCGGGTGAAGGGGGGTCTTGCTGGCCCCTCCCCGGGTGAGGGGGGTTGGGTCTCGCTCCACACTCCCCGGGTGAGGGGGGTGGGTCTCGCTGCCCACTCACCGGGTGAGGGGGGTCTTTCTTCCCCCTCACCGGGTGAGGGGTGTGTGGGTCTCGCTGCCCCTTTGCAGGGTGAGGAGGGGTCTTGCTGGCCCCTCCCCGGGTGACGGGGGGTCTTGCTGCCCCCTCCCTGTGTGAGGGGGGATTCTTGCTGGCCCCTCCCCTGGTGAGAGGGCTTGGGTCTCGTTGCCCACTCCCCGGGTGAGGGGGGGTGGGTCTCGCTGCCCCCTCCCTGGGTGGGGGGGTGTCGGTTTCGCCGCCCCCTCCCCGGGCAAGGGGGGGTGGGGGTCTCTCGTGTTAGTTCCCATCCCCCTGACACCCAGTCCTGCGCACAGAAAAAGAAAAGCAAGGCCAGGGGGGCCTGCGAGGGCCCGGCCTGAGGACAACCATGGTGGTGGTGTCGACCCGGGCCTAGGGTTAGCCGGTGGGCCCGTACCTCCCATACTCCATGTGCCGGGGGACTCGAGTTCAGGTGGTGGCCGTTCGGAGGAGGAAGGCTGCTCGGTGGCGGGTGAGGAGGAGGATTTAGACGTTCTCTGCAGCGAGGCAGAGGGCACCCTCACACCCGGCACCGAGTCTCCCCTCGTCCCCCCTGGGGAACTCCCAACATTTCTGGGTAAACATCATGGTCACCCAGACTGTATGCGGCTGGCCCTGGACTGCTGGGGAAATCTGGGGCTGCTCCTTGGCTCCGCCCGGGCCTCTGCCAGAGAGGCCCGGGAGTTCGATCAAGACCAGGAGGAGCAGCGCCAAGCTGCTCAGTTCCTTGTGGGACTCCTGAGGGAGTGGATGGGGTGTTGACCCTCCCTCTGAGCACTAAAGGTGTTGGTGACGGATAGACAATACTACAGACATGGAGGTAACCATCGCCAGCCTAAACACCAACGGCAGCAGCAACGCGCACCACCGTTTCCAGTTCTTGTCTATCCTCCGGGATGGAAAGTACGGGGTGTGCTTCCTGCAGGAAACCCAGCCCATCCGGGTGACGAGGCTCAGTGGGCCCTGGAGGGGCAAGGAGGAGTCTTCATGTGTCACCTGGCCCCACCTTCGGGCGGGGTGGCTATCTTGTTGGCTCCACATTTTCAGCCGGAGATCTTGGGGGGGGCGGGGGGGGGGGGGGGGTCATGGAGCCGGTGCCAGGCCGTCTGCTGCACCTAAAGGCCCGGGACGGGGCAGTGGTGATTCACTTTGTAAATGTATCTGCTCCCGTGGCCGGGCCGCAGCAGGCGACTTTCTTCCAAAAGGTGTCCACTCTTCTCGGCACCATCCCGGCGGGCGAGTGCATCGTCCTCGGAGGGGATTTTAATTGCACCCTCCAGGACAAGGACCGTGGTGGAGTCCAGCGTAGCGCGGCGGCGGCGGTGAAGTTGGGGGACCTGGTTAGGTCCTTTGACTTGGTGGATGTCTGGCGGACTCTCCATCCTGAATTGCGGGTGCGCACCTCTGTGCGGCCCCCGTTCAGAGCGCCCAGAATCGACCGTCTTTACATTTCCAAGACGTACTTGCCCAGCGTTCCGACGGCCTCCATTGGGCAGGTGCCGAGCTCGGATCACCACGTGGTGTGGGCGGGTCTCGCCCCGTCCCGCGCTCAGACACGGTCCGCGTACTGGCACTTCAACAACCTGCTGCTGGAGGACGGGCGGTTCCTGGACTCGTTCTGCCGTTTCTGGGCCGGCTGGAGAAGGGAGCGGGGTGGCTTCCCCTCCTTGAGGCTACGGTGGGATGTGGGCAAGGCCCAGATCCGTGCCTTCTGTCAGGGGTACACGAAGGGGTCTACGGCGGGGCGGAACTCCACGATCGCCAAATTTGCTGAGGAACTCCTCGATCTGGAGTCACGTCTTGCTCAGCCCGATGAGGACCCGGCCCTGGGGCTGGTGTACAGGGAGAAGAGGGGCGCACTGCGGGACCTGCAACTCGCCGGGTCCCGCGGCTCGGACGTGAGGTCGCGGATCCGTCTCCTAACGGACATGGACCGCGGCTCCCGCTTCTTCTACTCGCTGGAAAGAAGACGCGTGGCCCGTCGGCAGGTTTCTACGCTGCTGGCCGACGACCGGCCCCTCGTCTCGGATCCGCAGGGGGTCAGGACCCTGATCAGGGATTTTTACTCCGACCTCTTCTCTCCGGATCCGTCCAGCGAGGACGCTTGCAGAGTTCTGTGGGAGGACCTGCCGCAGGTCGGCCCGGAGGGCGCCGGGAAGCTCGATCATGTCATCAACCTCCAAGAGCTGACCGGCGCCCCGGACAGCCTCTCACGGGGCAAATCCCCAGGGCTGGACGGGCTGACTGGGGAGTTCTTCAGGGCGAGCTGGGACGTCCTGGGGAGCGACTATGCGGTGGTCCTGGGGGAATGTATCGCGACCGGGGAGATGCCCCTTTCGTGGCGCAGGTCCGTCATTGCCCTGCTGCCCAGGAAGGGGGATCTCCGCCAACTTAAGAACTGGCGACCGATCTCCCTCCTCAGCACGGACTATAAAATCTTTGCCAAGGTGCTGTCTTTACGCCTTGGCCCCGAGCTGGACGACATGATCCACCCTGACCAGTCCTACACAGTCCCGGACCGCACAATCTATGACAATATCCAACTGGCTCGGGACAGTATTCATTTTACCCAGAGGACTGGTCTGTCGAGCGCCTCCCTGTCTATTGACTAGGAGAAAGCGTTCGACAGGATCGGGCACGGGTATTTGCTCGGGACTCTGCGAGCTGTCGGGTTCGGGTGGTATTTTGTCGCCCGGATCCGGTTACTGTCCGCCGCCTCGGAGAGTCTGATTAAGGTTAACGGGTCCCTGACGGCGCCCCTTCGCTTTGGGAGAGGAGTGCGTCAGGGCTGCCCCCTGTCCGGTCCACATTATTCCCTCTGCGTGGAGCCTTTCCTGTGCCTCCTGCGGAGGAGGTTAACGGGTCTGGTTCTGCGCGAGCCGGACATGGGGGTGGTCCTCGCGGCGGACGCTGATGACGTGTTCCTCATGGTCACTGACCCCGGTGACCTACGGAGGATGCGAGAGAGCCAAGCTGTCTACTCCGCTGCGTCTTCCGCACGGATCAACTGGGCTAAATATTCCGGACTCCTGGTCGGTCCGTGGCAGATGGACCCCCTCCCGGAGGAGCTCGGGCCCTTCAGCTGGAGTCGGAATAACATCCTCTCCTTGGGAGTCCATCTTTGCCCAGCAGAGGGAGCCTGGCCGGCGAACTGGCATGAGCTGGAGGCCAAGGTCACTGCTCGCCAGGGGTCGAGTTCTGGTCATAAACAAGCTGATCGCCTCCATGTTGTGGTCCCGGCTGGTCACTGACTCCTCCCCCTGGCTTTGTCACACCATCCAGAGAACCCAGCTTCGGTTCCTCTGGGACAAACGATTGCACTGTGTCGCTGCGGAGGTCTTTAGTCTCCCGATTGCGGAGGGCGGTCAGGCGCTGGTGTGCCTCCGCACCCAGACTGCGACTTTCCACCTTCAGACTCTGCAGCGTTACCTGTACGCTGAGCATCCTCCACGATGGTGTGCCCTGGCGACGGATTTCCTCCGCCAGGTGCACGGCCTGAACTACGACGTTGTAGAAGCCAGGTATTTCGAATACAACTAGTATAGGTAAAATATAGCTGTTTAAGCATAAATGTTGAGCCCCAGTTTTAAATACCCATTTATACAGCATACTTCACTTTTACATAGGTCCGTTGTTCTGGCAAATGCATATTTTCAAAGACAGTGTGACATTAAAACAGCACAGTTGCAAAACAATTTGACACTGCTTGTGCTAATTGTCAAGGCCAAGGGCTGAATACACAGCAACATTAAGGCACCATTGTTCACAATGCAGATAACAGCTGGGTCAGAAAAGCTGATGTTGCACATTGAAGATGGACGGCTTGCCATCAAATCAAATGTGTTTGAGTTTAACCCAAACCAATTAGGATTATATTGGAGGTGTAATTAGATGACTTAAGACAGATATGAAAATGTATAACAAAAGTTTCCGCCCGCCATTTTTGTGAATTGTCTTTGGGGGGGGGGGGGGTGTTGTGCTGTGTCGTCTCGTGTGTTGTGGAGATGTCTTTTGGTGTTGTCTTTGATTCTGTCAGTGTGTCTTTTTGTTAGTTTAGTCAGTGTTGTCCTTTATAGTCTCTATTTTAGGTTATTGTCTTTGGGGGTTCTGTCAGTCTACCAGTCTGTGTCAGTGATGTTAGTCCACTTTTGACTTTGAGTTTGAGTTTAGATGAAGATTAGCTCTCTCTCTCTTCATGTTTCATTGCCAGACTTTGACCTTTTAAAAGTTACTTTCGAGCTGTCTGCCTAAGCAAAGAAAGATAATGTCTGTAATTCTCTGAAAGCTTCGAATTGTCTACGAATTGCCTTTTAAATGACTTTCAAATTGTAATCAAGCGACTACAAATAAAACAATTCCTTTTGGCACCTGAGGAGTTTATACTGCAAATTTCTGCTGAGTTCCAGTATTCGCAAAGTGCTACTGATAACCGAATAGCAGAGATGATATAAATTCCTTCAACTATACACAGTCGAATAATACAAGGAATCGAACTACTTAACACAGTCTACAAATATTACAAATCTTACAACTTGTCGTATTGTGCCAGGACTTGATTCATCAACTAAGCTTCCCCCAAACTTAGCGTAGTTCGACAGGTTAAGATCCCATAAATTTAAGATTCTGTACGTTGAGCCTCCTCCACGATGGTGCCCTGGCGACGGATTTCGGCCGCCAGGTGCACGGCCTGAACTACGACGTGCAGCTCCTGTCTGTTGACCAGCAGGGTCTTCGGAACTCAACGTTGGCGCTGCCCGTCTTGTACCAGGACCTCCTCAAAGTCTGGAACATGGACGCCACGCGCCGCAGCTCTCCCCCGTCAGGGGTAGCGGCTGTCGTAGGGAGCCGCTGCTCAGGAATCCGCACCTCCGCCAATATCCATTCGGGTGGCTGGCGGAGCGGAGGGCTGTGGATGCCGTGGGAAGGGCTGGGTGGCGGAGGGCCAGGCTGTGGATGCCGTGGGAAGGGCTGGGTGGCGGAGGGCTGTGGATGCCGTGGGAAGGGCTGGGTGGCGGAGGGCAGTGGGTGCCGTGGGAAGGGCTAGGTGGCGGAGCGGAGGGCTGTGGGTGCCGTGGGAAGGGCTGGGTGGCGGAGGGCCGGGCTGTGGGTGCCGTGTGAAGGGCTGGGTGGCGGAGCGGAGGGCTGTGGATGCCGTGGGAAGGGCTGGGTGGCGGAGGGCCGGGCTGTGGATGCCGTGGGAAGGGCTGGGTGGTGGAGGGCCGGGCTGTGGGTGCCGTGGGAAGGGCTGGGTGGCGGAGCAGAGGGCTGTGGGTGCCGTAGGAAGGGCAGGGGGGCGGAGGGATGTGGGTGCCGTGGGAAGGGCTGGGTGGCGGAGGGCCGGGCTGTGGGTGCCGTGGGAAGGGCTGGGTGGCGGAGGGCCGGGCTGTGGATGCCGTGGGAAGGGCTGGGTGGCGGAGGGCCGGGCTGTGGATGCCGTGGGAAGGGCTGGGTGGCGGAGGGCCGGGCTGGCTGACACCCCACGAGCTCGCTGAGCGCGGGGCGGTGTCAGTCCGGCGCGCGGCCAATGCCATCCAAGGCCTCAAGACGGCCGTGCCCGGCCCCGCGGGCACACTGGAGCTAGAGGCGGCGTGGTTGTGAGGTTGGCATCCCGGCTGAGCGAACCCCTGCTCGGACGGAGTTCCACATTGGTTCCAGGCCCCGGTGCTCCCGCCGGGCGCCGGCGCCCCACAGCCGCCTCTTGGAAATCCCCTCCGAGCCTCTCGGCACCGCGCGGAGGGGTTTCCTATTCCGGCCTGCTGCTGCACACCTTCCACCTCCTTTACCCCGCCCGCCCTCCCCACACGCGTCCGGCAGCGGAGGTCCCTGCTGGGGGTGCCTCTACGGAGGTGTCCTCCCCATAGAACTGGGGGAGCTGGGGTGGAGGGTGCTGCACACGGCAGTGCCGTCCAATCACAGAGTCTATCACTTCTCGCCCTCCCCACAGACCTGCCTCTTTTGCGGCCTGGTGGGGACCGTGGAGCTTGTCCATATTGTCTGTCCTCGGCTGCTCTCCCGCTTTGATTTCTTGCCAACGTTGTTGTTGAGGTTTTCTTTGCACTTCAGCCCCACGCTCCTGATCTACGGACATCCGGTGCGGAGGGGGCGGGGAAGGCGGAGGACCTCCCCGTGAACCTGCTCCTGGGCCTGGCCAAACTTCCCATTTCTAGGTCCAGGTAGCGGGCGACTGAGGGGGCCGTCCGGCCCGGCTGTCTGCCCCTCTTCCGCGGCCTGGTTGGCGGCCGGGTGGCCCTGGAGCGGGAGCATGCGCTGTCCACGGGCACACTCGAAGCTTTCCGGGCTCGGTGGGCCCCGCAGGGGTTGGGCTGCCGGACTGACCCGGATTCTCACACTTTCATTTGACGGCGTTTTGTTAAGTTTTTGTTTCTCCTTTTTCTTCTTTTTGGGTTGTGCTCCGCTCGTCGTTTTGGAGTCCACCCCCTTTTCTTTCTCCCTCAGTTACTTTGTGTTCTTTTACTCAGTTGCTACAATAGGCATCATGCAGCACACTCGTCCCCTGCTACATGGAGATAAATGTGGCCGGGCTTCACCTCACAGAAGGGGGGAAAAAGGAAGGAAAACAAATCTTTTTTGCCTTCTTTGGCCCTCAATTTATAATTTATAGGAGATGGACATCAATTCCCCCGAGACGCTGAGTAGAACTGAACAGATGCTTTAATAGAATAAAAGTGTGCCAACCTGTAGCTCCTCCCGCACTGCAAGACTGTCCCAGATCGACGGGCTTCATACCTCCTCAGAGGGGCGGATCCACAGTCGGAGCCAACAGCAGCATCGATATCAACATTCCAACAGTACAACAGCAACAACCAAGAACAGAACAGCAATAACAGTAAGTATAGACAACAGTGGAGGGAAAGATAGTACTGGAACAGTAGAACAATAGGGAACTGATAGACAACAACCTTACGTAGCCATATGTGGCTCGCCACATAGTAGTAACACCTTACAAAAGGTGCAGCTTTGGGATCTTGCTGTGTTACTAGTGACCGTCTGTGTGGATTCTTACAGGACAGCAAGTTGCAGAATCAGGTAGAAAGAGAAAAGCTGCTGGAGGTGGCAGATTAGACACCGGGGGGACAGACACAGCCTGTTAGTGTTTCAATGTGAGGGGGTGGGGGGGGGGGACAGGCACAGCCTTTTAGTGTTTCAATGAGGTGGGTGAGGGTCCCTATTTTAATTCAGTCCTGAGATGGTGGATGGGCTTTACTATCTCTTCCCCTCCCTGTCTCTGCCTGTGTCTCTGAGTAAACTCTTGTCAAATTAGAAAAAGTGATCAACACATCTAACTGAGGCCTATTGCGTAGGCTTCACTCAGGGACCATTGTGTCTGGTTATTAACCAAAAGTTTAATTATTAAAAGTGAATGACAAGGTTTAAAATGAATGAATGGATTGACATGTCCACGTGGGAGACTGGGGGCCAGAGACTGAACCTAAAGTTGTTTAGTATGAGGCTGTATTCTGGATTAATGCTGCCGGGTTAGACACTGTGATCAAACGAGGGAGAGACTGGGGGCCAGAGACTGAACTTAAAGTTATTTAATATGAGGCTGTATTCTGGATTAATGCTGCCGGGTTAGACACTGTGATCAAACGAGGGATACGCACTGGAATTATTTAGAATTATGATTCAGCGAGTTACTGACTTAGCAATTTTTACCTCTCTTTTTACCTGTCCCTGATTCTGCCTCTCTCTCTCTACCTGTCTTTTAAGTCATTCTCTCTCCCTTTCTGTCTCTCGTTCTGCCGCTCTCTCTCTCTCTCTTTCTGACTACTGCTCCCTCTCTAACTCCCTCCCTCCCTTTGCCTGTCTGTATCTTGTTGCGCCTCTCTCTCTCTGCCTGCCTGTCTCTCTGTCTGTCTTTCTTTAACTCACTCTCTCTCCCTTTGCCTGTCTGTATCTTGCTGTGCCTCTCTCTCTCTGCCTGCCTGTCTCTCTGCTTGTCTGTCTTTAACTCTCTCTCACTTCCTTTGCCTGTCTGTCCCTCATTCTGTCTCAATCTCTCCCTGACTGTCTATCTCTCTGTGTCTCTCTTTTAACTCCCTCTCTCTCTCCCTCTCTCTGACTGTCTGTCACGCTCTTTTACCTCCCTCTCTCTCTCCCTCTCTCTGACTGCCTGTCTCGCTCTGTTACCTCTCTTTCTCTCTCTCCATAGACTGTAAAGCAGGCGTGTTATTTTTACAGTAAAAGTTTCAAACTTGTTTCCAGCTGTGGTGAGAACCCTTCCTGGGATAACTGAGGAGGGCGACACATTTAGCTGTCAGCATGTTGTTGTTCTGGGATATTGCTGGGTTACAGGTGAACGTGTGTGTGGATTCCTACAACACAGCTAGTAGCAAAAACAGAGAGAGAGACACAGAGAAACTTCTGGAGGTGGCAGGTTTGATGTAGAGACAGAGTCACAGCTTGTTAGTGCTGGTGGGGCTTTAATGAGGGGCGAGTGTCTCCATTTAATTCAGATTTACGAGGGTCCTGAGGTGGGATACGAGAGTCAGGGAGAAAGGGGGAGATAGAGAGAGAAAGGCAAAGAGAGAGGGTGATGGGAGAGAGAGTTACTTAAAAAGAAGAGAGAGAGAGGGAGGCACGGGGAAAACAGAGGGAGAGAGAGCCAAACATAACTGGGGTGGGGATGTGGTGAGGAGGTCAAAATGCACGGGGTGATGGGGTTAAAAGGCACGGGGTCTGTGGGTAGGGGTCTAGTGTGCAGTCCCTCCCAGTTAACTCTTTTTTAGAAAGTGCGACTTCACAATAACTCCAATCTTGAGAGAGTGGTTTTGAACTTTCTTCAATTTGACCAATTCGGTCTCCTTACCCCCCCCCCCCACCCCACCCCAACCCCTCCAACCCCCCCCCCCCCCCAACCTTTCCCTCTCTCTTCAGCTATTTCCCTCTGTAATTTCCTCTGAAATAAAATGGTAAAAACACCAATGTGATTTGTGGTTATTTCAATTGGGAGGCTGAGGGGAGGGAAATGTGTGTGTGGCGGGGGCCTGGGGCCGGGGGATTCGGAGAGGTTGTTAAGAGAGACACAGGACCTGGGCTGCTCTCCTGTGGCCCTGCCCCTCATGAGGTGGTCTTGTGGGATCCTGCTGTGCACAGCAACATGTAGACATGAACGTGTCGACCTCCTTAATGTTCCTGAGGTCCTGCAATTGATTTTCTAAATGTGAGTTTGTGTCAAGGAGAGTTTCTAATCCCCAAACATCTCTTGCTGCAGTCAGACAGGGCCTTGGTGAGGCCACACCTTGAGTACTGTGCGCAGTTTTGGTCTCCGAGTTTGAGGAAGGACACTCTTGCTGTTGAGAGTGTCCAGCGAAGGTTCACCAGACTAACTCGCGGGATGGGAGGGCTGACATATGAAGAAAGACTGGATCGGCTGGGCTTGAACTCACTGGAATTTATAACAATTTGAGGCCATCTCACAGCAAACATATAAAATCCTGATGGGACTGGACAGGATAGAAGCGGAAGGAATGTTGCCGATGTTGGGGATGTCCAGAACTAGGGGTCACACTCCAAGAATTACGGGAAGCCATTCAGGACTGAAGTCTCTAAGAATAAGGGATGAGCCATTCAGGACTGAAGACTCTCAGAATAAGGGGTGAGCCATTCAGGACTGAAGACTCTAAGAATAATGGCTGAACCATTCAGGACTGAAGACTCTAAGAATAAGGGATGAACCATTCAGGACTGAAGACTCTAAGAATAAGGGGTGAACCAGTCAGGACTGAAGACCCTAAGAATAAGGGGTGAGTCATTCAGGACTGAAGACTCTAAGAATAAGGGATGAACCATTCAGGACTGAAGACTTTAAGAATAAGGGCTAAGCCATTAAGGACTGAAGACTCTAAGAATAAGGGATGAACCATTCAGGACTGAAGACACTAAGAATAAGGGATGAACCATTCAGGACTGAAGACACTAAGAATAAGGGATGAACCATTCAGGACTGAAGACTCTAAGAATAAGGGATGAACCATTCAGGACTGAAGACTCTAAGAATAAGGGATGAACCATTCAGGACTGAAGACTCTAAGAATAAGGGGTGAACCAGTCAGGACTGAAGACCCTAAGAATAAGGGGTGAGTCATTCAGGACTGAAGACTCTAAGAATAAGGGATGAACCATTCAGGACTGAAGACTCTAAGAATAAGGGGTGAACCAGTCAGGACTGAAGACCCTAAGAATAAGGGCTGAGACATTCAGGACTGAAGACTCTAAGAATAAGGGGTGAGCCATTCAGGGCTGAAGACTCTAAGAATAAGGGGTGAACCATTCAGGACTGGAGACTCTAAGAATAAGGGGTGAGCCATTCAGGACTGAAGACTGTAAGAATAAGGGGTGAGCCAGTCAGGACTGAAGACTCTAAGAACAAGGGGTGAGTCATTCAGGACTGAAGACTCTAAGAATAAGGGATGAACCATTCAGGACTGAAGACTCTAAGAATAAGGGGTGAACCAGTCAGGACTGAAGACCCTAAGAATAAGGGCTGAGCCATTCAGGACTGAAGACTCTAAGAATAAGGGGTGAGCCATTCAGGGCTGAAGACTCTAAGAATAAGGGGTGAACCATTCAGGACTGAAGACTCTAAGAATAAGGGGTGAGCCATTCAGGGCTGAAGACTCTAAGAATAAGGGATGAACCATTCAGGACTGAAGACTCTAAGAATAAGGGGTGAACCAGTCAGGACTGAAGACCCTAAGAATAAGGGGTGAGTCATTCAGGACTGAAGACTCTAAGAATAAGGGATGAACCATTCAGGACTGAAGACTCTAAGAATAAGGGCTGAGCCATTCAGGACTGAAGACTCTAAGAATAAGGGGTGAGCCATTCAGGGCTGAAGACTCTAAGAATAAGGGGTGAACCATTCAGGACTGGAGACTCTAAGAATAAGGGGTGAGCCATTCAGGACTGAAGACTGTAAGAATAAGGGGTGAGCCATTCAGGACTGAAGACTCTAAGAATAAGAGGTGAACCATTCAGGACTCGAGACTCTAAGAATAAGGGGTGAACCATTCAGGACTGAAGACTCTAAGAATAAGGGGTGAACCATTCAGGACTGGAGACTCTAAGAATAAGGGGTGAGCCATTCAGGACTGCAGACTCTAAGAATAAGAGGTGAACCATTCAGGACTCGAGACTCTAAGAATAAGGGGTGAACCATTCAGGACTGAAGACTCTAAGAATAAGGGGTGAGCCATTCAGGACTGGAGACTCTCAGAATAAGGGGTGAACCATTCAGGACTGGAGACTCTAAGAATAAGGGGTGAGCCATTCAGGACTGAAGACTGTAAGAATAAGGGGTGAGCCAGTCAGGACTGAAGACTCTAAGAACAAGGGGTGAGCCATTCAGGACTGAAGACTCTAAGAATAAGGGGTGAGCCATTCAGGGCTGAAGACTCTAAGAATAAGGGGTGGGCCATTCAGGACTGAAGACTCTAAGAATAAGGGGTGAGCCATTCAGGGCTGAAGACTCTAAAAATAAGGGGTGAACCATTCAGGACTGGAGACTCTCAGAATAAGGGGTGAACCATTCAGGACTGGAGACTCTAAGAATAAGGGGTGAGCCATTCAGGACTGAAGACTGTAAGAATAAGGGGTGAGCCATTCAGGGCTGAAGACTCTAAGAATAAGGGGTGAGCCATTCAGGGCTGAAGACTCTAAGAATAAGGGGTGAGCCATTCAGGGCTGAAGACTCTAAGAATAAGGGGTGAGCCATTCAGGACTGAAGACTCTAAGAATAAGGGGTGAGCCATTCAGGGCTGAAGACTCTAAGAATAATGGGTGAGCCATTCAGGGCTGAAGACTCTAAGAATAAGGGGTGAGCCATTCAGGACTGAAGACTCTAAGAATAAGGGGTGAGCCATTCAGGGCTGAAGACTCTAAAAATAAGGGGTGAACCATTCAGGACTGGAGACTCTCAGAATAAGGGGTGAACCATTCAGGACTGGAGACTCTAAGAATAAGGGGTGAGCCATTCAGGACTGAAGACTGTAAGAATAAGGGGTGAGCCAGTCAGGACTGAAGACTCTAAGAACAAGGGGTGAGCCAATCAGGACTGCAGACTCTAAGAATAAGAGGTGAACCATTCAGGACTCGAGACTCTAAGAATAAGGGGTGAACCATTCAGGACTGGAGACTCTAAGAATAATGGGTGAACCATTCAGGAATGAAGACTCTAAGAATAACGGGAAGACATTCAGGACTGAAGACTCTAAGAATAAGGGGTGAACCATTCAGGACTGAAGACTCTAGGAATAATGGCTGAGCCAGTCAGGACCGAAGACTCTAAGAATAAGTGGTGAGCCATTCAGGACTGAAGACTCTAAGATTAAGGGGTGAACCATTCAGGGCTGAAGACTCTAAGATGAGGAAGAACCTGTTTTCAGAGAGTTGTGAACTTTGTGAAATTCTCTCCACAGAAAGCTGTTGGGTCCACTTTCTCGGATATATTCCAGAGGGAGCTGGGTGTGGTTCTTGTGGATAAAGGGTTCAAGGGGTCTGGAGAGAGAGCTGGAGTGGGATACTGAATTTGCATGATCAGCCATGGTCATACTGAATGGTGGTGCACGCTCGATGGGCTGAATGGCACCTATTTTCTGTGTTTCTGCCTTTCTGTGCTGAAGACGGAGTGATTAACTGGACACTTCTGTGAAGTGTCGGTGAAGGGGAGGTGGGCATGTGTGTGTGTGTGTGATGGAGGGGGGTCATTGGTGCCCTTTCCCCTCTCGCTCCCTCCAGCCCTGTCTTGGAGGTTTCAGGGCTGAGCTGTGGATGGGGAAGATTGTTCTGGTTACTCAGTGGGGGTGGGGGTGGAAACCTGTTCATTTTCCCTCAGCTAATGTTTAACAGTATCTGGGGGAAGCGTCCACTTCCACTGGGGAAGTTTGCCGAGAAGTGGCAAGTGGAGTTCTATACAGGTAAGTGTGAGGTGTTGCATTTTGGAAAGTCAAATCGAGGTAGGACTTCCACAGTGAATGGTAGGGCCCTAGGGTGTATCGTGGAACAGAGGGGCCTTGGAGTTCAGGTGCACGGTTGTCTAAAGGTGGAGTCACAGGTAGATCGGGCAGTGAAGAAGGCTTTTGCCATGCTGGCCTTCATCAGTCAGGGCATTGAGTTTAGAAGTTGAGAAGTTGCAGTTGTACAGGACTTTGGTGAGGTCACACCTGGAATATTGTGTTCAGTGTTGTTCGCCTTGCAATAGGAAAGATGTTATTAAATTGGAGATGGTGCAGAAGGATGTTGGATGTTGAATGTTACAAGGATGTTGGCAGGACTCAAGGTACTGAGTTTTAGGGAGAAATAGGACAGGCCAGGTCCGTGTTCTTTGGAGTGTCGGAGACTGAGGGGGGATCTTATAGAGGTGGATAAGGTCATGAGAGGCATGGGCAGGGTGAATGCACTCAGTCCTTTTCTCAGCGTTGGGGAACCGAGGACTAGAAGTGGTTGAGGCAGGGACAGTGACAGCATTGAAAAGGCATTTGGTCAGATACACTGAGAGGGAAGGTTTAGAGGGATAGGGGCCAAATGCAGGAAAACAGGGTTAGCTTTGATGCTCATTTTAGTCTTAGTTGACTTATTCTTATTCTGTCACCTTTACTCATGAGTCGCTAGGTATCTTTCTGATACCGCCACGTGGTTCAATTCTAGGTAATGATTCATAATCCAACATACCGCTTAGTAAGAGTTAAATCAACGCTCATTTATTATGTACAGCATTTAAAGCTTATTCATGAATTCTACTTCTAAGCTACTTCCTACAACTAACAGGCCAAGACTTAACTTTGGAAATGGCCCACCAGGTCAGGGAAACGAATGGTCTTTCGAATGGGTTCTGAGCCTGCGGGATTCAAAAGCTGGTACAGGTCGATAGTGAGGGGTGTCTATCTGGTAGCGATCGCTGTAGTAAAACTTACGTTATCTTGCAGAAGGGTCTCGAAGGTTGCAGGCAGGAGAAAAAGGGTCGAGTTGAACTTGGCCCCTATTCTTATAGTCCCCAGGGGCTTCCCGCCTCTCGGGGCGGACCCTGTACCTGGTTCCAAGTGATTGGACTTGGTCCCTATCACTTGGTTCGCTATTCTCCAATACTGGAGCGAATCCTTGATCGAGGGGTGGTCGTTTACCTCTCTTTGTGTCAGCTCCTGCTGGCGCCGAAAGGTCTGAATCGGCTTTGAGTTGCTAACGTGTAGCAATTGTTCCTGGGGATGGCTGATTAATATGCAGATGGCTGGGTTGTTGTGATGTTGATGGCTGCAGGTATCGGACTGGTCTGGCTTCCCCAGAGGCGAATACACTGTTTTACCTGCAGCTGTCTGTTTGAGTCCTGTTGGCTGATTTTCCCATCAGCCTCTTCCGTTCGCCATTTTAAATCGGGGTTTGGCCATTCTAATCGGGAGTTAGCCATTTTAACCGGCTACGTACCCTCCTTGTGATCCTAACGCGAAAAGTGAAGGATCACATCATTTTTTAAATTCCCATTCCCTGACCGGGAGGGGAGGGGGCGGGGGGGGGGGGGGGGGGGTGGCTCCTACATGGCCTCTGCTCTGACCATAGATATGCACAAAAAAATGTAACTATCAATTCTAAGGGCGCTATGTCGGACAGGGACATGCATTACAAAATAACAAACGTGGAACCTCTAACTTATCCTTAGTACACTACACTCGCTAAACATTTCATTATCCTACCTTCCTCGAGCATACAACAACATCACATCATTCCACATAATCTTTCCTGGCTTGGCAGTCAAGCTCAGGATCATACAATTGTTTTGCTTATGAAAATGTTTGTACATTTCTTTATTTATAACACCACCAATAAACGCAAGTGAATGCAGTTTATTATTTCATTCGCGGGGGTCAGGGGTCTGGTCGTAACCGAACATAGGAGACCTGATCCTATATACCGGGGTTCGAGCGCGGTAGGCTCTCCTTCTCCAGTTACGTAGGCGCATAGTCTGCACTACACAGCAGAGTATCGCCAACGCTAACAGCGCTTCCCGATCACATAGGACAGGGAGTACCAGGTTATGAACCTGACACACTAGGATGATGCAGTGTTGCTGGTGACTGGGCCCTCGGTACTGCGGGGCAGTGAGACATTAACGGCTGGGCGGGGGGGGGGGGGGGGGGGGGGGTTGAAGTCATGGGGTTCGTGGTCACGCGCAACCAAATGTCCAAAAGTAGTGTGCTGATCACGATGAACGAAATCCTCATGGCTGTCCTCTTTTCCTTTTTCTTTCTTCTCTTCTCTTAATTTTCTCCGGTCCTGGAGCTTCTGGAGTTCTGTAGGAACAAGCATAGTATCTGTAACTACCTCTGTTTAATATCCGGTATGCTAGTGTGTCTGTCCTTTGGTATCAATTATTCCCTTATAATTAGTCACTTAGTGTGACTCCCTCATTTATTTTTCAAAACAAGATTTCGGACACAGCACACTTCCCAATCATGAACCAGTGCTGAGCTACCATCCAAATGTTCCAGGATGTACATAGCATATGGCGGCAACCTAAAGGTTACCTAAAACAAATAAAAACTTTTTGAAATGAAAGATGTCAGATGAGGTGCGTATGGGCCGCGACGGGAAAGATTTGGATGGAGTCCCCGGGTAGGACGGCTACCAATGCCGTATCTCCCCTACCCGAGCGTGATTGACCAGCGCCGGGGGGGGGGGGGGGGGGATCCCCAGGCAGGGAGGGTCTCACGCCGTTTCTCCACTGCCTGAGCAACCGCCACGAACGGCCAGAAATGTAGTCATCGTGGTGGGGCTGCCATAGTGGTTCTTTCCCTCGAACCAGAAGGGCAGTTACGAGCGGGCGTCTGATACCCGAACAAGTATCAGCTGAAAAGCTAGATCCTCTGAACGAGCGTGTGGTCTCTTGAGCAGTTTCTGCAGATAAGCTAGTCCGCTGAACAAGCGTGTGGAAACAAATTCTCCTGTCGGACAAACAACATGAAACAAACTTACTGACAACATCAAACATGCTGCAGGTTCCATCAGAAAGGACAACACTTTTCCCAAGCGGTTCCTTTTTAAACATCATGTGGACACCTCAGTCCTCGGTTGCGAACAGGGTCGCAAAGGGGTTGGCGGTTTGGGAGTCAGTCCCGATGTCGTCAGCTTCTCCGACTGCCAAACTCTGGAGTGGATTAGGGCTGAAAGGGCTGCCTGGTGTGAGTTGGGGTCGCTCTCGTCGTTGCGGACGAGTCTGTGGGAGTTGTCACGGTGCCAATAACTGGTGTCTAGTTGTGTGGGGACAGAATCGGGGTCGTCAGTTTGGTTCGGTGGTGGGGTTTGTTCAGACAAGTGATCAGGAAGGGATCACTTGGATCGTAGTCGGAGTCGCTGGGTGTGGGTCCGGTTGCATGGGGATAGTAGGGAGGCGTGCTGTGGCTATCGTCCGAGTCACAGTCGCTGTCTCTGCTGCTGCAGTCTGTGGGCGTTCCGGGGCGGAGTGTATTTTTTTGGGGTGGAGTCGAGGTCGTGTCCGTAGCTGGGCTGGACGTGGTGGGGGTTGGTCGGGTTACGTTGGCTGTGGGCCGGGTGTGGTCTGCTGCATCAAGCATGACGTGGTGTGCGTGGTTCGACTGTGTTCCATAAGCCTTTAACTGGTTTATATGAAACCACGCAGTCTTCCATTGGGGTACTTTATTTTGTAAACGGATGGGCTTACTTTGTCCGCAATGGAGTACGGACCCGAGTATTTTGGTGACAGGAATGTGCTGGGGTTATACACAGACAGCATCACTTGCTGTCCGATATCGTACTCCGTTGCATGCACTGTCTTGTCGAAACAGGCCTTGCTCTGTTTCTTTTTGGTGCCCAATTTTACAGCGGCTGCTAACTGAGCCGGTTTAACATTAGCAACTAATTGCTCCACGGCTTTCTCGTGTGTGAGAGTCGTTATTTCGGGGCTGGTCAGGTCCAAACCTAACAAGTACTCTGTCCCTTTCATGGGGCGTCCGGTCATGAGAGTGTGTGGGGTGTAACCTGTGGATGTAGAAATAGTGTGACGCAAAAACATCAGCGCAAAAGGGAGGACCGAGTCCCAAGTGGTGTTGTTCTGCTGGACCATTTTCCTGAGGGTGGTTTTTAGGGTCCGAGTCATGCGCTCCACGATGCCACTCGACTGTGGGTGGTATGCAATGTGGATTTTTTGGGTAATGCCAAATATCGTGAGGACGTTCTGCATGACACGTCCCGTAAAATGGGAACCTTGGTCCGATTCAATGCTGCGGGGGAGTCCCCATCTTGTAAAGATGTGGTGGGTTAGAATCTTGGTTATGGTTTTTGCAGTGTTTGTGCGGGCTGGAAATGCTTCCACCCATTTTGTAAAGGTGTCTATGACCACAAGTACATATTTATAGCCATTCCTGCAAGGGGGCAATGGACCTATAAAATCAATCCGTAGGTTAGTCCAGGGACCATTGACTGGTCGGGTGTGGCTGAGTTGGGCCTTTTTGGCATATCTGTCGGGGTTATTCTGCGCGCAGATAAGACAATTTTCTATGTAATGGCTTACATCTTCCTTTAGAATTGGCCACCAACAAGGCTGTTTGAGGTGGGCTGTAGTGGGATCGATCCCTTGATGTCCATGACCATCATGGAACAAACAAATCAATTGGTTCCTGTCCTGTTCAGGAACCACATCAAGGGTGTCCTTTAACACCACACAGTCATGTGTGGAAAGAGTATTTCTGAACCTCTCGTAGGAGGCTGGAAACTTCCCTTTTACAATCTCTGTGAGAGCGCTGTCCAGCTTCTGGGCCGCTACTAGATCCTCGATCCTAGTCTGTGTGACCTGAACTGCACTCACTGGCGCGCTTTCGGGGGCTTTCCAAAAATACCCATGTCTGGAACCTGCCTTAGCCAGTGCGTCGGCTTTTACATTTCCGGGGGGAGGAACAATGGTGGCTGCGGACTTTTATGATCCCAAAAGTCCTGTTCTGGGATTTTTCTAAAATATGGCAAAGCAATGGGGCTGAGGGGAGGGGTTTTCCGTCTGCGGAAACAAATCCTCTTGCTTCTCACAGGGGCAGAAATTCCCTGAGGCTGTTACAGACATAGAGGCTGTCCAAGTATATGTCTGCTGGGCTGGGGAAGGAATCTGCGTGCTCAACTATATATGCGATGGGCACAAGCTCTGCTGCCTGCGCGCCTAAGTGTCCGGGTAGTTTTAACGCCATTTCCTCGCAGGCGCGTCCCTGCGTGTCCTCGACATAGATCCCGCAACCTGTTATGCGCTTCCCATCCAAGACTGTGGAAGATCCATCCACATAAATCTTCATGGGTTAACACTTGTCCGTGTGCGTGGGGCTCTGAGTTGAATCACCTATCTTTCTGGGGTTTTCGCGATGAAGGGGCCTGTGTTGTGGTGTGGAGAGATAATCTCGCATTCATGGGGGGTTCCGAGGTACTGTAAATTGTCGGCTAAGTAGGTGTGTGTCTTTGTCCGTTTTACTGTGATGTCCCGTCCCTGCAAGAGAAGGGTCCATCTAGCTGCTCGTATTTGGCTGACGGTACCGTCCTTGAGTCGTCCGTCCAGTAAAAGTTGGGTGGGGGTGTGTTCGGTCAGAATGGTGATGGGGTTCAGTCCGGTAATGTATGAAAAGTACTGGACTGCCTAGAAAACTGCGAGCAGGTGCCTCTCACAGGCTGAGAATCCCTGCTCCACAGCATCTAAAATCCGGGAGGCATAAGCCACGGGTCTTAGCTGGTCGTGCCGTTCCTGCAGGAGCACGGCTGAAAGGGTGCGGTCTGTGGTCGCTACCTCTATGGCGTAAGGGGAAAGCGGGTCTGGAACTTGTAGTGCGGGGGCTTCTATGAGTGCCTGTTTTAGAGAGTCCACAGCATCCGTATGCTGCGGAAGCCACTCCCAAGGGGCTCCTTTCTTTAGGAGGTCTGAGAGGGGCGCTGCCTTGCTGGTGAAACCATCAATGTGGTTTCGGCAGTAGCCAACCAGTCCTAAAAACGACCGGAGGGCTGACACGTGTTGGGGAAGGGGCAATTTAGCGATCGAGTCAATCCTTTTATGCTCGATCTCGCGTTTACCGTGCGTGATAATTGTTCCCAAATATACCACTTTTTCTTCCAAAATCTGGGCCTTTTTGGGGTTGACTTTACAGCCAATGGACTGTAACAATTCCAGGAGTTCGGACAGAAGCTCAATCTGCTCTTCCTTGGTGTCTGTCTGCACTAGTAGGTCGTCTACATACTGTAACAGATATTCGGGGCGAGAACATTTTGCTCGTCCATTTGCCAGCTGTCGGTGGAAACTGGAGGGGGAGTTGTGGAATCCTTGTGGCAGGCATGTCCACGTGTACTGCTGCGCTTTAAAGGTGAAGGCAAATTTGTACTGGCACGCCTTTGCCAATGGAATGGACCAGAATCCATTACTGACGTCCAAAAACGTGAAGTAGCGGGAATTGAGTCCCTGCTTGAGCATGGTCTCGGAACTTGTGGCTACTGTGGGGGCTGCTGCGGGGGTGGCTTTGTTGAGCTCCTGATAATCAATGGTCAGTCGCCATGATCCGTCGGGCTTTCTCACTGGCCAAATAGGGGCATTATTAGTGTAAGCTACTGATCTAAGTACGCCCTGCTCTAATAAGCTCTCGATAACTTTTAAGATTTCTCCCTCTGCTTCTCGGGGAAATCCATACTGTTTCTGGGGTCTAGGGTCAGGTCCTGTTACTTGTACGGAGCCAGTCATCCGTCCACAGTCGTGCTTGTGGGTCGCGAATGCTGCCCTGTTCTTTTGCAGGACTGCCCTAACCTGCTTGTCCGTGCTAAGCGTGGTCGGGTTGAACCAAAATTCGTCGACTGCGCTAATTTTGTTCATGTATTCCCCTATGTTGAGTGTTGCGGGGGCTCTTGCGGATTTCGCCATCTTCCAGACACACTGGTTGACTGGATTGAATGAAGGATTGTGGGAATTCATAAAATCAATTCCCAGAATGTGTTCTGCTGTGTGGGGCAGGTCAACTAAAACCACGGGGTGTTTGGTGGTGATGGTTCCGATTTGGATGGGTACAGGGGCTGTGATGTGTCCCTGCTGTGAGTGGCCTGTAAAGTCGCTGTGGGTGATTGTTGCTGTAGTGGGCCACGTGTCTTTTTGAAATAGGGTGGAGGAATTTATGGTGGTGCGGGACCCTCCTGTGTCCCAAAGAAATTCGATAGGCTGTCCCCGAATTTTCGCTGCGACTACGGGTCGTCCTGACCTATCACAAAGGGTGTCGCAGACCCAACTGGGGGAGCCCGTGCACCGTCAGTCCGTTCCGGTCAAGTCCGTCTGATCCGAACGGGCTCTAATGCTATGAATGGGCTCTGTCTTTTTCTTAATCAGAGTGCCTGTCTGTTGGGCTGTCTGTGGCTTTTTAGGGGCATTGCACTCTCTTGCGAAATGTCCCAACTGTCCGCAGTTGTAACATTCTTGTGACTTGGGTGGGGGGCTGTTCTTTCCCTCATTTACCCATGCAGGGTTGTGGTGTGTTGTTTGTACTGCCTGCATGTCTGCTCCGGCCTGCTTTTCTTCGGTGTTTTTAACGGTTGGTTTACTTTGAACAGATTGCTCCCAAACGCGGGACAATCATTTCACCACCCACTTCTCGTTATGGGCCTCTTCTGAGGGATCATAACTAGTACAGGCATTCTGTCCTGCATCTGTGGCATGGGAGATCAGGGTGCGGGTCCATTTGGCCATGTTGTCTGGGGACAAATGGGCGCGGTCTACGTCTCCGAAGACTGCTGCAAAGTGAATCCACAGGCGTCCAGCGAACGCTGTGGGATGCTCAGATTTCTTCTGCCTACATTTATTGAGGCCATCTACGGGGTCACCCCGGTTATACCCGATCGCATCCAGGATCGCGGTATGAATTTCTGCAAGGGTGCCTCCTCCTACATTCTGTGGGTCGGAAAGGGCTGCTGCTACCGACTGATCTAAACTTAGAACTATGAGATTTACCTGCTCTCTGTCATCCAGGCCGTACATGTTCGCCTGATGTTTAACTGTGGCAAAGAAATGGTGGGGGTCTGAGGCGGGGAGGAATGGTGTGATCTTCGCGCACGCGTCCCGTAATTGGGTCACTGTTAAGGGGGTGGAATATAGATATTCCGCATCGTCCGATGTGGCTGTGCGGTGGGTGGTTACAGAGTTAATTGGAGCCTGAACTACCTGCTGTGGGGGGTGGGGTGCTTTTCTCCTTTGGGGCTTTCACTGCGCACATGTTCCCTGAACATATCTCTGCGCTGTTTCCTGTAACTCTTCCCAATCAGGGCCGTCTTCCTGGTCTAACTTTTCCCCCAAAGGTTTCCTGAAAATCTTTCTGAACAGAAAGCAGTGGCTGCAGCTCTGCAATCTGCTTCCGGCATTTTGCATGATCTAAGGTGCTCTGTCTTTGTTCTGTGGTGGCAGCGTGGAGTGCTCTTAATGCTGCCTTGAGATCACTGCATTGTTTCTGTAGCGTCTCGACCTGTTTCTCTGTCTCTTTTCTTACCAGGACTGCACGTTGCGTGTCCTGATAGGCCTTTTCATACTGTGACTGGAAACTGCTTAAATGCACCAGACAAGACTGGTGACCCCGTTTGGCATCGGCCACCTCTTCATTTGTTGCTGCCAATTTCCTCCTTAATTCTAAATTCTCTTTCTCAACTTCGCTCACATCGACTTTACTCATCCGATGTATGCCCTCAACTTCTTTGCGGAGCGTCTTGCTGACCTCCTCTGTGCCTCGCAATTGTGCCAAACAGGACACGATTGCCATCGGCTTGCGCGCTTTTTCCAAGCTCTTTTTGTGTATCTTGCTCAGGTTCTCCCACCAAGTATGCCCTATACTTCCGGGACCTGATTCCTCATTATCGCAGAAATCATTCCACAGGGGCCATCCTTTGCCCTTGAGATATTTCCGGATTTCCTCCTCCCAAATAGGACACTGTCCCACTCGACTGCTGCTGGTCACTGCGACCGCAAATTCCTCAGGGTTCATGAGGCGCTGCATTGCCTGCATGGCCATCTTTCCTATCCGACCGCTGCTTCTAAATTTGGAACAGGGGGGTAAGGTGGTGTTGTAGATGCGGGTGCGGCGTTCGCTAATTTCCGAAAATACAGACTTCCGACAGTTTTTATGCAACAAAAATCTATCAGTTTTACCTTATATCCCTGTTAGTTACGCATGCATACACACACTTCCGAATTATGACTATTGATCAGAACTGCTTGAACACTTGTGGTTTTGTGTTTCCAATTGGGTTTCTAATTCAAATATCTTGGGTTCCCCCGGAGTGGTTTTCCACTTCTAGATCGGGTCCCGTCAGGATGTCGCCAGAATGTTGCTCGTTTTAGCCTTAGTTTAATTGCTCTAATTCTGTCACCTTTGCTCTTGAGTCGCCAGGTATCTTTCTGATACCGCCACGTGGTTCAAGTCCGAGTAATGATTAATAATCCAGCACACCGCTTAGTAAAAGTTAAATCAACGCTCATTTATTATATACAACAATTACTACTTATACATTAATTCTACTTCTAAGCTACTTCCTACAACTAACAGGCCAATACTTAACTTTGGAAATGGTCCACCAGGTCAGGGAAACGAATGGCCTTTCGAATGGGTTCTGAGCCTGCGGGATTCAAAACTGGTACAGGGCGATAGTCAGGAGTGCCTATCTCGCAGCGATCGCTGGAGTAAAACTTCCCTTCTCTTGCGGCTGTTGTAGAAGGTCAGCAGAAGGGTCTCGAAGGGTGCGGAGAGGAGAAGAAGGGTTGATTTGAACTTGGCCCCTATTCTTATAGTCCCCAAGGGCTTCCCGCCTCGCGGGGCGGACGTTGTACCTGGTTCCAAGTGATTGGACTTGGTCCCAATCACTTAGCTCGATATTCTCCAATGCTGGAGCGATTCCTAGATCGAGGGGTGGCCGTTTACCTCTCTTTGTGTCAGCTCCTGCTGGCGCCAGAAGGTCTGGGTCGGCTTTGTGTTACTAATTTGGAGCATATTGTTCCCGGGATTGCTACTTTATATGCAGATGGCTGGGGTGTTGTTATGTTGATGGCTGCAGGTATCGGACTGGTCTGGCTTCCCCACAGGCGAATACACTGTTTTACCTGCAGCTGTCTGTTTGAGTCCTGTTGGCTGATTTTCCCATCAGCCTCTTCCGTTCGCCATTTAAAATCGGGGTTTGGCCATTCTAATCGGGAGTGAGCCATTTTAAGCGGCTACAAAGCCTACTTGTGACAATAAGCGATTGCTATTATTATGAACTGTTCTCAATTCTTCCGGTGGAGTGCAGCATGTTACTTCAGCTTCAGAGGAATCTGGATCTCAGGTATTTCAAACAACAGGACTCCTGGTCCACAGAAACAGTGTGCTTGATGCAGTAAAGTGGAAGGGTGTGGGGTGCAATCTAACCTGGCTTCAAACGCTCTCCCCCTTTCTATGTTTCACACTCTTCTTCGTTCTGTTTCTGTGTCTGTTTTCTTTCTCTTGGTATCGGGTGAAGGTTTGATTTGCTGCAGTTCTCCTGAGCAGAATATTCTTCGACATCTTTTTCCAGTCAGACACATTCTGTGACTTTGTTGCTTTTTGGAACCACTGCAAACACGAAGTGTACTTGGAACTTCACAACACAGAAGGAGGATATTTTCTCCATCATTACTGTGTCTGTGCCAATCAGTACTGTGATACAGACACATGGTTAGGGCATTGAATACATGAGTTGGGACGTCTTGTTGAAGTTTTAAACGACATTAGTAAGGTCACACTTGGAATACGGTGTATAGTTCTGTTATAGAAACGCCAGTATTACACCAGAAAAAGGGCTGAAAAGATTTACAAGGGTGCTATCGGCACTTAATGGTTTGAGTGGTCAGGAAAGAGTGAGTCGAATGGGACTTTTCCCCCGAGGATCTTTTGGAGTTTTAGGGGTGAACTTATAGAGGTCTATAAAATAATGAAGGGCATAGATAAGGTACATAGACAACAATTTTCTCCCAGAGGTAGGGAGACGACAACTAGAGGGAATAGGTTAAAGGTGAGACGGGGGATATACAAATGTGTACAGACGGCAATTTGTTCACACTGAAGGCCTTGAGTGTCTGGAACGATCTGTAATTGGCAGTAATCGAGGCGGTTACAATTTTGCTTTTTAAAACCGTTTTGATAGTTCTATGGGTAAGCTGAGTACAGCGGGATATGGGTGAAATGAGGGCAATTGGGACAGGCGTACCAGTAAAAACTGAGCGACATTTCCAAGTTGAACCAACGGGCCTGTTTCCATGCTGCAAACATGTATGACTCTATTCCACCTTCCATCTCTGGAATGCAGCAGATTCGAGCACACCCTCTGTCTGTCCAGATCCGTTTTAAATGTTGCTGTGGGTGTCTCCATCCATTATTTTTATGGACAATGATCTTTAAGGGAATGAAAGGATCTGAGGAACAGGCAGGAAATGACATTCAGGCAGAAGTTCAGCTATGATCACATTAAATGGTGGAAGAGGAGTCAGTGGCCGTGCAGTCTCCCCATGTTGTCACTGGTTATCAGTTCCAGTTGTCACATTACTTGCTGATGGATATGGCTGCAAGATAAGATTTCTAAGTTACATCCAAGAGTTATTTCTATATTCATGGATACAGTTCATTGAGAGCCACATTATGCGGACCTAACGTAATTTTAGATGTGTCGAACGGATCTCACATCTTCACCTTTTATATCCAATAACGCAGCCTCAGCGTATCCCAGCATCCCGAACGGTAAACTACTAACCGATTCCCACAGCCAGTGGTTCTGATCTGGTCTGCACGGCCTGGGATTTCGGTGGAGGCAGATACAACAGTGGTTTCAAAAGGGAATGGGAGTGACAAGAATCAAATGCATCCCTCTGGTGAAAGGCGGTCGAATGAGATTGATGATCTGCTAATCCATATTGTCGCTGAGGTCAAACGGAATGAGTGGCCTCCGTCGCTACGTCACGCACTTTTAAGTTGTTTGGTGTCGCCGGACTGTGAGATGGTAGGGACCAACAGCTGGAGTTTCCTCTCGATGTTACCCACCACGTGAGTATGATCACGGTAATGAGACCATAAGCCCATAAGACATAGGAGCAGAATTAGGCCACTCGGCCCATCGAGTCTGCTCCGCCCTTCAATCATGGCTGATATTTTTCTCATCCCCATTCTTCTGCCTTCTCCCCATAACCCCTGATCGCCTTACTAAACAAAAATATATATAACTCTGCCTTAAAGACACTCAGTGATTTGGCCTCCACAGCTTTCTGCGGCAATGAGTTCCACAGATTCACCACCCTCTGGCTGAAAGAATTCCTCCTCATCTCTGTTTTAAAGGATCGTCCCTTTAATCTGAGATGGTGTCCTCTGGTTCTAATTGTTCCTACAAGTGGAAACATCCTCTACACGTCCACTCTATCCAGTCCTCGCAGTATCTTGTACGTTTCAATGAGAGCACCTTTCATCCTTCTAAACTCCAACGAGTACAGACCCAGAGTCCTCAAACGTTCCTCGTACGACAAGTTCTTCATTCCAGGGATCATTCTTGTGAACCTCCTCTGGACCGTTTCCAAGGCCAGCACATCCTTCCTTAGATATGCCCCAATCTGCTCACAGTACTCGAAATGGGGCCTTATACAGCCTCAGAAGTACATCCCTGGTCTTATTCCAGTCCTGTTGACAGGAATGATAACATTGCATTTGCCTTCTTAACTGTTCTTCAAACTTTTTTTACAGGGACTCATTTATAGCAAACGACCAACGTTCGGGACCCACGCCGGCCGACCTTCGTGACCCAGGAAGGCAGTCATTCGTGACCCAAAATTTTTGCTTCCCTTTAATGCGAGAGCTGAGCCTGCTTGGTCCTCACAATCTCACTCCAAGCAGGTTCACAGGGGGAGGGGGCTATGTACATACGGGGTGCAGGATTTAGCCGAGTCCTTTGTGCCGTCTTCATCTTAGTGAGGACGGAAAATCCAACCTTGTACACGGAGGTCGTTGTGAAGGGCAAAAGCAACAAAATGCTTGTTTTACTCAGATCCCGATACTCCTCGGAGACGTTACTCCAAAATGCTGACAGTTTTATTGACTCGTGCCGTGTTTTTAATGCGCTGTCAAAACTGAGACGCAGAAGTTCAGTCAGCTTCATTTGGAGTAAGTCTATCCAGTCCATCTACACTTTCCTGACTAATGCTATTTTCTTTGATGTCCCGGGGCAGTGTGGGGGACATCTGGTGATTTTGGCTTTGCATCGCAATTCCAAACTTTCAATGGGTTTTAAAGCTGCGATTTCTTCACAGAGCCGAAAGCAATCACCATCCTTCTCTTGCTATTTGAGGTTCAGTTAATTTAGAATTGAAAAGATGATAGTTAGCATCCAAATTTCATCAGCAATCGAATCAGCAGTGAGGACAATTACTCCAGGAGGAAAGCGTGGAATTCGTACCTCAGTTCGTAAACTCAGAATATCTCCCCTGGTCAGTGATCATTACACTAACTCTTCAAGCGGATGATGTCAACCGTCATTGGTAGTTACTGGTCACTATATCGATGCAATGGGCAGCACGGTAGCATAGTGAATAGCACAATTGCTTCACAGCTCCAGGATCCCAGGTTCGATTCCAGCTTGGGTCACTGTCTGTGCGGAGTCTGCACGTTCTCCCCGTGTGTGCGTGGGTATCCTCCGGGTGCTCCGGTTTCCTCCCACAGTCCAAAGATGTGCAGGTTAGGTGGATTGGCCATGCTAAATTGCCCTCAGTGTCCAAAATTGCCCTTAGTGTTGGGTGGGGTTACTGGGTTATGGGGATAGGGTGGAGGCATGGGCTTGGGTAGGGTGCTCTTTCCAAGAGCCGGTGCAGACTCGATGGACCGCATGGCCTCCTTCTTCACTCTAAATTGTATTGTATGTATGCTTTAATGTAGTCTAAATGGTCAGCAAAACATTTTCAGCCATTCTTCGAGGGTGACGATGTGATGAATTCCCATGGATCTCATTATATCCCTTGCCAACCATTCAGTGCAGTGCATGGTGAGACCACGAGGGATGCAGACTCTCTCCATATCACTTGAGTAATGTTAGGGATGCAAAAAAGATCAAGATAATAGCCTTGTTCATCATCAATGATCACCGCGCCTTCAGCCGCCGCCATCCGCGATCGCACTTTGACCCCCAGGTTCAGGTCCCAACACTCCGGGCCGAATGAGCACTGATGAACGCCACAAAGGCTGGCCCCGTGACCCTCCCGACACCCACCTGCGTGTCCCCACCGCCACATTGACAATGCCTGCATTACATACATTGTATCCGTGCCTGAAGCTGGCGTCAGCTTTAGCTCACTGGCTACTTCACAGCATCAACTTAATTGTAAGTTCAAACCTGTCTCACCGTGGGCGCTGTCTGGCGTTTTTAATATTTCCAAAATATATGTTTTGCACCGATAGAAATCAGACCCAGATTTCTAAATTGGAAGTAGGTGTATTTTTTAGAGGTTGCACTACAATTATTTTTTAATGCGACTTGTGCCACGTGTTTACTTTCTGGTTCTCACTGAGGAAACGCAAGTTCGATTCTAGCTCTGCACAATAACTGACCTCTTTGATTTGATTTTTTAGTCTCACATTATTACTCTACAGTGAAAAGAATTGTTTCTTGCATGATATACAGAGAAGGCATACTGTACATAGGGAAGGAAGGAGAGACTGCAGAATGTAATGTTACAGTTATAGCTCGGCTGTAGAGAAAAGAGCAACTAAATACAAGGTAGGTCCATTTAAAAGTCTGATGGCAGCAGGGAAGAAGCTGTTCTTGAGCCGGTTGGCACGTGACCTCAAACTTTGGTATATTTTTACTGACGGAAGAAGGTGGAAGATGGTATGTCCGCGGTGCGTGGGGTCCTTAATTATGCTGGCTGCATTTCCAAGGAAGCGGGAATTATTGATAGAGTCGATGGATGGGAGGCTGGTTTGCGTGATGGACTGGGCTACATTCACAACCTTTTGTAGCTTCCTGCGGTCTTGGGGAAAAGCAGGATCCATCCCAAGCTGTGATACAACCAGGAAGAATGCATTTTTTGTGCATCTGTAAAAGTTGGTGAGAGTCGTAGCTGACATGCCAAATTTCCTTCGTCTTCTGAGAAAGTAGAGTCTTTGGTGAGCTTTCTTAACTATAGTATCGGCATGAGGGGACCAGGACAGGTTGTTGGTGATCTGGACACTTAAAAGATTGAAGCCTTTGTACTTAATTCCCATTTATGTAGACCGGGGCATGTTCTCCACCACGCTTCCTGAAGTCGATGACAACCTCCTTCGTTTTGTTGACATTGAGGGATAGATTATTGTCGTGTACCAGTTCACCATATTCTCGATCACACTTTATCAATTATTCACAACTTAAATGGAGGAAAAGTGCATTAGCGAAATTTTTTTTATTGATTATCTGAGTTTATAATTTAGAAACGAGATTATGTCGTGGGAGTGTGCCTTTAAGAAAGGTTTTTGTCTCATCACATGGCTTCAGTGATGTCATTTTGTGGGTGAAGCTGAGCTGTGGCTGTGTGATGTTTTTACTTTCGCTTTCAATTTTGATTGTTGTGGACACAGACAGAGAAAAGAAGTGTTTTGGCCTGTTTATCTATTTTCACTGTTAATATCTGACTCAGTAAAAAAAAACATTGATTATAGTTACCTGCTTTGCTAAATTAGAAAAATATAGTTTTCTCTCCGGAATGGTTTTAAACCTGCTGGTGAGAAGAAATTAAATTCTCAGGAAAAGTCAGTCTTATTCAGGTGAGAATGCAGAGTGCTGGGCCACGGCCTTGAAATGTGGTTTTTCGTTCATGGGTTTTCGATTTGGATTTGGAACAGTTAAGGGGGAAGTCATTAATTATTATACTTAGATTATTGTAGCTATATGGTGTGGGTATGTTTGTAATTGATAATAATTCTTGCTGTGTTTGTTTATTTACATATGTTAACTAAGGTCTTAGAATAAAGCTTGTGTTGACTAAAGTGTTTAGGAAGACTGTTGAATCACACCTGAAGGGGAGGCTCTTGTGTTCATCCGAGCCAAATTCAACATAAAGGTTGTCGGTCAGTTGGACTTCATAACATTTTTTGGAGTTTCTTAACCCTGGCCTATAACAATTATTTACTCAGGCAAATGTAATAATCTATTTTGTGTTTTGTTCATGATACAGTGTTCCACATATCACGAAAAGCACTCAAATAGTTCGACACCATCCTGGACCAAGTATCCCGCTTGATTGCTCCCTCTTCCAGAAACATTCAATCCCTGCACCACAAACGCACTGTAGCAGCCCTGTTTATCATCCCAAAATGCTCTGCAGTAAATCACCAAGGTTCCTTAGACATCAACTTCCAATCGCACAAACACTATCATCTTGAAGGACAAGAACTCCCTAAAAGCAGGTTGGGTGTACCCACACCTCACTGACAGCAACGGATCAACAACGCAGCTCACCGTCACCAATGAAGGGCAATTCGGGATGGGAATTAAATTCTGCCCGAACCAGAAACTCGCAAATCCCTTAAAAGTGAACTTTTTATAGCATTGCTGCTTTGAATTTCTGGGACATGGGATGAACTGATTGCCATTATTACGGTAGAGTTCATCATATATCTTCTGCTTCAGAGGAACCTGGATCGAAGGTACTTCTAACAGCATGAATCCAGGAAAACAGAAACAATGTGGTTGCGGCAGTAAGGTGGAACGGAGTGTTGTGCAATTTATCATGGATTTAAACACTTTCTCCCCCTTTCTCTCTTTAACACTCTCCTTTGTTCTGTTTCTATTTTGTATCTCTTGGTTTCGGGGGAAGATGTAAGTTGAGCAGAGTATTGTTCCATATGTTCTGTTCAGTAAGACATATTTTGCTACTTTGTTACTTTGTGGAACCATTGGAAACATGCAGAATAATTGGCACTACATAACTAGAAAGGAGAGTATTTGCTCCATCATTACTGTGTCTGTGCCCATCATTACTATTATACAGACACATGGTCAGAGCATTGAATATAGGAGTTTGGACGCCTTGCTGAAGTTGTACAAGACATAAGTAAGTCTACACTTGGAATACTGTGTACAGTTCTGGTTCCACTATTATAGAGATGATATTATTTAACTAGAAATAGTGCTGAAACGTTTTACCAGGATGCTACCGTAAATTGACAGTTTGAGTTATAAGGTGCGTTTGGTACGCTGGGACATTTTCCCCTGGAGTGTAGGAGGCATAGGGGTGAAATTCTCGAGGTCTATAAAGTTAATAGAGCAGAGGTAATGTACATCGTCAACATATTTTCCCAAAGATAGGGGAGTGTAAAACAAGTGGGTATAGGTTTAAAGTTAGAGAGGAGGCACACAAAAGGGTCCAGAGAGTAATTTCTTCACAAATAGTGCGCTGAGTGTCTGGACAGAGTTGCCAGAGGAAGTAATAGAAGCGGGTACAATGTTGTCTTATTAAAGGGATCAGGGGTTATGGGGAGAATGCAGAGGAATGGGCGGCATGGATAAGTTGGGCCGAAGGGCCTATTTCCATGCTGTAAACCTCTCGCACTCTGTGACCCTATCCCATCTTCCAGCTCTGTAAAGCTGCAGTTTCGAGCACTCCATCTCCATGTCCAAGTGATTTTGAAATTTTCTTATGGGTGTCTGCCTCTATCATTCTCATGGACAATGGTCCCTGAGTGATTGAAAGGATTTGAGGAACAGGCAGGAAATGACATTGAGGCAGAAGCTCAGCTGTGATCAAACTGGATGTTATGATGTGGAGATGCCGGCGTTGGACTGGGGTGAGTCTTTCAGTACGAAGCCTTACAACACCAGGTTAAAGTCCAACAGGTTTGTTTCGATGTCGCTCGCTTTGAGCGGAGAAACTACGTCATCTTCTTCACAGCCTTCAACACGTCATTGATGACGATGAACATCTTGCCAAGGTCATCTCCACACCCCCACTACTTGCCTTCAAACAACCGCGCCACCTCAAACAAACCATTGTTTGCAGCAAACTACCCAGTCTTCAGAACAGTGACCACGACACCACACAACACTGCCATGGCAATCTCTGCAAGACGTGCCAGATCATCGACATAGATACCACTATTACACGTGAGAACACCACCCACCAGGTACACGGTACATACTCGTGCGACTCGGCCAATGTTGTCTACCTCATACGCTGCAGGAAAGGATGTCCCGAAGCGTGGTACATTGGCGAGACCATGCAGACGCTGCGACAACGAATGAACGGACATCGCGAACCAATCACCAGGCAGGAATGTTCCCTTCCAGTCGGGGAACACTTCAGCAGTCAAGGGCATTCAGCCTCTGATCTCCGGGTAAGCGTTCTCCAAGGCGGCCTTCAGGACCCGCGACAACGCAGAATCGCCGAGCAGAAACTTCTAGCCAAGTTCCGCACACATGAGTGCGGCCTCAACCGGGACCTGGGATTCATGTCGCATTACATTCATCCCCCACCATCTGGCCTGCGAAATCCTACCAACTGTCCTGGCTTGGTACAATTCACACCTCTTTAACCTGGGGTTACCCCATCTCTGGATCTGTAAATATTTAATCACCTGCTAATGGTCACATTTCAAGCATTGTTTGGCATCTTTGAATTTGTCTATATATGTGTTTCTGGAACAGACCTCTTCATTCACCTGAGGAAGGAGCAGCGCTCCGAAAGCTAGTGACATCGAAACAAACCTGTTGGACTTTAACCTGGTGTTGTAAGACTTCGTACTGTAAAACTGGATGTTGGGGCAGGAGTGAGTGGCCGGGTCGTCTCACTATGTTGTCATTTACTACCAGTTCCAGTTGCCACAGCACTCGTAGATGACTGCGCGATAAGATTTTTAAGTTCCATCAAGTAATTCAATGTTCGGGGATACAGTTCAGTTATTTGGTCTGCACAGCCTGAGGTTGGTGGAGGAAGATAAAACAGTGGTTTTTAAATTTCAATGCGAGAAACGACAGCAATCAATTTCATGCCTCTGGGGAAAGGTCGGTCGAGTGGGATTGAATGAACCGCTAATCTAAAGAGCCGCTGAGGTTAAACGGAATGAATGTCCTCCGTCGTTACTTCACGCACTTTTACGTTTTTAGTCGCGTCTGGCTGTGAGATGATGTGCACCAACACACTGGAGTTTCACTCAATGCTACCCACGACGGCGAGTGTGATCACGGTAATCCTTCATATACAATGTGTCCATGCTTGAAACCAGCGTCAGCTTTAGCGCTCTGGTTACTTCACAGCATCAACTTAATTGTAAGTTCGAACCTGTCTTACCGTGGGTGCTGCCTGGCGTTTTTATTATTTCCAAAACATGTGTTGCATAAATAAAAGCAGCAGCACATTTATAATTAGAAGTAGGTGTATTTTGTTTAGAGGTTGCATTAATTGTTTTTAAAAGAGGCTTGTGCCACGTGTTTACTTTCTGATCTCACACTGCGGAAACCCAAGTTCGATTCCAGCTCTGTACAATAACTGACCCATCACACTTTGTCAATTACTCACGACCTAAATGGAGGAAAAGAGCATTAACGATTATCTATCATACATTTTTTGAAATTTAGGAACAAGATAGTTTACGCAGGCGAATTGATTAATCCAGTTATTTCCCACGTGAAACGCTGTTCCCCAAATCTCCAAGAACACTCAGGGTGTTCGAAAACATCCAGGACCAAGCAGTGCGTTTGATTGCTCCTCCTGCCACAAGCATTCAATCCCTCCTCCACAGCCATCCCACAATGCACCGCAATAACTCAACAAAGTTCCTCAGGCAATTGTTCCTTCGACAGCACCTTCCAGACCTATGACCACTATCATTTTGAAGGATTAGGCAAGCCCCTACTTCGGAAAATCACCAACTAGAATTTCCCTCCAAATCACTCACCATTCCCACTTGGAACCAGATAAACGTTCCTTCACGTTAACGGGGGGAAATCATTTAGCTTCCTCCCTAAAAGCACGCTGGGTGTACCCAAAAATCACGGTCTGCAACGAGTCAAGAAAGCAGCTGACCTTCTTCAGGGCAACTCGGGATGGACAATAAATTCTGTCCTAACCAGCAACTCTCACATTCAGTAAAAGGGATATTTTTAATGCATTGGTGCTTTGAATTTCTGGGGCCTGGGATGAACTGATCTCCATTCTTAAAAAATAAATATCGTTTACCCATTTCATTTTTTCCAATTAAGGGGCAGATTAGCGCGGCCAATCCTCCTACCCTGTTCATCATTGTGTTGTGGGGGGAAACCCACGCAAAAACGGGAAGAATGCGCAAACTCCACACGGATGGTGACCCGGAGCCGGGATCAAAACTGAGAACTCGGCGCCTTCCGGCAGCAGTGCTAACCACTGCGCCAACGTGCTGCCGCTGTTTTTTAAAATTCTAACGGTGGAATGAATCATATAACTTCGACCTCAGAGGAAACCTGACCTCAGGTATTTCTAACAGCATGAATCCTGGAAGACAGAAACAATGTGCTTGCTGAAGTCAGGTGGAACTGAGTGGTGTGCAATCTACTCCAGCGTGAAACGGTTTCGTCCCCTTTCTCTCTTTGCAACCCTCCTTTAATCTGTTTCTCTTTTGTTTCTATTGGTATCGGGTGAAGATTTGATTTGCTGTGGGTCTCTTGACGAAGATATTCTTCTGAATCTTTTTCCAGTCAGACAGATTCTGCGACTTTGTTGCTTTTTGGAACCAGTGAAACATGATGAATAATTGGAAATTCACAACACTGAAGGAGGCTCTTTGTTCCCCAATTACGGTGTCTGCCCATTATTACTATTATACAGATACATGGTCAGATAATTGAACACAAGTGTTGGGATGTCTTGCTGAAGTTCTACAAGACGTTGGGAAGGACACACTTGGAATACTGTGTACAGTTCTGGTAACCCTAATATAGAAAGGATATTATTAACCTAGAAAGAGAGCAGAAAAGTTTTTCTAGGCTGCTATTGGATTCGTTGGTTTGAGTTGTAAGGAGTGGCTGGATAGACTGGAACTTGGTTCTTGGAGCCTCGGGGTGATCTTGACGACCGCTGTAAAATAATCGGGGGCATGGATCAGGTAGATTATCCCAAAGGTAGTGGAATCCAAAACTAGAGGGCATAGCTTTAAGGTGAGAGGGGAGAGACACAAAAGGTTCCAGAAGAATAATTGTTTCACACAGAGGGCGGTGAGTGGCTAGAAAGAGCTGGCATTTGCAGTAGTAGAGGCGTCTACAATTCTGCCTTTTAAAAAGCATTTACATAGTTATCTGGAGAAGGTGGGTATGGAGGAATATGACCAATTGGACAATTGGACAGGCTTTGTGCAGTAAAAACTGGGCGGCATGGACAAGTTCGGCCGAAGGGCCTATTTCCATGCTGTAAACTTCAATGACTCTATGACCTGTCCCACCTTCCAGATCTGTGTCGCTGAGATTCGATCACTCCATCTATATGTCCAAATCGGTTTTCAATTTTGCTGTGGCCGTCTGCCTCGATTTTTCATAATGACAGGGAACTTTGAGGGAATGAAATTATCTGAGGAACAGGCAGGAATTGACATTCAGGCAGAGGCTCAGCTGTGATCAAACTGAATATTGGGGCAAGAGTGAGTGGCCGTGTAGTCTCCCTCTGTTGTAAATTGCTCGCAGTTCCAGTTGCCACAGCACGCGCAGCTCACAGGTCAATATAAATGCGAGATAAGATTTTTAGTTACATCTTTCGAACAATTATTTCAATGTGCTGGGATACAGTTCAATTATCTGTTCCGCACTGCCTGTGAGATTGGTGGAGGCAGATACAACAGTAGCTTTCAAATGTCACTGCCAGAAACGACAGGAATCAAATGCATGTCTTTGGGGAAAGGTTGATCGGGTGGGATTGACTGAACCGCTCATCTAAAGAGCCGCTGAGGTTAAACAGAATGAATGTCCTTTGTCGGTAATTCATTAATTCATTCACTTTTAAGTACTTGGTCATGTCTGGCTGTGAGGTGATGTGCACCAACACCTGGAGTTTCCCGTCAATGTTACCGACCGCGGCGAGTAGGATCACGGTAATCCTTTATATACAATGTGCCGATGTTTGAACCCGACGTCAGCTTTAGCTCACTGGTTACTTCACAGCATCAACTTAATTGTAAGTTCGGACCTGTCTCACCGTGGGCGCTTCCTGGCGTGTTTAATATTCCCAAAACATGTGTGTTGCATAAATAAAAGCAGCAGCACATTTATAATTAGAAGTAGGTGTATTTTGTTTAGAGGCTGCATTGATCTGTTTTGAAAAGGGGCTTGTGCCACCTGTTTACTTTCTGATCTCACACTGTGGAAAGCCAAGTTCAATTCCAGCTCTGTACACCTTGAAGGTGGTTTGTGGAGGAGCTGTTGTCAAGTGACAGTTAACCCGAGTCAATTCTTCAGTGTTTCCCTCCCTACCTCCTCCTCTAACCGAAAAAAAAGATAATTACAGTAAGGATCCCAGCCGAGTAAAGATCAGGAAGGAGACTCGAGGGCAGGTAGAAGTGGAAAGAAGTTGAACCGTGACATCACAGCCTGCAGTGAAAGAGCGCGAGCAGAGTGGCGGGAACTCAGTGAAAGATTGCGAGGAGAGCGGCGGATACTCAGTGAAAGAGCGCGAGGAGAGCGTCGGAGACTCAGTGAAAGAGCGCGAGGAGAGCGGCGGATACTCAGGGAAAGAGAGACTCGGTGAAAGAGAGACTCGGTGAAAGAGCGCGAGGAGAGCGGCGGAGACTCAGTGAAAGAGCGCGAGGAGAGCGGCGTATACTCAGGGAAAGAGAGACTCGGTGAAAGAGCGTGAGGAGAGCGGCGGGGACACAATGAAAGAGAGCGAGGAGAGCGGCGGAGACTCAGTGAAAGAGCGCGAGGAGAGCGGTGGGGACTCAATGAAAGAGCGCGAGGAGAGCGGCGGAGACTCAGTGAAAGAGCGCGAGGAGAGCGGCGGATACTCAGGGAAAGAGAGACTCGGTGAAAGAGAGACTCGGTGAAAGAGCGCGAGGAGTGCGGCGGAGACTCAGTGAAAGAGCGCGAGGAGAGCGGCGGATACTCAGGGAAAGAGAGACTCGGTGAAAGAGCGCGAGGAGAGCGGCGGGGACACAATGAAAGAGAGCGAGGAGAGCGGCGGAGACTCAGTGAAAGAGCGCGAGGAGAGCGGTGGGGACTCAATGAAAGAGCGCGAGGAGAGCGGCGGAGACTCAGTGAAAGAGCGCGAGGAGAGCGGTGGGGACTCAATGAAAGAGCGCGAGGAGAGCGGCGGGGACTCAATGATAGAGCGCGAGGAGAGCGGCGGAGACTCAGGGAAAGAGAGACTCAGGGAGAGAGTGCGAGGAGAGCAGCGGGAAAACAGTGAAAGAGGCCGAGGAGAGCGGCGGGGTCACGGGATAAAAGGGAGCGATGAGAGGCGTGGGGAGAGAGGATAAAAGAGCGCGAGGAGAGCGGCGGGGACACAGCTGCCGGAGAAGCAGCCTTCAGATTTTCGGCGGGAGCAGTGGCCAGGAGTTTGTCGGGAAGGTACGTTTTCCTCTTTAAAAACTTACCTTGAAGAGTGACATCACAGCAAAGCAGTGACCTGATTGGCTGGGAAGGAAAGTGGTCCAATTAGCAGTAGCTTGTAGAAGTTTAACTCTTCGTGTGTTGGTAAGTATTGAGATTGGTAAGTAAAATCTTTATTCCTTTTACTTATTCATTATTTGATATTATATTTGTAATCAGTTATGGTAAAGTGTATAGATGGCAGGAGATCCCAGACCCGTGTTATGCTCCTCGTGCTCAATGTGGGAGTTCAGGCACGCGGCCGATGCCCCTGACTCCTTCATGTGCGGGAAGTGTGTCCAGCTGCAGCTCCTGTTAGACCGCATGACGGCTCTGCAGCAGCGAATGGACTCACGTTGGAGCATCCGCGATGCTGAGGAGGTCGTGGATAGCATGTTCAGTGAGTTGGGCACACCGCAGATTAGGATTGATGAGGGAGACAGGGAATAGGTGTCCAAAAGGCAGAGAAAGAGCAGGAAGGCAGTGCAGGTCTCCCCTGCGGTCATCTTCCTCGAAAACAGGTATACCGTTTTGGATCCTGTTGGGGGCGATGACTCACGAGGAAAAGCCAGGCTCATGGCATCGTGGCTGGCTCTGCTGCACAGAAGGGCAGGAAAAAGGCTGGAAGGGCTATAGTCATAGGGAATTCAATCGTAAGGGGTGTAGACAGGCGATTCTGTGGTCGAAAACGAGACTCCTGAATGGTATGGTGCCTCCCGGGTGCACGGGTCAGGGATGCCTCATACCGGCTGCAGGACATTCAGAACAGCCAGTTGTCATGGTGCATATAGGCACCAACGATACAGGTAAAAAACGGGATGAGGTACTACAATCAGAATTTAGGGAGTTAGAAGATAAGATAAAATGTAAGACCTCAAAAGTAGTAATCTCAGGATTGCTACCAGTGCCACGAGAGAGTCAGAGTAGAAATTCAAGAATAGTCAGAATGAATACGTGGCTTGAGAGATGGTGCAGGAGGGAGGGGTTCAGATTTTTGGGACATTGGAAACGGTTCTGGGGGCGGTGGGACCATTATAAATTGGATAGTCTACACCTTGGCAAGACTGGAACCAATGACCTAGGGGGAGCTTTTTGCGAACACTGTTGGGGAGGTTTTAAACTAATGTGGCAGGGGGGTGGGAACCAGATTAGGAAGTTAGAGGTCAGTAAAGAGGCAGCAACTAAAGCCAGTCAGGTAATAGATAATAAACACAATGTGACTAAGGGGAAGAGTAGAAAGGGACGAGATGATGAACGCAAAGGGACAGGTGGTCTGAGGTGCATTTGTTTCAATGCGAGAAGTGTAGCAGGTGAGGCAGATGAATATAGGGCTTCGATTAGTACCTGGGAATATGATGTTATTGGTATTACTGAGACTTGGCTGAGGGAAGGGCAAGCCTGGCAACTAAATATCCCAGCGTGTCGATACTTCAGGAGGGATAGAGAGGGAGGTAAAAGGGGTGGAGGAGTTGCATTACTGGTCAGAGCTGATATCACAGCTGTGATTAAGGAGGGCACGATGGAGGATTCGAGCACTGAGGCAATAGGGGTAGAGCTGAGGAACAGGAAGGGTGCAGTAACATTGTTGGGACTTTACTACAGGCCACCCAAAAGCGACAATGAAGTAGAGGTACAAATATGTAGACAGATTATAGGAAAATGTAGGAGAAATAGGGTGGTTGTGATGGGAGATTTTAACTTCCCCAGCATTGAATGGGACTCATGTAGTGTTGGAGGCATAGATGGAGCAGAATTTGTAAGGAGCATCCAGGAGAGTTTTTTAGAGCAGGATGTAAATAGTCCTACTCGGGAAGGGGTCATACTGGACCTGTTATTGGGGAATAATCCCGACCAGGTGGTTGACGTTTCAGTCGGTGATTACTTTGGGAATAGCGATCACAATTCTGTAAGTTTTAGAATACTCATGGACAAAGACGAGAGTGGTCCTGAAGGAAGAGTGCTAAATTGGGGCTGGTTTAGCAGCCTGGGCTAAATTTCTGGCTTTGAAAGCAGACCAAGGCAGACCAGCAGCACAGTTCAATTCCCGTACCAGCCTTCCCGAACAGGCACTGGATTGTGGCGACTAGAGGCTTTTCACAGTAACTTCATTTGAAGCCTACTTGTGACAATACGCGATTTTTATTTCATTTCAAATTGGGGAAAGGCCAAGTATAACAAAATTCGGCAGGAGCTAGGGAATGTGGATTGGGAGCAGCTGTTTAAGGGTCAATCCACATTTGAAATGTTGGAGTCATTTGAGGAAAGGTTGATTAGATCGCAGGACAGACATGTCCCTGTGAAAAGGAGGGATAGAAATGGCAAGATTAGGGAACCATGGATGACGGGTGGAATTGTGAGACTAGCTAAGATGAGAAATGAAGCCTACATAATATCTAGGCGACTTAAAACTGATGAAGCTTTGGAGGAATCTCGGGAAAGTAGGACAAATCTCAAATGCGCAATAAAGAGGGCTAAAACGGGTCATGAAATATATTTGGCAACAGAATTAAGGAAAATCCCAAAGCCTTTTCTTCGTATATAAGGAGAAAGAGGGTAACTAGAGAAACGATTGGCCCACTCAAAGACAAAAGAGGGAATTCATGCGTGGAGTCAGAGGAAATGGGTGAGATTCTTAATGAGTACTTTTGTCTTAATTCTTAATGAGTACTTTGCATTGGTATTCACCAAGGAGAGGGCCATGACGGATGTTGAGGCTAGGGATGGATTCTAAATACTCTAGGTCAAGTCGGCATTAGGAAGGGGGAAGTTTTGGGTTTTCTAAAAGGCATTAATGTGGACAAGTCCCCGTTCCGGATGGGATCTATCCCAGGTTACTGAGGGAAGCGAGGGACGAACTAGCTGGGGCCTTAAGAGATATCTTTGCAGCATCCTAGAGCATGCGTGAGATCCCGGAGGACTGGAGAATTGCTAATGTTGTCCCTTTCTTTAAGAAGGGTATCATGGATAATCCAGGGAGTTCTAGACATGTGAGCTTGACGTCAGTGGTAGGCAAACTGTTGGAGAAGATACTGAGGGATAGGATCTATTCACATTTGGAAGAAAATAGACTTATCAGTGATAGGCAGCATGGATTTGTGCAGGGAAGTTCATGTCTTACAAACCTAATAGAATTCTTTGAGGAAGTGACAAAGTTAATTGATGAGGGAAGGCATGGACTTCAGTAAGGCGTTTGATAAAGTTTCCCACGGCAGGTTGATGGAAAAAGTGAAGTCGTATGGGGTTCAGGGTGTACTAGCTAGATGGATAAAGAACTGGCTGGGCAACAGGAGACAAAGAGTAGTGGTGGAAGGGAGTGTCTCAAAATGGAGACAGGTGACTAGTGGTGTTCCACAGGGATCCGTGCTCGGACCACTGTTGTTTGTGTTATACATAAATGATCTGGACGAAGGTATAGGTGGTCTGATTAGCAAGTTTGCAGATGATACTAAGATTGGTGGAGTTTCAGATAGCGAGGAGGACTGTCAGAGAATACAGCAAAATATAGGTAGATTGGAGAGTTGTGCAGCGAAATGGCAGATGGCGTTCGATCCAGGCAAATGCGAGGTGATGCATTTTGGAAGATCTGATTCAAGAGCGGACTATACGGTCAATGGAAGAGTCCTGGGGAAAATTGATGTACAGAGAGATCTGGGAGTTCAGATTCATTGTACCCTGAAGATGGCAACGCAGGTCGATAGAGTCGTCAAGAAGGCATACAGCATGTTTGCCTTCATCGGACGGGGTATTGAGTACAAGAGTCGGCAGGGCATGTTACAGTTGTATAGGACTTTGGTTGGGCCACATTACCAATATTGCCTGCAGTTCTGGTCGCCACATTACCAGAAGGATGTGGATGCTTTAGAGATGGTGCAATGGAGGTTCACCAGGATGTTGCCTGGTATGGAGGGTGCTAGCTAGGAAGAAAGGATGAGTAGATTAGGATTGTGGTGTACAAAGTTATGAGAGGTATGAAGAGGGTGGATAGCAACAAGGTTTTTCCAAGAGTGGGGGTGTCAATTACAAGGGGTCAAGATTTCAAGGTGAGAGGGGGAACATTTAAGGGAGATGTGCGTGGAAAGGTTTTTACACAGAGGGTGGTGGGTGCCTGGAACACTTTGCCATCGGAGGTGGTAGAGGCGGGCACGATAGCATCACTTAAGATGCATCTAGACAGATATATGAACGGGCGGGGAACAGAGCGAAGTAGATCCTTGGAAAATAGAAGACAGTTTTAGATAGAGGATCTGGATCGGCGCAGGCTGGGAGGGCCGAAGGGCCTGTTCCTGTCCTGTAATTTTCTTTGTTCTAATAAGTGACCTTTCACCTCTGTCAATTGCTCACAACCTAAATGCAGGAAAAGAACATTCATGATTATCGATTATACATGTTTTAAAATTTCAGAACATGATTTACGCAGGCAAATTGATTAATCCATTTTTTTCCACGTGAAACGCTGTTCCCCAGATCTCCAAGAACACTCAGGGAGTTCGAAAGCATCCAGACCAAGCAGTGCGTTTGATTGCTCCTCCTGCCACAAGCATTCAATCCCTCCGCCACAGCCATCCCAAACTGCAGCGCAATAACTCAACAAAGTTCCTCAGACAATTGTTCCTTCGACAGCACCATCCAGACCTACGACCACTATCATTTTGAAGAACTAGACAAGCCCCTACTTGGGACAATCACAAACTGGAATTTCCCTCCAAATCATTCAATACTCCCACTTGGAACCATCTAAACGTTTCTTCACGGTAACGGGGCAAAATCATTTAGCTTCCTCTCTGAAAGCATGTTGGGTGTACCCAAACCTCAGGGTCTGCAACGATTCAAGAAATCAGCTCACCAACCACCTTCTGAAGGGCAACTAGGGGAAGACAATAAATTCAGTCATAACCAGCAACTCTCACATCCAGTAAAAGTGATCTTTTTAATGCATTGGTGCTTTGAATTTCTGGGGCCTGGGATCAACTGTTCTGCATTCTTTAAAAAAGTATATAGAGGACCCAATTCACATTTTCCAATTAAGGGGCAATTTGCGTGGCCAATCCACCTACCCGGCACATATTTGTGTTGTTGGGGGAGAAACCCATGCAACAACGGGGAGAATGTACAAGCTCCAAGCGGACAGTGACCCAGAACCGGGGTTGAACCTGAGAACTCGGCAAACTTGCTGACCACTGAAATGAAATAAATCTCGCTTATTGTCACAATTATGCATCAAATGAAGTTACTGTGAAAAGCACCTAGTCGCCACATTCCGGCGCCAGTTCGGGGAGGCTGGAACAGGAATTGAACCGTGCTGCTAGTCTGCCTTGGTCTGCTTTCAAAGCCAGCGATTTAGCCCTGTGCTAAGCAGCCCCTCCAGCGCGCGAGCGTGCTGCCCCTGTTCATCATTCTAAAGGTGGAATCAATCATAAGAACCAGGAGCAGGAGTCGGCCATCTGGCCCCTCGAGCCTGCTCCGCCATTCAATGAGATCATGGCTAATCTTTGTGGACTCAGCTCCACTCTTCGGCCCGTACACCATATCCCCGAATCCCTTTATTCCTTAGAACGGTATCTATCTTTTTCTTAAAAACATTTAAAGAAGGAGCCTCAACTGCTTCACTGGGCAAGGAATTCCAGAGATTCACAACCCTTTGGGTGAAGATGTTCCTCCTAAACTCGGTCCTAAACCTACTTCCCCTTATTTTGAGGCTATACCCCCTAGTTCTGCTTTCCCCGACCAGTGGAAACAACCTGCCCGCATCTATCCTATCTATTCCCTTCATAATTTTTTTGTTTCAATAAGATCCCCCCGCATCCTTATAAACTCTAATGAGGACAGTCCCAGTCTACTCAACCTCTCGTCATAATTTAATCCCCTCAACTCTGGGATCAACCTAGTGAATCTCCTCTGCACTCCCACCAGTGCCAATATGTCCTTTCTCAGGTAAGGAGACCAAAACTGAACAGAATACTCCAGATGTGGCCTCACCAACACCTTATACAATTGCAGCATAACCTTCCTAGTCTTGAACTCCATCCCTCTAGCAATGAAAGACAAAACTCAATTAGCCTTCTTAATCACCTGTTGCACCTGCACACCAACATTTTGCGACTCGTGCACCAGCACACCCAGGTCCCTCTGCACAGCAGCATGTTTTAACATCTTACCGTTTAAATAATAATCTATTCTGCTGTTATTCCTCCCAAAATGGATAGCGTCACACTTTGCAACATAGAATTCCATCTGCCAGACCCTAGCCCATTCACCTAACCTATCCAAATCCTTCTGCATACTTACGGTATCCTCTGCACTTTTAGCTTTACCGCTCATCTTACTGTCGTCTGCAAACTTTGACACATTGCACTTGGTCCCCATCTCAAATCGTCTATGTACATTGTGAACAACTGCGGGCCCAACAATGATCCTTGAGGGACCCCACTAGTTACAGGTTGCCAACCAGAGAAACACCCACGTATCCCCACTCTCTGCTTTCTGTTAGTTAACCAATCCTCTACCCATGCTACCACTTTACCCTCAATGACATGCATCTTTAGTTTATGCAGCAACCTTTTGTGTGGCACCTTCTCAAAAGCTTTCTGGAAATCCAGATATACTACATCCATTGGCTCCCCGTTATCTACTGCACTGGTAACGGCCTCAGAAAATTCTACCAAATTAGTCAGACACGACCTACCCTTTGTGAACCCATGCTGCTTCTGCCCAATGGGACAATTTCCCTCCAGGTGCCCCAGTATTTCCTCCTTAATGATAGATTCCAGCAATTTCCCTACAACCGAAGTTAAGCTTACCGGCCTATAATTACCCGCTTTCTGCCGACCTCCTTTTTTAAACAGTGGTGTCATGTTTGCTACTTTCCAATCCTCTGGGACCACACCAGAGTCTAGTGAATTTTGATAAATTATCACTAGTGCGTTTAAAATTGCCCTAGCCATCTCTTTTAACACTCTGGGATGCATCCCATCAGGGCCAGGAGACCGGTCTATCTTCAGCCCCATTAGCTTGCCCAATACTGTCTCCTTAGTGATTACAATCATCTCAAGGTCCTCACCTATCATATCCTTATTTCCATCAGTCACTGGCATGTTATTTGTGTCCTCCACTGTGAAGACTGACCCAAAAAACCTGTTCAGCTCCTCAGCCATTTCCCCGTCTCCTATTATTAAATCTCCCTTCTCATCTCCCAAAGGACCAATATTTACCTTCGCCACTCTTTTTGTCTTATATATTTGTAGAAGCTTTTACTATCTGCTTTTATGTTCTGAGCCAGTTTACTTTCATAGTCTACCTTACTCTTCTTTATGGCTTTTTTAGTAGCTTTCTGTTGTCCCCTAAAGACTTCCCAGTCCTCTAGTCTCCCACTAATTTTTGCCATTTTGTATGGTTTTTCCTTCAATTTGATACTCTCCCTCACCTCCTTAGATAGCCACGGTCGATTTTTCCCCTTTCTACCGTCTTTCTTTTTTGTCGGTATGAACCTTTTCTGAACACTGAAAGATCGCTCGGAAGGTTCTCCACTGTTCCTCAACTGCTTCGCCATGAAGTCTTTGCTCCCAGTCTACCTTAGCTAGTTCTTCTCTCATCCCATTGTAATCGCCTTTGTTTAAACACAAAACACGAGTGTTTGATTTTACCTTGTCATTCTCCAACTGTATTTTAAATTCCACCATATTGTGGTCGCTCCTTCCAAGAGGATCCCGAACTATGAGATCATGAATCAATCCTGCCTCATTACACAGGACCAGATCTAGGACCGCTTGTTCCCTTGTAGGTTCCATTACATACTGTTGCAGGAAATTATCCCGGGCACATTCTATAAACTCCTCCCAAGGCTGCCTTTACCAACCTAGTTAAACCAATCGATATGCAGATTAAAATCTCCCATGATAACCTTTGTACCATTTCTGCATGCATCCGTTATTTCTTTGCTTATTGCCTGCCCTACCATCCTGTTGCTATTTGGTGGCCTATAGACTAATCCTATCATAGAACATTGAACGATACAGCGCAGTACAGGCCCTTCGGCCCACGATGTTGTACCGAAACAAAAGCCATCTAACCTACACTATGCCATTATCATCCATATGCTTATCCAATCAACTTTTAAATGCCCTCAATGTTGGCGAGTTCACTACTGTTGCAGGTAGGGCATTCCACGACCTCACCACTCTTTGCGTAAAGAACCTACCTCTGACCTCTGTCCTATATCTATTACCCCTCAGTTTAAAGCTATGTCCCCTCGTGCTAGCTATTTCCATCCGCGGGAGAAGGCTCTCACTGTCCATCCTATCTAACCCCCTGTTCATTCTGTATGCCTCTATTAAGTCTCCTCTTAACTTTCTTCTCTCTAACGAAAACAACCTCAAGTCCATCAGCCTTTCCTCATAAGATTTTCCCTCAATACTGACGAATGTGATATAAAATAGTTACTTTAGAGATACTAGTTAATGTAATGTAGAAATAAGCCACTTTGATTCTTGCAGTTAGGGACAAAGGAATTTGAGACCGCATGGAAAAAGCAGGAAGAGGTGTGTCTATGAGAGTGATGCTGCATTGATAGGGGCCAGAGAAAGGGATTGGAAGTGAGCCAATCAGAATAGATTAAACAGGTCCGGAGGGACATAGGCTGACCTATGTCCGTCGAGTATGTGAAACTTGATACCATTTGAATTGATTTTGCAGAGATCCCTTTGTCTTTTAGTCAGTCGTTTTTCTGGGGTGTAAGAGGCTGGATGTCCTTTTACATTTCTGTAAGATGATTAAGCTTGCAAGCTAAATAAATAACTTCTGTTTACGTGCGAATCCGTCTCAACTTTTATTGAGGCCAGACTGACAGAGAAAGAAATTTGGAGATCAACATTTGGTGCCGAAACCCGGGATTTCTCAGGGCGATCCTGATCCAACTGCGAAATCAGAATTAGACTGATTATGAACAGGAGGACGTGGAACAAAGGGCCCTCAATGTAGAAATGGAAAACGACCAGCATTGATTGTTCCCCTCTTCTTATCGTCTGATTAGTCTGGTCACTCGCGGTTGGCACAGAAAGACCGCCTCGACGAAATCACAGGTCAGTCTGGGGATAAGCACTTTAATTGTGAGTTAATTGGGCTGGGGAAGGCTATATTGTTGATGGGACATTTAAGATAAATGGTTCAACTTTAATTGTGAGTTAATTCGGCTGGAGAAGGCTATATTGTTGATGGAACATTTAAGATAAATGGTTCAACTTTAATTGTGAGTTAATTCGGCTGGGGTAGGCTGTACTGTTGATGGAACATTTAAAATATAAATGGGTCAACTGTATTTGTAAGTTAATTCGGTTGGGTTATGTTATGAGAGGTAGATGTAACATTTGAAATTGAAACAAATGGTTCACCTCTATATGTCTGTGTGTTAAAAATATAGTTGATTAAGTTAAAGAATTTTCCTTGGACTGTAGTGGCGGAAAAACGCAGTTCCAAGGACGAGTTGAGATTATGGGAAATTCCTTGGATAGCACAAATGATCCAGGCATGCCACTGCAAATATTATGTGATAAGTATCCGGACAAAGCAAAGGACTTTAGAAAATTGTCAGCACAGTTAAGAACTAAAATGGGAGATGAATGGCCACTAGGGGGAACCAAAGACCTAGAAATGGTTAAGAAAATCCAGGGACTGATATGGAAAAAAAATCAAAGTATGAAAACTAAAGAATTAATTGGATTATGGAGGCAATATTGTCAAGAGGAAAAAGATAAGATTATGTTGTCCAGCTGGCAGGATAACGCACTTAAAATGGGGATTTCAATTAGTGAACAGGGTAACCTAAAAACATTACAGATCTTGAAAAAGTAATGTGCATTTCAAAAAAGAGCAAATAGAGACAGGAAGGACCCGGGTCACACAAGAGGTGAACTACGTACTTCAATGGCTGGCCTTGAATTGTCAGAAGAAGAAAAATTCAATAAGTCGGAAAAGTCAGTAGAAATTCCGTCTGCACCCATAGTATGGTCTGCGCTCATTCCAGAACCACCAGAGTACAATAATATATACCCAGCCATTGCTCCCCAGATTTCAAATATGCCAGAAACTCAAGCCCTTTTGGGTGATAGTGTGGGTCCTGTTTTACCAACTTCACAACCGAAAGAGCAAAAGGAACTTTGTCCCACAAGCCCAGTTAGCTCTAGGACAAGATCTCGGACAGCAAGAGAGGGGCTTGAAGCTCACCAGAAACAATTAAGCATATCACCTCAGTCTCCCCAAACTGAGGAGAAATCACAAGAGTTGGGAACAAAGAAAGCTGAAACAACTTCGGTTGAAGAGAAAGAACTCCCCCTAGTGACAGGGAGAGACGTTGAAGTCTTGGAACAACCAGGGGAAATACCTAGAGTGCCCCCTGGTGACATTCGGAGACAGTTACCGATTAGGAAGATGAGAAACCCCGATCCAGGGACGGCGGCTGCAAACCCCACAATAGACGTTTACTTCCCATGGACACCCAGTGAGATGATGGCTATTATGACTACAATCCCAGATAGAAAAAAATCTCCTGCTGCCTTTGTGGATTCATTGAGAACTACTATCTCAATTTATCAAGCTGATTCAAGGGACCTCTGGGCCCTAGTTCAGCAGATTTTAACCCCAGCAGAGTACCGCACTTGTCTTAACCACCTGAATTATGCTAGTCATGCCGCACTCCAGCAGGCCTATGCGTTAGACGACGATAGAAGGACACAGATCTTAAATGCGTTTGTTATAGCACCACTTGCGTTCCATTGAACGCTGGCCTCCAGCTCCTTTGTGGCTGGGCGAATGTCTCTCATATCACTGTCGGGAATAGGGCTTTCCGCATTGCTGGGCGGCCCGAATGGGCATTTCAAAATTGGAAAAACTGGGCTACTGGGAGGTCCTTACGCAACCGATATACTGATTGTGATGCTAGTCTCCACACGGAACAAGGATACTACTTTTTATTTAATGGTACGGCGACCAACGTTTTGTCACCCCCATTTCCCCGCCGAATTGCTATAGGGACTCTAGTGCCTCCCACAGTCCCCTGCCCTTCGGCGTGGAACCTGCATAATCAGTTAGCACGCCGGGCAGTCTCTGCTGAATTTTGCGAGAACTGGAAAAAACCTCAGGTTCTTGCACCCAACCGGGGCCACTCAGCCGGGTGGGGCATTCTGAGCGTATTGACACTGGGAGGTTCCTTGGCTGTTAGTGATCGGAATTATTTTATTTGCGGCCTTACCCTTTTGGGAAATGAAACCTTGGGAGCCCTCGGGGCAATAACTAAGGAGTTGTCTCAGCTACGGTTGTTTGCAATGCAGAACCGGTATGCTCTTGACTATCTTCTGGCCCGTGAGGGTGGGGTATGCGCCATAGTACAGGGCAAGTGTATTATGGGTGTTCAAGACTTGACCGCTAACATCACTAAATTTATGGATCGCATACGGGATCACTTGGACGGGATGCAGGATCCTGGCTCTTGGGGTAACTGGGGATTTGGAGGATGGAAGGACTGGTTGATAAATATGGCCATGTATCTAGTGGTAGCTATCGGCTGCATCTTTGTGGGCCTGGCCATCCTTAAATGTGTGATGGGTAAAATGCGGGGTGCACTGGATCAGATCACCGCCCCAATCACCGAGAAAAAAAAGTTAACTGTTAAAATCCATGAGGGTGAAGCAGATGAAGGAGGGCTAAGACAGGAATTGGAAATGCAGCGACGAATCTTTTTAGATGAGGAACCGTAGCTATAGATTGGATAGTTCGGTTATCATGGAATGATAAAAGGAGGGAATGACGAATGTGATATAAAATAGTTACTTTAGAGATACTAGTTAATGTAATGTAGAAATAAGCCACTTTGATTCTTTTAGTTAGGGACAAAGGAATTTGGGACCGCATGGAAAAAGCAGGAAGAGGTGTGTCTATAAGAGTGAGGATGCATTGATAGGGGCCAGAGAAAGGGATTGGAAGTGAGCCAATCAGAATGGATTAAACAGGTCAGGAGGGACCTAGGCTGACCTATGTCCGTCGAGTATGTGAAACTTGATACCATTTGAACTGATTTTGCAGAGATTCCTTTGTCTGTTAGTTCAGTCGTTTTCTGGAGTGTAAGAGGCAGGACGTCCTGTTACATTCTGTAAGATGATTAAGCTTGCAAGCTAAATAAATAACTTCTGTTTACGTGCGAATCCGTCTCAACTTTTATTGAGGCCAGACTGACAGAGAAAGAAAATAGGAGATCAACAAGGGGGGGGGGACAGGCACAGCCTGTTAGTGTTTCAATGTGAGGGGGAGGGGGACAGACACAGCCTGTTCGTGTTTCAATGTGAGGGGGGGGATGGCACAGCCTGTTAGTGTTTCAATGTGAGGGGGGGGGGGGGTGACAGGCACAGCCTGTTAGTGTTTCAGTGTGAGTGGGAGGGGGGACAGACACAGCCTGTTAGTGTTTCAATGGGAGTGGGACAGGCATAGCCTGTTAGTGTTTCAATGTGAGGGGGGGACAGGCACAGCCTGTTAGTGTTTCAATGTGAGGGGGGACAGGCACAGCCTGTTAGTGTTTCAATGAGAGGGGAGGGGGAGACAAACACAGCCTGTTAGAGTTTCAATGGCAGGGGGGCGGGGGCAGACACAGCCTGTTAGTGTTTCAATGTGAGGGGGGACAGGCACAGGCTGTTAGTGTTTCAATGTGAGGGGGGGACAGGCACAGCCTGTTAGTGTTTCAATGTGAGGGGGGACAGGCACAGCCTGTTAGTGTTTCAATGAGAGGGGAGGGGGAGACAGACACAGCCTGTTAGAGTTTCAATGGCGGGGGGGGGGGCGCGGGCAGACACAGCCTGTTAGTGTTTCAATCAGGGGGGGCAGAAACAGCCTGTTCGCGTTTCAATGAGGAGGGTGGGGAGTGTCCTTACTTTATTCCGTTTTCTGAGGAACCTGAGATGGGGGAGGGTGTGGCAGGCTATATTAGGTGTATCGCGGCACCTCGGTGGGATGTACCGTATGCTGTAGTATCAGTGGTAGAACCTGCCTGCTGGTTCCTCCCAGCAGGCGGAGCATAAGAGTCTGTGTTTCACCCACAGCAGTCATTCTGTACCGGAGCTGCTGGGTAACTCCTTGTTCATTAAAGCCTTCAATTGGACTGCAATCTCACTTCAGTAGTGATTGATCGTGCAGCAGTATCAAATTGAAGGATTGCATACAAATCGGCAAAGTTTAGTGGGAAACTAGAGGACTTGGAAATCTTTTGCGGGCAACAGAAAGCTACTAAATAAGTTATAAAGTAGATAGATTATGAGAGTAAACTTGCTCAGAATATAAAAACTGATACTAAACGTTTCTACAAATATATAAAACAAAAACGAGTGGCTGAAGTAAATATTGGTCCTTTAAAGGATGAGAAATTAGATTCAATAATGGGAGATGAGGAAATGGCTGAGGATCTCAACATATTTTTTGGGTCGGTCTTCACAGTGAAAGACACAAATAACATGCCAGTGACAGAAAGAAATGAGGCAATGACAGTTGAGGACCTTGAGATGATTGTTGTCACATGGGATTTAGTGATTGGCAAGCTAATGGGGCTGAAGGTAGACGAGTCTCCTGGCCCTGATGGAATGCATCCCAGTATGCGAAAAGAGATGGCTATGGAAATTGCAAATGCACCAGTGATAATTTCCCAAAATTCACTAGACTCTGGGGTGGTCCCGGCGGATTGGAAATTAGCAAACGTGACACCACTGTTCAAAAAAGGAGGTAGGCAGAAAGCGGGTAATTATAGGCCAGTGAGCTTAACTTCGGTAGCAGGGAAATGCTGGAATCCATCATCAAGGAAGAAATAGCGAGGCATCTGGATTGAAATTGTCCCATTGGGCAGACGCAGCATGGGTTCATAAAGGGCAGGTCGTGCCTAACTAATTTAGTGGAATTTGTTTCGGAATTTATCAGTGCGGTAGATAACGGGGAGCCAATGGATGACGTATATCTGGATTTCCAGAAATCTTTTGACAAGGTGCCACACAAAAGTTGCTGCATAAGATTAAGGTGCATGGCATTAAGGGGAAAGTAGTAGCTTGGACAGACGATTGGTTAATGTATGGAAAGCAAATAGTGGGGTTTAATGGGTGTTCCTCTGGTTGGCAATCAGTAGATAGTTAAAGGCAGCACGGTAGCCTTGTGGATAGCACAATTGCTTCACAGCTCCAGGGTCCCAGGTTCGATTCTGGCTTGGGTCACTGTCTGTGCGGAGTCTGCACATCCTCCCTCTGTGTGCGTGGGTTTCCTCCGGGTGCTCCGGTTTCCTCCCACAGTCCAAAGATGTGCAGGTTAGGTGGATTGGCCATGATAAATTGCCCTTAGTGTCCAAAATTGCCCTTAGTGTTGGGTAGGGTTACTGGGTTATGGGGATAGGGTGACGGTGTTGACCTTGGGTAGGGTGCTCTTTCCAAGAGCTGGTGCAGACTCGATGGGCCGAATGGCCTCCTTCTGCACTGTAACTTATATGATAGTGGTGTCCCTCGGGCATCAGTTTTGGGCCCACAATTGTTCACAATTTATAGAGATGATTTGGAATTGGGGAGCAAGTGCAATGTGTCCACGTTTGCAGACGACACTAAGATGAGTGATAACGCAAAAAGTGCAGAGGATACCGGAAGTCTGCAGAGGGATTTGGCTAGGTTAAGTGAATGGGCTAGGGTCTGGCAGATGGAATTCAATGTTGACAAATGTGAGGTGATCCATTTTGGTAGGAATAACAGCAAAAGGGATTGAGAGGTATGGGAAGCGTGGATAGCAACAACTTTTTCCAAGAGTGGGGTGTATTATTAAAACATGCTGCCATGCAGAGAGATCTGGGTGTGCTAGTGCATGAGTCGCACAAAGTTGCTTTACAGGTGCAACATGTGATTAAGAAGGCAAATGGAATTTTGTCCTTCATTGCTGGAGGGATGGAGTTTAAGACTAGGGAGGTTCTGCTGCAATTGTACAAGGTGTTAGTGAGGCCACACCTGGAGTATTGTGTTCAGTTTTGGTCTCCTTACTTGAGAAGTGTCGTACTGGCGCTGGAGGGTGTGCAGAGGAGATTCACTAGATTAATCCCAGAGCTGAAGGGGTTGGATTACGAGGAGAGGTTGAGTAGACTGGGTCTGTACTCGTTGGAATTTAGAAGGATGTGGGGGGGGGGGGGGGGGGATCTTATAGAGACATATAAAACTATGAAGGGAATAGAGAGGATAGATGCGGGCGGTTGTTTTCACTAGCAGGTAAAAGCAGAAATAGGGGGCATAGCCTCAAAATAAGGGGAAGTAAATTTCGGACTGAATTAGGATGAACTTCTTCACCCAAAGGGTTGTGAATCTATGGAATTCATTGCCCAGTGAAGCAGTAGAGGCTCCTTCATTAAATGTTTTTAAGAGAAAGAGATAGTTTTTTGAAGAATAAAGGGATTAAGGGTTATGGTGTTCGGGCCGGAAAGTGGAGCTGAGTCCACAAAAGATCAGCTATGCTCTCATTGAATGGCGGAGCAGGCTCGACGGGCCAGATGGCCTACTCCTGCTCCTAGTTCTCATGTTCTTATCTTCTTTCGGTCAACCAATTTTGTATCCAGTCATCCAATTTTTCCTGGAACCCATGTCTCGTAACTTTCTGAATGAACCCACCATGGGGAATCTTATCAAATGCCGTACTGAAATCCATATACACCACATCCACTTCCCGATCTTGTTCAATGTTTCTCATCATATCCTTAAAGAATTCATGAGGCTTGCGAGGCATGACATGCCCCTCACAAAGCCATGCGGACTATATTTAAGCAAACTATGTTTTTCTTAATAATCATAAATCCTAACACTCAGAATCCTTTCCAATAATCTGTAATTCCCAGGGTTTTCCCTATTCCCTTTCTTAAACAGGGGAACAACATTCGCCTCCCTCCAATCGTCCGGCACTACTCCAGTGGAGAGTGAGGATGCAAAGATCATCGCCCACGGCGCAGCAATCCCCTCCCTCGCTTCCCGTAGTAAGCTTGGATATATCCCGTCAGGCCCAGGGGACTTATCTATCCTGATGCTTTTCAAATTTTCCAGCACATCCTCCTTATTAATATCATCCTATTTGAGCCTATTAACCTGGTTCACACTGTTCTCACGAGCAACAAAGTCCCTCTCTCCAGTGAATACTGAAACAACATATTCACTTCGGGCCGCCCCTACCTCCTCAGACTCTCGGCACAAGTTCCCTCCACTAGCCCTGATTGGCCCTACTCTCACTCTGATCATCACCTTATTTCTCACATAAGTGTAGAACGGCTTGGGGTTTTCCCTAACCCTTCCCGCCAGGACTTTTTCATGCCCCATTCTAGTTTTCCTCAGTCCATGTTTTAGTTCCTTTCTGGCGACCTTGTAACGCTCGAGAGCCGAGTCAGATCCTTGCTTCCTCAACCTGACGTAAGATTCTTTCTTTCTCTTGTCTAGAAGCTCCACCTCTCTTGCCATCCAAGGCTCCTTCACCTTACCATTCCTTCCTCGTCTCAGTGGGACAAAACTATTCAGCACACGCAGCAAGTGCTCCTGAAACAATCCCCACATTACTGTTGTGCATTTCCCCAAGAACAACTGTTCCCACTTCATGCTCATCAGTTCCTCTCTAATGGCAGTAGAATTTCCCCTCCCCCAATTAAATACCTTCCCATACTGTCTGTTCCCCTCCCTCTCCATGACTATGGTAAGGGTCAAGGGTTGTGCTCACTGTCACCGAAATGCTCTCCCACTGAGACATCTGATAACTGGCCCGGTTTGTTGCCAAGCACCAAATCAAATATGGCCTTCCCTCTAGTCGGCCTATCTGCATAATGAGTCAGGAATCCTTCATCGACACACCTGACAAAATCTGCTCCATAAATCCATTTGCACTAAGGATGTCCCAGTCAATGTTAGGGAACTGGAAGTCACCCATGACGTCTCTGTTACTTCTGCACATTTCCAAGATCTGCCGCCCAACCTGATTCTCCAGATCTCTGCTGCTATTGGGGGATCTGTAGAAGACTCCAAATAAAGTGACGGCTCGTTTCTTGTTTCTGACTTCCAGCCATACTGACTCAGTAGAAAAACATTCCTCAATAACTCTGTTTCTGCAGATGTGAAGCACCTTTCCAGCGGTTTCCCTTACCTCCCACATCCTACAGGAGGAGCATGCAACTGCCTTAACTTCCACCCCTTCTGATCCGAATTCCCAAAGTGATGCAAAAGGAAATAAAAGCAAGATTAACACCCAATAGGCCCTTATCAATATTGTTGCTACTCTCTAGTGAACCCTCTAAAATTGGTCATTCTGCTGTATGATATAACTATAGCTTGCTGCCCCCTTAAAAAAACCACAACTCTTACCTTGCAGAATATAGCTGAGATTCTGCCCTGTGAACCGGTCGCGAGGCTCCGCCCTCCGGACACTGCTCCCATGATTCCTAGCTGCTCCTGGGGTTCCTGTTAAGGTAAGTACCCGAGCGACACAATATTTATATTTACCCCCGCCCGTCCTTGCATCGATCTCTATATCCATCCATCCAGAGCGCCCTCTGTCAGCATCCCTGTTGCTTCTCTCAGTAATAATTCTCGACCTCTGCCCATCCTGTTTGTTGCATTATCCTTTCAGTGCCTCTGCCAGTTTGCCCCTCGCCTCCTACACACAGCGCACGATAGTTTCCAATTCAATTCACAATATTCCGAAATTGTTTATTCACATGGAATTTAACCGTGTTACTAATTATTCTGTGTTTGTGGATAATTATATTGTTTATGGAAAACAATGACGGTGTATTTGTCAGTATATAAGTCAATATAGTCGCACGTTGTTTTATTTCCGTTAACAGATGAACAATTATGCTGTTGCTTCACCCATTCGGTTGCACATCTCTCAATACAATTCAGAAGTTACTGATTGAATGAAGCAATCCTGATATAACTGAATTGAAAGGACTGTGGATTTTCGATTCTGCTGTCATGTCGAGGCAAAGAGCAAAACAGACGTCTAATTAATGCCATCTCCCACTTTGCGATTGGATTGGATTTGTTTATTGCCTCTTGTACCGAGGTACAGTGAAAAGTATTTTTCTGCGAGCATCGCAACAGTTCATTAAGTACATGGGAAGAAAAGGGAATAAAAGAAAATCCATAATAGAGCAACACGAGGTATATAATCTAACTGCATAAGCGCCGGCATCGGATGAAGCATACAGGGGTGTAGTGTTAATGAGGTCAGTCCATAAGAGGGTCGTTTAAGAATCTGGTGACAGCGGGGAAGAAGCTGTTTTTGAGTCTGTTCGTGCGTGTTCTCAGACTTCTGTATCTCCTGCCCGATGGAAGAAGTTGGAAGAGTGAGTAAGCCGGGTGGGAGGGGTCTTTGAGTATGCTGCCCACTTTCCCCAGGCAGCGGGAGGTGTAGATAGACTCAATGGATGGGAGGATGGTTTGTGTGATGGACTGGGTGGTGTCCACGACTCTCTGCAGTTTCGGTCCTGGGCCGAGCAGTTGCCATAGCAGGCTGTGATGCAGCCAGATAGGATGCTTTCTATGGTGCATCTGTAAAGGTTGGTAAGGGTTCATGTGGACATGCCGAATTTCCTTAGTTTCCTCAGGAAGTATAGGCGCTGTTGTGCTTTCTTGGTGGTAGCGTTGACGTGGGTGGACAAGGACAGATTTTTGGAGATGAGCACCCCGAGGAATTAGAAACTGCTAATCATCTCCACCTCGGCCCCATTGATGCTGACAGGGGTGTGTACAGTACTTTGCTTCCTGAAGTCAATGACCAGCTCTTTAGTTTTGCTGGCATTGAGGATGCGATTGTTTCTGTTTAAAATACCTGCAGAAATATGTAATTTGTTATCCTCCGTGTTTCCTATCACATTTTCCAAAACTTAATTTCGGATATTGTAAGATCTGTTTTCTCTTTCCACATGTATTTCCTTTACAGCATATTATGTTACAAAGCCCTTCCCTTACGGGTCTTCTTCTACTGATATCTACTTATTATCTTCATGTTCTATTTCTCGTTCTAATTTAGTATCTATTAGTCAGTTATCATTTTGATCTATCATTCTGTACGCCTACTATCTACATTACCGTCACTTCGCCATTTGGTTACTGTATTTCTCTCTGCTTATCGCTCCTTCGAGTTCATATTACCTTATCCTCATCGATATCAGTCACCAACCATTTAGTTACTAATCTCGCTTTCTCTTCCCCACCCCCCTCACTCAATCTCCCACACCCTCTCTCCCACACATACCCTTCCTCTCCTTGTGATATGTAACAAGCAAATTTCAATGTTTTTTGAGGACTAATAATGTCCTGAAATAAAGGTGCGCAGTGGAAGCCGATTGTATTCTGTTGCTTCATTGCAAGAAACGATCCTTACTGTGATGTGATGCTAATAAATTGACAATTAGTTTTAGTGGGTATTTCAGCATCGTCTTCAACTCCTCTCGGAACTTCCTCTGTGTCAGGACATAGATTCCCGTGTTAGTACAAGAACTGAAAACCTGAAGCATGCTGGCGACAACCTCCACAGTGTAAAGTCTGTCAGTGGTAGAATAAGAATGCACATTAGCAATTCTCTGGTAGGTGTAGAATATCACTCGAGTCACCCACAGCAGAAGAAAACTGCTGGATAGACTGAACAGTGAAACAATGGATTTCCTTCGGTTTTCCATCTCTACGTCCTTGCAATCTTTCACATTACAACTTCCTCTGAATCCGCCACACAGCCAGCACTGTCAGTGCTCCCTCCACACAGCCAGCAGTGTCAGTGCTCCCCACACAGCCAGCACTGTCAGTACTCCCCCCACACAGCCAGCACTGTCAGTGCTCCCCCACACAGCCAGCACTGTCAGTGCTCCCACCACACAGCCAGCACTGTCAGTGCTCCCCCCACACAGCCAGCAGTGTCAGTGCTCCCCACACAGCTAGTACTGTCAGTGCTCCCCCCACACAGCCAGCACTGTCAGTGCTCCCACCACACAGCCAGCACTGTCAGTGCTCCCCACACAGCCAGCACTGTCAGTGCTCCCTCCACACAGCCAGCAGTGTCAGTGCTCCCCACACAGCTAGTACTGTCAGTGCTCACCCACACAGCCAGCACTGTCAGTGCTCCCCCCACACAGCCAGCACTGTCAGTGCTCCCACCACACAGCCAGCACTGTCAGTGCTCCCACCACACAGCCAGCACTGTCAGTGCTCCCCAACACAGCCAGCACTGTCAGTGCTCCCCCCACACAGCCAGCACTGTCAGTGCTCCCCCCACAGGCAGCACTTCCAGTGCTCCCCCACAGCCAGCACTGCCTGTGCAGCCCCACACGTATCCAGAACCGAGTGCTACTCCCAACGCAGCCAGCACTGCCAGTGCTCCCCAACTGCCAGTACTACCTGTGCTCCCCCACAGCCTGCACCGCCAGTGATCCCACAGCCAGCGCTCCCCACATACAGCGCTCCCTCAACACAAATCCAGCACTGCCACTGCTCCCCACACAGCCAGCGCTCCCTCCCCTACAGCCATTACTGCCATTGGTCGCACACAAAGCCAGCATTGCCAGTGCTCCCTGACAGCCAGTATTTCCTGTGCACCCCCCACACAGCCAGCACTGCCAGTGCTCCCCACAGCCAGCAATGCCAGTGCGCACCCCCATAACCAGCACTGCCAATGCTCCCACACAAAGCCAACATTGCCAGTGCTCCCCCACAGCCAGCACTGCCTGTGCACACCCTACACAGCCATCATTGCCAGTGCTCCCCTACAGCAAGCACTGCCACTACTCCCCATAACCAGCACTGCCAGAGATCCTCCCCACAACCAGCACTGTCAGTGCTCCCCTCACAGCCAGCACTTGCAGTGCTCCCCCCAAGCCATCACTTCCAGTGCTCCCCCTCACTGCCATCACTGCCAGTGCTCCCACAGCAAGCACTGCCACTGCCCCCCACAGCCAGCACTGCTAGTTCTCCGCCTCACAGCCAGCCCTGCCAGTGCTCCCACACCCAGCGCTCTTAGTGCTCCCCACAGCTATTACTGCCAGTGCTGCCCCCATTGCCAGCACTGCCAATGCTCCCACCAAATGCTAGCACTTGCAGTGCTCAGCTCCACAGCTAGCACTGCCAGTACTCCTCCACTTATCCAGCAGCCAGTGCTGCCCCAACACAGCCAGCACAGCCAGTGGTCCCCACACAGCCACCGCTCCCTCCCCCACGCAGCCAGCACTGCCAGTGCTCCCCACAACCAGCAGTGCCATTGCTGCAAACGACCAGCAGTGACAGTGATCCACCCCCCACAGCCAGCACTGCCAGTACCCACCCCCACAGCCAGCACTGCCAGTACCCACCCCCACAGCCAGCACTTCGAGTGCCTCTCCACACCCAGTACTGCCAGTGCTCCCCACAGCCAGCCCTCCCAGTGCGCCTCACACAGCCAGTATTGCCTGTGCTCCCCTATCCACCCAGCACTGCCGGTGCAACCCCACAACCAGTACTGTCAGTGCTCCGCAACCTCCCGAAAGCCAGGACAGCCAGTGCTACCCACATCCAGCACTGGCAGTGCCACCCCCCCCCCACAGCCAGCAGTACCAGTGCTCCCCACAGCCAGCACTGCCAGTGCCCTCCCCCCCAAACACAGCCAGCACTGCCAGTGCTCCCACACATCCAGCACTGGCAGTGCCCCCCAGCCAGCACTGCCAGTGCCCTCCACCCACAGCCAGCACTGGCAGTGCCACCACCACCACCCCCCACAGCCAGCAGTACGAGTGCTCCCCACAGTCAGCACTGCCAGTGCTCCCTACATCCAGCACTGCAAGTGCCCCCCCACAGCCAGCACTGCCAGTGCTCCCCAAAGCAAGCACTGCCAGTGCTCCCCACACATTTGTCAGCAGCGGTTGGAGATGCTGAGTGGCTGAGGGGCTGTCACAGCGGCTGGAGCACCTGATTGGCTGAGAGGCTGTCAGTCAACCACTGGAGCTGCTGATTAACTCAAAGGTTGTCAGTCAGGCGCTAGAGCTGCTGATTGGCTGAGATGCTGTCAATCTGTGGCTGGAGCTGCTGAATTGCTGAGAGTCTGTGAGTCAACGGCTGGAGCTTTTGATTGGCTGAGACGCTGTCAGTCTGGCGCTACACCTCCTGATTGGCTGAGAGGCTGTGAGTCAGCGACTGGAGATCCTGATTGGCTGTGGTGCTGTCAGTCGGGCGCTGGTGTTCATGATTGGCTGAACGGCTGTCAATCAGTGGCTGGAACTCCTGATTGGCTGAGAGGCTGTCAGTCAGCGAGTGGAGCTCCTGATTGGCTGCGATGCTGTCAGTCAGTTTTATTTTCTCATTAATTTAATAATTGATTTAACCGGATATTTCACCGCGATCTTTATCTGCTCCCTGAACCTGGACTGAGTCACCACATAAATAAATGTGTTTGTGCAGCAATTTAAATCCTGCAGCATAAATCCGACTTGTTGTAAATTATATTGAGATAGGGTGATGTAAACTAATCCTCTCACATCGATATAGAAAAATGTAATAACAGACACGGTCCAGAGGAGGATGAAAGTTCCGGAGATGCTGAAGAGTAAAATCATTGATTTCCTTCTGCTCTCCATCTCTGGGTCGGTGCGATTGTCTCCCTGACTCTGAGCCCTCAGTGCCTTCCGGACCCGACTGCTGAGTAAAATGTGTCTGACTGTCAGAGCGTTGGTCAACAGGATTGAGAAGAACGGCGTCAATGGGGTTAAAACCCGATCAAACCAGTTATATCCACCCCATCCAGGGTCAGTGTAATAGCTGCTCTTTGTCCGACAGCCCCACTGGACATTGTCGATTATCTCCCAAGGTTCATATGTAAAGTACCAGGGGATGTTTTTCACACAGAGCAGGAGGCCGCTTGTGGACAGAACCACAGCCGCAGTTTTCCCGGTGCAATATTTAGTTTTCAGTTTCTGGCAGCGAATGGCCACAAATCGATCAAAGGAGAAAGTGAGGGTGAACCAGACAGAACAGTCCCTGGCTGCAGCGATCAGTGCACCCTTAACACTACACACAGGGATAAGGGACAGGAAACTCCAGGGGAAATAATAACCATTGATCCTGTTCAGTATGGGTTTAGTGATAATATACAGCAGATCCGCCGTTGCCATGGCCACCAGGTAGCGAGTGGTGCAGGTAGAGAGACCACACTTCCCCCGACACAGAATCACAATTCCCAGTATATTAACTGTCAGAGAGAGAAAGGAGAGACACGGGAAATTACTGGGTAATGAATCTCCCTGTCTGAACCAGGACATAATTTCAGCATCAATATAATGGACAGTGGGCGGATGGGGGTGTTGGGAGAGGAGTGGGCACAGAGATTAGCATTGCAGAGAGGGAAGTAGGAAATGTAACTCCAGTGTTAAAGGTGGGGAATGGGGGGAAAGTGTAAATTGCAGCCCTGTCAGTTTGATGGCAGTGGTAGGAAAATGTTTATAATTCAGAGACCTTTGGGAGAGGTTACATTTCTCATTTAGTCTGATTTACAGGATTCACTCAGGCCGGCCAGGTTTCCCAAACCGGATACAAACATACCAGAGATTGTCATCCCAGCTCAATTATTGGACCACCCCCCGGATTGGACCGTTCCCTGGACTGGATTTCTGATGGGGTTGGACCCCACTCCTGGTTTATTTGAATACTCCACGATCAATGGAAAAAATAAAACAAACGCAGGACCTTCCCACTTCATAATCATGGGAGCAATAGAAATATAGAATGTACAGTGTAAAAGGAGGTCATTCGGCCCATCGAGTCTGCACCGGCCCTTGGAAAGAGAAAACCAGTTCAGCCCACCCCATCCCCATAACCCAATGACCCTATCTAAATTGTTTGGAAACTAAACAAAATTTATCTTGGCGAATCCACATAACCTGCACATCTTTGGACTGTGGGAGGAAACCGGAGCACCCGGAGGAAACCCACGCACACACGGGGAGGATGTGCAGAATCCGCACAGACAGTGACCCAAGCCGGGAATCGAAACTGGGACCCTGGAGCTGTGAATCAACTCTGCCTCCCACTGTGCTACCGTGCAGCCCAGCCTGTCCAGAATAGAGTCTGTCCAGTCTCCAGAACATCCCGAGGGATCACCCCTCCAAGGTTTAGTGATTCGTAAAGTACCCGCTCCCAGGAATCCCCCATTGCCATGTCTCGAACATCCCAACATCACTGTTCCCACGAATCCATCCTCTCCCTGTTTGAAAACAATCCCTGCCAAGCTTTTCTCAGGAATATTCCCGCTCCGTCATTGGACATTCCCCAGGGTTCACTTGGCCGGAATAGACTCTCTCCAGATTCGGACTCATTGCATTCGACAAAAAAGTAGGAACATTCCAAAACAAGAGCGTTAAGATGGAGGAGAAAGTTTCCTGACTAAGGCAGTTGAAATTAAAGTTTCGTCCTGCGGGCACCATGAGACGAGAGGTGGTAAAGGGACAGTTGTTGCACCGTCTGTGATTGCAGGGGAAGGTGCTGCTGGAAGGGAAAGGAGTGTGGGGTGTGATGGGGAAGTGGACAAGGGTGTCAACGAGGGAGGGTTACCTGAGGAATTCAGAAATTGAGGAGGGTGGTTGGAGAGAGGTGAAGATGTGTTTCATGGTAATATCATGCTGGAGTTGGCAGAAATGGAGGAGGATTTGCCTTTCAATTGGGAGGCTGATGGTGTGGAAAGTGAGGAGAGGGAGACACTATCATGTTTCCGGGAGGGAGGGGGATGTGTGAGGACAGAGGTGTGAGAAATGAATTGAACACGATTGAGAGCCCTGTTAACAAAGGAAGGTTGTGGGGACAGCCCGGTTAAGGAAAAGACAGACCTGCCAGACGGGCTATTTTCGAAGACGCCATCATCAGAACAGAGGCGATGGAGGCGGAGAAAGTGGGAGAATGGACATAGAACATAGAACATTGCAGCGCAGTACAGGCCCTTCGGCCCTCGATGCTGCGCCGACCTAAGAAACCACTCTAAAGCCCAGCTACACTATTCCCTTGTCGCCCATATGTCTATTCAATGACCATTTGAATGCCCTTCGTGTTGCCGAGTCCACTACTGTTGCAGGCAGGACATTCCACGCCCTTACTACTCTCTGAGTAAAGAATCTACCTCTGACATCTGTCTTATATCTATCTCCGCTCAATTTAAAGCTATGTCCCCTCGTGCTAGACATCACCATCCGAGGAAAAAGGCTCTCACTGTCCACCCGATTCAATCCTCTGATCATCTTGTATGCCTCAATTAAGTCACCGATTAACCTTCTTCTCTCTAACGAAACCAGCCTCAAGTCCCTCAACCTTTCCTCATAAGATCTTCCCTCCATACCAGGCAACATTCTGGTAAAGCTCCTCTGCACCCTTTCCAATGCTTCCACATCCTTCCTATAATGCGGCGACCAGAATTGCACGCAATACTCCAAATGCGGCCGCACCGGAGATTTGCACAGCTGCAACATGACCTCATGGCTCCGAAACTCAATCCCTCTACCAATAAAAGATAACACACCGGACACCTTCTTAACAACCCTCTCAACCTGGGTGGCAACTTTCAGGGATCTATGTACATGGACATCGAGATCTCTCTGCTCATCCACATTGCCAAGGATCTTACCATTAGCCCAGTACACTTTCTTCCTGTTATTCCTTCCAAAATGAATGACCTCACACTTTTCTGCATGAAACTCCATTTGACACCTCTCCGCCCAGCTCTGCAGCTTATCTATGTTCCTCTGTAACTTGTAACATCCTTCCGCAATGTCCACAACTCCACCGACTTTAGTGTCGACTTTAATCAGATGCAGTCTTTATTGGAAGCAGGGAATGAGGATCTGTACACAACCCTTGTGTTGGGGAAAGGAGGTGAAGAGGGATTGGACATCCATTGTGAAGATTAGGCGGTTAGGGCCGGGGAAATGGACCTAGTTTATATGACATACGGCACCAGAGGAATCAGGAATCATAGAATCCCCACAGTGCAGAAGGAGGTAATTCGGCCCATTAAGCCTGTACCAAACCTATGAAAGAGAACCTCATCCAAGCTCACTCCCCCGCCTATCTCATTAACCCCTTAATCTAACCTAAACCTCTTTTTGGACACTACGGAATAATTTAGCATGGTCAATCCACCTAACCAGGACTGTGGGAGGCAACCAGAGCACCCGGAGGAAACCCACACAGACAGGGAGAAAAAGCGCAGTCTCCACACAGACAGTCACCCAAGGTGGGAATTGATCCGGAGACCCTGGTGCTGTGAGGCAGCAGTGCAAACCACTGTGTCACTGTGCCACCAATGTCTTTGGGAAGGGGCAGAAGAGGGTAAAGCGGGTGGAATCAAGATTGGAAGAAATGATCTTGGAGGGGCTGGAACAGGCCGAAATAATGGGTGTACTGGGACTTTCCTGTCTGTGGATTTTGGGCAGGAGGAAGAAGCGGGAGGTCCATGCAGGATGTGTGGGATTGTGGGGTTATCATGTCCGAGGCTGTGGACAGAAGATATCCAGAGTCGAGGAGGTCAGTGAAAGCCCTGGAAACAATATCATGATGTTTGGTGGTGTGCTGCTGGTCCAGGGGGAGGTAGCAGGATGGGTCTGAGAGTTGACGGTCAGCCTCTGTGAGGAGGAAGTCAGGACACCAAACAATAATGGCACCACCCTTGTGAACAGCTTAGATCACCAGGCCAGTGTTCGATATTCGAGAGAGGATTGGAGCAAGTTTAGAGTGAGTAGGGGTAGAGTTGGCGAGAGGCACAGAGAAATTGAGACGGTCGATGATCTCAATGAAAAGATCAAGAGCTGATCGGAGGCCAGTGGGTGGGGTCCAGGTGGAGGGAGATTACTGGAGGCGGATGGATTTCAACAACAAATGTTCATAAAATAGACAGTGAGAAACAGCAGAGACAATATTATCTATTCACTGATCATCATCAGAATAATTACCAAAGAATTGAAAAGCAGAAGTCGGCCTCTGTTATTCTTGAATTTAGGACAGAATATAATCAAATCTTCCAGTCACAATGTCAACAGTTGGAAAAATGGAAATAGAAGTCTGAGTTAAAATAAATCCAGTAATAGAGAGTATACTAAATAGTCGGCACATATTCCAAAGTCAACATTATTCCTGACACATTTCATCCAATTATTTCAATAACTACCAGAAATAATCGATCTGAGTAGTATGATAGATGTTAAACAATTTGATTTTCTAAAGGCCGTCAGTAAGATCCGACATAACAGACTGATGGGTAATCTCAGAGCCAGTGGAGTTAGGGGACACAGCAGCAGAATGGACACATGCTGGCGACACATACAGTAAACAGGGAGAGGAGTTACAGGGAAAGAGCTGATGTTGGAAGGTGGGAAGTGGTGTTCCACAATGATCAGCACTGGGATCACTCTCCTTCACCATTCCCATCAACAGTATGGGATCGGGAAGCAGAATGATAATTACACAATTTACAGACAAAATCACATTGAGAGTGATAGTGAATTCAGAGGAAGAATACAACTAATTACAGGCACACATCATCATTAATTATGAATTTGCAAAGCGGGTATTTCAATGGGAGATTAATGTTCTGACAGATCAGTGTCCGCTGCTGCATTTTGATCAGAACAATAAGTCCCCCAATCACTCCTTGGAACACTCGTGTGTGAATGGACTGGAGGGGTTTCTGGGTTCAGCTGAATAGATTCACAAATCGTGTCAAGCAGAAAAACAATATACAAACACCCATAAAAATTGATCAAACATGTGTGTTCATTTCAGGATGAATAGAATTGAGAAAATATCACAAAACCTATTGGAATACTGCACTGCTGTGGGTTGTACGAAATATTAGAGTGTGGGTGATATCTGTTCCTGTTAGAGTAGATCAACAGAGAACAGAAATAGGGATATTTCACTTCATACAATAAATATAAACATCTTCAAAACACAGCCAAACTCTTCCTGTTTTCAACCTATTCCAAAGTTAAAACACACAGAGAGAATTCCACAAAATGGAGCGGCCACTGCCCAATAAAACACATCATTTCAAAACAGAACCAACTAATTTCAGTCCAGTTACTGACCCACACACAATACAATTCCACACGGACAGATAGTCCCAGTAATAGATAGATAATTGGATCAGATATTTCACTCTGGTGAGAGACCCACATTCAGTACAATCCTAAACTGACAGATACTTCCAGTAATCCTTGTTCACTGCTGTCAGATATTTCAAACTGATTAGTGATCTACCGTCAGTGTGATTTCATTCTTACTCCCACTAAACCTTTCTTCAGAGAGATTGCCTTCACTGAGATCCAATCTAACATTATACAAGATTCCACTCAATATGACAACTTTATTGATCAGCGATCCCGTGAGTTACAAACAGGTATATTGTTAGTTGATGAAATGGATTCAAACCATAGACATTATTAACGAGATTTGAATTAAGTAAATTATATCGTTGAGCAGGTGTCTGTGTAACAGTGCGCCCGAGATCAGGCTCAGATATTTTCAGTCAGAGTTTAAAATCAGAGAGCCGCTCACACACAGATTTACACAACTTCAATGGTGACAGTCACTTACCAGGAACACCAACAATTGCAAGGATTGGGTAGAATACTTTCTCAGCAGTCTGAATTGGATAAAGCATTTTCACTGTGAAGTGATGTGTCCCTTCCTGCGATTGACAATCTCTCTGTCTGAAACTCTGAGGTTATATATTCTCCAAGCTTTTAATTAATGCCCTGTGGAACCACCTCAGGGATATTGAGGTTGTGACATCGTTTAACTTATTTTTCAAAGATGTGAACAAACAGATTCCGAGATTTGGTTAAGTGAAAGCAAATATTATTTTTGTTAGTGAGTGACCTCTTTCCAAACACTGGACTGTGTTTATCACATTGTTCAGCTAACATTAACAGATAGGATGCTGTCCACTCAGACACCATCAGTCCCATCTCTACATCTCATATTGTTTCAGTGATATCCCTCGCTCCACTGTGACCATTCAGTGATTCAGTTCATATTCTCAGTGTGTTTCTCTGGGTGGTTCCACTGCACGCTGGGGTGAAGCTGCCTCTGTAACTGTGACCATTCAGTGATTCAGTTCCAATTGTCAGTGTGTTTCTCTGGGTGGTTCCACTGCACTCTGGGTTGTAGCTGCCTCTGTAACCTTGACCATTCTGTGATTCAGTTTCAATTGTCAGTTTCTCAGTTTCTCTGGGTGGTTCACTGCACTCTGGGGTGTAGCTGTCTCTGTAACTGCGACCATTCAGTGATACAGATCATATTGTCAGAGTGTTTCTCTGGGTGGGTTCACTGCACTCTGGGGTGTAGCTGTCATTGTAACTGAGACCATTCAGTAATTCAGTTCCAATTGTCAGTGTGTTTCTCTGGGTAGGTCCACTGCACCCTGGGGTGTAGCTGCCTCTGTAACTGTGACCATTCAGTGATTCAGTTCCAATTGTCAGTGTGTTTCTCTGGGTGGGTCCACTGCACTCTGGTGAGTAGTTGCCTCTGTAACTGTGACAATTCAGTAATTCAGTTCCAATTGTCAGTGTGTTCCTCAGGATGGTTCTACTGCACTCTGGGGTGTAGCTGTCTCTGTAACTGACCATTCAGTGATTCAGTTCCAATTGACAGTGTCTTTCTCTGGGTGGTTCCACGGCACTCTGGGGTGTAGCTGTCTCTGTAACTGTGACCATTCAGTGATTCAGATCATATTGTCAGTGTGTTTCTCTGGGTGGGTTCACTGCACTCTGGGGTGTAGCTGTCACTGTAACTGAGACCACTCAGTGATTCAGTTCCAATTGTCAGTGTGTTTCTCTGGGTGGGTTCACTGCACTCTGGGGTGTAGCTGTCACTGTAACTGAGACCACTCAGTGATTCAGTTCCAATTGTCAGTGTGTTTCTCTGGGTGGTTCCACTGCACTCTGGGCTGTGGCTGCCTATGTAACTGTGACCATTCAATGATTCAGTTCCAATTGTCACTGTGTTTCTCTGGGTGGATCCACTGCACTCTGGGGTGTAGCTGTCTCTGTAACTGTGTCCATTCAGTGATTCAGTTCCAATTGTCAATGTGTTTCTCTGGGTGGTTCCACTGCACTGTGGGGTGTAGCTGTCTCTGTTACTGTGACCATTCAGTTCCAATTGTTAGTGTGTTCCTCTGGGTGGTTCTACTGCACTCTGGGGTGTAGCTGTCTCTGTAACTGACCATTCAGTGATTCAGTTCCAATTGACAGTGTCTTTCTCTGGGTGGTTCCACGGCACTCTGGGGTGTAGCTGTCTCTGTAACTGTGACCATTCAGTGATTCAGTTCCAATAGTCAGTGTGTTTCTCTGGGTGGTTTCACTGCACTCTTGGGTGTACCTATCTCTGTAACCGTGACAATTAAGTGAATCAGTTCCAATAGTCAGTGTGTTTCTCTGGGTGGGTTCACTGCACTCTGGGGTGTAGCTGTCATTGTAACTGAGACCATTCAGTGATTTAGTTTCAATTGTCAATGTGTTTCTCTGGGTGGGTTCACTGTACTCTGGGGTGTAGCTGCCTCTGTAACTGTGACCATTCAGTGATTCAGTTCCAATTCTCAGTAAGTTCCTGTGGGTGGTTCCACTGCACTCTGGGGTGTAGCTGTCTCTAACTGTGACCATTCAGTAATTCAGTTCCAGTTGTCAGTGTGTTTCTCTTGGTGGTTCAATTGCGCTCTGGGGTGTACCTGCCTCTGTAACTGTGAACATTCAGTGATTTAGTTCCAATTGTCAGTGTGTTTCTCTGTGCGATTACACTGCACTCTGGTGTGTAGCTGTCTCTGTAACTGAGACCATTTAGTGATTCAGTTCCATTTGTCAGTGTATTTCTCTGGGTGGTTCCACTGCACTCTGGGGTGTAGCTGTCTCTGTAACTGTGACCATTCAGTGATACAGATCATATTGTCAGAGTGTTTCTCTGGGTGGGTTCACTGCACTCTGGGGTGTAGCTGTCATTGTAACTGAGACCATTCAGTAATTCAGTTCCAATTGTCAGTGTGTTTCTCTGGGTAGGTCCACTGCACGCTGGGGTGTAGCTGCCTCTGTAACTGTGACCATTCAGTGATTCAGTTCCAATTGTCAGTGTGTATCTCTGGGTGGGTCCACTGCACTCTGGTGAGTAGTTGCCTCTGTAACTGTGACAATTCAGTAATTCAGTTCCAATTGTCAGTGTGTTCCTCAGGATGGTTCTACTGCACTCTGGGGTGTAGCTGTCTCTGTAACTGACCATTCAGTGATTCAGTTCCAATTGACAGTGTCTTTCTCTGGGTGGTTCCACGGCACTCTGGGGTGTAGCTGTCTCTGTAACTGTGACCATTCAGTGATTCAGATCATATTGTCAGTGTGTTTCTCTGGGTGGGTTCACTGCACTCTGGGGTGTAGCTGTCACTGTAACTGAGACCACTCAGTGATTCAGTTCCAATTGTCAGTGTGTTTCTCTGGGTGGGTTCACTGCACTCTGGGGTGTAGCTGTCACTGTAACTGAGACCACTCAGTGATTCAGTTCCAATTGTCAGTGTGTTTCTCTGGGTGGTTCCACTGCACTCTGGGCTGTGGCTGCCTATGTAACTGTGACCATTCAATGATTCAGTTCCAATTGTCAGTGTGTTTCTCTGGGTGGTTCCACTGCACTCTGGGGTGTAGCTGTCTCTGTAACTGTGTCCATTCAGTGATTCAGTTCCAATTGTCAATGTGTTTCTCTGGGTGGTTCCACTGCACTGTGGGGTGTAGCTGTCTCTGTTACTGTGACCATTCAGTTCCAATTGTTAGTGTGTTCCTCTGGGTGGTTCTACTGCACTCTGGGGTGTAGCTGTCTCTGTAACTGACCATTCAGTGATTCAGTTCCAATTGACAGTGTCTTTCTCTGGGTGGTTCCACGGCACTCTGGGGTGTAGCTGTCTCTGTAACTGTGACCATTCAGTGATTCAGTTCCAATTGTCAGTGTGTATCTCTGGGTGGGTCCACTGCACTCTGGTGAGTAGTTGCCTCTGTAACTGTGACAATTCAGTAATTCAGTTCCAATTGTCAGTGTGTTCCTCAGGATGGTTCTACTGCACTCTGGGGTGTAGCTGTCTCTGTAACTGACCATTCAGTGATTCAGTTCCAATTGACAGTGTCTTTCTCTGGGTGGTTCCACGGCACTCTGGGGTGTAGCTGTCTCTGTAACTGTGACCATTCAGTGATTCAGATCATATTTTCAGTGTGTTTCTCTGGGTGGGTTCACTGCACTCTGGGGTGTAGCTGTCACTGTAACTGAGACCACTCAGTGATTCAGTTCCAATTGTCAGTGTGTTTCTCTGGGTGGGTTCACTGCACTCTGGGGTGTAGCTGTCACTGTAACTGAGACCACTCAGTGATTCAGTTCCAATTGTCAGTGTGTTTCTCTGGGTGGTTCCACTGCACTCTGGGCTGTGGCTGCCTATGTAACTGTGACCATTCAATGATTCAGTTCCAATTGTCAGTGTGTTTCTCTGGGTGGTTCCACTGCACTCTGGGGTGTAGCTGTCTCTGTAACTGTGTCCATTCAGTGATTCAGTTCCAATTGTCAATGTGTTTCTCTGGGTGGTTCCACTGCACTGTGGGGTGTAGCTGTCTCTGTTACTGTGACCATTCAGTTCCAATTGTTAGTGTGTTCCTCTGGGTGGTTCTACTGCACTCTGGGGTGTAGCTGTCTCTGTAACTGACCATTCAGTGATTCAGTTCCAATTGACAGTGTCTTTCTCTGGGTGGTTCCACGGCACTCTGGGGTGTAGCTGTCTCTGTAACTGTGACCATTCAGTGATTCAGATCATATTGTCAGTGTGTTTCTCTGGGTGGGTTCACTGCACTCTGGGGTGTAGCTGTCACTGTAACTGAGACCACTCAGTGATTCAGTTCCAATTGTCAGTGTGTTTCTCTCGGTGGTTCCATTGCACTCTGGGGTGTAGCTGCCTCGGTAAATGTGACCATTCAGTGATTCAGTTCCAATTGTCAGTGTGTTCTCTCGGTGGTCCAACTGTACTCTGGGGTTTAGCTGTCTCTGTAACTGTGACCATTCAGTGATTCAGTTCCAATTGTCAGTGTGTTTCTCTGGGTGGTTCCACTGCACTCTGGGCTGTGGCTGCCTATGTAACTGTGACCATTCAATGATTCAGTTCCAATTGTCAGTGTGTTTCTCTGGGTGGTTCCACTGCACTCTGGGGTGTAGCTGTCTCTGTAACTGTGTCCATTCAGTGATTCAGTTCCAATTGTCAATGTGTTTCTCTGGGTGGTTCCACTGCACTGTGGGGTGTAGCTGTCTCTGTTACTGTGACCATTCAGTTCCAATTGTTAGTGTGTTCCTCTGGGTGGTTCTACTGCACACTGGGGTGTAGCTGTCTCAGTAACTGTGACAATTCAGTGATTCAGTACCAATTGTCAGTGTGTTTCTCTGGGTGGTTCCACTGCACTCTGGTGTGTAGCTGTCTCTGTAACTGTGACCATTCAGTGATTCAGTTCCAATAGTCAGTGTGTTTCTCTGGGTGGTTTCACTGCACTCTTGGGTGTAGCTATCTCTGTAACCGTGACAATTAAGTGAATCAGTTCCAATAGTCAGTGTGTTTCTCTGGGTGGGTTCACTGCACTCTGGGGTGTAGCTGTCATTGTAACTGAGACCATTCAGTGATTTAGTTTCAATTGTCAATGTGTTTCTCTGGGTGGGTTCACTGTACTCTGGGGTGTAGCTGCCTCTGTAACTGTGACCATTCAGTGATTCAGTTCCAATTCTCAGTAAGTTCCTGTGGGTGGTTCCACTGCACTCTGGGGTGTAGCTGTCTCTAACTGTGACCATTCAGTAATTCAGTTCCAGTTGTCAGTGTGTTTCTCTTGGTGGTTCAATTGCGCTCTGGGGTGTACCTGCCTCTGTAACTGTGAACATTCAGTGATTTAGTTCCAATTGTCAGTGTGTTTCTCTGTGCGATTACACTGCACTCTGGTGTGTAGCTGTCTCTGTAACTGAGACCATTTAGTGATTCAGTTCCATTTGTCAGTGTATTTCTCTGGGTGGTTCCACTGCACTCTGGGGTGTAGCTGTCTCTGTAACTGTGACCATTCAGTGATACAGATCATATTGTCAGAGTGTTTCTCTGGGTGGGTTCACTGCACTCTGGGGTGTAGCTGTCATTGTAACTGAGACCATTCAGTAATTCAGTTCCAATTGTCAGTGTGTTTCTCTGGGTAGGTCCACTGCACGCTGGGGTGTAGCTGCCTCTGTAACTGTGACCATTCAGTGATTCAGTTCCAATTGTCAGTGTGTATCTCTGGGTGGGTCCACTGCACTCTGGTGAGTAGTTGCCTCTGTAACTGTGACAATTCAGTAATTCAGTTCCAATTGTCAGTGTGTTCCTCAGGATGGTTCTACTGCACTCTGGGGTGTAGCTGTCTCTGTAACTGACCATTCAGTGATTCAGTTCCAATTGACAGTGTCTTTCTCTGGGTGGTTCCACGGCACTCTGGGGTGTAGCTGTCTCTGTAACTGTGACCATTCAGTGATTCAGATCATATTGTCAGTGTGTTTCTCTGGGTGGGTTCACTGCACTCTGGGGTGTAGCTGTCACTGTAACTGAGACCACTCAGTGATTCAGTTCCAATTGTCAGTGTGTTTCTCTGGGTGGGTTCACTGCACTCTGGGGTGTAGCTGTCACTGTAACTGAGACCACTCAGTGATTCAGTTCCAATTGTCAGTGTGTTTCTCTGGGTGGTTCCACTGCACTCTGGGCTGTGGCTGCCTATGTAACTGTGACCATTCAATGATTCAGTTCCAATTGTCAGTGTGTTTCTCTGGGTGGTTCCACTGCACTCTGGGGTGTAGCTGTCTCTGTAACTGTGTCCATTCAGTGATTCAGTTCCAATTGTCAATGTGTTTCTCTGGGTGGTTCCACTGCACTGTGGGGTGTAGCTGTCTCTGTTACTGTGACCATTCAGTTCCAATTGTTAGTGTGTTCCTCTGGGTGGTTCTACTGCACTCTGGGGTGTAGCTGTCTCTGTAACTGACCATTCAGTGATTCAGTTCCAATTGACAGTGTCTTTCTCTGGGTGGTTCCACGGCACTCTGGGGTGTAGCTGTCTCTGTAACTGTGACCATTCAGTGATTCAGTTCCAATTGTCAGTGTGTATCTCTGGGTGGGTCCACTGCACTCTGGTGAGTAGTTGCCTCTGTAACTGTGACAATTCAGTAATTCAGTTCCAATTGTCAGTGTGTTCCTCAGGATGGTTCTACTGCACTCTGGGGTGTAGCTGTCTCTGTAACTGACCATTCAGTGATTCAGTTCCAATTGACAGTGTCTTTCTCTGGGTGGTTCCACGGCACTCTGGGGTGTAGCTGTCTCTGTAACTGTGACCATTCAGTGATTCAGATCATATTTTCAGTGTGTTTCTCTGGGTGGGTTCACTGCACTCTGGGGTGTAGCTGTCACTGTAACTGAGACCACTCAGTGATTCAGTTCCAATTGTCAGTGTGTTTCTCTGGGTGGGTTCACTGCACTCTGGGGTGTAGCTGTCACTGTAACTGAGACCACTCAGTGATTCAGTTCCAATTGTCAGTGTGTTTCTCTGGGTGGTTCCACTGCACTCTGGGCTGTGGCTGCCTATGTAACTGTGACCATTCAATGATTCAGTTCCAATTGTCAGTGTGTTTCTCTGGGTGGTTCCACTGCACTCTGGGGTGTAGCTGTCTCTGTAACTGTGTCCATTCAGTGATTCAGTTCCAATTGTCAATGTGTTTCTCTGGGTGGTTCCACTGCACTGTGGGGTGTAGCTGTCTCTGTTACTGTGACCATTCAGTTCCAATTGTTAGTGTGTTCCTCTGGGTGGTTCTACTGCACTCTGGGGTGTAGCTGTCTCTGTAACTGACCATTCAGTGATTCAGTTCCAATTGACAGTGTCTTTCTCTGGGTGGTTCCACGGCACTCTGGGGTGTAGCTGTCTCTGTAACTGTGACCATTCAGTGATTCAGATCATATTGTCAGTGTGTTTCTCTGGGTGGGTTCACTGCACTCTGGGGTGTAGCTGTCACTGTAACTGAGACCACTCAGTGATTCAGTTCCAATTGTCAGTGTGTTTCTCTCGGTGGTTCCATTGCACTCTGGGGTGTAGCTGCCTCGGTAAATGTGACCATTCAGTGATTCAGTTCCAATTGTCAGTGTGTTCTCTCGGTGGTCCAACTGTACTCTGGGGTTTAGCTGTCTCTGTAACTGTGACCATTCAGTGATTCAGTTCCAATTGTCAGTGTGTTTCTCTGGGTGGTTCCACTGCACTCTGGGCTGTGGCTGCCTATGTAACTGTGACCATTCAATGATTCAGTTCCAATTGTCAGTGTGTTTCTCTGGGTGGTTCCACTGCACTCTGGGGTGTAGCTGTCTCTGTAACTGTGTCCATTCAGTGATTCAGTTCCAATTGTCAATGTGTTTCTCTGGGTGGTTCCACTGCACTGTGGGGTGTAGCTGTCTCTGTTACTGTGACCATTCAGTTCCAATTGTTAGTGTGTTCCTCTGGGTGGTTCTACTGCACACTGGGGTGTAGCTGTCTCAGTAACTGTGACAATTCAGTGATTCAGTACCAATTGTCAGTGTGTTTCTCTGGGTGGTTCCACTGCACTCTGGTGTGTAGCTGTCTCTGTAACTGTGACCATTCAGTGATTCAGTTCCAATAGTCAGTGTGTTTCTCTGGGTGGTTTCACTGCACTCTTGGGTGTAGCTATCTCTGTAACCGTGACAATTAACTGAATCAGTTCCAATAGTCAGTGTGTTTCTCTGGGTGGGTTCACTGCACTCTGGGGTGTAGCTGTCATTGTAACTGAGACCATTCAGTGATTTAGTTTCAATTGTCAATGTGTTTCTCTGGGTGGGTTCACTGTACTCTGGGGTGTAGCTGCCTCTGTAACTGTGACCATTCAGTGATTCAGTTCCAATTCTCAGTAAGTTCCTGTGGGTGGTTCCACTGCACTCTGGGGTGTAGCTGTCTCTAACTGTGACCATTCAGTAATTCAGTTCCAGTTGTCAGTGTGTTTCTCTTGGTGGTTCAATTGCGCTCTGGGGTGTACCTGCCTCTGTAACTGTGAACATTCAGTGATTTAGTTCCAATTGTCAGTGTGTTTCTCTGTGCGATTACACTGCACTCTGGTGTGTAGCTGTCTCTGTAACTGAGACCATTTAGTGATTCAGTTCCATTTGTCAGTGTATTTCTCTGGGTGGTTCCACTGCACTCTGGGGTGTAGCTGTCTCTGTAACTGTGACCATTCAGTGATACAGATCATATTGTCAGAGTGTTTCTCTGGGTGGGTTCACTGCACTCTGGGGTGTAGCTGTCATTGTAACTGAGACCATTCAGTAATTCAGTTCCAATTGTCAGTGTGTTTCTCTGGGTAGGTCCACTGCACGCTGGGGTGTAGCTGCCTCTGTAACTGTGACCATTCAGTGATTCAGTTCCAATTGTCAGTGTGTATCTCTGGGTGGGTCCACTGCACTCTGGTGAGTAGTTGCCTCTGTAACTGTGACAATTCAGTAATTCAGTTCCAATTGTCAGTGTGTTCCTCAGGATGGTTCTACTGCACTCTGGGGTGTAGCTGTCTCTGTAACTGACCATTCAGTGATTCAGTTCCAATTGACAGTGTCTTTCTCTGGGTGGTTCCACGGCACTCTGGGGTGTAGCTGTCTCTGTAACTGTGACCATTCAGTGATTCAGATCATATTGTCAGTGTGTTTCTCTGGGTGGGTTCACTGCACTCTGGGGTGTAGCTGTCACTGTAACTGAGACCACTCAGTGATTCAGTTCCAATTGTCAGTGTGTTTCTCTGGGTGGGTTCACTGCACTCTGGGGTGTAGCTGTCACTGTAACTGAGACCACTCAGTGATTCAGTTCCAATTGTCAGTGTGTTTCTCTGGGTGGTTCCACTGCACTCTGGGCTGTGGCTGCCTATGTAACTGTGACCATTCAATGATTCAGTTCCAATTGTCAGTGTGTTTCTCTGGGTGGTTCCACTGCACTCTGGGGTGTAGCTGTCTCTGTAACTGTGTCCATTCAGTGATTCAGTTCCAATTGTCAATGTGTTTCTCTGGGTGGTTCCACTGCACTGTGGGGTGTAGCTGTCTCTGTTACTGTGACCATTCAGTTCCAATTGTTAGTGTGTTCCTCTGGGTGGTTCTACTGCACACTGGGGTGTAGCTGTCTCAGTAACTGTGACAATTCAGTGATTCAGTACCAATTGTCAGTGTGTTTCTCTGGGTGGTTCCACTGCACTCTGGTGTGTAGCTGTCTCTGTAACTGTGGCCATTCAGTGATTCAGTTCCAATAGTCAGTGTGTTTCTCTGGGTGGTTTCACTGCACTCTTGGGTGTAGCTATCTCTGTAACCGTGACAATTAAGTGAATCAGTTCCAATAGTCAGTGTGTTTCTCTGGGTGGGTTCACTGCACTCTGGGGTGTAGCTGTCATTGTAACTGAGACCATTCAGTGATTTAGTTTCAATTGTCAATGTGTTTCTCTGGGTGGGTTCACTGTACTCTGGGGTGTAACTGCCTCTGTAACTGTGACCATTCAGTGATTCAGTTCCAATTCTCAGTAAGTTCCTGTGGGTGGTTCCACTGCACTCTGGGGTGTAGCTGTCTCTAACTGTGACCATTCAGTAATTCAGTTCCAGTTGTCAGTGTGTTTCTCTTGGTGGTTCAATTGCGCTCTGGGGTATACCTGCCTCTGTAACTGTGAACATTCAGTGATTTAGTTCCAATTGTCAGTGTGTTTCTCTGTGCGATTACACTGCACTCTGGTGTGTAGCTGTCTCTGTAACTGAGACCATTTAGTGATTCAGTTCCATTGTCAGTGTATTTCTCTGGGTGGTTCCACTGCACTCTGGGGTGTAGCTGTCTCTGTAACTGTGACCATTCAGTGATACAGATCATATTGTCAGAGTGTTTCTCTGGGTGGGTTCACTGCACTCTGGGGTGTAGCTGTCATTGTAACTGAGACCATTCAGTAATTCAGTTCCAATTGTCAGTGTGTTTCTCTGGGTAGGTCCACTGCACGCTGGGGTGTAGCTGCCTCTGTAACTGTGACCATTCAGTGATTCAGTTCCAATTGTCAGTGTGTATCTCTGGGTGGGTCCACTGCACTCTGGTGAGTAGTTGCCTCTGTAACTGTGACAATTCAGTAATTCAGTTCCAATTGTCAGTGTGTTCCTCAGGATGGTTCTACTGCACTCTGGGCTGTGGCTGCCTATGTAACTGTGACCATTCAATGATTCAGTTCCAATTGTCAGTGTCTTTCTCTGGGTGGTTCCACTGCACTCTGGGGTGTAGCTGTCTCTGTAACTGTGTCCATTCAGTGATTCAGTTCCAATTGTCAATGTGTTTCTCTGGGTGGTTCCACTGCACTGTGGGGTGTAGCTGTCTCTGTTACTGTGACCATTCAGTTCCAATTGTTAGTGTGTTCCTCTGGGTGGTTCTACTGCACTCTAGGGTGTAGCTGTCTCTGTAACTGACCATTCAGTGATTCAGTTCCAATTGACAGTGTCTTTCTCTGGGTGGTTCCACGGCACTCTGGGGTGAAGCTGTCTCTGTAACTGTGACCATTCAGTGATTCAGATCATATTGTCAGTGTGTTTCTCTGGGTGGGTTCACTGCACTCTGGGGTGTAGCTGTCACTGTAACTGAGACCACTCAGTGATTCAGTTCCTATTGTCAGTGTGTTTCTCTCGGTGGTTCCATTGAACTCTGGGGTGTAGCTGCCTCGGTAAATGTGACCATTCAGTGATTCAGTTCCAATTGTCAGTGTGTTCTCTCGGTGATCCAACTGTACTCTGGGGTTTAGCTGTCTCTGTAACTGTGACCATTCAGTGATTCAGTTCCAATTGTCAGTGTGTTTCTCTGGGTGGTTCCACTGCACTCTGGGCTGTGGCTGCCTATGTAACTGTGACCATTCAATGATTCAGTTCCAATTGTCAGTGTGTTTCTCTGGCTGGTTCCACTGCACTCTGGGGTGTAGCTGTCTCTGTAACTGTGTCCATTCAGTGATTCAGTTCCAATTGTCAATGTGTTTCTCTGGGTGGTTCCACTGCACTGTGGGGTGTAGCTGTCTCTGTTACTGTGACCATTCAGTTCCAATTGTTAGTGTGTTCCTCTGGGTGGTTCTATTGCACTCTGGGGTGTAGCTGTCTCTGTAACTGACCATTCAGTGATTCAGTTCCAATTGACAGTGTCTTTCTCTGGGTGGTTCCACGGCACTCTGGGGTGTAGCTGTCTCTGTAACTGTGACCATTCAGTGATTCAGATCATATTGTCAGTGTGTTTCTCTGGGTGGGTTCACTGCACTCTGGGGTGTAGCTGTCACTGTAACTGAGACCACTCAGTGATTCAGTTCCTATTGTCAGTGTGTTTCTCTCGGTGGTTCCATTGAACTCTGGGGTGTAGCTGCCTCGGTAAATGTGACCATTCAGTGATTCAGTTCCAATTGTCAGTGTGTTTCTCTGGGTGGTTCCACTGCACTCTGGGCTGTGGCTGCCTATGTAACTGTGACCATTCAATGATTCAGTTCCAATTGTCAGTTTGTTTCTCTGGGTGGTTCCACTGCACTCTGGGGTGTAGCTGTCTCTGTAACTGTGTCCATTCAGTGATTCAGTTCCAATTGTCAATGTGTTTCTCTGGGTGGTTCCACTGCACTGTGGGGTGTAGCTGTCTCTGTTACTGTGACCATTCAGTTCCAATTGTTAGTGTGTTCCTCTGGGTGGTTCTACTGCACACTGGGGTGTAGCTGTCTCAGTAACTGTGACAATTCAGTGATTCAGTACCAATTGTCAGCGTGTTTCTCTGGGTGGTTCCACTGCACTCTGGTGTGTAGCTGTCTCTGTAACTGTGACCATTCAGTGATTCAGTTCCAATAGTCAGTGTGTTTCTCTGGGTGGTTTCACTGCACTCTTGGGTGTAGCTATCTCTGTAACCGTGACAATTAAGTGAATCAGTTCCAATAGTCAGTGTGTTTCTCTGGGTGGGTTCACTGCACTCTGGGGTGTAGCTGTCATTGTAACTGAGACCATTCAGTGATTTAGTTTCAATTGTCAATGTGTTTCTCCGGGTGGGTTCACTGTACTCTGGGGTGTAGCTGCCTCTGTAACTGTGACCATTCAGTGATTCAGTTCCAATTCTCAGTAAGTTCCTGTGGGTGGTTTCACTGCACTCTGGGGTGTAGCTGTCTCTGTTACTGTGACCATTCAGTTCCAATTGTTAGTGTGTTCCTCTGGGTGGTTCTACTGCACACTGGGGTGTAGCTGTCTCAGTAACTGTGACAATTCAGTGATTCAGTACCAATTGTCAGTGTGTTTCTCTGGGTGGTTCCACTGCACTCTGGTGTGTAGCTGTCTCTGTAACTGTGACCATTCAGTGATTCAGTTCCAATAGTCAGTGTGTTTCTCTGGGTGGTTCCACTGCACTGTGGGGTGTAGCTGTCTCTGTTACTGTGACCATTCAGTTCCAATTGTTAGTGTGTTCCTCTGGGTGGTTCCACTGCACACTGGGGTGTAGCTGTCTCAGTAACTGTGACAATTCAGTGATTCAGTACCCATTGTCAGTGTGTTTCTCTGGGTGGTTCCACTGCACTCTGGTGTGTAGCTGTCTCTGTAACTGTGACCATTCAGTGATTCAGTTCCAATAGTCAGTGTGTTTCTCTGGGTGGTTTCACTGCACTCTTGGGTGTAGCTATCTCTGTAACCGTGACAATTAAGTGAATCAGTTCCAATAGTCAGTGTGTTTCTCTGGGTGGGTTCACTGCACTCTGGGGTGTAGCTGTCATTGTAACTGAGACCATTCAGTGATTTAGTTTCAATTGTCAATGTGTTTCTCTGGGTGGGTTCACTGTACTCTGGGGTGTAGCTGCCTCTGTAACTGTGACCATTCAGTGATTCAGTTCCAATTCTCAGTAAGTTCCTGTGGGTGGTTCCACTGCACTCTGGGGTGTAGCTGTCTCTGTTACTGTGACCATTCAGTTCCAATTGTTAGTGTGTTCCTCTGGGTGGTTCTACTGCACACTGGGGTGTAGCTGTCTCAGTAACTGTGACAATTCAGTGATTCAGTACCAATTGTCAGTGTGTTTCTCTGGGTGGTTCCACTGCACTCTGGTGTGTAGCTGTCTCTGTAACTGTGACCATTCAGTGATTCAGTTCCAATAGTCAGTGTGTTTCTCTGGGTGGTTTCACTGCACTCTTGGGTGTAGCTATCTCTGTAACCGTGACAATTAAGTGAATCAGTTCCAATAGTCAGTGTGTTTCTCTGGGTGGGTTCACTGAACTCTGGGGTGTAGCTGTCATTGTAACTGAGACCATTCAGTGATTTAGTTTCAATTGTCAATGTGTTTCTCTGGGTGGGTTCACTGTACTCTGGGGTGTAGCTGCCTCTGTAACTGTGACCATTCAGTGATTCAGTTCCAATTCTCAGTAAGTTCCTGTGGGTGGTTCCACTGCACTCTGGGGTGTAGCTGTCTCTAACTGTGACCATTCAGTAATTCAGTTCCAGTTGTCAGTGTGTTTCTCTTGGTGGTTCAATTGCGCTCTGGGGTGTACCTGCCTCTGTAACTGTGAACATTCAGTGATTTAGTTCCAATTGTCAGTGTGTTTCTCTGTGCGATTACACTGCACTCTGGGGTGTAGCTGTCTCTGTAACTGAGACCATTTAGTGATTCAGTTCCATTTGTCAGTGTATTTCTCTGGGTGGTTCCACTGCACTCTGGGGTGTAGCTGTCTCTGTAACTGTGACCATTCAGTGATTCAGTTAAAAATGTCAGTGTGTTTCTCTGGGTGGTTACGCTGGACTCTGGGGTGTAGCTGCCTCTGTAACTGTGACCTTTCAGTGATTCATTTCCAATTGTCAGTGTTTTTCTCTGTGTGGTACCACTGCACTCTGGGGTGTAGCTGTCCCTGTAATTGTGACCATTCAGTGATTCAGTTCCAATTCTCATTGCATTAGTCTGTGTGGTTCCAGTGCCCTCTGGGGTGTAGCTGCCTCTGTAACTGAGACCATTCAGTGATTCAGTTACAATTGTCAGTGTGTTTCACTGGGTTGTTCCACTGCACTCTGGGGTGTAGCTGCCCCTGTAACTGTGACCATTCAGTGATTCAGTTCCAATTGTCAGTGTGTTTCTCTGGGTGGTTCCACTGCACTCTGGGATGTAGCTGTATCTAACTGTGACCATTCAGAGATTCAGTTCCAATTGTCAGTATGTTTATGTGGGTGGATCCACTGCACTCTGGGGCGTAGCTGTCACTAACTGTGACCATTCAGTGATTCAGCTCCAGTTGTCAGTGTGTTTCTCTGAGTGGTTCCACTGCACTCTGGGATGTAGCTGCGTTTGTAACTGTGACCATTCTGTGATTCAGTTCCAATTGTCAGTGTGTTTCTCTGTGTGGTTCCACTGTACTCTGGGGTGTAGCTGCCTGTCTAACTGTGACCATTCAGTGATTCAGTTCATATTCTCAGTGTGTTACTCTGGGTGGTTCCACTGCACGCTGGGGTGAAGCTGCCTCTGTGACTGTGACAATTCAGTGATTCAGTTCCAATTGTCAGTGTGTTTCTCTGGGTAGTTGCACTGCACTCTGGGGCGTAGCTGTCTCTTAACTGTGACAATTCAGTGATTCAGTTCCAATTGTCAGTGTGTTTCTCTGGGTGGTTCCACTGCACTCTGGGGTGTAGCTGCCTCGGTAACTGTGACCATTCAGTGATTCAGATCATATTGTCAGTTTGTTTCTCTGGCTGTGTTCACTTCACTCTGGGATGTAGCTGCGTTTGTTACTGTGACCATTCAGTGATTCAGTTCCAATTGTCAGTGTGTTCTCTGGGTGCTTCCACTGCACTCTGGGGTTTAGCTGTCTCTGTAACTGTGACCATTCAGTGATTCAGATCCAATTGTCAGTGTGTTTCTCTCGGTGGTTCCACTGCGCTCTGGCGTGCATCTGCATCTGTAAATGTGACAATTCAGTTCCAATTGTCAGTGTGTTTCTCTGGGTGCTTCCACTGCACTCTGGGGTGTAGCTGTCTCGGTAACTGTGACCATTCAGTGATTCAGTTCCAATTGACAGTGTGTTCTCTGGGTGCATCCACGGCACTCTGGGGTGTAGCTGTCTCTGTAACTGTGACCATTCAGTGATTCAGTTCCAATTGTCAGTGTGTTTCTCTGGGTGGTTCCACTGCACTCTGGGGTGTAGCTGTCTCTGTAACTGTGACCATTCAGTGATTCAGTTCCAATTGTCAGTGTGTTCTCTGGGTGCTTCCACTGCAGTCTGGGGTTTAGCTGTCTCTGTAACTGTGACCATTCAGTGATTCAGTTCCAATTGTCAGTGTGTTCTCTGGGTGGTCTCACTGTACTCTGGGGTGTAGCTGTCTCTGTAACTGTGAGCATTCAGTGATTCAGTTCCAATTGTCAGTGTGTTTCTCTGGGTGGTTCCACTGCACTCTAGGGTGTAGCTGCCTATGTAACTCTGACCATTCTGTGATTCAGTTCCTATTGTCAGCGTGTTTCTCTTGGTGGTTCCAGTGCACTCTGGGGTGTAGCTGCCTCTGTAACTGTGACCATTCAGTGATTTAGTTCAAATTGTCAGTGTGTTTCTCTGGTTGGTTACACTGCACTCTGGGGTCTAGTTGCCTCTGTACCTGTGACCATTCAGTGATTCAGTTCCAATTGTCAGTGTGTTTCTCTGGGTGTTTCCACTGCACTATGTGGTGTGGCTGCCTCTGTAACTGTGTCCATTCAGTGATTCAGTTCCAATTGACATTGCGTTACTCTGTGTGGTTCCAATGCCCTCTGGGGTGTAGCAGCCTTTGTAACTATGACCATTCTGTGATTCAGTTCCAATTGTCAGGGTGTTGCTCTGGGTGGCTCCACTGCACTCTGGAGTGTAGCTGCCTCTGTAACTGTGACCATTCAATGATTCAGTTCCAATTGTCAGTGTGTTTCTCTGGGTGGTTCCACTGCACCCTGGGATGTAGGTGCCTCTGTAACTGTGACCATTCAGTGATTCAGATCATATTGTCATTGTGTTACTATGGGTGGGTTCGCTGCACTCTGGGGTGTAGCTGCCTCTGTAACTGAGACCATTCAGTGATTTAGTTTCAATTGTCAGAGTGTTTCTCTGAGTGGGTTCACTGCACTCTGGGGTGTAGCTGCCTCGGTAACTGTGACCATTCAGTGATTCAGATCATATTGTCAGTGTGTTTCTCTGGCTGGGTTCACTGCACTCTGGGGTGTAGCTGTCATTGTAACTGAGACCATTCAGAAATTCAGTTCCAAGTGTCAGTGTGTTTCTCTATATGGTGCCACTGCACTCTGGGGTGTAGCTGTCTCTATCTGTGACCATTCAATGATTCAGTTCCAATTGTCAGTGCGTTTCTTTGGTGGTTCCACTGCACTCTGGGCTGTGGCTGCCTCTATAACTGCGTCCATTCAGTGAGTCAGCTCCAATTGACATTGCGTTACTCTGTGTGGTTCCAGTGCCCTCTGGGGTGTAGCAGCCTTTGTAACTGTGACCATTAAGTGATTCAGTTCCAATTGTCATTGTGTTTCTCTGTGTGGTTCCACTGCACTCTGGGGTGTAGCTGTCCCTGTAATTGTGACCATTCAGTGATTCAGTTCCAATTCTCATTGCATTAGTCTGTGTGGTTCCAGTGCCCTCTGGGGTGTAGCAGCTTCTGTAACTGAGACCATTCAGTGATTCAGTTCCAATTGTCAGTGTGTTTCACTGGGTTGTTCCACTGCACTCTGGGGTGTAGCTGTCCCTGTAACTGTGACCATTCAGTGATTCAGTTCCAATTGTCAGTGTGTTTCTCTTAGTGGTTCCACTGCACTCTGGGATGTAGCTGTATCTAACTGTGACCATTCAGAGATTCAGTTCCAATTGTCAGTATGTTTATGTGGGTGGATCCACTGCACTCTGGGGCGTAGCTGTCACTAACTGTGACCATTCAGTAATTCAGTTCCAGTTGTCAGTGTGTTTCTCTGAGTGGTTCCACTGCACTCTGGGATGTAGCTGCGTTTGTAACTGTGACCATTCTGTGATTCAGTTCCAATTGTCAGTGTGTTTCTCTGTGTGGTTCCACTGTACTCTGGTGTGTAGCTGCCTCTGTAACTGTGACCATTCTGTGATTCAGTTCCAATTGCCAGTGTGTTTCTCTGTGTGGTTCCACTGCACTCTGGGGTGTAGCTGTCTCTGTAACTGTGACCATTCAGTGATTCAGATGATATTGTCAGTCTGTTTCTCTGGGTGGGTTCACTGCACTCTGGGGTGTAGCTGTCATTGTAACTGAGACCATTCAGGAATTCAGTTCCAATTGTCAGTGTGTTTCTCTGGGTGGTTCCACTGCACTCTGGGATGTAGCTGTCCTTGTAACTGTGACCATTCAGTGATTCAGTTCCAATTGTCAGTGAGTTTCTCTGGGTGGTTCCACTGCACTCTGGGGTGTAGCTGTCCCTGTAACTGTGACCATTCAGTGATTCAGTTCCAATTGTCAGTGTGTTCTCTGGGTGCTTCCACTGCACTCTGGGGTTTAGCTGTCTCTGTAACTGTGACCATTCAGTGATTCAGTTCCAATTGTCAGTGTGTTCTCTGGGTGGTCTCACTGTACTCTGGGGTGTAGCTGTCTCTGTAACTGTGAGCATTCAGTGATTCAGTTCCAATTGTCAGTGTGTTTCTCTGGGTGGTTCCACTGCACTTCAGGGTGTAGCTGTCTATGTAACACTGACCATTCTGTGATTCAGTTCCTATTGTCAGTGTGTTTCTCCTGGTGGTTCCAGTGCACTCTGGGGTGTATCTGCCTCTGTAACTGTGACCATTCAGTGATTCAGTTCCCATTGTCAGTGTGTTTCTCTGGGTGGTTCCACTGCACTCTGGGGTGTAGCTGTCTCAGTAACTGTGACCATTCAGTGATTCAGTTCCAATTGTCAGTGTGTTTCTCTGAGTGGTTCCACAGCACTCTGGGGTGTAGCTGTCTCTGTAACTGTGACCATTCAGTGATTCAGTTCCAATTGTCAGTGTGTTTCTCTGGGTGGTTCTACTGCACTCTGGGGTGTAGCTGCCTCTGTAACTGTGACCATTCAGTGATTCAGTTCCAATTGTCAGTGTGTTTCTCTGGGTGGTTCCACTGCACTCTGGGTTGTCGCTATCTCAGTAACTGTGACCATTCAGTGATTCAGTTCAAATTGTCAGTGTGTTTCTCTGGTTGGTTACACTGCACTCTGGGGTCTAGTTGCCTCTGTACCTGTGACCATTCAGTGATTCAGTTCCAATTGTCAGTGTGTTTCTCTGGGTGTTTCCACTGCACTATGTGGTGTGGCTGCCTCTGTAACTGTGTCCATTCAGTGATTCAGTTCCAATTCACATTGCGTTACTCTGTGTGGTTCCAATGCCCTCTGGGGTGTAGCAGCCTTTGTAACTATGACCATTCAGTGATTCAGTTCCAATGGTCAGTGTGTTTCTCTGTGTGGTTCCACTGCACTCTGGAGTGTAGCTGCCTCTGTAAATCTGACCATCCTGTGATTCAGTTCCAATAGTCAGTATGTTTCTCTGGGTCCTTCCACTGCACTCTGGAGTGTAGCTGCCTCTGTAACTGTGACCATTCAATGATTCAGTTCCAATTGTCAGTGTGTTTCTCTGGGTGGTTCCACTGCACCCTGGGATGTAGGTGCCTCTGTAACTGTGACCATTCAGTGATTCAGATCATATTGTCATTGTGATACTATGGGTGGGTTCGCTGCACTCTGGGGTGTAGATGTCATTGTAACTGAGACCATTCAGTGATTTAGTTTCAATTGTCAGAGTGTTTCTCTGAGTGGGTTTACTGCACTCTGGGGTGTAGCTGCCTCGGTAACTGTGACCATTCAGTGATTCAGATCATATTGTCAGTGTGTTTCTCTGGCTGGGTTCACTGCACTCTGGGGTGTAGCTGTCATTGTAACTGAGACCATTCAGAAATTCAGTTCCAAGTGTCAGTGTGTTTCTCTATATGGTTCCACTGCACTCTGGGGTGTAGCTGTCTCTATCTGTGACCATTCAATGATTCAGTTCCAATTGTCAGTGCGTTTCTTTGGTGGTTCCACTGCACTCTGGGCTGTGGCTGCCTCTATAACTGCATCCATTCAGTGATTCAGCTCCAATTGACATTGCGTTACTCTGTGTGGTTCCAGTGCCCTCTGGGGTGTAGCAGCCTTTGTAACTGTGACCATTCAGTGATTCAGTTCCAATTGTCAGTGTGTTTCTCTGTGTGGTTCCACTGCACTCTGGGGTGTAGCTGTCCCTGTAATTGTGACCATTCAGTGATTCAGTTCCAATTCTCATTGCATTAGTCTGTGTGGTTCCAGTGCCCTCTGGGGTGTAGCAGCTTCTGTAACTGAGACCATTCAGTGATTCAGTTCCAATTGACAGTGTGTTTCACTGGGTTGTTCCACTGCACTCTGGGGTGTAGCTGTCCCTGTAACTGTGACCATTCAGTGATTCAGTTCCAATTGTCTGTGTGTTTCTCTGGGTGGTTCCACTGCACTCTGGGATGTAGCTGTATCTAACTGTGACCATTCAGAGATTCAGTTCCAATTGTCAGTATGTTTATGTGGGTGGATCCACTGCACTCTGGGGCGTAGCTGTCACTAACTGTGACCATTCAGTGATTCAGTTCCAGTTGTCAGTGTGTTTCTCTGAGTGGTTCCACTGCACTCTGGGATGTAGCTGCGTTTGTAACTGTGACCATTCTGTGATTCAGTTCCAATTGTCAGTGTGTTTCTCTGTGTGGTTCCACTGTACTCTGGGGTGTAGCTGCCTGTCTAACTGTGACCATTCAGTGATTCAGTTCATATTCTCAGTGTGTTACTCTGGGTGGTTCCACAGCACTCTGCGGTGTAGCTGTCTCTAACTGTGACCATTCAGTGATTCAGATGATATTGTCAGTCTGTTTCTCTGGGTGGGTTCACTGCACTCTGGGGTATAGCTGCCTCTGTAACTGAGACCATTCAGCGATTCAGTTCCAATTGTCAGTGTGTTTCTCTGTGTGGTTCCACTGCACTCTGGGGTGTAGCTGTCTCGGTAACTGTGACCATTCGGTGATTCAGATCATATTGTCAGTTTGTTTCTCTGGCTGGGTTCACTGCACTCTGGGGTGTAGCTGTCTCTGTAACTGACACCATTCAGAAATTCAGTTCCAATTGACAGTGTGTTTCTCTGGGTGGCTCCACTGCGCTCTGGGATGTACCTGCCTCTAAATGTGACCATTCAGTGATTCAGTTCCAATTGACAGTGTGTTTCTCTGGGTGGTTCCACGGCACTCTGGTGTGTAGCTGTCCTTGTAACTGTGACCATTCAGTGATTCAGTTCCAATTGTCAGTGAGTTTCTCTGGGTGGTTCCACTGCACTCTGGGGTGTAGCTGTCCCTGTAACTGTGACCATTCAGTGATTCAGTTCCAATTGTCAGTGTGTTCTCTGGGTGCTTCCACTGCACTCTGGGGTTTAGCTGTCTCTGTAACTGTGACCATTCAGTGATTCAGTTCCAATTGTCAGTGTGTTCTCTGGGTGGTCTCACTGTACTCTGGGGTGTAGCTGTCTCTGTAACTGTGAGCATTCAGTGATTCAGTTCCAATTGTCAGTGTGTTTCTCTGGGTGGTTCCACTGCACTTTAGGGTGTAGCTGCCTATGTAACTCTGACCATTCTGTGATTCAGTTCCTATTGTCAGTGTGTTTCTCCTGGTGGTTCCAGTGCACTCTGGGGTGTATCTGCCTCTGTAACTGTGACCATTCAGTGATTCAGTTCCCATTGTCAGTGTGTTTCTCTGGGTGGTTCCACTGCACTCTGGGGTGTAGCTGTCTCAGTAACTGTGACCATTCAGTGATTCAGTTCCAATTGACATTGCGTTACTCTGTGTGGTTCCAGTGCCCACTGGGGTGTAGCAGCCTTTGTAACTATGACCATTCAGTGATTCAGTTCCAATGGTCAGTGTTTTTCTCTCGGTGGTTCCACTGCACTCTGGGATGCAGCTGCGTTTGTAACTGTGACCATTCAGTGATTCAGTTCCAATTGTCAGTGTGTTTCTCTGTGTGGTTCCACTGCTCTCTGGGGTGTAGCAGCCTCTGTAACTGTGACCATTCAGAAATTCAGTTCCAATTGTCAGTGTTTTTCTCTCGGTGGTTCCACTGCACTCTGGGATGCAGCTGCGTTTGTAACTGTGACAATTCAGTGATTCAGTTCCAATTGTCAGTGTGTTTCTCTGTGTGGTTCCACTGCTCTCTGGGGTGTAGCTGTCTCTGTAACTGTGACCATTCAGTGATTCAGTTCCAGTTGTCAGTGTGTTTCTCTGAGTGGTTCCACTGCACTCTGGGATGTAGCTGCGTTTGTAACTGTGACCATTCTGTGATTCAGTTCCAATTGTCAGTGTGTTTCTCTGTGTGGTTCCACTGTACTCTGGGGTGTAGCTGCCTGTCTAACTGTGACCATTCAGTGATTCAGTTCATATTCTCAGTGTGTTACTCTGGGTGGTTCCACAGCACTCTGCGGTGTAGCTGTCTCTAACTGTGACCATTCAGTGATTCAGATGATATTGTCAGTCTGTTTCTCTGGGTGGGTTCACTGCACTCTGGGGTATAGCTGCCTCTGTAACTGAGACCATTCAGTGATTCAGTTCCAATTGTCAGTGTGTTTCTCTGTGTGGTTCCACTGCACTCTGGGGTGTAGCTGTCTCGGTAACTGTGACCATTCGGTGATTCAGATCATATTGTCAGTTTGTTTCTCTGGCTGGGTTCACTGCACTCTGGGGTGTAGCTGTCTCTGTAACTGACACCATTCAGAAATTCAGTTCCAATTGACAGTGTGTTTCTCTGGGTGGCTCCACTGCGCTCTGGGATGTACCTGCCTCTAAATGTGACCATTCAGTGATTCAGTTCCAATTGACAGTGTGTTTCTCTGGGTGGTTCCACGGCACTCTGGTGTGTAGCTGTCCTTGTAACTGTGACCATTCAGTGATTCAGTTCCAATTGTCAGTGAGTTTCTCTGGGTGGTTCCACTGCACTCTGGGGTGTAGCTGTCCCTGTAACTGTGACCATTCAGTGATTCAGTTCCAATTGTCAGTGTGTTCTCTGGGTGCTTCCACTGCACTCTGGGGTTTAGCTGTCTCTGTAACTGTGACCATTCAGTGATTCAGTTCCAATTGTCAGTGTGTTCTCTGGGTGGTCTCACTGTACTCTGGGGTGTAGCTGTCTCTGTAACTGTGAGCATTCAGTGATTCAGTTCCAATTGTCAGTGTGTTTCTCTGGGTGGTTCCACTGCACTTTAGGGTGTAGCTGCCTATGTAACTCTGACCATTCTGTGATTCAGTTCCTATTGTCAGTGTGTTTCTCCTGGTGGTTCCAGTGCACTCTGGGGTGTATCTGCCTCTGTAACTGTGACCATTCAGTGATTCAGTTCCCATTGTCAGTGTGTTTCTCTGGGTGGTTCCACTGCACTCTGGGGTGTAGCTGTCTCAGTAACTGTGACCATTCAGTGATTCAGTTCCAATTGACATTGCGTTACTCTGTGTGGTTCCAGTGCCCACTGGGGTGTAGCAGCCTTTGTAACTATGACCATTCAGTGATTCAGTTCCAATGGTCAGTGTTTTTCTCTCGGTGGTTCCACTGCACTCTGGGATGCAGCTGCGTTTGTAACTGTGACCATTCAGTGATTCAGTTCCAATTGTCAGTGTGTTTCTCTGTGTGGTTCCACTGCTCTCTGGGGTGTAGCAGCCTCTGTAACTGTGACCATTCAGAAATTCAGTTCCAATTGTCAGTGTTTTTCTCTCGGTGGTTCCACTGCACTCTGGGATGCAGCTGCGTTTGTAACTGTGACAATTCAGTGATTCAGTTCCAATTGTCAGTGTGTTTCTCTGTGTGGTTCCACTGCTCTCTGGGGTGTAGCTGTCTCTGTAACTGTGACCATTCAGTGATTCAGTTCCAATTATCAGTGTGTTTCTCTGGGTGGTTCCACTGCACTCTGGGGTGTAGCTGTCTCTGTAACTGTGACCATTCAGTGATTCAGTTCCAATTGTCAGTGTGTTTCTCTGGGTGGTTCCACTGCACCCTGGGATGTAGGTGCCTCTGTAACTGTGACCATTCAGTGATTCAGATCATATTGTCATTGTGATACTATGGGTGGGTTCGCTGCAGCCTGGGGTGTAGATGTCATTGTAACTGTGACCATTCAGTGATTTAGTTTCAATTGTCAGAGTGTTTCTCTGGGTGGGTTCACTGCACTCTGGGGTGTAGCTGTCTCTGTAACTGTGACCATCCAGTGATTCAGTTCCAATTGTCAGTGTGTTTCTCTGTGTGGTTCCACTGCACTCTGGGGTGTAACTGCCTCGGTAACTGTGACCATTCAGTGATTCAGATCATATTGTCAGTGTGTTTCTCTGGCTGGGTTCACTGCACTCTGGGGTGTAGCTGTCATTGTAACTGAGACCGTTCAGAAATTCAGTTCCAATTGTCAGTGTGTTTCTCTGTGTGGTTCCACTGCACTCTCGGGTGTAGCTGCCTCGGTAACTGTGACCATTCAGTGATTCAGATTATATTGTCAGTGTGTTTCTCTGGCTGGGTTCACTGCACTCTGGGGTGTAGTTGTCATTGTAACTGAGACCGTTCAGAAATTCAGTTCCAATTGTCAGTGTTTTTCTCTCGGTGGTTCCACTGCACTCTGGGATGTAGCTGCGTTTGTAACTGTGACCATTCAGTGATTCAGTTCCAATTGTCAGTGTGTTTCTCTGTGTGGTTCCACTGCACTCTGGGGTGTAGCTGTCTCTAACTGTGTCCATTTAGTGATTCAGTTCCAATTGTCAGTGTGTTTCTCTGGTTGGTTCTACTGCCCCTATGGGTGTAGCTGCCTCTGTAACTGTGACCATTCAGTGATTCAGTTCCAATTGTCAGTGTGTTTCTCTGTGTGGTTCCACTGCACGCTGGGGTGTAGCTGTCATTGTACCTGGGACCATTCAGTGATTTAGTTTCAATTGTCAGTGTGTTTCTCTGGGTGGGTTCACTGCACTCTAGGGTGTAGCTGTCTGTGTAACTGATACCATTCAGTGATTCAGTTCCAAGTGTCAGTGTGTTTCTCTATATGGTTCCACTGCACTCTGGGGTGTAGCTGTCTCTATCTGTGACCATTTAATGATTCAGTTCCAATTGTCAGTGTGTTTCTCTGTGTGGTTCCACTGTACTCTGGTGTGTAGCTGCCTGTCTAACTGTGACCATTCAGTGATTCAGTTCATATTCTCAGTGTGTTACTCTGGGTGGTTCCACAGCACTCTGCGGTGTAGCTGTCTCTAACTGTGACCATTCAGTGATTCAGATGATAATGTCAGTCTGTTTCTCTGGGTGGGTTCACTGCACTCTGGGGTGTAGCTGTCATTGTAACTGAGACCATTCAGAAATTCAGTTCCAATTGTCAGTGTTATCCTCTGTGTGGTTCCACTGCACTCTGGGGTGTAGCTGCCTCTGTAACTGTGACCATTCAGTGATTCAGATCATATTGTCAGTTTGTTTCTCTGGCTGGGTTCACTGCACTCTGGGGTGTAGCTGTCATTGTAACTGAGACCATTCAGAAATTCAGTTCCAATTGTCAGTGTTTTTCTCTCGGTGGTTGCACTGCACTCTGGGATGTAGCTGCGTTTGTAACTGTGACCATTCAGTGATTCAGTTCCAATTGTCAGTGTGTTTCTCTGGGTGGTTCCACTGCACTCTGGGGTGTAGCTGTGTCTATCTGTGACCATTCAGTGATTCAGTTCCAATTGACAGTGTGTTTCTCTGGGTGGTTCCACGGCACTCTGGGGTGTAGCTGTCCCTGTAACTGTGACCATTCAGTGATTCAGTTCCAATTGTCAGTGTGTTCTCTGGGTGCTTCCACTGCACTCTGGGGTTTAGCTGTCTCTGTAACTGTGACCATTCTGTGATTCAGTTCCAATTGACAGGGAGTTTCTCTGGGTGGTTCCACTGCACTCTGGGGTGTAGCTGTCTCAGTAACTGTGACCATTCAGTGATTCAGATCATATTGTCAGTGTGTTTCTCTGGCTGGGTTCACTGCATTCTGGGGTGTAGCTGTCATTGTAACTGAGACCATTCAGAAATTCAGTTCCTATTGTCAGTGTTTTTATCTCGGTGGTTCCACTGCACTCTGGGATGTAGCTGCGTTTGTAACTGTGACCATTCAGTGATTCAGATCATATTGTCAGTGTGTTTCTCTGGCTGGGTTCACTGCACTCTGGGGTGTAGCTGTCATTGTAACTGAGACCATTCAGAAATTCAGTTCCATTTGTCAGTGTTTTTCTCTCGGTGGTTCCACTGCACTCTGGGATGTAGCTGCGTTTGTAACTGTGACCATTCAGTGATTCTGTTCCAATTGTCAGTGTGTTTCTCTGGGTGGTTCCATTGTACTCTGGGGTGTAGCTGTCTCTGTAACTGTGACCATTCTGTGATTCAGTTCCAATTGTCAGTGTGTTTCTCTGGGTGGTTCTACTGCACTCTGGGGTGTAGCTGCCTCTGTAACTCTGACCATTCAGTGATTCAGTTCCAATTGACATTGCGTTACTCTGTGTGGTTCCAGTGCCCTCTGGGGTGTAGCAGCCTTTGTAACTATGACCATTCAGTGATTCAGTTCCAATGGTCAGTGTGTTTCTCTGTGTGGTTCCAGTGCCCTCTGGGGTGTAGCAGCCTCTGTAACTGTGACCATTCAGAAATTCAGTTCCAATTGTCAGTGTTTTTCTCTCGGTGGTTCCACTGCACTCTGGGATGCAGCTGCGTTTGTAACTGTGACCATTCAGTGATTCAGTTCCAATTGTCAGTGTGTTTCTCTGTGTGGTTCCACTGCTCTCTGGGGTGTAGCTGTCTCTGTAACTGTGACCATTCAGTGATTCAGTTCCAATTATCAGTGTGTTTCTCTGGGTGGTTCCACTGCACTCTGGGGTGTAGCTGTCTCTGTAACTGTGACCATTCAGTGATTCAGTTCCAATTGTCAGTGTGTTTCTCTGGGTGGTTCCACTGCACCCTGGGATGTAGGTGCCTCTGTAACTGTGACCATTCAGTGATTCAGGTCATATTGTCATTGTGATACTATGGGTGGGTTTGCTGCAGTCTGGTGTGTAGATGTCATTGTAACTGAGACCATTCAGTGATTTAGTTTCAATTGTCAGAGTGTTTCTCTGGGTGGGTTCACTGCACTCTGGGGTGTAGCTGTCTCTGTAACTGTGATCATCCAGTGATTCAGTTCCAATTGTCAGTGTGTTTCTCTGTGTGGTTCCACTGCACTCTGGGGTGTAACTGCCTCGGTAACTGTGACCATTCAGTGATTCAGATCATATTGTCAGTGTGTTTCTCTGGCTGGGTTCACTGCACTCTGGGGTGTAGCTGTCATTGTAACTGAGACCGTTCAGAAATTCAGTTCCAATTGTCAGTGTGTTTCTCTGTGTGGTTCCACTGCACTCTGGGGTGTAGCTGCCTCGGTAACTGTGACCATTCAGTGATTCAGATCATATTGTCAGTGTGTTTCTCTGGCTGGGTTCACTGCACTCTGGGGTGTAGCTGTCATTGTAACTGAGACCGTTCAGAAATTCAGTTCCAATTGTCAGTGTTTTTCTCTCGGTGGTTCCAATGCACTCTGGGATGTAACTGCGTTTGTAACTGTGACCATTCAGTGATTCAGTTCCAATTGTCAGTGCGTTTCTCTGGGTGGTTCCACTGCACTCTGGGGTGTAGCTGTCTCTGTAACTGTGACCATTCAGTGATTCAGTTCCTATTGTCAGTGTGTTTCTCTGTGTGGTTCCACTGTACTCTGGGGTGTAGCTGTCCCTGTAATTGTGACCATTCAGTGATTCAGTTCCAATTCTCATTGCATTAGTCTGTGTGGTTCCAGTGCCCTCTGGGGTGTAGCAGCTTCTGCAACTGAGACCATTCAGTGATTCAGTTCCAATTGTCAGTGTGTTTCACTGGGTTGTTCCACTGCACTCTGGGGTGTAGCTGTCCCTGTAACTGTGACCATTCAGTGATTCAGTTCCAATTGTCAGTGTGTTTCTCTGGGTGGTTCCACTGCACTCTGGGATGTAGCTGTATCTAACTGTGACCATTCAGAGATTCAGTTCCAATTGTCAGTATGTTTATGTGGGTGGATCCACTGCACTCTGGGGCGTAGCTGTCACTAACTGTGACCATTCAGTGATTCAGTTCCAGTTGTCAGTGTGTTTCTCTGAGTGGTTCCACTGCACTCTGGGATGTAGATGCGTTTGTAACTGTGACCATTCTGTGATTCAGTTCCAATTGTCAGTGTGTTTCTCTGTCTGGTTCCACTGTACTCTGGGGTGTAGCTGCCTGTCTAACTGTGACCATTCAGTGATTCAGTTCATATTCTCATTGTGTTACTCTGGGTGGTTCCACTGCACGCTGGGGTGAAGCTGCCTCTGTAACTCTGACCATTCAGTGATTCAGTTCCAATTGTCAGTGTGTTTCTCTGGGTAGTTGCACTGCACTCTGGGGCGTAGCTGTCATTGTAACTGAGACCATTCAGGAATTCAGTTCCAATTGTCAGTGTTTTTCTCTGTGTGGTTACACTGCACTCTGGGATGTAGCTGTCTCTGTAACTGTGACCATTCAGTGATTCAGTTCCAATTGTCAGTGTGTTTCTCTGGGTGGATCCTCTGCACTCTGGGATGTACCTGCCTCTAATTGTGACCATTCAGTGATTCAGTTCCAATTGACAGTGTGTTTCTCTGGGTGGTTCCACTGCACTCTGGGATGTACCTGCCTCTAATTGTGACCATTCAGTGATTCAGTTCCAATTGTCAGTGTGTTTCTCTGGGTGGTTCCACTGCACTCTGGGATGTAGCTGCCTCTGTAATTGTGACCATTCAGTGATTCAGTTCCAATTGTCAGTGTTTTTCGCTGGGTGGCCCACTGCACTCTGGGATGTAGCTGCCTCTGTAACTGTGACCATTCAGTGATTCAGTTCCAATTGTCAGTGTGTTTCTCTGGGTGGTTCCACTGCACTCTGGGGTGTAGCTGCCTCTGTAACTGTGACCATTCAGTGATTCAGTTCCAATTGTCAGTGTGTTTCTCTGGGTGCTTCCACTGCACTCTGGGGTTTAGCTGTCTCTGTAACTGTGACCATTCAGTGATTCAGTTCCAATTGTCAGTGTGTTCTCTGGGTGGTCTCACTGTACTCTGGGGTGTAGCTGTCTCTGTAACTGTGAGCATTCAGTGATCCAGTTCCAATTGTCAGTGTGTTTCTCTGGGTGGTTCCACTGCACTCTAGGGTGTAGCTGCCTATGTAACTCTGACCATTCTGTGATTCAGTTCCGATTGTCAGTGTGTTTCTCTGGGTGGGTCCACAGCACTCTGGGGTGTAGCTGTCTCTGTAACTGTGACCATTCAGTGATTCAGTTCCAATTGTCAGTGTGTTTCTCTGGTTGGTTCTACTGCACTCTGGGGTGTAGCTGCCTCTGTAACTCTGACCATTCTGTGATTCAGTTCCAATTGTCAGTGTGTTTCTCTGGGTGGTTCCACGGCACTCTGGGTTGTAGCTGTCTCAGTAACTGTGACCATTCAGTGGTTCAGTTCCAATTGTCAGTGTGTTTCTCTGGGTGTTTCCACTGCACGATGGGGTGTGGCTGCCTCTGTAACTGTGTCCATTCAGTGCTTCAGTTCCAATTGACATTGCGTTACTCTATGTGGTTGCAGTGCACTCTGGGTGTAGCTGTCTGTGTAACTGATACCATCAGTGATTCAGTTCCAATTGTCAGTGTGTTCTCTGGGTCGTCTCACTGTACTCTGGGGTGTAGCTGTCTCTGTAACTGTGACCATTCAGTGATTCAGTTCCAATTGTCAGTGTGTTTCTCTGGGTGGTTCTACTGCACTCTGGGGTGTACCTGCCTCTAATTGTGACCATTCAGTGATTCAGTTCCAATTGACAGTGTGTTTCACTGGGTGGGTCCACTGTACTCTGGGGTGTAGCTGCCTCTGTAACTGTGAACATTCAGTGATTCAGTTCCAATTGTCAGTGTGTTTCTCTGGGTGCTTCCACTGCACTCTGGGGTTTAGCTGTCTCTGTAACTGTGACCATTCAGTGATTCAGTTCCAATTGTCAGTGTGTTCTCTGGGTGGTCTCACTGTACTCTGGGGTGTAGCTGTCTCTGTAACTGTGACCATTGAGTGATTCAGTTCCAATTGTCAGTGTGTTTCTCTGGGTGGTTCTACTGCACTCTGGGGTGTAGCTGCCTCTGTAACTCTGACCATTCTGTGATTCAGTTCCAATTGTCAGTGTGTTTCTCTGGCACTCTGGGTTGTAGCTGTCTCAGTAACTGTGACCATTCAGTGATTCCACGGCACTCTGGGTTGTAGCTGTCTCAGTAACTGTGACCATTCTGTGATTCAGTTTAAATTGTCAGTGTGTTTCTCTGGTTGGTTACACTGCACTCTGGGGTCTAGTTGCCTCTGTACCTGTGACCATTCAATGATTCAGTTCCAATTGTCAGTGTGTTTCTCTGGGTGTTTCCACTGCACTATGGGGTGTGGCTGCCTCTGTAACTGTGTCCATTCAGTGATTCAGTTCCAATTGACATTGCGTTACTCTGTGTGGTTTCAGTGCACTCTGGGTGTAGCTGTCTGTGTAACTGATACCATTCAGTGATTCAGTTCCAATGGTCAGTGTGTTTCTCTGTGTGGTTCCACTGCACTCTGGGGTGTAGGTGCCTCTGTAAATCTGACCATCCTGTGATTCTGTTCCAATTGTCAGTGTGTTTCTCTTGGTGGTTCCACTGCACTCTGGAGTGTAGCTGCCTCTGTAACTGTGACCATTCAATGATTCAGTTCCAATTGTCAGTGTGTTTCTCTGGGTGGTTCCACTGCACCCTGGGATGTAGGTGCCTCTGTAACTGTGACCATTCAGTGATTCAGATCATATTGTCATTGTGTTACTATGGGTGGGTTCGCTGCACTCTGGGGTGTAGATGTCATTGTAACTGAGACCATTCAGTGATTTAGTTTCAATTGTCATAGTGTTTCTCTGGGTGGGTTCACTGCACTCTGGGGTGTAGCTGTCTCTGTAACTGTGACCATCCAGTGATTCAGTTCCAATTGTCAGTGTGTTTCTCTGTGTGGTTCCACTGCACTCTGGGGTGTAGCTGCTTCGGTAACTGTGACCATTCAGTGATTCAGATCATATTGTCAGTGTGTTTCTCTGGCTGGGTTCACTGCACTCTGGGGTGTAGCTGTCATTGTAACTGAGACCGTTCAGAAATTCAGTTCCAATTGTCAGTGTGTTTCTCTGTGTGGTTCCACTGCACTCTGGGGTGTAGCTGCCTCGGTCACTGTGACCATTCAGTGATTCAGATCATATTGTCAGTGTGTTTCTCTGGCTGGGTTCACTGCACTCTGGGGTATAGCTGTCATTGTACCTGGGACCGTTCAGAAATTCAGTTCCAATTGTCAGTGTTTTTCTCTGGGTGGGTTCACTGCACTCTAGGGTGTAGCTGTCTGTGTAACTGATACCATTCAGTGATTCAGTTCCAATTGTCAGTGTGTTTCTCTGTGTGGTTCCACTGCACTCTGGGGTGTAGCTGTCTCTATCTGTGACCATTCAATGATTCTGTTCCAATTGTCAGTGCGTTTCTTTGGGTGGTTCCACTGCACTCTGGGCTGTAGCTGCCTCTATAACTGTGTCCATTCAGTGATTCAGCTCCAATTGACATTGCGTTACTCTTTGTGGTTCCAGTGCCCTCTGGGGTGTAGCAGCCTCTGTAACTGTGACCATTCAGTGATTCAGTTCCAATTGTCAGCGTGTTTCTCTGGGTGGTTCCACTGCACTCTGGGGTGTAGCTGTCACTGTAACTGTGACCATTAAGTGATTCAGTTCCAATTGTCAGTGTGTATCTCGGTGGTTCCACTGCACTCTGGGGTGTAGCTGTCTCTGTAACTGAGACCATTCAGTGATTCAGTTCCAATTGTCAGTGTGTTTCTCTGGGTGGTTCCACTGTTGCCTGGGGTGTAGCTGTCTCTGTAACTGTGACCATTCAGTGATTCAGTTCCAATTGTCAGCGTGTTTCTCTGGGTGGTTCCACTGCACTCTGGGGTTTAGCTGTCTCTGTAACTGTGACCATTCAGTGATTCAGTTCCAATTGACAGTGTGTTTCTCTGGGTGGGTCCACTGTACTCTGGGGTGTAGCCGTCTCTGTAACTGTGACCATTCAGTGATTCAGTCCAAATTGTCAGTGTGCTTCTCTGGTTGGTTCACTGCACTCTGGGGTGTAGCTGCCTCTGTAACAGTGACCATTCAGTGATTCAGTTCCAATTGTCAGTGTGTATCTCTAGGTGGTTCCACTGCACTCTGGGGTGTACTTGTCTCTGTAACTGTGACCATTCAGTGATTCAGTTCCAATTGTCAGTGTGTATCTCTAGGTAGTTCCACTGCACTCTGGGGTGTAGCTGTCTCTGTAACTGTGACCATTCAGTGATTCAGTTCCAATTGACATTGCGTTACACTGTGTGGTTCCAGTGCCCTCTGGAGTGAGCAGCCTCTGTAACTGTGACCGTTCAGTGACTCATTTCCAATTGTCAGTGTGTTTCTCTGGGTGGTCGCACTGTACTCTGGGGTTTAGCTGTCTCTGTAACTGTGACCATTCAGTGATTCAGTTCCAATTGTCAGTGTATTTCTCTGGCTGGTTCCACGGCACTCTGGGGTGTAGCTGTCACTGTAACTGTGACCATTCAGTGATTCAGTCCAAATTGTCAGTGTGCTTCTCTGGTTGGTTACACTGCACTCTGGGGTGTAGCTGTCTCTGTAACTGAGAGCATTTAGTGATTCAGTTTCAATTGTCAGTGTGTTTCTCTGGGTGCGTTCACTGCCCTCTGGGGTGAGCAGCCTCTGTAACTGTGACCGTTCAGTGATTCAGTTCCAATTGTCAGTGTGTTTCTCTGGGTGATTCCACTGCACTCTGGGGTGTAGCTGTCTCTGTAACTGAGAGCATTTAGTGATTCAGTTTCAATTGTCAGTGTGTTTCTCTGGGTGCGTTCACTGCATTCTGGGGTGTAGCTGTCTGTGTAACTGATACCATTCAGTGATTCAGTTCCAAGTGTCAGTGTGTTTCTCTATATGGTTCCACTGCACTCTGGGGTGTAGCTGTCTCTATCTGTGACCATTCAATGATTTAGTTCCAATTGTCAGTGTGTTTCTCTGGGTGGTTCCACTGCACTCTGGGATGTAGCTGCCTTTGTAACTGTGACCAATCACTGATTCAGTTCCAATTGTCAGTGTGTTTCTCTGGGTGGTTCCACTGCACTCTGGGATGTAGCTGCCTTTGTAACTGTGACCATTCAGTGATTCAGTTCCAATTGTCAGTGTGTATCTCTGGGTGGCTACACTGCACCCTGGGATGTAGCTGCCTCTGTAACTGTGACCATTCCGTAATTCAGATCATATTGTCAGTGTGTTTCTCTGGGTGGGTTCACTGCACTCTGGGGTGTAGCTGCCTCTGTAACTGTGACCATTCAGTGATTCAGTTCCAAGTGTCAGTGTGCTTCTCTGGTTGGTTACACTGCACTCTGGGGTGTAGCTGTCATTGTAACTGAGACCATTCAGTGATTTAGTTTCAATTGCCACTGTGTTTCACTGGGTAGGTTCACTGCATTCTGGGGTGTAGCTGTCTCTGTAACTGTGACCATTCAGTGATTCAGTTCCAATAGTCAGTGTGCTTCTCTGGTTGGTTACACTGCACTCTGAGGTGTAGTTGGCTTTGTACCTGTGACCATTCAGTGATTCAGTTCCAATTGTCAGTGTGTTTCTCTGGGTGGGTCCACTGCACTCTGGGCTGTAGCTGCATCTGTAACTTTCCATTCAGTGATTCAGTTCCAATTGACATTGCGTTACACTGTGTGGTTCCAGTGCCCTCTGGGGTGAGCAGCCTCTGTAACTGTGACCGTTCAGTGATTCAGTTCCAATTGTCAGTGTGTATCTCTAGGTGGTTCCACTGCACTCTGGGGTGTAGCTGTCTCTGTAAATGTGACCATTCAGTGATTCAGTTCAAATTGTCAGTGTGTTTCTCTGGGAGGTTACACTGCACTCTGGGGTGTAGCTGTCCCTGTAACTATGATCATTCAGTGATTCAGTTCCAATTGGCAATGTGTTTCTCTGGGTGGTTCCACTGCACTCTGGGGTGTAGCATTCTCTGTAACTGAGACCATTCGGTGATTCAGTTCCAATATACAGTGTGTTATTCTGTGTGGATCCACTGCACTCTGGGGTATAGCTGCCTCTCTAACTCTGACCATTCAGTGATTCATTTCCAATTGTCAGTGAGTTTCTTTGGGTGTTTCCAGGGCACTCTGAGGTGTAGCTGTCTCTGTAACTGTGACAATTCAGTGATTCAGTTCCAATAGTCAGTGTGTTTCTCTGGCTGGTTCCACGGCACTCTGGGGTGTAGCTGTCTCTGTAACTGTGACAATTCAGTGATTCAGTTCCAATAGTCAGTGTGTTTCTCTGGCTGGTTCCACGGCACTCTGGGGTGTAGTTGGCTTTGTACCTGTGACCATTCAGTGATTCATTTCCAATTGTCAGTGTCTTTCTCTGGGTGGTTCCACTGCACTCTGGGATGTAGCTGCCTTTGTAACTGAGACTATTCAGTGATTCAGTTCCAATTGTCAGTGTGTATCTCTAGGTGGTTCAACTGCACTCTGGGGTGTACCTGCCTCTGTAACTGTGACCATTCAGTGATTCAGTTCAAATTGCCGGTGTGTTTCTCTGGGAGTTTACACTGCACTCTGCGGTATAGCTGCCTCTGTAACTGTGACCATTCAGTGATTCAGTTCCAATTGTCAGTGTTTTTCTCTGGGTAGTTCCACTGCACCTTGGGATGTAGCTGCCTCTGTAACTGTGACCATTCAGTGATTCAGTTCCAATTGTCAGTGTTTTTCTCTGGGTAGTTCCACTGCACCCTGGGCTGTGGCTGCCTCTGTAACTGTGACCATTCAGTGATTCAGTTCCAATTGTCAGTGTTTTTCTCTGGGTAGTTCCACTGCACCCTGGGATGTAGCTGCCTCTGTAACTGTGACCATTCAGTGATTCAGTTCCAATTGTCAGTGTTTTTCTCTGGGTAGTTCCACTGCACCCTGGGCTGTGGCTGCCTCTGTAACTGTGACCATTCAGTGATTCAGTTCCAATTGTCAGTGTGTATCTCTAGGTGGTTCCACTGCACTCTGGGGTGTAGCTGACTCTGTAACTGTGACCATTCAGTGATTCAGTTCAAATTGCCGGTGTGTTTCTCTGGGAGGTTACACTGCACTCTGCGGTATAGCTGCCTCTGTAACTGTGACCATTCAGTGATTCAGTTCCAATTGTCAGTGTTTTTCTCTGGGTAGTTCCACTGCACCCTGGGATGTAGCTGCCTCTGTAACTGCGACCATTCAGTGATTCAGATCATATTGTCAGTGTGTTTCTCTGGGTGGGTTCACTGCACTCTGGGGTGTAGCTGTCATTGTAACTGAGACCATTCAGTGATTTTGTTTCAATTGTCACTGTGTTTCACTGGGTAGGTTCACTGCAGTCTGGGGTGTAGCTGTCTCTGTAACTGTGACCATTCAGTGATTCAGTTCCAATAGTCAGTGTGCTTCTCTGGTTGGTTACACTGTACTCTGGGGTGTAGTTGGCTTTGTACCTGTGACCATTCAGTGATTCAGTTCCAATTGTCAGTGTGTTTCTCTGGGTGGTTCCACTGCACTCTGGGCTGTAGCTGCCTCTGTAACTTTCCATTCAGTGATTCAGTTCCAATTGACATTGCGTTACACTGTGTGGTTCCAGAGCCCTCTGGGGTGTAGCTGTCTCTGTAACTGTGACCATTCAGTGATTCAGTTCAAATTGTCAGTGTGTTTCTCTGGGAGGTTACACTGCACTCTGGGGTATAGCTGCCTCGGTAACTGTGACCATTCAGTGATTCAGTTCCAATTGTCAGTGTTTTTCTCTGGGTGGTTCCACTGCACTCTGGGGTGTAGCTGTCCCTGTAACTGTGACCATTCAGTGATTCAGTTCCAATTGGCAATGTGTTTCTCTGGTTGGTTCCACTTCACTCTGGGGTGTAGCTATCTCTGTAACTGAGACCATTCGGTGATTCAGTTCCAATTGTCAGTGTGTTTCTCTCGGTGATTACACTGCACTCTGGTGTGTAGCTGTCTCTGTAACTGTGACAATTCAGTGATTCAGTTCCAGTAGTCAGTGTGTATCTCTAGGTGGTTCCACTGCACTCTGGGGTGTAGCTGTCTCTGTAAATGTGACCATTCAGTGATTCAGTTCAAATTGTCAGTGTGTTTCTCTGGGAGGTTACACTGCACTCTGGGGTGTAGCTGTCCCTGTAACTATGATCATTCAGTGATTCAGTTCCAATTGGCAATGTGTTTCTCTGGGTGGTTCCACTGCACTCTGGGGTGTAGCATTCTCTGTAACTGAGACCATTCGGTGATTCAGTTCCAATATACAGTGTGTTATTCTGTGTGGATCCACTGCACTCTGGGGTATAGCTGCCTCTCTAACTCTGACCATTCAGTGATTCAGTTCCAATTGTCAGTGAGTTTCTTTGGGTGTTTCCAGGGCACTCTGAGGTGTAGCTGTCTCTGTAACTGTGACAATTCAGTGATTCAGTTCCAATAGTCAGTGTGTTTCTCTGGCTGGTTCCACGGCACTCTGGGGTGTAGCTGTCTCTGTAACTGTGACAATTCAGTGATTCAGTTCCAATAGTCAGTGTGTTTCTCTGGCTGGTTCCACGGCACTCTGGGGTGTAGTTGGCTTTGTACCTGTGACCATTCAGTGATTCATTTCCAATTGTCAGTGTCTTTCTCTGGGTGGTTCCACTGCACTCTGGGATGTAGCTGCCTTTGTAACTGAGACTATTCAGTGATTCAGTTCCAATTGTCAGTGTGTATCTCTAGGTGGTTCAACTGCACTCTGGGGTGTACCTGCCTCTGTAACTGTGACCATTCAGTGATTCAGTTCAAATTGCCGGTGTGTTTCTCTGGGAGTTTACACTGCACTCTGCGGTATAGCTGCCTCTGTAACTGTGACCATTCAGTGATTCAGTTCCAATTGTCAGTGTTTTTCTCTGGGTAGTTCCACTGCACCCTGGGATGTAGCTGCCTCTGTAACTGTGACCATTCAGTGATTCAGTTCCAATTGTCAGTGTTTTTCTCTGGGTAGTTCCACTGCACCCTGGGCTGTGGCTGCCTCTGTAACTGTGACCATTCAGTGATTCAGTTCCAATTGTCAGTGTTTTTCTCTGGGTAGTTCCACTGCACCCTGGGATGTAGCTGCCTCTGTAACTGTGACCATTCAGTGATTCAGTTCCAATTGTCAGTGTTTTTCTCTGGGTAGTTCCACTGCACCCTGGGCTGTGGCTGCCTCTGTAACTGTGACCATTCAGTGATTCAGTTCCAATTGTCAGTGTTTATCTCTAGGTGGTTCCACTGCACTCTGGGGTGTAGCTGACTCTGTAACTGTGACCATTCAGTGATTCAGTTCAAATTGCCGGTGTGTTTCTCTGGGAGGTTACACTGCACTCTGCGGTATAGCTGCCTCTGTAACTGTGACCATTCAGTGATTCAGTTCCAATTGTCAGTGTTTTTCTCTGGGTAGTTCCACTGCACCCTGGGATGTAGCTGCCTCTGTAACTGCGACCATTCAGTGATTCAGATCATATTGTCAGTGTGTTTCTCTGGGTGGGTTCACTGCACTCTGGGGTGTAGCTGTCATTGTAACTGAGACCATTCAGTGATTTTGTTTCAATTGTCACTGTGTTTCACTGGGTAGGTTCACTGCAGTCTGGGGTGTAGCTGTCTCTGTAACTGTGACCATTCAGTGATTCAGTTCCAATAGTCAGTGTGCTTCTCTGGTTGGTTACACTGTACTCTGGGGTGTAGTTGGCTTTGTACCTGTGACCATTCAGTGATTCAGTTCCAATTGTCAGTGTGTTTCTCTGGGTGGTTCCACTGCACTCTGGGCTGTAGCTGCCTCTGTAACTTTCCATTCAGTGATTCAGTTCCAATTGAAATTGCGTTACACTGTGTGGTTCCAGAGCCCTCTGGGGTGTAGCTGTCTCTGTAACTGTGACCATTCAGTGATTCAGTTCAAATTGGCAGTGTGTTTCTCTGGGAGGTTACACTGCACTCTGGGGTATAGCTGCCTCGGTAACTGTGACCATTCAGTGATTCAGTTCCAATTGTCAGTGTTTTTCTCTGGGTGGTTCCACTGCACTCTGGGGTGTAGCTGTCCCTGTAACTATGATCATTCAGTGATTCAGTTCCAATTGGCAATGTGTTTCTCTGGGTGGTTCCACTGCACTCTGGGGTGTAGCATTCTCTGTAACTGAGACCATTCGGTGATTCAGTTCCAATATACAGTGTGTTATTCTGTGTGGATCCACTGCACTCTGGGGTATAGCTGCCTCTCTAACTCTGACCATTCAGTGATTCAGTTCCAATTGTCAGTGAGTTTCTTTGGGTGTTTCCAGGGCACTCTGAGGTGTAGCTGTCTCTGTAACTGTGACAATTCAGTGATTCAGTTCCAATAGTCAGTGTGTTTCTCTGGCTGGTTCCACGGCACTCTGGGGTGTAGCTGTCTCTGTAACTGTGACAATTCAGTGATTCAGTTCCAATAGTCAGTGTGTTTCTCTGGCTGGTTCCACGGCACTCTGGGGTGTAGTTGGCTTTGTACCTGTGACCATTCAGTGATTCATTTCCAATTGTCAGTGTCTTTCTCTGGGTGGTTCCACTGCACTCTGGGATGTAGCTGCCTTTGTAACTGAGACTATTCAGTGATTCAGTTCCAATTGTCAGTGTGTATCTCTAGGTGGTTCAACTGCACTCTGGGGTGTACCTGCCTCTGTAACTGTGACCATTCAGTGATTCAGTTCAAATTGCCGGTGTGTTTCTCTGGGAGTTTACACTGCACTCTGCGGTATAGCTGCCTCTGTAACTGTGACCATTCAGTGATTCAGTTCCAATTGTCAGTGTTTTTCTCTGGGTAGTTCCACTGCACCCTGGGATGTAGCTGCCTCTGTAACTGTGACCATTCAGTGATTCAGTTCCAATTGTCAGTGTTTTTCTCTGGGTAGTTCCACTGCACCCTGGGCTGTGGCTGCCTCTGTAACTGTGACCATTCAGTGATTCAGTTCCAATTGTCAGTGTTTTTCTCTGGGTAGTTCCACTGCACCCTGGGATGTAGCTGCCTCTGTAACTGTGACCATTCAGTGATTCAGTTCCAATTGTCAGTGTATTTCTCTGGGTAGTTCCACTGCACCCTGGGCTGTGGCTGCCTCTGTAACTGTGACCATTCAGTGATTCAGTTCCAATTGTCAGTGTTTATCTCTAGGTGGTTCCACTGCACTCTGGGGTGTAGCTGACTCTGTAACTGTGACCATTCAGTGATTCAGTTCAAATTGCCGGTGTGTTTCTCTGGGAGGTTACACTGCACTCTGCGGTATAGCTGCCTCTGTAACTGTGACCATTCAGTGATTCAGTTCCAATTGTCAGTGTTTTTCTCTGGGTAGTTCCACTGCACCCTGGGATGTAGCTGCCTCTGTAACTGCGACCATTCAGTGATTCAGATCATATTGTCAGTGTGTTTCTCTGGGTGGGTTCACTGCACTCTGGGGTGTAGCTGTCATTGTAACTGAGACCATTCAGTGATTTTGTTTCAATTGTCACTGTGTTTCACTGGGTAGGTTCACTGCAGTCTGGGGTGTAGCTGTCTCTGTAACTGTGACCATTCGGTGATTCAGTTCCAATTGTCAGTGTTTTTCTCTCGGTGATTACACTGCACTCTGGTGTGTAGCTGTCTCTGTAACTGTGACAATTCAGTGATTCAGTTCCAATAGTCAGTGTGTTTCTTTGGGTGTTTCCAGGGCACTCTGAGGTGCAGCTGTCTCTGTAACTGTGACAATTCAGTGATTCAGTTCCAAACGTCAGTGTGTTTCTCTGGGTGGTTACACTACACTCTGTGGTGCAGCTGTCTCTGTAACTGTGACAATTCAGTTATTCAGTTCCAATTGTCAGTGTGTTTCACTGGTTGGTTTCACTGCACTCTGGGGTGTAGTTGGCTCTGTAACTGAGACCATTCAGTGATTCAGTTCCAATTGTCAGTGTGTTTCTCTGGGTGCTTCCACTGCAGTCTGGGGTGTGGCTGCCTCTGTAACTGTGTCCATTCAGTGATTCAGTTCCAATTGACATTGCGTTACACTGTGTGGTTCCAGTGCGCTCTGGGGTGAGCAGCCTCTGTAACTGTGACAGTTCAGTGATTCAGTTCCAATTGTCAGTGTGTTTCTCTGGGTGGTTCCACTGCACTCTGGGGTGTAGCTGCCTCTGTAACTGTGACCATTCAGTGATTCAGTTCCAATTGTCAGTGTGTTTCTCCGGGTGGTTCCACTGCACTCTGGGGTGTAGCTGTCTGTGTAAATGTGACAATTGAGTGATTCAGTTCCAATAGTCAGTGTGTTTCTCTGGGTGGTTCCAGGGCACTCTGAGGTGTAGCTGTCTGTGTAACTGTGACAATTGAGTGATTCAGTTCCAATAGTCAGTGTGTTTCTCTGGGTAGGTTCACTGCACTCTGGGCTGTGGCTGCCTCTGTCACTGTGTCCATTCAGTGATTCAGTTCCAATTGTCAGTGTGTTTCTCTATGTGGTTCCACAGCACTCTAGGGTGTAGCAGCCTCTCTAACTATGCCATTTGGTTGAATCAGTTCCTTTTGACAGTGAGTTACTCTGGGTGGTTCCACTGCACTCTGGGGTGTAGCTGCCTCTGTAACTGTGACCATTCAGTGATTCAGATCCAATTGACTGTGTGTTTCTCTGGGTGGTTCCACTGCACTCTGGGATGTAGCTCCCTCTGTAACTGTGAGAATTCAGTGATTCCGTTCCAATAGTCAGTGTGTTTCTCTGGGTGGTTCCAGGGCAATCTGAGGTTTAGCTGTCTGTGTAACTATGACATTTGAGTGATTCATTTCCAATAGTCAGTGTATTTCTCTGGCTGGTTCAACGGCACTCTGGGGTGTCGCTGTCTGTGTAACAGTGACCATTCAGTGATTCAGTCCAAATTGTCAATGTGTTTCTCTGGGTGGTTCCACTGCACTCTGGGGTGTGGCTGCCTCTGTAACTGTGTCCATTCAGTGATTCAGTTCCAATTGACATTGCGTTACTCTGTGTGGTTCGAGTGCCCTCTGGGGTGTAGCAGCCTCTGTAACTGTGAACATTCAGTGACTCAGTTCCAGTTGTCAGTGTGTTTCTCTGGGTGGTTCAATTGCACTCTGGGATGTAGCTGCCTTTGTAACTGTGTCCATTCAGTGATTTAGTTCCAATTGTCAGTGTGTTTCTCTGGTTGGTTACACTGCACTCTGGGTGTAGCTGCCTCTGTATCTGTGACCATTCAGTGATTCAGTTCCAATTGTCAGTGAGTTTCTCTGGTTGGTTACACTGCACTCTGGGTGTAGCTGTCTCTAACGGTGACCATTCAGTGATTCAGTTCCAATTGTCAGTGTGTATCTCTGGGTGGTTCCACTGCACTCTGGGGTGTAGCTGCCTCTGTTACTGTGTCCATTCAGTGATTCAGTTCCAATTGACAATGCGTTACACTGTGTGGTTCCAGTGCCCTGTGGGGTGAGCAGCCTCTTTAACTGTGACCGTTCAGTGATTCATTTCCAATTGTCAGTGTGTTTCTCTGGGTGGTTCCACTGCACTCTGGGGTGTAGCTGTCTCTGTAACTGAGACCATTTAGTGATTTAGTTTCAATTGTCAGTGTGTTTCTCTGGGTGGGCTCACTGCACTCTGGGGTGTAGCTGCCTCTGTAAATGTGACCATTCAGTGAATCAGTTCCAATTGTCAGTGTGTTTCTCTGGGTGGTTACACTGCACTCTGGGGTGTACCTGCCTCTGTAACTGTGACCATTCAGTGATTCAGTTCCAATTGTCAGTGTGTATCTCTAGGTGGTTCCACTGCACTCTGGGGTGTAGCGGTCTCTGTAACTGTGACCATTCAGTGATTCTGTTCAAATTGTCAGTGTGTTTCTCTGGGAGGTTACACTGCACTCTGGGGTATAGCTGCCTCTGTAACTGTGACCATTCAGTGATTCAGTTCGAATTGTCAGTGTTTTTCTCTGGGTGGTTCCACTGCACTCTGGGGTGTGGCTGTCCCTGTAACTGTGACCATTCATTGATGCATAGAACATGATGGATGGATGGATGGATGGAGGAATGGAGGAAGGGAGGGAGGGAGGGAGGATGGGATGATGGAAGCATGGATGAACGGAAGACTGGAAGAATGGAAGGATGAATGAATGGATGTTTGTATGCATGGATGGATGGGTGGGAGGAATGCGTGGATGGGTGGGTTGGTGGGAGAGTGGATGGGTTGGTGGGTGCATTGGTGGGTGGATGGGTGGATGGGTGAGTGGATCGGTGGATGGGTGGATGGGTGGGTGGATGGGAGGATGGGTGGATGGGTGGATGGGTGGGTGGGTGGATGGGTGGGTTGCTGGATGGGTGGGTGGGTGGGTGGATGGATGGATGGGTGGCTGGGTAGGTGGGTGGGTGCATGGGTGGGTGGGTGGATGGGTGGATGGGTGGATGGGTGGATGGATGGATGGGTGGATGGATGGATGGGTGGATGGGTGGATGGGTGGGTGAGTGGATGGGTGGGTGGGTGGATGGGTGGGTGGATGGATGAGTGGATGGGTATGTGGGTGGGTGGGTGGATGGGTGGGTGGATGGATGGATGGATGGGTAGGTGGGTGGTGCATGGGCGGGTGGGTGGATGGGTGGATGGGTGGGTGGGTTTATGGGTGGGAGGAATGGGTGGATGGGTGGGTTGGTGGGAGAGTGGATGGGTTGGTGGGTGCATTGGTGGGTGGATGGGTTGATGGGTGGGTGGATCGGTGGATGGGTGGATGGGTGGGTGGATGGGAGGATGGGTGGATGGGTGGATGGGTGGGTGGGTGGATGGGTGGGTTGCTGGATGGGTGGGTGGGTGGGTGGATGGATGGGTGGGTGGATGGGTGGATGGGTGGGTGGGTGGATGGGTGGATGGGTGGAATGGTGGGTGGGTGGGTGGGTGGATGGCCGGGTGGGTGGATGGGTGGATGGGTGGATGGGTGGATGGGTGCGTGGGTGGATGGGTGGATGGGTGGATGGGTGGGTGGGTGGATGGGTGGATGAGTGGATGGGTGCCTGGGTGGATGGGTGGATGGGTGCGTGGGTGTTTGGGTGGGTGGGTGGGTGGGTAGATGGGTGGGTGGGTGGGTGGATGGATTCTGTGCAATTTGAGATCTGGTTCTCCAAAAATTAAACTTTCCCAAAAATAATAATAACTATCTGCAATGAAAAATTCCTTGGACATGACAGAGGGATTTTGACTCTGGATTTAACCCCAGACAGTATTTGGGTTGTGAGTGTTTGATGGACAGTGTAGATGAAGCTTTACTCTGAAACACTGGAATTTAGTCTCAGGGGTGATTTAATCAAATGCTTCAGAATAATAATTGATATTGTAAATCTCGTGTGTGTCTCAGTGAGAGCTCTGAAACATGTTCAGCACAATCTCATCCTGTTTCTGTGTGTCTCTCGATCTCTCTCTCTGAAATTACCTGTTCCATTTCATAAATTACCACTGACTAGATTTCAAAAGGGCTCCAGTCCATGTGAAACAGTTTGTGATACCCAAAGGTTATGAAAACTGCTTTAGAAATTTCTGTCCCCAAGCTGCTGTGAGGATGTTGAGAGTCAGTGTGTGACTTGGGTCACACACAGGCCAGGTACACCTCTCCAAGTTAAAGGTTGAGAATGGATCTCGCTCCATTTGAAAGTTGTACTGACCCAGCCTGTCTGACTTTGTGTCTGTGTGCGAGTTTGTGTTTGTGTATACTCGTGTTTGTGTGTCTGGGGGGCGGAGTTGTGTGTGTGACTCTTTACGCGGCATGGTAGCACAGTGGGTAGCACTGTGACTTCACAGCCCCAGGGTCCCGGGATCGATTCCCGGCTTGGGTGACTGTCTGTGCGGAGTCTGCACGTTCTCCCCGTGTCTGCGTGGGTTTCCTCCGGGTGCTCCGGTTTCCTCCCACTGTCCAAAGACGTGCAGTTAGGTGAATTGGACATTCTGAATTCTCCCTCTGTGTACCCGAACAGGCGATGATGTGTGGCGACTAGGGGATTTTCACAGGAACTTCATTGTAGTGTTCATGTAAGCCCACCTGTGACAATAATAGAGATTATTATACAGTGTAGTCTCACAGGCTCTCACCCTGGGTACATGGTAGTCAGAACTCCAAAAGGAATAATTGGAGTGACCACATCCACATGGTGGAATGTTGTATTAACTGGGACAAGAGCTTATAGTAGAAACAGTGACCGGGTCAACTGCAGTGATAACTGGGGAAGGAGCTAATGTGTTCTCAATAGCGATATGGATGAGAACAGTTATATATTACAGGCTAATATTCCCAATGACATTCTCTAATGCTGTAATATTTCAGACAGTGTGCACAGCAGCATTTACAGCTACTGATGCTGCCAGGAAATAAATTGATCCAGGAATTTGAACAGCGTTCGGTGGTGATGGGGTGATGGGGTGAGGGGGGTGAGGGGGTGAGGGTGTTCGGTAGTTAGGGGGTGAGGGTGTTCGGTGTTGAAGGGGTAACAGGGTGAGGGGGGTGAGAGGTGTGAGGGGGTCAGAGGGTGAAGGGGTGAGAGGGTTGAGGGGGTGAGGGGGTGAGGGGGTGAGGGTGAAGGGGTGAGTGGGTTGAGGGGGTGAAGGGGTGAGGAGGGTGAATGGGTGAGGGGGTGAGAGGGTGAATGGTTGAGGGGGTGAGGGGGTTAGGGAGGTGAGGGGGTGAGCGACGTGAGGGAGGTGAAAACAGCGCGGGAGGAGAGAGCCGGGAGATTTAAAAAGCGCGGGAGGAGAGAGCCGGGACAGTGCTGGGAGAGGTGAGTGCACAAAAGGTGTGGCAGGTATGCCTTTAGTCACGGAGTGCTGATCGGAACAGAGTGCATCTGAGTTTAGGTGAGTGACTGAGTTCGGGTGAGTGGCTGTGTTTTTTGTTGGTGTTCGGGTTTATCCTTGAGGTTCTCTCAAGTGAATTAGGTAAAAAAATATTTAAATTAATTAACTAGTTGAATATGGCTGGACAGGTGATGTGCTGTTGCTGTATGATGATGGAACTGGTGGATCCCATTGAGACCGCCAGTGACCACATCTGCAGCAAGTGTTGGTTGCTCGAGGAACTTCGGCTCAGAATTGATGAGCTGGAGACCGAGCTGCACACACTGCGGCACATCAGGGAGGGGGAACATTACCTGGACGCTATGTTTCAGGAGGCAGTCACACCCGTTAGAATAAGCTCTGTTAATTCGGACAGTGGTCAGGGACAGAGTGGTTTGACTGCAAGGGAGGCAGGTAGGGGGATCCTTTTTTTAAGAGTTGAGGAGCCTCAGCCCTTGACCTTGTCCAACAGGTATGAGGTAATTGCTCCCTGTGTGGATGAGGAAGAGGGCTGTAGGGAGGATGCGTTGACTGACCACTGCACCGTGGTACAGGAAGCCATTCAAGAGGTGGGAGCAAAAATACAAGTGGCAGTTGTTGGGGATTCTATAATTAGGGGGATTGATGGCATCCTTTGTAAACCAGATTGAGAGTCCCGCATGGTATGTTGCCTGCCCGGTGCCAGCGTGAGTGGCATCTCTGATCGGCTTGAAAGGATTTTGGAGAAGGAGGGGGAGGATCCAGTTGTTGTGGTCCACGTTGGGACTAACAACATAGGTAAGACTAGGAAAGAGGACCTGTTTGGGGAGTATCAAACACTGGGCACTAAATTAAAGAGTAGGTCCTCCAGGGTTATAATCTCTGGATTACTACCCGAGCCACGTGCTAATTGGCATAGGGTTGAGAAAATTACAGAAGTTAACACGTGGCTAAAGGAGTGGTGCGGGAAAGAGGGATTACATTTCATGGGGCATTGGCATCAGTACTGGGGCAGGAGGGACCTGTACCGTTGGGACGGTCTTCACCTGAACCATTCTGGGACCAGTGTTAGAGCGAATAGGATAAATAGGTGAGTCACAAGGACTTTAAACCAGCAAGTTGGGGGGAAGGGAAGTGTAAAGCTATGGACAGTATAATGGTTAATGGAGATCAAGGCAGCAGGTTACGTGACAGGTTATTATGTCGAGATATGGGTTCAAAGACAAGGAAAATTAGGAGAAAGGGTCAGAGGAATAATAAATTGCAAAAAATTAATGATCAAGGTGTTAGGATTCATAACAAAGACATAAAAAAGCATAAGTGTACTTTACCTGAATGTTCGTAGTATACGAAATAAGGTAAATGAGTTGATGGCGCAAATCATCGTGAATGACTATGATTTCGTGGCCATTACTGAAACATGGTTAAAGGATGGTCACGACTGGGAGTTAAATATCCAAGGGTATCAGACTATACGAATGGATAGAATGGACGGCAAGGGCGGTGGTGTAGCTTTGTTGTTTAAGGATGGCATCAGGGCAATAGTAAGGGATGATATTGGTGCCATGGCGGCCAAGGTTGAATCAATTTGTGTGGAAATCAGGAATAGTAAGGCGAAAAGGTCACTGATAGCGATTAAGAGCGAAAGTAACAGGGTAGTTATTATGGGAGACTTCAACTTTCCAAATATTGACTGGAAAATATATAGTTCGAGTACATTAGATGGGTCGTTTTTTGTACAATGTGTGCAGGAGGGTTTCCTGACACAATATGTTGACAGGCCAACAAGAGGCGAGGCCACTTTGGATTTGGTTTTGGGTAATGAACCAGGCTAGGTGTTGGATTTGGAGGTAGGAGAGCACTTTGGGGACAGTGACCACAATTCGGTGACGTTTACGTTAGTGATGAAAAGGGATAAGTATACACCGCAGGGCAAGAGTTATAGCTGGGGGAAGGGCAATTATGATGCCATTAGACATGACTTGGGGGGGGGGGGGGGATACGTTGGAGAAGTAGGCTGCAAGTGTTGGGCACACTGGATAAGTGGAGCTTGTTCAAGGAACAGCTACTGCGTGTTCTTGATAAGTACGTACCGGTCAGGCAGGGAGGAAGGCGTCGAGCGAGGGAACCGTGGTTTACCAAAGAAGTGGAATCTCTTGTTAAGAGGAAGAAGGAGGCCTATGTGAAGATGAGGTGTGAAGTTTCAGTTGGGGCGATTGATAGTTACAAGGTAGCGAGGAAGGATCTAAAGAGAGAGCTAAGACGAGCAAGGAGGGGACATGAGAAGTATTTGGCAGGTAGGATCAAGGAAAACGCAAAAGCTTTCTATAGGTATGTCAGGAATAAAAGAATGACTAGGGTAAGAGTAGGGCAAGTCAAGGACAGGGATGGGAAGTTGTGATTGGAGTCTGAAGAGATAGGCGAGATACTAAATGAATATTTTTCGTCAGTATTCACTCAGGAAAAATATAATGTTGTGGAGGAGAATGCTGAGACCCAGGCTATGAGAATAGATGGCATTGAGGTACATAGGGAAGAGGTGTTGACAATTCTGGACAGGCTGAAAATAGATATGTCCCCGGAGCCTGATGGGATTTATCCTAGGATTCTCTGGGAAGCCATGGCAGAGATTGCTGGGCCTTTGGCTTTGATTTTTATGTCATCATTGGCTACAGTAATAGTGCCAGAGGACTGGAGGATAGCAAATGTGGTCCCTTTGTTCAAAAAGGGGAGTAGAGACAACCCCGGCAACTATAGACCGGTGAGCCTCACGTCTGTTGTGGGTAAAGTCTTGGAGGGGATTATAAGAGACAAGATTTATAATCATCTGGATAGGAATAATATGATCAGGGATAGTCAGCATGGCTTTCTGAAGGGTAGGTCATGCCTCACAAACCTTATCGAGTTCTTTGAGAAGGTGACTGAACAGGTAGACGAGGTAAGAGCAGTTGATGTGGTGTATATGGATTTCAGTAAAGCGTTTGATAAGGTTCCCCACGGTAGGCTATTGCAGAAAATACGGAGGCTGGGGATTGAGGGTGATTTATAGATGTGGATCTGAAATTGGCTAGCTGAAAGAAGACAGAGGGTGGTGGTTGATGGGAAATGTTCAGAATGGAGTTCAGTTACAAGTGGCGTACCACAAGGATCTGTTCTGGGGCCGTTGATGTTTGTCATTTTTATCAACGACCTAGAGGAAGGCGCAGAAGGGTGGGTGAGTAAATTTGCAGACGACACTAAAGTCGGTGGTGTTGTCGACAGTGCGGAAGGATGTAGCAGGTTACAGAGGGACATAGATAAGCTGCAGAGCTGGGCTGAGAGGTGGCAAATGGAGTTTAATGTAGAGAAGTGTGAGGTGATTCACTTTGGAAGGAATAACAGGAATGTGGAATATTTGGCTAATGGTAAAGTTCTTGGACGTGTGGATGAGCAGAGGGATCGAGGTGTCCATGTACATAGATCCCTGAAAGTTGCCACCCAGGTTAATAGGGTTGTGAAGAAGGCCTATGGAGTGTTGGCCTTTATTGGCAGAGGGATTGAGTTCCGGAGTCATGAGGTCATGTTGCAGCTGTACAAAACTCTGGTACGGCCGCATTTGGAGTATTGCGTACAGTTCTGGTCACCGCATTATAGGAAGGATGTGGAAGCTTTGGAGCGGGTGCAGAGGAGATTTACCTGGTTGGGGATGTTGCCTGGTATTGAGGGAAAATCTTATGAGGAAAGGCTGATGGACTTGAGGTTGTTTTCGTTAGAGAGAAGAAAGTTAATAGAGGCATACAGAATGATCAGGGGGTTAGATAGGACGGACAGTGAGAGCCTTCTCCCGCGGATGGAAATAGCTAGCACGAGGGGACATAGCTTTAAACTGAGGGGTAATAGATATAGGACAGAGGTCAGAGGTAGGTTATTTACGCAAAGAGTGGTGAGGCCGTGGAATGCCCTACCTGCAACAGTAGTGAACTCGCCAACATTGAGGGCATTTAAAAGTTGATTGGATAAGCATATGGATGATAATGGCATAGTGTAGGTTAGATGGCTTTTGTTTCGGTACAACATCGTGGGCCGAAGGGCCTGTACTGCGCTGTATAGTTCAATGTTCTATGATAGGATTAGTCTATAGGCCACCAAATAGTAACAGGATGGTAGGGCAGGCAATAAGCAAAGAAATAACGGATGCATGCAGAAATGGTACAGAGGTTATCATGGGAGATTTTAATCTGCATATCGATTGGTTTAACTAGATTGGTAAAGGCAGCCTTGGGAAGAGTTTATAGAATGTGCCCGGGATAATTTCCTGCAACAGTATGTAATGGAACCTACAAGGGAACAAGCGGTCCTAGGTCTGGTCCTGTGTAATGAGGCAGGATTGATTCATGATCTCATAGTTCGGGATCCTCTTGGAAGGAGCGACCACAATATGTTGGAATTTAAAATACAGTTGGAGAATGACAAGGTAAAATCAAACACTAGTGTTTTGTGCTTAAACAAAGGCGATTACAATGGGATGAGAGAAGAACTAGCTAAGGTAGACTGGGAGCAAAGACTTCATGGCGAAGCAGTTGAGGAACAGTGGAGAACCTTCCGAGCGATCTTTCAGTGTTCAGAAAAGATTCATACCGACAAAAAAGAAAGACGGTAGAAAGGGGAAAAATCGACCGTGGATATCTAAGGAGGTGAGGGAGAGTATCAAATTGAAGGAAAAAACATACAAAATGGCAAAAATTAGTGGGAGACTAGAGGACTGGGAAGTCTTTAGGGGACAACAGAAAGCTACTAAAAAAGCCATAAAGAAGAGTAAGGTAGACTATGAAAGTAAACTGGCTCAGAACATAAAAGCAGATAGTAAAAGCTTCTACAAATATATAAGAAAAAAGAGTGGCGAAGGTAAATATTGGTCCTTTGGGAGATGAGAAGGGAGATTTAATAATAGGAGACGGGGTAATGGCTGAGGAGCTGAACAGGTTTTTTGGGTCAGTCTTCACAGTGGAGGACACAAATAACATGCCAGTGACTGATGGAAATAAGGATATGATAGGTGAGGACCTTGAGATGATTGTAATCACTAAGGAGACAGTATTGGGCTAGCTAATGGGGCTGAAGATAGACCGGTCTCCTGGCCCTGATGGGATGCATCCCAGCGTGTTAAAAGAGATGGCTAGGGCAATTTTAAACGCACTAGTGATAATTTATCAAAATTCACTAGACTCTGGTGTGGTCCCAGAGGATTGGAAAGTAGCAAACGTGACATCACTGTTTAAAAAAGGAGGTCGGCAGAAAGCGGGTAATTATAGGCCGGTAAGCTTAACTTCGGTTGTAGGGAAATTGCTGGAATCTATCATTAAGGAGGAAATAGCGGGGCACCTGGAGGGAAATTGTCCCATTGGGCAGACGCAGCATGGGTTCACAAAGGGTAGGTCGTGTCTGACTAATTTGGTAGAATTTTCTGAGGCCGTTGCCAGTGCAGTAGATAACGGGGAGCCAATGGATGTGGTAGATCTGGATTTCCAGAAAACTTTTGACAAGGTGCCACACAAAAGGTTGCTGCATAAACTAAAGATGCATGTCATTGAGGGTAAAGTGGTAGCATGGGTAGAGGATTGGTTAACTAACAGAAAGCAGAGAGTGGGGATACATGGGTGTTTCTCTGGTTGGCAACCTGTCAGTAGTGGGGTCCCTCAAGGATCAGTGTTGGGTCCGCAGTTGTTCACAATGTACATAGACGATTTGGAGTTGGGGACCAAGTGCAATGTGTCAAAGTTTGCAGACGACAGTAAGATGAGCGGTAAAGCTAAAAGTGCGGAGGATACCGTAAGTATGCAGAAGGATTTGGATAGGTTAGGTGAATGGGCTAGGGTCTGGCAGATGGAATTCTATGTTGCAAAGTGTGACGCTATCCATTTTGGTAGGAATAACAGCAGAATGGATTATTATTTAAACGGTAAGATGTTAAAACATGCTGCTGTGCAGAGGGACCTGGGTGTGCTGGTGCACGAGTCGCAAAATGTTGGTGTGCAGGTGCAACAGGTGATTAAGAAGGCTGATCGAGTTTTGTCTTTCATTGCTAGAGGGATGGAGTTCAAGACTAGGAAGGTTATGCTGCAATTGTATAGGGTGTTGGTGAGGCTGCATCTGGAGTATTCTGTTCAGTTTTGGTCTCCTTACCTGAGAAAGGACATATTGGCACTGGTGGGAGTGCAGAGGAGATTCACTAGGTTGATCCCAGAGTTGAGGGGATTAAATTATGACGAGAGGTTGAGTAGACTGGGACTGTCCTCATTGGAGTTTATAAGGATGCGGGGGGATCTTATTGAAACAAAAAAATTATGAAGGGAATAGATAGGATAGATGCAGGCAGGTTGTTTCCACTGGTCGGGGAAAGCAGAACTAGGGGGTATAGCCTCAAAATAAGGGGAAGTAGGTTTAGGACCGAGTTTAGGAGGAACATCTTCAACCAAAGGGTTGTGAATCTCTGGAATTCCTTGCCCAGTGAAGCAGTTCAGGCTCCTTCTTTAAATGTTTTTAAGAAAAAGATAGATACCTTTCTAAAGAATAAAGGGATTCGGGGATATGGTGTACGGGCCGGAGAGTGGAGCTGAGTCCACAAAGATCAGCCATGATCTCATTGAATGGTGGAGCAGGCTCGAGGGGCCAGATGGCCTACTCCTGTTCCTAGTTCTTATGATTGATTCCACCTTTAGAATGATGAACAGGGGCAGCACGCTCGCGCGCTGGAGGGGCTGCTTAGCACAGGGCTAAATCGCTGGCTTTGAAAGCAGACCAAGGCAGACTAGCAGCACGGTTCAATTCCTGTTCCAGCCACCCCGAACAGGCGCCGGAATGTGGCGACTAGGTGCTTTTCACAGTAACTTCATTTGATGCATAATTGTGACAATAAGCTATTTTTATTTCATTTCAGTGGTCAGCAAGGTTGCCGAGTTCTCAGGTTCAACCCCGGTTCTGGGTCACTGTCCGCTTGGAGCTTGTACATTCTCCCCGTTGTTGCATGGGTTTCTCCCCCAACAACGCGAATATGTGCCGGGTAGGTGGATTGGCCACGCAAATTGCCCCTTAATTGGAAAATGTGAATTGGGTACTCTATATACTTTTTTAAAGAATGGAGAACAGTTGATCCCAGGTCCCAGAAATTCAACGCACCAATGCATTAAAAAGATCACTTTTACTGGCTATGAGAGTTGCTGGTTATGACTGAATTTATTGTCTTCCCCTAGTTGCCCTTCAGAAGGTGGTTGGTGAGCTGATTTCTTGAATCGTTGCAGACCCTGAGGTTTGGGTACACCCAACGTGCTTTCAGAGAGGAAGCTAAATGATTTTGCCCCGTTACCGTGAAGAAACGTTTAGATGGTTCCAAGTGGGAGTATTGAATGATTTGGAGGGAAATTCCAGTTTCTGATTGTCCCAAGTAGGGGGCTTGTCTAGTTCTTCAAAATGATAGTGGTCGTAGGTCTGGAAGGTGCTGTCGAAGGAACAATTGTCTGAGGAACTTTGTTGAGTTATTGCGCTGCAGTTTGGGATGGCTGTGGCGGAGGGATTGAATGCTTGTGGCAGGAGGAGCAATCAAGCGAACTGCTTGGTCCTGGGTGTTTTCGAACTCTCTGAGTGTTCTTGGAGATCTGGGGAATAGCGTTTCACGTGGAAAAAAAATGGATTAATCAATTTGCCTGCGTAAATCATGTTCTGAAATTTAAAAAAATGTATAATCGATAATCATGAATATTTTTTTCCTGCATTTAGGTTGTGGGTAATTGACAGAGGTGAAAGGTCACTTATTAGAACAAAGAAAATTACAGGACAGGAACATGCCCTTCGGCCCTCCCAGCCTGCGCCGATCCAGATCCTCTATCTAAAACTGTCTTCTATTTTCCAAGGATCTACTTCGCTCTGTTCAACGCCCGTTCATGTATCTGTCTAGATGCATCTTAAACGATGCTATCGTGCCCGCCTCTACCACCTCCGCTGGCAAAGCGTTCCAGGCACCCACCACCCTCTGCGTAAAAAACTTTCCACGCACATCTCCCTTAAATGTTCCCCCTCTCACCTTGAAATCTTGACCCCTTGTAATTGACACCCCCACTCTTGGAAAAACCTTGTTGCTATCCACCCTCTTCATACCTCTCATAACTTTGTACACCACAATCCTAATCTACTCATCCTTTCTTCCTAGCTAGCACCCTCCATACCAGGCAACATCCTGGTGAACCTCCATTGCACCATCTCTAAAGCATCCACATCCTTCTGGTAATGTGGCGACCAGAACCGCAGGCAATATTGGTAATGTGGCCCAACCAAAGTCCTATACAACTGTAACATGACCTGCCGACTCTTGTACTCAATACCCCGTCCGATGAAGGCAAACATGCTGTATGCCTTCTTGACCACTCTATCGACCTGCGTTGCCATCTTCAGGGTACAATGAATCTGAACTCCCAGATCTCTCTTTACATCAATTTTCCCCAGGACTCTTCCATTGACCGTATAGTCCCCTATTGAATTAGATCTTCCAAAACGCATCACCTGCATTTGCCTGGATCGAACGCCATCTGCCATTTCGCTGCACAACTCTCCAATCTATCTATGTTTTGCTGTATTCTCTGACAGTCCTCCTCGCTATCTGCAACTCCACCAATCTTAGTATCATCTGCAAACTTACTAATCAGACCACCTATACCTTCGTCCAGATCATTTATGTATATCACAAACAACAGTGGTCCGAGCACGGATCCCTGTGGAACACCACTAGTCACCTGTCTCCATTTTGAGACACTCCCTTCCACCACTACTCTTTGTCTCCTGTTGCCCAGCCAGTTCTTTATCCATCTAGCTAATACACCCTGAACCCCATACGACTTCACTTTTTCCATCAACCTGCCGTGGGAAACTTTATCAAACGCCTTACTGAAGTCCATGCCTTCCCTCATCAATTAACTTTGTCACTTCCTCAAAGAATTCTATTAGGTTTGTAAGACATGAACTTCCCTGCACAAATACATGCTGCCTCTCACTGATAAGTCTATTTTCTTCCAAATGTGAATAGATCCTATCCCTCAGTATCTTCTCCAACAGTTTGCCTACCACTGACGTCAAGCTCACATGTCTAGAACTCCCTGGATTATCCATGATACCCTTCTTAAAGAAAGGGACAACATTAGCAATTCTCCAGTCCTCCGGGATCTCACGCATGCTCTAGGATGCTGCAAAGATATCTCTTAAGGCCCCAGCTAGTTCGTCCCTCGCTTCCCTCAGTAACCTGGGATAGATCCCATCCGGAACGGGGACTTGTCCACATTAATGCCTTTTAGAAAACCCAAAACTTCCCCCTTCCTAATGCCGACTTGACCGAGAGTATTTAGAATCCATCCCTAGCCTCAACATCCGTCATGTCCCTCTCCTTGGTGAATACCAATGCAAAGTACTCATTAAGAATCTCACCCATTTCCTCTGACTCCACGCATGAATTCCCTCTTTTGTCTTTGAGTGGGCCAATCGTTTCTCTAGTTACCCTCTTTCTCCTTATAGACGAAGAAAAGGCTTTGGGATTTTCCTTAATCCTGTTCGCCAAATATATTGCATGACCCCTTTTAGCCCTCTTTATTGCGCATTTGAGATTTGTCCTACTTTCCCGAGATTCCTCCAAAGCTTCATCAGTTTTAAGTCGCCTAGATATTATGTAGGCTTCATTTCTCATCTAAGCTAGTCTCACAATTCCACCTGTCATCCATGGTTCCCTAATCTTGCCATTTCTATCCCTCATTTTCACAGGGACATGTCTGTCCTGCGCTCTAATCAACCTTTCCTTAAAAGACTCCCACATTTCAAATGGGGATTGACCCTTAAACAGCTGCTCCCAATCCAAATTACCTAGCTCCTGCCGAATTTTGTTATACTTGGCCTTTCCCCAATTTGAAATGAAATAAAAATCGCTTATTGTCACTAGTAGGCTTCAAATGAAGTTACTGTGAAAAGCCTCTAGTCGCCACAATCCGGTGCCTGTTCGGGAAGGCTGGTACGGGAATTGAACTGTGCTGCTGGTCTGCCTTGGTCTGCTTTCAAAGCCAGAAATTTAGCTCAGGGTGCTAAACCAGCCCCAATTTAGCACTCTTCCTTCAGGACCACTCTCGTCTTTGTCCATGAGTATTCTAAAACTTACAGAATTGTGATCGCTATTCCCAAAGTAATCACCGACTGAAACTTCAACCGCCTGGCCGGGATTATTCCCCAATAACAGGTCCAGTATGACCCCTTCCCGAGTAGGACTATTTACATTCTGCTCTAAAAAACTCTCCTGGATGCTCCTTACAAATTCTGCTCCATCTATGCCTCCAACACTACATGAGTCCCATTCAATGCTGGGGAAGTTAAAATCTCCCATCACGACCACCCTATTTCTCCTACATTTTCCTATAATCTGTCTACATATTTGTACCTCTACTTCATTGTCGCTTTTGGGAGGCCTGTAGTAAAGTCCCAACAATGTTACTGCACCCTTCCTGTTCCTCAGCTCTACCCATATTGCCTCAGTGCTCGAATCCTCCATCGTGCCCTCCTTAATCACAGCTATGATATCAGCTCTGACCAGTAATGCAACTCCTCCACCCCTTTTACCTCCCTCTCTATCCCTCCTGAAGTATCGACTCGCTGGGATATTTAGTTGCCAGGCTTGCCCTTCCCTCAACCAAGTCTCAGTAATACCAATAACATCATATTCCCAGGTACTAATCGAAGCCCTATATTCATCTGCCTTACCTGCTACACTTCTCGCATTGAAACAAATGCACCTCAGACCACCTGTCCCTTTGCGTTCATCATCTCGTCCCTGTCTACTCTTCCCCTTAGTCACATTGTGTTTATTATCTATTACCTGACTGGCTTTAGTTGCTGCCTCTTTACTGACCTCTAACTTCCTAATCTGGTTCCCATCCCCTGCCACATTAGTTTAAAACCTCCCCAACAGTGTTAGCAAAAAGCACCCCCTAGGTCATTGGTTCCAGTCTTGCCCAGGTGTAGACTATCCGATTTGTAATGGTCCCACCGCCCCCAGAACCGTTTCCAATGTCCCAAAAATCTGAACCCCTCCCTCCTGCACCATCTCTCAAGCCACGTATTCATTCTGACTATTCTTGAATTTCTACTCTGACTCTCTCGTGGCACTGGTAGCAATCCTGAGATTACTACTTTTGAGGTCTTACATTTTATCTTATCTCCTAACTCCCTAAATTCTGATTGTAGTACCTCATCCCGTTTTTTACCTGTGTCGTTGTTGCCTATATGCACCAATACAACTGGCTGTTCTGAATGTCCTGCAGCTGGTATGCGGCATCCCTGACCCGTGCACCCGAGAGGCACCATACCATTCGGGAGTCTTGTTTTCGACCACAGAATCGCCTGTCTACACCCCTTACGATTGAATTCCCTATGACTATAGCCCTTCCAGCCTTTTTCCTGCCCTTCTGTGCAGCAGAGCCAGCCATGGTGCCATGAGCCTGGCTTTTCCTCGTGAGTCATCGCCCCCAACAGGATCCAAAACGGTATACCTGTTTTCGAGGGAGATGACCGCAGGGGAGACCTGCACTGCCTTCCTGCTCTTTCTCTGCCTTTTGGTCACATATTCCCTGTCTCCCTCATCAATCCTAATCTGCGGTGTGACCAACTCACTGAACATGCTATCCACGACCTCCTCAGCATCGCGGATGCTCCAACGTGAGTCCATTCGCTGCTGCAGAGCCGTCATGCGGTCTAACAGGAGCTGCAGCTGGACACACTTCCCGCACATGAAGGAGTCAGGGGCATCGGCCGCGTGCCTGAACTCCCACATTGAGCACGAGGAGCATAACACGGGTCTGGGATCTCCTGCCATCTATACACTTTACCATAACTGATTACAAATATAATATCAAATAATGAATATGTAAAAGGAATAAAGATTTTACTTACCAATCTCAATACTTACCAACACACGAAGAGTTAAACTTCTACAAGCTACTGCTAATTGGAGCACTTTCCTTCCCAGCCAATCAGGTCACTGCTTTGCTGTGATGTCACTCTTCAAGGTAAGTTTTTAAAGAGGAAAACTTACCTTCCCGACAAACTCCTGGCCACTGCTCCCGCCGAAAATCTGAAGGCCGCTTCTCCGGCAGCTGTGTCCCCGCCGCTCTCCTCGCGCTCTTTTATCCTCTCTCCCCACGCCTCTCATCGCGCCCTTTTATCCCGTGACCCCGCCGCTCTCCTCGGCCTCTTTCACTGTTTTCCTGCCGCTCTCCTCGCACTCTCTCCCTGAGTCTCTCTTTCCCTGAGTCTCCGACACTCTCCTCGCGCTCTTTCACTGAGTCTCCGCCGCTCTCCTCGCGCTCTTTCATTGAGTCCCTGCCGCTCTCCTCGCTCTCTTTCATTGTGTTCCCGCCGCTCTCCTCGCGCTCTTTCACCGAGTCTCTCTTTCCCTGAGTATCCGCCGCTCTCCTCGCGCTCTTTCACTGAGTCTCCGCCGCTCTCCTCGCGCTCTTTCACCGAGTCTCTCTTTCACCGAGTCTCTCTTTCCCTGAGTATCCGCCGCTCTCCTCGCGCTCTTTCACCGAGTCTCTCTTTCCCTGAGTATCCGCCGCTCTCCTCGCGCTCTTTCACTGAGTCTCCGCCGCTCTCCTCGCGCTCTTTCACCGAGTCTCTCTTTCACCGAGTCTCTCTTTCACTGAGATCCCGCCACTCTGCTCGCGCTCTTTCACTGCAGGCTGTGACGTCACGGTTCAACTTCTTTCCACTTCTACCTGCCCTCGAGTCTCCTTCCTGATCTTTACTCGGCGGGGATCCTTACAGTGATTGTCTTTCTTTTCGGTTAGAGGAGGAGGTAGGGGGGGAAAACACTGAAGAATTGACTCGGGTTAACTGTCACTTGACAACAGCTCCTCCACAAACCACCTTCAAGGTGTACAGAGCTGGAATCAAACTTGGCTTTCCGCAGTGTGAGATCAGAAAGTAAACAGGTGGCACAAGCCCCTTTTCAAAACAGATCAATGCAACCTCTAAACAAAATACACCTACTTCTAATTATAAATGTGCTGCTGCTTTTATTTATGCAACACACATGTTTTGGGAATATTAAACACGCCAGGAAGCGCGCACGGTGAGACAGGTCCGAACTTACAATTAAGTTGATGCTGTGAAGTAACCAGTGAGCTAAAGCTGACGTCGGGTTCAAACATCGGCACATTGTATATAAAAGATTACCGTGATCCTACTCGCCGCGGTCGGTAACATTGACGGGAAACTCCAGGTGTTGATGCACATCAACTCACAGCCAGACATGACCAAGTACTTAAAAGTGAATGAATTAATGAATTACCGACGAAGGACATTCATTCTGTTTCACCTCAGCGGCTCTTTAGATGAGCGGTTCAGTCAATCCCACCCGATAAACCTTTCCCCAAAGACATGCATTTGATTCCTGTCGTTTCTGGCAGTGACATTTGAAAGCTACTGTTGTATCTGCCTCCACCAATCTCACAGGCAGTGCGGAACAGATAATTGAACTGTATCCCAGCACATTGAAATAATTGTTCGAAAGATGTAACTAAAAATCTTATCTCGCAGTTATATTGACCTGTGAGCTGCGCGTGCTGTGGCAACTGGAACTGCGAGCAATTTACAACAGAGGGAGACTACACGGCAACTCACTCTTGCCCCAATATTCAGTTTGATCACAGCTGAGCCTCTGCCTGAATGTCAATTCCTGCCTGTTCCTCAGATAATTTCATTCCCTCAAAGTTCCCTGTCATTAAGAAAACTCGAGGCAGACGGCCACAGCAAAATTGAAAACCGATTTGGACATATAGATGGAGTGATCGAATCTCAGCGACACAGATCTGGAAGGTGGGAGAGGTCATAGAGTCATTGAAGTTTACAGCATGGAAATAGGCCCTTCTGCCTAACTTGTCCATGCCGCCCAGTTTTTACTGCACAAAGCCTGTCCAATTGTCCACAATTGGTCATATTCCTCCATACCCACCTACTCCAGATAACTATGTAAATGCTTTTTAAAAGGCAGAATTGTAGACGCCTCTACTACTGCAAATGCCAGCTCTTTCCAGCCACTCACCACCCTCTGTGTGAAACAATTGTTCCTCTGGAACCTTTTGTATCTCTCCCCTCTCACCCTAAAGCTATGCCCTCTAGTTTTGGATTCCACTACCTTTGGGATAATCTACCTGATCCATGCCCCCCATTATTTTACAGTGGTCGTCAAGATCACCCCGAGGCTCCAAGAACCAAGTTCCAGTCTATCCAGCCGCTCCTTACAACTCAAACCAACGAATCCAATAGCAGCCTAGAAAAACTGTTCTGCTCTCTTTCTAGGTTAATAATATCCTTTCTATATTAGGGTTACCAGAACTGTACACAGTATTCCAAGTGTGTCCTTCCCAACGTCTTGTAGAACTTCAGCAAGACATCCCAACACTTGTGTTCAATTATCTGACCATGTATCTGTATAATAGTAATAATGGGCAGACACAGTAATTGGGGAACAAAGAGCCTCCTTCAGTGTTGTGAATTTCCAATTATTCATCATGTTTCACTGGTTCCAAAAAGCAACAAAGTCGCAGAATCTGTCTGACTGGAAAAAGATTCAGAAGAATATCTTCGTCAAGAGACCCACAGCAAATCAAATCTTCACCCGATACCAATAGAAACAAAAGAGAAACAGATTAAAGGAGGGTGGTAAAGAGAGAAAGGGGACGAAACCGTTTCACGCTGGAGTAGATTGCACACCACTCAGTTCCACCTGGCTGCAGCAAGCACATTGTTTCTGTCTTCCAGGATTCATGCTGTTAGAAATACCTAAGGTCCAGTTTCCTCTGAGGTCGAAGTTATATGATTCATTCCACCGTTAGAATTTTAAAAAACAGCGGCAGCACGTTGGCGCAGTGGTTAGCACTGCTGCCGGAAGGCGCCGAGTTCTCAGTTTCGATCCCGGCTCCGGGTCACCGTCCGTGTGGAGTTTGCGCATTCTCCCCGTGTTTGCGTGGGTTTCCCCCCACAACCCAATGATGAACAGGGTAGGAGGATTGGCCGCGCTAATCTGCCCCTTAATTGGAAAAAATGAAATGGGTAAACGATATTTATTTTTTAAGAATGGAGAACAGTTCATCCCAGGCCCCAGAAATTCAAAGCATCAATGCATTAAAAATATCCCTTTTACTGAATGTGAGAGTTGCTGGTTAGGACAGAATTTATTGTGCATCCCGAGTTGCCCTGAAGAAGGTCAGCTGCTTTCTTGACTCGTTGCAGACCGTGATTTTTGGGTGCACCCAGCGCGCTTTTAGGGAGGAAGCTAAATGATTTCCCTCCGTTAACGTGAAGGAACGTTTATCTGGTTCCAAGTGGGAATGGTGAGTGATTTGGAGGGAAATTCTAGTTGGTGATTTTCCGAAGTAGGGGCTTGCCTAATCCTTCAAAATGATAGTGGTCATAGGTCTGGAAGGTGCTGTCGAAGGAACAATTGCCTGAGGAGCTTTGTTGAGTTAATGCGGTGCATTTTGGGATGGCTTTGGCCGAGGGATTGAATGCTTGTGGCAGGAGGAGCAATCAAGCGCACTGCTTGGTCCTGGATGCTTTCGAACTCCCTGGGTGTTCTTGGAGATCTGTGAACAGCGTTTCACGTGGAAAAAAACTGGATTAATCAATTCGCCTGCGTAAACTTTCTTGTTCCGAAATTTCAAAAATGTATGATAGATAATCGTTAATGCTCGTTTCCTCCATTTAGGTAGTGAGCAATTGACAAAGTGTGATGGGTCAGTTATTGTACAGAGCTGGAATCGAACTTGGGTTTCCGCAGTGTGAGAGCAGAAAGTAAACACGTGGCACAAGCATCTTTTAAAAACAATTAATGCAACCTCTAAACAAAATACACCTACTTCTAATTGTAAATGTACTGCTGCTTTTATTTATGCAACACATGTTTTGGAAACAATAAAAGCGCCAAGCAGCGCCCACAGTAAGACAGGTTCGAATTTACAATTAAGTTGATGCTGTGAAGTAACCAGTGAGCTAAAGCTGACGCTGGTTTCAAACATGGACACATTGTATATGAAGGATTACCGTGATCATTCTCGCCGTGGTTGGTCGCATTGAGGGAAATTCCAGTGTGTTGGTGCACATCATCTCACAGCCAGACGTGACCAAAAACTTAAAAGTGCGTGAAGTAACGACAGAGAACATTCATTCCGTTTAACCTCAGCGGCTCTTTAGATTAGCACATCATTCAATCCCACTCGGCCGACCTTTTCCCACAGGCATGCATTTGATTGCTGTCGTTTCTCGCATTGAAATTTGAAAACAACTGTTGTATCTGCCTCCAACAACCTCAGAGGCTGTGCAGACTAGATAACTAAACTGTATCCCCGAACATTGAATTAATTGATGGAAAGATGTAACTAAAAAATCTTATCGGGCAGTTATAATCATCTGCGAGTGCTGTGGCAACTGGAACTGATAGCAAATGAGAACATAGTGAAACAACCCGGCCACTCACTCCTGCCCCAACATCCAGTTTGATCGCAGCTGAGCTTCTGCCTCAATGTCATTTCCTGCCTGTTCCTCAGATCCGTTCAACCACTCAGGGATCATTGTCCATGAGAATGATAGAGGCAGACACCCATAGCAAAATTTCAAAATCACTTGGACATAGAGATACAGTGCTCGAATCTGCAGCGTTACAGAGCTGGAAGATAGGATAGTGTCACAGAGTGCGAGAGGTTTACAGCATGGAAATAGGCCCTTCGGCCCAACTTATCCATGCCGCCCATTCTTCTGCATTCTCCCCATAACCCCTGATCCCTTAATAAGACAAAATTGTGTGTCTCCTCTCTAACTTTAAACCGATACCCACTTGTTATACAATCCCCTATCTTTGGGAAAATATGTTGAGGATGTACATTACCTCTGCCTTATTAACTTTATAGACCTCGAGAATTTCTCCCCTATGCCTCCTACACTCCAGGGGAAAATGTCCCAGCTTACCAAACGCACCTTATAATTCAAACTATGAATTTACGGTAGCATCCTTGTCAAACGTTTCAGCACTACTTCTAGTTTAATAATATCATCTCTATAATAGTGAGACCAGAACTGTACACAGTATTCCAAGTGTAGACTTACTTATGCCTTGTACAACTTCAGCAAGGCGTCCAAACTCCTATATTCAATGTTCTGACCATGTGTCTGTATAACAGTAATGATGGGCACAGACACAGTAATGATGGAGCGAAGACCCTCCTTTCGTGTCATGTAGTGCCAATTATTCTTCATGTTTGCAATGGTTCCACAAAGTAACAAAGTCGCAAACTATGTCTTACTGAACAGAAAATATGGTACAATATTCTGCTCAACTTAAACCTTCATCCGATACCAAGAGATACAAAACAGGAACAGAACAAAGGAGAGTGTTAAAGAGAGAAAGGGGGAGAGAGTGTTTAAATCCATGATAGATTGCACAACACTCCGTTGCACCTTACTGCCGCAACCACATTGTTTCTGTTTTCCTGGATTCATGCTGTTAGAAATACCTTAGATCCAGGTTCCTCTGAAGCAGAAGTTATATGATGAACTCTACCGGAATAATGCGAATCAGTTCATCTAATGTCCCAGAAATGCAAAGCAGCAATGCTATAAAAAGTTCACTTTTACGGGATTTGCGAGTTTCTGGTTCGGGCAGCATTTAATTCCCATCCCGAATTTCCCTTCAGTAGGTGGCGGTGAGCTGCCTTGTTGATCCGCTGCTGTCCGTGAGGTGTGGGTACATCCAACGTGCTTTTAGGGAGTTCTTCTCCTTCAAGATGATAGTGGTTGTGCGTTTGGAAGTTGATGTCTAAGGAACCTTGGTGAGTTACTGCAGTGCATTTTGGGGTGATAAACAGGGCTGCCACAGTGCGTTTGAGGTACAGGGATTGAATGTTTCTGGAAGGGGGAGCAATTAAGCGGGATACTTGGTCCAGGATGGTGTCGAACTACTTGAGTGCTTTTCGTGATATGTGGAACACTGTATCATGTACAAAACACAAAATGGATTATTACATTTGCCTGAGTAAATAATTGTTATAGGCCAGGGTTAAGAAACTCCAAACAATGTTATGAAGTCCAACTGACCGACAAGCTTTATGTTGAATTTGGCTCGGATGAACACAAGAGCCTCCCCTTCAGGTGTGATTCAACAGTCTTCCTAAACACTTTAATCAACACAAGCTTTATTCTAAGACCTTAGTTAACATATGTATATAAAGAAACACAGCAAGCATTATTATCAATTACAATCATAACGACACCATATACCTACAGTAATCTATGTATAATACTGAATGAATTCCCATTTAACTGTTCCAAATCCAAAGCAAAATCCCATGAACGAAAAACCACATTTCAAGGGCGTGGCCCAGCACTCTGCCTTCTCACCTGAATAAGACTGACTTTTCCTGTGATTCTAATTTCGTCTCCCCAGCAGGTTTATAACCATTCCCGAGAGAAAACTATTTTTTTCTAATTTAGCAAAGCAGGTAACTATAATCAATGTTTTTTTTAACTGACTCAGATATTAACAGTGAAAATAGATAAACAGGCCAAAATACCTCTTTTCTCTGTCTGAGTCCACAACAATCAAAATTGAAAGCGAAAGTAAAAACATCACACAGCCACAGCTCAGCTTCACCCACAAAATGACATCACTGAAGCCATGTGATGAGACAAAAACCTTTCTTAAAGGCACACTCCCACGACATAATCTCATTTCTAAATGATAAAATCAGATAATCAATAAAGTAGATTTCGCTAATGCACGTTTCCTGCATTAAAGTTGTGAATAATGAATAAAGTTGTAAATGACAAAGTGTGATAGAGAATATGGTGAACTGGTGTACGACAATAATCTTTCCCTCAATGTCAACAAAACGAAGGAGATTGTCATCGACTTCAGGAAGCGTAGTGGAGAACATGCCCCGGTCTACATCAATGGGAATTAAATACAAAGGCTTCAATCATTTAAGTGTCCAGATCACCAACAACCTGTCCTAGTTCCCTCATAGATACTATAGTTAAGAAAGCTTACCAAATACTCTACTTTCTCAGAAGACTAAGGAAATTTGGCATGTCAGCTACGACTCTCACCAACGTTTACAGATGCACTATATAATGCATTCTTCCTGGTTGTATCACAGCTTGGTATGGAACCTGTTCTTCCCCAAGACCGCAGAAAACTACAAAAGGTCGTGAATGTAGCCCAATCCATCACACAAACGAGTCTCCCATCCATCGACTCTATCTATATTTCCCGCTGCCTTGGAAAGACAGCCAGCATAATTACTGACCCCACGCACCGCGGACATACCATCTTCCACCTTCTTCCGGCTGTAAAAATATACAAAAGTTTGAGGTAACGTGCCAACCGGCTCAATAACAGCTTCTTCCCTGCTGCCATCAGACTTTTAAATGGACCAACCTTGTCTTAAGTTGATCTTTTCTCTGCACCCGAGCTATAACTGGAACATTACATTCTGCGGTCGCTCCTTCCTTCCCTATGTACGGTATGCGTTCTCTGTATAGCATGCAAGAAACAATTCTTTTCACTGTAGACTAATAAGTTGAGACTAATAACTCAAATCAAAGAGGTCAGTTATTGTGCAGAGCTAGAATCGAACTTGCGTTTCCTCAGTGAGAACCAGAAAGTAAACACGTGGCACAAGCGCATTAAAAAATAATTGTAGTGCAACCTCTAAAAAATACACCTACATCTAATTTAGAACTCTGGGTCTGCTTTTAATCGGTGCAAAACACCTGTTTTGGAAATATTAAAAACGCCAGGCGGCGCTCATGATGAGACAGGTTTGAACTTACAATGATGTTGATGCTGTGAAGTAGCCAGTCAGCTAAAGCTGACGCTGCCTTCAGGCACGGATACAATGTATATAATGCAGGCATTGTCAAAGTGGCGATGGGGACACGCAGGTGGGTCGCGGGCAGGTGTCGGCAGTGTCACGGGGGCAGCCGTTGCGGCGTTCATCAGTGCTCATGAGGCCCGGAGTGTTGGGACCTGAACCTGGGGTCAAAGTGCGATCGCGGATGGCGGCGGCTGAAGGCGCGGTGATCACTGATGATGAACAAGGCTATTATCTCGATATTTTTTGGCATCCCTAAACATTACTCAAGTGATCTGGAGAGAGTCTATATCCCTCATAGTCTCACCATGCACTGAACTGAACGTTTGGCAAGGGATATAATGAGACCCATGGGAATTCACCACATCGTCGCCCTCGAAGGATGGCTGAAAGTGTTTTGCTGACCATTAAAACTACATTAAAGCATTGAATCGATACAGTGATCAGTCAATCCCAATGACGGTTGACATCATCCGCTTGAAGAGTTACTGTAATGATCACTGAACAGGGGAGATATTCAGAGTTGACGAACTGAGGACCGAATTCCACACTTTCCTCCTGGAGAAATTGTCCTCTCTGCTGATTCGATTGCTGATGAAATTTGGAGGCTAACTATCATCTTTTCAATTCTAAATGAACTGAACCTCAAATAGCAAGAGACGGATGGTGATTGCTTTCGGCACTGTGAAGAAATCGCAGCTTTCCAAAACCCATTGAAAGTTTGGAATTGCGATGCAAAGCCAAAATCACCAGATGTCCCCCACACTGCCCCGGGACATCAAAGAAAACAGCATTAGTAAGGAAAGTGTAGATGGACTGGATAGACTGACTCCAAATGAAGCTGACTGGACTTCTGCGCCTCAGTTTTGACAGCGCATTAAAATCGCGGCACGAGTCAATCAAACTGTCAACATTTTGGAGTCGCGTCTCCGAGGAGTGTCCGGAGCTGAGTAAAACAAGCATTTTGTTGCTTTTGCCCTTCACAACGACCTCCGTGTACGAGGTTGGATTTTCCGTCCTCACTAAGATGAAGACGGCACAAAGGACCCGGCTGAATCCTGCACCCGATATGTACATAGCCCCCTCCCCCTGTGAACCTGCTTGGAGTGAGATTGTGAGGACCACGGAGGCTCAGCTGTCGCATTAAAGGGAAGCAAAAATGTTGGCTCCCGAATGACTGCCTTCCTGGGTCACGAAGGTCGGCCGGAGTGGGTCCCGAAGATTGGTCGTTTGCTAAAAATGAGTCCATGTAAAAAAAGTTTGAAAAACAGTTAAGAATGCAAATGCAATGTTAGCATTCATGTCAACAGGGCTAGAATAAGACCAGGGATGTACTTCTGAGACTGTATAAGGCCCCATTTCGAGTACTGTGAGCAGATTTGGGCATATCTAAGGAAGGATGTGCTGGCCGTGGAAACGGTCCAGAGGAGGTTCACAAGAATGATCCCTGGAATGAAGAACTTGTCGTAGGAGGAACGTTTGAGGACTCTGGGTCTGTACTCGTTGGAGTTTAGAAGGATGAAAGGTGATCTCATTGAAAAGTACAAGATACTGCGAGGACTGGATAGAGTGGACGTGGAGAGGACGTTTCCACTTGTAGGAAAAACTAGAACCAGAGGACACCATCTCAGATTGAAGGGACGATCCTTTAAAACAGAGATAGGGAGGGTTTTTTTCACCCAGAGGGTGGTGAATCTGTGGAACTCTTTGCTGCAGAAGGCTGCGGGGCCAATTCACTGAGTGTCTTTAAGGCAGAGATAGATAGATTCTTGTTTAATAAGGGGATCAGTGGTTATGGGGAGAAGTCAGGAGAATAGGGATGAGGAAAGTATCAACCATGATTGAATGGCGGAGCAGATTTGATGGGCCGAGTGGCCTAATTCTGCTCCAATATCTTATGTTCTTATGGTCTCATTACCGTGATCATACTCACGTGGTGGGTAACATTGAGGGGAAACCCCAGGTGTTGGTCCATACCATTTCACAGCCAGGCGAAACCAAACAACTTAAAAGTGCGTGACGTAGCGACGGAGGCCACTCATTCCGTATGACCTCAGCGGCAATATGGATTAGCAGATCATTCAATCACATTCGACCGCCTTTCCCCAGAGGGATGCATTTGATTCTTGTCACTCCCATTCCCTTTTGAAACCACTGTTGTATCTGCCTCCACCGAAATCCCAGGCCGTGCAGACCAGATCAGAACCACTGGCTGTGGGAATCGGTTAGTAGTTCCCCGTTCGGGATGCTGGGATACAATGGGGCTGCGTTATTGGATATAAAAGGTGAAGATGTGAGATACGATCGACACATCTAAAATTACGTTAGGTCCGCATAATGTGGCTCTAAATGAACTGTATCCATGAATATAGAAAGAACTCTTGGATGTAACTTAGAAATCTTATCTTGCAGCCATATCCATCAGCAAGTAATGTGACAACTGGAACTGATAACCAATGACAACATGGGGAGACTGCACGGCCACTGACTCCTCTTCCACCATTCAACTTGATCATAGCTGAGCTTCTGCCTGAATGTCATTTCCTACCTGTTCCTCAGATCCTTTCATTCTCTTAAAGATCATTGTCCATAAAAATAATGGATGGAGACACCCACAGCAACATTTCAAACCGATTTGGCCAGACAGAGGATGTGCTCGAATCTGCTGCATTCCAGAGATGGAAGGTGGGATAGAGTCATACATATTTGGAGCATAGAAACAGACCCGTAGGTTCAACTTGCAAATGTCGCTCAGTTTTTACCAGTACGCCTGTCCTAATTGCCCTCATTTAGCCCATATCCCGCTGTACTCATCTTACCCATTTAACTATCAAAACGCTGTTTAAAAAGCAAAATTGTAACCGCCTCGATTACTGCCAATTACAGATCGTTCCAGACACTCACCGCCTTCAGTGTGAACAAATTGCCCTCTCTACACTTTTGTATCTCTCCCGACTCACCTTAAACCTATTCCCTCTAGTTGTCGACTCCCTACCTCTGGGAGAAAAGTGTTGTCTATGTACCTTATCTATGCGCTTCATTATTTTATAGACCTCTATAAGTTCAACCCTAAAACTCCAAAGATCCACCAGGAAAAAGACCCATTCGATTCAGTCTTTCCTGACAACTCAAACCATTAATACCGCTAGCACAATTCTATATCTTTTCTGCCCTTTTACTGGTTTAATAATGTCGTTTCTATAACAGAACTTTACACCGTATTCCAAGTGTGACCTTACTTATGTCGTTTAAAACTTCAACAAGACGTCCCAACTCCTGTATTCAATGTCCAACCATGTGCCTGTATCACAGTAATGAGGAGCACAGACACAGTAATGATGGAGCATTTCAGTGTTGTGAAATTCCAAGTACACTTCATGTTTGCAGTGGTTCCAAAAAACAACAAAGTCACAGAATGTGTCTGACTGGAAAAATATGTCGAAGAATATTCTGCTCAGGGGAACTGCAGCAAATCAAACCTTCACCCTATACCAAGAGAAAGAAAACAGAAACAGAAACAGAACGAAGGAGAGAAAGGGGGAGAGCGTTTGAAGCCAGGTTGGATTGCACCCCACACCCTTCCACTTTACTGCATCAAGCACATGGTTTCTGTGTACCAGGAGTCCTGTTGTTAGAAATACCTTAGACCCAGGTTCCTCTGAAGCAGAAGTAACATGATGCACTCCACCGGAAGAATTGAGAACAGTTCATAATAATAATAGCAATCGCTTATTGTCACAAGTAGGATTCAATTAAGTTCCTGTGAAAAACGCCTAATTGTCACATTCCGGTGCCTGTTCGAGGAGGCCGGTTCCGGAATTGAAGCCGCGCTGCTGACATTGTTCGGCATTAGAAGCCAGCTGTTTAGCCCACTGTGCTAAACCAGTTCCAGAAATTCAAAGCATTAAAGATATCACTGTTATGGGATTTGCGAGTTGCTGGTTCGGGCAGTATTTAATTCCCATCTCTAGTTCTTCTCGAGAAGGAGGTGGTGAGCTGCCTTCTTGAACCGCTGAATCCATGAGGTGCAGGTACACCCACCGTGCTTTTAGGGAGGGAGTTTCAGGAATGTTTCCCGGTGCCGTGAAGGAACGATTCTATGATTCCAAGTGGGAGTTGTGTGTGACTTGAGGGAAGACCTCCACCTACGGCCTTTTGTTGTCCTTCCAATGGATAGTGGTTGTGGATTTGGAAGGTGCTGGCTCAGGAACCTTAATTTGCAGTGCATTTTGGGATGGATTGCAGCGCTGCCACTGTGCGTCCGCGGTGGAGGGAGTCAATGTTTCTGGAGTGAGCGCAATCAGGCGGGCTTGATCCTGGGTGGTTCCGAATGTCTTGAGTGTTCTTGCAGATATAGGGTAGAGTGTGTCACGTGAAAAACACAAAATGGATTCAATAATTTGCTTGAGTAAACATCCTCTTTTTCAAATCAAAAATGAGATAATCCATAAAGAAGGTATTCTTAATGCACATTTCCTCCATTTAAGTGGTGAACAATTGACAAAGTGCAATAAATAACTCCTCAGGAAATCTTCTTAATCCAAACAAAATTGCATTCGCCCAAGCTTTTACAATGCCAAATTGCATTTCAACCTAAGATTTTTCTTTATCCATGACTGCAGCAGTCGCGCACACCCTGGAACCCAGACTCTTGGTTATTGGGCAGAGATGGATTAGATTGGAATGGTTTATTGTCACCTGCTCCGGGGTACAGTGACAAGCATTGTTCTGCGTACAGTTCACACAGGTTATTCCGGAAATGAAAAGAAAATACATCGGGTAAACATAAACTACACCATGTAAATATATAGACACTGGCATCGGGTGAAGCACGCAGGTGTAGTACTACGCAGTAGAGAAGCGTGCGAATAGATCAGACCAGTCCATAAGAGGTTCGTTTAGGAGTCTGGTAACAGCGGGTATGAAGCTGTTTTTGAGTCTGTTCGTGCGTGTTCTCAAACTTTTGTACCTCCTGCCCGATGGAAGAGGTTGGAAGAGTGAGTAAACCGGATGTTAGGGGTATCTGATTCTGCTGCCCGCTCTTCCAAGGCAGCGGTAGGTGTAGACAGAGTAAATGGACGGGAGGCGGGTTCGGGTGATGGACTGGATGTGTTCACGACTGTTTATAGTTTCTTACGTTCTTACGACGAGTAGGTGATATACCAGGCTGTGATGCAGCTAGATAGGCTGCTTTCTATGGTGCACCTACTAAAATCGGTAAGAGTCAGTGTGGACATGCCGAATTTTCTTAGTTTCCTGAGGACGTATAGGCGCTGCAGTGCTTTCTTGGTCTTAGCGTCGACCAAGGACATATGATCTGTATGTGCACACCTAATAATTTGAAGCTGTAAACCATCTCCACCACGGCTTCGTTGATGCAGAGAGGTGTGTATAAAATACTTCACTTCCTGAAGTCAATGACCAGCTCTTCAGTTTTGCTGACATTGAGGGTGAGATTATTGTCCTTAAACCACACCACTGGGTTCTCCATCTCCGTCCAGTATTCTGGCTCATCGCTGTTCGAGATCCTACCCAGTATAGCTGTATGGTCAGCAATCTTGTCTGGCACTGTTTACACAGACTGACTCTTTTTACAGCAGGTTGCGGTTCACACAAACACTGTTTACAGTACGCACTGTTTGCATGTACTATTTATAGCAGGTACGGTTTATATAAACACTGTTTACTGTATGGCACTGTTTACGTCGACTTTACAGCAGTGTACGGTTTACATACACACTGTTTACTGCAGTACGCTGTTTACATAGACTATGTTTACAACAGTGGTACGGTTCCCATAAACAATGTTTACTGCAGGTCCAGTAAACATAGACTCTGCTTACAGCAATGTCCGGTTTAAATATTGTTTACTGTAGGGCACTGTTTAAATTGACTATGTTTACATTAGGCACTGTTTACATAGACTGTTTAAAACAGTGTACGGTTTACATTAACACTGTTTACAGCAGGCCACTGCTTACATAGACTATTTACAGCAGTGTACGGTTTACATAAACAATGTTTACTGCAGGGCACTGTTTGCATAGACTATTTACAGCAGTGTACGGTTTACATAAAGACTGTTAACTATCCGGCACTGTTTATATAGCCTGTTTACAACAGGGCACTGTTTTCTAGACTGTTTCCAGTGTATACCGTTTATATAAACACTGTTTACTGTTGTGCTATATTTACATAGACTCTGTTTTCAGTAGTGTACGGTTTACTTAAACACTGATAACTGTAGGTCACTGTATACAGAGACTATTTACAGCAGTGTACGGTTTACAATAAGATTGTTTACTGTACGGCACTGTTTCCATAGTCTCCGTTTGCAGAAATGTCCGGTTTAAGTATACTGTTTAATGCAGGACACTGTTTAAATAGACTATATAAACTACAGGGCACATGTACAAAGATTGTTTGCAGTAGCGTACGGTTTACATAAACATTGTTTACAGTAGCGCCCTGTTAGGATGACTGTTTAGTGTAGGGCACTGTTTACATAGACTCTTTTACAGCAGTGTATGGTGTACTTTCACCCTGTTTTCTGTAGGGCACTGTTTACATAGACTCTGTTACTGTAGGGCACAGTTTAAATATTGTTTACGTTAGTGCACTGTGTACATAGTCTTTGTTTATAACAGTGTACATATTACATATGCACGGTTTACTTTAGGGCGCTGTTTGCACAGACTCTGTTTACAGTAGTGTACAGTTTGCTTTCACTCTGTTTACTGCAGGGCCCTGTTTACGTAGACTCTGTTTACAGCAGTGTACCGTTTACATATACACTGTTTAGTGTAGTCCTGTTATTACTCAGACATTGTTTACAGCAGAGTACGATTTACAGAAACACTGTTTACTGGAGGGCACTGATTACATAGACTCTTTTTACAGCAGTGTACGGTTTACATTAACACGTTTTACTAGAAGGCATATTTCACAAAGGGTCTGTTTACTTTAATGTAAGGATTACTTTCACTCTGTTTACTGTATGGTGCTTTTTAAATACTGTTTACTGGAGGGCACTTTTACACAGGCTGTTTCCAGTAGTGTACGGTTTAATTTCTCTGTTTACTGTAAGGCACTGTTTTCACCGACTTTCCTTCCAGCAGTGTACATTTTACATACACACTGTTTGCTGTTGGCACTGTTTACATAGACTGTTTACTGTAGGCCATTGCTTAAATACTGGTTACTGTTTGGCACATTTTATATAGACTCTGTTTACTGTATGGCAGTGTTTAAACACTGTTTACTGTAGGGCATTGTTTGCGTAGACCCTTTTTATAGCAGTTACGATTTACATAAACACTGTTTACTGGAGGGCACTGTTTACAATGACTCTTATTACAGCAGGGTACGGTTTTTAAAAACTGTTAACAGTAAGGCACTCTTCACATAGACTCTGCTGACAGCACTGTATGGTTTACATTGACGCTGTTGATTGCCGGGCACTGTTTACATAGAGTCTGTTTTCCAGCAGAGTGCGGTTTACGTTGGAAGTGTTTCCTGTAGGGCGTTGTTTACATAGACGCGGTTTGCAGTTGCGTCCGGTTTGCATTAACACTGTTTACAGTAGGACACTGTTTAATAGACTCTGTTTACAGCAGTGTACGGTTCACATAAACACTGTTTATTGTAGGGTACTGTTTACATTCACTCTGTTTACAGCAGTGTACATTTTACATAAACACTGTTTACAGTAGGACACTGTTTAATACACTCTGTTTACAGCAGTGTACAGTTCACATAAACACTGTTTATTGAAGGGCACTGTTTACATTCACTCTGTTTACAGCAGTGTACATTTTACATAAACACTGTTTATAGTAGGACACTGTTTAATAGACTCTGTTTACAGCAGTGTACGGTTTACATAAATACTATTTACTGAAGGGGACTGTGAGATAGACTCTGTTTACAGCAGGCTACGGCTTATATAAACACTTTTTACTGCAGGTAACTGTTTTCATGGACTCTGATTACAGCAGCGCATGGTTAACTTTCACTCTGTTTATTGTAGACCATGTTTACATAGACCATGTTTACTGTATTGTACGGTTTACGCAAAAACTGTTTACAGTAGGGCACTGTTTACCTAGACTCTGTTTACAGTAGTGTATGGTGTACTTTAACTCTGTTTACTGTAAGGCACTGTTTACATAGACTCTATTTACAGGAGTGTACGGTTTACTATTGGGCACTGTTACATAGACTCTATTTAGAGCTGACATAAACACTATTTACTGTAGGGAACTGTTTACATGGACTTTGTTTACAGCAGTATATATTTTAAATAAACTGTTTACTGTAGAGCACCGTGTATATAGAATCTGTTTCCAGCAGTATACCGTTTACTTAAACACTGTTTGCTGCAGTGCTATATTTACAAAGACTCTGTTTACAGTAGTGTATGATTTACATTAACATTGTTTACTATAGAGCACTGTGTACATAGACTCTGTTTGCAGTAGTGTATGGTTTACATAAGTATTGTTTACAGTTGCGCATGGTTAACTTTCACTCTGTTTATTTTAGACCATGTTTACATAGACCATGTTTACCGTATTGTACGGTTTACGCAAACACTGTTTACAGTAGGACACTGTTTACCTAGACTCTGTTTACAGTAGTGTACGGTGTACTTTAACTCTGTTTACTGTAAGGCAGTGTTTACATAGATTCTATTTACAGTCGTGTACGGTTTACTATTGGGCACTGTTACATTGACTCTATTTAGAGCTGATATTGCTGACATAAACACTATTTACTGTAGGGAACTGTTTACATAGACTCTGTTTACAGCAGTGCATGGTTCTCTTTCTCTCTGTTTACTCGAGGGCACTGTTCACATAGACGAGGTTTTCCGTATTGTATGGTTTACGTAACCACTGTTTATTGGGGGGCACTGTTTAAATAGACCATGTTTACAGCAGTATACATTTTAAATAAACTGTTTACTGTAGAGCACCGTTTATATAGAATCTGTTTCCAGCAGTATACCGTTTACATAAACACCGTTTGCTGCAGTGCAATATGTACAAAGACTCTGTTTACAGTAGTGTATGATTTACATTAACATTGTTTCCTATAAAGCACTGTGTACATAGACTCTGTTTGCAGTATTGTACGGTTTACATAAGTATTGTTGACAGTTGCGCACTGTTTACATAGACTGTTTAGCGTAGGGAACTGTTTACATTTGTCACTGTTTACAGCAGTGTACGATTTACATAAACACTGCTTACTGTCGGGCACTGTTTACACAAACACTGCCTACTGTAGTGCACTCTTTACACAGACTCTTATTACAGCAGGTTACGGTTTTCAAAAACGTTTTACTGTAGAGCACTGTTTACATTGACTCCACGGACAGCAGTGCATGGTTTTCACAGACACTGTTTACTGCGGGACACTGTTTACATAGACTCTGTTTACAGCAGAGTACGGTTTCCGTCGGCCTTGTTTACTGTAAGGCGCTGTTGACATAAACGCTGTTTGCCGCGGTGCCCGGTTTACATTAGCTGTTTACTGCAGGGCAATATTTACATGGACTTTGTTTAGAGCAGTATATGATTTAATAAACTCTGTTTAATTTAGGGTATTGTTCACATCGAGTTTATTTTACAGTGGTGTACGGTTCACATAAATAATGGTTGTTGTAGGGTACTGTTTACATTCACTCTGTTTACAGTAGTTTACATTTTACATAAACACTTTTTACAGAAGGACACAATTTACATATACTCTCTTTACAGCACTGTACAGTTTACACGAACAATATTTACTGTAAGGCACTGTTTACATAGACTGTTTACAGTAGTGAACAGTTTACAAAAAGACTATATACAGAAGGGGGCGGTGAGCTCGTATTTGAGACAGTTCTATAAATATTCCATTATCAATGCGATGTATTACCGCTCCTAATTTGCAGAGTGTCTGTCTGCCTAATAGGGTCAGGTGTCGCCAGTTCCGTTTCATTCTTCCTGGGAGTTAAATGCTTCTTGGCCCCTTGCACGATAGCCTCTTTCCCACTATTTCCAACCAGTGTTCGAGGGACTCATTTCCTTCGCTCAAATGATTATCATTATTGGGAACCCAGCCCCCTTTTATGCCGGGTGGGATCCCATACTTCAAAGCAAAGATGCACCATAAGAGTATTTTCGTAGCAGCAAAACATTCCCTGGGAGGGGGCCATGAATAGCACACATTTTAGTCCATTTCCAATGATTGATTTTATAGGCATTAGCTATTCTTAGAGACGTATATTTTCTCTTTGTCAATTCAGAAAAGATCAACTGTCTGCTGAAATGGTTAATGTTTCCTGCAGAATCTAAGGGGCAGAGAACTTGGCATGATGCCATTTACGTTTTTCCACGTAATATAAAACTTAGTCATATTCAATTACTTTTATTCGTAAAGGCACTTTCTTTCTTTTAAACTGATCGTAATTTCCAATGTTTCCGTTCATTCGAGAAATCTCAACAAAAATCACTCAATTTATAATCTCTGACTAACAAAGACAGACGATAAAAAATACAACCCACTTCATGCTTTGACTAAAATCAATTGGTTCGACAAAACACACAGATTCTCACAGCTCACAAATATCACAGTTAACTGTTAGCCTTATCTGACGGCTACAGACAAATCTCGTTTTTACCTTAATCTTCTATTTACTTTTACTCCCCTGTTTTTTGTTTCGAAAGGGGGTCAGCTTCATTAGATTCCTATGCGGGACATATAGGTTCACCAACCTCATTCCGTTGCTTTACGATTGTTTCTTTTTTTATTTATTTCAGTCTCTAAGGCACCTTTTTCTTCCCATGCAGCTATCATTAATTTATCAACTAAGATAACTCTCCGAGCATGAGTCACTGGCCAGTAATTAAGGCTGCCGAGCCGCAGACCCCCCCTTTCAGCTGGGGTCGCGCTGTAGCTCTCTCCCTTTCAGCTGAGACAGTCCTGTTTAGAGATTCGTTTCGGGGTTCACGTCCCGTTAAATTCGGGAAACTGCACCGACTCCGCCAATTTGTCGTGAAAATCATAATGAAGACAAATTCCTCGAGGTTCGATTTAAGGAAATTTATTTACACAAATGTACTTGTGGAGAGAGAGTGTTTCAGCTGCAAAGCCAAGACACTGCACTCTGAGTTCTGCAGTCAAAAACCATTATATTTATAGGTTGAAAGAAACAACTTTGAAGAGATAAAGCTTGGGAACATACGCAAGAGGAAATATGAATGTTTTGCCCTTGGTTTAAAAACAATTCGAGTCCGCATTTTGTTGTCCTTTGGAAGAACAACTTATTATCAGAAAAAGGCCAGTACCACATAGGAAGCAGTATTTGGTTTACATTACTTGACCTCCTTATTTTCGCTCAAAAGCAGTGTTAAAATATAGTTAATATTCCCAGCATGCTTCTAAATTGGTAACTCATTCACTTCCTTCCACACTTACCGACACACAAAGAGTTAGGTTTCTCCTAGCTACTGCTAATTGGAGCAGTTTCCTTCCCAGCCAATCAGGTCACTGCTTTGCTGTGATGTCACTCTTCAAGGTAAGTTTTTAAAGAGGAAAACGTACCTTCCCGACAAACCCCTGGCCACCGCTCCCGCCGAAAATCTGAAGGCTGCTTCTCCGGCAGCTGTGTCCCCGCCGCTCTCCTCGCGCTCTTTCACTGTGTCTCCGCCGCTCTCCTCGCGCTCTTTCACTGAGTCCCCGCCGCTCTCCTCGCGCTCTTTCACTGAGTCCCCGCCGCTCTCCTCGCGCTCTTTCGCTGAGTCTCCGCTGCTCTCCTCACGCTCTTTCCCTGAGTCTCCGCAGCTCTCCTCGCGCTCTTTTATCCTGAGTCCCCGCCACTCTCCTCGCGCTCTTTCACTGTGTCCCCACCGATCTCCTCGCGCTCTTTCAGTGTGTCCCCGCCTCTCTCCTCGCGCTCTTTCACTGAGTCTCCGCCGCTCTCCTCGCGCTCTTTCCTTGAGTCTCCGCCGCTCTCCTCGCGCTCTTTCACTGAGTCCCCGCCGCTCTCCTCGCGCTCTTTCACTGAGTCTCCGCCGCTCTCCTCGAGCTCTTTCACTGAGTCCCCGCCGTTCTCCTCGCGCTCTTTCACTGAGTCTCCGCCGCTCTCCTCGCGCTCTTTCCTTGAGTCTCCGCCGCTCTCCTCGCGCTCTTTCACTGAGTCCCCGCCGCTCTCCTCGCGCTCTTTCACTGAGTCTCCGCCGCTCTCCTCGAGCTCTTTCACTGAGTCCCCGCCGTTCTCCTCGCGCTCTTTCACTGAGTCTCCGCCGCTCTCTTCGCGCTCTTTCACTGCAGGCTGTGACGTCACGGTTCAACTTCTTTCCACTTCTACCTGCCCTCGAGTCTCCCTCCTGATCTTTATTCGGCTGGGATCCTTACAGTGATTGTCTTTTTTTCGGTTAGAGGAGGAGGTAGGGAGGGAAACACTGAAGAATTGACTCGGAATAACTGTCACTTGACAACAGCTCCTCCACAAACCACCTTCAAGGTGTACAGAGCTGGAATCGAACTTGGGTTTCCGCAGTGTGAGATCAGAAAGTAAACACGTGGCACAAGCCTCTTTTCAAAACATATCAATGCAACCTCGAAACAAAATACACCTACTTCTAATTATAAATGTGCTTCTGCTTTTATTTATGCAACACACATGTTTTGGGAACATTAAAAAACGCCAGAAAGCGCCCACGGTGAGACAGGTTCGAAATTACAATTAAGTTGATGCTGTGAAGTAACCAGTGAGCTAAAGCTGACGCTGGCTTCGAACATGGGCACATTGTATATGAATGATTACCGTGATCACATTCGCCGTGGTGGGTAACATTGACGGGAAACTCCAGGTGTTGGTGCACATCATCTCACAGCCACACATGACCAAAAACATAAAAGTGCGTGAAGTACCGACAGAGCACATTCATTCCGTTTAACCTCAGCGGCTCTTTGATTAGCGGTTCATTCAGTCCCACTCGATCGACCTTTCCCCAAAGGCATGCATTTGATTCCCGTCGTTTCTCGCATTGACATTTGAAAGCCACTGTTGTATCTGCCTCCACCAATCTCACAGGCAGTGCAGACTAGATAACTGAACTGTATCCCAGAACATTAAAATAATTATTCGAAAGATATAACTTAAAAATCGTATCTGGCAGTTATATTCACCTGCGAGCTGCAAGTGCTGTGGCAACTGGAACTGACATCAAATTACAACAGGGCCACTCACTCCTGCCCCAACATCCAGTTTGATCACAGCTGAGCTTCTGCCTCAATGTCATTTCCTGCCTGTTCCTCAGCTACTTTCATTCCCTCAAAGATCACTGTCGATAAGAAAAATGGAGGCAGACACCCACAGTAAAATATCAAATCGATTTGGACATATAGATGGAGTGCTCGAATCTGCAGCGACACAGATCTAGAAGGTGGGACAGGTCATAGGGTCATCGAAGTTTACAGCATGGAAATAGACCCTTCCGCCTAACGTATTCATGCCTCCCAGTTTTTACTGCACAAAGCCTGTCCAGTTGCCCACAATTGGTCATATCCCTCTATACTCACCTTCTCCATATAATTATCTAAATGCTTTTTAAAGGTAGAATTGTAGACGCCTCTATTACTGCCTCTGCCAGCTCGTTCCAGACACTCACCACCCTCTGTGTGAAACAATGGTTCCTCTGGACCCTTTTGAATCTCTCCCCTCTCACGTTAAACCTATGCCCTCTAGTTTTGAATTCCACTAACCTTGGGATAATCTACTTCATCTATGCCCCTCATTATTTTATAGCCGACGTCAAGATCACCCCTACCCTCCAAAATGTTCCAGTCTATCCAGCCGCTCAGTTTAACTCAAACCATCAAGTCCGGTAGCAGCCTAGCAAATCTTTTCTGATCTCCAGCCAGGCTAATAACATCCTTTCTATATTAGGGTGACTAGAACTGTACACAGTATTCGAAGTGTGTTCTTCCCAATGTCCTGTAGAACTTCAGCAAGACGTCCCAACTCCTGTATTCAATAATCTGACCATGTACTGTAGAATAGTAATAACGGGCACAGAAATATTAATTGTGGAACAAGGAGCCTCCTTCAGTGTTGTGAATTTCCAATTATTCATCATGTTTGCAGTGGTTCCAAAAAGCAACGAAGTCGCAGAATGTGTCTGACTGGAAAAAATGTAGAAGAATATCTTGCACAAGAGCCCCACAGCAAATCAAATCTTCACCAGATACCAATAGAAACAAAACAGAAACAGAGTAAAGGAGAATGGTAAAGAGAGAAAGGGGGAGAGAGCGTTTACTGCTGGAGTATATTGCACACCACTCCCTTCCACCTTACTGCATCAAGCACATTGTTTCTGTCTTCAAGGATTCATGCAGTTAGAAATACATTATATTCAGTTTCCTCTGAAGCAGAAGTTACCGGATTCATTGCACCGTTAGAATGACAAACGGGCAGCACGATGGCCCAGTGGTTAGCACTACTGCCTCACGCCGCCGAGTTCTCAGGTTGGATTTCGGCTCTGGGACACTGTCCGTGTGGAGTTTGCACGTTTCCCCCGTGTTTGCGTGGGTTATGCCTTCACAACCCAATGATGTGCAGAGTAGGTGGATTGGCCGCGCTAAATCGCGCCGTAATCGGAAAAAATGAATTGGGTACCCTATATTTTTGTTTCAAGAATGGAGATCAGTTCATCCCACGCCCCATGAATTCAAAGCACCAATGCATTAAAAATATTACTTTTACTTGATGTGAAAGTTGATGGTTGGGACATAATTTATTGCCCATCCCTAGTTGCCCTTCAGAAGGTGGTGGTGAGCTGCTTTCTTGAATCGTTGCAGGGCGTTAGTTTTGGGTACACCCACGCGCTTTTAGGGGGAATCTAAAGGATTTCTCCCCGTTATCGTGAAGGAACGTTGATATGGTTCCAAGTGGGAGTGGCGAGTGATTTGGAGGGGAAATCCAGTTGGCGATTTTCCCAAGTAGGGGCTTGTCTAGTTCTTCAAAATGATAGTGGTCGTAGGTCTGGAAGGCGCTTTCGAAGCAACAATTGGCCGAGAAACTGTGTTGAGTTATTGCGGTGCATTTTGGGATGGCTGTGGCGGAGGGATTGTGTCAGGAGGAGCAATAACACGCACTGCTTTGTCCGCGATGCTTTCAAACTCGCTGAGTGTTCTCGGAGATCTGGGGAAAAGGGTTACACGTGAAAAAAATGGACTAATCTATTTGCCTGCGTAACCAATCTTTTTCCGAAACTTCAAAAAATGTATAATAGATCATTGTTAATGCTCTTTCACTGCATTTAGGTAGTGAGTAATTGACAAAGTGTGAAAGATCAGTTATTGTACAGAGCTGGAATCGAACTTGAGTTTCCGCAGTGTGAGATCAGAAAGTAAACAGGTGGCAGAAGCCTCTTTTTAAGACAGATAAATGCAACCTCTGAACAAAATACACTTACTAATAATTATAAATGTGCTGCTGCTTTTACTTATGCAACAAACATGTTTTAGAATATTAAAAACGCCAAGCAGTGCCTACGGTGAGACAGGTTCAAACTTACTATTAAGTTAATGCTGTGAAGTAACCAGTGAGCTAAAGCTGACTCTGACTTCAAACATAGACACATTGTATATAAAGGATTACCGTGATCATACTCGCCGTGGTCGGTAACATTGACGAGAAACTCCAGGTATTGGTGCACATCATCTCACAGCCAGACGTGACCAAAAACTTAAAAATGCGTGAAGTACAGGCGGAGGACATTCATTCCGTTTAACCTCAGTGGCTTTTTAGATTAGCACATCATTCGATGCCACTCGACCGACCTTTCCCCAGAGGCATGCATTTGATTTCTGTCGTTTCTCGCATTGAAATTTGAAAGCCACTGTTGTATCTGCCTCCAGCAATCTCACAGGCAGTGTGGACCAGATAATTGAACTGTATCCCAGAACATTGAAATAATTGTTGGAAAGATGTATGTTAAAAATCTCATCTCGCAGTCATATTCATCTGCGAGTACTGTGGCATCTGGAACTGATAGCAAATGACAACATAGTGAGACGACCCGGCCACTCACTCTTGCCCCAACATCCGTTTGATCACAGCTGAGCTTCTGCCTCAATGTCATTTCCTGCCTGTTCCTCGGATACTTTCATTCCCTCAATGTTCACTGTCGATAGGAAAAATGGAGGCAGACATTCAAACCGATTTGGACATACAGTTATTGCGGTGCATTTTGGGATGTCTGTGGCGGAGGGGTTGAATGCTTGTGGCAGGAGGAGCAATCAAGCGCACTGCTTGGCCCTGGATGCTTTCCAACTACCTGAGTGTTCTTGGAGATCTGGGGAACAGCGTTTCACGTGGAAAAGAATGGATTAATCAATTCGCTGCGCAACCAAACTTGTTCCGAAATTTCAAAGAACATACAATAGATAATTTGTAAAGCTCTTTTTCTCCATTTCGGTTGTGAGTAATTGACAGGTTTTGATAGGTCAGTTATTGTACAGAGCTGGAGTCGAACTTGGGTTTCCGCAGTGTGAGATCAGAAAGTAAACACGTGGCACAAGCTCCTTTTCAAAACAGATCAATGCAACCTCTCAACAAAATACACCCACTTCTAATTATAAATGTGCTGCTGCTTTTATTTATGCAACACATGATCACCCAATCCATTTTTTCCAATTAAAGTGCAATTTAGCGTAGCTAATCCTCAGCGTCTGCTTTAGCTCACTGTTTACTTCACAGCATCAACTTAATTGTCGGTTTGAACCTGTGTCACCGTGGGCGCTGTCTGGCGTCTTTAACATTTCCAAAACATGTGTTTACTGTAGGGCACTGTTTGCGTCGACTCCGGTTACAGCAATTCACGGTGTATCTAAACAATGTTTTCTGGAGGGCATTGTTTACATAGACTCTGTTTACAACAGTATAGGGTTTACATAAACACTGCTTCCTGTGTTGCACTGTTTACATAGACTCTTATTACAGCAGGGTACGGTTTTCAAAAACTGTCTACTGTCGAGCACTCCGTTTACAGCAGTATACGGTTTACATGGACAATATTTACTGTGAGACACTGTTTACATAGACTCTGTTTACAGTAGTGCACAGCTTACATAAAAACTATATACTGAGGGGGACGGTTACATAGACTCTATTTACAGCAGGCTACGGCTTATATAAACACTTTTTACTGTAGGGAACTGTTTACATGGACTCTGCTTACAGCAGTGCATGGTAACATTTCACTCTGTTCACTGTTGGGCACTGTTTACAGAGACTCTGTTTGCGGCAATGTAAGGTCACATAAACACTGTTTACTTAGCGTACTGTTTACATAGACTTTGTTGACAGCACTGTACTGTTTACATAAACACTGTTTACTGTAGGCGCTGTTTTCCGAGACTCTGTTTACAGAAGTGCACGGTTTACATTAACACTTTTTCCTGATGGGCACTGTTCACATAGACTCTCTTTACCGTAGTGTTAATTTTCACTCTGTTTACTGTAGGGCACGATTATGCCGAATCTGTTTACTGTAGGGCAATGCTTGAATACTGTTTATTGTAGGGCACTGTTTACATAGACCATGTTTACCGTATTGTACGGTTGACGTAGACACTGTTTACTGAGCAGCCCCAAGTCGCGGTCCACATAGGTACCAACGACATATGTAGGAAAAGGGATAGGGATGCAAGGCAGGAATTCAGGGAGTTAGGGTGGAAACTGAGATCTAGGACAAACAGAGTTATTATCTCTGGGATATTACCCGTGCCACGTAATAGCGAGACGAGGAATAGGGAGAGAGAGGAATTGAACACGTGGCTACAGGGATGGTGCAGCAGGGAGGGTTTAAGATTTCTGGACAATTGGGGATCATTCTGCGGTCGGTGGGACCTCTAAAAATGGAATGGTCTACACCTGGACGAGAGGGGTACCAAAATCCTGGGGGGGGGGGGGGCGGGGTGCTAAAGCTCTTCGGGAGGGTTTAAATTAGTTCAACAGGGGCTTGGGAACCTGAATTGTAGCTCCAGTATACAGGAGGTTGAGAGCAGTGAGGTCATGAGTAAGGTTTCAAAGTTCCAGGAGTGTACCGGCAGGAAGAAAGGTGGTTTAAAGTGTGTCTTCTTCAATGCCAGGAGCATCCGGAATAACGTGGGTGAACTTGCGGCACAGGTTGGTACCTGGGACTTCCATGTTGTGGCCATTTCGGAGACATGGATAGAGCAGGGATAGGAATGGTTGTTGCAGGTGCCGGGGTTTAGATATTTCAGTAAGATCAGGGAAGGTGGTAAAAGAGGGGGAGGGGTGGCATTGTTAGTCAAGGACAGTATTACGGTGGCAGAAAGGACGTTTGATGAGGACTCGTTTTCTGAGGTAGTATGGGCTGAGGTTAGAAAGAGGAAAGGAGAGATAACCCTGTCAGGGGTTTCTATAGGTCTCCGAAACGTTCCAGAGATGTAGAGTAAAGTATTGCAAATATGATTCTGGATAGGAGCGAAAGCAACAGGGTAGTTGTTATGGAGGACTTTAACTTTCCAAATATTGACTGGAAACGCGATAGTTCGTGTACTTTAGACGAGTCTGTTTTTGTCCAATGTGTGCAGGAGGGTTTCCTGACACAGTATGTAGATAGGCCAACGAGAGGCGAGGTCACATTGGATTTGGTGTTGGGTAATGAACCAGGACAGGTGTTAGATTTGGAGGTAGGTGAGCACTTTGGTGATAGTGACCACAGTTCCATTGCGTTTACTTTAGTGATGGAAAGAGATAGGTATATCCCACAGGGCAAGAGTTATATCTGGGGGAAAGGCAATTATGATGCGGTGAGGCAATACTTAAAATGCATCGGATGGAGAGGAAAACTGCAGGGGATGGGCACAATGGAAATGTGGAGCTTGTTCAAGGAACAGCTACCGCGTGTCCTTAATACGTTTGTACCTGTCAGGCAGGGAGGAAGTGGTCGAGCAAGGGAACCGTGGTTTACTAAAGCAGTCGAAACACTTGTCAACAAGAAGAAGGAGGCTTATGTAAAGATGAGACATGAAGGTTCAGTTAGGCCGCTCGAGAGTTACAAGTTAGCTAGGAATGACCTAAAGAGAAGCTAATAAGAGCCAGGAGGGGACATGAGAAGTCTTTGACAGGAAGAATCAAGGATAACCCCAAGGCTTTCTATGGATATGTCAAGAATAAACGAATGACTAGGGTAAGAGTAGGGCCAGTCAAGGACAAGTAGCGGGAAGTTGTGCTTGGAGTCTGAGGAGATAGGAGAGGTGCTAAATGAATATTTTTCGTCAGTTTTCACACAGGAAAAAGACAATGTTGTCGAGAATACTGAGATTCAGGCTACTAGACTAGAAGGGCTTGAGGTTCATAGGGAGGAGGTGTTAGCAATTCTGGAATGTGGAAAAATAGGTAAGTCCCCTGGGCCGGATGGGATTTATCCTAGGATTCTCTGCGAAGCTCGGGAGGAAATTGCTGAGCATTTGGCTTTGATCTTTCAGTCATTTTTGTCTGCAGGAATAGTAATAGAAGACTGGAGGGTAGCAAATGTTGTCCCCTTGTTCAAGAAGGGGAGTAGAGACAACCCCGGTAACTATAGATCAGTGAGCGTTACTTCTGTTACGGGCAAAATCTTGGAAAGGTTTATCAGAGATAGGATATATAATCACCTGGAAAGGAATTATTTGATCAGAGATAGTCAACACGGTTTTGTGAAGGGTAGGTCGTGCCTCACAAACCTTATTGAGTTCTTTCAGAAGGTGACCAAACAGGTGGATGCGGGTAAAGCAGTTGATGTGGTGTATATGGATTTCAGTAAAGCGGTTGATAAGGTTCCCCACGGTAGGCTCCTGCAGAAAATAGGGAGGCATGGGATCCAGGGTGATTTTGCAATTTGGATCAGAAATTGGCTAGCTGGAAGAAGACAAAGGGTGGTGGTTGATGGGAAATGTTCAGACTGGAGTCCAGTTACTAGTGGTGTACCACAAGGATCTGTTTTGGGGCCACTGCTGTTTGTCATTTTTATAAATGACCTGGATGAGGGCGCAGAAAATTTGCAGATGGCACTAAAGTCGGTGGAGTTGTGGACAGTGCAGAAGGATGTTACAAGTTACAGAGGGACTTAGATAAGCTGCAGAGCTGGGCTGAGAGGTGGCAAATGGAGTTTAATGCAGAAAAGTGTGAGGTGATTCATTTTGGAAGGAACAACTGGAAGACAGTGTACTGGATTAATGGTAAGATTCTTGGCAGTATGGATGAGCAGAGAGATCTCGTGTCCATGTACATAGATCCATGAAAGTTGCCACCCAGGTTGAAAGGGTTTTTAAGAAGGCATACGGTGTGTTAGCTTTTATTGGAAGAGCGATTGAATTTCGGAGCCATGAGGTCATGTTGCAGCTGTACAAATCTCTGGTGTGGCCGCATTTGGAGTATTGCGTGCAATTCTGGTCGCCGCATTATAGGAAGGATGTGGAAGCATTGGAAAGGGTACAGAGGAGATTTACCAGAATGTTGCCTGGTATGGAGGGAAGATCTTTTGAGGAAAGGCAGAGGGACTTGAGGCTGTTTTCGTTAGAGAGAAGAAGGTTAAGTGGTGACTTAATTGAGGCATACAAGATGATCAGAGGATTGGATAGGGTGGAGAGTGAGACCCTTTTTCCTCGGATAGTGGTGTCAAGCACGAGGGGACAGACCTATAAATTGAGGGGAGATAGATGTAAGAGTAGGTTCTTTATTCAGAGAGTAGTAAGGGCGTGGAATGCCCTGACAGCAACAGCAGTGGACTCGCCAACATTTTCATAGAATACAGTGCGGAAGTTGGCCATTCAGCCCATCGAGTCTGCACCGGCTCTTGGAAAGAGCACCCTACCCAAGGTCAACACCTCCACCCTATCCGCATAACCCAGCAACGCCACCCAACACTAAGGGCAATTTTGGACACTAAGGGACAATCCACCTAACCTGCACATCTTTGGACTGTGAGAGGAAACCGGTGCACCCGGAGGGATGCCCCCACCCCCACGCACACACGGGGGGGGGGGATGTGCAGACTCCGCACAGACAGTGACCCAAGACGGAATCGAACCTGGGGCCCTGGAGCTGTGAAGCAATTGTGCTATCCACAATGCTACCGTGCTGCCCCTGTGCTACCGTGCTGCGCCCAACATCGAGGGCCGAACGGCCTGTACGGCGCTGTAATGTTCTATGTTCTATAGGTCTCTGTTTACCTCGACACTGTTTACAGTAGTGTACGGTTTAGTTTCACTATGTTTACTGTAGGGCACTGTTTATAAAGACTCGGTTTACAGCAGCGTATATTTTAAATAAACACGGTTTACTGTCGGGCACCGTTTATATAGACATTGTTTCCAGCCGTGTACTGTTTACATAAATACTGTTTGCTGTAGCGCTGTATTTACATATACTCTGTTTACAGTAGTGTATGATTTACATGAACACTGTTTACTGTAGAGCACTGTTTACATTGACAGCGTTTACAGCAGTGGTCGGTTTACATAAGCACTGTTTACTATAGGGCACTGTTTATATAGACTGTTTACTGTATTCTGTGGATTACTTTCACTCTGTTCACTGTAGGGCACTGTTTACATATACTCTGTTTACGGCAATGTACGGTTTACATAAACACTGTTTAGTTAGCGTACTCCTTCCATAGACTTTGTTTATAGCAGTGTACAGTTTGCATAAATACTTTTTACTGTAGGGCACTGTTCACATAGACACTGTTTACAGTAGTGTGCGGTTAACTTTCGCTCTGTTTACTGTAGGGCACGGTTTACATAGTCTCTGCTTACAGTATGGCACTCCATAAATTATGTTTACTGCAGGTCTCTGTTTACCTTGACTCTGTTTACAATAGTGTACGGTTTACTTTCACTCTGCTTACTGTAGAGCTCTCTATTCATAGACTGTGTGCAGTAGTGGACTGTTTACTTTTAGTCTGTTTACTGTAGTGCGCTCTTTACATACACTCTGTTTACAGCAGTGCACGGTGTATCCAAATGCTGTTTACCGAAGGGCATTGTTGACATAGACGCTGTATACAACAGTTTACGGTTTCTATAAACACTGGTTACTGTAGTGCACTGTCGACACAGACACTTTATACTGCAGGTTACGGTTTTCAAAAACTGTTTACTGCAGGACCCTGTTTACATAGACTCTGCTTACACCACTCCACGGTTTACATAGACACTGTTACGGCACTGTTTACATAGGCAGCAGAGTGCGGTTCACGTTAACACTGTTTACTGTAGGGCGCTGTTTACATAGACTTTGTTTACAGCAGCATAAGTTTTCAGAAACACTGTTTACTTTTGGACACTGTTCACGGAGAGGTTTTGCAGCAGTATACTTCACGTAAATACTGTTTACCGTAGGGCACTGTTTACATTGACTCTGTTTACAGTAGTGTACATTTTATAGGAGCACTGTTTACAGTAAGACACTGTTTACCCAGACTCTATTTACAGTAGTGTACGGTTTGCATAAAAAACTATTTACTATTGGGCACTGTTACATAGAGTCTATTTGGAGCAGGGTGTGGCTAACATAAACACTGGTTCCTGTATGGAATTGTTTACATAGACCAGGTTTACCGTATTGCACGGTTTACGTAACCACTGTACAGACCCTGTTTACATAGACTCTGTTTACAGCAGTGTATATATTAAATAAACACTGTTTACTGTAGAGCACCGTTTCCAGAATATGTTTCCAGCAGTATACCGTTTACAGAAACACTGTTTGCTGTATTTACAAAGACTCGGTTTACAGTAGTGTATGATTTACATTAACATTGTTTACTTTAGAGCGCTGTGTACCTAGACTTTGTTGGCAGTAGTGTACGGTTTAAAGCAATATTGTTTACAATAGCGCACTGTTTACATAGACTCTTTAGCGTAGGGCACTGTTTATATAGTCACTGTTTGCAGCAGTGTGATTTACAGAAACACTGTTACTGTAGTGCACTGCTTACATAAACTCTGTTTACATTAGTGCACGGTTTACTTTCACTCTGTGAACCTTAGGGCGCTGTGTACATAGACTCTGTTTACTGTGTGGCACAGTTAAGATTCCGTTCACTGTAGTGCCTTGTTTACATAGTCTCTTCTTCCAGCTTTGTACATTTCACATAAGCACTGTTTAATGTAGGGCCCTGTTTACAAAGAATATGTTTACAGCAGTGTACGGTTCCCATAAACTGTTTATTGCAGGCCCAGTTCATATAGACTCCGTTTACAGCAATGTCCGGTTTACATGCAGTGATCATAGAGTCATAGAAGTTTACAGCCTGGAAACAGGCCCTTCGGCCCAACCAGTCCATGCCGCCCAGTTTTTACCATTAAGCTAGCCACAGTTGCCCGCACTTGGCCCATAACCCTCTATACCCATCTTACCATGTAACTATCTGTTTTTTAAAAGATACAATTGTACCCGCCTCTACTACTACCTCTGGCAGCACATTCCAGACACTCACTACCCTCTGAGTGAAGAAATTGCCCCTCTGGGCCCTTCTGAATCTCTCCCCTCTCACCTTAAACCTATGCCCTCTAGTTTTAGACTCCCCTACTTTTGGGAAAATATGTTGACTATCTACCTTAACTATGCCCCTCATTATTTTAATGACCTCTATAAGATCACCCCTAAGCCTCCTACGCTCCAGGGAAAAAAGTCCCAGTCTATCCAGCCTCTCCTTATAACTCAAACCATCAAGTCCCGGCAACATCCTAGTAAATCTTTTCTGCACTCTTTCTAGTTTAATAATATCCTTTCTATAATAGGGTGACCAGAACTGCGCACAGTATTCCAAGTGTGGCCGTACCAATGTCTTGTACAACTTCAACAAGACGTCCCAACTCCTGTATTCAATGTTCTGACCAATGAAACCAAGCATGCCGAATACCTTCTTCACCACCCTGTCCACCTGCGATCCACCTTCAAGGAGCTATGAACCTGTACTCCTAGATTTCTTTGTTCTATAACTCTCCCCAACGCCATACCATTAACTGAGTAGGTCCTGGCCTGATTGGATCTGCCAAAATGCATCACCTCACATTTATCTAAATTAAACTCCATCTGCCATTCGTCGGCCCACTGGCCTAATTGATCAAGATCCCGTTGCAATCCTAGATAACCTTCTTCACTATCCACTGTGCCACCAATCTTGGTGTCATCTGCAAACTTACTAACCATGCCTCCTAAATTATCATCCAAATCATTAATATAAATCACAAATAACAGTGGACCCAGCACCGATCCCTGAGGCACACCAGTGGTCACAGGCCTCCAGTTTGAAAAACAACCCTCTACAACCACCCTCTGTCTTCTGTCGTCCAGCAAATTTTGAATCCAATTGGCAACCTCACCCTGGATCCCGTGAGGTTTAACCTTCTGCAACAACCAACCATGCGGTACCTTGTCAAAGGCTTTGCTAAAGTCCATGTAGACAACGTCTACGACACTGCCCTCATCTACCTTCTTGGTCACCCCCTCAAAAAACTCAATCGAATTTGTGAGACATGATTTTCCACGCACAAAGCCATGCTGACTGCCCCGAATCAGTCCTTGCCTCTCTAAATGCTTGTAGATCCTGTCTCTCAGAATACCTTCGAGCAACTTACCTACTACAGACGTTAGGCTCACCGGTCTGTAGTTCCCAGGCTTTTCCCTGCTGCCCTTCTTAAACAAGGGCACAACATTCGCCACTCTCCAATCATCAGGCACCTCACCTGTGGCTGCCGATGATTCAAATATCTGTGTTAGGGGACCCGAAATTTCCTCCCTAGCCTCCCGCAACATCCTGGGGTACATTTCATCATGTCCCGGTGATTTATCTACCTTGATGCGCTTTAAGACTTCCAGCACCTCCTCCTCTGTAATATGCACACTTCTCAAGACATCACTATTTATTTCCCTTAGTTTCCTAACATCCATGCCTTTCTCCACCGTGAATACCGATGAGAAATATTCATTCAGGATCTCACCCAACTCTTGTGGCTCTGCACATAGATGTCCTTGTTGATCCTTCAGAGGCCCTACTCTGTCCCTAGTTACTCTTTTCCCCTTTATGTATCTGTAGAAGCTCTTTGGATTCTCCTTTGCATTATTTGCCAAAGCAATTTCATGTCCCCTCTTTGCCCTCCTGATTTCCCTCTTAACTCTATTTCGACAATCTCTATACTCTTCAAGGGATCCACTTGATCCCAGTTGTTTATGCACGTCATATGCCTCCTTCTTCTTTTTGACCTTAGTCTCAATATCTCGAGTCATCCAGGGTTCCCTACTTCTATCAGCCTTGCCCTTCACTCTAAAGGGAATGTGCTTACGCTGAACCCTGGTTAACACATTTTTAAATGCCTCCCATTTACCAGCCGTCCCTTTGCCTGCAGGCTACCGCAGGCTACATTTGCATAGGCTGTTTACACTACTGTACAGTTTACAAAAACATTGTTTACAGTAGCGCACTGTTTGCATCGACTCTGTTTGCAATAATGTACGGTTTACATAAACACTGTTTGCTGTACGGCACCGTTTTAGTCGATTATCTTTACTCGCCGCATTAATTATATAGACTGTTTACAGTAGTGTATGGTTTGCATTAAAACTGTTTATTGTAGGTCGCAGAGAGCATAGACGTTGTTTACTGCGGGGTGTAATTAACATAGACTCTGTTTACTGTCGGGCACTCTTTTAATAGACAGTGCCCTACTGAAATTAGTCTATTTACAGTGTTGTATGGTTTACATTAACACTGTTTAATGGAGGGAACTGGTTACATCGACTCTGTTTTCAGTAGGGTACGGTTTAAGTTAACACTGTTCACTGTACGACGCTGTTTACAGCAGTGCACGCTTTACATAAACACTTACTTTAGGGCACTGTTTACATAGTCACTATTTACAGCAGTGTACGATTTACAGAAACACTGTTTACTATAGGGCACTGGTTACATAGACTCTGGTTGCAGTAGTGTACGGTTTACTTTCACTCTCTTTACTGTAGGGCACTGTTTAACTATACTCATTTTACTGTAGAGCACAGTTTAAATTCTGTTTACAGCAGTTCACTGTTTACCCAGAGTCTGTTTACAGCATTGTGCGGTGTACTTTCACTCTGTTTATTGTAGTTCACTGCTTACATAGTCTCTGTGCACAGCAGTGTACATTTTATAGAAACACTGTTTACTGTAGGGCACTGTTTATGGTAGTGTACGATTTACGTAAACACTGCTTACTGTAAGGCACTGTTTACATAGAGTATGTTTACCGCAGTGCACGATTTACATAACCACTGTTACTGTAGGGCAATGTTTACATTGTCACTGTTTAGTTGTGCTCGGTTTACATAAACACTGATTACTGTAGGCGCTGTTTACCAAGACTGTGTTTGCAGAAGTGTATGGTTTACATTAACATTGTTTCCTGTTTGCGCTGTTTACCTAGACTCTGTTTACAGCAATGTACGGTATACATTAACACCTTTTACTGGAGGGCACTGTTTCCATTGACACTGTTTACTGTAGGGCTGTTTAAATACCTGTTTAGTAAAGAGAACTGTTTACTTAGATTCCGTTTACAGCAGTGTTCGGTTTTGGTTAGCACTGTTTATTGTAGGGCTCTGTTTACAGAGACTCATTCACAGTAGTGTTCGGTTTACATAAACACTGTTTACTCTCGGGCACTGTGTAGAATGACTCAGTTTACAGCGGAGTACGGTTTAGGTTAGCACTGTTTATCGTAGGGCGCTGTGTACAGAGACTCATTTACAGTAGTGTGAGGTTTACATTAACACTGTTTACTGCGGGACATTGTTTAGATAGACTGTGTTTACAGCAGTGTACGGTTTACATAAGCACTGTTTACCGTAGGGCACTATTTACATTGACTGTTTACTGTAGTGCACTGTTTACATAGACTCTGTTTACAGGAGTGTACGGTTTACGTAAACACTGTTTTCATTGACTCTGATTACCGTGGTGTGCGGTTTACTTTCACTCTGTTTACAGAAGCGCAATTTTTAAATACTGTTTACTGTAGGGTACTGTTTACATAGACAGTTTACTGTTGGGCACTGTTTCAATACTGTTTACTGCAGGGTACATTTACATAGACTCTGTTTACTGTCGGGCACTGTCTAAATACTGTTTACTGTCGCGCACTTTTTAAATAAGCTCTGTTTACAGTAGTGTACGGTCTTCTTTCAGTTTGTTTGCTGCAGGGTACTGTTTCCATCGACTGTTTACAGCAAGGGATGGTTTACATAAACAGTGTTTACTGTAGGGAACTGTTTTATGGACTCTGTTTACTGCCGTGCACTGTTTAAATACTGTTTACTGTAGGGCACCTTTTACATAAACACTGTTTACTGTAGGGCACTGTTTACATAGACTCTGTTTACAGTAGTGTACGGTTTACGGAAACACTGCTTACTGTAGGGCAGTGTTTACATAGGCTCTGTTTACAGTAGTGTACGGTTTACGGAAACACTGCTTACTGTAGGGCAGTGTTTACATAGGCTCTGTTTACAGTAGTGTACGGTTTACTTTCACTCTCTTTACTGTAGGGCACTGTTTACACAGACTCTGTTTACAGTAGTGTTCGGTTTACGGAAACACTGCTTACTGTAGGGCAGTGTTTTCCCACGATCCTCCACGCTTCAGAAATCCGCCATTCCTCCGTTAAAAAGGAGGTCCAGGCCATAGTAGAAGTTGTGCGGCAGTGGAGGCATTGCCTGGCCGGTAGGAGATTAACTCTTCTCACTGACCAACGGTCGGTTGCTTTCATGTACCACAATGCACAGCGGGACAAGGTAAAGGACGATAAGATCTTACGGTGGAGGATCGAGCTCTCCACCAGCAACTATGAGATCTTGTATCATTCCGGGAAGCTAAACGAGCCTCCTGATGCCCTATCCCGCGGCACATGTGCCAACGCATAAGTCAACCGACTCCGGGCCCTCCACGTGGACCTCTGCCACCCGGGGGTCACTCGACTCTTCCATTTCATCAAGATCCGCAACCTGCCCAACTCCATCGAGAGGTCAGGACAGCCACCAGGATATGCCGAAGCTGCGCGGAAAGCGAACCGCACTTCTACAGGCCAGAGGAAGCTCATCTGATAACGGCTCAGCATGGACTTCAAAGGGCCCCTCCCCTCCACCGACCGCAACACGTACTTCCTGAACGTGATTGCTGAGTACTCCCGGTTCCCATTCGCCATCCCCTGCCCTGACATTGCGGCAGCCACCGGCATAAAATCCCTCCACAGTATCTTTACAGTGTTCAGTTTCCCCGCCTACCTACACAGCGATAGATGGTGCTCCTTTATGAGCGAGCTACTGCGTCAATCCCTGCTCAGCAAGGACATCGTCTCGAGCAGGACGAACAGTTACAACCCACACGGAAGGTAGAGAGGGAGAACGGAACGGTCAGGAAGACCGCCCTACTGGCCCTATGGTCCAGGAATCTTCCAGTCTCCCGCTGGCAGGAGGTCCTTCTGGATGTCCTCCACTCCATCCGATCACTGCTATGTGCCACGACCAACCAAACACCTTTAGAACATTTCCTTGGCTTCCCTGGGAAGTCCTCCTCCGGGACTTCGCTCCCAACCTGGCTGGCAGCTCCAGGACCCATCCTGCTCCGCAAACACGTGCGGGCGCATAAGTCGGACCCATTGGTCGAGAAGGTCCACCCCCTTCACGCAAACCCTCAATACTCCGTCGTGGCGTACCCCGACAGCCGACAGGATACGGTCTCCCGACGGCACCTGGCGCCCACTGGATCCCCACCCACACCTCCACCAACAACCCCACCCTCCCTCCCACCGTGCACTCCCCACAGCCGCCCCCTTCCCAGGTGGATCGGCCCTCCCACCAGTCCCATCTTGGGGTGCTGAAGCTGCCGAAGAGGCCGAAGCCGTGCTCCCGGAGCCACGGATGCCCGAGCCGGCGCCTGCATCACCGCCGAAACTGAGACGATCGCAAAAGACGACCTGACTGACTAATGGCTTGCTTTGAACGTAAATAAATAGTGTAAATAGTTGCGACATGTGACGAGGCAAAACACTGTACTAATGTGTATCGGGTACCACCATAACCTCAACCTCTACCACTGTATAACGCGGGACCACCACGCCCGCCGGTCTCTTTTTTTTAGCAGGGGGTGAATGTCGGTATTAGGGATATTAAGGTACCAAGGTTGATGCTGTAAGACCATTGGTGTGGGAGGTACCTGAGACAGCAATATCACTGGTGAAGCCTGCGTTCTGGTTCCGCAGAGTAAAGCGGAGTATACGAGCCTCTGTCTTCCTAGCACTGCATTCTGTACCTGCGCTGCTGGGGAAAACATCTCGTCCAAAAACGCCTTCAAATGTCATTGTTGAAGAAAAAAATAGTCAGCACTTCGAGTTTTCGCAAAAGGTCCTTCATGAAACACCAAGTTCGTGGAGGGAATTAGAATGACTGCAGTCTTTCCAAATGTCCCCGCTTTACAAAGGTAAGGCGAGTAATTTATATAATATCATAATCAATATCTAGAACAGACAGGCATTCTTGAGATTAAACAAGGAGACAGAAAGCGAGCAAAGTTTAATAACAGGCCTTGAGTTCCTCGCCTACGCAAAACAATGTGCAGCCGTACGGCTGTTTACATGGTGTGGCCGTCCGACTGATTCATACAGAACTTCGAACATCTTGACTGAAAATAAGGCTATATATCCATCATGCATCGCTAAGAGCCTATTTCCATGAAATATAGTCAAGCAGCTGACTAACATACTACAAGGTGTTTAAGGCAGCTAATCCGCCAACTAAAGTCCCTTCTACTGTCATCCAATCCCTCTTCTGGAGTTATTGATCAAGCATCAGTGCAAAAGTATGTATGTGTGTCTGTGAGTGTGTGTATTAGTGCCTCTGCGTGTCTGTATGTGTATCAGTGTCTGTGTGTGTCTGTGTATTAGTGTCTCTGTCTGTGTGGGAGTGTCTTTTACTGCCTGTGTGTGTGTCTGTGAGTGTGCGTATTGGTGTTCTGTGTGTCTGTGAGTGTGCGTAGTTGTGTCTGTGAGTGTTGTAGTGTCCCTGCGTGTGATTCAGTGTGTGTATTAGTGTCCGTATGTGTGTGAGTCTATGTTTTAGTGTATCTGGTTATCTGTGATTGGGTTTGTTAGTGTCTCTGCGTGTCTGTGATTGTGTGTGTTAGTGTCTGCGTGTGAGTGTGTGTATTTGTGTGTTTGTGAGTGTGTATTAGTGTCTCTGTGAGTGTGTGTGTTAGTGTCTCTCACTGTGTGTGAATGTGTGTATTAGTATCTACGTATGTCTGAGAGTCTGTGTATTACTGTATGTGAGTGTGTGTGTATATTACTGTATGTGAGTGTGTGTGTATATTACTGTCTCCCTTCGTGCGTGTGTATTAGTAAATGTGTATTAGTGTCTCTGTATGCATCTGTGAGTGTGTGTATCAGTGTTTCTGTGTGTGACTGTGAGTGAGTGTAATAGTGCCTGTGTGTGAATGCGTGTGCTAGTGCCTGTATGTTTGTGACTGTGTATATTTGTGTCTCTGTACGTCTGTGAGCATGTCTATTCGTGCCTCTGTGTCTCTGTGTCTCTGTGAGTGTGTGCGTTTGTGTTGTCTGTGTCTGTGAGTGTGTGTAAAAGTGACTGCGTGTATTTGTGTGAGTGTGTATTAGTGTCTCTGTGTGTGTGTGCATTAGTTTCTGTGTGTAAGTCTGTGTATTTGCGTGTCTGTGACTGTGTGTATTAGTGTCTCTCTGTGCCTGTGAGTGTGTGTATCAGTGTCTCTGTGTGTGTAGGTGTTGTAGTTTTTACCTCACCACTATTCTTAGAATTCCCCCATACCAAAAAAGGGTCAATTTATTCGAAATGGTGAGCAGGGATTCTCAATCCCCGACTCCTCCGCAGACTTTGGAGGATGCTATTCAAACTAGTGTTTCAAGTTATCCCCCGGTATAACCCGAATCTTCGTAGAAGAATGTTATTTATTTACCACTTTGTAACTTACACACGGGTCCAGCTTGCTAAGTGAAGTAAAGTAAACTTTCTAAAGAAAATAATAATAACCACTCATTCAGGTTATCAATTTCAACTTAACTGTATTTTCAAGTTAAAAGAGAATAACTACTTTTACAGAAAGGTAAAAGGATATTTTCTTGCTCGGACCAGTTGCAGACCTTTAAGTCTTTCTTGACAATCAGTTTTCTTTAACTTTTGGTCTTCTGCTGACTTCTCTGGGCTGCTCGGTCTGTCGATGTTGCTTGTCCCATCACCGAGGAAGATTCTGATTATCTGCTCATTTCCCCCAGTTTTTATCGCCATTTGGGGTCCCTTGACCTCTGCACCTGGCACCCTTTAGACTGCCTGCTTGACAGTTTGAAGGCTAAGCTTCAGCAGTTTCGAAGAGTGGCACTGCTTCAACAGCGACAGCGCAGCCTCACCCTCACCAGCTCGCCATCCTTGACTGGACTTTTCTCGCTTTGCTTGACATGTAATTAATTTGTCTGTGTCATAGTTAGCACTCTTTTGGATTTATATATTTTTAATGAGTTTTCTCAGTGTCGACCCGGGACATCTTTGGGTTAAGCTAATGTCATGTTGGGGTTCTCCCCCCTGACTCTAACTTTTTCTGCTTTGGCCACCTTCTAAAAGGCTTTAACTTCAAATGTAATTATAATGTAACCTTGTCAGCTTCTAGTTTTCTTAATTTGTAAATCAGTTGTTTCACTTTATTACCAGTGTCAGCAACTTTTCACACTTACCAGTTGTTCCTTATCTTATACTTTAGATTCTGGCTGCTTTTCTTAATTGTTCAATAAAATAATTCACTGCTTAAAGATTTGTGAAATACTGTTCCCTTTCATATAATTTTAAGAATTTTTAAGTCAATCAAATGTCTTTTCCAAGTTGTAAATTAAAACAAAGCTCTGTTTTCTTCCCTGTCTGTGAAGTTGCCTGCACTGAAAACAGGCTGCTGCTGTTAACCCCTTGTGGGACTTCTCCCTTTCATGAAAAAGCCTCAGGCATTCTCAGTGTTACTTTCATGTTTCAAATGTCATATTCTTCCGAGTTTTCACAACACCCCCTCTTGATATTTGAAACATGACATAGCCCATCCAATATTTACCCCCCAAATCATTTTGTCAATAGCCAATTGCCTTATTTACAATTTTTTGCAAATTTCCATTTCTCACACCAGTGTTGGTAGAACAGTTATACCTTGATTGTAATTACTTTGAATCAAAGTGGCCGCCGTCCAGAAAAGCAACACAATAGCTCTTTGCCGCGTGTTCCACTATCACCAAAGCCTTTTACCTCCTTGGAAAATCAGCGCCGGATAAGCCTCCTCATGTCCCTTAGGATCAGTAAGCCTCTTAATCCAACAGCAACCAAAAAGGTCGTCTATTTATTGCTGGCGTGCGAGAATCCCATCCCTTGGCATCCAAGTTGCCTTGCGTTCCTCACCGGTCGCATAAACGACTGTATCATGTATTAACCATTTCCACCCAGTCTTCGTCAATCTAAAAGGTGTCTTTGTACCTGCCTCTATCCCAGGATATCTCTGATGACTTTGAAAAATGTCTCTAAACCAACTGGGACGTGGCCATTTGCTCTACATCCTTTCGAAACTGATTGCCATGACTCACTAAGATTCCTGTCCTCTGGTATCATGTCCTTCAGGGCATGAGGTTTATACCTTACTTGATAACAGTTCCCACACAGCCACCCTAACGTGGTGAAAAATACGTTTCTAATACTAGTTCTGAAACATTTAATGCATCCAGCAGGTTGAGTCCACTGTCGAATACACTGGCTTCATTTCGAACCATGATTTTATGCGTTTCCAAATGAACATGAAATCCTCCCTATTAAAATATAAAATTTAAAAAGAATAAGTCCTATCTTAACATGTCGTCAAGCAACTACTCACACAACTGTTTGTGTGTTCCCGCGTTACATAATTATTTAAACAAATATTACAATTCTCTTAATAAAGATAAAATGTAACATTGACAGTTCAAATCCTGGTCTGACCAGGGTGCTATTGAAGTTAACATTTATAACTATTTTTAATACATTTCAATTTTAATACCTAAATCACACATATTAGAAATGACCAATTAAATACTTATATTATAAACCCTGTCAAACTTGGTGGGATTCTTCTGTTACCTAACCCCACTACCGAGAAAACAACTCTCAGCCCCTGCAGTGGCTGATTCATCAATATCTGTTCAAACGGTTGCGTCTTGTAGGCCTTCAGTGAAAAACATGCTGGATTCTGCTCTGTTCTTTTCTCAGTCCTGAGAGTTAAAGGGATGTCCCACCACTTTTCCCAAATCTTTCTGGAACTTTTAGCTGATGCCCATCCTTATATACCCATTTGTCGCGTCTAACTCATACTGGTGTCCTGTAATAATTCACGGTTTTGACAGACCTCACTGCCCGCTTGTTGCTGGACACGCGCCTCCTGACCTGCTGCAGTCTGTCGTTATTTTCACAGTGCCAATTCTTCCTTTAAACAACAAAGCATCATCATTCAGGATTCTCCCGTTATCAGTAGATATCACATACATCAAGTCATGTCAGGCCTTGCTTCAGCCATCTTGTTTTTCTTTTCTTCTTACATACATAAATAACAGTATTGTATGAGATACAGAACATTTTTTAAAAGATAACTATCATAATGACTCAAGGCAACTACGTTGAATACATTTGTCATATATTCCCCGTCGCAACATCAAGCATAATATATTGCTGCGTTAAGTTATTTAAAAAAAAAAAATTGTCTTCCATGCCATTGTTTTCTCTCTTTATTTATTTAAACTGAAGGGTTCCTCGTCAGCGACATGTTACCTGTCGAGACCCTCAATAAATCCATCATGTAATACACATCCCGTGGAGACCTCAGATCACCCATCAGGTGGCTCTCAGGACACATGTCCAGCCAGAGCTGGTGACCGGAGATTTCACTCCTCGGCAATTATTTGATATTTTGGCTCATTTCTAAACCGGGAATATTTCTTCCTGGCTTTATCATTTACTTTCCTCAAATATGCGGCCAATTGTATCATTCTTCTCTCTCTTATTTGAGCAATTTTATTGCAACATTTGCAGCATAAAATCCTGCACAAATAAAAAATTCCCAATTTCCATAGCAATGCAGCGATGATCATTCATCCTGCAATTGATAGAAACAAGTACCAATTGTTTAGAATCCACGTTAACATTGTCCAAAACCATTTAAATTGATTTGTTATAATTTTAATTGCTGTTTTAACTGATCCTTTAATTTTTAATCCCACATCTATCAAATCGTGTCCCAAATCACTCCTAGTTGTGGTTTTATTCTGTAATGCATTTCCTATCTTAATTTGCCCTTTCTCGGGGTCCCATTGAGTATCATTAGTTTTTCCCGCATAATGTTTTAAAATCTTCAATCTGTCTGATAGGTTCAGTATGTATCCCAGACTGTTTGTAAGTGCTCCCCACATTTAACTGAACATGTTGTTACTGGCGCTCTCTCTTGATTCCAACATACTGTTGTTCAGTCTGATCTGCTGAATGTCCTGAAAATTAATGATTTCCTCCGTTATAATGAAACATTTGTTTATTCTTATTTTTATTATGTTTTCTCTCTGATTCAATCTGGTATATATTTTTCCATATCCCATTTTTTCACCTGACTTTCCTAATGCAATTAACCATATTAATAATCCCAAACTAATTACTGTAATTCCCATTAATATCGTTGCCCCCCATTTTAGCCAATCTATTTTACGCTTTGTCCTAATTACTTCCATTCCTGCTTCAACACTGATTCTTATTTCCCTCTTGACTGTAGTTCTTTTCCTCCTTCCAAACAAATGGGTCTGTATCATTCTCTCCACCTGAAAAATCAAATGAGCAGGTTAAAGTTGGAGAGGGCCCTATTTTTAAAAAAAATTGTGTTTTCTATTCTTGTCTGGATATTCCAGAAGTGCCCTCTCCAGGACTTCCGGATTTCCTTTGCCACCATCTCTTTCTTTTTTCTTTCTTTGCTGGTGTGGGTTTTTTCTCATGTGCACACATCATACAATTAAGGCTGGTTTCGCCTCCTACTTCTATCGTTGCACCCGTGAGTGAGATTCGAAGAATGTCAAACACCTCTTCTTTCGCTCGCCGTGCTTCATAACTTAAAATACTTTTTTCTTTCTGTTTCTTTATTTCCTCCATGTTATCAATCGGTTTCAATATCCTAATCTTCCCAGTATCTAACCTAATTAAAATTTTTCCTGCCATCAGATTCTTATTTCCATGATACTGCAAGTAATTCTCCGAATCTAACTTTTGGTGTAATATATTCTTTCCCTAAAGCTCCTTCTTCAATGCATTTAACATTCTAAATTTCATTCCTTCTGCTGGTGACTTTTGTGCGATCATGTGGCACTAGGACCCCGGTGGAGCTGTGCCGTGTCAATTTCAACGCGTTCGTTTCAACGTAGTTTCCTGCACAGAGCTCTGGCTGATTGCGAGTAAAACCTCGTTTTGTGTTTATGCTAAGAACAATTTAGTTCTGAACATACTAACTTGCTACCACATAATACTGATCACATTTCCGCTTGCCACTTATAACTTCTAATTGATATGAAATTCGTATTTTTTTCAAAAATACAACATTTAAAAACTAGAAACACCAACGGAAAATTCACAAATCCTTATCAAACACACACACACTCATTTATCCACTGAGGTCTTGGCTCTCTATTCTATAGAGCTTTAGGTATTCTATCAAAAATTGAGACCCCTCCGTTCTGATAAGCCTCTCTTCTCCAGGAGTTTTTTTTGCCTCATTTAATCTCTGCTGTAGCTCCGGATTTAATTTGTGAGCTAATACTCCCGATAATCCTGCTCCTAATGTCTCCTCCTTATTGGAAAGATTCAACTGCACAATCTCTTTGGCATTCACACAATCCCCGGCCACTAATTGTATTTGCTTTCCTCCTTGGTGCAGGATTTTTAAAATGTTCACTTCTCTTTTCACGTAACGCACTTGTTTGCAGCCCCACTGTTTTTTCAGCGCTTTCTGATTCTAACACTGATTCCTCATCTTCCTCCATTTCTAGCTTCTCATTGTTTTGCAACTGCCTTCTGTACTCCTTTGCCAGTTTTGACTTAATTTTGTATTCACTAGGAACTTGAGTTATTTCTTTCATATTGTCCTGATCAACATTTTTAACCAATCTAGAGTATATCTTGCCCACTTGAGCGGCTGCTTGCTTCTGCTTGGGTCCGAACAAAACTAGTGATTCCGTTTTCTTTGAAACGCAAATTTACATAATGCTGTAAGGATCCCGAACGGATCCCTCCTCGGCAGGGCTCTAGGCACACTTACAAAGATTAATATGTCACCCTCCTGATAAATCACTTTCTCCCAAGATTCCCTCTGCTTCATTAATTCTCCCCACTTCAGTTCCATTGCTCCATCTCTCTCGCCCGCATTCCAGGGCAAGAGGATTACCCTAATTGCCTTTTTTCGGATTTAAAAAATATATTTAGTTATAACTGCGACTGGCGGTCTCTTGAAATGAAAAATTAAATGAAAATCGCTTATTGTCACAAGTAGGCTTCAATGAAGTTAATGTGAAAAGCCCCTAGTCGTCACATTCCGGCGCCTGTTCGGGGAGGCTGGTACGGGAATTGAACCGTGCTGCTGGCCTGCTTTGATCTGCTTTCAAAGCCAGCGATTTAGCCCTGTGCTAAACAGCCCCTATCTTTCAGTCGCGATCTGAAATTAAGGGATACGTACCCGTTGTGGGCAGTTATCGCAAAGGTACCTAACGCACTATCCTCCTGTGTTAGTTAAGGGTCGATTGATCGGTCCCCAAAGTTTCTAGGCGTCCCTATCGCTCAAGGTTCTATCCTCACAATCTGCCTGACTCCAAGGAGGATTTATTTCTGGCCTACTTCTACCAGTTGGATGCAAGACACTCGGTACGAGTTACCAAGCCGTCCTGCAGACTTTTACTCAGGGCTCGTATCTTCTAGTCTACTAACACTCGCACCCAACTGAGTTTTATGTCCCCAAGATACTACAGAATCCTTCGAAGTCAATCACCCATGACTTATCAAACTAAACTCGGCCGGTATAGTTTGCTCGCCGAGGAACTACTAATCGTCCAGGCGGCCCCGCTCAACCAGAAACTTCTAATATTCTAGCCTCGCCTCGCCGAGAGACTTCCAATATTCTAGGCGGTCCAACCAAGAAACTTCTAATATTCTGGGCCTCCACGCCGGGTGCCATGGAATAATTTAGAATGACCCGCTGGGTCCTGAAGCCCCACAAACTTTCAACTTTCAAAATGAACCAGGTTTGGGCGCCATGTAGTGTTTACCTCACCACTATTCTTAGAATTCCCTCTGTACCAAAACAGGGGTCAATTTATTCTGGGGATTCTCACTCCCCGACTCTTACGCAGACTTTGGCGAGTGCTATTCGGGTGAAACTAGTGTTTCAAGTTATTCATAGATGCATAGAATTTACAGTGCAGAAGAAGGCCATTCGGCACATCGAGTCTGCACCGGCTCTTGGAAAGAGCAACCTACCCAAGGTCCGCTCCTCCACCCTATCCTCATAACCCAGCAACCCCACCCAACACTATGAGCAATTTTGGACACCAAGGGCAATTTAGTATGGTCAATCCACCTAACCTGCACATCTTTGGACTGTGGGAGGAGACCGGAGCACCCGGAGGAAACCCACGCGGAGAACGTGCAGACTCTGCACAGACAGTGACCCAAGCCGGAATCGAACCTGGGACCCTGGAGCTGTGAAGCAATTGTGCTATCCACAATGCTACAGTGCTGCCCTGGTTATCCCCCGGTATAATCCGTATCTTCGTAGAAGAATTTTATTTACTTACCACTGAGTAACACGGGGCCAGCTTGCTAAGTGAAGTAAAGTAAACTTTTTAAAGAAAAGAATAACAACCACTCCTTCAGGTTATCAATTTGAACTTAACTTTATTTTCAAGTTAAAAGAGAATAAATACTTTTACAGAAAGGGTGAAAGATCTTTTCTTGTTCGGACCAGTTGCAGACTTTCAAGTCTCTCTTGACAATCAATTTTCTTTAACTTTTGGTCTTCTGCTGACTTCTCTGGGCTGCTCGGTCTGTCGATGTTGCTTGTCCCATCACCGAGGAAGATTCTCTGATTATTTGCTCATTTCCCCCAGTTTTTATAGGCATTTGGGACCCCTTAACCTCTGCACCTGGCACCCTTCAGACTGCCTGCTTGACAGTCCGAAGGCTAAGTTTTAGCAGTTTAGAAGTGAGGCGCTGCTTCAACAGCGACAGCGCAGCTTCATCCTCACCAGCTCGCCATTCTGGACTGGACCTTTCTCGCTTTGCTTGACATGTCATAAATTTGTCTGTGCCTTAGTTCGCACTCTTTTGGTTTTATGTCTTTTTCAATGAGTTTTCTCAGATTCGACCCGGTCATCTTCAGGTTAAGCTAATGTCATGTGAGGGTTATCCCCCCGAGTCTAACTTTATCTGCTTTGGCCATCTTCCAAAGGGTTTTAACTTCAAATGTGATGTACGTTATAATGTAACCTTGTCACCTTCTAGTGTTCTTAATTTGTGAATCAGTTGTTTCACTTTATTACCAGTGTCAGCAACTTTTCACACTTAACAGTTGTTCCTTATCTTATACTTTAGATTCTGGCTGCTTTTCCTAATTGTTCAATAAAATAATTCATTACTTCAAGATTTGTGAAATACTGTTCCCTTTCATATCACTTTAAGAGTTTTTAAATCAATCAAATGTATTTTCTAACTTGTGAATTAAAATAAAGCTCCTATCTGTTTTCTTCGCTCTGTGAAGTTGTCTGCGTTGAAAACAGGCTGCTGCTGTTAACCCCTTGTGGGACTTCTCCCTTTCATTTAAAAGCCGGAGTCATTCTCAGTGTTACTTTCATGTTTCAAATGTCAAATTCTTTCGAGTTTTCACAACACCCTGTAACAATCCCAAACTAATCCCACTGCCACACTCTCTCCCTATAGCCCTGTAACAATCCCAAATTAACCCCACTGCCCCACTCTCTCCCCATAGCCCTGTAACAATCGCAAACTAATCCCACTGCCTCACTCTCTCCTCATAGCCCTGTAACAATCCCAAACTAACCCCACTGATCCGCTCTCTCCCTATAGCCCTGTATCAACACCCAAACTAATCCCACTGCCCCGCTCTCTCCCCATAGCTCTGTATCAATCCCCAAACTAACCCCACTCTCCCACTCTATCTCCATATGCCTGTATCAATCCCCAAACTAATCTCACGGCCCCGCTCTCACCCTACAGCCCTATATCAATCCCCAAACTAATCCCACTGTCCCACTCATTCGCCTGACCCCTATTGCAATTCCCAAACTAATCCCACTGCCCCACTATCTCCCCATATCCCTCTAACAATCCACAAACTAATCCCACTGCCCCGCTCTCTCTCCATAGCCCTGTATCAATCCACAAATTAATCCCACTGCCCCGCTCTCTCTCCATAGCCCTGTATCAATCCACAAACTAATCCCACTGGCCCGCTCTCTCTCCATAGCACTGTATCAATCCCCAAACTAATCCCACAGCCCCGCTCTCTCCCCACAGCCCTGTATCAATCCACAAACTAATCCCACTGCCCCGCTCTATCTCCATAGCCCTGTATCAATCCACAAACTAATGTCACTGCCCCACTCTCTCCCTATAGCCCTGTGTCAATCCCGAAACTAATGTCACTGCCTGCTCTCTCCCCACAGCCCTGTATCAATCCACAACTAATCCCACTGTCCCGCTATCTCCCCATAGCCCTGTATCAATCCACAAACGAATCCCTCTGCCCCACTCTCTCTCCATAGCCCTGTGTCAATCCACAAACTAATCCCCCTGCCCAACTCTCCCAATAGACCTGTATCTATCTACAAACTAATCACACTGCACGACTCCCTCCCCATAGCCCTGTATGAATCCACAAACTAAACCCACTGCTCGACTCCCTCACCATAGCCCTATATCAATCCACAAATTAAACACACTGCTCCACTCCCTCCCCATAGCCTTGTATCAATCCGCAAACTAATCACACTGCTCCGATCTCTCCCCATAGTCGTGTGTCAATGTACAATCTAAACGTACTGCTCGACTCCCTCCCCATAGCGATGTACCAATCCACAAACTAGTCCCACTGCATGACTCCCTCCCCATTGACCTGTATCAAACCCAAACTAAAACCACTGATCGACTCCCTCCCCATAGCCCTGTATCAATCCACAAACTAATCCCATTGTCCCGCTATCCCTGATAGCCCTGTATCAATCCCCAAACTAATCCCACTGTCGCGCGCTCCCCCATGGCCCTGTATCAATCTCTAAACTAAACCCACTGCTCGGCTCCCTCCTCAAAGCCATGCATCAATCCGCAAACTAATCACACTGTCCTACTCTCCCCCCATTGTCCTGTATCAATGTCCAGACGAATCCCACTGACCCACACACCCCCATAGCCGTGTGTCAATCCCCAAACTAATCCCACTGCCCCACTCTCTCCCCGCACAAACGAATCCCACTCCCCCAGCCTCCCCCTGTTGCCTTTGATCATTCCACAAACTGATCCCACTCCCCCAGCCTCTCCCTGTTGCCCTGGATCATTCCACAAACTGATCCCACTTCTCCAGCATCTCGCTATTGTCCTGGATCATTCCACAAATAGTTCCCGCTGCCCCAGCCTCCCTCCATCGTCCTGGATAATTCCACAAACAGATCCCACTACCCCAGCCTCTCCCTAATGTTCTGGATAATTCAACAAACAGATCCCACTGCCCCAGCCTCTCTCTATCGTCCTGGATCATTCCAGAAACAGATCCCACTGCCCCAGCCTCTCCCTATTGTCCTGGATCATTCCACAAACAGATCCCACTGCCCCAGCCTCTCTCTATTGTCCTGGATCATTCCACAAACAGATCCCACTACCCCAGCCTCTCCCTAATGTCCTGGATAATTCCACAAACAGATCCCACTGCCCCAGCCTCTCTCTATTGTCCTGGATCATTCCACAAACAGATCCCACTGCCCCAGCCTATCCCTATTGTCCTGGATCATGCCACAAACAGATCCCACTGCCCCAGCCTCTCTCCATCGTCCTGGATCATTCCAGAAACAGATCCCACTTCCCAAGTCTCTCCCTATTGTCCTGGATCATTCCACAAACAGATCCCACTGCCCCAGCCTCTTTCTATGGTCCCGGATCGTTCCGCAAACAGATCACACTCCCCCAGCCTCTCCCTGTTGCCCTGGATCATTCCACAAACTGATCCCACTTCTCCAGCATCTCGCTATTGTCCTGGATCATTCCACAAATAGTTCCCACTGCCCCAGCCTCCCTCCATCGTCCTGGATAATTCCACAAACAGATCCCACTACCCCAGCCTCTCCCTAATGTTCTGGATAATTCCACAAACAGATCCCACTGCCCCAGCCTCTCTCTATCGTCCTGGATCATTCCGGAAACAGATCCCACTGCCCCAGCCTCTCCCTATTGTCCTGGATCATTCCACAAACAGATCCCACTACCCCAGCCTCTCCCTAATGTCCTGGATAATTCCACAAACAGATCCCACTGCCCCAGCCTCTCTCCATCGTCCTGGATCATTCCAGAAACAGATCCCACTGCCCAAGTCTCTCCCTATTGTCCTGGATAATTCCACAAACAGATCCCACTGCCCCAGCCTCTTTCTATGGTCCCGGATCGTTCCACAAACAGATCCCACTGCCCCAGCCTCTCCCTATTGTCCTGGACCATTCCACAAACAGATCCCACTGCCCCAGCCTCTGCCTATTGAACTGGATCATTCCACAAACATATCCCACTGCCCCAGCCTCTCTCTATTGTTCTGGATAATTCCACAAACAGATCCCACTGCCCCAGACTCTCTCTATTGTCCTGGATCATTCCACAAACAGATCCCACTGCCCCAGACTCTCCCTAATGTCCTGGATCATTCCACAAACAGATCCCACTGCCCCAGCCTCTCTCTATTGTCCTGGATCATTCCACAAACAGATCCCACTGCCCCAGCCTCTCCCTATTGTTCTGGATCATTCCACAAACAGATCCCACTGCCCCAGCCTCTCCCTATTGTCCTGGATCATTCCACAAACTGATCCCACTGCCCCAGCCTCTCTCTATTGTTCTGGATCATTCCTCAAACAGATCCCACTGCCCCAGCCTCTCCCTATTGTTCTGGATCATTCCACAAACTGATCCCACTGCCCCAGCCTCTCTCTATTATCCTGGATCATTCCACAAACAGATCCCACTGCCCCAGCCTCTCCCTATTGTCCTGGATCATTCCACAAACATATCCCACTGCCCCAGCCTCTCCCTATTGTCCTGGATCATTCCACAAACAGATCCCACTGCCCCAGCCTCTCTCTATTGTCCTGGATCATTCCACAAACAGATCCCACTTCCCCAGCCTCTCCCTATTGTCCTAGATCATTCCACAAACAGATCCCACTGCCCCAGCCTCTCCCTATTGTACTGGATCATTCCACAAACAGATCCCACTGCCCCAGCCTCTCTCTATTGTCCTGGATCATTCCACAAACAGATCCCACTGCCCCAGCCTCCCTCTAATGTCCTGGATCATTCCACAAACAGATCCCACTGCCCCAGCCTCTCTCTATTGTCCTGGATCATTCCACAAACAGATACCACTCCCCCAGCCTCTCCCTATTGTCCTGGATCATTCCACAAACAGATCCCACTGCCCCAGCCTCTCCCTATTGTACTGGATCATTCCACAAACAGATCCCACTGCCCCAGACTCTCCCTATTCTACTGGATCATTCAACAAACAGATCTCACTGCCCCAGCCTCTCCCTATTGTACTGGGTCATTCCACAAACAGATCCCACTGCCCCATCCTCTCTCTATTGTCCTGGATCATTCCACAAACAGATCCCACTGCCCCAGACTCTCTCAATTTCCTGGATAATTCCACAAACACATCCCACCGCCCCAGCCTCTCTCTGTTGTCCTGGATCATTCCACAAACAGATCCCACTGCCCCAGCCTCTTTCTATTGTACTGGATCATTCCACAAACAGATCCCACTGCCCCAGCTTCTCCCTAATGTCCTGGATCATTCCACAAACAGATCCCACTGCCTCAGCCTCTCTCTATTGTCCTGGATCATTCCACAAACAGATCCCACTGCCCCAGACTCTCCCTATTGTCCTTGATCATTCCACAAACAGATCCCACTGCCCCAGCCTCTCACTATTGTCCTGGATAATTCCACAAACAGATCCCACTGCCCCAGCCTTCCTCTATTGTCCTGGATCATTCCACAAACAGATCCCACTGCCCCAGCCTCCCTCCATCGTCCTGGATAATTCCACAAACAGATCCCACTGCCCGAGCCACTCTCTATTGTCCTGGATCATTCCACAAACAGATCCCACTGCCCCAGCCTCTCTCTAATGTCCTGGATCATTCCACAAACAGATCCCACTGCCCCAGACTCTCCCTCTTGTCCTGGATCATTCCACAAACAGATCCCACTGCCCCAGCCGCTCACTATTGTCCTGGATAATTCCACAAACAGATCCCACTGCCCCAGCCTCCCTCCATCGTCCTGGATCATTCCACAAACAGATCCCACTGCCCCAGCCTCTCTCTATTGTCCTGGATCATTCCACAAACAGACCCCACTGCCCCAGACTCTCTCTGTTGTCCTGGACCATTCCACAAACAGATCCCACTGCCCCAGCCTCTGCCTATTGTACTGGATCATTCCACAAACATATCCCACTGCCCCAGCCTCTCTCTATTGTTCTGGATAATTCCACAAACAGATCCCACTGCCCCAGACTCTCTCTATTGTCCTGGATCATTCCACAAACAGATCCCACTGCCCCAGCCTCTGCCTATTGTACTGGATCATTCCACAAACAGATCCCACTGCCCCAGCCTCTCCCTATTGTTCTGGATAATTTCACAAACAGATCCCACTGCCCCAGACTCTCACTATTGTCCTGGATCATTCCACAAACAGATCCCACTGCCCCAGACTCTCTCTATTGTCCTGGATCATTCCACAAACAGATCCCACTGCCCCAGCCTCTCTCTATGGTCCCGGATCCTTCCACAAAGAGATCCCACTGCCCCAGCATCTCCCTATTGTCCTGGATCATTCCACAAACAGATCCCACTGCCCCAGCCTCTCCCTGTTGTCCTAGATCATTCCACAAACAGATCCCACTGCCCCAGCCTCTGCCTATTGTACTGGATCATTCCACAAACAGATCCCACTGCCCCAGCCTCTCTCTATTGTCCTGGATCATTCTACAAACATATCCCACTGCCCCAGACTCTCCCTAATGTCCTGGATCATTCCACAAACAGATCCCACTGCCCCAGCCTCTCTCTATTGTCCTGGATCATTCCACAAACAGATCCCACTGACCTAGCCTCTCCCTATTGTCCTGGATCATTCCACAAACTGATCCCACTGCCCCAGCCTCTCTCTATTGTTCTGGATCATTCCTCAAACAGATCCCACTGCCCCAGCCTCTCCCTATTGTTCTGGATCATTCCACAAACTGATCCCACTGCCCCAGCCTCTCTCTATTATCCTGGATCATTCCACAAACAGATCACACTGCCCCAGCCTCTCCCTATTGTCCTGGATCATTCCACAAACATATCCCACTGCCCCAGCCTCTCTCTAATGTCCTGGATCATTCCACAAACAGATCCCACTGCCCCAGCCTCTCTCTATTGTCCTGGATCATTCCACAAACAGATCCCACTGCCCCAGCCTCTCCCTATTGTCCTGGATCATTCCACAAACAGATCCCACTGCCCCAGCCTCTCTCTATTGTCCTGGATCATTCCACAAACAGATCCCACTTCCCCAGCCTCTCCCTATTGTCCTAGATCATTCCACAAACAGATCCCACTGCCCCAGCCTCTCCCTATTGTACTGGATCATTCCACAAACAGATCCCACTGCCCCAGCCTCTCTCTATTGTCCTGGATCATTCCACAAACAGATCCCACTGCCCCAGCCTCTCTCTAATGTCCTGGATCATTCCACAAACAGATCCCACTGCCCCAGCCTTTCTCTATTGTCCTGGATCATTCCACAAACAGATACCACTGCCCCAGCCTCTCCCTATTGTCCTGGATCATTCCACAAACAGATCCCACTGCCCCAGCCTCTCCCTATTGTACTGGATCATTCCACAAACAGATCCCACTGCCCCAGACTCTCCCTATTCTACTGGATCATTCCACAAACAGATCTCACTGCCCCAGCCTCTCCCTATTGTACTGGGTCATTCCACAAACAGATCCCACTGCCCAATCCTCCCTCTATTGTCCTGGATCATTCCAAAAACAGATCCCACTGCCCCAGACTCTCTCAATTTCCTGGATAATTCCACAAACACATCCCACCGCCCCGGCCTCTCTCTATTGTCCTGGATCATTCCACAAACAGATCCCACTGCCCCAGCCTCTCTCTATTGTACTGGATCATTCCACAAACAGATCCCACTGCCCCAGCTTCTCCCTAATGTCCTGGATCATTCCACAAACAGATCCCACTGCCTCAGCCTCTCTCTATTGTCCTTGATCATTCCACAAACAGATCCCACTGCCCCAGCCTCTCACTATTGTCCTGGATAATTCCACAAACAGATCCCACTGCCCCAGCCTCCCTCCATCGTCCTGGATAATTCCACAAACAGATCCCACTGTCCCAGCCTCTCTCTATTGTCCTGGATCATTCCACAAACAGATCCCACTGCCCCAGACTCTCCCTCTTGTCCTGGATCATTCCACAAACAGATCCCACTGCCCCAGCCGCTCACTATTGTCCTGGATAATTCCACAAACAGATCCCACTGCCCCAGCCTCCCTCCATCGTCCTGGATCATTCCACAAACAGATCCCACTGCCCCAGCCTCTCTCTATTGTCCTGGATCATTCCACAAACAGACCCCACTGCCCCAGACTCTCCCTATTGTCCTGGATCATTCCACAAACAGATCCCACTGCCCCAGCCTCTCTCTATTGTCCTGGATCATTCCACAAACAGATCCCACTGCCCCAGCCTCTCCCTAATGTCCTGGATCATTCCACAAACAGATCCCACTGCCCCAGCCTCTCTCTATTGTCCTGGATCATTCCACAAACAGATCCCACTGCCCCAGCCTCTCTCTAATGTCCTGGATCATTCCACAAACAGATCCCACTGCCCCAGCCTTTCTCTATTGTCCTGGATCATTCCACAAACAGATACCACTGCCCCAGCCTCTCCCTATTGTCCTGGATCATTCCACAAACAGATCCCACTGCCCCAGCCTCTCCCTATTGTACTGGATCATTCCACAAACAGATCCCACTGCCCCAGACTCTCCCTATTCTACTGGATCATTCCACAAACAGATCTCACTGCCCCAGCCTCTCCCTATTGTACTGGGTCATTCCACAAACAGATCCCACTGCCCAATCCTCCCTCTATTGTCCTGGATCATTCCAAAAACAGATCCCACTGCCCCAGACTCTCTCAATTTCCTGGATAATTCCACAAACACATCCCACCGCCCCGGCCTCTCTCTATTGTCCTGGATCATTCCACAAACAGATCCCACTGCCCCAGCCTCTCTCTATTGTACTGGATCATTCCACAAACAGATCCCACTGCCCCAGCTTCTCCCTAATGTCCTGGATCATTCCACAAACAGATCCCACTGCCTCAGCCTCTCTCTATTGTCCTTGATCATTCCACAAACAGATCCCACTGCCCCAGCCTCTCACTATTGTCCTGGATAATTCCACAAACAGATCCCACTGCCCCAGCCTCCCTCCATCGTCCTGGATAATTCCACAAACAGATCCCACTGTCCCAGCCTCTCTCTATTGTCCTGGATCATTCCACAAACAGATCCCACTGCCCCAGACTCTCCCTCTTGTCCTGGATCATTCCACAAACAGATCCCACTGCCCCAGCCGCTCACTATTGTCCTGGATAATTCCACAAACAGATCCCACTGCCCCAGCCTCCCTCCATCGTCCTGGATCATTCCACAAACAGATCCCACTGCCCCAGCCTCTCTCTATTGTCCTGGATCATTCCACAAACAGACCCCACTGCCCCAGACTCTCCCTATTGTCCTGGATCATTCCACAAACAGATCCCACTGCCCCAGCCTCTCTCTATTGTCCTGGATCATTCCACAAACAGATCCCACTGCCCCAGCCTCTCCCTAATGTCCTGGATAATTCCACAAACAGATCCCACTGCCCCAGCCTCTCCCTATTGTCCTGGATCATTCCACCAACAGATCCCACTACACCAGCCTCTCCCTAATGTCCTGGATAATTCCACAAACAGATCCCACTGCCCCAGCCTCTCTCTATCGTCCTGGATCATTCCAGAAACAGATCCCACTGCCCCAGCCTCTCCCTAATGTCCTGGATAATTCCACAAACAGATCCCACTGCCCCAGCCTCTCTCTATTGTCCTGGATCATTCCACAAACAGATCCCACTACCCCAGCCTCTCCCTAATGTCCTGGATAGTTCCACAAACAGATCCCACTGGCCCAGCCTCTCTCTATTGTCCTGGATCATTCCACAAACAGATCCCACTGCCCCAGCCTCTCCCTATTGTCCTGGATCATTCCACAAACAGATCCCACTGCCCCAGCCTCTCTCTATTGTCCTGGATCATTCCAGAAACAGATCCCACTGCCCCAGCCTCTCCCTATTGTCCTGGATCATTCCACAAACAGATCCCACTGCCCCAGACTCTCCCTATTGTCCTGGATCATTCCACAAACAGATCCCACTGCCCCAGAATCTCTCTATTGTCCTGGATCATTCCACAAACAGATCCCACTGCCCCAGCCTCTCTCTATTGTACTGGATCATTCCAGAAACAGATCCCACTGCCCCAGCTTCTCCCTAATGTCCTGGATCATTCTACAAACAGATCCCACTGCCTCAGCCTCTCTCTATTGTCCTGGATCATTCCACAAACAGATCCCACTGCCCCAGACTCTCCCTATTGTCCTGGATCATTCCACAAACAGATCCCACTGCCCCAGCCTCTCTCTATTGTTCTGGATCATTCCACAAACAGATACCACTGCCCCAGCCTCTGCCTATTGTACTGGATCATTCCACAAACAGATCCCACTGCCCCAGCCCCTCCCTATTGTTCTGGATAATTTCACAAACAGATCCCACTGCCCCAGACTCTCACTATTGTCCTGGATCATTCCACAAACAGATCCCACTGCCCCAGACTCTCTCTATTGTCCTGGATCATTCCACAAACAGATCCCACTGCCCCAGCCTCTCTCTATGGTCCCGGATCCTTCCACAAAGAGATCCCACTGCCCCAGCCTCTCCCTATTGTCCTGGATCATTCCACAAACAGATCCCACTGCCCCAGCCTCTCCCTGTTGTCCTAGATCATTCCACAAACAGATCCCACTGCCCCAGCCTCTGCCTATTGTACTGGATCATTCCACAAACAGATCCCACTGCCCCAGCCTCTCTCTATTGTCCTGGATCATTCTACAAACATATCCCACTGCCCCAGACTCTCCCTAATGTCCTGGATCATTCCACAAACAGATCCCACTGCCCCAGCCTCTCTCTATTGTCCTGGATCATTCTACAAACAGATCCCACAGACCCAGCCTCTCCCTATTGTCCTGGATCATTCCACAAACTGATCCCACTGCCCCAGCCTCTCTCTATTGTTCTGGATCATTCCTCAAACAGATCCCACTGCCCCAGCCTCTCCCTATTGTTCTGGATCATTCCACAAACTGATCCCACTGCCCCGGCCTCTCTCTATTATCCTGGATCATTCCACAAACAGATCCCACTGCCCCAGCCTCTCCCTATTGTCCTGGATCATTCCACAAACATATCCCACTGCCCCAGCCTCTCTCTAATGTCCTGGATCATTCCACAAACAGATCCCACTGCCCCAGCCTCTCTCTATTGTCCTGGATCATTCCACAAACAGATCCCACTGCCCCAGCCTCTCCCTATTGTCCTGGATCATTCCACAAACAGATCCCACTGCCCCAGCCTCTCTCTATTGTCCTGGATCATTCCACAAACAGATCCCACTTCCCCAGCCTCTCTCTATTGTCCTGGATCATTCTACAAACATATCCCACTGCCCCAGACTCTCCCTAATGTCCTGGATCATTCCACAAACAGATCCCACTGCCCCAGCCTCTCTCTATTGTCCTGGATCATTCCACAAACAGATCCCACTGACCTAGCCTCTCCCTATTGTCCTGGATCATTCCACAAACAGATCCCACTGCCCCAGCCTCTCTCTATTGTTCTGGATCATTCCTCAAACAGATCCCACTGCCCCAGCCTCTCCCTATTGTTCTGGATCATTCCACAAACTGATCCCACTGCCCCAGCCTCTCTCTATTATCCTGGATCATTCCACAAACAGATCACACTGCCCCAGCCTCTCCCTATTGTCCTGGATCATTCCACAAACATATCCCACTGCCCCAGCCTCTCTCTAATGTCCTGGATCATTCCACAAACAGATCCCACTGCCCCAGCCTCTCTCTATTGTCCTGGATCATTCCACAAACAGATCCCACTGCCCCAGCCTCTCCCTATTGTCCTGGATCATTCCACAAACAGATCCCACTGCCCCAGCCTCTCTCTATTGTCCTGGATCATTCCACAAACAGATCCCACTTCCCCAGCCTCTCCCTATTGTCCTAGATCATTCCACAAACAGATCCCACTGCCCCAGCCTCTCCCTATTGTACTGGATCATTCCACAAACAGATCCCACTGCCCCAGCCTCTCTCTATTGTCCTGGATCATTCCACAAACAGATCCCACTGCCCCAGCCTCTCTCTAATGTCCTGGATCATTCCACAAACAGATCCCACTGCCCCAGCCTTTCTCTATTGTCCTGGATCATTCCACAAACAGATACCACTGCCCCAGCCTCTCCCTATTGTCCTGGATCATTCCACAAACAGATCCCACTGCCCCAGCCTCTCCCTATTGTACTGGATCATTCCACAAACAGATCCCACTGCCCCAGACTCTCCCTATTCTACTGGATCATTCCACAAACAGATCTCACTGCCCCAGCCTCTCCCTATTGTACTGGGTCATTCCACAAACAGATCCCACTGCCCAATCCTCCCTCTATTGTCCTGGATCATTCCAAAAACAGATCCCACTGCCCCAGACTCTCTCAATTTCCTGGATAATTCCACAAACACATCCCACCGCCCCGGCCTCTCTCTATTGTCCTGGATCATTCCACAAACAGATCCCACTGCCCCAGCCTCTCTCTATTGTACTGGATCATTCCACAAACAGATCCCACTGCCCCAGCTTCTCCCTAATGTCCTGGATCATTCCACAAACAGATCCCACTGCCTCAGCCTCTCTCTATTGTCCTTGATCATTCCACAAACAGATCCCACTGCCCCAGCCTCTCACTATTGTCCTGGATAATTCCACAAACAGATCCCACTGCCCCAGCCTCCCTCCATCGTCCTGGATAATTCCACAAACAGATCCCACTGTCCCAGCCTCTCTCTATTGTCCTGGATCATTCCACAAACAGATCCCACTGCCCCAGACTCTCCCTCTTGTCCTGGATCATTCCACAAACAGATCCCACTGCCCCAGCCGCTCACTATTGTCCTGGATAATTCCACAAACAGATCCCACTGCCCCAGCCTCCCTCCATCGTCCTGGATCATTCCACAAACAGATCCCACTGCCCCAGCCTCTCTCTATTGTCCTGGATCATTCCACAAACAGACCCCACTGCCCCAGACTCTCCCTATTGTCCTGGATCATTCCACAAACAGATCCCACTGCCCCAGCCTCTCTCTATTGTCCTGGATCATTCCACAAACAGATCCCACTGCCCCAGCCTCTCCCTAATGTCCTGGATCATTCCACAAACAGATCCCACTGCCCCAGCCTCTCTCTATTGTCCTGGATCATTCCACAAACAGATCCCACTGCCCCAGCCTCTCTCTAATGTCCTGGATCATTCCACAAACAGATCCCACTGCCCCAGCCTTTCTCTATTGTCCTGGATCATTCCACAAACAGATACCACTGCCCCAGCCTCTCCCTATTGTCCTGGATCATTCCACAAACAGATCCCACTGCCCCAGCCTCTCCCTATTGTACTGGATCATTCCACAAACAGATCCCACTGCCCCAGACTCTCCCTATTCTACTGGATCATTCCACAAACAGATCTCACTGCCCCAGCCTCTCCCTATTGTACTGGGTCATTCCACAAACAGATCCCACTGCCCAATCCTCCCTCTATTGTCCTGGATCATTCCAAAAACAGATCCCACTGCCCCAGACTCTCTCAATTTCCTGGATAATTCCACAAACACATCCCACCGCCCCGGCCTCTCTCTATTGTCCTGGATCATTCCACAAACAGATCCCACTGCCCCAGCCTCTCTCTATTGTACTGGATCATTCCACAAACAGATCCCACTGCCCCAGCTTCTCCCTAATGTCCTGGATCATTCCACAAACAGATCCCACTGCCTCAGCCTCTCTCTATTGTCCTTGATCATTCCACAAACAGATCCCACTGCCCCAGCCTCTCACTATTGTCCTGGATAATTCCACAAACAGATCCCACTGCCCCAGCCTCCCTCCATCGTCCTGGATAATTCCACAAACAGATCCCACTGTCCCAGCCTCTCTCTATTGTCCTGGATCATTCCACAAACAGATCCCACTGCCCCAGACTCTCCCTCTTGTCCTGGATCATTCCACAAACAGATCCCACTGCCCCAGCCGCTCACTATTGTCCTGGATAATTCCACAAACAGATCCCACTGCCCCAGCCTCCCTCCATCGTCCTGGATCATTCCACAAACAGATCCCACTGCCCCAGCCTCTCTCTATTGTCCTGGATCATTCCACAAACAGATCCCACTGCCCCAGCCTCTCTCTATTGTCCTGGATCATTCCACAAACAGATCCCACTGCCCCAGCCTCTCCCTAATGTCCTGGATAATTCCACAAACAGATCCCACTGCCCCAGCCTCTCCCTATTGTCCTGGATCATTCCACCAACAGATCCCACTACACCAGCCTCTCCCTAATGTCCTGGATAATTCCACAAACAGATCCCACTGCCCCAGCCTCTCTCTATCGTCCTGGATCATTCCACAAACAGATCCCACTGCCCCAGCCTCTCTCTATTGTCCTGGATCATTCCACAAACAGATCCCACTGCCCCAGCCTCTCTCTATTGTCCTGGATCATTCCACAAACAGATCCCACTGCCCCAGCCTCTCCCTAATGTCCTGGATAATTCCACAAACAGATCCCACTGCCCCAGCCTCTCCCTATTGTCCTGGATCATTCCACCAACAGATCCCACTACACCAGCCTCTCCCTAATGTCCTGGATAATTCCACAAACAGATCCCACTGCCCCAGCCTCTCTCTATCGTCCTGGATCATTCCAGAAACAGATCCCACTGCCCCAGCCTCTCCCTAATGTCCTGGATAATTCCACAAACAGATCCCACTGCCCCAGCCTCTCTCTATTGTCCTGGATCATTCCACAAACAGATCCCACTACCCCAGCCTCTCCCTAATGTCCTGGATAGTTCCACAAACAGATCCCACTGGCCCAGCCTCTCTCTATTGTCCTGGATCATTCCACAAACACATCCCACCGCCCCGGCCTCTCTCTATTGTCCTGGATCATTCCACAAACAGATCCCACTGCCCCAGCCTCTCTCTATTGTACTGGATCATTCCACAAACAGATCCCACTGCCCCAGCTTCTCCCTAATGTCCTGGATCATTCCACAAACAGATCCCACTGCCTCAGCCTCTCTCTATTGTCCTTGATCATTCCACAAACAGATCCCACTGCCCCAGCCTCTCACTATTGTCCTGGATAATTCCACAAACAGATCCCACTGCCCCAGCCTCCCTCCATCGTCCTGGATAATTCCACAAACAGATCCCACTGTCCCAGCCTCTCTCTATTGTCCTGGATCATTCCACAAACAGATCCCACTGCCCCAGACTCTCCCTCTTGTCCTGGATCATTCCACAAACAGATCCCACTGCCCCAGCCGCTCACTATTGTCCTGGATAATTCCACAAACAGATCCCACTGCCCCAGCCTCCCTCCATCGTCCTGGATCATTCCACAAACAGATCCCACTGCCCCAGCCTCTCTCTATTGTCCTGGATCATTCCACAAACAGATCCCACTGCCCCAGCCTCTCTCTATTGTCCTGGATCATTCCACAAACAGATCCCACTGCCCCAGCCTCTCCCTAATGTCCTGGATAATTCCACAAACAGATCCCACTGCCCCAGCCTCTCCCTATTGTCCTGGATCATTCCACCAACAGATCCCACTACACCAGCCTCTCCCTAATGTCCTGGATAATTCCACAAACAGATCCCACTGCCCCAGCCTCTCTCTATCGTCCTGGATCATTCCACAAACAGATCCCACTGCCCCAGCCTCTCTCTATTGTCCTGGATCATTCCACAAACAGATCCCACTGCCCCAGCCTCTCTCTATTGTCCTGGATCATTCCACAAACAGATCCCACTGCCCCAGCCTCTCCCTAATGTCCTGGATAATTCCACAAACAGATCCCACTGCCCCAGCCTCTCCCTATTGTCCTGGATCATTCCACCAACAGATCCCACTACACCAGCCTCTCCCTAATGTCCTGGATAATTCCACAAACAGATCCCACTGCCCCAGCCTCTCTCTATCGTCCTGGATCATTCCAGAAACAGATCCCACTGCCCCAGCCTCTCCCTAATGTCCTGGATAATTCCACAAACAGATCCCACTGCCCCAGCCTCTCTCTATTGTCCTGGATCATTCCACAAACAGATCCCACTACCCCAGCCTCTCCCTAATGTCCTGGATAGTTCCACAAACAGATCCCACTGGCCCAGCCTCTCTCTATTGTCCTGGATCATTCCACAAACAGATCCCACTGCCCCAGCCTCTCCCTATTGTCCTGGATCATTCCACAAACAGATCCCACTGCCCCAGCCTCTCTCTATTGTCCTGGATCATTCCAGAAACAGATCCCACTGCCCCAGCCTCTCCCTATTGTCCTGGATCATTCCACAAACAGATCCCACTGCCCCAGACTCTCCCTATTGTCCTGGATCATTCCACAAACAGATCCCACTGCCCCAGAATCTCTCTATTGTCCTGGATCATTCCACAAACAGATCCCACTGCCCCAGCCTCTCTCTATTGTACTGGATCATTCCAGAAACAGATCCCACTGCCCCAGCTTCTCCCTAATGTCCTGGATCATTCTACAAACAGATCCCACTGCCTCAGCCTCTCTCTATTGTCCTGGATCATTCCACAAACAGATCCCACTGCCCCAGACTCTCCCTATTGTCCTGGATCATTCCACAAACAGATCCCACTGCCCCAGCCTCTCTCTATTGTTCTGGATCATTCCACAAACAGATACCACTGCCCCAGCCTCTGCCTATTGTACTGGATCATTCCACAAACAGATCCCACTGCCCCAGCCCCTCCCTATTGTTCTGGATAATTTCACAAACAGATCCCACTGCCCCAGACTCTCACTATTGTCCTGGATCATTCCACAAACAGATCCCACTGCCCCAGACTCTCTCTATTGTCCTGGATCATTCCACAAACAGATCCCACTGCCCCAGCCTCTCTCTATGGTCCCGGATCCTTCCACAAAGAGATCCCACTGCCCCAGCCTCTCCCTATTGTCCTGGATCATTCCACAAACAGATCCCACTGCCCCAGCCTCTCCCTGTTGTCCTAGATCATTCCACAAACAGATCCCACTGCCCCAGCCTCTGCCTATTGTACTGGATCATTCCACAAACAGATCCCACTGCCCCAGCCTCTCTCTATTGTCCTGGATCATTCTACAAACATATCCCACTGCCCCAGACTCTCCCTAATGTCCTGGATCATTCCACAAACAGATCCCACTGCCCCAGCCTCTCTCTATTGTCCTGGATCATTCTACAAACAGATCCCACAGACCCAGCCTCTCCCTATTGTCCTGGATCATTCCACAAACTGATCCCACTGCCCCAGCCTCTCTCTATTGTTCTGGATCATTCCTCAAACAGATCCCACTGCCCCAGCCTCTCCCTATTGTTCTGGATCATTCCACAAACTGATCCCACTGCCCCGGCCTCTCTCTATTATCCTGGATCATTCCACAAACAGATCCCACTGCCCCAGCCTCTCCCTATTGTCCTGGATCATTCCACAAACATATCCCACTGCCCCAGCCTCTCTCTAATGTCCTGGATCATTCCACAAACAGATCCCACTGCCCCAGCCTCTCTCTATTGTCCTGGATCATTCCACAAACAGATCCCACTGCCCCAGCCTCTCCCTATTGTCCTGGATCATTCCACAAACAGATCCCACTGCCCCAGCCTCTCTCTATTGTCCTGGATCATTCCACAAACAGATCCCACTTCCCCAGCCTCTCCCTATTGTCCTAGATCATTCCACAAACAGATCCCACTGCCCCAGCCTCTCCCTATTGTACTGGATCATTCCACAAACAGATCCCACTGCCCCAGCCTCTCTCTATTGTCCTGGATCATTCCACAAACAGATCCCACTGCCCCAGCCTCTCTCTAATGTCCTGGATCAATCCACAAACAGATCCCACTGCCCCAGCCTTTCTCTATTGTCCTGGATCATTCCACAAACAGATACCACTGCCCCAGCCTCTCCCTATTGTCCTGGATCATTCCACAAACAGATCCCACTGCCCCAGCCTCTCCCTATTGTACTGGATCATTCCACAAACAGATCCCACTGCCCCAGACTCTCCCTATTCTACTGGATCATTCCACAAACAGATCTCACTGCCCCAGCCTCTCCCTATTGTACTGGGTCATTCCACAAACAGATCCCACTGCCCAATCCTCCCTCTATTGTCCTGGATCATTCCAAAAACAGATCCCACTGCCCCAGACTCTCTCAATTGCCTGGATAATTCCACAAACACATCCCACCGCCCCGGCCTCTCTCTATTGTCCTGGATCATTCCACAAACAGATCCCACTGCCCCAGCCTCTCTCTATTGTACTGGATCATTCCACAAACAGATCCCACTGCCCCAGCTTCTCCCTCATGTCCTGGATCATTCCACAAACAGATCCCACTGCCTCAGCCTCTCTCTATTGTCCTTGATCATTCCACAAACAGATCCCACTGCCCCAGCCTCTCACTATTGTCCTGGATAATTCCACAAACAGATCCCACTGCCCCAGCCTCCCTCCATCGTCCTGGATCATTCCACAAACAGATCCCACTGCCCCAGCCTCTCTCTATTGTCCTGGATCATTCCACAAACAGACCCCACCGCCCCAGCCTCTCCCTATTGTCCTGGATCATTCCACAAACAGATCCCACTGCCCCAGCCTCTCTCTATTGTCCTGGATCATTCTACAAACATATCCCACTGCCCCAGACTCTCCCTAATGTCCTGGATCATTCCACAAACAGATCCCACTGCCCCAGCCTCTCTCTATTGTCCTGGATCATTCTACAAACAGATCCCACTGACCCAGCCTCTCCCTATTGTCCTGGATCATTCCACAAACTGATCCCACTGCCCCAGCCTCTCTCTATTGTTCTGGATCATTCCTCAAACAGATCCCACTGCCCCAGCCTCTCCCTATTGTTCTGGATCATTCCACAAACTGATCCCACTGCCCCAGCCTCTCTCTATTATCCTGGATCATTCCACAAACAGATCCCACTGCCCCAGCCTCTCCCTATTGTCCTGGATCATTCCACAAACATATCCCACTGCCCCAGCCTCTCTCTAATGTCCTGGATCATTCCACAAACAGATCCCACTGCCCCAGCCTCTCTCTATTGTCCTGGATCATTCCACAAACAGATCCCACTGCCCCAGCCTCTCCCTATTGTCCTGGATCATTCCACAAACAGATCCCACTGCCCCAGCCTCTCTCTATTGTCCTGGATCATTCCACAAACAGATCCCACTTCCCCAGCCTCTCCCTATTGTCCTAGATCATTCCACAAACAGATCCCACTGCCCCAGCCTCTCCCTATTGTACTGGATCATTCCACAAACAGATCCCACTGCCCCAGCCTCTCTCTATTGTCCTGGATCATTCCACAAACAGATCCCACTGCCCCAGCCTCTCTCTAATGTCCTGGATCAATCCACAAACAGATCCCACTGCCCCAGCCTTTCTCTATTGTCCTGGATCATTCCACAAACAGATACCACTGCCCCAGCCTCTCCCTATTGTCCTGGATCATTCCACAAACAGATCCCACTGCCCCAGCCTCTCCCTATTGTACTGGATCATTCCACAAACAGATCCCACTGCCCCAGACTCTCCCTATTCTACTGGATCATTCCACAAACAGATCTCACTGCCCCAGCCTCTCCCTATTGTACTGGGTCATTCCACAAACAGATCCCACTGCCCAATCCTCCCTCTATTGTCCTGGATCATTCCAAAAACAGATCCCACTGCCCCAGACTCTCTCAATTGCCTGGATAATTCCACAAACACATCCCACCGCCCCGGCCTCTCTCTATTGTCCTGGATCATTCCACAAACAGATCCCACTGCCCCAGCCTCTCTCTATTGTACTGGATCATTCCACAAACAGATCCCACTGCCCCAGCTTCTCCCTCATGTCCTGGATCATTCCACAAACAGATCCCACTGCCTCAGCCTCTCTCTATTGTCCTTGATCATTCCACAAACAGATCCCACTGCCCCAGCCTCTCACTATTGTCCTGGATAATTCCACAAACAGATCCCACTGCCCCAGCCTCCCTCCATCGTCCTGGATCATTCCACAAACAGATCCCACTGCCCCAGCCTCTCTCTATTGTCCTGGATCATTCCACAAACAGACCCCACCGCCCCAGCCTCTCCCTATTGTCCTGGATCATTCCACAAACAGATCCCACTGCCCCAGCCTCTCTCTATTGTCCTGGATCATTCCACAAACAGATCCCACTGCCCCAGCCTCTCCCTATTGTCCTGGATCATTCCACAAACAGATCCCACTGCCCCAGCCTCTCTCTATTGTCCTGGATCATTCCAGAAACAGATCCCACTGCCCCAGCCTCTCCCTATTGTCCTGGATCATTCCACAAACAGATCCCACTGCCCCAGACTCTCCCTATTGTCCTGGATCATTCCACAAACAGATCCCACTGCCCCAGACTCTCTCTATTGTCCTGGATCATTCCACAAACAGATCCCACTGCCCCAGCCTCTCTCTATTGTACTGGATCATTCCAGAAACAGATCCCACTGCCCCAGCTTCTCCCTAATGTCCTGGATCATTCCACAAACAGATCCCACTGCCTCAGCCTCTCTCTATTGTCCTGGATCATTCCACAAACAGATCCCACTGCCCCAGACTCTCCCTATTGTCCTGTATCATTCCACAAACAGATCCCACTGCCCCAGCCTCTCTCTATTGTTCTGGATCATTCCACAAACAGATACCACTGCCCCAGCCTCTGCCTATTGTACTGGATCATTCCACAAACAGATCCCACTGCCCCAGCCCCTCCCTATTGTTCTGGATAATTTCACAAACAGATCCCACTGCCCCAGACTCTCACTATTGTCCTGGATCATTCCACAAACAGATCCCACTGCCCCAGCTTCTCCCTAATGTCCTGGATCCTTCCACAAAGAGATCCCACTGCCCCAGCCTCTCCCTATTGTCCTGGATCATTCCACAAACAGATCCCACTGCCCCAGCCTCTCCCTGTTGTCCTAGATCATTCCACAAACAGATCCCACTGCCCCAGCCTCTGCCTATTGTACTGGATCATTCCACAAACAGATCCCACTGCCCCAGCCTCTCTCTATTGTCCTGGATCATTCTACAAACATATCCCACTGCCCCAGACTCTCCCTAATGTCCTGGATCATTCCACAAACAGATCCCACTGCCCCAGCCTCTCTCTATTGTCCTGGATCATTCTACAAACAGATCCCACTGACCCAGCCTCTCCCTATTGTCCTGGATCATTCCACAAACTGATCCCACTGCCCCAGCCTCTCTCTATTGTTCTGGATCATTCCTCAAACAGATCCCACTGCCCCAGCCTCTCCCTATTGTTCTGGATCATTCCACAAACTGATCCCACTGCCCCAGCCTCTCTCTATTATCCTGGATCATTCCACAAACAGATCCCACTGCCCCAGCCTCTCCCTATTGTCCTGGATCATTCCACAAACATATCCCACTGCCCCAGCCTCTCTCTAATGTCCTGGATCATTCCACAAACAGATCCCACTGCCCCAGCCTCTCTCTATTGTCCTGGATCATTCCACAAACAGATCCCACTGCCCCAGCCTCTCCCTATTGTCCTGGATCATTCCACAAACAGATCCCACTGCCCCAGCCTCTCTCTATTGTCCTGGATCATTCCACAAACAGATCCCACTTCCCCAGCCTCTCCCTATTGTCCTAGATCATTCCACAAACAGATCCCACTGCCCCAGCCTCTCCCTATTGTACTGGATCATTCCACAAACAGATCCCACTGCCCCAGCCTCTCTCTATTGTCCTGGATCATTCCACAAACAGATCCCACTGCCCCAGCCTCTCTCTAATGTCCTGGATCAATCCACAAACAGATCCCACTGCCCCAGCCTTTCTCTATTGTCCTGGATCATTCCACAAACAGATACCACTGCCCCAGCCTCTCCCTATTGTCCTGGATCATTCCACAAACAGATCCCACTGCCCCAGCCTCTCCCTATTGTACTGGATCATTCCACAAACAGATCCCACTGCCCCAGACTCTCCCTATTCTACTGGATCATTCCACAAACAGATCTCACTGCCCCAGCCTCTCCCTATTGTACTGGGTCATTCCACAAACAGATCCCACTGCCCAATCCTCCCTCTATTGTCCTGGATCATTCCAAAAACAGATCCCACTGCCCCAGACTCTCTCAATTGCCTGGATAATTCCACAAACACATCCCACCGCCCCGGCCTCTCTCTATTGTCCTGGATCATTCCACAAACAGATCCCACTGCCCCAGCCTCTCTCTATTGTACTGGATCATTCCACAAACAGATCCCACTGCCCCAGCTTCTCCCTCATGTCCTGGATCATTCCACAAACAGATCCCACTGCCTCAGCCTCTCTCTATTGTCCTTGATCATTCCACAAACAGATCCCACTGCCCCAGCCTCTCACTATTGTCCTGGATAATTCCACAAACAGATCCCACTGCCCCAGCCTCCCTCCATCGTCCTGGATCATTCCACAAACAGATCCCACTGCCCCAGCCTCTCTCTATTGTCCTGGATCATTCCACAAACAGACCCCACCGCCCCAGCCTCTCCCTATTGTCCTGGATCATTCCACAAACAGATCCCACTGCCCCAGCCTCTCTCTATTGTCCTGGATCATTCCACAAACAGATCCCACTGCCCCAGCCTCTCCCTATTGTCCTGGATCATTCCACAAACAGATCCCACTGCCCCAGCCTCTCTCTATTGTCCTGGATCATTCCAGAAACATATCCCACTGCCCCAGCCTCTCCCTATTGTCCTGGATCATTCCACAAACAGATCCCACTGCCCCAGACTCTCCCTATTGTCCTGGATCATTCCACAAACAGATCCCACTGCCCCAGACTCTCTCTATTGTCCTGGATCATTCCACAAACAGATCCCACTGCCCCAGCCTCTCTCTATTGTACTGGATCATTCCAGAAACAGATCCCACTGCCCCAGCTTCTCCCTAATGTCCTGGATCATTCCACAAACAGATCCCACTGCCTCAGCCTCTCTCTATTGTCCTGGATCATTCCACAAACAGATCCCACTGCCCCAGACTCTCCCTATTGTCCTGTATCATTCCACAAACAGATCCCACTGCCCCAGCCTCTCTCTATTGTTCTGGATCATTCCACAAACAGATACCACTGCCCCAGCCTCTGCCTATTGTACTGGATCATTCCACAAACAGATCCCACTGCCCCAGCCCCTCCCTATTGTTCTGGATAATTTCACAAACAGATCCCACTGCCCCAGACTCTCACTATTGTCCTGGATCATTCCACAAACAGATCCCACTGCCCCAGCTTCTCCCTAATGTCCTGGATCATTCCACAAACAGATCCCACTGCCTCAGCCTCTCTCTATTGTCCTGGATCATTCCACAAACAGATCCCACTGCCCCAGACTCTCCCTATTGTCCTGTATCATTCCACAAACAGATCCCACTGCCCCAGCCTCTCTCTATTGTTCTGGATCATTCCACAAACAGATACCACTGCCCCAGCCTCTGCCTATTGTACTGGATCATTCCACAAACAGATCCCACTGCCCCAGCCCCTCCCTATTGTTCTGGATAATTTCACAAACAGATCCCACTGCCCCAGACTCTCACTATTGTCCTGGATCATTCCACAAACAGATCCCACTGCCCCAGACTCTCTCTATTGTACTGGATCATTCCACAAACAGATCCCACTGCCCCAGCCTCTCTCTATGGTCCCGGATCCTTCCACAAAGAGATCCCACTGCCCCAGCCTCTCCCTATTGTCCTGGATCATTCCACAAACAGATCCCACTGCCCCAGCCTCTCCCTGTTGTCCTAGATCATTCCACAAACAGATCCCACTGCCCCAGCCTCTGCCTATTGTACTGGATCATTCCACAAACAGATCCCACTGCCCCAGCGTCTCTCTATTGCCCTGGATCATTCTACAAACATATCCCACTGCCCCAGACTCTCCCTAATGTCCTGGATCATGCCACAAACAGATCCCACTGCCCCAGCCTCTCTCTATTGTCCTGGATCATTCCACAAACAGATCCCACTGACCCAGCCTCTCCCTATTGTCCTGGATCATTCCACAAACTGATCCCACTGCCCCAGCCTCTCTCTATTGTTCTGGATCATTCCTCAAACAGATCCCACTGCCCCAGCCTCTCCCTATTGTTCTGGATCATTCCACAAACTGATCCCACTGCCCCAGCCTCTCTCTATTATCCTGGATCATTCCACAAACAGATCCCACTGCCCCAGACTCTCCCTATTGTCCTGTATCATTCCACAAACAGATCCCACTGCCCCAGCCTCTCTCTATTGTTCTGGATCATTCCACAAACAGATACCACTGCCCCAGCCTCTCCCTATTGTTCTGGATCATTCCACAAACAGATCCCACTGCCTCAGCCTCTCTCTATTGTCCTGGATCATTCCACAAACAGATCCCACTGCCCCAGACTCTCCCTATTGTCCTGTATCATTCCACAAACAGATCCCACTGCCCCAGCCTCTCTCTATTGTTCTGGATCATTCCACAAACAGATACCACTGCCCCAGCCTCTGCCTATTGTACTGGATCATTCCACAAACAGATCCCACTGCCCCAGCCCCTCCCTATTGTTCTGGATAATTTCACAAACAGATCCCACTGCCCCAGACTCTCACTATTGTCCTGGATCATTCCACAAACAGATCCCACTGCCCCAGCTTCTCCCTAATGTCCTGGATCATTCCACAAACAGATCCCACTGCCTCAGCCTCTCTCTATTGTCCTGGATCATTCCACAAACAGATCCCACTGCCCCAGACTCTCCCTATTGTCCTGTATCATTCCACAAACAGATCCCACTGCCCCAGCCTCTCTCTATTGTTCTGGATCATTCCACAAACAGATACCACTGCCCCAGCCTCTGCCTATTGTACTGGATCATTCCACAAACAGATCCCACTGCCCCAGCCCCTCCCTATTGTTCTGGATAATTTCACAAACAGATCCCACTGCCCCAGACTCTCACTATTGTCCTGGATCATTCCACAAACAGATCCCACTGCCCCAGACTCTCTCTATTGTACTGGATCATTCCACAAACAGATCCCACTGCCCCAGCCTCTCTCTATGGTCCCGGATCCTTCCACAAAGAGATCCCACTGCCCCAGCCTCTCCCTATTGTCCTGGATCATTCCACAAACAGATCCCACTGCCCCAGCCTCTCCCTGTTGTCCTAGATCATTCCACAAACAGATCCCACTGCCCCAGCCTCTGCCTATTGTACTGGATCATTCCACAAACAGATCCCACTGCCCCAGCGTCTCTCTATTGCCCTGGATCATTCTACAAACATATCCCACTGCCCCAGACTCTCCCTAATGTCCTGGATCATGCCACAAACAGATCCCACTGCCCCAGCCTCTCTCTATTGTCCTGGATCATTCCACAAACAGATCCCACTGACCCAGCCTCTCCCTATTGTCCTGGATCATTCCACAAACTGATCCCACTGCCCCAGCCTCTCTCTATTGTTCTGGATCATTCCTCAAACAGATCCCACTGCCCCAGCCTCTCCCTATTGTTCTGGATCATTCCACAAACTGATCCCACTGCCCCAGCCTCTCTCTATTATCCTGGATCATTCCACAAACAGATCCCACTGCCCCAGCCTCTCCCTATTGTCCTGGATCATTCCACAAACATATCCCACTGCCCCAGCCTCTCTCTAATGTCCTGGATCATTCCACAAACAGATCCCACTGCCCCAGCCTCTCTCTATTGTCCTGGATCATTCCACAAACAGATCCCACTGCCCCAGCCTCTCCCTATTGTCCTGGATCATTCCACAAACAGATCCCACTGCCCCAGCCTCTCTCTATTGTCCTGGATCATTCCACAAACAGATCCCACTTCCCCAGCCTCTCCCTATTGTCCTAGATCATTCCACAAACAGATCCCACTGCCCCAGCCTCTCCCTATTGTACTGGATCATTCCACAAACAGATCCCACTGCCCCAGCCTCTCTCTATTGTCCTGGATCATTCCACAAACAGATCCCACTGCCCCAGCCTCTCTCTAATGTCCTGGATCATTCCACAAACAGATCCCACTGCCCCAGCCTTTCTCTATTGTCCTGGATCATTCCACAAACAGATACCACTGCCCCAGCCTCTCCCTATTGTCCTGGATCATTCCACAAACAGATACCACTGCCCCAGCCTCTCCCTATTGTTCTGGATCATTCCACAAACAGATCCCACTGCCCCAGACTCTCCCTATTCTACTGGATCATTCCACAAACAGATCTCACTGCCCCAGCCTCTCCCTATTGTACTGGGTCATTCCACAAACAGATCCCACTGCCCAATCCTCCCTCTATTGTCCTGGATCATTCCAAAAACAGATCCCACTGCCCCAGACTCTCTCAATTGCCTGGATAATTCCACAAACACATCCCACCGCCCCGGCCTCTCTCTATTGTCCTGGATCATTCCACAAACAGATCCCACTGCCCCAGCCTCTCTCTATTGTACTGGATCATTCCACAAACACCTCCCACTGCCCCAGCTTCTCCCTCATGTCCTGGATCATTCCACAAACAGATCCCACTGCCTCAGCCTCTCTCTATTGTCCTTGATCATTCCACAAACAGATCCCACTGCCCCAGCCTCTCACTATTGTCCTGGATAATTCCACAAACAGATCCCACTGCCCCAGCCTCCCTCCATCGTCCTGGATCATTCCACAAACAGATCCCACTGCCCCAGCCTCTCTCTATTGTCCTGGATCATTCCACAAACAGACCCCACCGCCCCAGCCTCTCCCTATTGTCCTGGATCATTCCACAAACAGATCCCACTGCCCCAGCCTCTCTCTATTGTCCTGGATCATTCCACAAACAGATCCCACTGCCCCAGCCTCTCCCTAATGTCCTGGATAATTCCACAAACAGATCCCACTGCCCCAGCCTCTCCCTATTGTCCTGGATCATTCCACCAACAGATCCCACTACAGCAGCCTCTCCCTAATGTCCTGGATAATTCCACAAACAGATCCCATTGCCCCAGCCTCTCTCTATCGTCCTGGATCATTCCAGAAACAGATCCCACTGCCCCAGCCTCTCCCTAATGTCCTGGATAATTCCACAAACAGATCCCACTGCCCCAGCCTCTCTCTATTGTCCTGGATCATTCCACAAACAGATCCCACTACCCCAGCCTCTCCCTAATGTCCTGGATAGTTCCACAAACAGATCCCACTGCCCCAGCCTCTCCCTAATGTCCTGGATAATTCCACAAACAGATCCCACTGCCCCAACCTCTCTCAAATGTCCTGGATCATTCCACAAACAGATCCCACTGCCCCAGCCTTTCTCTATTGTCCTGGATCATTCCACAAACAGATACCACTGCCCCAGCCTCTCCCTATTGTCCTGGATCATTCCACAAACAGATCCCACTGCCCCAGCCTCTCCCTATTGTACTGGATCATTCCACAAACAGATCCCACTGCCCCAGACTCTCCCTATTCTACTGGATCATTCCACAAACAGATCTCACTGCCCCAGCCTCTCCCTATTGTACTGGGTCATTCCACAAACAGATCCCACTGCCCAATCCTCCCTCTATTGTCCTGGATCATTCCAAAAACAGATCCCACTGCCCCAGACTCTCTCAATTTCCTGGATAATTCCACAAACACATCCCACCGCCCCGGCCTCTCTCTATTGTCCTGGATCATTCCACAAACAGATCCCACTGCCCCAGCCTCTCTCTATTGTACTGGATCATTCCACAAACAGATCCCACTGCCCCAGCTTCTCCCTCATGTCCTGGATCATTCCACAAACAGATCCCACTGCCTCAGCCTCTCTCTATTGTCCTTGATCATTCCACAAACAGATCCCACTGCCCCAGCCTCTCACTATTGTCCTGGATAATTCCACAAACAGATCCCACTGCCCCAGCCTCCCTCCATCGTCCTGGATAATTCCACAAACAGATCCCACTGTCCCAGCCTCTCTCTATTGTCCTGGATCATTCCACAAACAGATCCCACTGCCCCAGACTCTCCCTCTTGTCCTGGATCATTCCACAAACAGATCCCACTGCCCCAGACTCTCCCTCTTGTCCTGGATCATTCCACAAACAGATCCCACTGCCCCAGCCGCTCACTATTGTCCTGGATAATTCCACAAACAGATCCCACTGCCCCAGCCTCCCTCCATCGTCCTGGATCATTCCACAAACAGATCCCACTGCCCCAGCCTCTCTCTATTGTCCTGGATCATTCCACAAACAGACCCCACCGCCCCAGCCTCTCCCTATTGTCCTGGATCATTCCACAAACAGATCCCACTGCCACAGCCTCTCTCTATTTTCCTGGATCATTCCACAAACAGATCCCACTGCCCCAGCCTCTCCCTAATGTCCTGGATAATTCCACAAACAGATCCCACTGCCCCAGCCTCTCCCTATTGTCCTGGATCATTCCACCAACAGATCCCACTACACCAGCCTCTCCCTAATGTCCTGGATAATTCCACAAACAGATCCCACTGCCCTATCCTCTCTCTATCGTCCTGGATCATTCCAGAAACAGATCCCACTGCCCCAGCCTCTCCCTAATGTCCTGGATAATTCCACAAACAGATCCCACTGCCCCAGCCTCTCTCTATTGTCCTGGATCATTCCACAAACAGATCCCACTACCCCAGCCTCTCCCTAATGTCCTGGATAGTTCCACAAACAGATCCCACTGGCCCAGCCTCTCTCTATTGTCCTGGATCATTCCACAAACAGATCCCACTGCCCCAGCCTCTCCCTATTGTCCTGGATCATTCCACAAACAGATCCCACTGCCCCAGCCTCTCTCTATTGTCCTGGATCATTCCAGAAACAGATCCCACTGCCCCAGCCTCTCCCTATTGTCCTGGATCATTCCACAAACAGATCCCACTGCCCCAGACTCTCCCTATTGTCCTGGATCATTCCACAAACAGATCCCACTGCCCCAGCCTCTCTCTATTGTTCTGGATCATTCCACAAACAGATACCACTGCCCCAGCCTCTGCCTATTGTACTGGATCATTCCACAAACAGATCCCACTGCCCCAGCCTCTCCCTATTGTTCTGGATAATTTCACAAACAGATCCCACTGCCCCAGACTCTCACTATTGTCCTGGATCATTCCACAAACAGATCCCACTGCCCCAGACTCTCTCTATTGTCCTGGATCATTCCACAAACAGATCCCACTGCCCCAGCCTCTCTCTATGGTCCCGGATCCTTCCACAAAGAGATCCCACTGCCCCAGCCTCTCCCTATTGTCCTGGATCATTCCACAAACAGATCCCACTGCCCCAGCCTCTCTCTATTGTCCTGGATCATTCCACAAACAGACCCCACCGCCCCAGCCTCTCCCTATTGTCCTGGATCATTCCACAAACAGATCCCACTGCCACAGCCTCTCTCTATTTTCCTGGATCATTCCACAAACAGATCCCACTGCCCCAGCCTCTCCCTAATGTCCTGGATAATTCCACAAACAGATCCCACTGCCCCAGCCTCTCCCTATTGTCCTGGATCATTCCACCAACAGAATCCACTACACCAGCCTCTCCCTAATGTCCTGGATAATTCCACAAACAGATCCCACTGCCCTATCCTCTCTCTATCGTCCTGGATCATTCCAGAAACAGATCCCACTGCCCCAGCCTCTCCCTAATGTCCTGGATAATTCCACAAACAGATCCCACTGCCCCAGCCTCTCTCTATTGTCCTGGATCATTCCACAAACAGATCCCACTACCCCAGCCTCTCCCTAATGTCCTGGATAGTTCCACAAACAGATCCCACTGGCCCAGCCTCTCTCTATTGTCCTGGATCATTCCACAAACAGATCCCACTGCCCCAGCCTCTCCCTATTGTCCTGGATCATTCCACAAACAGATCCCACTGCCCCAGCCTCTCTCTATTGTCCTGGATCATTCCAGAAACAGATCCCACTGCCCCAGCCTCTCCCTATTGTCCTGGATCATTCCACAAACAGATCCCACTGCCCCAGACTCTCCCTATTGTCCTGGATCATTCCACAAACAGATCCCACTGCCCCAGCCTCTCTCTATTGTTCTGGATCATTCCAAAAACAGATACCACTGCCCCAGCCTCTGCCTATTGTACTGGATCATTCCACAAACAGATCCCACTGCCCCAGCCTCTCCCTATTGTTCTGGATAATTTCACAAACAGATCCCACTGCCCCAGACTCTCACTATTGTCCTGGATCATTCCACAAACAGATCCCACTGCCCCAGACTCTCTCTATTGTCCTGGATCATTCCACAAACAGATCCCACTGCCCCAGCCTCTCTCTATGGTCCCGGATCCTTCCACAAAGAGATCCCACTGCCCCAGCCTCTCCCTATTGTCCTGGATCATTCCACAAACAGCTCCCACTGCCCCAGCCTCTCCCTGTTGTCCTAGATCATTCCACAAACAGATCCCACTGCCCCAGCCTCTGCCTATTGTACTGAATCATTCCACAAACAGATCCCACTGCCCCAGCCTCTCTCTATTGTCCTGGATCATTCTACAAACATATCCCAATGCCCCAGACTCTCCCTAATGTCCTGGATCATTCCACAAACAGATCCCACTGCCCCAGCCTCTCTCTATTGTCCTGGATCATTCCACAAACAGATCCCACTGACCCAGCCTCTCCCTATTGTCCTGGATCATTCCACAAACTGATCCCACTGCCCCAGCCTCTCTCTATTGTTCTGGATCATTCCTCAAACAGATCCCACTGCCCCAGCCTCTCCCTATTGTTCTGGATCATTCCATAAACTGATCCCACTGCCCCAGCCTCTCTCTATTATCCTGGATCATTCCACAAACAGATCCCACTGCACCAGCCTCTCCCTATTGTCCTGGATCATTCCACAAACATATCCCACTGCCCCAGCCTCTCTCTAATGTCCTGGATCATTCCACAAACAGATCCCACTGCCCCAGCCTCTCTCTATTGTCCTGGATCATTCCACAATCAGATCCCACTGCCCCAGCCTCTCCCTATTGTCCTGGATCATTCCACAAACAGATCCCACTGCCCCAGCCTCTCTCTATTGTCCTGGATCATTCCACAAACAGATCCCACTTCCCCAGCCTCTCCCTATTGTCCTAGATCGTTCCACAAACAGATCCCACTGCCCCAGCCTCTCCCTATTGTACTGGATCATTCCACAAACAGATCCCACTGCCCCAGCCTCTCTCTATTGTCCTGGATCATTCCACAAACAGATCCCACTGCCCCAGCCTCTCTCTAATGTCCTGGATCATTCCACAACAGATTCCACTGCCCCAGCCTCTCCCTATTGTACTGGATCATTCCACAAACAGATCCCACTGCCCCAGACTCTCCCTATTCTACTGGATCATTCCACAAACAGATATCACTGCCCCAGCCTCTCCCTATTGTACTGGGTCATTCCACAAACAGATCCCACTGCCCAATCCTCCCTCTATTGTCCTGGATCATTCCAAAAACAGATCCCACTGCCCCAGACTCTCTCAATTTCCTGGATAATTCCACAAACACATCCCACCGCCCCGGCCTCTCTCCAATGTCCTGGATCATTCCACAAACAGATCCCACTGCCCCAGCCTCTCTCTATTGTACTGGATCATTCCACAAACAGATCAGACTGCCCCAGCTTCTCCCTCATGTCCTGGATCATTCCACAAACAGATCCCACTGCCTCAGCCTCTCTCTATTGTCCTTGATCATTCCACAAACAGATCCCACTGCCCCAGCCTCTCACTATTGTCCTGGATAATTCCACAAACAGATCCCACTGCCCCAGCCTCCCTCCATCGTCCTGGATAATTCCACAAACAGATCCCACTGTCCCAGCCTCTCTCTATTGTCCTGGATCATTCCACAAACAGATCCCACTGCCCCAGACTCTCCCTCTTGTCCTGGATCATTCCACAAACAGATCCCACTGCCCCAGCCGCTCACTATTGTCCTGGATAATTCCACAAACAGATCCCACTGCCCCAGCCTCCCTCCATCGTCCTGGATCATTCCACAAACAGATCCCACTGCCCCAGCCTCTCTCTATTGTCCTGGATCATTCCACAAACAGACCCCACCGCCCCAGCCTCTCCCTATTGTCCTGGATCATTCCACAAACAGATCCCACTGCCCCAGCCTCTCTCTATTGTCCTGGATCATTCCACAAACAGATCCCACTGCCCCAGCCTCTCCCTAATGTCCTGGATAATTCCACAAACAGATCCCACTGCCCCAGCCTCTCCCTATTGTCCTGGATCATTCCACCAACAGATCCCACTACACCAGCCTCTCCCTAATGTCCTGGATAATTCCACAAACAGATCCCACTGCCCCAGCCTCTCTCTATCGTCCTGGATCATTCCAGAAACAGATCCCACTGCCCCAGCCTCTCCCTAATGTCCTGGATAATTCCACAAACAGATCCCACTGCCCCAGCCTCTCTCTATTGTCCTGGATCATTCCACAAACAGATCCCACTACCCCAGCCTCTCCCTAATGTCCTGGATAGTTCCACAAACAGATCCCACTGCCCCAGCCTCTCCCTAATGTCCTGGATAATTCCACAAACAGATCCCACTGCCCCAGCCTCTCTCTAATGTCCTGGATCATTCCACAAACAGATCCCACTGCCCCAGCCTTTCTCTATTGTCCTGGATCATTCCACAAACAGATACCACTGCCCCAGCCTCTCCCTATTGTCCTGGATCATTCCACAAACAGATCCCACTGCCCCAGCCTCTCCCTATTGTACTGGATCATTCCACAAACAGATCCCACTGCCCCAGACTCTCCCTATTCTACTGGATCATTCCACAAACAGATCTCACTGCCCCAGCCTCTCACTATTGTACTGGGTCATTCCACAAACAGATCCCACTGCCCAATCCTCCCTCTATTGTCCTGGATCATTCCAAAAACAGATCCCACTGCCCCAGACTCTCTCAATTTCCTGGATAATTCCACAAACACATCCCACCGCCCCGGCCTCTCTCTATTGTCCTGGATCATTCCACAAACAGATCCCACTGCCCCAGCCTCTCTCTATTGTACTGGATCATTCCACAAACAGATCCCACTGCCCCAGCTTCTCCCTCATGTCCTGGATCATTCCACAAACAGATCCCACTGCCCCAGCCTCTCTCTATTGTACTGGATCATTCCACAAACAGATCCCACTGCCCCAGCTTCTCCCTCATGTCCTGGATCATTCCACAAACAGATCCCACTGCCTCAGCCTCTCTCTATTGTCCTTGATCATTCCACAAACAGATCCCACTGCCCCAGCCTCTCACTATTGTCCTGGATAATTCCACAAACAGATCCCACTGCCCCAGCCTCCCTCCATCGTCCTGGATAATTCCACAAACAGATCCCACTGTCCCAGCCTCTCTCTATTGTCCTGGATCATTCCACAAACAGATCCCACTGCCCCAGACTCTCCCTCTTGTCCTGGATCATTCCACAAACAGATCCCACTGCCCCAGCCTCTCCCTATTGTACTGGATCATTCCACAAACAGATCCCACTGCCCCAGCCTCTCTCTATTGTCCTGGATCATTCCACAAACAGATCCCACTGCCCCAGCCTCTCTCTAATGTCCTGGATCATTCCACAACAGATTCCACTGCCCCAGCCTCTCCCTATTGTACTGGATCATTCCACAAACAGATCCCACTGCCCCAGACTCTCCCTATTCTACTGGATCATTCCACAAACAGATATCACTGCCCCAGCCTCTCCCTATTGTACTGGGTCATTCCACAAACAGATCCCACTGCCCAATCCTCCCTCTATTGTCCTGGATCATTCCAAAAACAGATCCCACTGCCCCAGACTCTCTCAATTTCCTGGATAATTCCACAAACACATCCCACCGCCCCGGCCTCTCTCTATTGTCCTGGATCATTCCACAAACAGATCCCACTGCCCCAGCCTCTCTCTATTGTACTGGATCATTCCACAAACAGATCAGACTGCCCCAGCTTCTCCCTCATGTCCTGGATCATTCCACAAACAGATCCCACTGCCTCAGCCTCTCTCTATTGTCCTTGATCATTCCACAAACAGATCCCACTGCCCCAGCCTCTCACTATTGTCCTGGATAATTCCACAAACAGATCCCACTGCCCCAGCCTCCCTCCATCGTCCTGGATAATTCCACAAACAGATCCCACTGTCCCAGCCTCTCTCTATTGTCCTGGATCATTCCACAAACAGATCCCACTGCCCCAGACTCTCCCTCTTGTCCTGGATCATTCCACAAACAGATCCCACTGCCCCAGCCGCTCACTATTGTCCTGGATAATTCCACAAACAGATCCCACTGCCCCAGCCTCCCTCCATCGTCCTGGATCATTCCACAAACAGATCCCACTGCCCCAGCCTCTCTCTATTGTCCTGGATCATTCCACAAACAGACCCCACCGCCCCAGCCTCTCCCTATTGTCCTGGATCATTCCACAAACAGATCCCACTGCCCCAGCCTCTCTCTATTGTCCTGGATCATTCCACAAACAGATCCCACTGCCCCAGCCTCTCCCTAATGTCCTGGATAATTCCACAAACAGATCCCACTGCCCCAGCCTCTCCCTATTGTCCTGGATCATTCCACCAACAGATCCCACTACACCAGCCTCTCCCTAATGTCCTGGATAATTCCACAAACAGATCCCACTGCCCCAGCCTCTCTCTATCGTCCTGGATCATTCCAGAAACAGATCCCACTGCCCCAGCCTCTCCCTAATGTCCTGGATAATTCCACAAACAGATCCCACTGCCCCAGCCTCTCTCTATTGTCCTGGATCATTCCACAAACAGATCCCACTACCCCAGCCTCTCCCTAATGTCCTGGATAGTTCCACAAACAGATCCCACTGCCCCAGCCTCTCCCTAATGTCCTGGATAATTCCACAAACAGATCCCACTGCCCCAGCCTCTCTCTAATGTCCTGGATCATTCCACAAACAGATCCCACTGCCCCAGCCTTTCTCTATTGTCCTGGATCATTCCACAAACAGATACCACTGCCCCAGCCTCTCCCTATTGTCCTGGATCATTCCACAAACAGATCCCACTGCCCCAGCCTCTCCCTATTGTACTGGATCATTCCACAAACAGATCCCACTGCCCCAGACTCTCCCTATTCTACTGGATCATTCCACAAACAGATCTCACTGCCCCAGCCTCTCCCTATTGTACTGGGTCATTCCACAAACAGATCCCACTGCCCAATCCTCCCTCTATTGTCCTGGATCATTCCAAAAACAGATCCCACTGCCCCAGACTCTCTCAATTTCCTGGATAATTCCACAAACACATCCCACCGCCCCGGCCTCTCTCTATTGTCCTGGATCATTCCACAAACAGATCCCACTGCCCCAGCCTCTCTCTATTGTACTGGATCATTCCACAAACAGATCCCACTGCCCCAGCTTCTCCCTCATGTCCTGGATCATTCCACAAACAGATCCCACTGCCTCAGCCTCTCTCTATTATCCTTGATCATTCCACAAACAGATCCCACTGCCCCAGCCTCTCACTATTGTCCTGGATAATTCCACAAACAGATCCCACTGCCCCAGCCTCCCTCCATCGTCCTGGATAATTCCACAAACAGATCCCACTGTCCCAGCCTCTCTCTATTGTCCTGGATCATTCCACAAACAGATCCCACTGCCCCAGACTCTCCCTCTTGTCCTGGATCATTCCACAAACAGATCCCACTGCCCCAGACGCTCACTATTGTCCTGGATCATTCCACAAACAGATCCCACTGCCCCAGCCTCCCTCCATCGTCCTGGATCATTCCACAAACAGATCCCACTGCCCCAGCCTCTCTCTATTGTCCTGGATCATTCCACAAACAGACCCCACCGCCCCAGCCTCTCCCTATTGTCCTGGATCATTCCACAAACAGATCCCACTGCCCCAGCCTCTCTCTATTGTCCTGGACCATTCCACAAACAGATCCCACTGCCCCAGCCTCTCCCTAATGTCCTGGATAATTCCACAAACAGATCCCACTGCCCCAGCCTCTCCCTATTGTCCTGGATCATTCCACCAACAGATCCCACTACACCAGCCTCTCCCTAATGTCCTGGATAATTCCACAAACAGATATCACTGCCCCAGCCTCTCTCTATCGTCCTGGATCATTCCAGAAACAGATCCCACTGCCCCAGCCTCTCCCTAATGTCCTGGATAATTCCACAAACAGATCCCACTGCCCCAGCCTCTCTGTATTGTCCTGGATCATTCCACAAACAGATCCCACTGCCACAGCCTCTCCCTATTGTCCTGGATCATTCCACAAACAGATCCCACTGCCCCAGCCTCTCTCTATTGTCCTGGATAATTCCACAAACAGATCCCACTGTCCCAGCCTCTCTCTATTGTCCTGGATCATTCCACAAACAGATCCCACTGCCCCAGACTCTCCCTCTTGTCCTGGATCATTCCACAAACAGATCCCACTGCCCCAGCCGCTCACTATTGTCCTGGATAATTCCACAAACAGATCCCACTGCCCCAGCCTCCCTCCATCGTCCTGGATCATTCCACAAACAGATCCCACTGCCCCAGCCTCTCTCTATTGTCCTGGATCATTCCACAAACAGACCCCACCGCCCTAGCCTCTCCCTATTGTCCTGGATCATTCCACAAACAGATCCCACTGCCCCAGCCTCTCTCTATTGTCCTGGATCATTCCACAAACAGATCCCACTGCCCCAGCCTCTCCCTAATGTCCTGGATAATTCCACAAACAGATCCCACTGCCCCAGCCTCTCCCTATTGTCCTGGATCATTCCACCAACAGATCCCACTACACCAGCCTCTCCCTAATGTCCTGGATAATTCCACAAACAGATCCCACTGCCCCAGCCTCTCTCTATCGTCCTGGATCATTCCAGAAACAGATCCCACTGCCCCAGCCGCTCCCTAATGTCCTGGATAATTCCACAAACAGCTCCCACTGCCCCAGCCTCTCTCTATTGTCCTGGATCATTCCACAAACAGATCCCACTACCCCAGCCTCTCCCTAATGTCCTGGATAGTTCCACAAACAGATCCCACTGGCCCAGCCTCTCTCTATTGTCCTGGATCATTCCACAAACAGATCCCACTGCCCCAGCCTCTCCCTATTGTCCTGGATCATTCCACAAACAGATCCCACTGCCCCAGCCTCTCTCTATTGTCCTGGATCATTCCAGAAACAGATCCCACTGCCCCAGCCTCTCCCTATTGTCCTGGATCATTCCACAAACAGATCCCACTGCCCCAGACTCTCCCTATTGTCCTGGATCATTCCACAAACAGATCCCACTGCCCCAGACTCTCTCTATTGTCCTGGATCATTCCACAAACAGATCCCACTGCCCCAGCCTCTCTCTATTGTACTGGATCATTCCAGAAACAGATCCCACTGCCCCAGCTTCTCCCTAATGTCCTGGATCATTCCACAAACAGATCCCACTGCCTCAGCCTCTCTCTATTGTCCTGGATCATTCCACAAACAGATCCCACTGCCCCAGACTCTCCCTATTGTCCTGGATCATTCCACAAACAGATCCCACTGCCCCAGCCTCTCTCTATTGTTCTGGATCATTCCACAAACAGATACCACTGCCCCAGCCTCTCCCTATTGTTCTGGATCATTCCACAAACTGATCCCACTGCCCCAGCCTCTCTCTATTGTCCTGGATCATTCCACAAACAGATCCCACTGCCCCAGACTCTCCCTATTGTCCTGGATCATTCCACAAACAGATCCCACTGCCCCAGCCTCTCACTATTGTCCTGGATAATTCCACAAACAGATCCCACTGCCCCAGCCTCCCTCCATCGTCCTGGATAATTCCACAAACAGATCCCACTGTCCCAGCCTCTCTCTATTGTCCTGGATCATTCCACAAACAGATCCCACTGCCCCAGCCTCTCACTATTGTCCTGGATAATTCCACAAACAGATCCCACTGCCCCAGCCTCCCTCCATCGTCCTGGATCATTCCACAAACAGATCCCACTGCCCCAGCCTCTCTCTATTGTCCTGGATCATTCCACAAACAGACCCCACCGCCTCAGCCTCTCCCTATTGTCCTGGATCATTCCACAAACAGATCCCACTGCCCCAGCCTCTCTCTATTGTCCTGGATCATTCCACAAACAGATCCCACTGCCCCAGCCTCTCCCTAATGTCCTGGATAATTCCACAAACAGATCCCACTGCCCCAGCCTCTCCCTATTATCCTGGATCATTCCACAAACAGATCCCACTACACCAGCCTCTCCCTAATGTCCTGGATAATTCCACAAACAGATCCCACTGCCCCAGCCTCTCTCTATCGTCCTGGATCATTCCAGAAACAGATCCCACTGCCCCAGCCTCTCCCTAATGTCCTGGACAATTCCACAAACAGATCCCACTGCCCCAGCCTCTCTCTATTGTCCTGGATCATTCCATAAACAGATCCCACTACCCCAGCCTCTCCCTAATGTCCTGGATAATTCCACAAACAGATCCCACTGGCCCAGCCTCTCTCTATTGTCCTGGATCATTCCACAAACAGATCCCACTGCCCCAGCCTCTCCCTATTGTCCTGGATCATTCCACAAACAGATCCCACTGCCCCGGCCTCTCTCTATTGTCCTGGATCATTCCAGAAACAGATCCCACTGCCCCAGCCTCTCCCTATTGTCCTGGATCATTCCCCAAACAGATCCCACTGCCCCAGACTCTCCCTATTGTCCTGGATCATTCCACAAACAGATCCCACTGCCCCAGACTCTCTCTATTGTCCTGGATCATTCCACAAACAGATCCCACTGCCCCAGCCTCTCTCTATTGTACTGGATCATTCCACAAACAGATCCCACTGCCCCAGCTTCTCCCTAATGTCCTGGATCATTCTACAAACAGATCCCACTGCCTCAGCCTCTCTCTATTGTCCTGGATCATTCCACAAACAGATCCCACTGCCCCAGACTCTCCCTATTGTCCTGGATCATTCCACAAACAGATCCCACTGCCCCAGCCTCTCACTATTGTCCTGGATAATTCCACAAACAGATCCCACTGCCCCAGCCTCCCTCCATCGTCCTGGATAATTCCACAAACAGATCCCACTGTCCCAGCCTCTCTCTATTGTCCTGGATCATTCCACAAACAGGTCCCACTGCCCCAGACTCACCCTCTTGTCCTGGATCATTCCACAAACAGATCCCACTGCCCCAGCCTCTCACTATTGTCCTGGATAATTCCACAAACAGATCCCACTGCCCCAGCCTCCCTCCATCGTCCTGGATCATTCCACAAACAGATCCCACTGCCCCAGCCTCTCTCTATTGTCCTGGATCATTCCACAAACAGACCCCACAGCCCCAGCCTCTGCCTATTGTCCTGGATCATTCCACAAACAGATCCCACTTCCCCAGCCTCTCTCTATTGTCCTGGATCATTCCACAAACAGATCCCACTGCCCCAGCCTCTCCCTAATGTCCTGGATAATGCCACAAACAGATCCCACTGCCCCAGCCTCTCCCTATTGTCCTGGATCATTCCACAAACAGATCCCACTACACCAGCCTCTCCCTAATGTCCTGGATAATTCCACAAACAGATTCCACTGCTCCAGCCTCTCTCTTATGTCCTGGATCATTCCACAAACAGATCCCACTGCCCCATTCTCTCTCTATTGTCCTGGATCATTCCACAAACAGATCCCACTGCCCCAGACTCTCCCTATTGTCCTGGATCATTCCACAAACAGATCCCACTGCCCCAGCCTCTCACTATTGTCCTGGATAATTCCACAAACAGATCCCACTGCCCCAGCCTCCCTCCATCGTCCTGGATAATTCCACAAACAGATCCCACTGTCCCAGCCTCTCTCTATTGTCCTGGATCATTCCACAAACAGGTCCCACTGCCCCAGACTCACCCTCTTGTCCTGGATCATTCCACAAACAGATCCCACTGCCCCAGCCTCTCACTATTGTCCTGGATAATTCCACAAACAGATCCCACTGCCCCATCCTCCCTCCATCGTCCTGGATCATTCCACAAACAGATCCCACTGCCCCAGCCTCTCTCTATTGTCCTGGATCATTCCACAAATAGACCCCACAGCCCCAGCCTCTGCCTATTGTCCTGGATCATTCCACAAACAGATCCCACTTCCCCAGCCTCTCTCTATTGTCCTGGATCATTCCACAAACAGATCCCACTGCCCCAGCCTCTCCCTAATGTCCTGGATAATGCCACAAACAGATCCCACTGCCCCAGCCTCTCCCTATTGTCCTGGATCATTCCACAAACAGATCCCACTACACCAGCCTCTCCCTAATGTCCTGGATAATTCCACAAACAGATCCCACCGCTCCAGCCTCTCTCTAATGTCCTGGATCATTCCACAAACAGATCCCACTGCCCCAGCCTCTCTCTATTGTCCTGGATCATTCCACAAACAGATCCCACTGCCCCAGACTCTCCCTATTGTCCTGGATCATTCCACAAACAGATCCCACTGCCCCAGCCTCTCTCTATTGTCCTGGATCATTCCACAAACAGATCCCACTTCCCCAGCCTCTCCCTATTGTCCTAGATCATTCCACAAACAGATCCCACTGCCCCAGCCTCTCCCTATTGTACTGGATCATTCCACAAACAGATCCCAATGCCCCAGCCTCTCTCTATTGTCCTGGATCATTCCACAAACAGATCCCACTGCCCCAGCCTCTCTCTATTGTCCTGGATCATTCCACAAACAGATACCACTGCCCCAGCCTCTCCCTATTGTCCTGGATCATTCCACAAACAGATCCCACTGCCCCAGCCTCTCCCTATTGTACTGGATCATTCCACAAACAGATCCCACTGCCCCAGCATCTCCCTATTCTACTGGATCATTCCACAAACAGATCTCACTGCCCCAGCCTCTCCCTATTGTACTGGGTCTTTCCACAAACAGATCCCACTGCCCCATCCTCTCTCTATTGTCCTGGATCATTCCACAAACAGATCCCACTGCCCCAGACTCTCTCAATTTCCTGGATAATTCCACAAACACATCCCACCGCCCCAGCCTCTCTCTATTGTCCTGGATCATTCCACAAACAGATCCCACTGCCCCAGCCTCTCTCTATTGTACTGGATCATTCCACAAACAGATCCCACTGCCCCAGCTTCTCCGTAATGTCCTGGATCATTCCACAAACAGATCCCACTGCCTCAACCTCTCTCTATTGTCCTGGATCATTCCACAAACAGATCCCACTGCCCCAGACTCTCCCTATTGTCCTTGATCATTCCACAAACAGATCCCACTGCCCCAGCCTCTCACTATTGTCCTGGATAATTCCACAAACAGATCCCACTGCCCCAGCCTCCCTCCATCTCCCTGGATAATTCCACAAACAGATCCCACTGTCCCAGCCTCTCTCTATTGTCCTGGATCATTCCACAAACAGATCCCACTGCCCCAGCCTCTCCCTAATGTCCTGGATCATTCCACAAACAGATCCCACTGCCCCAGCCTCTCTCTATTGTCCTGGAAATTTCCACAAACAGATCCCACTGCCCCAGACTCTCCCTCTTGTCCTGGATCATTCCACAAACAGATCCCACTGCCCCAGCCGCTCACTATTGTCCTGGATAATTCCACAAACAGATCCCACTGCCCCAGCCTCCCTCCATCGTCCTGGATTATTCCACAAACAGATCCCACTGCCCCAGCCTCTCTCTATTGTCCTGGATCATTCCACAAACAGACCCCACCGCCCCAGCCTCTCCCTATTGACCTGGATCATTCCACAAACAGATCCCACTGCCCCAGCCTCTCTCTATTGTCCTGGATCATTCCACAAACAGATCCCACTGCCCCAGCCTCTCCCTAATGTCCTGGATAATTCCACAAACAGATCCCACTGCCCCAGCCTCTCCCTATTGTCCTGGATCATTCCACAAACAGATCCCACTACACCAGCCTCTCCCTAATGTCCTGGATAATTCCACAAACAGATCCCACTGCCCCAGCCTCTCTCTATCGTCCTGGATCATTCCAGAAACAGATCCCACTGCCCCAGCCTCTCCCTAATGTCCTGGATAATTCCACAAACAGATCCCACTGCCCCAGCCTCTCTCTATTGTTCTGGATCATTCCAAAAACAGATCCCACTGCCCAGCCACTCTCTATTGTCCTGGATCATTCCACAAACAGATCCCACTGCCCCAGCTTCTCCCTAATGTCCTGGATCATTCCACAAACAGATCCCACAGCCTCAGCCTCTCTCTATTGTCCTGGATCATTCCACAAACAGATCCCACTGCCCCAGCCTCTCACTATTGTCCTGGATAATTCCACAAACAGATCCCACTGCCCCAGCCTCCCTCCATCGTCCTGGATAATTCCACAAAGAGATCCCACTGTCCCAGCCTCTCTCTATTGTCCTGGATCATTCCACAAACAGATCCCACTGCCCCAGACTCACCCTCTTGTCCTGGATCATTCCACAAACAGATCCCACTGCCCCAGCCTCTCACTATTGTCCTGGATAATTCCACAAACAGATCCCACTGCCCCAGCCTCCCTCCATCGTCCTGGATCATTCCACAAACAGATCACACTGCCCCAGCCTCTCTCTATTGTCCTGCATCATTCCACAAACAGATCCCACTGCCCCAGCCTCTCTCTATTGTCCTGGATCATTCCACAATCAGATCCCACTGCCCCAGCCTCTCCCTAATGTCCTGGATAATTCCACAAACAGATCCCACTGCCCCAGCCTCTCCCTATTGTCCTGGATCATTCCACAATCAGATCCCACTACACCAGCCTCTCCCTAATGTCCTGGATAATTCCACAAACAGATCCCACTGCCCCAGCCTCTCTCTATCGTCCTGGATCATTCCAGAAACAGATCCCACTGCCCCAGCCTCTCCCTAATGTCCTGGATAATTCCACAAACAGATCCCACTGCCCCAGCCTCTCTCTATTGTCCTGGATCATTCCACAAACAGATCCCACTGCCCCAGCCTCTCCCTATTGTCCAGGATCATTCCACAAACAGATCCCACTGCCCCAGCCTCTCTCTATTGTCCTGGAATATTCCAGAAAGAGATCCCACTGCCCCAGCCTCTCCCTATTGTCCTGGATCATTCCACAAACATATCCCACTGCCCCAGACTCTCCCTATTGTCCTGGATCATTCCACAAACATATCCCACTGCCCCAGACTCTCCCTATTGTCCTGGATAATTCCACAAACAGATCTCACTGCCCCAGCCTCTCCCTATTGCCCTGGATCATTCCACAAACAGATCCCACTGCCCCAGACTCTCCCTATTGTCCTGGATCATTCCAGAAACAGATCCTACTGCCCCAGACTCTCCCTATTGTCCTGGATCATTCCACAAGCAGATCCCACTGCCCCAGCCTCTCTCTATTATCCTGGATCATTCCACAAACAGATCCCACTGCCCCAGACTCTCCCTATTGTTCTGGATCATTCCACAAACAGATCCCACAGCCCCAGCCTCTCTCTATTGTCCTGGATAATTCCACAAACAGATCCCACTGCCCCAGCCTCTCCCTATTGTTCTGGATTATTCCACAAACTGATCCACTGCCCCAGCCTCTCTCTATTATCCTGGATCATTCCACAAACAGATCCCACTTCCCCAGCCTCTCCCTAGTGTCCTGGATCATTCCACAAACAGATCCCACAGCCGCAGCCTCTCCCTATTGTCCTGGATCATTCCGAAAACAGATCCCACTGCCCCAGCCTCTCCCTGTTGTCCTGGATCATTCCAGAAACAGATCCCACTGCCCCAGCCTCTCTCTATTGTCCTGGATAATTCCACAAACAGATCTCTCTGACCCAGCCTCTCCCTAATGTCCAGGATAATTCCACAAACAGATCCCACTGCCCCAGCCTCTCTCTATTGTCCTGGATCATTCCACAAACAGATCACACTGCCCCAGCCTCTCCCTATTGTCCTGGATAATTCCACAAACAGATCCCACTGCCCCAGCCTCTCCCTATTGTTCTGGATCATTCCAAAAACAGATCCCACTGCCCCAGCCTCTCTCTATTGTCCTGGATCATTCCACAAACAGATCCCACTGCCCCAGCTTCTCCCTAATGTCCTGGATCATTCCACAAACAGATCCCACAGCCTCAGCCTCTCTCTATTGTCCTGGATCATTCCACAAACAGATCCCACTGCCCCAGCCTCTCACTATTGTCCTGGATAATTCCACAAACAGATCCCACTGCCCCAGCCTCCCTCCATCGTCCTGGTTAATTCCACAAAGAGATCCCACTGTCCCAGCCTCTCTCTATTGTCCTGGATCATTCCACAAACAGATCCCACTGCCCCAGACTCACCCTCTTGTCCTGGATCATTCCACAAACAGATCCCACTGCCCCAGCCTCTCACTTTTGTCCTGGATAATTCCACAAACAGATCCCACTGCCCCAGCCTCCCTCCATCGTCCTGGATCATTCCACAAACAGATCACACTGCCCCAGCCTCTCTCTATTGTCCTGGATCATTCCACAAACAGACCCCACCGCCCCAGCCTCTCCCTATTGTCCTGGATCATTCCACAAACAGATCCCACTGCCCCAGCCTCTCTCTATTGTCCTGGATCATTCCACAATCAGATCCCACTGCCCCAGCCTCTCCCTAATGTCCTGGATAATTCCACAAACAGATCCCACTGCCCCAGCCTCTCCCTATTGTCCTAGATCATTCCACAATCAGATCCCACTACACCAGCCTCTCCCTAATGTCCTGGATAATTCCACAAACAGATCCCACTGCCCCAGCCTCTCTCTATCGTCCTGGATCATTCCAGAAACAGATCCCACTGCCCCAGCCTCTCCCTAATGTCCTGGATAATTCCACAAACAGATCCCACTGCCCCAGCCTCTCTCTATTGTCCTGGATCATTCCACAAACAGATCCCACTGCCCCAGCCTCTCCCTATTGTCCAGGATCATTCCACAAACAGATCCCACTGCCCCAGCCTCTCTCTATTGTCCTGGAATATTCCAGAAAGAGATCCCACTGCCCCAGCCTCTCCCTATTGTCCTGGATCATTCCACAAACATATCCCACTGCCCCAGACTCTCCCTATTGTCCTGGATCATTCCACAAACAGATCCCACTGCCCCAGACTCTCCCTATTGTCCTGGATAATTCCACAAACAGATCTCACTGCCCCAGCCTCTCCCTATTGCCCTGGATCATTCCACAAACAGATCCCACTGCCCCAGACTCTCCCTATTGTCCTGGATCATTCCAGAAACAGATCCTACTGCCCCAGACTCTCCCTATTGTCCTGGATCATTCCACAAGCAGATCCCACTGCCCCAGCCTCTCTCTATTATCCTGGATCATTCCACAAACAGATCCCACTGCCCCAGACTCTCCCTATTGTTCTGGATCATTCCACAAACAGATCCCACAGCCCCAGCCTCTCTCTATTGTCCTGGATAATTCCACAAACAGATCCCACTGCCCCAGCCTCTCCCTATTGTTCTGGATTATTCCACAAACTGATCCACTGCCCCAGCCTCTCTCTATTATCCTGGATCATTCCACAAACAGATCCCACTTCCCCAGCCTCTCCCTAGTGTCCTGGATCATTCCACAAACAGATCCCACAGCCCCAGCCTCTCCCTATTGTCCTGGATCATTCCGAAAACAGATCCCACTGCCCCAGCCTCTCCCTGTTGTCCTGGATCATTCCAGAAACAGATCCCACTGCCCCAGCCTCTCTCTATTGTCCTGGATAATTCCACAAACAGATCTCTCTGACCCAGCCTCTCCCTAATGTCCAGGATAATTCCACAAACAGATCCCACTGCCCCAGCCTCTCTCTATTGTCCTGGATCATTCCACAAACAGATCACACTGCCCCAGCCTCTCCCTATTGTCCTGGATAATTCCACAAACAGATCCCACTGCCCCAGCCTCTCCCTATTGTCCTGGATCATTCCACAAACAGATCCCACTGCCCCAGCCTCTCTCTATTATCCTGGATCATTCCACAAACAGATCCCACTGCCCCAGCCTCTCCCTATTGTCCTGGAACATTCCACAAACAGATCCCAATTCCCCAGCCTCTCCCTAGTGTCCTGGATCATTCCACAAACAGATCCCACAGCCCTAGCCTCTCCCTATTGTCCTGGATCATTCCGCAAACAGATCCCACTGCCCCACCCTCTCCCTGTTGTCCTGGATCATTCCAGAAACAGATCCCACTGCCCCAGCCTCTCCCTAAGGTCCAGGATAATTCCACAAACAGATCCCACTGCCCCAGCCTCTCTCTATTGTCCTGGATCATTCCACAAACAGATCACACTGCCCCAGCCTCTCCCTATTGTCCTGGATAATTCCACAAACAGATCCCACTGCCCCAGCCTCTCCCTATTGTCCTGGATTATTCCACAAACAGATCCCACTGCCCCAGCCTCTCCCTATTGTCCTGGAACATTCCACAAACATATCCCACTTCCCCAGCCTCACCCTAGTGTCCTGGATCATTCCACAAACAGATCCCCCAGCCCCAGCCTCTCCCTATTGCCCTGGATCATTCCACAAACAGATACCACTGCGCCAGCCTCTCTCTATTGTCCTGGATCATTCCAGAAACAGATCCAACTGCCCCAGCCTCTCTCTATTGTCCTGGATAATTCCACAAACAGTTCCCACTGCCCCAGCCTCTCCCTAATGTCCAGGATAATTCCACAAACAGATCCCACTGCCCCAGACTCTCCCTATTGTACTGGATCATTCCACAAACAGATCCCACTGCCCCAGCCTCTCCCTAATGTCCAGGATAATTCCACAAACAGATCACCCTGCCACAGCCTCTCTCTATTGTCCTGGATCATTCCACAAACAGATCCCACTGCCCCAGTTTTTCCCTATTGTCCTGGATAATTCCACAAACAGATCCCACTGCCTCAGCCTCTCCCTATTGTCCTGGATCATTTCACAAACAGATCCCACTGCCCCAGCCTCTCCCTATTGTCCTGGATCATTCCACAAACAGATCCCACTGCCCCAGCCTCTCTCTATTGTCCTCGATAATTCCACAAACAGATCCCACTGCCCCAGCCTCTCTCTATTGTACTGGATCATTCCACAAACAGATCCCACTGCCCCAGCCTCTCCCTATTGTCCTGGGTCATTCCACAAACATATCCCACTGCCCCAGCCTCTCCCTATTGACCTGGATCATTCCACAAACAGATCCGACTGCCCCAGCCTCTCTCTATTGTCCTGGATAATTCCACAAAAAGATCCCACTGCCCCAGCCTCTCCCTTATTGTCCTGGATCATTCCACAAACAGATCCCAATACCCCAGCCTCTCCCGCATGCCCTGGATAATTCCACAAAAAGATCCCACTGCCCCAGCCTCTCTCTATCGTCCTGGATCATTCCAGAAACAGATCCCACTGCCCCTGCCTCCCTATTGTCCTGGATCATTCCACAAACAGACCCCACTACCCCAGCCTCTCCCTAATGTCCTGGATAATTCCACAAACAGTTCCCACTGCCCCAGCCTCTCTCTATTGTCCTGGATCATTCCTCGAACAGGACCCACTACCCCAGCCTCTCCCTAATGTCCTGGATAATTCCACAAACAGATCCCACTGGCCCAGCCTCTCTCTATTGTCCTGGATCATTCCACAAACAGATCCCACTGCCCCAGCCTCTCCCTATTGTCCTGGATCATTCCACAAACAGATCCCACTGCCCCAGCCTCTCTCTATCGTCCTGGATCATTCCAGAAACAGATCCCACTGCCCCAGCCTCTCCCTATTGTCCTGGATCATTCCACAAACAGATCCCACTGCCCCAGACTCTCCCTATTTTCCTGGATCATTCCACAAACAGATCCCACTGCCCCAGACTCCCCCTATTGTCCTGGATAATTCCACAAACAGATCTCACTGCCCCAGCCTCTCCCTATTGTCCTGGATCATTCCACAAACAGATCCCACTGCCCCAGCCTCTCCCTATTGTCCTGGATAATTCCACAAACAGATCCCACTGCCCCAGCCTCTCTCTATTGTCCTGGATTATTCCACAAACAGATCTCACTGACCCAGCCTCTCCCTAATGTCCAGGATAATTCCACAAACAGATCCCACTGCCCCAGCCTCTCTCTATTGTCCTGGATCATTCCACAAACAGATCTCACTCCCCAGCCACTCCCTATTGTCCTGGATCATTCCACAAACAGATCCCACTGCCCCAGCCTCTCTCTATTGTCCTGGATCATTCCACAAACATATCCCACTGCCCCAGCCTCTCTCTATTGTCCTCGATAATTCCACAAACAGATCCCACTGCCCCAGCCTCTCTCGATTGTACTGGATCATTTCACAAACAGATCCCACTGCCCCAGCCTCTCCCTATTGTCCTGGGTCATTCCACAAACATATCCCACTGCCCCAGCCTCTCCCTAATGTCCTGGATAATTCCACAAACAGATCCCACTGCCCCAGCCTCTCTCTATTGTCCTGGATCATTCCTCAAACAGATCACACTACCCCAGCCTCTCCCTATTGACCTGGATAATTCCACAAACAGATCCCACTGGCCCAGCCTCTCTCTATTGTCCTGGATCATTCCACAAACAGATCCCACTGCCCCAGCCTCTCCCTATTGTCCTGGATCATTCCACAAACAGATCCCACTGCCCCAGCCTCTCTCTATCGTCCTGGATCATTCCAGAAACAGATCCCACTGCCCCAGCCTCTCCCTATTGTCCTGGTTCATTCCACAAACAGATCCCACTGCCCCAGACTCTCCCTATTTTCCTGGATCATTCCACAAACAGATCCCACTGCCCCAGACTCCCCCTATTGTCCTGGATAATTCCACAAACAGATCTCACTGCCCCAGCCTCTCCCTATTGTCCTGGATCATTCCACAAACAGATCCCACTGCCCCAGCCTCTCCCTATTGTCCTGGATAATTCCACAAACAGATCCCACTGCCTCAGCCTCTCTCTATTGTCCTGGATAATTCCACAAACAGATCTCACTGACCCAGCCTCTCCCTAATGTCCAGGATAATTCCACAAACAGATCCCACTGCCCCAGCCTCTCTCTATTGTCCTGGATAATTTCACAAACAGATCCCACTGCCCCAGCCTCTCCCTCTTGTCCTGGATCATTCCACAAACAGATCTCACTGCCCCAGCCTCTCCCTATTGTCCTGGATCATTCCACAAACAGATCTCACTGCCCCAGCCACTCCCTATTGTCCTGGATCATTACACAAACAGATACCACTGCCCCAGCCTCTCTCTATTGTCCTGGATCATTCCACAAACATATCCCACTGCCCCAGCCTCTCTCTATTGTCCTCGATAATTCCACAAACAGATCCCACTGCCCCAGCCTCTCTCGATTGTACTGGATCATTCCACAAACAGATCCCACTGCCCCAGCCTCTCCCTATTGTCCTGGGTCATTCCACAAACATATCCCACTGCCCCAGTCTCTCCCTATTGTCCTGGATCATTCCACATACAGATCCCACTGCCCCAGCCTCTCTCTATTGTCCTGGATCATTCCACAAATAGTTCCCCCTGCCCCAGCCTCTCTCTATTGTCCTGGATCATTCCACAAACAGATCCCAATGCCCCAGCCTCTCCCTAATGTCCTGGTTCATTCCACAAACATATCCCACTGCCCCAGCCTCTCCCTATTGTCCTGGGTCATTCCACAAACAGATCCCACTGCCCCAGCCTCTCCCTATTGTCCGGGATAATTCCACAAACAGATCCCACTGCCCCAGCCTCTCCCTATTGTCCTGGATAATTCCACAATTAGTTCCCACTGCCCCAGACTCTCCCTATTGTCCTGGATCATTCCACAAACAGATCCCACTGCCCCAGCCTCTCTCTATTCTCCTGGATCATTCCACGAACAGATCCCACTGCCCCAGCCTCTCTCTATTGTCCTGGATCATTCCACAAACAGATCCCACTGCCCCAGCCTCTCCCTATTGTCCTGGACCATTCCACAAACAGATCCCAATGCCCCAGCCTCTCCCTATTGTCCTGGATCATTCCACAAACAGATCCCACTGCCCCAGCCTCTCCCTATTGTACTGCATCATTCCACAAACAGATCCCACTGCCCCAGCCTTTTCCTATTGTCCTGGATCATTCCACACACAGATCCCACTGCCCCAGCATCTCCCTATTGTCCTGGATAATCCCACAAACTGATCCCACTGCCCCAGCCTCTCTCTATTGTCCTGGATCATTCCACAAACAGATCCCACTGCCCCAGCCTCTCTCTATTATTCTGGATAATTCCACAAACAGATCCCACTGCCACAGCCTCTCCCTATTGTCCTGGATAATTCCACAAACAGATCCCACTGCCCCAGCCTCTCACATATTGTCCTGGATCATTCCACAAACATATCCCACTGCCCCAGACTCTCCCTATTGTACTGGATCATTCCACAAACAGATCCCACTGCCCCAGCCTCTCCCTACTGTCCTGGATAATTCCACAAAAAGATCCCACTGCCCCAGCCTCTCCCTTATTGTCCTGGATAATTCCACAAACAGATCCCACTGGCCCAGCCTCTCTCTATTGTCCTGGATCATTCCACAAACAGATCCCACTGCCCCAGCCTCTCCCTATTGTCCTGGATCATTCCACAAACAGATCCCACTGCCCCAGCCTCTCTCTATCGTCCTGGATCATTCCAGAAACAGATCCCACTGCCCCAGCCTCTCCCTATTGTCCTGGTTCATTCCACAAACAGATCCCACTGCCCCAGACTCTCCCTATTTTCCTGGATCATTCCACAAACAGATCCCACTGCCCCAGACTCCCCCTATTGTCCTGGATAATTCCACAAACAGATCTCACTGCCCCAGCCTCTCCCTATTGTCCTGGATCATTCCACAAACAGATCCCACTGCCCCAGCCTCTCCCTATTGTCCTGGATAATTCCACAAACAGATCCCACTGCCTCAGCCTCTCTCTATTGTCCTGGATAATTCCACAAACAGATCTCACTGACCCAGCCTCTCCCTAATGTCCAGGATAATTCCACAAACAGATCCCACTGCCCCAGCCTCTCTCTATTGTCCTGGATAATTTCACAAACAGATCCCACTGCCCCAGCCTCTCCCTCTTGTCCTGGATCATTCCACAAACAGATCTCACTGCCCCAGCCTCTCCCTATTGTCCTGGATCATTCCACAAACAGATCTCACTGCCCCAGCCACTCCCTATTGTCCTGGATCATTACACAAACAGATCCCACTGCCCCAGCCTCTCTCTATTGTCCTGGATCATTCCACAAACATATCCCACTGCCCCAGCCTCTCTCTATTGTCCTCGATAATTCCACAAACAGATCCCACTGCCCCAGCCTCTCTCGATTGTACTGGATCATTCCACAAACAGATCCCACTGCCCCAGCCTCTCCCTATTGTCCTGGGTCATTCCACAAACATATCCCACTGCCCCAGTCTCTCCCTATTGTCCTGGATCATTCCACATACAGATCCCACTGCCCCAGCCTCTCTCTATTGTCCTGGATCATTCCACAAATAGTTCCCCCTGCCCCAGCCTCTCTCTATTGTCCTGGATCATTCCACAAACAGATCCCAATGCCCCAGCCTCTCCCTAATGTCCTGGTTCATTCCACAAACATATCCCACTGCCCCAGCCTCTCCCTATTGTCCTGGGTCATTCCACAAACAGATCCCACTGCCCCAGCCTCTCCCTATTGTCCGGGATAATTCCACAAACAGATCCCACTGCCCCAGCCTCTCCCTATTGTCCTGGATAATTCCACAATTAGTTCCCACTGCCCCAGACTCTCCCTATTGTCCTGGATCATTCCACAAACAGATCCCACTGCCCCAGCCTCTCTCTATTCTCCTGGATCATTCCACGAACAGATCCCACTGCCCCAGCCTCTCTCTATTGTCCTGGATCATTCCACAAACAGATCCCACTGCCCCAGCCTCTCCCTATTGTCCTGGATCATTCCACAAACAGATCCCACTGCCCTAGCCTCTCACTTATTGTCCTGGATCATTCCACAAACATATCCCACTGCCCCAGACTCTCCCTATTGTACTGGATCATTCCACAAACAGATCCCACTGCCCCAGCCTCTCCCTACTGTCCTGGATAATTCCACAAAAAGATCCCACTGCCCCAGCCTCTCCCTTATTGTCCTGGATCATTCCACAAACATATCCCACTGCCCCAGACTCTCCCTATTGTACTGGATCAAACCACAAACAGATCTCACTGCCCCAGCCTCTCTCTATTGTCCTGGATAATTCCACAAACAGATCCCACTGCCCCAGCCTCTCCCTATTGTCCTGGATCATTCCACAAATAGATCCCACTGCCCCAGCCTCTCCCTATTGTCCTGGATCATTCCACAAATAGTTCCCACTGCCCCAGCCTCTCTCTATGGCTCTGGATCATTCCATAAACAGATCCCACTGCCCCAGACTCTCCCTAATGTCCTGGATCATTCCACAAACAGATCCCAGTGCCCCAGCCTCTCCCTAATGTCCTGGATCATTCCACAAATAGTTCCCACTGCCTCAGCCTCTCTCTATGGCTCTGGATCATTCCATAAACAGATCCCACTGCCCCAGACTCTCCCTAATGTCCTGGATCATTCCACAAACAGATCCCACTGCCCCAGCCTCTCTCTATTGTCCTGGATCATTCCAAAAACAGATCCCACTGCCCCAGCCTCTCTCTATTGTCCTGGATAAATCCACAAACTGATCCCACTGCCCCAGCCTCTCCCTATTGTCCTGGATAATTCCACAAACAGACCCCAGTGCCCCAGCCTCGCCCTATTGTCATGGATCATTCCACAAACAGATCCCACTGCCCCAGCCTCTCCCTATTGTCCTGGATCATTCCACAAACAGATCTCACTGCCCCAGCCTGTCCCTATTGTCCTGGATCGTTCAACAAACAGATCTCACTGCCGCAGACCCTCCCTATTGTCCTGGAACATTCCACAATTAGATCCCACTGCCCCAGACTCTCCCTTTTGTCCTCGAACATTCCAGAAATAGTTCCCACTAACCCAGCTTCTCCCTATGGCATCTGGGTGGAAGGTGGGGGGGGGGGGTGGGGGTGGGGGGGGGGTGAGGTGGCGTGGGGGGTGGGGTGGTGCGGGTGGGGTGGGGTGGGGTGGTGGGTGGTGGGTGGCGTGGGGTGGGGGGTGGGGATGTGGGTGGGGGTGTTGGGGGTGGTGGGGGTGGTGGTTGGGGGTTTAAAGGGGTGGGGGGCGGGGGGTGTGGGTGGTGGGTGGTGGGTGGGGTGGGGTGGGGGGGTGGGAGGTGGGGGTGGCGGGTGATGGGTGGGGTTGGGGGGCGGGGGGTGGGGTTGTGGGGGTTGAGGGGGTGGGGGTGTTGTGGGTGGTGGGTGGGGTGGGTTCGGGGGTGTATGGGTGGGGATGGGTTGGGGGGTGGGGGGTGGGGGTGGGTGTGGTGGGTGGTGGGTGGGGGTGGGGTGGGGTGTCGGGTTGTGGGTGGGGTGGGGGCTGGGTGTGGGAGGGTGGGGGTGGGGGTTTGGGGGGTGGGGTTGGAGGGGGTTTGGGGGGTTGGGGGGAGTGGGGGTGGTGGTGGGTAGGGGGGTGGGGGTGGGTGGGGAGGGTATTCCTTAGACAGGTTGGGGACGGTTTAAACTAATATGCCAGGGGGATGGGAACCTATGCAAGGAGACAGAGAACGAAGGAACAAAGGCAAAAGCAAAAGGTAGAAAAATGAATAAGAAAAGTGATAGGTGGAGAAATAGAGGCCAACCTTCAAACAGGGCAGTGGAGAAAAATATTGGGAGCAAGAAAAACATTGTGAAAATGACCAACTTTAAGGCTCTGTGCCTTAATGCACGGAACATTTGCAATAAAGTGGATGAACAATCGTGCAGATCGATTTAAATGCGCATGATATAATTGGGGCTACGGAGATATGGCTGCAGTGTGAACACGGATGGGAACTGAATGTCCCTGGGTTCTCAGTATTTAGGAAGAACAGGTATAAAAGAAAAGGACCTGGCGTGGCACTGCAGGTTAAAGAGGAAATTAACACAATAGTGAGAAAGGATATGGCTCTGACAATGTGGAATCTGTATGAGCTGAGAAATACCAAGGGACAAAAAACATTAGTGGGTGTCATATATAGTTGATTCGTAGACGAGTGTGCTGAATCAGAATAAAGGGAACTATGAGGATATGAGCCGTGAGTCGGCCTTGATGGATTGCGGAGAGTTACGTTAAAGGATGAGAGTGGATAGACAATAGCAAACATTCAAGAAATGCCTGGAGGAACGACAACAACTGTTCATTCCTGTCTGGCACAAAAGGAAAGCGGTAAGAGGGTCAATCCATGGCTTACAAAGGAAATTAGAAATAGCATACGATACAAGGTAGAAGCATACAGATCGGCCAAGAAAAATAATAGGGCTGAGGATTGGGAGCAGTTTAGAATTCAGCAAAGAAGGACGAAGGGATTGATGAAGAAGGGAAAGTACAATAGGAAAGGAAGCTAGAAGAGACCATAAAGACTGGCGCTTAACGTTTCGACAGATATGTGAAGAGAAAGAGATTGGTAAAATGAAATGTAGGCGCACTACAGCCAGAAACAGGGGAATGCATAATAAGGGACAAAGAAATGGCTGAGCAATTGAATACATAATTTGGTCCTATATTCACAAATGAGGACACCAATCAGATCCCAGAAATGTTGGAGAATCAAATGTTTAGGATGAGGAACAACTGAGGGAGATCAACATTAGTAGAGAAATGGTGCTGGGAAAACTGATAGAATTGAATGCGGATAAATGCCCAGGGCCCGAGAATCTGCATCCCGGAGTGCTCAAAGAGGTGGCTCTGGAAACAGTGGATCATTGGTGGTCATCTCCGGGATTCTATAGACTCTGGAACTGTCCTGCAGATTGGAGGGCAGCTCACGTCTCTCCGATATTCAAAAAGGGAGGTAGAGAGAAAGCAGTGAATTATAGACAAGTAAGCCTAACAAGGGGCGTGGGGAAAATGCTTGAAACCATTATCAAGGACTTAATAGCGGAATATTTAGAAAACAGTGTCAGGATCAGCGAGACTCAGCATGGAGTTATGAAGGGAAAGTCATGCTTGATTAAATCTTTTGTAATTTTTGAAGAGGTAACCAGTACAGTTAACAAGGGGACTCCAGTCGATGTGGTATATTTGGACATTCAGAAGGCGTTTGACAATGTCCCGCATAAGAGATTATTGTGCAAAATTAAAGCGCATGGGATTGGAGGAAATGTATTGAGATAGATAGAAAACTGATTGCCAGAGATGAAACAAAGAGTAGGGATTGATAGATCCTTTTCAAGTTGGCTGACAGTAACCAGTGGGGCACCACAGGGATCGGTGCTGGGACCACAGCTATTTACAATCTATATTAATGATTTGGATGAGGGAACAAAATGTAACACCTCAAAGTTTGCAGAGGATACCAAATTAGGTGGGAGGGAGAATTGTGACGAGGATGCAGGGATCCTACAGCAAGATCTGGAGGTTGGGCGAGTGGCCAACCTAATAGCAGATGCATTATAATTTGGATAAGTGTGTTGTTATTCATTTTGGAAGTAAAAACAGAAAGGCACATTACTACCTGAATGGTTGGGAGAGGGGAGTGTGCAGTGGGACCTGGGTGTTCTTGCGTAGCATTCGCTGAAGGCAAGGATGCAGGTGCAGCAGGCGTTAAAGAAGGCTAATGGTGAGCAGCATGGTGGGGCAGTGGTAGCACTGCAGTCTCACGGCGCCGAGGTCCCAGGTTCGATCTCGGCTCTGGGTCGCTGTCCGTGTGGAGTTTGCACAGACTCCCCGTGTTTGCGTGGATTTCGCACCCACAACCCAAAGATGTGCAAGGTAGGTGGATTGAACACACCAAATTGTCCCTTAACTGGAAAAATGAATTGGGTACTCTAAATGTTTTTTAAAAAGAAGGCTAATGGTATGTTGGCCTTCATTGCGAGAGGTTTCGAATATTGAAGCAGGGATGTGTTGCAATTGTACAGGGCCTTGTTGAGGCCACACTTGGAGTAGTGTATACAGTTTTGGTCTCCTTCTCTGAGGAATGATGTTTTTGCTCTCCAGGGAATGCAGCGAAGGTTTTTCAGATTAATTCCAAGGATGGCGGGATTGTCATGTGAGGAGAGTTTGACTAGGTTGGGATTCTTCTCGCTGGATTTCAGAAGAATGAGGGGGGATCTCATAGAGACTGATAAAATCTAACAGGACTAGACAGGGTAGATGCAGCGAAGATGTTACCAATGGTGGGAGTGTCCAGAACCAAGGGTCACATTCTGATGTTTCAGGATAAACCATTTCGGACAGATATAAGGAGACATTTCTTCACACAAAGAGTGGTGAGCCTGTGGAATTCATTACCACAGGCAGCAGTTGATGCAAACATTTTGTATATATTCAAGGGCCGGCTGGATGTAGCACTTAGGGAGAATGGGAGAAAAGGCTATGGGGAGAAAGCAGGATTAGGCTATTGAGTTGGATGATCAGCCTGCTCGTGATGAATGGCGCAGCAGGCTCGAAAGGGCCAAAAGTTCTCTTCCTGCTCCTATCTTCTATGTATTCTATATGTATCTAAACATCCCGTCTGTACCTGCACCCTGCTTCCCCAAACAACATTCACTCCCTCATATTTACGTCCACCTCCAACTGCTTAAATCCTTCTGTTCCGTCTATTCCCAACTCCATAGTCCACTGTCATCCAGACACTCCCCAGCGCAATCTATCCAATCAGTCCTAGCATGGTCCTGTACAAAAACCCTCACCGTCTTGGCCTTCTGTTGTCACACCTCTTTCCCCCTGGTACCTTCACACTGCACATCATCGTCGTCGGTTACCCTCCAGACCTATCCACACCCTCTGTCTCATATCTTCAAGTAATCTATTAGCCCCTCCAAATAATCAGCCATCCTGTCCACAAAACACTTGACCAAAGCTTTCCACTCCACCGCTCCTAATGTCACTCCCTGTCCACACCCACACTTGCACATTCTCCACACAACAATGCCTTAATCCGTTCCCTTACGGCTACCAAACCTTTGAAACTCGAATATACGCAATTATAGCCAGGCCGTTTCATTGCCGTCATTATCCACTTTTCCACATCTTCTGCCAACTCAATAACCACCTCCACACCTCCACTATCATTCCTCCACTCATCATGCAACATCCAGCTCATTTTCTTCCCTTCACCGGACCATTTTCAAGCTCTCCAAGGAACCCGCAGCTTGGCCTACTCCCAATGACGTATCTCTACAGCAATTACTATTCGATATTGACCACCGCCGATCCACTTCAACATATTGTTGCCCTCCCCCAGAAGCTATTACAATGAGGGTCTACAGCGTTAACCACGTGGATGTTCAGCACCCTCCCCCATTTCATCTCCATCACGTGTTCATCCTGCAGCACAATGCAACTGATGATTCTCTTCTCTGCGGCAATGTTTCAATTCCATCTCTACTACCCGTCCGGCTTCTGGCATCTCGAACCATATTCTAAATCAGCCCACATAGACTGCAGCATGTCAGTGTGAACTGCTCCTCTGAACTGCCTCATTCGCTGTTTCTTTCTGTTATTAGAATAATACCTTGACTTCAAATGTAATGACCATTGTTGCAGATCGACAAAAAAAATGTTTGAAATGTAAGCATGTTCTAAGGACAATCAATACAGGGGGCTGGATTCTCCGATCCCACGGCCGAGTGTCCACGCCATCGTAAACGCCATCACATTTTACGTGAAGGGGTCGGTCCCACGTCTAATTCTGGCCCCGCTCCAGCTGCAGCACCCTCCGCGAACTGGGCACCGCAGGATCCGCGCATGCGCAGTTGCGCCGGCACCAACGAGGTCATGCACAGTGGCGCCCATGTGCAGTGTCTCCTTCAACGCACCGGCCGCGAAGCAACATGGCACAGGACTAGAGGAGACTGAGCGCAGGAAAGGAGGCCCCCAGCCACAGAGGCCGGACCGCCGATCGGTGGGTTCCGATCGCGGGCCAGGCCACATCGGAGGTCCCCCCTGGTCCCCACTGGGGTCGGAACCCCCTCCCCCCTGATGTGCCATCAATGAACACAAGACGAGTAGTGAACGTAACTGAAGCTATAATAGACTAAACAGAACACCTCCTGGCCTCTGATCCCGAACTGGGTCAGAGGCGGAGACCAGCCACCTTTATACCGAACGCGAGGGGAGGCGGAGCCATCGAGCAGTCGTTTACCACATTATATGTAATACAGTAGCCGTTTACCACAATACACATATGACACACTACAGTGGTTTACCACATTCACCCCCTGTTAAAAAGGAGAGTCCAGCGGGGGTGAAGTGGACTTAAAGACTAAGTCTGTCGGGGGCATTGACCTTCCGCCGTGATCGCCTCAGTCCCTGTGGTGTGGGCACCGGTATCGATACGTAGGCGTCCGGGAGCGTGTTGTCCTCTTCTTCACCCAGTAGTTGAGTCGATTGGAGAGGGGGGGGGGGGCGATGTATGGGCGCGGGTGGTGGTGATGGTCGCAGGTGGGCCTGCGGGTGCCAGATCTGGAAATAGCTGGGTGGAGGTGGAGGGAGACGGTGTAGGGTCGGGGCTGGTGGCGATGGTCGCTGGGGAACCTGCAGGTGCCAAATGCCGAAGGGAGACTGTGTCCTCTCGCCCGTCATGGTGTGCCACGTAGGCATATTGTGGATTGGCCTGGAGGAGCAGGACCTTCTCGACGAGGGGATCTGACCAATGACTCCTCGCATGCTTCCGGAGAAGGACGGCCCTGGGACGGTCAGTCAGGACGGGAGCGAGACCCTGGAGATGGACTTCGTGGGGAAGGCAAACATATGTTTGTGAGGGTCTCGTTGGTAGCAGTGCACAGGAGCGACCGGATGGAATAGAGCGCATCGGGGAGGACCTCCTGCCAGCGGGAGACTAGGAGACTTCTAGACCGTAGGGCCAGGAGGACGGCCTCTCAGACCGTCGCGTTCTCCCTCTTCACCTGTCTGTTGCCCCAGGGGTTGTAACTGGTCGCCCTGCGAGAGGTGATGCCCTGGCTAAGCAGGAACTGACGCAACTCGTCGCTTGTGAAGGAGGAACCGGGATCGCTATGGATGGAGGTGGAGAACACAAACAAGAGGAAAAGACTGTGCAGGGCCTTGATGACGGTGGCAGCGGTCATGTCAGGGCACGTTATGGCGAAAGGGGAACCTGAGTACTCATCAATGACGTTGAGGAAGTACATGTTACGGTCAGTGGATGGGTCCTTTGAAGTCGATACTGAGGCGCTCAAAGTGGGGAGAGGCCTTTACCAGGTGCGCCCTGTCTGGACGATAGAAGTGTGGTTTGCATTCCGCACAGACCTGGCAGTCCCTGGTCACGGTCCTGACCTCCTCAATGGAGTAAGGCAGGTTGCGAGCCTTGATAAAGTGAAAAAGACTGGTGACCCCCGTGTGACAGAGGTCACTGTGGAGGGCCCGAAGTCGGTCTACTTGTGCGCTGACACATGTACCGTGGGATACGGCATCTGGGGGCACATTAGGCTTCCCAGGTCGATACAAGATATCGTATTTGTAGGTGGCGAGCTCAATCCTCCACCGCAGAATCTTGTCGGTCTTGATTTTGCCCCGCTGTGTATTGTTAAACCTGAAGCAACCGACCGTTGGTCAGTGAGGAGAGTGAATCACCTGCCGACCAGGTAATGTTTCCAATGTCGCAGAGCTTCTGCAATGGCTGCGGCTTCCTTTTTGATGGAGGAGTGTCGAACTTCGGAGGCATGGAGGGTACGGGAGAAGAACGCCACGGGCATGCCCGCCTGGTTGAGGGTAGCGGCCAGAGCAAAGCCAGACGCATCTCTCTCCACCTGGAACGGAATGGACTCATTCACAGCGTGCATTGTGGCTTTGGCAATATCTGCCTTGATGCGGTTGAAGACCAGGCGGGCCTCAGCCGTCAGGGGCAAAATGGTGCATTTTATAAGTGGACGGGCCTTGTCCGCATAATTGGGGACCCACTGATCACAGTAAGAGAAGAACCCCAGGCATGTTTTCAGGGTCTTGTGGCAGTGGGACAGGGCGAGTTCCAGGAGGGGGTACATGCGGTCGGGGTCGGGCCCGAGGAATCCGTTTTCCACAACTTAGCCAAGGATGGCTAGGCGGGTTGTGCAGAAAACACATTTTTCCTTATTTTTGGTGAGGTTCAGGAGTTTAGCGGTGTGAAGGAAGTGCCGGAGGTTTTTCGTCATGGTCCTGCTGGTCATGGCCGCAGATGGTGACATTGTCTAATTACGGGAACACGTGGCCCGCAGCCCGTACTGGTCAACCACTCAGTCCATTTCTCGTTGGCTCACCGAGACCCCCATTGGTGATGCCGAAGGGAACCCTGAGGAAGTGGTAGAATCGGCCATCAGCCTCAAAGGCAGTGCATTGGCGGTCCTCCGGGCGGAGAGGGAGCTGGTTCTACGTGGACTTCAAATCAACTGTGGAGAAGACTGGATACAGCGCAATCTGGTTGACCATGTCAGATATTCGGGGGAGAGGGTACGCCTCGAGCTGTGTGTACCGGTTGATGGTCTGACTGTAGTCGCTGACAATCTGGTGCTTCTCCCCAGTCTCGACGACCACCACTTGGGCTTTCCAGGGGCTGGTACTAGCCTCAATGATTTTCTCTCGGAGGAGTCGCTGGACCTCTGATCTGATAAAGGCCCCATCCCGGGTAATGTCTCGTCAGCTCCTAGTAGCGACGGGCTTACAGTCCGGGGTGAGGTCAGCGAAGAGCGAGGGTGGGGCGACCTTAAGGGACGCGAGGCTACAGACGGTGAGGGGGGGGGGGGTGTCTCGGGTCCACCAAACTTTAAACTAAGGCTTTGGAGGTGGCACTGGAAGCCGAGCACCAGAAATAGTGAGGCGCAGCGATGGGGAAGGACGTAGAGTTTAAAGTTAGTGTACTGTACGCCTTGTACAGTGAAGGTCGCGACACAGTATTCCGGATTTCGACTGAATGTGATCCGGAAGCCAGGGAGATTTTGTGTTCGTGGGTAAAATTGAGAGGGAGCAGTGCCTTACCGTATCTGGGTGTATGAAGATGTCTGTGCTCCGGGAGTCAGAAAGGCAGGCTACCTCGTGCCCGTTGATCCGGACGGTCATTTTAGATTTTGTGATGTGATGAGGCCGGGACTGGTCGAGCGTGATGGCGGCGAGCTTCAGAAGGTGATGGGTAGGCCTGTCGGAGGTAGCGGCAGCCAACGTAGTACCGGGTGAGCAGGGCTCCCGGGAGGCTGCGGAGTGGTCCCAAGATGGCGTCCCCCATGAGTCGCGCATGGTGGGTGGCATGGTAGATGGCGGCAAATATGGCGGCCCCAGTGGTTCGCGCGTGGCGGGTGGAGTACAAGATGGCCGCAAAGAAGTCGGCCCCGATGGGTCCCGCGGGGCGGGCGAAATCGAAGATGGCAGCGCCCACGGTCGCACACGGCGGGTGGCGCGGCAGCTGGGGGCGGCACCGATGGGCAGCAGGCAGCGCAGCTTGGCCCAGGTGTTTTAGGGCGAGCTGGGGCCTGGAAGGCTTTCGCAAAGTGGCCATTCCTCCCACACCCGTTGCAAGTCGCGTTTCCTGCAGGGCAGCGTTGTCTGGGATGCTTACCCTGGCCGCAAAAGTAGCACTTCGGGCTTCCGGCGTTGGCAGGCTGCTGTGCAGCAGATGATTGAGCCGCACTCGAGTCGGATGATGGCGGCGTCCACGAGGTCCACGGCGGTGTCGTGTGGTCGGAGGTGTAGACCTCCATGTTCTGGAAGTCGACCTCCAGCGAGTTTGAGAGCTGCACTGTCTCTGGGAGGCCGAGTGTACAATCTAGCAATCGCTGGCGGATGTAATTCGATTTCATACCTGCGACATAGCCGTCCATGATCAGCAGCTCCGTGTGGTAGCCGATACCGCCTGGCAAGCACAGTTCGGGCCGAGTACTCGCAAGGCACGCAGGAATTCGGCTAGTGATTCCCCAGGGCGTTGTCGCCTCGTGGCATGAAAGTGCCTCGCATACACCTCATTTACAGACTTTACATATTGTCCCTTCAGCAGCATTAGCGCCTCCGTGTACGAGGGGGCGTCGCTGATGAGAAGGAAAACTTGCGAGCTCACCTGTGCTTAAAATTCTGCTGCTTTTGGAGGTCGCTGAAGTCTTCAGTGGCGGATCCGAGGTACGCTTCGAAGCATCTTAGCCAGTGCTCGAATGTTGCAGTGGCGCCGGCTGCCTGGGGTCCAGCTCCAGGCTTGAGCGATGAATTCATCTTAGAAGATTAGTCCATTAAATCGATGCGCCATCACTGAACACAAGACGAGTGGTGAACGTAACTGAGGCTTTAATAGACTAAACAGAAAGCCTCCTGGCCTCTGATCCCGAACTGGATCAGAGGCAGAGACCAGCCACCTTTATGCGAGGGGAGCCGGAGCCATCGGACAGTGGTTTATGTAATACAGTCGCCGTTTACCACAATACACATATTATACACTACAGTGGTTTCCCCCCCCCCCCCCCCCCTCCGCCTACTAGCCGATACCCGACCATTACACGCCGTGGACCCGCCGGCTCAGTGCAGGTTAGAACAGCACAGGCGGGACTCGGCTCCTTTCTTATGGCAGCTCGGCCGATCCAGGCCGGAGACTCGGCAGGCCGTCCTCGTAGGGTGGCCCGTGACCGGCTTCGCGTCAACCACGCCGGCGCCAATGGCGCCGATTCGCTGCACTGCGGAGAACCACGTGCCGTCGTCGGGGCGGCGTGGCCCGTTCACGGGGATTCTCTGGCCTCGCACAAGCTGGGAGAATCCCGCCACATACATTTTTCCTTTAAAATTGTCTAACATTTATTAAATTATTACATGTACTGAGTAATGAGTGTGTGTTAAGTAAACTCATAATAAGTGAAGAGGATTACGAAAAAATGGGCCATGAACTGGGATTAATTAGTAAAATGGTTCGGTGGAAATAAGCATCAATATCCAATTGGACACATTTGGTTTTTACATTTTTTTCAGTGTTGTGAAGTAATTTGACAAATGAACAAATTGCAGTATTTGAGTGGGCTTCGCGTATTGGATGTATTTTCTTCAGTCATTGGATTGCAGATATTGGTCAATTGAATGCTGGTTAATTTTTACAACAAATAGATTGTTTTAAAACATCAGTTAAAATTATTTGACCTTCTGCTGATTGGAATTTGTAATGTTGGATGATAATTGTCATGTACTTGAAATGGGACAAGGAGAATGGGATGAGGTTACTGTGCAAGCCTTCAGTAATGTTTCCCCCAACATTTCGCTAATTTCCCGATCAGTGTAAAGGGATATTTGATCGCACTGAGCAGCAGGTTTCTGAACTTTCTCTGGGTTATTGTGTAAATAGCTGTGTTGGTGCAGGAGCTCAGAAGCTGCAACATAATCCCAGACTGTTCAAAATTAGGAAAGGTAGTAAGTAGGGATCTGCTCTTGAATACCGACGTAATTCTAACGGAGATGAAATATATAACTGTTGTCATCCAGAGCATGATAAAACTACTGGATATTGCAAAGAGTAACACAATGGATCTTCTCCGGTTCATCAGCTCCGGGTCCTTCTCATCCCTGTCACTCCTGTGCTGCCGGAGGCTCATTCGGCCGCGATTGGCGATTAAAATGCGTCTAACGGTGACAATATTAAAGAACAAAATCAGAAAGAATGGAATCACTGGGGTTAGCAGCTGCTCAATCCAAGAATATGCTATCCAAATCGGCTCAAAGAAAACATTTGTGGACAGCCGGCATCCCCGTGGCATCCTGTTGTAATAGGAGGAATACAGGAAGGGCGAGGGAATGTTCTTCAAGCAGAGCAGCGAGCTCACAGTGGTGATAACAACAACAGCAGTTTTCTCGGTGCAGTATTTTGTTTTCAGCTTCTGACAGCAAATGGCCACCAGGCGGTCAAAGGTAAAAGAGACGGTCAGCCAAACAGAAATGTCGATTGCGGCGGGAGACATGAAGAGAATGAATCTGCACACGGGAGTGTAGAGCAGGAAAGTGTCATACCAATATATTGTAGCAATGCGATGTAAGATTACATTCCAGACAATAACCATGTTATCGGCTGTCGCCATCGCTACCAGATAGCGGGCGATGCATTTGGAGAGGCCACAGTTTTTGAAAGACAGGATTGCGATTGTGACGATGTTCACTGTGAGAAGGAGAATAGAAACCAGTTAGAATAATAATGTCACAGGCAGGCGCACATGAACACTGCGACGAGGTTACTGTGGAAGTCGCCACATGTTTCGGTACACAGAGAGAAAATTCAGAAAGTCCAATTCACATGTAACAGACACATATTTCGGAATTTCGGGAGGAAACCGGGACACCTGGAGAATACCCACGTAGACACGGGGGGAACGTGCAGACTCCGCGCAGACAGTGATCCAAGCCGGGATTCCAACCTGGGACTCTGGACTGTGAAGCAACAGACTTGAATAACGTGCTACCGCCAGGTTATAGTCCGGGAAGGTGATAACACGAAAAGAACGGCGCGGTAGCTTGGTGGTTAGCACTGTTGCTTCACCGCGCCAGGGTCACAGGTTCGATTCCCGGCTTGGGTTACTGTCTGTGCGGAGTCTGCACATCCTCCCCGTGTGTGCCTGGGTTTCTTCCGGATGCTCTGGCTTCCTCTCACAGTCCAAAGATGTGCAGGTTAGGTGGATTGGCCATGATAAATTGCCCTTAGTGTCCAAAAACGGTTAGGTGGGGTTACTGGATTACGGAGATAGGTTTAAGTGGGCTGCTCCTGCCAAGGGCCGGCGCAGGCTCGATGGGCTGAACGGCCTCCTTATGCACTGTAAACTCTATGATTCTATGACATCATTCTCTGATTCTCTCACTGGTCAACACTCAATATAGAGAATCTGCTACAATCAGGTTCAGTTGAAGTTCCATGTCCTGATACCCGCCCCCACCCCCCACACCCCCGGCGTTCTGCGTTAATCTCCTGAATACCCAGTGCTGGATGTTGACGTACATTGTGGATTATCACCTCTCAGCTGTAATGCTGTGTTTGAGACGTCAGAGGGCGTTGGATTAGCTGTTTCAATGGATACATGAAAGCTGGGTAGAAAGCCGAGTTGGAAAGCCGATAATGTCCACGGTTAATGGTTTGAGGGGACAGAAAATAAGAATGATGAACAGACCGCGAGAGAACAAACCAATGATAAAAATGAGCAGTCTGATCTACCGCTCTGGAAAGATGATAGGAAACGGAGCGGAAAGGAGCAGAAAGAAAACACTGCGCTACATTTGAAAGGCAGTTCATCATTAAACATGAAGCTGGTCGGAGGTAAGAGAGTCCAAAGGGGCGGAAAAGGGTGTTGCAGAATATCTGACAAATATAAATTATCAGAAGAAAACATATCAAAATGCAAATGTCTGTGAATAAAACAAAGTATCCGCACTGTAATGCAGTGGGACAGAGGACGCCTTCAGAGATAATCTACAATGAGTTTTCCAGATCAGATAGTCATTCTAATGTTCAAATTTGAGAACGTTAAAAAATAATCACCATTTTTAACTCAAAATTGAAGGTTAACGCAATACATTTGGCCGGTTTTGAAAATTAAACAGACACAAGATCAAAATTTCAAGATCTAAAAGTAATTTACCAGGAACGCCGACCGTTGCGAGTACAGGATAGTACACAGCTGCTGACTCGGAAGATTTTGTCCAACGCATTTTCTGTGTCAAGGAATCGTGCTGGTGTTGGTGAAGATCTGTCCCCTGGTGTTTGACACAGTAAAGGGTCATGAACGGTTTATTTATATTAAACTGGATGATCAGTGATGCGAGGTCTGTACATCCCTAATGATGTTTTTCACAGGTTGCTCAACAAAGACGTTACTGAGAGCAGCTGATCTCTCACTGTAAGTCTCATTGGGGATTACATCACCATCTTAGGATCAGGCTCGAAGCTCGAAGATGCCGACTAAAGTTAACTATACAATGTTGCTTATTTCAAATCCGGGGCGAGTAACACTGTTTTTGCATTTGAATACTGGGCACGTGTTGCCCATTCCCTCGCATCATCCCCTCACTCACAATGTCGCGCTCACAGTCCTTATTCTTATTAAAGATCCCTCTCCTTTCTTTCTTTCAATTTCCCCAGATTATCTTTTTCTGAACGTTCCCCATTCACGTTTCCAAAATTATTTTCTCTTTTATTCTGTCTCCCTTTTATAGCAAATCAATTTCACTTTGCCCCATCTTCAATTTACCTCCGGTCTTTGCGTCACTGTTATTTGTTTGTGGCTCTAATTCTCACATCTCGTATATGCTCTGCCCTGCTCACGCTGCAATAACTTGGAGGACAAGTGGTGAGGATGGAACAGAGTTACAGAGGGACATAGACAGATTGGGTGAATGATCAAAGGCTTGACAGATGGAATATCATGTAGGGAAATGTGATGTTATACATTGATGGGAAGAATGAAGGTCCTGTGTAGTATTCAAATGCAGAAATACAGCAGAAATATGCAGCACCGAGGAGTTTGATGAGAGGTGGGGGTCCTCGTGAATCAGACATTAAAAGCCAGCATGCAAGTTGAGCAGGTAATGGGTGCGTAGAATGGAATGTTGCTCTTTGTTTCGCAGACAGGTGAGCACACAAACAGGGAAATCTTGTTACACCTGGACAAGGCACTGAATAGAGCACAACAGGATTAGTGGGTCTAGCTGACGGCACTCGATTCAGTGATGTGTCAGGAAGAGCAAGGCCAGAAAGAGACTTCCAAACACTTGTTGGAATGTGACATTGTTGTTTCTGTTTTTCTTTGTGCCTGGGGAATATCTACATAGGTCAGTGAAAATACTAACTTCGAAAACGTTGTTTCAAGTGGTATAGGAGGGCTGATATTTTGGCTCAATTGAAATTCGCCGGAGCGGGAGGATGAAAAAAATGTCAAGGATGCATTGATTTGGTCAGGAGGTGCAACATAATGGAGATAGGAACATCGGAAATAGATCGACAGGTTTAATTACTGGATTGGTTATGAGTGTAATTAAATGATTTCCTCCCAGATTAATAAATATGAAATGTCAGCTAAGAGGAAGATGTGATCGATTCAGACTCTCCAAACAATTCTATGCAACCTCATAACCTTTCACCGCTGTTAGTCTATGTGATACATTGAATGATTGTCTTACGTCTGTTTCCATTCATACCGAACGTTCAATGGAGTTAGTTTCTACCAATATAGCAAACGTCTCCCTGAACCCCCGCGCCAAATCAATATTATAAGACCGTAGGTCCATTAGACAGAGGAACATAATTAGTCCATTCGCCGAATGAGTCTGCTCCGCCATTCAGTCATGGTTGTTATGTTCTTCCGTGCCTTGACCTCCTTCTTAAACAAGAACCTATCTATCTCTGTCTTAAAGACACTCAGTGATTTGGCCTCCACAACTTTCTGCGGCAAAGAGTTCCACAGATTCAGCACCCTCTGGCTGAAGACGTTTCTTCTCATCGCAGTTTTATAGTATCGTCCCTTTAGTCTGATACTGTGACCTCGGGTTCTAGTTTTTCCTACCGCTGGAACCATCCTCTCAACGACCAATCTATCCAGGCTGCTCATTGTTCTGTAAGTTTCAAAAAGGTCCCCCTCATCCTTCTCAACTCCAACGAGTGCAGATCCAGAGGCCCCAACTGCTCCAAACGGCAGGCTCTCCATTCCAGCGATCATCCTTGTGAACCTCCTCTGGACTGTTTCCAAGACGAACACATCCTGCCTTAGATACTAGGCCCCAAACTGCTCACAATAATTCTAATGGGGTCTGACCATAACCTTATACAGGCACAGACGTGCATCACTGCTCTTGCATTCTATCCTCTCAACATTAATGCGACCATTGCATTTGCCTTCCTAACTACCGACTGAACCTGCACGTTAATGGTCAGGTAATCTTCGACTCGGACTTGTGCTTCTCGTTTTCTCAGCATTTCTACATTTAGAAAATATTCTATGCCTCCATTATTGCTACCAAAATGCATAACCTCACAATTTCCCACATTATATTCAATCTGCTACTTCTTTGCCCAGCTCCTGGCCTTCCTAAGACCTTCTGTCGCCCCCGGTTTCCTCAATAGAACCTGTGCCTCCACATACCTTTGTATGATAATCAATTTCATATTGATTATCTTCCTTAAATGTTGTTCCATCTTCAACGTTTCATGGAAAACATTCAAAGTCTCTGAATTATTGCCAGGCAAAGTACTTTCATAATGGATCGGTGGTATCAACTGAACAATATTTATGTTGGTCATAAATCGTGGTGTTTACAATTGGAAACGACACTGAAATGATTGAATAGCAGGCTATGTATAAATACTTCTCGTAATGTAAATTGTGTTGTTGCCAAATATATATCACGCGTTTGTGTGAAACAACAGTTTAAATTGGCAACTTTAGCATAATGATGTCTCGTTTGAGACTACAAACAAAATCCGTCACGTTATACTACCACTCATTAAATATTACCTGACCTCCTTGCGTCTACCCCGACCCGTGGAGTCTGTTACGATCTTCCTCCTCTTTATATTTAAACATTTTGCATTTGCAAATTCTAGTCGAACTGAGAGTTGAATAACAAGAGATGAGGGTAGAGTGATGGGCATAAGAGAGGTGGGGAGAAGATAGGAAATATATTGAGAGGAAAGGAACGTACACGAGATGAATAGATTGATATGGGAGGAGATTGAAATAGTGCAACATGTCGGGAAGCACACAGAGTGGATTGTTGGCAACTGAAGAGTGGCTGGGAGGTAATGTAAGGAGTGGAACCGAGAGGTTGAAAAAAAAGGTGTGGAGAATGAATGCGGAAAAGGAGATGAGAGATGAGGGGAAACAGAACAGAATTGTGAAGAAGTGAAAGTAGTGGAGGGCAATTTAAGGTGTGGAGAGGGAAGTTAGTGTAGGAAATGTGGAGTATTATATTTGCAATTATAGATGGAATAAGACCATAAGACATAGGAGCAGAATTAGGCCACTCGGCCCATCGAGTCTGTTCCGCCATCCAATCATGGCTGATACTTTCCCATCCCCATTCTCCTGCCTTCTCCCCATAAACCCTGATCACATTATTAATCAAAAACCTATCTATCTCTCTCTTAAAGACACTCAGTGAATTGGCCTCCACAGCATTCTGCGGCAAAGAGTTCCACAGATGCACCACCCTCTGGCTGAAGAAATTCCTCCTCATCTCTGTTTTAAAGGATCGTCCCTTTCGTCTGAGATGGTGTGATCTGCTTCTAGTTTTTCCTACAATTGGAAACATCCTCCCCACGTCCACTCTATCCAGGCCTCGCAGTATTTTGTAAGTTTCAATAAGATCTCCTCTCATCCTTCTAAACTCCAACGAGTACAGACCCAGAGTCCTCAAACGTCCCTCATACGACAAGTTCCCCATTCCACGGATAATTCTTGTGAAAGTCCCCTGGACTCTTTCCAAGGCCAGCACATCCTTCCTTAGATACAACTGCTCAAAATACTCCAGTTGGGGTCTGAGGCCTCATGCAGCCTCAGAAGCCTCAGAAGCACAACCCTGGTCTTGTATTCTTGCGCTTTGACATGAATGCTAGCATTACATTTGCCTTCTTAACTTCCCACTGGACCTGAACGTTAAACTTAAGAGAACCGTGAACGAGGACTGCCAAGTCCCTTTGTGCTTCTGATTTCCGAAGCATTTCCCCATTTAGAAAATAGTCTATGCCTAACTTCCTCCTTCCAAAGTGTATAACTTCACACTTTTCCACATGAAGTCCCCTTGCTTCCTCTATACTACCCGTCCCTCTAAAGACCTTTGTTTCATCTGCAAACCTGGCAACAGTGCCTTCAGTACCTTCTTCCAGATCATTAATCTATATTGTACAAATTTGGGACCACCCGTCATAATCAGGGGGAATCAGCAGATTAGGAAAGACGCAGCATGCATCTCATTCAAGGACAGTTTTTCTGTTTTGAAAACGCTGGAAGCGACGTTTAATCTGGGGAATGCACCAGAAACAAACTCATTGCGCTGTGAGAAGTCCAATGAGCGTTTCTGCTGCCGTATCTCTGAGTCCAGGATGACATTTGGCCTGACTGGTGCCAGTGCCATGAATATCGGCAAACCCTTTCAGGGCATTCTGAAGATGGAGTGCGAACAGACAGAGGTCGTGGGTTAAATTGGTACCAACGCCAGATACAGAAAAAGGGACGAGGTCCTGCGTCAATAATTTACAGTTTTCCGAGCAGATTGAAAAGAATGACGTCCGAGGTTAATATCTCCAGATCCTTGACTGAGAGGATTGGATGAAGGGGGGTATAGCAGATGAATGGTTGCTACATAGATGGTGTGGGCGAATAGGCTTTATTTTCGCGGCCAGTGATTCCGTTCCTGGGTCCGGCGCAACCTTTGAATCTTGGATGATTGGGAATGGAATCTACAACTTTGCGGTGGGTTTGCTAAGGCTGTTCGAGGATGTGACAACTGGATTGGCGTGGGGAATGGGTCACAGTGTGCAGGTTCAGTGGGGGGTCACATCCAGATAATTACAGAAATAAAAACAAGTCAGTCTGGATGGGACAGCAAAGATAAACTTGCTCGGGCACAAGGGAATCCAAAAATGTACAGGTTAGTTTGATAGGCTATGGTGAATGCGCAGGGTATTGATTTACACATGCCAGTAATCTCACTGGAACGAAGGAGGTTGAGGGGCGACCTTATAGAGGTCTACAACATTATGAGGGGCATAGACAGAGTGGATAGGCAGTGACTTTTTCCCAGGGTAGAGGGTCAATTACTAGGGGGCATAGGTTTAAGGTGGGAGGGGCAAGGTTTAGAGGAGATGTACGAGGCAATTCTTTTTCATAGAGGGTAGTGGGTGCCTGGGACTCGCTGCCGGAGGAGGTGGTGGAAGCAGGGATGATAGTGACGTTTAAGGGGCATCCTGACAAATACATGAATAGAATGGGAATAGAGGGATACGGAACCCGGAAGTGTAGAAGATTTTAGATGATACGGACAGTATGGACGGCGCAGGCTTGGAGGGCCGAAGGGCCTGTTCCTGTGCTGTACTTTTCTTTCTTCTTGTACTTGTTCTTTGTATATCGGGATTCACTTTCACATCAGATTATAATTCGCCTTTGAATTCTTCCCATCGAACCGGTCATCGCCACACACTCAGGCAGGGGATTCCCCATCCTCACCACTCGCTGTCTGAGAAAGTCCTCGTTTATCTCATCATTGCTTCATTTACTCAATCCTTTAATCCAGAGCTGCTCGTCCTCAATCATTTCACCAATTGGACCGCTTCTCCCCATCTCGTCCTGAACACCTGTGATCTGCAAACCGCCATCAAATCTCTGGTCAATCCTTTCTGTACTCTACACAATACCTTCAAATCCTTCCAGAGCTGTGGCGTCCGGAAGTGGACATAATATTCCTGCACAGAATTGTGCAAGTTGAAAGTAACCTATTTGCTCTTGTTGTCTATTCCATTATCTATAAAGTTGTTTACATGATACTGAATCCTATATTCACACAAAATGCTCCATTATTTATTAAATATTCTTCTGCTCTTGCTGTTCTTATCGATGTGCCATTTACTTTATACAGTTTCTACATGTTTGCCGCTCTGATATGATCTGGAAGCGGTCCCCTGAATTGTAAATTCCCAAACAGGATCCCAATATTGTGCTATTCCGGGGTGCGGAGGAATGTGCTGCCTCCACTTCCTTATTCGCCAACCTCGATTGGCTGAAGAAAGGGTAATGTAAAAGGAACCGCACCCCTGTGGCTAGCTTTGTAAAATCGTTCGCTTGGATTTGAAAGAGTCAATAACTCATTCCGCTCCCATATGAACGGCACTTGCACTGACTACTGTCCCCTCCCTGTGAACAGCCCCTACCCCTGTCTAATACCCCCCCCCCAACACTGACTAATTCCCCTCCCTGTGAACAGCCCCTACGCTGTCTCATTCCCCTCCCTGTGAACAGCCCCCACACTGACTAATTCCCCCTCCCCGTGAACAGCCCCTCCCCTGACTAAGATCCCTCCCTGTGAACAGCCCCTTCGCTGACTAATTTGCATTCATAATCACCTGTTGCACCTCTAAACCAATTTTGTGCGACCCATGCACCAGCACACCCAGGTCTCTCTGCACAGCAGCATGTTTTAATATTTTATCATTTAAATAATAATCCCTTTTGCTGTTATTCCTACCAAAATGGATAATCTCACATTTGTCAACATTGTATTCCATCTGCCAGACCCTGGCCCATTCACTCAACCTGTCCAAATCCCTCTGCAGACTTTCGCTATCCTCCGCACTTTTCGCTTTACCACTCAATTAGTGTCGTCTGCAGCACGGTAGCATTGTGGATAGCACAATTGCTTCACAGCTCCAGAGTCCCAGGTTCGATTCCGGCTTGGGTCACTGTCTGTACGGAGTCTGCACGTCCTCCCCGTGTGTGCGTGGGTTTCCTACGGGTGCTCCGGTTTCCTCCCACAGTCCAAAGATGTGCAGGTTAGGTGGATTGGCCATGATAAATTGGCCTTAGTGTCCAAAATTGCCCTTAGTGTTGGGTGGGGTTACTGGGTTATGGGGATAGGGTGGAGGTGTGGGGTTGGGTAAGGTGCCCTTTCCCAGAGCCGGTGCAGACGCGATGGGCTGAATGGCCTCCTTCTGCACTGTAAATTCTATGACAATAACTTGGACATGTTGCCCTTGGTCCCCAACTCCAAATCATCTATGTGAATTGTGAATAGTTGAGGGCCCAACACTGATCCCTGAGGGATACCACTACACTAGCTACTGATTGCCAACCAGAGAAACACCCATTAATCCCCACTCTTTGCTTTCTATTAATTAACCAATCCTCAATCCATGCTACTACTTTATCCTTTATCCTGAATGCCATGCATCTTTATCTTATGCAGCAAACTTTTGTGTGGCACCTTGTCGAAAGCTTTCTGGAAACCCAGAAATAACACATCCATTGGCTCCCCGTGATCTACCGCACGGGTAATGTTCTCAAAAAATTCGACTAAATTAGTTAGGCACGACCTGCCCTTTATGAACCCATGCTGCGTCTGCCCAATGGGACAATTTCCATCCAGATGCCTCGCTATTTCTTCATTGATGATGGATTCCAGCATCTTCCCTACGAAGGAAGTTAAACTCACTTGCCTATTATAACCCGCTTTCTGCATACCTCCTTTTATAAACAGTGGTGTCACGTTTGCTAATTTCCAATCCGCCGGGACCACCCCAGAGTCTAGTGAATTTTGGTAAATTATCACTAGTGTATTCGCAATGTCCCGAGCCATTTCTTTTAGCTCTCTGGGATACATTCCATCAGGGCCGCAGACTTGTCTACCGTTAGCCTCATTAGCTTACCCAACACTACCTCCTTAGTGATATCAAACATCTCAAGGTCCTCCCTGTCAGAGCCTCATTTCCACCAGTCACTGGCATGTTATTTGTGTCTTCCACTGTGAAGACCGACCCAAAAAACCTGTTCAGTTCCTCAGCCTTTTCCTCATCTCCCAATATTAAATCTCCCTACTCATCCTCTAAAGAACCAATATTTACCTTAGCCACTCTTTTTTGTTTTAGACATTTGTAGAAACGTTTACTATCTGTTTTTATATTCTGAGCAAGTTTACTCTCATAATCTATCTTCCTATTCTTTATAGCTTTTTAAGTAGCTTTCTGTTGCCCCCTAAAGATTTCCCAGTCCTCTAGTCACCCACTTAACTTTGCCACTTTGTGTGCTTTTTCCTTCAATTTGATACTCCCCCTTATTTCCTTAGATATCCACGGTCGATTTTCCGTCTTTCTACCGTCCTTACTTTTTGTTGGTATAAACCTTTGCTGAGCACTGTGAAAAATCGCTAGGAAGGTTATCCACTGTTCCTCAACTGTTTCACCATAAAGTCTTTGCTCCCAGTCTACCTTAGCTAGTTCTTCTCTCATCCCATTGCAATCTCCTTTGTTTAAGCACAAAACACTAGTGATTTTACTTTCTCACCCTCCATCTGTATTTTAATTTCCATCATATTGTGATCTCTCCTTCCGAGAGGATCCCTAACTATGAGATCCTGAATCAATCCTGTCTCATTACACAGGACCTGATGTCGGACCGCTTGATCCCTCGTAGATTCCATTACATACTGTTCTAGGAAACTATCGCGGATACATTCTATAAACTCCTCCTCAAGGCTGCCTTTACCGACCTGGTTCATGCAATTGACATGTGGATTAACATCCTCATGATAACTGCTGTACCATTTCTACATGCATCAGTTATTTCTTTGTTTATTGCCTGCCTCACCATAATGTTACTATTCGGTGGCTTATAGACTACTCCTATCAGTGACTTTTTCGCCTTACTATTCCTGATTTCCATCCAAATGGCTTCAAACTTGTCCTCCATAGCACCAATGTCATCCCTTACTAATATCCGGAATAACGTGGGTGAACTTGCGCATGGGTTGGTACATGGGACTTCGATGTTGTGGCCATTTCGGAGAAATGGTCAGAGCAGGGACAGGAATGGTTGTTGCAGGTGCCGGGGTTTAGGTATTTCAGTAAGCTCAGGGAAGGTGGTAAAAGACGGGGAGGGAAAGGACATCTCGGAGATCTCGGTGTCCATGTACATAGATCCCTGAAAGCTTTGAAAGCAGACCAAGGCAGGCCAGCAGCACGGCTCAATTCCCGTAACAGCCTCCCCGAACAGGCGCCGGAATGTGGCGACTAGGGGATTTTCACAGTAACTTCATTTGAAGCCTACTTGTGACAATAAGCGATTTTCATTTCATTTTTCATTAAACAGTACCCTACAATAAAGAGTCTATTTAACAGTGCCCAACAGTAAAAGGTTTATTTCAACAGCCCTAAAGTAAACAGTCTATTTAAACAGTGCCCTACAGCAAAGTCTATTTAAATAGTGCCCTGCAATAAAGAGTCTATTTAAATAATGCCCTACAGTAAGCAATCAACTTAAACGGTCCCAACAGTAATCAGTTTAATCAAAGAGTTTCCTACAGTTAATCGAGTCTAGTTAAACAGTCCTGCAGTATACGGTGTCGATTTAAACAGTGCCCGACAGTTAAGAGTCTATTTAAACAATGGCCTAGAGTAAACCGAACATAGAACATAGAACACTACAGCGCAGTAAAGGCCCTTCGGCCCTCGATGTTGCGCCGACCTGTGAAACCACTCTAAAGCCCATCTACACTATTCCCTTATCGTCCATATGTCAATCCAATGACCAGTTGAATGCGCTGAGTGTTGGCGAGTCCACTACTGCTGCAGGCAGGGCATTCCACGCCCTTACTACTCTCTGAGTAAAGAACCTACCTCTCACATCTGCCTTATATCTATCTCCCCTCAATTTAAAGCTATGTCCCCTCAAGTCCCTCAGCCTTTCATCATAAGATCTTCCCTCCATACCAGGCAACTTTCTGGTAAATCTCCTCTCCTTCCACATCCTTCCTATAATGCGGCGACCAGAATCGCACGCAATACTACAAATGCGGCCGCGCCAGAGTTTTGTACAGCTGCAGCATGACCTCACGGCTCCGAAACTCATTCCCTCTACCAATAAAAGCTAACACACCGTACGCCTTCTTAACAATCCTCTCAACCTGGGTGGCAACTTTCAGGGATCTATGGACATCGAGACTGGGATTTATCTGCTCATCGACACTGCCAAGTATCTTACCATTAGCCCAGTACTCTGTCTTCCTGTTATTCCTTCCAAAATGAATCACCTCACACTTTTCTGCATTAAACTCCATTTGCTACCTCTCAGCCCAGCGCTGCAGCTTATCTGTGTCCGTCTGTAATTTGTAACATCCTTCCGCACTGTCCACAACTCGACCGACTTTAGTGTCATCTGCAAATTTACTCACCCATTTTTCTACGCCCTCCTCCAGGTCACTTATAAAAATGACAAACAGCAGTGGCCCCAAAACAGATCCTTGTGGTACACCACTAGTAACTGGACTACAGTCTGAACATTTCCCATCAACCACCACCCTTTGTCTTCTTCCAGCTAGCCAATTTCTGATCCAAAATGGACTGTTTGTTGTAGGATGCTGTGTAAATAGACAGGGTTCAGACCGATTAGTGGGATGCTGTTTAAGTAGGCTATGTTTACTGTAGGACAATATTTAAATAGACTGTTTACTGTAGGCTACAGTTTCAATAGAATGTTTACTGTAGGGAACAGTGCAAATATATTGATTACAGTCAGACACTGTGCAAATAGCCTGCTTACTGTGGGACACTGTTTAACTAGACTGTTGAAAGAACAAAGAATAAAGAACACAGAACAAACACAAGTACAGTACAGGAACAGGTCCTTTGGCCCTCCAAGCCTGTGCCGACCTTGCCGCCTGTCCAAACTTAACTTTTCTACACTTCCTGGGTGTGGGTCGATCTATTCCTGTGCCAGTCATGTATTTGTCAAGATGCACCTTATATGTCACTCTGGTCTCTGCTTCCACCACCTCCTCCGGCAGCGTGTTCCAAGCATCCACTACCCTCTGTGTAAAAACTTGCCTCGTACATCTCCTCTAAACCTTGCCCCTCGCACCTTAAACCTATGCCCCCCCCCCCCCGTAATGGACGCCTCTATCCTGGGAAAAAGCCACTGACTATATACTCTGTCTATGCCACTCATAATTTTGTAGACCTCAATCAGGTCGCCCCTCAACCTCCGTCGTCCCAGTGAGAAAACAACGAGTTTATTCAACCGCTCCTCATAGCTAATGCCCTCCATACTAGGCAACATCCTGGTAAATCTCTTCTGCACCCTTTCTAAAGCCTCCGCATCCTTCTGTTGTGTGGCGACCAGAATTGAACACTACACTCCAGTTGTGGCCTAAATAAGGTTCTCTACAGCTGCAACATGCTTTGCCAATTATTATACTCAATGCCCCGGCCAATAAACGCAAACATGCTGAATGCCTTCTTGACTACCTTCTCCACCTGTGTTGCCCCTTTCAGTGACCTGTGGACCTGCACACGAAGATCTCTCTGACTGTCAATACGCTTGAGGGTTCTACCATTCACTGTGTATTCCCCACCTGCATTGGAACTTCCAATATGCATTACATCACATTTGCCCGGATTATACTTCATTTCCCATCTTTCCGCCCAAGCCTCCAAACGATCTAAATCCTGCTGCATCCTCTGAGAGTCCTCATCGCTATCCACAATTCCACCAACCTTTGTGTCGTCTGCAAACTTACTAATCAGACCAGTTACATTTTCGTCCAAATCATTTATATATACTACGAACAGCAAAAGTCCCAGCACTGATCCCTGGGGAACACCACTAGTCAAAGCCCTCCAATTAGTAAAGCACATTTCCATTGCTTGTATCTGCCTTCCATGACCGAGCTAGTTTTGTATCCACCTGGCCAGATCACCCCTGATCCCGTGTGACTTCACCTTTTGTACCAGTCTACCAAGAGGGACCTTCTCAAAGGCCTTACTGCAGTCCATATGGACAACATCCTCTGCCCTACCTGCATCAATCATCTTTGTGACCTCTTCGAAAAACTCTATCAAGTTAGTGAGACGCTACTTCCCCTTCACAAAACCGTGCTGCCTCTCGCTAAGACGTCCATTTGCTTCCAAATGCGAGTAGATCCTGTCTCGTAATTTCCCTACCACTGATGTAAGGCACACCGGCCTGTAGTTCCCTGGATTATCCTTGCTAACCTACATAAACAAAGGAACGACATTGGATATTCTCCTGTCCTCCGCGACATCACCTGAAGACAGTAAGGATCCAAAGATTTCTGTCAAAGCCGCAGCAATTTCCTCTCTCCCCTCCTTCAGTATTCTGTGGTAGATCCCATCAGGCCCCGGCGACTTATCTACCTTAATGTTTTTCAAGACGCCCAACACCTCGTCTGTTTGGATCTCAATGTGACCCAGGCTATCTAAACACACTTCTCCAGATTCAACATCCATCAATTCCTTCTCTTTGGTGAATACTGATACAACGTATTCATTTAGTACCTCGCACATTTCCTCTGGCTCCGCACATAGATTCCCTTGCCTGTCCTCCTGTGGGCGAACCCTTTCCCTGGCTAACTCGTGCTTTTTACGTACGTGTAAAAGACCTTGGGATTTTCCTTCACCCTATTTGCCAATGACTTTTCGTGACCCCTTCTAGCCCTCCTGACTCCTTGCTTCAGTTCCTTCCGACTTTCCTAATATTCCACGCAGGCTTCGTCTGTTCCCAGCCTTTTAGCCCTGACAAATGCCTCATTTTAAGTTGGGCCGAAGGGCCTATTTCCATGCTGTAAACCTCTCGCACTCTGTGACCCTATCCCATCTTCCAGCTCTGTCACGCTGCAGATTCGAGCACTCCATCTCTATGTCCAAGTGATTTTGAAATTTTCCTATGGATGTCTGCCTCTATCATTCTCATGGACAATGGTCCCTGAGTGATTGAAAGGATCTGAGGAACAGGCAGGAAATGACTTTGAGGCAGAAGCTCAGCTGTGATCAAACTGGATGTTGGGACAGGAGTGAGTGACCGGGTCGTCTCACTATGTCGTCATTTACTACCAGTTCCAGTTGCCACAGCACTCGCAGATGATTATAACTGCGCGATAAGATTTTTAAGTTACATCTTTCCGTCAATTAATTCAATGTTCGGGGATACAGTTCAGTTATCTAGTCTGCACAGCCTCTGAGGTTGGTGAAGGCAGATGCAACAGTGGTTTTCAAATGTCAATGCGAGAAACGACAGCAATCAATTGCATGCCGCTGGGGAAAGGTCGGTCGAGTAGGATTGAATGATCTGCTAATCTAAAGAGCCGCTGAGGTTAAACGGAACGAATGTCCTCCGTCGGTATTTCACGCACTTTTAAGTTTTTGGACACGTCTGGCTGTGAGATGATATGCACTAACACACTGGAGTTTCCCTCAATGCGACTCACTACGGCGATTATGGTCACGGTAATCCTTCGTATACAATGTGTCCATGCTTGTGACCAGCGTCAGCTTTAGCTCACTGGTTACTTCACAGCATCAACTTAATTGTAAGTTCGAACCTGTCTTACCGTGGGCGCTGCCTGGAGCTTTTATTATTTCCAAAACATGTGTTGCATAAATAAAAGCAGCAGAACATTTATAATTAGAAGTAGGTGTATTTTGTTTCGAGGTTGCATTCATTGTTTTTAAAAGAGGCTTGTGCCACGTGTTTACTTTCTGATCTCACACTGCGGAAACCTAAGTTCGATTCCAGCTCTGTACAATAACTGACCGATCACACTTTGTCAATTACTCACGACCTAAATGGAGGAAAGGAGCATTAACGATTATCTATTATACATTTTTTGAAATTTCGGAACAAGATAGTTTACGCAGGCGAATTGATTAATCCAGTCTTTTCCTCGTGAAACGCTGTTCCCCAGATCGCCAAGAACACTCAGGGTGTTCGAAACCATCCAGGACCAAGCAGTGCGCTTGATTGCTCCTCCTGCCACAAGCATTCAATCCCTCCGCCACAGCTATCCCAAAATGCACCGCAATAACTCAACAAAGTTCCTCAGGCAATTGTTCCTTCGGCAGTACCTTCCAGCCCTACGACCACTGTCATTTTGAAGAACTAGACAAGCCCCTACTTGGGAAAATCACCAACTGCAATTCCCCCTTCAAACCACTCACCACTCCCACTTGGAACCATATAAACGTTCCTTCAGGGTAACGGGGGAAACAATAATTTAGCTTCCTCCCTTAAAGCACGTGGGTGCACCCAAACCTCACGACCTGCAACAATTCAAGGAGGAAGCTCACCACCACCTTCTGAAGGGCAACTCGGGATGGGTAATAAATTCTGTCCTAACCAGCAACTCTCACATCCAGTAAAAGTGATATTTTTAATGGATTGGTGCTTTGAATTTCTGGGGCCTGGGAATGAACTGTTCTCCAATCTTCAAAAATAAATGTACAGTACCCAATTCCTTTTTTCCAATTAAAGGGCAATTTCGTGTGGCCAATCCACCTATCCGGCAGATCTTTGGGTGTGGAGCGAAACCCACGCAAAAACGGGGAGAATGTGCAAACTCCACACGGACAGTGACCCAGAGCCGGAATTGAACCTAAGAACTCAGCGCCGTGAAACAGCAGGGTTAACCACTCGGCCATCCTGCTGTCCTTATTTGTCATTCTAACGGTGGAATGAATCATGTGCAAACGTGGCACCACTGTTTAAAAAAGGAGGGAGGCAGAATGCGGGTAATTATAGGCCAGTGAGCATAACTACGGTAGTAGGGAAGATGCTGGAATCCATCATCAAGGAAGAAATAGCGAGGCATCTGGATGTAAATTGTCCCATTGGGCAGACCCAGCATGGGTTCATAAAGTGCCGGTCTTGCCTCACTAATTTAGTGAAATCTTTTGAGGACATTACCAGTGCGTAGATAACGGGGAGCCAATGGATGTGGTATATCTGGATTTCCAGAAAGCCTTCGACAAGGTGCCACACAAAAGGTTGCTGCATAAGATAAAGATGCATGGCATTAAGGGGAAAATAGTAGCATGGATAGAGGATTGGACAATTAATAGAAAGCAAAGAGTGGGGATTAATGGATGTTTCTCTGGTTGGTAATCAGTAGCTAGTGGTGTCCCTCAGGGATCAGTTTTGGGCCCATAACTGATCACAATTTACATAGATGATTTGGAGTTGGGGACTAAGGGAAATATGTCCAAATTTGCAGACGACTCTAAGATAAGTGGGAAAGCAAAAAGTGCAGAGGATACTGGAAGTCTGCAGAGGGATTTGGATGGGCTAAGTGAATGGGCTAGGGTCTGGCAGATGGAATACAATGTTGACAAATGTGAGGTTATCCATTTTGGTAGGAATAACAGCAAAAGGGATTATTATTTAAATGATAAAATATTGAAACATGCTGCTGTGCAGCGAGACCTGGGTGTGCTAGTGCATGAGTCGCAAAAAGTTGGTTTACAGGTGCAACAGGTGATTAAGGAGGCAAATGGAATTTTGACCTTCATTGCTAGAGTGATGGAGTTTAAGACTATGGAGCTTATGCTGCAATTGTATAGGGTGATAGTGAGGCCACACCTGGAGTATTGTGTACTGTTTTGGTCTCCTTACTTGAGAAAGGACGTACTGGCACTGTAGGGTGTGCAGAGGAGATTCAATAGGTTAATTCCAGAGCTGAAGGGGTTGGATTACGAGGAGAGGTTGAGTAGACTGGGAATGTACTCGTTGGAATTTAGAAGGATGAGGGGGGGATCTTATAGAAACATATAAAATTATGAAGGGAATAGATAGGATAGATGCGGGCAGGTTGTTTCCACTGGCGGGCGAAAGCAGAACTAGGTGGCATAGCCTCCAAATAAGGGGAAGTAGATTTAGGACTGAGTTTAGGAGGAACTTCTTCACCCAAAGGGTTGTGAATCTTTGGAATTCCTTGCCCAGTGAAGCAGTAGAGGCTCCATAATTAAATGTTTTTAAGATAAAGATAGATAGTTTTTTGAAGAATAAAGGGATTAAGGGTTATGGTGTTCGGGCCGGAAAGTGGAGCTGAGTCCACAAAAGATCAGCCATGATCACATTGAATGGTGGAGCAGGCTCGAGGAGCCAGATGGCCTACTCCTGCTCCTAGTTCTTATGTTCTTATGTAACTTCTGCTTCAGAGGAAAGTGAATCTAATGTATTTCTAACAGCATGAATCCTTGAAGATAGAAACTATGTGCTTGCTGCAGTATGGTGGAAGGGAGTGGTGTGCAATATACTCCATCATTAAACGCTTTCTCCCCTTTATCTCTTTACCATTCTCATTTATTCTGTTTCTGTTTTGTTTCTATTGATATCGGGTGAAGATTTGATTAGCTGTGGGTCTCTAGAGCAAGACATTCTTCTACATTTTTTCCAGTCAGCCACATGCTGCGACTGCGTTGCTTTTTGCAACCACAGCAAACATGATGAATAATTGGAAATTCCCAACACTGAAGGAGTCTCCTTGTTCAACAATTACTCCTTCTGTGCCCATTATTACTATTATACAGATACATGGTCAGATTATTGAAGACAGGAGTTGGGACATCTTGCTGAAGTTCTTCAGGACAGTTTGAAGAACACACTTCGAATATTGTGAACAGTTCTCGTAACACAAAGATAGAAAGTATATTATTAACCTAGAAAGACATCAGAAAAGATTTGCTCGGCTGCTACCAGACTTGATGTTTTGAGTTAAACGGAGCGGTTGGATAGACTGGAGGCTAGGGGTGATCTTGACGTCGGCTATAAAATAATGGGGGGCATAGATGAAGTAGATTTTCCCAAGGTTAGTGGAATCCAAACCTCGACGGCATAGGTTTAACGTGAGAGAGGAGAGATTCAAAAGGGTCCAGAGGAACACTTGTTTCACACAGAGGGTGGTGAGTGTCTGGAACGAGCTGGCAGAGGCAGTAATAGAGGCGTCTGCAATTCTGCCTTTAAAAAGCATTTACATAGATATATGGAGAAGATGGGCATTTACATAGATATATGGAGAAGATGGGTATAGAGGAATATGACCAAATGTGGGCAATTGGACAGGCTTTGTGTAGTTAAACGGGGCTGCATGGACAAGTTAGGCCGAAGGGCCTATTTCCATGATGGAAACGTCGATGACCGTATGACCTGTCCCACCTTCCAGATCTGTGTCGCTGCAGATTCGAGCACACCGTCTAATGTCCAAATCGGTTTGAAATTTTGCTGTGGGGTGCTGCCTTCATTTTTCTTACCGACAGTGAACTTTGAGGGAATGAAAGTATCCGAGGAACAAGCAGGAAATGACATTGAGGCAGAAGCTCAGCTGTGATCCAACTGTATGTTGGGGCAGCAGTGATTGGCCGTGTAGTCTCCCTATGTTGTAATTTGCTGTCAGTTCCAGTTGCCACAGCACTCGCAGCTCGCAGGTGAATATAACTGCGAGATAAGATTTTTAATTTATATCTTTCGAATAATTATTTCAATGTTCTGGGATACAGTTCAATTATCTGGTCCGCACTGCCTGTGAAATTAGTGGAGGCAGATACAACAGTGGCTTTCAAATTTCAATGCGAGAAACGACAAGAATCAAATGCATGTCTCTGGGGAAAGGTCGATCGAGTGGGAATGAATGAACGGCTAATCTAAAGAGCCGCTGAGGTTAAACGGAATGAATGTCCTCCGTGTGTACTTCAGGCACTTTTACATTTTTGGTCCCATCTGGCTGTCAGATGATGTGCACCAATACCTGGAGTTTCCCGTCATTGTTACCGACCACGGCGAGTATGATCACGGTAATCATTTTTTAAAATGGGCACATGCTTGAAACCGACGTCAGCTTTAGCTCACTGGTTACTTCAAATCATCAACTTAATTGTAAGTTCGGACATGTCTCACCGTGGGCGTTTTAAATATTCCCAAAACATGTGTGTTGCATAAATAAAAGCAGCAGCACATTTATAATTAGAAGTGGGTGTATTTTGTTTAGAGGTTGCATTGATCTGTTTTGAATAGAGGCTTGTGCCACGTGTTTACTTTCTGACCTCACACTGCGGAAACACAAGTTCGATTCCAGCTCTGTCCACTTTGAAGGTGGTTTGTGGAGGAGCTGTTGTCAAGTGACAGTTAACCCGAAACATTTCTTCAGTCTTTCCCTCCCTACCTCCTCCTCTAACCGAAAAAAAAAGACAATCACTGTAAGGATCCCCGCCGAGTAAAGAGCAAGAGGGAGACTCGAGGGCAGGTTGAAGTGGAAAGAAGTAGAACTGTGACGTCACAGACTGCAGTGAAAGAACGCGAGGAGAGTGGCGGGGACACAGTGAAAGAGCGCGAGGAAAGCGGTGGGGACACAGTGAAAGAGCGCGAAGTGAGCGGCGGGGACACAGTGAAAGAGCGCGAGGAGAGTGGCGGGGACTCAGTGAAAGAGCGCGAGGAGAGTGGTGGGGACACAGTGAAAGAGCGCGAGGAAAGCGGCGGTGACACAGTGAAAGAGCGCGAAGTGAGCGGCGGGGACACAGTGAAAGAGCGCGAGGAGAGTGGCGGGGACACAGTGAAAGAGCGCGAGGAGAGCGGCGGGGACACAGTGTAAGAGCACGAGGAAAGCGGCGGGGACACAGTGAAAGAACGCGAGGAGAGCGGCGGGGACTCTGTGAAAGAGCGCGAGGTGAGCGGCGGGGACACAGAGAAAGAGCGCGAGGAGAGCGGCGGGGACACAGTGTAAGAGCACGAGGAAAGCGGCGGGGACACAGTGAAGGAACGCGAGGAGAGTGGCGGGGACACAGTGAAAGAGCGCGAGGAGAGCGGCGGAGACACAGTGTAAGAGAACGAGGAGAGTGGCGGGGACTCAGTGAAAGAGCGCGAGGAGAGCGGTGGGGACACAGTAAAAGAGCGTGAGGAGAGTGGCGGGGACACTGAAAGAGCGCGAGGAGAGCGGCAGGGATTCAGTGAAAGAGCGCGAGGAGAGCGGCGGGGACACAGTGAAAGAGCGCGAGGAGAGCGGCGGGGACATCGAGAAAAGAGCGCGAGGAGAGCGGCTGGGAAACAGTGAAAGAGCGCGAGGAGAGCGGCGGGGACACAGTCAAAGAGCGCGAGGAGAGAGGCAGGGACAAAGTGAAAGAGCGCGAGGAGAGCGGCGGGGACTCAGTGAAAGAGCGCTAGGGGAGTGGCGGGGACACAGGATGAAAGAGCGCGAGGAAAGCGGCGGAGATTCAGTGAAAGGGCGCGAGGAGAACAGCGGAGACACAGTGAAAGAGCGCGAGGAGAGCGGCGGGGACATCGAGAAAAGAGCGCGAGGAGTGCGGTGGGACACAGTGAAAGAGCGCGAGGAGAGCGGCGGGGACACAGTGAAAGAGCGCGAGGAGAGCGGCAGGGACACAGTGAAAGAGCGCGAGGAGAGCGGTGGGGACACAGTAAAAGAGCGTGAGGAGAGTGGCGGGGACACTGAAAGTGCACGAGGAGAGCGGCAGGGATTCAGTGAAAGAGCGCGAGGAGAGCGGCGGGGACACAGTGAAAGAGCGCGAGGAGAGCGGCGGGGACATCGAGAAAAGAGCGCGAGGAGAGCGGCTGGGAAACAGTGAAAGAGCGCGAGGAGAGCGGCGGGGACACAGTCAAAGAGCGCGAGGAGAGCGGCAGGGACAAAGTGAAAGAGCGCGAGGAGAGCGGCGGGGACTCAGTGAAAGAGCGCGAGGAGAGCGGCGGGGACACAGTGAAAGAGCGCGAGGAGGGCGTCGGGGGCACAGTGAAAGTGCGCGAGGAGAGCGGCGGACACACAGTGAAAGAGCGCTAGGGGAGCGGCGGGGACACAGGATGAAAGAGCGCGAGGAAAGCGGCGGAGATTCAGTGAAAGGGCGCGAGGAGAACAGCGGAGACACAGTGAAAGAGCGCGAGGAGAGCGGCGGGGACATCGAGAAAAGAGCGCGAGGAGTGCGGCTGGGACACAGTGAAAGAGCGCGAGGAGAGCGGCGGGGACACAGTGAAAGAGCGCGAGGAGAGCGGCAGGGACACAGTGAAAGAGCGCGAGGAGAGCAGCGGGGACTCAGTGAAAGAGCGCGAGGAGGGCGTCGGGGGCACAGTGAAAGTGCGCGAGGAGAGCGGCGGAGGCACAGTGAAAGAGCGCGAGGGGAGCGGCGGGGACACAGGATGAAAGAGCGCGAGGAAAGCGGCGGAGATTCAGTGAAAGGGCGCGAGGAGAGCGGCGGAGACACAGTGAAAGAGAGCGAGGAGAGCGACGGGGACTCAGTGAAAGAGCGCGAGGAAAGCGGTGGGGACACAGTGAAAGAGCGCGAAGTGAGCGGCGGGGACACAGTGAAAGAGCGCGAGGAGAGTGGCGGGGACACAGTGAAAGAGCGCGAGGAGAGTGGTGGGGACACAGTGAAAGAGCGCGAGGAAAGCGGCGGGGACACAGTGAAAGAGCGCGAAGTGAGCGGCGGGGACACAGTGAAAGAGCGCGAGGAGAGTGGCGGGGACACAGTGAAAGAGCGCGAGGAGAGCGGCGGGGACACAGTGTAAGAGCACGAGGAAAGCGGCGGGGACACCGTGAAAGAACGCGAGGAGAGCGGCGGGGACTCTGTGAAAGAGCGCGAGGTGAGCGGCGGGGACACAGAGAAAGAGCGCGAGGAGAGTGGCGGGGACACAGTGAAAGAGCGCGAGGAGAGCGGCGGAGACACAGTGTAAGAGAACGAGGAGAGTGGCGGGGACTCAGTGAAAGAGCGCGAGGAGAGCGGTGGGGACACAGTAAAAGAGCGTGAGGAGAGTGGCGGGGACACTGAAAGTGCACGAGGAGAGCGGCAGGGATTCAGTGAAAGAGCGCGAGGAGAGCGGCGGGGACACAGTGAAAGAGCGCGAGGAGAGCGGCGGGGACATCGAGAAAAGAGCGCGAGGAGAGCGGCTGGGAAACAGTGAAAGAGCGCGAGGAGAGCGGCGGGGACACAGTCAAAGAGCGCGAGGAGAGCGGCAGGGACAAAGTGAAAGAGCGCGAGGAGAGCGGCGGGGACTCAGTGAAAGAGCGCGAGGAGAGCGGCGGGGACACAGTGAAAGAGCGCGAGGAGGGCGTCGGGGGCACAGTGAAAGTGCGCGAGGAGAGCGGCGGACACACAGTGAAAGAGCGCTAGGGGAGCGGCGGGGACACAGGATGAAAGAGCGCGAGGAAAGCGGCGGAGATTCAGTGAAAGGGCGCGAGGAGAACAGCGGAGACACAGTGAAAGAGCGCGAGGAGAGCGGCGGGGACATCGAGAAAAGAGCGCGAGGAGTGCGGCTGGGACACAGTGAAAGAGCGCGAGGAGAGCGGCGGGGACACAGTGAAAGAGCGCGAGGAGAGCGGCAGGGACACAGTGAAAGAGCGCGAGGAGAGCGGCGGGGACTCAGTGAAAGAGCGCGAGGAGGGCGTCGGGGGCACAGTGAAAGTGCGCGAGGAGAGCGGCGGAGGCACAGTGAAAGAGCGCGAGGGGAGCGGCGGGGACACAGGATGAAAGAGCGCGAGGAAAGCGGCGGAGATTCAGTGAAAGGGCGCGAGGAGAGCGGCGGAGACACAGTGAAAGAGAGCGAGGAGAGCGACGGGGACTCAGTGAAAGAGCGCGAGGAGAGCAGCGGGGACACAGGATAAAAGATCGTGAGGAGAGCGGCGGGGTCACAGCTGCCTGAGAAGCGGCCTTCAGATTTTCGGCGGGAGCAGTGGCCAGGGGTCTGTCAGGAAGGTCAGTTTTCATCTTTAAAAACTTTTAAAACTTACCTTGAAGAGTGACATCACAGCAAAGCAGTGACCTGATTGGCTGGGAAGGAAAGTGCTCCAATTAGCAGTAGCTGGGAGAAATTTAACTCTTCGTGTTTTGGTAAGTATTGTGATTGGTAAGTAAAATCTTTATTCCTTGCACTTATTCATTATTTGATATTATATTTGTAATCAGTTAAGGTAAAGTGTAAAAATGGCAGGAGATCCCAGACGCGTGTTATGTCCTCGTGCTCAATGTGGGAGTTCAGGGACGCGGCCGATGCCCCTGACTCCTTCATGTGCGGGAAGTGTGTCCAGGTGCAGCTCTTGTTAGACCGCGTGACGGCTCTGGAGCTGCGGATGGACTCCCTTTGGAGCATCCGCGATGCTGAGGAGGTCGTGGGTAGCACGTTTAGCGAGTTGGTCATACCGCAGATTAGGATTGGTGAGGGGGACAAGGAAAGGGTGACCAAAAAGGCAGAGAAAGACCAGGAATGCAGTGAGGTGTGCCCTGCGGTCATCTCCTTTTAAAACAGATATACCGCTTTGGATACTGTTGGGGAGATGACTCACGAGGAGAAGGTAGTAGCAGCCAGGCTCATGGTACCGTGGCTGGCTCTGCTGCACAGAAGGGCTGGAAAAAGACTGGCAGGGCTATAGTCATAGGGATTCAATCGTAAGTGGAGTAGACAGGCGTTTCTGTAGTCGAAAACGGAACTCCCGAATGATATCATGCCTCCCGGGTGCACGGGTCAGGGATGTCTCAGTTCGGCTGCAGGCCATACTGAAGGGGAGGGTGAACAGCCAGTTGACATGGTGCATATAGGCACCAACGATATAGGTAAAAAACGGGATGAGTCCTACAATCAGAATTTAGGGAGTTCGGAGATAAGTTAAACAGTAGGACCTCAAAGGTAGTAATCTCAGGATTGCTAAAAGTGCCACGGGACAGTCCTAGTAGAAATTCAAGAATAGTCAGAAGGAATAGTGGCTTGAGAGATGGGGAAGGAGGGAGGGGTTCAGATTTTTGGGACATTGGAACCGGTTCTGGGTGTTAAGTAATTGGTTAAGAGACATTGCCATTAGTTGTCTCATTTATGTTCAGTATCCATTAATTCACACTAATATGTAAAGCGGCTTCAGGTGGCCTCTGTCAGTTGATGTATAGTTAAGGTTTTGTACAAAGGCTGTTGGAACGAAATAAATGGGTGTTTGTGAAAAAGGAACGGAACCTTAGACTCTTCAAATCACAGCAACTAAAACGTCAAACAATTGGTAGCAGAGGATGGTTTGCTGTGTAAATGAGAAGGGTTGGAAGATACAACTTTTCCAGATCAAACCAAGGAGTGAGTGAGAAAAAAAGGGATATATGGCTGAACCGAGGATAAAGATGGCTGGATATGACTATCCTCCCTTGTTTTCTGGAAGGGAATCGTACGACCAATGGAGAAGTGCAGCAGTCGTTATGTGGACGAAGGTAATTGCTTTGGGAAAGAGAAAACACGGTATGAAATTGGCTCTTTCTCTACCATATGGCAGTAAAATCCAAAACAAAGTGCTTTCTGAAATGGAATTGGAAGAGTTAGACTCAGAAGAATATCTGGAGAGTTTATTACATTATATGGATAAGATTTATAAGAAAGATGACTTGTTAAGTGCGTATGAAGCATGGTCGGATTTTGATAAGTTCTGGAAAATGGAGATTATCTTCATGGAAGATTATATAATGGAATTGGTCAGACTATATAAAAGGCTACAGAAGCACAACCTCTAATTTCCACAGTCTGTTGGCCTTTAAATTACGTGACTATGCTAGAGTGAGCAACATGGATAGTCTCCTGATTTTGTCAGGAGTTCAGTTTACTGATAAGGATACCTTATTCGAACAGATGACAAAAGCTTTACAAAAGTTTCTAGGGAAACATTCCGATACAACATCCGCGCTCATGAAATGATTCACTCCGGCAATATTGCAAGGGATCACCACTCTTTTCAACGACTTCAGAATATTATCATCCCCAAACCTGAAACTTGTGGAACTTTCAAATTCCTTAACCTTGTTACGATTTTCAGCATTCAAAGAGTCCATGTAACATTTTACCCAGTCAATTCCACGGATTCCGATGGCTCTGATGACCCAAATAGGTCAGCCTGCAATAAGACAGAATATGGAAGATACATTACTAATAGGATGGCAAAGTCGTATGGTTACGAACAGGGCTCAAGACTATAGAAGGAGACCGAGACAAGGAAATTATGAAGACAGAATCCCAGTTAGAACCTACAATAGGAAGATGAACTCCAGAAATGCACGGGGCATGATACATCGATGTTTTCGATGTGACTCTCAATACCATGATGCTTTCAACTGTCCAACTCGTTATGATAGAGTGTTTGAAGCGACACTTGACACGGAAGAGTCAGAAGAAGAAAATGATAGTGAACAGAAAGAAGGCATTGTCCTATTGACAAGCAGGTTTACGCCGGTATTGATGGTGTTGGTTGCAGAATCCTTCAACTGTGCTGTATTGGACAGTGGCTGCACATCTACTGTCCGTGGAATTGACTGGGTAAAATGTTACATGGACTCTTTGAATGCTGAAAATCGTAACAAGGTTAAGGAATTTGAAAGTTCCACAAGTTTCAGGTTTGGGGATGATAATATTCTGAAGTCGTTGAAAAGAGTGTTGATCCCTTGCAATATTGCCGGAGTGAATCATTTCATGAGCGCGGATGTTGTATCAAGAGAGATACCTTTGCTTCTGAGCAGGCCGTCGATGAAGAAAGCACACATGAAACTGGATATGGAAGAGGAGAAGGCAACAGTTTTTGGAAAGACGGTGGACTTACAATTAATACAGTCGGGACACTATTGTATTCCATTACTGACAAATAATATTACAAGTAGAGTGGTTAAGGATGTGTTAATGGCAGTTGAAAATGGGACTTTAGATGGTAAAAAGCTTGCGGTATTAAAACTGCATAGACAATTTGCACATCCGTCTACTCGGAGGCTGAAAAAATTATAAAAGGATGCAGGGGTAAGGGATGACGACTATACTAAACTGATAGAACGGGTTCGTGACCGCTGTGAAGTATGTAGGAAGTACATAAGGACACCAGCACGACCGATAGCAACCCTACATTTGGCCAGGTATTTTAACGACATTGTGGCCATGGACCTTCAGATCTGGGATGAAGCAAATAATATATTTATTTTGCATTTCGTAGATTTAGCAACCAGATTTAGTCAATCAACGCTTGTACGAAGTAAATGGGCCGAAGTAAAATGACTCGATGGGCCGAATGGCCTCCTTCTGCACTGTAAATTCTATGATAATCTATGATAATCTATGATAAAGAAAAGAGAGTAATCCTGGATCAAATCGTGGAAAAATGGATAGGGACAGGAATGGGTCCACCGGCAAACTCCTTACGGACAATGGGGGAGAATTTGCTAATGGTGAGTTTAGGGATTTGTGTGAAAACATGAATATCAGAGTTATAAATACGGCTGCAGAAAGCCCATTTAGTAATGGTGTCTGTGAAAGAAATAATGCTGTCAACGATGGCATGCTTCGGAAAATGTTGGCAGATCGACCAAATTGCAGGCTAAATTCAGCTTTAGCATGGGCAGTACATGCAAAGCATTCATTGCAGATGGTTGGGGGCTATAGTCCTTATCAATTAGTGTTTGGTAGAAATCCAAAAATGCCGTCCATTTTGGATGATCAGCCTCCAGATTGGGAGGGAACTACATTTAGCTCTGGTTTTGCTGAACATTTAAATGCATTACATAGCAGTAGAAAAGCTTTTTTGGAAGCAGAAGTCACTGAAAGAATTCGCAGAGCTTTAAGAATTAACATACGGCCATCAGATGCCGTTTTTCAGCAAGGACGCATGGTAGACTATAAGAGAGACAATTCTAATGAATGGAAAGGCACAGGGACGATCATAGGCATAGATGGCAAAACAATTATTTTGCAACATGGTAATCAAACTGTTAGGGTACATTCATCAAGGATAATGGGTACAGATTACAAATGTTTAAATTTAGACAGAGCAGTCAGACATCACGAGGAACCGGAGTCATCTGGTACGCATGTGTTACAGAACAATGAGGACCAATTAACTGAAATAGACAGGGTTTCTGTGGAGGAACACAATACTTCTGATGAATTAGAACAGGCCATTTTTCCGAAGGGGCAACTGCCAAAAGTTGGTACAAAAGTGGCATACTTGCCTGAAAGGTCTAGTCAATGGAATGATGCAACTGTTATTAGTAGAACAGGGAAGGCCACTGGGAAGTATAAACATGGGTTGATTGCACAGCATTCAGGGGAATGAGTCAAGACAATGAATTGGGAAAACCAAGTTCAAAAATGTAGGGCACAGAAACGCAAGGAACAAGCAAAGAACAAAGAAATGTACAGCACAGGAACAGACCCTTCGGCCCTCCAAGCCCGTGCCGACCATGCTGCCCAACTAAACTACAATATTCTGCACTTCCTGGGTCGGTACCCCTCTATTCCCATCCTATTCATGTATTTGTCAAGATGCCCCTTGAATGTTAGCATCGTCCCTGCTTCCACCACCTTCTCCGGTGGCGAGTTCCAGGCACGCACTACCCTCGATGTAAAACATCTTGCCTCGTACATCTACTCTAAACCTTGCTCCTCTCTCCTTAAAGCTATGCCCCCTAGTAATTGACCCCTCTACCCTGGGGAAAAGTATCTGACTATCCACTCTGTCTATGCCTCTCATAATTTTGTAGACCTCTAACAGGTCGCCCCTCAACCTCCGTCGTTCCAGTGAGAACAAACCGAGTTTATTCAACCGCTCCTCATAACTAATGCCCTCCATAACCGGGCAACATTCTGGTAAATCTCTTCTGCACCCTCTCTAAAGCATCCACATCCTTCTGGTAATGTGGCGACTAGAATTGATCATTATACTCCAAGTGTGGCCTAACTAAGGTTCTATACAGCTGCAATATGACTTGCCAATTCTTATACTCAATGTCCCGGCCAGTGAAGGCAAGCATGCCGTATGCCTTCTTGACTCCCTTCTCCACGTGTGTTGCCCTTTCAGTGACCTGTGGACCCGTACTCCTAGATCTCTCTGACTTTCAATACTCTTGAGGGTTCTACCATTCACTGTATATTCCCTTCCTGCATTAGACCTTCCAAAATGCATTACCTCACATTTGTCCGGATTAAACCCCATCTGCCATCTCTCCGCCCAAGTCTCCAAAAATCTAAATCCTGCTGTATCCTCTGACAGTCCTCATCGCTATCGACAATTCCACTAACCTTTGTGTCGTCTGAAAACTTACTAATCAGACCAATTACATTTTCTCCAAATCATTTATATACACGACCAACAGCAAAGCTCCCAGCACTGATCACTGCGGAACACCACTGGTCACAGCCCTCCAATTAGAAAAGCATCCTTCCATTGCAACGCTCTGCCTTCTATGACCTAGCCAGTTCTGTATCCACCTTGCCAGCTCACCCCTGATACCGTGTGACTTCACCTTTTGTACTAGTCTACAATGAGGGACGATCTCAAAAGCCTTACTAAAGTCCATATAGACAACAGCCACTGCCCTAGCTGCATCAATCATCTTTGTGACCTCCTCGAAAAACTCTATCAAGTTATTGAGACACCACCTCCCCTTCACAAAACCATGCTGCCTCTCGTGTATACGTCAATTTGCTTCCAAATGGGAGTAGATCCTGTCTCGAAGAATTCTCTCCAGTAATTTCCCTACCACGAAAGTAAGGCTCACCGGCCTGTAGTTCCCTGAATTATCCTTGCTACCCTTCTTAAATACAGGAACAACGTTGGCTATTCTCCAGTCCGCCGGGACATCACGTGAAGACAGTGAGGATCCAAAGTTTTCTGTCAAGGACTCTGCAATTTCCTCTCCAGCCTCCTTCAGTATTCTGGGGTAGATCCCATCAGGCCCTGGGGACTTATCGACATTAATATTTTTTAAGACACCCAACATCTCGTCTTTTTGGAACTCAATGTGACCCAGGCTATCTACACACCCTTCTCCAGACTCAACATCTACCAATTCCTTCTCTTTGGTGAATACTGATGCAAAGTATTCATTTAATACGTCGCCCATTTCCTCTGGCTCCACACATAGATTCCCTTGCCTATCCTTCAGTGGGCCAACCCTTTCCCTGGCTACCCTCTTGCTTTTTATGTACGTGTTAAATCCTTGCGATTTACCTTAATCCTATTTTCCAATGGCTTTTCGTGACCCCTTCTAGCCCTCCTGACTCCTTGCTTAAGTTCCTTCCTACTTTCCTTACATTCCACACAGGCTTCGTCTGTTCCCAGCCTTTTAGCCCTGACAAATGCATCCTTTTTCTTTTTGACGAGGCCTATAATATCTCTCGTTATCGAAGGTTCCCGAAAATTGCCGTATTTATCCTTCTTCCTCACAGGAACATGCCGGTCCTGAATGCCTTTCAACTGACACTTGAAAGCCTCCCACATGTCAGATGTTGATTTGCCCCCAATCGAGGTTCTTCAGTTCCCGCCCAACATTGTTATAATTAGCCTTCCCCCAATTTAGCACATTCACCCTAGGAACACTCTTATCCTTTCCACCAGCACTTTAAAACTTACTGAATTGTGGTCACTGTTCCCGAAATGCTCTCCTACTGATACTGCTACCACCTGGCCGGGCTCATTCCCCAATACCAGGTCCAGTACCGCCCCTTCCCTAGTTGGATTATATACATATTGTTTTCAGAAGCCCTCCTGGATGCTCCTTACAAACTCTGCCCGTCTAAGCCCCTGGCACTAAGTGTGTACCAGTCAATATTGGGGAAGTTGAAGAATCCCATCACCACAACCTTGTTGTTTTTACTATTTTCCAAAATCTGTCTACCTGTCTGCTCCTCTATCTCCCGCTGTCTGTTGTGAGGCCTGTAGTAAACCCACAACAATTGTGACTGCACCCTTCTGCTTCCTGATCTCTACCCATATAGCCTCACTGCCTTCTGAGGTGTCCTCCCGTAGTACAGCTGTGATATCCACCCTAACCAGTAGCGCAACTCCGCCACCCCTTCTGCATCCTCCTCTATCCCGCTGAAAAATATAAATCCTGGAACGTTTAGCTGCCAATCCTGCCCTTCCCTCAACCAGGTCTCTGTAATGGCTACAAGATCATAGTTCCAAGTACTAATCCAAGCTCTAAGTTCATCTGCCTTACCCATAATACTTCTTGCATTAAAACATATGCACTTCAGGCCACCAGACCCGCTGTGTTCAGCAACTTCTCCCTGTCTGCTCTGCCTCAGAGCCACACTGTCCCTATTCCCTAGTTGTCCCTCAATGCTCTCACCTTCTGACCTATTGCTCCCGTGCCCACTCCCCTGCCATACTAGTTTAAACCCTCCCGTGTGACACTAGCAAACCTCGCGGCCAGAATATTTATGCCTCTCCACTTTAGATGCAACCCGTCCTTCTTATATGGGTCACAACTGCCCAGGAAGAGCTCCCAGTGGTCCAGATAAGGGAGACCCTCCCTCCTACACCAGCTGTTTAGCCACGTGTTTAGCTACTCCTGCTTCCTATTTCTAGCCTCACTTGCACGTGGCACAGGGAGTAATCCCGAGATTACAACCCTCGAGGTCCTGTCTTTTAACTTTCTGCCTAGCTCCCTGAACTCCTGCTGCAGGACCTCATGCCCCTTCCTGCCTATGTCGTTAGTACCAATGTGTACAACGACCTCTGCCTGTTTGCCCTTCCCCTTCACGATGTCTCCGTTCGGAGAGATCCTGGACCCTGGCACCAGGGAGGCAACATACCATCCTGGAGTCTCTTTCACGTCCACAGAAGCGCCTACCTGTGCCCCTGACTATAGAGTCCCCTGTTACTATTGCTCTTCTGCGCTTTGACCCTCCCTTCTGAACATCAGAGCCAGCCGTGGTGCCACTGCTCTGGCTGCTACTGTTTTCCCCTGATAGGCTATCCCCCCCTCCCCCCGACAGTATCCAAAGGGGTATACCTGTTCGAGAGGGGGACAGCCACATGGGATTCCTGCACTGACTGCCTGCCCTTTCTGGTGGTCACCCATTTCTCTGCCTGCACCTTGGGTGTGACCACATTTATATAACTGATATATATGACGCATTCCGCCACCTGCATGCTCCTAAATTCATCCAATTTCTGCTCCAACCGAACCATGCGGTCTGTGAGGATCTCCAGTTGGGTGCACTTTCTGCAGATGAAGCCACCCGGGACGCTGTAAGCCTCCCGGACCTGCCACATCTCACAGTCAGAGCACTGCACTCCTCTAACTGACATTGCGTCAATTAATTTGTAAATTAAAGTTAAAAGGTAAAATTTAAATTTTTTTGTTACTGTTTCCTATCTGTTTCCTAGCACTAGATTTCTACTATAAATGTGAAAGCTAAATATAGTACTCTCCGATCTCTGGCTTAGATACCCCTCTAAATTATAATTAAGTAATTATGTTTAATTAGTTACCAATGCTTAATTTTTTTAATTTAGTGTAGATTCCCAACCAGCCACTCAGGTCACAGCTTTTCTGTGTCGTCACTTCAGTTACCTCCCCCCCCCCCCTCCCCCCTCCCCCCCCCCCCTCCCCACACACACACACACACACACACGCGCAATTTGAAAAGGTAATAAAAGTTAAAATGAGTAAAAGTCACTTGCTTACCTTCTGAGGGTGTCAGATGTTCTCAGGTTCTCTGTCTGCTGATTAAAAGTTACAGGCCAGAAGAAAGAGAGAGAACAAAACGTCCATTGATGGAACATTCCTACCGACTGTTCTCTGATTCGGAAACATTGTTGCATCATTCCAATCCATTGTTCTCACATTCACAGCCATTGTTGTAACACGCCAGGCTGTGAATGTCAGATTTCAATGTCTCCGCTCGCACCCTCTGGAGCTGCTTATCTCTCTCAGATGCCGAAGTGATGCTGCCAAAGAGATTATGGGAGAACAAATTTGAAAGGAGTCTCGGTTTAAAGAAAGTGGACTCTCTCAAGTGAAACAAGTTGGGTCCACGGAGACTGATCCGATTACCATTACCTAAAATAGCAGGTAGTAGTAATTTAGGGACACAAGGAAATTCTCTGGGGTCCTGGGTTTGAATCCAACCAGGGCATTTGGAGGGATTGAATCCAATAAATATCTAGAATAAAATGCCGAACGATGACCATGAAACCATTTTCGAGTGTGGTTAAAACCCAGCTGGTTCACTAATGTCCATCAGGGAATAATAACAACCTGAGCAGTGGAAAAATCAGGTGCAGTTAGCTATTTTCAGTGAGAAAGGATTTGCATCAGACATTGACTAAAATCTAACAATCAGCCTGGATATCACAGTGACGCCGAAGAATTGAGTTTTGTACATTGAACGAGATGAACAAGAAAGGAGAGGCTGATAATCATTGTAGCAATCTCTGCATTGCCAACTGTGGTGAGTTTCTCGAGATCACAGTTCGGGACAAAATTATTCGTTCTGACAAGACATGCGCAACACAAATCGTACCAGATTGACGAATGGGTTGGTCTCACATGCAGGCCAAGATGGCCAGAAAGCTTGGGAATCTGTTGATCCACCTGACTGAACACACATTGTAACCTGGCTCCTTCACCATTTAACCCGAGCACGGCAAAGAGAATCTCAGGCCACCGGGATCGCCCCCGAAAATGGCAAACTCTTGTTGCTCTAATTCAGGGACATAGGACAATCTGGAGAATGACGGAGGAGACAGAGATATAATCATAAAGCTACATTCCTCTCCCTATCTCGAGAAAAGAGTCATGGTGGAATCACAAGCAGCAGACATCCCGCGCCACTGACCAGACCAGGACTAGCGTGAACCGGCCGGAGTTCTAATTGTGACCTAATAGTTCTAATTCAGTTATTTCCGAGACTCTGACGAAACTAAACATTATTCAGAAGTTGCTGAGAAAAGTCTCCAGCACTCGGACGGGCCTGAAGGAGATGGAAGAACCCAGTATGCATGAAAGAAGAACCTTCGTAGTTTTGAGAAGCGCTCGCCCCTGTCTCAATCTACACACGTCCCTCTTTGTAATCAATAACGGTCTCTGGCCTGTGCAGCATCAAATGTGAGAATATAGGGCACCTCCTAGTGAACGATTGAGTAGGAGGCATCCAGCCAAATGCCTCTGGGATACTGGAGGATCGCGCACCACTTGGCTCATACAAAGGAAAATCATGTTGAACGGTGTCTACGGTCACTTGTAAAAACGTGGAGAAACTGACCCTTTAGAGTTTCGACTGGAAGTCATATTGATTTTCCATTCTGCTCTCTTGAGTGAGTTATCTCTCGGACATAACACATCCTAGGCTTTGAGCGAATGTGAAAGTTCAGTTTATCCTTTATTGTTTGATAAATTGATGGAGAGTTAAAGATGTAATCCCCGATTCCTGTGTCTAACTACACGGACCAAATGTGTGCCGTGGGTAAACTCTGCTTTCAGAAAGATAACCTGTCAGGGTGACCATTAGTGCAACAAGTGTTTGGAATCGAGAGCAGGTTTCAGCGCAACTCAAACATGATAGCTGCAGATTGTCAGCAGAGGTCGCTGTAGAGGGCTGGACCCAAGCTTCAGAAAGAATATGGGTTCCCCAAGGGATCACAAGAAAAATTGCCGAAAGTAATTAGCGGATTAGTGGGGCAGGGAGTCCTACTTCCCGTATTCTCAGCAAATAATTCACCTACCTGGCGAGTTAAGAAGCCGCATGAATCCTGGCCCCTAAGTATCCAAAATTGAATAACACAACCCCTTTGACCTCCCTCACGGTAGTGAGCACTGTCGAAATATTGATATAACGAACAACACAAGCCCGAAATGTTACTGTTTTAGATGTTGGTCAATTTCTTTAAGAAAGGAACCCCGACACAAATTCACCTTCACCGTCCTGGTTCGTCAGTCCACCTGCACATGTTTACCGCAGGGATTTCACAATATTCCCATATTCCAAACCCAACATTTTAATTCAATATGAAGACGGCCTTATCCTCCAAAACGTACCGAGAGAGCAACACTGAGATATCCGCGATGATTTGCAAGGCCTTCTCGACATCCTGGGACAAAACGTTAAGCCAAAGTGCTGATATTATGGAAAGCCGGGTCACCAACTAAGGCGCTATGGTGACCTGGACGAATCGCAAGATAGAAAGCAAAAGGCTGTTGACCACCTGACAATTCCCGTTACCATCGATTGAAAACTCTTAACATTCAATTTTAGGATTTTTACAACATTGCTGAAACCACATGGACAGTTTTGCAACAAAAAGCGTCACCGTTGTCTGAACTAATAAAAAAGAACTCCCATTGGAAGGGGACTGACCTGTTCACATAGGCCATTCGTGAACTAAAAAGACATTGACTCAGGAGCCAGCCATACAAACAGAATCCAGAATTACCTTTTGACATTCCGGTTGCGGCGATGGACGATACTATTTCTGATTCTTACGTCGATAGAATATAGAACATGGAAAAATACAGCACAGAGCAGGCCCCTTGGCCCACGATGTGGTGCCGAACCTTTGTCCTAGATTACTCATAGATTATCATAGCATTTTCAGTGCAGAAGGAGGCCATTCGGCCCATCGAGTCTGCATCGGCTCTTGGAAAGAGCACCCTACCCAAGTTCAACACCTCCACCCTATCCCCATAACACATTAACCCCACCCAACCCTAAGGGCAATTTTGGACACTATGGGCAATTTATCATGGCCAAACCACCTAACCTGCACAACGTTGGACTGTGGGAGGAAACGAGAGCACCCGCAGGAATCCCACGCACACACGGGCAGGATGTGCAGACTCCGCACAGACAGTGACCCAAGCTGGAATCGAACCTGGGACCCTGGAACCATGAAGCAATTGTGCTATCCACAATGCTACCGTGCTGCCCTTAAGAACAAATGTATCTACACTAGATCATTCTACCGTAATCCATGTACCTATCCAATAGCCGCTTGAAGGTCCCTAATTTTTCCGACTCCACTACTTTGCCAAGCAGTGCATTCCATGCCCCACTACTCTCTGGGTAAAGAACCTACCTCTGACATCCCCCCTATATGTTTCACCATTCACCTTAAATTTATGTCTGCTTGTAATGGTTTGTACCCCCCGGGGGAAAAGTATCTGACTGTCTACTCTATCTATTCCCCTGATCACCTTCTAAACCTCTATCAAGTCACCTCTCATCCTTCTCCGTTCTAATTAGAAAAAGTCTAGCACCCTCAACCTTTCCTCGCAAGACCTGCTCTCAATTCCAGGCAGCAACCTGGTAGATCTCCTTTGCACCTTTTCCAAATCTTCCCCATCCGTGCTAAAATGAGGCGAGCAGAACTGTACACAGTACTCCAAATATGGCCTTACGAAGGTTTTGTACAGCTGCATCATCACCTCACGGCTCCTACTTTCAATCCCTCTGTTAATGAACGCTAGCACACCATTGGCCTTCTTCACAGCTCTATCCACTTGAGTGGCAACTTGCAATGATCTATGAACAGAGACCCCAAGATATCTCTGCTCCTCTCGGCTTTTTCCACATTTGAACGCCACATGCTGGCAGTTTCCTGGGCAGTCCAATTGATTACCCATGTAATTAGCACTAATCCACTCCCTATCTCAGCAGTACCGAGTCCCCTCCAATTATTATTAGATGGACGCATAAGAGATGGAATTCTAAGTCAGGATCACAAAGCCCGATGAATGTTAAAGTTACAAGGGAAGGACATTCCCGTAACAGACGTATTACAATCACTTTCCTAGCAGAAATCAGTAATAGCGGGGAAGCGCTGGACTGTCAGTGTGTGGCAGCACCCTGTCCCAGTGGACGACATCTGCCAAAATAAAACAGGGAGGTAGGGGTAGTGTCCAATAGCCCGGTAGAAACCAGAGAGCAACAGACAGACACAAACACCCACTAAAACATCTAATAGAGGGATCCTCGAATGAGGATGGAGAGAGGGAATTTCGGATGTGGTAATCATACGGTAAACAGTCAAGGGCAGGTGTTCGAGGCAAGAACATTGAACCTACCCAGTGCCATGAGCGCTCATAGTGTCTGATGAACAGTAGTAACATTTGCAGTCACCTACTCGGATCACTCCCCCCCCCCCCCCACCCACCCACTCCAAACCACATGATATTGTTTCAGATAGCATGTATGTTTCTCATGGACTGACTGACTTTTTGCGGATAAGTGAAGCTGGAGGATTTGTGTTAATGGATGAACAGTCTCTCCCGTCGACCACCTTACTAAAATATGTAATCGAGAACGCCCAAGGAGGACAAAGTGGGGTAATTAAGGTAAAGATTCGCGATAGACCCTCGCCAGCAGGCAATCTAAATGCAGATGGGTTTGCTCCGCAAGAGGCCAGTTTGCTGCCCCGGTATTGGCAGGCTCGATTTGAGGGGCATTTTCAATTCTAAATGAACAATTTGTTTTCAAACCCATTCGAACCCATTCTCATCATCATTGAAGAAGCAGAAAAACAGGTTAAACATCAGGGAGGGTCTAGGTCTTCAAAATGGAAGATGCGTGTTGCCAACCCTAGATTGTAACTAAGTAATAAATCAATTTATTGCGGATTGGGATAATCATGGAATAGCAAGAACTGTAGACAGAATGAAGAACTTATGTTGGAGGCATGTTTTGATAAATATATAAAGCATTACATTGAAAAGTGCTTGATATGTGCCCGGAAGCACATTGACCGATACGATCATACGATCAGATATTCAGGCGCATACAGGGCCCCTGGTCGAATTTGCAAATTTATTTTGTGGATGATCTTGCGCTTTGTTGAGAGTTGGGAGGTGGAGGGGGTTACACATATATATGCCAGCAACCAATGATACTTTCAACAAATTGGTCGAAGCATTTCCCTCAAAAGCCAAAACCACAACTGTGACGGCCGATAAACATGAACGCCATGTATTCGCCCAGTAAAAACTTTCCAACGTATGTTGGATCTCATCAATGTTCACACTTTACATGCAAACTGTCATGACCGTATTGGAAATTCACCTAAACTGTCACATTGCGTCCCTCCCACAGTCAAGTGGATCGTGGAACATAGGAAGAAAATCTTGAAATCCATGAATCATGGTTTAGCTGGTTTAGGCTGGTTTAGCACACTGGGCTAATTCGCTGGCTTTTAAAGCAGACCAAGGCAGGCCAGCAGCACGGTTCGATTCCCGTACCAGCCTCCCCGAACAGGCGCCGGAATGTGGCGACTAGGGGCTTTTCACAGTAACTTCATTGAAGCCTACTCGTGACAATAAGCAATTTTCATTTCATTTCATTCAGAAGAAAATGTACATTCCCGTGCATGGCAAGCCGTGTCGCCTTTGTATCTAATGTATGTACGAGTTTCTATAGACGGACTGACTGGATTCACTGCACATGACTTCATGCCGTGGTGATCTATTAACCGAATAAAGACACTGACGTGGCCGGAATTGTCATCTATCAGTCACGAAAACAGCAAGGATCTGATCTCTTTCAGAGGTCATGGATCAATGGTGAGTATTTCTTGGTGTAAATAAGATGTTTGATGTTTTTTAGTTCATATGTGGTCATTAATATGTCTCCAGAAATGTAACTCTAAAGAAAATACAGTTTTTCATCAGGTTTCAGAAGATGATGTCAGGGAACCGAGGCTGAAGCTGCTCTGTGACATGTGTCAGCAGAACACATGGTGGTTGATGATGATATTCATTATCCTGCGCAAAGGTGAATCATTTCAGCGTACCCCATCAATGTTAAATATCAGGAAGTTTGGTTTATTGCAATGATCTCTGCGGTCCTCTTACAATTGGTCTGGAATTTATCTTCACTCTCCTGTCTCTCAGTCTCCTCCGCACTCTCATCCTCAACTCTCTCTCCTACCTTCAGTCCTACACTTTCTCTGTCTCTCCTTCAGCATTAAAAAGACGAGCGGAATGGCGAGAGCAGGTACCATTTCAAATTCGATCATAAATGATAAGAAAAAGCCGAAGCTCCAAACAATATTATCGAGGTAATAATTGTAACTATATCAAATTATTTTAACTATCCCTCCTGTCTCAATGACACAACTGGAATAAACTGTTATCTGTTGGTTTGTAGTTCTCTTCAATAATTGCTGCCACAGCGTATAGATAGGAGCCAAGAATATAACTGCCTGTTAGCGCCTGGACGCCCAAACTCCTAAGTGAAATGTGAAGAACCACCTGAAACACACGCAATGAGCAGAGCCCATCACACTCATTATTCCCATTATGGGACCGTGTTTATTTCTGTGCCAGCTTCCTTGGTGATGTTTAATACACCGCATTGAACATCGCCATTGGGCAATTTGCGTATGATGCTCCTTACATTTACCATTCTTAATCCGTTAATTTCCGCCGGATAAAGCCGGTAAAACCGACTCAAACCCGTGTAAGATCTCAATCTGTGCACTTGTGCTGTTGCTTATTTGTCAAGGAATTTTATTAAGGGACACTTCTGATAAATGTCTGTGCAACCATTGAAGCAGTATTGCGATCTGATTGCCGTCATAATCAATGAAATGTGTCGACATCTACAGGATATTTTTTTCACTCATTTTACCACATGCTAGTTTTTCAAAATATGGTGGTTGGGTTTGTGCATGGAACCCTTTGCCTGAGAAATTATTCGTGTGGCCCTGGCAACAATGTTCTACCCGGAGATGGAATTGAAACCACAACCTTCTTCTCTTTGCCAGAGGGCTGTAGGTTCAAGTTATAGAATTTACAGTGCAGAAGGAGGCCATTCGGCCCATCGAGTCTGCACCGGCTCTTGGAAAGAGCACCCTACCCAAGGTCAACACCTACACCCTATCCCCATAACCCAGTAACTCCACCTAACACTAAGGGCAATTTTGGACACTAAGGGCAATTTACCGTGGCCAATTCACCTAACCTGCACATCTTTGGACTGTGGGAGGAAACCGGAGCACCCGGAGGAAACACACGCAGATACGGTGAGGATGTGCAGACTCCGCACAGGCAGTGACCCAAGCCGGAATCGAACTTGGGAACTCTGGAGCTGTGAAGCAATTGTGCTATCCACAATGCTACCGTGCTGCCCGCATACACCAGGACATGAGCACAAAATATCCTGGCTGACATTCCAGTGCAGTAGTGAGGAGCGGAAGAGATTGCAGAGGGGAGGGAGTTGAATTGAAAATTAAAAACCTCGCACCAATAACACTGACATTTCCTGTGAAGAGTGGGTTATTCCTCGAGTTTTATTTCTGGCATTGAGAACTGTTCCTGAGCCGTTGAACTCTGATTAGTGAACAGAAACAGAATGGTGAATCAGCAGTACTGATTGAAGAGAATCCCTTAAAGTGTCCATTCGAGTTGACACCAGTGACGTAGCACCCTTCACAGCTTCAGGAACCAGGCATGGGACCAGCATTGACATCTGCAGCTCGAATTAGTTACCACATTAAATGACACCATCTTTCAGGCTGCAAGCTTGCAGGGGAAAGTATTACTGGGATCTCGGCCTTTTCCAACGTGGATTTAAAAAAATGCATGAGTTCACCAAATCAATGGATGCAAAGGGATACGGATTGATGAAGTGAGGCAGCGAACATTTTCCAGATGGAACATACGGAAGGAAATGTGTAAACATGTCCAATTTTCGCAGGCCATATAGATAAGCAGCATTTTATTTAAGTTAATGCAGGTTCCGGAAGTACAGCGTGAAGTTGGTGCCATTTTCCATGAATCACCGACGGTTACTCTGGAGGCACAGGAAGCAGTTTGGAAGGTATATGGTATGTTGTGATTTTTAACAAGGATGATGGAATATAACAGGGGATTTTCTACAGTTGCACAACGCGTTGGTCAGATGAACTCAGGATTACGGGTACAATGTGAATACGGACGCCAGATGGTAATTATGTTTCTCACAGGGGCAGCACGGTGGCGCAGTGGTTAGCATTGCTGGCTCGCGGCGCCGAGGTCCCAGGTTCGATCCCGGCTCTGGGTTACTCTCTGTGTGGAGTGTGCACATTCTCTCCGCATTTGCGTGGGTTTCGCCTCCACCACCAAAAGACGTACAGAGTAGGTGGATTGACCACGCTAAATTGCCCCTTAATTCGAAAAAAATAATTGGGAACTCTAACTTTACAAAATGAAAAAAACTATGTTTCTCACGCCGCAGGAACTGCCAGACGTGCTGAGTGACATCAACGTTGTCTCTTTTATTTCTGGAGAACTGTGAGCACTTTCCGTCTCTTAATGGAAGAAAAATTATAACTGTGTTCGATAATTGACGATTATGATGAGATACTGGTCCAGTGGTATTGTCTCTAGACACGTAATGCCACTAGACTAGTTAAAGTCACAACACAGCAGCTCGCCACATTTAAATTCAACTCCAAAGTCTGGAATTGAAAGCTCCTCTCGGTCATGGTGTCAATGCAACCATCATCGACTGTCCTTCAAGAAATATCTGGTTTATCAGCGTCCTTTAGGGAAGGAAATCTGCCAGCCTCACATGGTCTGACCGACATGTGACCCTCAGAGGCTGACGTTTAACCATACTCTGAAATGTTGAAGGGATCAGTGGTAGCACAGTGGTAGCATTATCTTTTTAAAAAATGCCCAATTATTATTATTTTTCAATAAAGGGGCAATTTAGAGTGGCCAACCCACCTAACCTGCACATCTTTGGATTGTGGGGGGAAACGCACGCGAACACAGAGATATTGTGCAAACAGCAAACGGACACTGACCGGGGCCGGGATTCGAACCGGGGTCCTCAGCACCGCAGTCGCAGTGCAAACCACTGCGCCACATGCCGCCCTGTTGATCTGTTTGGAAAGATACTGCTGAATCCAGGATAGTCAGCACGGATTTGTGAGGGCTAAGTCTCGCCTCGCAAGTCTGATTGTATCCTTTAAGGAGGTAACTGAGTACATAGATGAAGGTAGAGCAGTTGATGTCGTATACATGGATTTTAGTAAGGCGTCTGGCAAGGTGCCCCATGGTCGGCTCATCCAGAAAGTAAGGAGGCATGGCATAGAGGAAATTTTGGCCGATTGGATCAGTAACTGGCTAACTCATCGAAGACAGAGGGTGGTGGTAGATGGTAAATTTTCATCCTGGAGCCCAGTCACCAGCGGTGTACCACAGGGATCAGTGCTGGGTCCTCTGCTATTTGTGATTTATATCAATGACTTGGATGATGGTGTTGAGGGTTCGATTAGTACATTTGCTGATGGCACCAAGGTTGGTGGAGTAGTGGGTAATATGGAGGGCTGTTTTAGGCAGCAAAGAGACATTGATAGGATGCAGATGGGCTGAAAAGTGACAGATGGAGTTTAACCCTGATATGTGTGAGGTGATTCCTTTTGGTAGGACAAATTTGAATGCGGATTTCAGGGTTAACGGCAGGGTTCTAAAGAATGTGGAGCTGGGAGATCTTGGAGTTCATGTCCATAGTTCTCTGAAAGTTGTCACTCAAGTGGATAAAGCCGCGAAGAAAGCCTATCGTGTGTTAGCATTTATTAACAGGGGGATTTAGTTTTAGAGCCGTGAGGTTATGCTGCAACTGTACAAGGCCTTGATTATACCACATTTGGAGTATTGTGTGCAGTTCTGGTCATCTCATTATAGGAAGGATGTGGAAGCATTGGAATGGGTGCAAAGGATCTGCCTGGATTGGAGGGTAGGTTTTATGAGGAAAGGCTGAGGGAGCTAGGGCTTTTCTCATTGGAGCGAACGAGGACAAGAGGTGACTTAATTGAGGTGTATAAGATGGTGAGAGTGATAGATAGATTGGACGTTTAGCGACTTTTTCCTCGGGTAGATGGACCTGTTACAAGGAGGCATAACAATAAGGTTCATGGTGGAAGATATAGGAGGGATGTCAGAGGTAGGTTCTTTACTCAGAGAGTGGCTGGGGCGTGGAACGCACTGCTGTAATGGAAGTGGGGGGGGGTCGGACACTTTTGGAACTTTCAAGCGGTTATTAGATCGGCATATGGAGTGCTTAGAATGATTGGAAATAGGTTCATTTGATCTTAGTTTCAGACTAGTTCGGCACAACATCGTGGACCGAAGGGCCTGTTCTGTGATGTCCAGTTCTATATTCCATGTTCTATGGTGTATTGTCAACCTCTTCTTTCTCTACCTTGTATTTCAAATCCACAAAATGTTTCTCCCTCCCTCAACGTTTGTTCATGCTATATAAAGGCCTTGCTGAAGTGTCACGAATAAATTACAACTTGGCTCTCGGCACTGTGTGTACGACTCATCTTCTTCTGGTGTTCCCACAGCTCCGCCATTCGCTCTGACACTGGATTGAGAGGATACACGGCTCTCTGCTGTGGCAGCGACAGATCATTCCCACCCGCATTTACCGATGAGTGCACGTTCGCAGTCTGTCTGTGCGTTTTAAAAGCCTCTCGTTAAGCGTATGGCAGAGATCCTAATGCCACAATTTACCTGTGACATCTCACGCACCCCCAGCTATCTGGTGTATCAGCAAATTCGGTAAGTACCTTTAATGACATCCCCCGAACAATCTAATGTTACTCGCGATGATGGGGTTCCGGTCAATGGGTAAGGTTTCAGCTTCATCAACACTCGAATATTTCAGCACAGGCGAGGGAGACTGCTGACGTCAGGATTAGGAGGTTTTGGAAGTCACGTTATCACCAATACATCAAGATAGCCCCGCTACCAGAGCATGAGGTGTCTCGGGGCTTTGTTACCCTAATCAGAGTACCCGCCAACCCCTCAGCTAACAGTGGGGCCTAGAACGTCCGTTCCGTCCCCGTTGTAGCAGACCCTGCCCCTCATTCACATTGTAAGCACATAACACTTTCACCATAGCTGTCACGATAGGAGCAACACGTTTTGCTGTTCATCGATAGCCACAGTCTCCGCAAATCTCTCTGACACCAGAGTGATAGGATCCACCCTGCTAATGTTGCGACAGTGACAGTGGGTCCCCCCCCCCGCTTTTTGCCGTGGGAGTACTTCCGGTCCGCTGTTTCCCAACGACTCCGATGTGAAAATTGAAACACGCAAATAATTGCTCCAAATTGTCAATCATTCAATTCTGTACATCTCTGAATGCATCGAAAAACCGAAACAAATGGATATATTAGTACATTCATCAACTGCGCCCTGAAAATGGTTTGGTTCACGGCATAAATACAAGTGTTTGTGTAGCAGCTCAGGAGCTGCAACATGACGCCAATTTCCAGAACCACATCACTCATCAATGCAGAATCATCTATCAAATAATATGTCCGTCTCCATATAGAATACACCATTAAAACTGTCACTAACAGGATGAAATTCAACGAGATAACGAACGGCAATATGATTCATTTTGTTCGTCTCTCCATCTCTGGGTCTCTGGAACTCTTCGCAGCATTGTTTGCCCGAAGTCGGCTGCGGGCTTTACTGCTCACCACTATGTGTCTGATGGTTCCAACATTAAGCAACAGAATCAAGACGAATGGGACACACGGGGTCACAATGTGATGCAGAAACTCGATGGCTATCCAAACAGGAGATAATTGAGTGGCGAATGTTAGAATACAAAAGCTGGGTTTGTTTCGAATAGAGTACGAGTCTGACAACATGAAGTACCAAAAAATGTTTTTAAAACAGCTCAGCAGAGTCACTGTTCCGAGAACCACAGCAGCTACTTTCTCAGTGCAATATTTATTGCTCAGCTTCTGACAACAAATGGCCACAAATCGATCAATGGTGAAAACCACAGTAAACCAGACAGAACAATCCGTAGCTGCATAAAGAAAGACGGCATGGATATTACACACAGGGATAAACCACAGGAAATATATCCGCTCCCAGTAAACAATCGGGATGTGTCTGAATATTAGATCGATAATAATGACCAGTAGATCTGTTACTGCCATGGCCAGCAGAAAGCGAGTGACACATCTGGAGAGTCCACAATTCCGATGAGCCAGGGTCACAATTGTAGCTACATTAGCTGGAGAGAAGCAAAATAAACATTGAAATTCTGCAGCTGGATGGAGAGAAAAACGTTAGTTTGGCAGAATGATTAATGATCCGTTTCAAGCATTAGTTCAGGACGGTATACAGTGGTTGTCACTGTGCTTTCAGAGCTCCTGGCCCAGTTTTGATTACCGGCTTGGATCACTGTCTGTGCGGAGTCTTGACGTTCTCCCCGTGTCATCATGTATTTTATTCTCCGGAAGCTGCGCTTTCCTCCCACAGTTCAAAGATGTGCAGGTTAGATGTAATGGCCATTCTAAGTTGCCCATAATGTCCAAAATGGTTTGGTGGGGTCTCTATGTTATGGGGATAGGGTCATGGCGTGGGCCTGGGTAGCAAGGGATGATATTGCAGAGCCTTTGGCTTTGATCATTGGCTCCTCACTGTCCACGGGGATAGTGCCAAAGGACTGGAGAGTGGCGAATGTTGTTCCTCTGTTCAAGAAAAGGAATAGGAATGACCCTGGTAATTATAGGCCGGTTCGTCTTACTTCGGTGGTCGGTAAGTTAATAGAAAAGGTCCTGAAAGATAGGATTCATGGCCATTTGGAAAGGTGCAGCTTAATCCGGGATAGTCAACACGGATTCGGGAAGGGTAAGTCCTGCCTCACAAATTTGAGTGAATTCTTTGAGGAGGTAACTAAGTGTGTAGGTGAAGGTAGAGCAGTTGACGGCGTATACATGGATTTTAGTAAGACGTTTGATAAGGTTCCCCATGGTCGGCTTATGAAGAACGTAAGGAGGTGTGGGATAGAGGGAAATTTGGCCAATTGGATATGTATCTGTCTATCACATAGAAGGGTGGTGGTTAATGGAAACTGTTCAGACTGATGACCAGTTACCAGTGGTGTACCACAGTGCTGGGCCCTCTGCTATTTGTGATTTTTATCAATGACTTGGAGGAGGGGGCTGAAGGGTGGTCAGCAAATTTGCTGAAACACCAAGATTTATGGAGTAGTGGATGAGGTGGAGGGCTGTTGTTGGTTGCAAAGAAACATTGATAGGATGTAGAGTTGGGCAGAAAAATTGCAGATTGAGTTTAATCCTGATAAGTGCGAGGTGATTCATGTTGGTAGAAAACGTTTGAATGCGGATTGCAGGGTCAACGGCAGGGTTCTGAGGAATGTGGAGGAACAGATAGATCTTGGGGTTCATGTCCACAGATCTCTGAAGGTTGCCACTCAAGTGGATAGAGCCGTGAAGAAGGCCGATAGTGTGTGACGTTTATTCACAGGGGGCTTGAGCAAGGCTATGCTGCAACTGTACATGCCCCTGGTGAGACCACATTTGGAGTATTGTGTGCAGTTGTGGTCACCTCACAAGAGGAAGGATGAGGAAGCATTGGAAAGAGTGCAAACGAGATTTACTAGGATGCTGCCTGGTTTGCAGGATAGGTCTTATGAGGAAAGGTTGAGGGAGCTAGGGCTTTTTTCTTTGGAGCGGAGGAGGATGAGAGGCGACTTAATAGAGGTATATAAGATGATGAGGGGGTAGATAGAGTGGACGTTCAAAGACTATTTCCTCGGGTGGATGTAGGTGTTACAAGGGGGCACAACTATGAGGTTCAGGATGGGAGATATAGGAGGGATGTCCGAGGTAGGTTCTTTACTCGGAGAGTGGTTAGGGTGTGGAATGGACTGCCTGCTGTGATAGTGGAGTCGGACTCTTTAGGAACTTTCAAGCGGTTATTGGATAGGCACATGGAGCACACAAGAATGACAGGGAGTGGGATAGCTTGATCTTGTTTTCGGACAAGGGTCGGCACAACTTCGAGGGCCGAAGGGCCTGTTCTGTGCTGTACTGTTTTATGTTCAATATGTCACCGAATCCAGTAACATTCTGAGGTGATTGCTTCGGAAAGGACACAGACGCTATTGGCTGATGGGAATTCTTTATGATGAAAACGTCGATACTTTATAGAAGATTATAAAGAAAGTATGAAGGTGATCAAGACGGAGATTAAGAGCGTTGTGAAGGACCATGAAATATCCTTGGCAAGGAAGATTAAGGTGGACCCCAAAGCATCTCATTCGTAAGTAAAAAAACAAGAGGGTGACCAGTGAAAGGATTGGACCAGTTAAGGTGAGTGGAGGTATTTTTATGTTGAACCAGAGGACGTGAAGGTTACTAAGTGAATACTTTTCATTAGTGTTGATCAAAGAAAAGGACTTAGTGGAAGACGATTCTTGGGTAAGGTGGCTGGATAGACTGCGTCATGTTGAAATCAAAAAGTAGGAAGCATTGGGTCTTTTAAAATATATTAAAGTAGATCCCTAGTCTCATTGGCCGGATGGGGTTACCCCAGAATACTGAGGGCAGCAAGGGAGGAAATAGCTGGGGCCTTAACTGACATATTTGTGTCCTCATTGACCACGGGTGAGAATCCACAGGGGTGGAGAATAGCTGACGTGGTACCTCTATTTAAGAAAGGCAGCAGCGATATTGAAGGACATTATACGGCGTTGAGCCTCGCGTCGGCAGTAGGTAAATTATTGGACAGTATTTTCAGGGACAGTATTGATCCCCATATGGAACGAAATGGGTTAATTTGCGATAGACAGCATGGTTTTGTGAAGGAGAGGTCGTGCCTCACTAATTTGATCGAGTATTTTTGAGGAGGTGACAAAGATGATTCATGAGGTGGATATCGTTTTCATGAATTTCAGTAAAACCTTTGACAAAGGACAGCATGGTGGCACAGCGATTAGCATTACCGCCTCACGATGCCGAGGTCTCAGGTTTGATCTCGGCTCTGGGCCACTGTCTGTGTGGAGTTCGCACATACCTCCCGTGTTCGCATGGGTTTTGCCCCCAAAACCAACAGATGTGCAAGGTAGGTGGATTGGCCATGCTAAATTAACGCTTAATTGGAAAAAAAATGTATTGCGTTTTTTAAATTTATTAAAAAGAACATTTGATCAAGTGCCGCATGGCAGACTGGTGCAAAAGGTGAAGTAACACGGGATCTGAGGTCAGGTGGTAAGATGGATACAGAACTGGCTCGGTCACGGATGACAGAGGGTAGCAGTGAAAGGGTTATTTTCTGAATTATGGAATGTAGGAGGAACTTCTTCACCCAAAGGGTTGTGAATCTATGAAATCCCTTGCCCAGTGAAGCAGTAGAGGCTCCTTCATTAAATGTTTTTAAGATAAAGATAGATAGTTTTTTGAAGAATAAAGGGATTAAGGGTTATGGTGTTCGGGCCGGAAAGTGGAGCTGAGTCCACAAAAGATCAGCCATGATCTCATTGAATGGTGGAGCAGGCTCGAGGGACCAGATGGCCTACTCCTGCTCCTAGTTCTTATGTTCTTATGTTCTTATGAATGGAAGGCAATGGCCCGCGGTGTTCCACTGGGAACTGTGCTGAGGCCTCTGTTGCTTGGAGTATATTTGAACGATTTGGTGGAAAATGTAATTGGTCTGATTAGTAAGTTTGTGGATGACACCAAGTTTGGTGGAGTGACAGATAGTGTTGAGGATTGTCAGAGGATAGAGCAGGACATATATAGATTGGAGACTTTCATAGATAAATGGTAAATGTGTTTTATTCAGGATAAATGCGAATTAATGTATTTTGGTAGGTCTAACATAGAGTGGAAATATGCAGTAAATAGCAAAACTTAGGAATATAGAAAATCGGAGAGATCTGGTCATACATCAAGAGATCTTTGAAAGTGGCAATGCAGGTGGACAACGTAGTGAAGAAATCATACAGAATGCTTGCCTTCATTGGACGTGGCATTTAGTATAAAATTAGCAAGTCATGGATAGAACTTTGGTGAGGCCGCACTTGGAATATTGCACACAATTCTGGATGCCACATTACAGAAAGATGCGGAGACTTTGAAATAGGGTGCAGAGGAGCTTTACCAGAATTTGTCCTGGTCTGGATGGTCTTAGCTATGCGGAGATGCTGAATAGACTGTTTTTATTAGAAAGACGGAGGTTTAGGGGTGACCTGATAGAGGTCTACAATATTATGAGGGGCATAGATAGAGTGGATAGGCAGTCACTCTTTCCCATGGTGGACGGGGCAGGCACCATGGGACATAGGTTTAAGGTCCGCGGGGCAACGTGCAGAGGATATGTGCGAAGCAGGATTTTTACGCAGATGGTGGTGAGTGCCTGGAACGCGTTGTCAGGGGACGTTTTGAAAGCAAATACATTAACGGCGTTCAAAAGGCAACTTTCAAAAACATGGACAGGATGGGTATAGATGGATAGGGCACAAGGAAGTGGGGACAGAAACAAAAGGCAGGAAGGGAGAGTGTGTAAAGCATGACCAGAGAAAGCAGGGCAGAGAGCAAGGAAGGTCTACATTAAACTGCATTTATTTCAATGCAAGGGGCCTGACGGGCAAAGCGGATGAACTCAGGGCATGGACGGGCACATGGGACTGGGATATTATAGCTATGACTGAAACATGGCTAAGGGAGGGGCAGGACTGGCAGCTCAATGTTCCGGGGTACAGATGCTATAGAAAGGATAGAACAGGAGGTAAGAGAGGAGGGGGAGTGGCGTTTTTGATTAGGGAGAACATCACAGCAGTACTTAGAGGGGATATATCCGAGGGTTCGCCCACTGAGTCTATATGGGTGGAACTGAAAAATAAGAAGGGAGAGATCACCTTGGTAGGACTGTACTACAGGCCCCCAAATAGTCAGCGGGAAATTGAGGAGCAAATATGTAAGGAGATTACAGATAGCTGCAAGAATAATAGGGTGGTAGTAGTAGGGGACTTTAACTTTCCCAACATTGACTGGGACAGCCATAGCATTAGGGGCTTGGATGGAGGGAAATTTGTTGAGTGTATTCAGGAGGAATTTCTCATTCAGTATGTGGATGGACCGACTAGAGAGGGGGCAAAACTTGACCTCGTCTTGGGAAATAAGGAAGGGCAAGTGACAGAAGTGCTAGTGAGGGATCACTTTGGGACAAGTGACCATAATTCCATTAGTTTTAAGATAGCTATGGAGAATGATAGGTCTGGCCCAAGAGTTAAAATTCTTAATTGGGGCAAGGCCAATTTTGATGGTATCAGACAGGAACTTGCAGAGGTAGATTGGGGGAGACTATTGGCAGACAAAGGGACGGCTGGTAAATGGGAGGCTTTTAAAAATGTGTTAACCAGGGTGCAGGGTAAGCACATTCCCTTTAGAGTGAAGGGCAAGGCTGGTAGAAGTAGGGAACCCTGGATGACTCGAGATATTGAGACTCTGGTCAAAAAGAAGAAGGAGGCATATGACGTACATAAGCAACTGGGATCAAGTAGATCCCTTGAAGAGTATAGAGATTGTCGAAATAGAGTTAAGAGGGAAATCAGGAGGGCAAAAAGGGGACATGAAATTGCTTTGGCAAATAATGCAAGGGAGAATCCAAAGAGATTCTACAGATACATAATGGGGAAAAGAGTAACTAGGGACAGAGTGGGGCCTCTTAAGGATCAACAAGGGCATCTATGTGCAGAGCCACAAGAGTTGGGTGAGATCCTGAATGAATATTTCTCATCGGTATTCACGGTGGAGAAAGGCATGGATGTTAGGAAACTAAGGGAAATAAATAGTGATGTCTTGAGAAGTGTGCATATTACAGACGAGGAGGTGCTGGAAGTCTTAAAGCGCATCAAGGTAGATAAATCCCCGGGACCTGATGAAATGTATCCCAGGATGTTGTGGGAGGCTAGGGAGGAAATTGCGGGTCCCCTAACCGAGATATTTGAATCATCGGCAGCCACAGGTGAGGTGCCTGAAGATTGGAGAGTGGCGAATGTTGTGCCCTTGTTTAAGAAGGGCAGCAGGGAAAAGCCTGGGAACTACAGGCCGGTGAGCCTAACGTCTGTAGTAGGTAAGTTGCTAGAAGGTATTCTGAGAGACAGGATCTACAAGCATTTAGAGAGGCAAGGACTGATTCGGGGCAGTCATCATGGCTTTGTGCGTGGAAAATCATGTCTCACAAATTTGATTGAGTTTTTTGAGGGAGTGACCAAGAAGGTAGATGAGGGCAGTGCAGTAGACGTTGTCTACATGGACTTTAGCAAAGCCTTTGACAAGGTACCGCATGGTAGGTTGTTGCAGAAGGTTAAAGCTCACGGGATCCAGGGTGAGGTTGCCAATTGGATTCAAAATTGGCTGGACGACAGAAGGCAGAGGGTGGTTGTAGAGGGTTGTTTTTCAAACTGGAGGCCTGTGACCAGTGGTGTGCCTCAGGGATCGGTGCTGGGTCCACTGTTATTTGTGATTTATATTAATGATTTGGATGAGAATTTAGGAGGCATGGTTAGTAAGTTTGCAGATGACACCAAGATTGGTGGCACAGTGGATAGTGAAGAAGGTTATCTAGGATTGCAACGGGATCTTGATCAATTAGGCCAGTGGGCCGACGAATGGCAGATGGAGTTTAATTTAGATAAATGTGAGGTGATGCATTTTGGCAGATCGAATCAGGCCAGGACCTACTCAGTTAATGGTATGACGTTGGGGAGAGTTATAGAACAAAGAGATCTAGGAGTACAGGTTCATAGCTCCTTGAAGGTGGAGTCACAGGTGGACAGGGTGGTGAAGAAGGCATTCGGCATGCTTGGTTTCATTGGTCAGAACATTGAATATAGGAGTTGGGACGTCTTGTTGAAGTTGTACAAGACATTGGTACGGCCACACTTGGAATACTGTGTGCAGTTCTGGTCACCCTATTATAGAAAGGATATTATTAAACTAGAAAGAGTGCAGAAAAGATTTACTAGGATGTTGCCGGGACTTGATGGTTTGAGTTATAAGGAGAGGCTGGATAGACTGGGACTTTTTTCCCTGGAGCGTAGGAGGCTTAGGGGTGATCTTACAGAGGTCTATAAAATAATGAGGGGCATAGATAAGGTAGATAGTCAACATCTTTTCCCAAAGGTAGGGGAGCCTAAAACTAGAGGGCATAGGTTTAAGGTGAGAGGGGTGAGATTCAGAAGCGCCCAGAGGGGCAATTTCTTCACTCAGAGGGTAGTGAGTGTCTGGAATGGGCTGCCAGAGGTAGTAGTAGAGGCGGGTACAATTGTGTCTTTCAAAAAGCATTTAGATGGTTACATGGATAAGATGGGTATAGAGGGTTATGGACCAAGTGCGGGCAACTGGGACTAGCTTAATGGTAAAAACTGGGCGGCATGGACTGGTTGGGCCGAAGGGCCTGTTTCCATGCTGTAAACTTCTAAACTTCTATGATAAGTACTGAGTGTTTTGGTAAATGTCGGTATCATGACCGGTACAGGCTTCGAGGGCCGAATGGCCTGTTCCTGTACCGTATTGTTCTTTGTTCTTTGTTCTAATCATTTCTAGGTGACCCCCTTCCAAATGATACCCATTTGTATCCAGTTGTGCTGTCGATTGATTGTCCTTACAAAGCGTGTTTCCTTTGATTTTGTTTTGTTTCCTCCCAAATCAAATCAGCATCTTGTCCCTTTGTACCAATAGTATTTCTAAACACAACCGTGATGTCATCTTTATCCAATACAGCAACACCACCTCCTGTTCCATTCTGTCTGTCCTTTCGGAATACTGAGTTCCCTTGGACATTTAACTCCCAGTCCCGGTCCTCCTGCAACCATGTTTCAGTGATCCCCGCCAAATCATACCCTTGTGTATCTATTTATGCTATCAGCTCATTGACCTTATTCCGAAAACTGCGTGCATTCAGGAACAAGGTTTCCAAATATGTACGACTGCTTTGTCTTTCGCTTGGACGATTTTCTTGCGCTCTATGCTTTTCACACATTCTGACCTCCTTCATTAATCTCTGGTAAAAATGTGCCTCATCCACAAATTTCACTCCCCCAGTCACGTTACACTTTTTTCCCGTGTCCTTCCGCCTTCGCAGCGGATAGACTAGCCCCGACTGTTATTCTATTAATCTCTCCCTTCTCCTCACATGCTGACCAGCTGTTCTGGTTCTCATTAACCATTATACATCTTGTAGTTTTACCCTTCCCTTCCCGCTATTTGCTAGTTTAAAGCCCTTGTGACCACGCTATTTTCTCCTTCCTGCGGGAACAATGTCCCCAGTCCAATTCAGGTGGACGCCATCCATCGGAACATATCCATCTTGTCAACATACTGATGCCAGTTCCGCATGAAATGGCACGACACCAGCACCGCTCGTTTAGCCGCGTGTTTACCTCCCTAATTTTCGCATTCCTGTGCCCGTTTGCAGATGCCTAGGGTAGTAATCGAGAGATTATAATCCTTGAGGACCTGTTCGATTATTTTGTGCCTAGTTCATGATCATTCACAAACAGGTCCTCTTTCCTTGTCTTTACTATGTTGTCTGTCCCAATGTGGGCCACTAAAACTGGATCATCCCCCTCCCACTCCAATATAACTTCACGCCAGTTAGAGATGTCCCTCGCCCTGCCACCGGGCAGCCAACATACCATGTGACACTGTTGGTCCTGCTTATAAAGGTTGCTCTTTGTCTCCCTAATCATTGAATCCACTACTGCTACCACTTGTCTTTTTGCTTACCCGCTTGAATCATCATAGAATTTACAGTGCAGAAGGAGGCCACTCGGCCCATCGAGTCTGCACCGGCTCTTGGACAGAGCACCCTACCCAAGGTCAACACCTCCACCCTATCCCCATAACCCAGTAACCCCACCCAACACTAAGGACAATGTTGGTTCTAAGGGCAATTTATCATGGCCAATCCAGCTAACCTGCACATCTTTGGACTCCAGTACCACGGAACAGTGGTCAGCTAACTCATCCTCCCTACAGTCCTTGTCCCCATCAACAATTGAGAAAGTATCTCGTATCTGTTGGACAAAGTCAAGAGCTGAGACACCTCCGTGCCTGAAGTTCGATACTTTCGACCTGCCTCAATAGCAGCCACACGCTCCTGTCTGTCCCTGACCGCTGGCTGAATTCAAGGTAGTGTGCCTAGGTGGTGTGCCTGCCTCCTGGAACACAACGTCTCGGTACCTCTCCCCCTCCCTGATCTGTCGCAACGTCTGAAGCTCAGAATACAACTCATCAAACCTCAGCTGCAGTTCCTCGAGCAACCAACACTTACTCCAGATGTGGTCACTAGGAACCACAATGGGGCCCATCAGCTGTTACATGATGCCGGAAGAACACACCACGCGCCCCTGAAGCTCTAGGTTTTTAAATTATATTTTAATTTTTATCACTTTTAAAACATTTTTCATATTCCCCCATTACCTCAATATGAACACAATTTATACCAGGAAATGTAAAATGGATTTTAAAATTTGGACAGATTCCTTATTCGCCAAGAAAATCACATCTTCCTGTGATAAAACTCTTCACACCCCCTCCCCCTACCCCGTCCCCCAAGTCGGAACACTGTCAGTGAATCATGACACCCCTCTACATTGCCAGGGTCTGTTCGATAATTTCCTGCTCAGCTCTGCGTCCGATATTTCCGTTTCACCGTCTGCCAATTTCACCCAACTCCGTATTTTCCACCCAACTATAAAGCACACTCGTCCTGCCAAGTAGCACTCACAGTGCAGACAAACAATACTGACTGGCTTCCCTGTTTGGTGGCCTCAAAATGCAATGCTCTGGAAACAGAATTAAACCAGTTGCACAATCCAACAGATACAGTCGAGTGTAACTCAGCCGCATCCTGTTTCAGGAATTCAACTCGCCAAACGAGTAGCTTTCAATTACACGATTTGAGGGCTGATGTAGCTTTCAATTGAAGGTCAGTTTAATTACTAGTAACCCCCTTTTAACCCGTTAGAACTCACCACTTGAACTCACTGTGTTTTACCCAGCTCGAAAGCATTCTCGTCCATCACGTAATGGTCTCAGCGCAGGCTCCTGGTGACAGAAAGCGCCAGAGATTGCGACAAAGAAGAGATACATATATCTGTAAATTAACTTCAAAAAGGGATTAGGAACAGCCGTCAGTGGATAGATGTTACAGAAATATGGAAAAAGTCAATGAGCAGCGCGAAAGGGAATACATGTGCGTCTGCTTGCATCAGAATGAAGTCTTACAACACCAGGTTAAAGTCCAACCGGTTTGTTTCGAATCACTATCTTTCGGCCCACAGCTCCTTCATCAGGTGAGGAAGGACCAGAGGAAGGAACTGCGCTCCGAAAGCTAGTGATTCGTGACAAACCTGTTGGACTTTACTCTGGTGTAAGATTTCTTCTGTGCCAGCCCCAGTCCAACGGCGGCATGTCCACATCATGCATCAGAATGGTGATTGAACTGATGTTCTGTGATTTGCAGTTCAAATTACAGAGGCATGGATGTTCTGTGCGCTGCAATGTTTGGTAATCTGAAGGGTTTCGCTGATTACATTGGAGCTCTCGAGTCCTACTGTAACAAAGACACATGTTGACAATATGTGAGGAGTTTTCGAAGATAGAATTGGGGAAGTGATATTTTGGAGGTGATATAATAGAGATTTGGTACTGGAGATGATGTGGGTACGGGAATCACCTCAACGTGAAAGCAATTGCAGAGATTGTGAACTATCTTTTCTTAAGGCTCAGACATTGGACAGGTCAGTGAAGTTACATTGACGGAGAGGTAAAGGTATTTCAGATTGAACTTGACAAAATCCATTTTCACATCCAAATATAAATGACAGCAAAATACCGTGGTTAACAATGGATTGGAGCAATAAAGACATAAAGTTTCTTACCAGGGACACCGAAACCAGCAAGGAAGGGATAGTAACCCGCCTGAATAACTTGGAGTGTCCAAAAGATCCGTTTTTCCAATGACATCCATTTATACAATGTAGAAAGTTGGTAAAGCGCGGCGAATAAACCCCTGTTTACTGTTGGAACATTCCAGTCTTTTGTTCTCAGATTATGATCAACTATGATTGTTTTCAGATTCTCACCCATTGATGGAACATTCCTACCCACTGTTGTCAGATTCGGAAACATTGTTGTATCATTCCAATCCATTGTTCTCACATTCACAGCCATTGTTGTAACATGCCAGGTTGTGAATGTCAGATTTCAATCTCTCCCCTCGCACCGTCTGGAGCCGCTGATCTCTCTCAGTTGCCAAAGCGATGCTGCCGAAGAGACAATGGAGCTTGAAAGGAGTCTCGTTTTAAGGAAAGTGGAATCCCCCAAGGGAAACAATTTGGGTCCACGGAGCCTGATCCGATTACTATTATCTGAAAAAAGCAGTTAGTCGTAATTCAGGGACCCAGGATATTGCTCTGGGGTCTTGTGTTTGAATGCAACCAGGGCATTTGGAGAGATTGAATCCAATAATTATCAAGGAATAAATTACGAACGATGACCATTACACCATTTTCGACTGTCGTAAAAACCCAGCTGGTTCACTAATGTCCTTCAGGGAATAATAAAAACCAGAGCAGTGAAAAAGCAGGTGCAGTTAACTATTTTCAATGAGACAGGACTTGCATCAGACATTGACTAAAATCAAACAATCAGCCTGGATATCAGAGTGACGCCGAGGAATTGAGGTTTGTACATTGAACAAGATGAACACGAAAGGAGAGGGTGATAATCATTGCAGCAATCTCTGTAATCAAAACTGTGATGAGTTTCGAGAGATCAAAACTCGAAACAAAATTATTTGTTCTGACAAGACATGCGCACCACAAATGATACCAGATTGATTAATGCGTTCGTCTCACATGCAGCCCAAGGTGGCCAAAAAGCTTGGGAATCTGTTGATCCTCCCGATTCAAAACACACTGCGACGTGGATCCTCCTCCGTTTAATCCGAGCACAACGATGGGAAACTCAGGCCACGGGAATCCCCCCAAATGGCAAAATGTTGTTGCTCCAACTCAGGGATACTGGGCAATCTGGGAAAGTGACGGTGAGCACAGAGAGATGGGATTAAAGCTACATTCCCCTCCTTATCACGAGAGACCCGATCCAGATAAGAGACATGGTGAACCCAAAACAGGACACATCCCGCGCTACCGACCAGCCCAGGACTAGCGTCAACCGGCCGGTGTTATAATTGTGATCCACTCTGTCACTACTTTCCGAGAATCTTGAGAACCTAAACATTATTCACCAGGTGCAGAGAAAACTCTCCAACCATCGGACGGGCCTGGCGGAGCTCGGATGCACCAATATGCAGGAAAGAATAATCTCTGTAGTTTTGAGGGGCGCACGCTCCTGACTCATCTACCCACGCTCCGCTGTGTAATCAATGACGGTGTCAGGCCTTTGCAGAGTGGTTCTGCAGCGTAAAATGTGAGAATACAGGTCGCCTGCTAGAGAGCGGTTGTGGAGGAGGCATCCAGTCAAATGCGAGTGATACTGGAGGTCACGCACCACATTTAACCCCAGCAGCTCACCCCGAATTGAATGGTGCAATCAAAGGGAGATCATGTTGAGCGGTTTCAACGCTCACATGTGACAAGGTGGAGAAACTGACCCTTTAGAGTTTAGACTGGAAGTCATATTGATTTTCCATTCTGTTATCTTGAGTGATTCTTCCCGAGGACAGAACACATCCTAGGCTTCGAGCGAATGTGAAAGTTTCGTTCATCCTTTGTCATAGCAAATTGGATTGCTTGACAAATTGATGGAGAGTTAAAGACATCATCCCCGATCTGTGTGTGAAAATGCTTGGACCAAATGTGTACCGTGTGCAAACTGTGCGGTCAGAAACACGAAATGTCAGGGGGTCCATTAGTGCAACATGTGCTCTGAAATCGAGAGCCGGTTTCAGCCCAACTCAAATCTGATAGCATATGGTCAGAGGGTGGTGGTTGATGGGAAATGTTCAGCCTGGAGTTCAGTTACCAGTGGTGTACCACAAGGATCTGTTTTGGGGCCACTGCTGTTTTTCATTTTTATAAATGACCTGGAGAAGGGCGTAGACGGATGGGTGAGTAAATTTGCAGATTACACTGAAGTCGGTGAGTTGTGGACAGTGCGGAAGGATGTTGCAGGTTACAGAGAGACATGGATAAGCTGCAGCGCTGGGCTGAGAGGTGGCAAATGCAGTTTAATGCAGAAAAGTGTGAAGGGATTCGTTTGGAAGGAGTAACAGGAGGTCTGAGTACTGGGCTAATGGTAAGATTCTTGGCAGTGTGGATGAACATAGAGATCTCGGTGTCCATGTACATAGATCCATGAAAGTTACCACCCAGGTTGATAGGATTGTTAAGAAGGCGTATGGTGCGTCAGCTTTTATTGGTAGAGGGATTGAGTTTCGGAGCATGAGGTCATGTTGCATTTGGAGTATTGCGTGCAGTTGTGGTCGGCGCATTATAGGAAGGATGTGGAAGCTTTGGAAAGGGTGCAGAGGAGATTTACCACGATTTTGCCTGATATGGAGGGAAGATCTTATGAGGAAAGGCTGAGGAACTTAAGGCTGTTTCGTTAGAGAGAAGAAGGTTAAGAGGTGACTTAATTGAGGCATACAAGATGATCAGAGGATTAGATAGGGTGGACAGTGAGAGCCTTTTTCCCCGGATGGTGATGGCTAGCACGAGGAAACATAGCTTTAAATTGAGGGGAGATATATATAAGACAGATATCAGAGGTAGGTTCTTTATTCTGGACTTAGTGTTATGTAATGAGCCAGACTTGATTAAAGATCTTAAAGTAAGGGAACACTTAGGAGGCAGTGATCATGATATGGTCGAATTCAATCTCCAATTTGAAAGAAAGAAGGTAGAATCAGATGTAAAGGTGTTACAGTTAAATAAAGGTAACTACAGGGGCATGAGGGAGGAACTGACGAAAATCGACTGGGAGCAGAGCCTAGTGGGAAGGACAGTAGAACAGCAATGGCAGGAGTTTCTGGGAGTAATTGAGGACACAGTACAGAGGTTCATCCCAAAGAAAAGAAAGGTTATCAGGGGGGGGATTAGGCAGCCATGGCTGACAAAGGAAGTTAGGGAATGCATCAAAGCAAAACAGAAAGACTATAATGTTGCAAAGAGTAGTGGGAAGTCAGAAGATTGGGAAGACTACAAAAACAAACAGAGGATAACAAAGAGAGAGATAAGGGAAGAGAGGATCAATTATGAATGCAGGCTAGCCAGTAACATTAGGAATGATAGTAAAAGTTCATTTAAATACATTAAAAACAAACGGGAGGCAAAAGTTGACATTGGGCCGCACCAAAATGACGCTGGTAATCTAGAGATGGGAGACAAGGAAATAGCTGAGGAACAAAATAAGTACTTTGCGTCAGTCTTAACAGTAGAAGACATGAGTAATATCCCAACAATTCCGGAGAGTCAGGGGTCAGAGTTGAATATGGTAGCCATCACAAAGGAGAAAGTGCTAGAGAAGCTAAGAGGTCTAAAAATTGATAAATATCCGGTCCCAGATGGGCTACATCCTAGAGTTCTAAAGGAGATAGCTGAAGAAATAGTGGAGGCGTTAGTTATGATCTTTCAAAAGTCACTGGAGCCAGGAAAAGTCCCAGAGGATTGGAAAATCGCTGTTGTCACTCCCCTGTTCAAGAAGGCAACAAGGAAAAAGATGGAAAATTATAGGCCAATTAGCCTAACCTCGGTTGCTGGCAAGATTCTTGAATCCATTGTTAAGGATGAGATTTCTAAATTCTTGAAAGTGCAGGGTCGGATTAGGACAACTCAGCATGGATTTAGTAAGGGGAGGTCGTGCCTGACAAACCTGTTAGAGTTCTTTGAAGAGATAACAAATAGGTTAGACCAAGGAGAGCCAATGGATGTTATCTATCTTGACTTCCAAAAGGCCTTTGATAAGGTGCCTCACGGGAGACTGCTGAGTAAAATAAGGGTCCATGGTTTTTGAGGCAAGGTACTGACAGGGATTGACGATTGGCTGTCAGGCAGAAGTCAGAGAGCTGGGAAAAAAGGTTCTTTTTCGGAATGGCAACCGGTGACGAGTGGTGTCATGCAGGGTTCAGTGTTGGGGCCACAGCTGTTCTCTTTATATATTAACGATCTAGATGACGGGACTGGGGGCATTCTGGCTAAGTTTGCCGATGATACAAAGATAGGTGGAGGGGCAGGTAGAATGGAGGAGGTGGGGAGGCTGCAGAAAGATTTAGACAGTTTAGGAGAGTGGTCCAAGAAATGGCTGATGAAAATCAACGTGGGCAAGTGCGAGGTCTTGCACTTTGGAAACAAAAAGATGAGAGGCATGGACTATTTTCTAAACGGTGACAAAATTCATAATGCTGAAGTGCAAAGGGACTTGGGAGTCCTAGTCCAGGATTCTCTAAAGGTAAACTTGCAGGTTGAGTCCGTAATTAAGAAAGCAAATACAATGTTGTCATTGATCTCAAGTGGCTTGGAATATAAAAGCAGGGATGTACTTCTGAAGCTTTATAAAGCATTAGTTAGGCCCCATTTAGAATACTGTGAGCAAATTTGGGCCCCACACCTCAGGAAGGACATACTGGCACTGGAGCGGTCCAGCGGAGATTCACACGGGTGATCCCAGGAATGGTAGGCCTAACATACGATGAACGTCTGAGGATCCTGGGATTATATTCATTGGAGTTTAGGAGGTTGAGGGGAGATCTAATAGAAACTTACAAGATAATGAATGGCTTGGATAGGGTGGATGTAGGTAAGTTGTTTCCATTAGCAGGGGAGACTAGTACCCGGGGGCACAGCCTTAGAATAAAAGGGAGTCACTTTAGAACAGAGATGAGGAGAAATTTCTTCAGCCAGAGAGTGGTGGGTCTGTGGAATTCATTGCCACAGAGGGCGGTGGAGGCCGGGACGTTGAGTTTATTTAAGACAGAAATTGATAAATTCTTGATTTCTCGAGGAATTATGGGCTATGGAGAGAGAGCGGGTAAATGGAGTTGAAATCAGCCATGATTGAATGGTGGAGTGGACTCGATAGGCCGAACGGCCTTACTTCCGCTCCTATGTTTTATGGTCTTATGGTCTTTATTCAGAGAGTAGTAAGGGCGTTGAATGCCCTGCCTGTATCAGTAGTGAACTCACCAACATTTAGGGCATGTAAATGGTCATTGGATAAACATATGGATGAGAAGGGAATAATGTAGATGGTCTTTAGAGTGTTGACACAGGTCGGCGCAACAATTGACGAATGTGATATAAAATAGTTACTTTAGAGTTACTAGTTAATGTAATGTAGAAATAAGCCACAATGTGATATAAAATAGTTACTTTAGAGTTACTAGTTAATGTAATGTAGAAATAAGCCACTTTGATTTTTGCAGTTAGGGACAAAGGAATTTGAGACCGCATGGAAAAAGCAGGAAGAGGTGTGTCTATGAGGGTGATGCTTCATTGATAGGGGCCAGAGAGAGGGATTGGAAGTGAGCCAATCAGAATAGATCGAACAGGTCAGGAGAGACATAGGCTGACCTATGTCCGTCGAGTATGTGAAACTTGATACCATTTGAACTGATTTTGCAGAGAACCCTTTGTCTGTTAGTTCAGTCGTTTTCTGGAATGAAAGAGGCTGGATGTCTCTTACATTTCTGTAAGATGATTAAGCTTGCAAGCTAAATAAAAAACTTCTGTTTACGTGCGAATCCGTCTCAACTTTTATTGAGGCCAGACTGACAGAGAAAGAAATTTGGAGATCAACATTTGGTGCCGAAACCCGGGATTTCTCTGGGCGATCCTGTTCCAACTGCGAAATCAGAATTAGACTGATTATGAACAGGAGGACGGGAACAAAGGGCCCTCAATGTAGAAATGGAAAACGACCAGCATTGATTGTTCCCCTCTTCTTATCGTCTGATTAGTCTGGTCACTCGCGGTTGGCACAGAAAGACCGCCTCGACGAAATCACAGGTCAGTCTGGGGATTAGCACTTTAATTGATGGGATTTCATATTGTTGTTTCGGCTTGGGTTAGGGTTTTGGGCTGATGGGACTTTAAATAATAAAGGTTCAGTCTATTATCGGGGTTCAGAGGCTGATGTGACTTAAATAATAAAGGTTCAGTCTATTATTAGGGTTCAGAGGCTGATGGGACTTTAAATAATAAAGGTTCAGTCTATTATATGGGTTCAGGGGCTGATGGGACTTCAATAGATGGGGGTTCAGTCCAGTATAACTGTTTTTAAATCTGAAGATGGTTCAACTCTATGTGTGAGTGTTTTAAATATATAGTTGATTCAGCTAAAATTGTCTCCTTGGACTGTAAAGTTCCGAGGTCTAGTTGAGATTGTGAGGTTGAAGCAGAAGTCTCTCAAAGGGTTAACAGCAGCAGGCGGAGTTGAAAACAGACTGTGCTTCTCACTCAGGCCTTGAGATAACAGTCTGCAGTGTAATCGGATACCTTTCCTTTGAGTCAGTGAACACCAGCAAAGTTACGTTTTGAATTAATTAAAGGAAACCAGTGGGTTTCTCCACCTCTTTGATAAAAGTTATTATTTTCGAAAGCAATTGATTGAAATTGCCAGAATCTTAAATTTTACTAACTTGAAATAAGGTTTATCTCATTTTATCTGGAGATTAATAGAAACTTAAAGAAGATCATGGACACCATTTTAAAAAGTGTCAATCTGAAGATGATAATTGATTTTGCTAATACTTATGATAGTTGATTTTGCTAATACGTATGTGTATGTAACAGAAAAAAAAAACTTGTTAAAAGAAAAAATTGTTAAGATAAAGAAATAATTAAGTTGTAAATGTTATACAAGTTTGTGTTAAGCAAATTGTAAATTTAGTTCTGAGTTGAGATCAGAGCTAAGCTTGCAAGTTGCAGTAATTCAATTTGAATTTTCAAACATTTTTAAGTTTTTAAAAAAAAGAGAGCAAATAGAGAAAAGAAGGACACAGATCTTGAATGCGTTGAATAGCACATTTCAAAGGCCCATAAATCTTTCTGTTATCTTAGACCTAAAACCTAGGAAGATTGATGAGCCATAGGAATGTCTGGGGCGTTTTGGTGAAGTCTACCGGGGGCAGTCGGGCGATTTGCTGTATCGGGGTGGTCAGGGTTCCCCTCAATGCTGTGCTGTGTTGGTGCGTTGCCTGCCGCCTTCTGTGGTTGCTGCTGTGAAGTGTGGTGGCATGGATTGGACGGGGAACGGCCCTTCCCAGATGGCAGGGGCAGTCGGGTTTTGCTGGAGGGAGGGTGTGGGCCGGGGGGGAGGCTCAGTTGCGGAGGTTGGGACTGAGTGTGTGGTGAAGGGGGATGATCTGCGGTCCCAACGGGCGGCAGAGATGGTGGTTTGCCAGCAGGAGCTCCAATGTGGTGACTTTGGGTGGGTGGATCAGCGAAGAGGAGGATGAGACAACAGTGCTATATTTCTATCACCCCCCAGTGGTGGACGTTAGACATTGAACAGCCACTATCACTGCATCACGTTACCCTGGCCTATGACAGAACTGGACGAAACAGGGAGTTGGAGGACAAATACTGGCCATTACTTGAGACCGAATGGCCAGTCAAGGTTACAGCCACAGTCACGGGAAAAGAAGGTACAGCCGATTTTGTTACAATATCACCACATTTATGGCCACAGTCAGCTTCGGTAAGCCCTCATATTACACGTCAGGTCCATGACCAGTACCATGCCAGGGATATGGGGCGAATGGTCAGCATCTTACCGCAGCTCGTCAGAATAGGTATGAGATATACCTTTTGAACAATCCACGTCTGACATTTAAATACTGTACCACTATCAATCCAGCCTGTTTTCTTAGTGGTCCCCCTGTCCATGAAGACGCACCTGGCCACGACTGTTTAGCCTTGATTCAGGAAACTACCACAATAAGGGGCGATTTGAGTGACATTTCGTCAGAACAACCTGACATGATTATGTGTGGTCAAATATCCCACCCGGGTTTAGTTAATGACCTACTGCAGGCCCTCCTTCTGCCAGCGCAGATTTCCGTTATTAAATGTGCTGCCCACACGAATGGTACAACCCCAGTTGACGTTGGTAATGAACGAGCAGATTGTGCAGCGCGCACAGCCGCACAAATTCAGCAAGTGATGGTGCCTAAAATGTTAAGTCAGACTAAACGATCTACTATGAATGTGTCTGCTTCTGACAAGTCAATGCCAACCATCCAAGACGTCATAAGGTTACAGGAGGACGCTCCTGAGAGTGATAAACAAATGTGGAAACGGTTAGGTTGTACATATGATTCTGTTTCCTCTTTATGGACCACGCCTGCACATCAGACTTGTATGTCTGATGTACTGGCTTTATGGGTCATCGAATGTGTACACTTTGCAACTCATTGTGGGGCTCGGGGGACTAGTGATTTGTTGCTGGACACTTGGTGGCACCCTAAAATGCAGGTGTTGGCCCAAAGTATCAGTAATCGGTGTTTGATTTGTCAGCAATATAACACCGGAAAAGGTATCCCTTTTGGGAAGGGGCAAACCCCGTTGCCCAGTGGTCCCTTTGAGACGCTCCAAATGGATTACATTGAGTTGGAAAGGTGTCAATGTTATAAATATGTTTTGGTCATTGTGGATGTGTTCAGCAGATGGGTTGAGGCGTATCCGACTATCTATAGTAAAGCTGCTACTGTGGTTAAAGTCTTGATGAGGGAAATCATTCCCCGGTACGGTATACCAGCTCAGTTAAGTTCTGATAATGGGCCTCATTTTATTGGACAAATTGACAAGGAGTTTTGCTCCCAGTTGGGCATACGCCAGCAGTTACACTGTGCTTACAGACCACAGGCAGCCGGGGTGGTTGAAAGACACAATCAGACCCTCAAAACTAAATTGGCTAAATTAAGAGCAGACACGGGACTGACATGGCTTAAGTTGCTCCCCGTTGCCCTCTTCCAGCTGCGGGTTACACCTGCGGGACCGGCCCGGCTCTCTCCCGCCGAGATTCTCTATGGCAGGCCTCTTAGAACTCCCTGGAGCCTGCAGGTTCCCAGACGGGTTCAGTTTCATCAGATGACTGAGGAAATGACCACCTATGTTCTAGCCCTTACGCAAGTGCTCAAGGAACTCCATGGCCAAGTCCGCGCGGCTCACGAGCCATTGCCCAGTACCTAGCTCACTTTCAGTCCAGCCCGGTAGTTATGTAATGGTCAAAAATTGGACTAGGAAGGGGTCGGAGCCGCGATGGGACGGGCCCTTCCAAGTTCTCCTTACCACCCCCACAGCAGTTAAAGTGGAGGGGCGAAGTGCTTGGGTCCACCTACATCACTGTAAATTGAGCCCATCTCCACTACTGTAAAATGTCGGATACTAACCTGCCTCCCTTCTCCAGTGCTATTTTACAGGTGTGGAGCATGATGGAGTGGCTACGCATCGTCTGTCTGATATTTGGCCTCACTTCGCTTGGCGTGTTATTGGCGATGGACATGGAAAAGGGGAATATTATGTATCTGTGTAGCCCCAACCAATCTACAAGGATACATCACCTATGCACAGGTGATGTTCTTCACTGCCCCCATATACGAGGACATGGTATCGACTCATGGAAGGTCATCAAAGTTAAGGAGAATGCGGGAGTCATGAAGCAGCTGCACCGGCCCCGGCGATGGGAAGGGAACATTATATGGACATTGCCTTGTTTTTGGAATACATGTAAATTTGATTTTGGATGTGTTAAAAGTGGCACAATAAAGGTAACATCAGGCTGTCAGAAGAGTGTAGGAAGAGACCATGAGAAAGAGAAAGGGACTAGAGAGAGGACGGGGCGTGTGAGAAGGGAAGTACAGCTAGAACGTAGGTTACCGGGAGATGCACTTAAGTTAGTTAAAGGCCAAACTGAGGAAAACCCGGGTAGTATGAATCTCTTCTACCAGATTTACCACCGTCTGTATGGCCAGGGACGGGTTGTCTGCTACCCAAACCCCGCAGCGGTGTCTAGGTTATTTTCTGTTTCACCGCTTTGGGGCACTCCCCAAACGGTGGTTCATTGTCAGCGTTCCGAGCCATTGCCAGAGCAAGTCACTCTTCCTTACGATCCGGATTCAGCACCACCGGCTATTTGCCTTCCCCTCCCTCGGGATAATTCCCATTCACAGTACGATAGGCTGCGACGGTGGAGGGCGTACATACCTAGCCACTTCACTCCCAATAGGGATTCCCGGTCGTACGAGAATTGCTTCAGCAGTGAAGGATATGGCTGTTTGCTGGTAGAGGTGGACACAAATATAACATGTCTGTTTCCCACCTGTACGGACAGGAGGTGCCATATCACCCAGGCGTCTGGCCAATGCGTTTGTTATAGCACCACTTGCGTTCCATTGAACGCTGGCCTCCAGCTCCTTTGTGGCTGGGCGAATGTCTCTCATATCACTGTTGGGAATAGGGCTTTCTGCATTGCTGGGCGGCCCGAATGGGCATTTCAAAATTGGATAAACTGGGCTACTGGGAGGTCCTTACGCAACCGGTATGCTCTTGACTATCTTCTGGCCCGTGAGGGTGGGGTATGCGCCATAGTACAGGGCAAGTGTATTATGGGGATTCAGGACTTGACTGCTAACATTACTAAATTTATGGATCGCATACGGGATCACTTGGACGGGATGCAGGATCCTGACTCTTGGGGTAACTGGGGATTTGGAGGATGGAAGGACTGGTTGATAAATATGGCCATGTATCTAGTGGTAGCTATCGGCTGTATCTTTGTGGGCCTGGCCATCCTTAAATGTGTGATGGGTAGAATGCTGGGTGTACTGGATCAGATCACCGCCCCAATCACCGAGAAAAAAATTTAACTGTTAAAATCCATGAGGGTGAAGCAGATGAAGGGGGGCTAAGACAGGAATTGGAAATGCAGCGACGAATCTTTTTAGATGAGAAACCGTAGCTATAGATTGGATAGTTCGGTTATCATGGAATGATAAAAGGAGGGAATGACGAATGTGATATAAAATAGTTACTTTAGAGTTACTAGTTAATGTAATGTAGAAATAAGCCACTTTGATTTTTGCAGTTAGGGACAAAGGAATTTGAGACCGCATGGAAAAAGCAGGAAGAGGTGTGTCTATGAGGGTGATGCTTCATTGATAGGGGCCAGAGAGAGGGATTGGAAGTGAGCCAATCAGAATAGATCGAACAGGTCAGGAGAGACATAGGCTGACCTATGTCCGTCGAGTATGTGAAACGTGATACCATTTGAACTGATTTTGCAGAGAACCCTTTGTCTGTTAGTTCAGTCGTTTTCTGGAATGAAAGAGGCTGGATGTCTCTTACATTTCTGTAAGATGATTAAGCTTGCAAGCTAAATAAATAACTTCTGTTTACGTGCGAATCCGTCTCAACTTTTATTGAGGCCAGACTGACAGAGAAAGAAATTTGGAGATCAACATTTGGTGCCGAAACCCGGGATTTCTCTGGGCGATCCTGTTCCAACTGCGAAATCAGAATTAGACTGATTATGAACAGGAGGACGGGAACAAAGGGCCCTCAATGTAGAAATGGAAAACGACCAGCATTGATTGTTCCCCTCTTCTTATCGTCTGATTAGTCTGGTCACTCGCGGTTGGCACAGAAAGACCGCCTCGACGAAATCACAGGTCAGTCTGGGGATTAGCACTTTAATTGATGGGATTTCATATTGTTGTTTCGGCTTGGGTTAGGGTTTTGGGCTGATGGGACTTTAAATAATAAAGGTTCAGTCTATTATCGGGGTTCAGAGGCTGATGTGACTTTAAATAATAAAGGTTCAGTCTATTATCGGGGTTCAGAGGCTGATGTGACTTAAATAATAAAGGTTCAGTCTATTATTAGGGTTCAGAGGCTGATGGGACTTTAAATAATAAAGGTTCAGTCTATTATATGGGTTCAGGGGCTGATGGGACTTCAATAGATGGGGGTTCAGTCCAGTATAACTGTTTTTAAATCTGAAGATGGTTCAACTCTATGTGTGAGTGTTTTAAATATATAGTTGATTCAGCTAAAATTGTCTCCTTGGACTGTAAAGTTCCGAGGTCTAGTTGAGATTGTGAGGTTGAAGCAGAAGTCTCTCAAAGGGTTAACAGCAGCAGGCGGAGTTGAAAACAGACAGTGCTTCTCACTCAGGCCTTGAGATAACAGTCTGCAGTGTAATCGGATACCTTTCCTTTGAGTCAGTGAACACCAGCAAAGTTACGTTTTGAATTAATTAAAGGAAACCAGTGGGTTTCTCCACCTCTTTGATAAAAGTTATTATTTTCGAAAGCAATTGATTGAAATTGCCAGAATCTTAAATTTTACTTACTTGAAATAAGGTTTATCTCATTTTATCTGGAGATTAATAGAAACTTAAAGAAGATCATGGACACCATTTTAAAAAGTGTCAATCTGAAGATGATAATTGATTTTGTTAATACTTATGATAGTTGATTTTGCTAATACTTATGTGTATGTAATAGAAAAAAAAAACTTGTTAAAAGAAAAAATTGTTAAGATAAAGAAATAATTAAGTTGTAAATGTTATACAAGTTTGTGTTAAGCAAATTGTAAATTTAGTTCTGAGTTGAGATCAGAGCTAAGCTTGCAAGTTGCAGTAATTCAATTTGAACTTTCAAACATTTTTAAGTTTAAAAAAAAAAGAGAGCAAATAGAGAAAAGAAGGACACAGATCTTGAATGCGTTGAATAGCACATTTCAAAGGCCCATAAATCTTTCTGTTATCTTAGACCTAAAACCTAGGAAGATTGATGAGCCATAGGAATGTCTGGGGCGTTTTGGTGAAGTCTACCGGGGGCAGTCGGGCGATTTGCTGTATCGGGGTGGTCAGGGTTCCCCTCAATGCTGTGCTGTGTTGGTGCGTTGCCTGCCGCCTTCTGTGGTTGCTGCTGTGAAGTGTGGTGGCATGGATTGGACGGGGAACGGCCCTTCCCAGATGGCAGGGGCAGTCGGGTTTTGCTGGAGGGAGGGTGTGGGCCGGGGGGGGAGGCTCAGTTGCGGAGGTTGGGACTGAGTGTGTGGTGAAGGGGGATGATCTGCGGTCCCAACGGGCGGCAGAGATGGTGGTTTGCCAGCAGGAGCTCCAAATTGGTGACTTTGGGTGGGTGGATCAGCGAAGAGGAGGATGAGACAACAGTGCTATATTTCTATCACCCCCCAGTGGTGGACGTTAGACATTGAACAGCCACTATCACTGCATCACGTTACCCTGGCCTATGACAGAACTGGACGAAACAGGGAGTTGGAGGACAAATACTGGCCATTACTTGAGACCGAATGGCCAGTCAAGGTTACAGCCACAGTCACGGGAAAAGAAGGTACAGCCGATTTTGTTACAATATCACCACCTTTATGGCCACAGTCAGCTTCGGTAAGCCCTCATATTACACGTCAGGTCCATGACCAGTACCATGCCAGGGATATGGGGCGAATGGTCAGCATCTTACCGCAGCTCGTCAGAATAGGTATGAGATATACCTTTTGAACAATCCACGTCTGACATTTAAATACTGTACCACTATCAATCCAGCCTGTTTTCTTAGTGGTCCCCCTGTCCATGAAGACGCACCTGGCCACGACTGTTTAGCCTTGATTCAGGAAACTACCACAATAAGGGGCGATTTGAGTGACATTTCGTCAGAACAACCTGACATGATTATGTGTGGTCAAATATCCCACCGGGCTTTAGTTAATGACCTACTGCAGGCCCTCCTTCTGCCAGCGCAGATTTCCGTTATTAAATGCGCTGCCCACACGAATGGTACAACCCCAGTTGACGTTGGTAATGAACGAGCAGATTGTGCAGCGCGCACAGCCGCACAAATTCAGCAAGTGATGGTGCCTAAAATGTTAAGTCAGACTAAACGATCTACTATGAATGTGTCTGCTTCTGACAAGCCAATGCCAACCATCCAAGACGTCATAAGGTTACAGGAGGACGCTCCTGAGAGTGATAAACAAATGTGGAAACGGTTAGGTTGTACATATGATTCTGTTTCCTCTTTATGGACCACGCCTGCACATCAGACTTGTATGTCTGATGTACTGGCTTTATGGGTCATCGAATGTGTACACTTTGCAACTCATTGTGGGGCTCGGGGGACTAGTGATTTGTTGCTGGACACTTGGTGGCACCCTAAAATGCAGGGGTTGGCCCAAAGTATCAGTAATCGGTGTTTGATTTGTCAGCAATATAACACCGGAAAAGGTATCCCTTGTGGGAAGGGGCAAACCCCGTTGCCCAGTGGTACCTTTGAGACGCTCCAAATGGATTACATTGAGTTGGAAAGGTGTCAATGTTATAAATATGTTTTGGTCATTGTGGATGTGTTCAGCAGATGGGTTGAGGCGTATCCGACTATCTATAGTAAAGCTGCTACTGTGGTTAAAGTCTTGATGAGGGAAATCATTCCCCGGTACGGTATACCAGCTCAGTTAAGTTCTGATAATGGGCCTCATTTTATTGGACAAATTAACAAGGAGTTTTGCTCCCAGTTGGGCATACGCCAGCAGTTACACTGTGCTTACAGACCACAGGCAGCCGGGGTGGTTGAAAGACACAATCAGACCCTCAAAACTAAATTGGCTAAATTAAGAGCAGACACGGGACTGACATGGCTTAAGTTGCTCCCCGTTGCCCTCTTCCAGCTGCGGGTTACACCTGCGGGACCGGCCCGGCTCTCTCCCGCCGAGATTCTCTATGGCAGGCCTCTTAGAACTCCCTGGAGCCTGCAGGTTCCCAGACGGGTTCAGTTTCTTCAGATGACTGAGGAAATGACCACCTATGTTCTAGCCCTTACGCAAGTGCTCAAGGAACTCCATGGCCAAGTCCGCGCGGCTCACGAGCCATTGCCCAGTACCTAGCTCACTTTCAGTCCAGCCCGGTAGTTATGTAATGGTCAAAAATTGGACTAGGAAGGGGTCGGAGCCGCGATGGGACGGGCCCTTCCAAGTTCTCCTTACCACCCCCACAGCAGTTAAAGTGGAGGGGCGAAGTGCTTGGGTCCACCTACATCACTGTAAATTGAGCCCATCTCCACTACTGTAAAAGGTCGGATACTAACCTGCCTCCCTTCTCCAGTGCTATTTTACAGGTGTGGAGTATGATGGAGTGGCTACGCATCGTCTGTCTGATATTTGGCCTCACTTCGCTTGGCGTGTTATTGGCGATGGACATGGAAAAGGGGAATATTATGTATCTGTGTAGCCCCAACCAATCTACAAGGATACATCACCTATGCACAGGTGATGTTCTTCACTGCCCCCATATACGAGGACATGGTATCGACTCATGGAAGGTCATCAAAGTTAAGGAGAATGCGGGAGTCATGAAGCAGCTGCACCGGCCCCGGCGATGGGAAGGGAACATTATATGGACATTGCCTTGTTTTTGGAATACATGTAAATTTGATTTTGGATGTGTTAAAAGTGGTACAATAAAGGTAACATCAGGCTGTCAGAAGAGTGTAGGAAGAGACCATGAGAAAGAGAAAGGGACTAGAGAGAGGACGGGGCGTGTGAGAAGGGAAGTACAGCTAGAACGTAGGTTACCGGGAGATGCACTTAAGTTAGTTAAAGGCCAAACTGAGGAAAACCCGGGTAGTATGAATCTCTTCTACCAGATTTACCACCGTCTGTATGGCCAGGGACGGGTTGTCTGCTACCCAAACCCCGCAGCGGTGTCTAGGTTATTTTCTGTTTCACCGCTTTGGGGCACTCCCCAAACGGTGGTTCATTGTCAGCGTTCCGAGCCACCGCCCGAGCAAGTCACTCTTCCTTACGATCCGGGTTCAGCACCACCGGCTATTTGCCTTCCCCTCCCTCGGGATAATTCCCATTCACAGTACGATAGGCTGCGACGGTGGAGGGCGTACATACCTAGCCACTTCACTCCCAATAGGGATTCCCGGTCGTACGAGAATTGCTTCAGCAGTGAAGGATATGGCTGTTTGCTGGTAGAGGTGGACACAAATATAACATGTCTGTTTCCCACCTGTACGGACAGGAGGTGCCATATCACCCAGGCGTCTGGCCAATGCGTTTGTTATAGCACCACTTGCGTTCCATTGAACGCTGGCCTCCAGCTCCTTTGTGGCTGGGCGAATGTCTCTCATATCACTGTTGGGACTAGGGCTTTCCGCATTGCTAGGCGGCCCGAATGGGCATTTCAAAATTGGATAAACTGGGCTACTGGGAGGTCCTTACGCAACCGGTATGCTCTTGACTATCTTCTGGCCCGTGAGGGTGGGGTATGCGCCATAGTACAGGGCAAGTGTATTATGGGGATTCAGGACTTGACTGCTAACATTACTAAATTTATGGATCGCATACGGGATCACTTGGACGGGATGCAGGATCCTGACTCTTGGGGTAACTGGGGATTTGGAGGATGGAAGGACTGGTTGATAAATATGGCCATGTATCTAGTGGTAGCTATCGGCTGTATCTTTGTGGGCCTGGCCATCCTTAAATGTATGATGGGTAGAATGCTGGGTGTACTGGATCAGATCACCGCCCCAATCACCGAGAAAAAAATTTAACTGTTAAAATCCATGAGGGTGAAGCAGATGAAGGGGGGCTAAGACAGGAATTGGAAATGCAGCGACGAATCTTTTTAGATGAGAAACCGTATATATAGTTATAGATTGGATAGTTCGGTTATCATGGAATGATAAAAGGAGGGAATGACGAATGTGATATAAAATAGTTACTTTAGAGTTACTAGTTAATGTAATGTAGAAATAAGCCACTTTGATTTTTGCAGTTAGGGACAAAGGAATTTGAGACCGCATGGAAAAAGCAGGAAGAGGTGTGTCTATGAGGGTGATGCTTCATTGATAGGGGCCAGAGAGAGGGATTGGAAGTGAGCCAATCAGAATAGATCGAACAGGTCAGGAGAGACATAGGCTGACCTATGTCCGTCGAGTATGTGAAACTTGATACCATTTGAACTGATTTTGCAGAGAACCCTTTGTCTGTTAGTTCAGTCGTTTTCTGGAATGAAAGAGGCTGGATGTCTCTTACATTTCTGTAAGATGATTAAGCTTGCAAGCTAAATAAATAACTTCTGTTTACGTGCGAATCCGTCTCAACTTTTATTGAGGCCAGACTGACAGAGAAAGAAATTTGGAGATCAACACAATGAGGGCCGAAGGGGTCTCGAGGTCGCTATAGAGGAGCTGGAACCAACCTCAGAAATAATATGCGTTCCCCATGCTATCAGAAGAAAATGTGCCGAAAGTGATTACCGGATTAGTGGGGCAGGGAGTCCTACTTCCCGTAGTCTCAGCAAATAATTCACCTATCTGGTCAGTAAAGAAGCCGGATGCAACTTGGGCCCTAAGTATCGACTACCGAATATTGAATCAAACATCCGCTTTGGCCTGCCCCACGGTGGTGGTCAGTCCCGATATATTAATATAACGAACAACACAAGCCCGAAATGTTACTGTTTTAGATATCAGTAATAGATGTTGGTCCGTTTACTTAAGAACGGAACGCCAATACAAATCCCCTTCACCTTCCTGTGTCGTCAGTCCACCTGTACATGTTTACCGCAGGGATTTCACAATATTCCCAGATTCCAAACCGAAAATTTTAATTCAATATGTAGACGGCCTTATCCTCCAACATGTACCGAGAGAGCAACACTGAGATATCCGCGATGATTTGCTAGGCCTGCTCGCCATTCGGGACAGAACGTTCACCCAAAACGCTTGTATTATGAGAAGACGGGTCTCCATCTAAGGCGCTATGGGGACCTGGACGAATCACGAGGTAGAAAGGAAAAGGCTGTCGACCACCTGCCAATTCCCGTTACCATCGATTTAAAATTCTTACAATTCGTTTTTAGGATTGTTACGATATTGCTGAAACCACATGCACAATTTTTGAACAAAATGCATCACAGTTGTGTGATCTAATAAAAAAGAACTCCCCTTGGAAGGGGATTGACCTGTTCACAAACGCCATTCGTGAACTAAAAAGACATTGACTCAGACGCCAGCCAGCCAAACCGAATCCAGAATTACCTTTTGACATTCCGGTTGCGGCGATGGACGCTACTATCTCTGACTCATGTGTCCGACACAACAGACATGTTCCACATTTGAACGCCACATACTGGCAGTTTCCTGGTCAGTCCAGTTGGTTACCTATGTAATTGGCATGAATCCACTCACTATTTCAGCAGTACCGTCTCCCCTCCAACTATTATTAGACGGACGCATAAGAGATGGAATTTTTAGTCAGGATCACAAAGCCCGATGAATGTTAACGTTACCAGGGAGGGACATTCCCGTTAACAGAAGTATTACACTCACTTTCCCTGCAGAAATCAGTAATAGCGGGGAAGCGCTGGACTGTCAGTGTGTGGCAGCACCCTGTCCCAGTGGACTAAATCTGCCAAAATAAAATTGGGAAGTAGGGGTACTGCCCAATAGCCCGGTAGAAACCAGAGAGCAACAGACAGACACAAACACCCAATAAAACATCTAATAGAGATTTCCTCGATTGAGGATGGAGTGAGGGAATTTCGAATGTGGTAATCATATGGTAAACAGTGAAGGGAAGGTGCTGGAGGCACGAACATTGAACCTACCCAGTCCCAGGAGCGCTCAGAGTGTCTGACGAACAACAGTAACGTTTGCAGTCCCCTACTCGGATCACCGCCCACCCTCGCAACCGCATAATATTTTTTCAGATAGCATGTATGTTTCTAATGAACTAACTGACATTTTGCGGATAAGTAAAGCTGGAGGATTTGTGTTAATCGATGAACAATCCCTCCCGTCAACCACCTTCCTGAAATATGTAATCGAGAACGCCTAAGAACAATATGGGGTAATTAATGTAAAGATTCGCCATAGACCCTCGCCAGTTGGCAATCGAAATGCAGGTTTGTTTGCTAAGCAAGAGGCCAGTTTGCTGCCCCGCTACTTCAGATTCGGAGTGAGGGCCTTATTCAATTCCAAAAGAACAATTTGTTTTGAAACCCATTCGAACCCATTCTCATCACCATTGAAGACGTCGAAAAACAAGTTAAACATCAGGGACCGTCTAGGTATTCGAGGTGGAAAGATACGTGTTGCCAACCGCAGATTGTAACTCGGTAATTAACCAATTTATTGAGGTGTGGGATCGTCAAAGAACAGCAAGTACTGTGGAAAGAATGAAGAACTTATATTGGAGGCATGTTTTGATAAATATATAAAGCATTAGATTGAAAAGTGTTTGATATGTGCCCGGAAGGACATTGATGATCATAAAGGAGATCTCAGATAAATCCAGGCGCATGGAGGTGCTCTGGTCGAATTTCCAAATTTATTTTGTGGATGATCTTGTGCTATGTTGAGTGGTGGGAGGGAGGAGGTTACAAACAATATGCCAGCAGTCATTGAGAATTTCAACAAATGAGTCGAAGCATTTCCCTCAAGGGCCAATACCACAACGGTGACAGCCGATACACTGGAACATCATCTATTCGCCCAGTAAGAACTTCTAAAATATGTTGGAACTCATCAAGGTTCACACTTTACATGCAAACTGTCATGACCTTATTCGAAATATACCGAAACTGTCACATTGCGTCCCTCCCACAGACAAGTGGATCGTGAAACAAAGGAAGAAAATCGTGAAATCCATGAATTAGAAGGAAATATACATACCCGCGAATGGAAAATAGTGTTACCTTTTGTTCTAATGAATGTGCGAGTTTCTATATACGGAGTGACTGGATTCACTGTACATGACATCATGTCGTGGCGATCTATTAACCGAAGAAAGGCCACAACGTGGCCGGAATTATCATCTATCAGTCACGAAAACAGCAAGGATCTGATGTCTTTCAGAGGTCATGGATCAATGGTGAGTATTTCTTGGTGTAAATAAGATGTTTGATGTTTTGTACTTCATATGTGGTCATTAATATGTCTCCCGAAAATATAACTAGAAAGAATATTCCGTTTTCCATCAGCTTTCAGAAGATGATGTCAGGGAACAGAGGCTGAAGCTGCTCTGTGACATGTGTCAGCAGAACACATGGTGGTTGCTGATGATATTCATTATCCTGCGGAATAGACCAGATCATTCTCAGCGATTTCCAGTCATGTTTGATATCAGAAAGTTTGATTGCAATGATCTCTGCGGTCCTCTTAGAATTGATCTGGAGTTTATCTACTCTCTTCTATCTCTCATTCTCCTCCCCACTCTCATCCTCAACTCTCTGATCCTTCTGTCCTCCAGTTCCTCTGTCTCCTCTGCATTATAAAGAAGAGGGGAAAGGAGAGAGCTGTCACCATTTCAAACTCGATCATGAATGAAAAGACAAAGCCGAACCTCCATACAATAGTATCGAGGTAATAATTGTGACTTTATTAAACTATTTTAACAATTTCTCCTGTCCCAGTGACACCACTGGAATTAACTGTTATCTCTTGGTTAGTAGTTCTCTTCGATAATTGCTGCCACAGCCAGGAGCCAAGAATATAACTGGCTGTCGGTGCCTGGACACCCAAAATCCTGAGTGCAATTCAAAGATCCGCCTGAAACACGAGTTCATCAAATGAATGGATGCAAAGGGATACGGATTGATTAGGTGAGTCTGAGAACATTTGGCAGATGGAACATACGGAAGGAAATATGTAAACATGTCCAATTTTCGCATGAGAAATAGATAAGCAGCATTTTATTTAAGTTAATGCAGGTTCCGGAAGTACAGCGTGAGGTTGGTGCCATTTTCCATGAATCACCGACGGTTAGTCTGGAGGCACCGTAAGCAGTTTGGAAGGAATATGGTATGTTGTGATTTTTAACAAGGATGATGGAATGTAACAGGGGATTTTCTACAGTTCCACAACGCGCTGGTCAGATGAACTCGGGAATACGGGTAAAATGGGAATACGGACGCCAAATGGTAATTATGTTTCTCACAGAGGTAGCACGATGGCGCAGTGGTTAGCATTGCTGCCTCACGGCGCCGAGGTCCCAGGTTCGATCCCGGCTCTGGGTCAGTCTGCGTGTGGAGTTTGCACATTCTAACCGTATTTGCGTGGGTTGCGCTCCCACAACCCAAACGTGTGCAGAGTAGGTGGATTGACCACGCTAAATTGCCCGTTAATTCGAAAAAAATAATTGGGAACTCTGAATTTACAAAATGAAAAATAAATCTATGTATCTCACGCCACAGGAACTGCCAGACGTGCTGAGTGCCATCAACTTTTTCTCTTTTATTTCTGGAGAACTGTGGGCACTTTCCGTCTCTTTATGGAAGAAAGTCTATAACTGTGTTCGATAATTTCACGATTATGATTAGATAGTGGGCCAGTGGTATTGTCACTAGACTCGTAATGTCACTAAACTAGTTAAAGTCACAACATAGCAGCTGGCGACATTTAAATTCAACTCTAAAGTCTGGAATTGAAAGCTCCTCTCAGTCATGGTGACAACGCAACGATCATCGACTGTCCTTAAAGAAATATCTGGTTTATGGAGGTCCTTTAGGGAAGGAAATCTGCCAGCCTCACATGGTCTGACCTACATGTGACCCCCCCCCCCCCAGATGCTGACTTTTAATTATACTCTGAAATGTTGAAGGGGTCACTGTTGATTCACAGCGCCAGGGCCAGGGGTTCGTTTCCCGGCTAGAATTACTGTCTGTGCGGAATCTGTACGTTCTCCCTGTGTTTTCGTGGGTTTCCTGAAGTGCACCATACGCCTCATATCCTCTCCCCTGTGCCAGTGCTAATAAATGTAGGGGAGTTTCCCGACTTTATGTTTGGTAAAGCGTTCAGATTTACCAAGATGTGATGCGTAACAGCCTCTCTCTCTGGTTTCACACGACATATCAGCCCTCTCCCTCCCAATGTATGCTTGGTATTCCATACCCTCCCACCGTGCATGTGGTATATTTCTACCCCCCCAGCAGGTTATCTGAGACATCTCTCAAACCACTCAAAACGTAATGTACCATAGCCCAGTCAGCCACTGATGGCAATGAGCATGGTCAAACCAACTAACCTGCACATCATTGGACTGTGTGTAAAAACCCACGCAGAGACGAGGAGAACGTGCAGACAGTGGCTTACTCGAAACCGGGATTCTGGAGCTGTGAAGCAACAGTGCTAACCACTGTGCTACCGTATAGCCCATGAATTATCTTTAAAAAATATAAACTTAAGAGTACGGTAGCATTGTGGTTAGCACAATTGCTTCACAGCTCCAGGACCCAGGTTCGATTCTGGCTTGGGTCACTGTCTGTGCGGAGTCTGCACATCCTCCCCGTCTGTGCGTGGGTTTCCTCCGGGTGCTCCGGTTTCCTCCCACAATCCAAAGATGTGCAGGTTAGGTGGATTGGCCATGATAAATTGCCCTTAGTGTCCAAAACTGCCCTTAGTGGTGGATGGGGTTACTGGGTTATGGGGATAGGGTGGAGGTGTTGACCTTGGGTAGGGTGCTCTTCCAAGAGCCGGTGCAGACTAGATGGGCCGAATGGCCTGTTTCTGCACTGTAACTTCCATGATTATCTATGATACCCAATTATTCGTTTTTTCAATTAAGGGACAATTTAGCGTGGCCAATCCACCTAACCTGCGCATCTTTGGGTGATGGGGTAAAACGCACGTGGACATTGACAAATTGTGCAAACAACAAATGGAAACTGACTCTATACCGGTATTCGAACGCGGGATCTCATCGTCGATTTCGCGGTTCTTACCATTGCACCACATGCAACCCTGACAGTGTGTTTGGAAAGACACAGCTTTCTCCACGACAGTCAGCACGGATTTGTGAGGGGGAACTCTTGCACCACAAGTTTGATTGTATTCTTTGAGGAGGTAAATAAGTACATCGATGAAGGTAATGCAGTTGGTTTGTATACATGGATTTTAGTAAGGCGTTTGATAAGGTGCTCCATGGTCGACTCATGCAGAAATTAATGAGGCATGGCATAGAGCGAAGTTTGGCTAATTGGATCAGTAACTGGCTATCACATAGAAGACAGCGAGTGGTAGTAGACGGTAAATGTTCATCCTGGAGGCCAGTAACCTGCGATGTACCACAGGGATCAGTGCTGGATCCTCTGCTATTTGTGATGTTTATCAATGACTTGAATGATGGAGTTGAAGGTTGGGATAGTAAACTTGCTGATTTCACCAAGATTGGTGGATTAGTGGATAATGTGGGAGGCTGTTGTAGGTTGCAAAGAGACATTGATAGCATGTACAGGTGGGCTGAAAAGTGGCAGATGGGGTTTAACCCAGATAAGTGCGAGGTGATTCATTTTAGTCGAACTAATTTGAATGCGGATTACAGGGTTAACGGCAGGCCTCTGAAGAATGTGGAGGAGCAGGGAGATCCCTGAATTCATGTCCACAGATGTCGGAAAGTTTCCACCCAAGTGGATAGAGCCGTGAAGAAAGCCTACACTGCATTAGCATTTATTAACAGGGTGATTGAGTTTAAGAGCCGTGCGGTTATGCTGCAGCTGTATAAGACATTGGTTAATCCACATTTGGAGTATTGTGTGCAGTTCTGGTCACTCATTATAGGAAGGATGTGCAAGTATTGGAAAGGGTGCAAAGGAGATTTACCAGGATGCTGCTTGGATTGGAGGGTAGGTCTTACAAGGAAAGGTTGAGAGAGCTATGGCTTTTCTCATTGGAGCGAAGGAGGATGAGAGGTGACTTGATTGAGGTGTGTAAGATGATGAGAGGGATAGATAGAGTGGACGTTCAGCGACCTGTTCCTCGGGTGGACGTAGCTGTAACAAGGGGGTACCGCTATAAGGTTCATGGTGGAAGATATAGGAGGGATATTAGAGGTAGGTTCTTTATTCAGAGAGTGATTGGGGCGGCAAACGCACTCCCAGCTATGGCAGTGAAGTCGAACACTTTACAAAATTTCAAGAGGTTATTGGATAGGCACATGGAGCGCAGTAGAATGATTGGCAGTAGGTTGATTTTATCTTAGTTTCAGACTAGTTCGGCACAACATAATGGGCCTATGGGCATGTACTGTGCTATGCAGCTGTATGTTCTATGTTCTATTTTCCACCCCTTCTTTCAGCACGTATTTCATATCCACAAAATGTTTCACCCTCACTCAACGTTTGTTCATGCTATATAAAATCGCTGCTGAAGTGTCACTGACAAATCTCAACTTGGCTCTCGGTACTGTGTGCACGACTCATCTTCTGGTGCGCCCACAACTCCGCCGTTCGCTCTGACACTGGATTTAGAGGATACACGGCTCTTTGCTGTGGCAGCGACAGCTCATTCCCACCTGCATTTACCGATGAGTGCACGTTCCCAGTCTGTGCGTTTTAAAAGCCTCTCGTTAAGTGTATGGCAGAGATCCTAATGCCACAATTTACCTGTGACATCTCACGCACCCCGAGCTATCTGGTGTAGCAGCAAATTCGGGCAGTAACTTTAATGACATCCCCCGAACAATTTAATGTTTCTGGCGATGATGGGGTTCCGGTCAATGGGTAAGATTTCAGCTTCATCAACACTCGGTATTCTGGGGTAACCCCATCTCGGCCAAGGAGACTGGGATCTACTTTAATATATTTTAAAAGACCCAATACTTCCTCCTTTTTGATTTCAACATGACCCAGACTATCCACGCACCTTACCCAAGAATCGTCTTCCACTAAGTCCTTTTCTTTGATGAACACTAATGAAAAGTAGTCACTTAGTACTCTTCACGTCCTCTGATTCAACATATAGATACCTCCACTCAGCTTAACTGGTCCAATCCTTTCACTGGTCACCCTCTTGTTTTTTTACGTACGAATGAGATACATTGGGATCCACCTTAACCTTCCTGCCAAGGATATTTCATGGTCCTTCACAGCCCTCTTAATCTCCGTTAATTAATTGATGCAATGTCAGTTAGAGGGGTGCTGTGCTCTGACTGTGAGATGTGGCAGGTCCGGGAGGCTTCCAGCGTCCCGGATGGCTTCATCTGCAGAAAGCGCACCCAACTGGAGCTCTTCACAGACCACATGGTTCGGTTGGATCAGCAATTGGATGCACTTAGGAGCATGCAGGTGGCGGAAAGCGTCATAGATCGCAGTTATGTAAATGTGGTCACACCCAAGATGCAGGCAGAGAAATGGGTGACCACCAGAAAGGGCAGGCAGTCAGTGCAGGAATCCCCTGTGGTTGTCCCCCTCTCGAACAGGTGTACCCCTTTGGATACTGTCGGGGGGGGGGGATAGCCTATCAGTGGAAAACAGCAGCAGCCAGAGCAGTGGCACCACGGCTGGCTCTGATGTTCAGAAGGGAGGGTCAAAGCGCAGAAGAGCAATAGTATTAGGGGAGTCTATAGCCAGGGGCACAGATAGGCGCTTCTGTGGACGTGAAAGAGACTCCAGGATGGTATGTTGCCTCCCTGGTGCCAGGGTACAGGATGTCTCCGAACGGGTAGAGGGCATCATGAAGGGGGAGGGCAAACAGGCAGAGGTCGTTGTAGATATTGGTACTAACGACATAGGCAGGAAGGGGCATGAGGTCCTGCAGCAGGAGTTCAGGGAGCTAGGCAGAAAGTTAAAAGACAGGACCTCTAGGGTTGTAATCTCGGGATTACTCCCTGTGCCACGTGCCAGTGAGGCTAGAAATAGGAAGATAGAGCAGCTAAACACGTGGCTAAACAGCTGGTGTAGGAGGGAGGGTTTCCGTTATCTGGACCCCTGGGAACTCCTCCGGGGCAGGTGTGACCTATATAAGAAGGGCGGGTTGCATCTAAACCGGAGAGGCATAAATGTCCTGGCCGCGAGGTTTGCTAGTGTCACACGGGAGGGTTTAAACTAGTATGGCAGGTGGGTGGGCACGGGAGCAATAGGTCAAAAGGTGAGAGCATTGAGGGAGAACTAGGGAATAGGGACAGTGGGGCTCTGAGGCAGAGCAGAAAGGGAGACGTTGCTGAACACAGCGGGTCTGGTGGCCTGAAGTGCACATGTTTTAATGCAAGAAGTATTACGGGTAAGGCAGATGAACTTAGAGCTTGGATTAGTACTTGGAACTATGATGTTGTTGACATTACAGAGACCTGGTTGAGGGAAGGGCAGGATTGGCAGCTAAGCGTTCGAGGATTTAGATGTTTCAGGCGGGATCGAGGGTGATGTAAAAGGGGAGGCGGAGTTGCGCTACTGGTTCGGGAGAATATTACAGCGGTACTGCGGGAGGACACCTCAGAGGGCAGTAAGGCTATATGGGTAGAGATCAGGAATAAGAAGGGTGCAGTCACAATGTTGGGGGTTTACTACAGGCCTCCCAACAGCCAGCGGGAGATAGAGGAGCAGATAGGTAGACAGATTTTGGAAAAGAGTAAAAACAACAGGGTTGTGGTGATGGGAGACTTCAACTTCCCCAATATTGACTCACATAGTCCCAGGGGCTTAGACGGGGCGTAGTTTGTAAGGAGCATCCAGGAGGGCTTCTTAAAACAGTATGTAGACAGTGCAACGAGGGAAGGGGCGGTACTGGACCTGGTATTGGGGAATGAGACGGCCAGGTCGTAGATGTTTCAGTCGGGGAGCATTTCGGTAACAGTGACCACAATTCAGTAAGTTTTAAAGTACTGGTGGACAAGGATAAGTGTGGGCCTAGGATGAACGTGCTAAATTTCGGAAAGGCTAATTATAACAATATTAGGCGGGAACTGAAGAACATAGATTGGGGGCGGATGTTTGAGGGCAAATCAACATCTGACATGTGGGAGTCTTTCAAGTGTCAGTTGAAAGGAATTCAGGACTGGCATGTTCCTGTGAGGAAGAAGGATAAATACGGCAATTTTCGGGAACCTTGGATAACGAGAGATATTGTAGGCCTCGTCAAAAAGAAAAAGGAGGCATTTGTCAGGGCTAAAAGGCTGGGAACAGACGAAGCCTGCGTGGAATATAAGGAAAGTAGGAAGGAACTTAAGCAAGGGGTCAGGAGGGCAAGAAGGGGCCACGAAAAGTCATTGGCAAATAGGATTAAGGAAAATCCCAAGGCTTTTTACACGTACATAAAAAGCAAGAGGGTAGCCAGAGAAAGGGTTGGCCCACTGGAGGATAGGCAAGGGAATCTCTGTGAAGGAGCCAGAGGAGCTGGGCGAGGTACTAAACGAATACTTTGCATCAGTATTCACCAAAGAGAAAAAATTGGTAGACGTTGAGTCTGGAGAAGGGTGTGCAGATAGCCTGGGTCACATTGAGATCCAAAACGACGAGGTGTTGGGTGTCTTAAAAAATATTAAGGTAGATAAGTCACCAGGGCCTGATGGGATCTACCCCAGAATACTGAAGGAGGCTGGAGAGGAAATTGCTGAGGCCTTGACAGAAATCTTTGGATCCTCACTGTCTTCAGTGGATGTCCCGGAGGACTGGAGAATAGCCAATGTTGTTCCTCTGTTTAAGAAGGGTAGCAAGGATAATCCAGTGAACTACAGACCGGTGAGCCTTACTTCAGTGGTAGGGAAATTACAGGAGAGAATTCTTCGAGACAGGATCTACTCCCATTTGGAAGCAAATGGACGTATTAGTGAGAGGCAGCATGGTTTTGTGAAGGGGAGGTCGTGTCTCACTAACTTGATAGAGCTTTTCGATGAGGTCACTAAGATGATTGATGCAGGTAGGGCAGTGGAGGTTGTCCATATGGGCTTCAGTAAGGCCTTTGACAAGGTCCCTCTTGGTAGACTAGTATAAAAGGTGAAGTTACACGGTATCAGGGGTGAGCTGGCAAGGTGGATACAGAACTGGCTAGGTCATAGAAGGCAGCGAGTAGCAATGGAGGGATGCTTTTCTAAAAGGGGGCAGTCATTGGTTGGGGCATTGAGTATAAGAATTGGCAAGTCATGTTCAGCTGTATGTAACCTTAGTTAGGCCACACTTGGAGTATAGTGTTCAATTCTGGTCGCCACACTACCAGAAGGATGTGGAGACTTTAGAGAGGGTGCAGAAGAGATTTACCAGAATGTTGCCTGGTATGGAGGGCATTAGCTATGAGGAGCGGTTGAATAAACTCGGTTTGTTCTCACTGGAACGAAGGAGGTTGAGGGGAGACCTGATAGAGGTCTACAAAATTATGAGGGGCATAGGCAGAGTGGATAGTCAGAGGCTTTTTCCCAGGGTAGAGGGGTCAATTACTAGGGGGCATAGGTTTAAGGTGAGAGGGGCAAGGTTTAGAGTAGATGTACGAGGCAAGTTTTTTACGCAGAGGGTAGTGGGTGCCTGGAACTCACTACCGGAGGAGATGGTGGAAGCAGGGACGATAGTGACATTTAAGGGGCATCTTGACAAATACATGAATAGGATGGGAATAGAAGGATACGGACCTAGGAAGTGTAGAAGATTGTAGTTTAGTCGGGCAGCATGGTCGGCACGGGCTTGGAGGGCCGAAGGTCCTGTTCCTGTGCTGTACATTTATTTGTTCTTTGTTGTTCTTTGTTCTAACACTTTCCCTGACTTTTACCGGAGCTGTCACGATAGGAGCAACGTTGTGTTGTTCAGCGATAGCCACGGTCTCCGCCAATCTCTCTCACACCAGAGTGATAGGATGATAGGATCCACCGTGCTAATGATGGGACAGTGACAGTGACCCCCCCCCCTTCCCCGCCCGCATTTTGCCAATGGGCGGACTTCCTGTCCGCTGTCTCCCAAAGACTCCGATGGGAAAATTGAAACAATAAATTAATTGCTCCAAATTGTCAATCCTTCATTACTGCACATCTCTGAATGCATCGAAAAATCGAAACAAATGGGTATTTCAGTACATTCATGAACTGCTCCCTGAAAATTGTTTGGGTCACGGTATAAATACAAGTGTTTGTGCAGCAGCTCAGGAGCTGCAACATGAAACCAATTTCCAGAACAACATCACTCAACAATGCAGAATCATCTTACAGATAATATGTCCGTCTCCATATAGAAGACACCATTAAAACTGTCCACAACAGGATGAAATTCAACGAGATAGCGAACAGAAATATGACTGATTTTGTTCGACTCTCCATCTCTGGGTCTCTGGAACTCTTCGCAGCATTGTTTGCCCGAAGTCGGCTGCGGGCTTTACTGCTCACCACTATATGTCTGATGATTTCAGCATTAAGCAACGGAATTAGGACACATGGGTTACACGGGGTCACAATGTGATGCAGAAACTCGATGGATATCCAAACAGGAGATAATTGAGTGACGAATGTTAGAATACAAAAGCTGGGTTTGTTTCTAATAGAGTAGCAGTCTGACAACATGAAATACCAAATAATGTTTTTTAAACTGCTCAGCACAGCCGCGGTTCAGAGAACAACATCAGCCACTTTCTCAGTGCAATATTTATTCTTCAGCTTCTGACAACAAATGGCCACAAATCGATCAAAGGTGGAAGACACATTAAACCAGACAGGACAGTCCGTAGCTGCATAAAGAAAGACAGCATGGATATTACACACAGGGATAAACCACAGGAAATAAAACTGCTGCCAGTAAACAATCGGGATGTGTCTGAATATTAGATCGATAATCATGACCAGTAGATCTGTCGCTGCCATGGCCAGCAGTTAGCAAGTGACATATCGGGAGAGGCCACACTTCAGATGGGTCAGGGTAACAATCGTACCTACATTAGCTGGAGGCAAGCAAAATAAACAGTGGAATTCTGCATCTGGATGGAGAGAAAAAAGTTAGTTTGACAGAACGATTATTCATCCGGTTCAAGTATTAGTTCGGGGCGGTATACAGTGGTTGTTACTGTTCTTTCACAGCTCCAGGTCCAGGTTCGATTCCCGGCTTGGGTCACTGTCTGTGCGGAGTCTTGACGTTCTCCCCGTGTCATCATGTATTTTATTCTCCGGAAGCTGCGCTTTCGTCCCACAGTTCAAAGATGTGCAGGTTAGATGTAATGGACATTCTAAGTTGCCCATAATGTCCAAAATGGTTTGCTGGAGTTACTGCGTTACGGGGATAGTGTGAAGGCGTGGGCCTGGGCAGGGTGCTCTTTCCAAGGCCGGTGCAGGCTCGTTGGGCCGAATGGCCTCCTTCTGCACAGTGAATTATATGATTGTATGAAATATGGCACCCTCCAGTAACATTCTTGGGTGGTTGCTTTGTAAAGGACACAGACGCTATTGCCTGAAGGGAATTCTTTGTGATGTAAAACCTCGGTGCTTTATAGAGGAGTGTACAGAAAGTAAGAAGGTGCTTAAGAGGGAAATTAGGAGGGCTGTGGAAGGACCATGAAATCTACTTGTCAGGAAGATTACGTTGAATCCCAAAGCATCTTATTCGTACGTAGAAAACAAGAGGGTGACCAGCGATAAAATTGGACCACTTGAGGTAAGTGGGGGCATCTATATGTTGAACCAACGGATGTGAAGGGTATTAAGTGAGTACTTTTCATCAGTGTTCACCAAAGAAAAGGACTTTGTGGAAGACGATTCTTGTGTCGGGTGTGTGGATCGTCTGAGTCATGTTCAAATCAAAAAGGAGGAAGAATTGGGTGTTTCAAAATATATTAATGATGATACGCCTCCTTGGCCGGATGGGGCTTACGCCAGAAAACTGAGGGAAGCAAGGAAGGAAATTGCGAGTGCCCTAACTGACATCTTGTGTCCTCATTGGCCACAGGTAGGATACCACAGGACTGGAGAATAGTTGACATGGTACCGCTATTTGAGAAAGGCATCAGTGATAATCCAGGAAATTATAGGCCGGTGAGCCTCGCGTCGGCAGTAGGTAATTTTATACTGTATTTTCAGAGAGAGAATTGATCCCCATTTGGTAAGAATTGGGCTCATTTGCGATAGACAGCATGTTTTGTGTAGGGGACTTCGTGCCTCACGAGTGTCTTTGTGGAGGTGACAAAGATGATTGATGAGGGGAGGGCGGTGGATGTTGTTTTCATGGATTACAGTAAAAGCTTTGACAATGGGCAGCACGGTGGTGCAGTGATTAGCATTGCCGTCTCAGGATGACGAGGTCCCAGGTTCGATGCCGGCTCTGGGCCACTGGCTGTGTGGAGTTCGCACATGCTTCCCGTGTTTACGTGGGTTTTGCCCCCAAAACCAAAAGATGTGCAGGATAGGTGGATTGCCCATGCTAAGATGCCCATTAATTGGAAAAAAATGTGCTGGGCACTTTACATTTATTTAAAAAAAACATTTGACCAAGTGCCTCATGGCAGACTGGTACAAAAGGTGAAGTCACACTGGATCTGAGGTGAGATGATAAGATGGATACAGAACTGGCTCGGTCACGGATGCCAGAGGGTAGCAGTAAAATGTTTTTTTTTTCCTGAATGGAAGGCAATGGACCGCGGTGTTCCGCAGGGAACTGTGCTGGGGCCTTTGTTGTTTGGAGTAAATATGAACAATTTGGAGGAAAATGTCGCTGGTCTTATTAGTAAGTTTGTGGATGACACCATGTTTGGTGGACTGGCAGATAGTGTTGAGGATTTTCAGAGAATACAGCAGGACGTATATAGATTGGAGACTTGGATCGGGATTTTAATCAGGATCAGTGCAAATTAATGCATTTTGGTAGGTCTAAAACAGAGTGGAAATATGCAGTAAATAGCAAAACTCTTAGGAATATGGAAAGTCAGAGAGATCTGGGCATATAGGTCCACAGATCTTTAAAAGTGGCAATACAGGTGGACAACGTAGTGAAGAAATCATACGGAATGCTTGCCTTCATTGGACGTGGCATTTAGTATTAAAAACTAGCAAGTCATGGATTGAATCTTGGTCAGGCCGCACTTGGAATATTGCATACAATTCTGGATGCCACATTACAGAAAGATGCAGAGACTTTGGACAGGGTGCAGAGGAGGTTTACCAGGATTTGTCCTGGTCTGCATGGCCTTAGCTATGCGGAGATGCTGAATAGACTGTTTTCATTAGAAAGACGGAGGTTGAGGGGTGACCTGATAGAGGTCTACAATATTACGAAGGGCACGGATAGAGTGAATGGGCAGGCACTCTTTCCCATGGTGGACGGGTCAGGCACTATGGGACATAGGTTTAACGTCGATGGGGCAAAGTATAGAAGATATGTGCGAAGCAGGTTTTTTACGCAGATGGTGGTGAGTGCCTGGAATGCGTTGTCAGGGGAGGTTGTGAAAGCAAAAACATTAACGGCGTTCAAAAGTCAACTTGCAAAAACATGGATAGGGTGGGGAAAGAGGGATAGAGCGCAAATAAACACTGAGGGTTTTGGTAAACGTTGGTAACATGACCGCTCCAGACTCAGAGGGCGAAAGGGCCTGTTCCTGTGCCGTATTGTTCTTTGTTCTTTGTTATAATCATTTCCAGGTGATCCCATCCAAATCAATACCATTTGTATCTAATTGTGCTGACGATTCATCGACCTCACAAAGAATGTTTCCTTTAATTTGTTTTGTTTCCACCGACATCCAATCAGCATCTTGTCCCTTTGTATCAATATCATTTCTTAATAGAGCCTTGATGTCATCTTTATCGAATACAGCAACTCCACCTCCTGTTCCCTTCTGCCGATCCATTCAGAATACTGAGTACCCGTGGACATTTAACTCCAGTCCCGGTCCTCCTGCAACCATGTTTCAGTGATCCCCACCAAATCATACCTTTTGTATCTATTTGTGCTGTCAGCGCATTGACCTTATTCCGAATACTGCGTGCATTCAGGTACAAGGATTCCAAATATGTCCGACTGCTTTGTCTTTAACTTGTAAGATTTTCTTGCGATCTAATCTTTTCACACATTGTGACCGCCTTCAATAATCTCTGGTAACAATGTGCCTCATCCACAGCTTTCGCTCCCCCAGTCACCTTACATTTCCCCCCGTGTCCTTCTGCCTTCGCAGCGGATAGGCCAGCCCTTACTGTTTATTCTATTAATCTCTAACTTCCCTTCACATGCTGACCTGCTGTTCTGGTTCCCATTAACCATTATACATCTTGTAGTTTTACCCTTCCCCGCTATTTGCTTGTTTAAAGTCCTTGTTACCGCCCTATTTTCTCCTTCCCGCTGGAACAATGTTCCCAGTCCAATTCAGGTGGACGCCATCGCAACGGAACATATCCATCTTGTCAACATGTTCCGCATGAAAGGGAATCCCTTTCCTGTACCACTCGTTTACCCGCGAGTTTACTTCCCTAATTCTCTCCTTCCTATGCCAATTTGCAGATGCCTAGAGTAGTAATCCAGAATCAATAACCCTTGAGGACCTGTTCGTTAATTTTGTTCCTAGTTCCTGATAATTCACAAACAGGTCGTCTTTCCTTGTCTTTACTATGTTGTCAGTCCCAATGTGGGCCACTAAAACTGGATCCGCCACCTTCCACTCCAATATAACTTCATGCCAGTTAGAGATGTCCCTCACCCTGCCACCGGGCAGCCAACATACCATGTGGCACTCTTTGTCCTGCTTATAAAGGATACTCTTTGTCTCCCTAATCATTGGAGTCCCTACTGCTACTACTTGTCATTTGGCTTCCCCGCTTGAATGGGTTGTAGTACCACGGCACACTGGTCAGCTAACTCATCTTCCCGACAATCCTTGTCCCCATCAACAATGGAGCCAGTACGTGGTACCTGTTGGACAAGGTCAAGTGCTGCGGCACCTCCATGCCTGAAGTAAGGAACGGTCGACCTGCCTCAATAGCAGCCACACGTTCCTATCGGTCCCTGACCACTGGCTGAATTCAAGGTAGTGTGCCTAGGTGGTGTGCCTGCCTCCTGGAACACAGTGTTTCGGTACCTCTCCCCCTCCCTGATCTGTCGCAATGCCCGAAGCTCAGAATCCAACTCATCAAATCTTAGCCGGAGTTCCTCGAGCAACCAACACTTACTACAGATGTGGTCACTAGGAACCACAATGGGGTCCATCAGCTCTTACATCATGCCGGAAGAACACACCGTACGTCACTGAAGCTCTCTTTTTTAAAATTGAATTTAATTTTTTTAAACTTTTAAAACATTTTTAATATTCCCCATTTACCGCAATATGAACACAATTTATCACAAGAAATTTAAAATGGATTTTCAAATTTGAACGGACTGCTTCTTCGCCAAGAAAATCACATCTTCCTGTGATGACACTCTTCATCCCCCCCCCCCCCCCGGTCCCGTCCCGCAAGTCGGAATATTGTGTCAGTGAATCATGAAACCGCTTTACATTCGCAGACCAAGGCAGGCCAGCAGCACGGCTCGATTCCAGTAACAGCCTCCCCGAACAGGTGCCGGAATGTGGCGACTAGGGGCTTTTCACAGTAACTTTATTTGAAGCCTACTTGTGACAATAAGCAATTTTCATTTCATTTATCACTTCATAATCTCCTGCTCAGCTCTGCGTCCGATATTTCCGTTTCACCGTCTGCCAATTTCACTCAACTCCGTGTTTTCCACCCAACTGTAAAGCACTCTCATCCTGCCAAGTAGCACACACATTGCACCCCCTTTTAACCCTGTAGAACTTACCACTTGAACTCGCTGTTTTTTACACAGCTCGAAAGCACTCTCGTCCAGCCACGTAACAGTCTCAGAGCAGGTTACTGGTGACAGAGAACGCCGGAGATTGCGACAAAGAAGAGATCCATGTATAATTAAATTCACTTCAAAGAGAGATTAGGAACAGCCGTCAGTGGATAGATGTTGCAGAAATATGGAAAATGCCAATGAGCAGCGCAAGGGAACATATGTGCGCAATGCTTGCATCAGAATAAAGTCTAACAACACCAGGTTATAGTCCAACAGGTTATTTCGAATCACTATGTTTCGGAGCGCAACTCCTTCCTCGGGTGAGGAAGGACCTAAGGAAGGAGCTGCGCTCCGAAAGCTAGTGATTCGAAACAAACCTGTTGTACTTTACCCTGGTGTTGTAAGATGTCTTACTGTTCCACCCCCGTCCAAAGCCGGCATCTCCACATCATACATCAAAATGGTGATTGAACTGATTTTCTGTGATTTACAATTGAGATTACAGAGGCATGGATTTTCTGTGCGCTACACAGTTTGGTAATCTGAAGTGCTTGGCTGATGGTATTGGAGTTCTCGAGTCCTAATGTAACAGACACATTTTGCGTATATGTGAAGGGTTGTCTGAGGCAGAATTGCGGACGTGATATATTGGAGTTGATTTAATACAGATTTGGTACTGGAGATGATGTGGGTTCAGAACTCCCCTCAACGTAAAAGCAATTGCAGAGATTGTGAACTAGGCTCAGGCATTGGACAGATCAGTGAACTTACATTGATGGAGAGGTCAAAAGGTGTTTCAGATTGAACTTCACTAAATGCATTTTCACATCCAAATATCAATGACAAAAAAATCCGTGTTTAACAATGAACTGGAAAATTAATAACACATAAAATTACTTTCCCGGGACACCGAAAACAGCAAGGAAGGGAGTTTTCTATAGGCCTCCAAATTGTTCTGGGATGTAGAGGAAAGGATGGCGAAGATGATTCTGGATAAGAGCGAAAGTAACAGGGTAGTTATTATGGGAGACTTTAACTTTCCAAATATTGACTGGAAAATATATAATTCGAGTACATTAGATGGGTCGTTTTTGTACAGTGTGTGCAGGAGGGTTTCCTGACACAATATGTTGACAGGCCAACACGAGGCGAGGCCACGTTGGATTTGGTTTTGGGTTATGAACCAGGCCAGGTGTTAGATTTGGAGGTAGGTGAGCACTTTGGGGACAGTGACCACAATTCGGTGACGTTTACGTTAGTGATGGGAAGGGATAAGTGTACCCCGCAGAGAAAGAGTTATAGCTGGAGGAAGGGCAATTATGATGCCATTAGACATGACTTGGGGGGGGATAGGTTGGAGAAGTAGGCTACAAGTATTGGGCACACTGGATATGTGGAGCTTGTACAAGGAACAGCTACTGCGTGTTCTTGATAAGTCCGTAGCGGTCAGGCAGGGAGGAAGGCGTCGAGCGAGGGAACCGTGGTTTACCAAAGGAGTGAAATCGCTTGTTAAGAGGAAGAAGGAGGCCTATGTGAAGATGAGGTGTGAAGTTTCAGTTGGGGCGCTTGGTAGTTACAAGATAGCGAGGAAGGATCTAAAGAGAGAGCTAAGACGAGCAATGAGGGGACATGAGAAGTATTTGGCAGGTAGGATCAAGGAAAACCCAAAAGCTTTCTATAGGTATGTCAGGGATAAAAGAATGACTAGGGTAAGAGTAGGGCCAGTCAATGACAGGGATGGGAAGTTGTGTGTGGAGTCTGAAGAGATAGGCGAGATACTAAATGAATATTTTTCGTCAGTGTTCACTCAGGAAAAAGAGAATGTTGTGGACGAGAATGCTGAGACCCAGGCTATTAGAATAGATGGCATTGAGGTACGAAGGGAAGAGAAGTTGGCAATTCTGGACAGGCTGAAAGTAGATAAGTCCACGGGGCCTGGTGGTATTTATCCTAGGTTTCTCTGGGAAGCCAGGGAAGAGATTGCTGAGCCTTTGTCCTTGATTTTTATGTCATCATTGGCTACAGGAATAGTGCCACAGGACTGGAGGACAGCAAATGTGGTCCCTTTGTTCAAGAAGGGGAGTAGAGACAACCCCGGCAACTATAGACAATTGAGCCTCACGTCTGTTGTGGGTAAAGTCTTGGCGGGGATTATAAGAGACAAGATTTATAATCATCTAGATAGGAATAAAATGATTAGGGATAGTCAGCATGGCTTTGTGAAGGGTAGGTCATGCCTCACAAACCTTATCGAGTTCTTTGAGAAGGTGACTGAACAGATAGACGAGGTAGAGCAGTTGATGTGGTGTATATGGATTTCAGTAAAGCGTTTGATAAGGTTCCCCACGGTAGGCTATTGCAGAAAATACGGAGGCTGGGGATTGAGGGTGATTTAGAGATGTGGCTCGGAAATTGGCTAGCCGAAAGAAGACAGAGAGTTGTGGTTGATGGTAAATGTTCAGAATGAAGTTCAGTACCAAGTGGCGTATCACAAGGATCTGTTCTGGGGCCGTTGCTGTTGGTCATTTTTATAAATGACCTAGAGGAGGGCGCAGAAGGGTGGGTGAGTAAATTTGCAGACGACACTAAAGTCGGTGGTGTTGTCGACAGTGCGGAAGGATGTTACAGGTTACAGAGGGGCATAGATAAGCTTCAGAGCTGGGATGAGAGGTGGCAAATGGAGTTTAATGTAGAGAAGTGTGAGGTGATTCACTTTGGAAGGAACAACAGGAATGCGGAATATTTGGCTAATGGTAAAGTTCTTGGAAGTGTGGATGAGCAGAGGGATCTCGGTGTCCATGTACATTGATCCCTGAAAGTTACCACCCAGGTTGATAGGGGTGTGAAGAAGGCCTATGGAGTGTTGGCCTTTATTGGTAGAGGGATTGAGTTCCGCAGTCATGAGGTCATGTTGCAGCTGTACAGCCGCATTTGGAGTATTGCGTACAGTTCTGGTCACCTCATTATAGGAAAGACGTGGAAGCTTTGGAGCGGATGCAGAGGAGATTTACCAGGATGTTGCCTGGTATGGAGGGAAAATCTTATGAGGAAAGGCTGATGGACTTGAGGTTGTTTTCGTTAGAGAGAAGAAGGTTAAGAGGAGACTTAATAGAGGCATACAAAATGATCAGGGGGTTAGATAGGGTGGACAGTGAGAGCCTTCTCCCGCGGATGGAAATGGCTAGCACGAGGGGACACAGCCTTAAACTGAGGGGTAATAGATATAGGACAGAGGTCAGAGGTAGGTGCTTTACGCAAAGAGTGGTGAGGACGTGGAATGCCCTACCTGCAACAGTAGTGAACTCGCCAACATTGAGTGCATTTAAAAGTTTATTGGATAAGCATATGGATGTTAATGGCATAATGTAGGTTAGATTGCTTTTGTTTTTTGACTTCCCATGTCGTTGCAACATCGTGGGCCGAAGCGGCTGTACTGCGCTGTATCGTTCTATGTTCTATGTTCTAACCCGCCTGAATAACCCGGAGTGTTAAATCCGATTTTCCAATAACATCCATTTGTAAAATGTAGAAAATTCGTAAAGCACGCCGAATAAACCCCTGTTTACTGTTGGCACATTCCAGTCTTTTGTTCTCAGGTTAAGATCAACTAGGATTGTTTCCAGATTCTCATCCATTGATGGAACATTCCTACCCACTGTTGTCAGATTCGGAAGCATTTTTGTATTATTCCAATCCATTGTTCTCATTTTCACAGCCATTGTTGTAACATTCCTGGCTATGAATCTCAGATTTCAATCTCCTCCCTCGCACCGTCTGGAGCCGCTGGTCTCTCTCAGTTGCTAAAGCGATGCTGCCAAAGTGAGTATGGTAGAACATCTTTAAAGGAGGCCCATTTTACAGAAAATTGAATGCTTCAAGGGAAACAATTTGGGTCAACGGAGGCTGATCCGATTTCCATTACCTAAAATAGCAGGTAGTAGTAATACAGGGACCCAGGGAAATGCTCTGGGATCCGTGTTTGAATTCAACCAGGGCATTTGGAGGGATTGAATCCAATAAATATCTGGAAATGAATTCCGAATGGTTGTCATGAAACCTTTTTCGATTGTCGTAAAAACCCAGCTGGTTCACTAATGTCCTTCAGGGAATTATAACAACCTACACAGTGAAGAAGCAGGTGCAGTAAACTATTTTCAATGAGACAGGATTTGCATCAGATATTGACTAAAATCTAACAATCAACAATGGATATCAAAGTGACGCCGTGGAATTGTGGTGTGTACAGTGAACAAGGTAAACAAGAAAGGAGAGGGTGATAATCACAGTAGCAATCTCTGTAATGCCAACTGGGGTGAGTTTTGAGAGATCAGAATTAGGGACAAAATTGTTCATTGTGACAAGACATCGGCACCACAAATGATACTAGATTGACTAATGTGTTCGTCTCACATGCAGCTCATGATGGCCAGAAAGCTTGGGAATCTCCTGACTCAACAGACACTGTGACCTGGCTCTTCCAGCGTTTAACCCGAGCACGGCAAAGGGAAACTCTGGCCACGGGGATCGGCCTCCACCAAATGGCAAAATGTTGTTGCTCCAATTGAGAGACACAGGACAATCTGGAAACAGGACGGAGGACACAGAGACATAATAATAAAGGTACATTCCCCTCCCAATCCCGAGAAAACCCGGTCTAGATAGGATCCGTGGTGGACCCACAAACAGGAGAAGTCCCGTGCCACCGAAAAGACTAGGAATAGCGTCAACCGGCCAGAGTCATAATTGTGACCGACTCCGTCACTTCTTTCCCAGACCCTCGCGAATTTAACCAGTATTCCCAAGGTCCTGAGGAAACTCACCAGCCCTTGTACGCGCTGGCAGGAGCTCGGATGGCACCAATATGCACGAAAGAAGAATCTCCATAGTTTTTAGGGGCGCAAGTTCCTGACTCAATCCCCCCCCCCCCCCACGCTCCCCGCTATGTGCTCAGTCACGGTCTCAGGCCTCTCAAGAGTGGTTCCGCAGCGTCAAATTTGATAATATAGGGCGTTTCCTAGTGAACATTGGGTAGGAGGTATCCAGCAAATGTCTACCTGATAGCGGAGGGTCCCGCACCACACGTAACACCAGTAACTCACCCCGAATTGAATGGTGCATTGAATGGAAAATCATGTTGAGCGGTTTCAACGGCCATTTGCAACAAGGTGGAGAAAGTGACCCTTTGGAGGTTTGATAGGAAAACATATTTATTTTCCATTCTGCTATCTTGAATGATTTATCTCCAGGACCGAACGCACCTTAGAGTTCGATCGAATGAGAAAGTTTAATTTATCCTTCAAAACAGCAAATTGCATTGTTTGACAAAAGCATCATCCACGATTTATGTGTGAAAATCCATGGACCAAATATGTATCGTGAGCCAACTGCGCGTTCAGCCGGGCAAAATGTCACAGTATCTCTCGGTGTAACATGTGCTCTAGAATCGAGAGCCGGTGTCTACCCAACTCAATTATGACAGTGCGGAATGTCAGGACAGGGCGCTCTAGAGGGGCTGGACCAAAGCTCAGGAGTCATGTTTGTTCCCCCAAACAATCAGGAGAACATGTGCCGAAAGTAATTGCCGGATTAATGGGGCAGGGAGTCCTACTTCCCGTAGGTCTCAGCAAATAATTCACCTATCTGTTCAATAATGAAGCCCTAGCCCCTAACTATCGACACCGAAAACTGACTAACACAGCCCTTGTGATCTCTCCGCTGTCGTGAGCAATCCCGAGGTTTGGAAATAACGAAACCCACAAGCCCGAAATGTTACTGTTTTAGATATCAGTGATAGATTTTGGTGAATTTCCTTAAACAGGGAACGCCAATAAAAATTTTCCTTCACCTTCCTGGGTCAACAGTGCACCTGCATTTGTGCATCGCAGGGAATTCATAATATTTCCATAATCCGAACCGGAAATTTTAGCTCAGTATGTAGACGCCCTTCTCCTCCAAAACGTAACAAGAGAGGAACATTGAGATATCCTCGATGATTCGCGAGGCCTCCCCGCCATCTTGGGGCAAAATGTTAACGCAAAATTCTGGGATCATGAAAAGCCAGATGACATTCATGGCCGCTATGGTGACCTGTGTGAAACGAGAGATAGAATGGAAAAAGCAATAGACCAGCTGACAATTCCTTTTAGCCCCGATTTAAAAACTGAAGATTGTTTTTTAGGACTGTTATGATATTGTTTAAACCACTTGGGCAGTTTTGGAACAAAGATCTTGACCGTTGACTTATTTACCAAAAAAAGAACACACCTTGGAATGGGACAGTGCTGTTCACACAGGTCATTTGTGAACTAAAAAGGCGCCAGCCGAACAAAAAAGGAGCCAGCCGTACAGACACCGAATCCAGAATTGCATTTGGACATTAACATAGCGGCGATGGATGCTACTATCCCTGCCGGTCTATTAAAGGAAAGGCCCGGGAGGCTGGGACAGGCTGCTTCTGCGTCCTCACACTTACGTCCGATACAACAGGAATATTCCACATTGGAATGCCACGTACTGGCAGTTTCCGGGGCAATCCAAATATTTACCTATATATTTGGCCTCAATCCACTAACTATTTTAGCAGAACTGACACCCCTCCAGTTATTATTAGATGGACGAATAAAATATGGAATTACTAGATAGAATCACAATGCCCGATGAGAGTTAACGTTACAAGGTTAGGTCACTCCCGTTAACAAAAGTATTCCACCCACTTTCCTTGTAGACATCAGTAATGCCGGGGAAGCGCTAGAAGGCCAGCTCGTGGCAGCACCGAGTCATAAGGGAACGATACTGCTAAAACAAAGGAGGGGTAGAACCGAATAGCACATTTGAAACCAGAGAACAGTAGACAGACACAAAAAAACACTCACACATTTTATAGACGGACCCTCGATATTGACGATGGAGTGAGGGGATCCGGATGTTGCAATCATATGGAGAACAATGAAGGGCAGGTGCTGGAGGTAAGAACATTGAAGCTATCCAGTGACAGGAGCGCCCAGAATGTGAAATGAACAGCAGTAACATTTGTCGTCACCTACCCGGAATGTTACCACCCCCCCCCCCCCCACCACCACCACCACCACATGGCATTCATTCAGACAGCATGTATGTTTCTCAAGAACACACTGACTTTTCGCCGATATCGGAAGCTGGAGGATTTGTGTTAACCGATGGACAGCCTCTCCCGTCAACCACATTACCAAAATATGTAATCGAGAACGCCCAAGGGCATCAATGTGGGGTAATTAAGGTAATGACTAGCCATTGGCCCTCCCCAGCAGGCAATCTAAGTGCGGATCAGTTAGCAAAGCAAGAGGCCAGTGTGTTGCCCATAAGGCCATAAGACAAAGGAGCAGAATAAGGCCTTTCGGGCCATCGAGTCTGTTCCGCCATTAAATCATGGCTGATATGTTTCTCATCCCGATACTCGTGCCATCTCCGCATAACCCCTGATCCCCTTATTAATCAAGAACCTATTTAATTCTGCCTTGAAGGAACTCAATGATCGGGACTCCACAGCCTTCTGCGGTATAGAGTTCCACAGATTCACCACCATCTGGCTGAGGAAATCCCTCCTCATCTCAGTTTCAAATTTTCGTCCCTTTAGTCTGAGTTGGTGTACTCTGGTTCTAGTTTTTCCTACAAGTGGAAATATCCTCACCACGTCCGCTGTAATCAAGCAGTATCCTGTAAGTTTCAATAAGATTCCCCTCATCCTTCTAAACTCCTATGAGTACAGACCCAGCGTCCTCAACCGTTCCTCATATGACAATTTCTTCATTCCTGAGATCATTCTTGTGAACCCCCTTTGGACCCTTTCCAAGGTCAGCACATCCTTCCTTAGATACGGGGCCCATAAGTGGTCACAATACTCCAAATGGGGCCTGACCAGAGCCTTATACAGACTCATAAATGCAGCCCTGGTCCTGTATTCTAACCCTCTTGCCATGAATGCTAACTTTGCATCTGCCTTCTTAACTGCCGACTGAACATGCACATTGTCCAGGTACGTCAGTATCAAAGTGAGCGATTTATTCAATTCCAAAGGTAAGCGTTTATTTGAAACAGATTACAGAGGTATCAAACCCGTTCTCATCACCCTTAAAGAAATACAAGAGCAAGTTAGACATCAGTAACGGGCGAGTTCTTCAAGACGGACGATACATATTGCCAACCCTAGATCGAAATTGGTTATTTATCGATTTAATGAGGATTTAGATCATCAAACAATAGCAACAACTGTAGAAAGAATGAAGAACTTGTGTTGGAGGCATATTTTGGGAAATATATAAAGCATTATATTGTGCACCATTCGCTGAAGGTAAGATGTAGGTGCCGCAGGCGAGAAAGAAGGCTGATGGTATGATCGCCTTCATTGCAAAAGGTTTCGAGTATGGAAGCAGGGATGTGTTGCTCCAAATGTACAGGGCATTGGTGAGTCCACACTTGGAGTGCTGTGTGCTGTTGAAATGAAATGAAAAATCGCTTATTGTCACGAGTAGGCTTCAATGAAGTTACTGTGAAAAGCCCCTAGTGGCCATATTCCGGCGCCTGTTCGGGGAGGCTGGTACGGGAGTTTTGTTCTCCTTCTCTGAGGAAAGATGTTCTCGCTCTCGAAGGAGTGCAGCGAACTTACCAGACTGATTCCAGGGATGGCTGGACTGTCGTATGCGGAGAAATTGACTGGGTTGACATTATTTTCGCTGGAGCTCAGAGGAATGAGGGGTAATCTCATAGAGACTTATGAAATTAGTTTGTATTAGTGAGAGGCAGCACGGTTTTGTGAAGGGGAGGTCGTGTCTCACTAACTTGATAGAGTTTTTCGAGGAGGTCACTAAGATGATTGATGCAGGTAGGGCAGTAGATGTTGTCTATATGGACTTCAGTAAGGCCTTTGACAAGGTCCCTCATGGTAGACTAGTACAAAAGGTGAAGTTACACGGGATCAGGGGTGAGCTGGCAAGGTGGATACAGAACTGGCTAGGTCATAGAAGGCAGAGAGTAGCAATGGAGGGATGCTTTTCTAATTGGAGGGCTGTGACCAGTGGTGTTCCACAGGGATCAGTGCTGGGACCTTTGCTCTTTGTAGTATATATAAATGATTTGGAGGAAAATGTAACTGGTCTGATTAGTAAGTTTGCAGACGACACAAAGGTTGGTGGAATTGCGGATAGCGATGAGGACTGTCGGAGGATACAGCAGGAATTAGATTGTCTGGAGACTTGGGCGGAGAGATGGCAGATGGAGTTTAATCCGGACAAATGTGAGGTAATGCATTTTGGAAGGTCCAATGCAGGTAGGGGATATACAGTGAATGGTAGAACCCTCAAGAGTATTGAAAGTCAAAGAGATCTCGGAGTACAGGTCCACAGGTAATTGAAAGGGGCAACACAGGTGGAGAAGGTAGTCTAGAAGGCATACGGAATGCTTGCCTTCATTGGCCGGGGCATTGAGTATAAGGATTGGCAAGTCATGTTGCAGCTGTATAGAACCTTAGTTAGGCCACACTTGGAGTATAGTGTTCAATTCTGGTCGCCACACTACCAGAAGGATGTGGAGGCTTTAGAGAGGGTGCAGAAGAGATTTACCAGAATGTTGCCTGGTATGGAGTGCATTAGCTATGAGGAGCGGTTGAATAAACTCGGTTTGTTCTCACTGGAACGAAGGAGGTTGAGGGGAGACCTGATAGAGGTATACAAAATTATGAGGGGCATAGACAGAGTGGATAGTCAGAGGCTTTTCCCCAGGGTAGAGGGGTCAATTACTAGGGGGCATAGGTTTAAGGTGAGAGGGGCAAGGTTTAGAGTAGATGTACGAGGCAAGTTTTTTACGCAGAGGGTAGTGGGTGCCTGGAACTCGCTACCGGAGGAGGTAGTGGAAGCAGGGACGATAGGGACATTTAAGGGGCATCTTGCCAAATATATGAATATGATGGGAATAGAGGGATACGGACCCAGGAAGTGTAGGAGATTGTAGTTTAGTCGGGCTGTATGGTCGGCACGGGCTTTGAGGGCCGAAGGGCCTGTTCCTGTGCTGTACATTTCTTTGTTCTATGTTCTTGAAATTCTAACAGGACTAGACAAGGTAGATGCATGGAAGATGTTACCAATTATGGGTGTGTCCAGAACCAGGGGTCACAGTTTGAGGATTCAGGGTAAACCATTTCGGACAGCATAAGGAGAAATCTCTCACACAAAGAGTGGTGAGCCCGTGGAATTCATTACCACAGGAAGTAGTTGATACTAAAACTTTGGATATATTCAAGAGGCGAGTGGATATAGCAATTGGGCTGAATGGGATCAAAGGCTATTTGGAGAAAGCAGGATTAGGCTATTGATTTGGATGATCAGCCATGATCGTGATGAAGGGCGGAGCAGGCTCGAAAGGACAAAAGGCTTCCTCCTCCTATATTCTATGTATCTATGTATTCCCCTCAAGAACAAACACCACAACGGTGACTGCTGATATACTGGAAAATCATGTATTCACCAGTTGGGAACTTCCCAAAGTGCAGAATCTCAGCAAGGTTCACACTTTACTGCCCATTTCATGCAAGCCGTCATGAGCTTATTGGGAATTCACGGAAACTCACATTGCGTCCCTCCCACAGTCCAGTGGATCGTGAAACATAGAAGAAAATTTTGAAAGCCATGAATCAGAAGAAAATGTACAGACCGCACATGGATAGTGGGGCTGCCTTTTGTCCTCATGTGTGTATGGGTTTCTATATCCGGAGCGACTGGATTCACTCCACATGACTTCATGACATGGCGATCCATTAAGCGAATAAAGTCCCGAACTTGGCCGGAATTGTCATCTATCAGTCTCGAGAACAGCACGGATCTGATGTCTTTCAGAGGTCATTGACCAATGGTGAGTATTTCTTGGTGTAATTAAGATGTTTGATATTTCGGACTTTCTCTGTGGTCTTTAACATGTCTCCAGAACATGTAACTCTAAAGGAAATTCAGTTTTTCATCAGGTTTCAGAAGATGATGTCAGGGAACAGAGGCTGAAGTTGCTCTGTGACATGTGTCAGCAGAACACATGGTGGTTGCTGATAATTTAATTATCCTGCCGAATGGACCAGATCATCCTCAGTGTCTTCCATTAATGTTAGATATCAGAAAGCTGGGTTTATTGCAACGGTCACTGCGGTCCTCTGAGAAGTAGCCTGAATTTGTACTCATTCCTTTCTCTCATTCTCCTCACCTCTCTCGTCCTCAACTCTCTCTCCTATCTTCAGTCCTACACTTTCTCTTTCTCTCCTTCGCCATTATAAAGTCGACAGGAATGGAGAGAGCATTTACCATTTTATACTCGAGCATGAATGAAAAGACAAAGCCGAATCCCCATACAATATTATTGAGGTAATAATTGTGACTATAAACTATTTCAACTATTTCACCTGTCTCACAGACACAACTCGAATAGATTATCATCTGTTGCTTTGTAGTTCTCTAAAATAATTATTGCCACAGCATATAGATTGGGACCATGGATATAACTGACTGTTAGGGACTGGACACCCAAACCCTGAGTGAAATTTGAAGAACCGCCTGAAACAGGCGCAATGAGCAGAGACTCATCACACTCACTATTTTCATTGTTTGACTGTGTTTTTTTCTGTACCAGCTTTCTTGGTGACGTTTAATAAACAGCATTGAACATCGTCACTGGACACTTTCCGTCTGATGTAACTTACATTTAACATTCTTTATCCGGTGAATTTCAGATAGATTACGCTGGTAAAACCGACCCAAGCTCGTGTAAACTCTCAATCTGTGCACATGTGTTGTTGCTTATTTGTCAATGGTTTTTAAGGAAACTAACATTGCCTGTAACCAATTGAAGCAGTTTTATTTAGTGGTGGTTCATCGCGATCTGAATGAAGTCATGATCAATGAAATGTGTAAACATCTACATGATAATTTATTCATTCATTCTACCACATACTTGTTTTTCAATAAATGTTGGGTAGGCTTTGTTCACGGAATCCTTTGCCTGAAGAATTTTTCGTGTGTCCTTGGCAACAATTTCAATCCATGTTCATGGAGTATTCTATCTGGAGATGGACTTCAATCTACAACCTTCTTCTCCGTGCCAGAGGGCTGTGTGTTCAAGTCACACACCAGGGCTTGTGCACAAAACATCCTCGCTGATATTCCAGTGCAGTAATGAGCAGTAGAAGAGATTACAGAGAGAAGAGGCCATGGAGGGATTTGAAAGCAAAATTTAAAACCTCACAAAAATAACACTGAGTTTTCCTGGGAAAAGTGGGTTATTTCTCGAGTGTTATTCCTGGCAGTGAGAACGGTTCCTAAACAATAGAACTTTCATGAGTTGTGAGGGTTACATAATGAATGTGCAAAGAGATACGGATTGATTAAGTGAGTTAGCAAACATTTGCAGATGGAACATAAGGTAGGAAAATGTGTAAACATGTCCAGTTTTAGTCGAACAAATAGATTAAGCAGCATCTTATTTCAATTAATACAAGTTTCGGAACTCTGAGGTACAGCATGATATTGGTGCCATTTCCCATGAATCACAGAAGATATGCCTGGAGGCACAGTCAGTGGTTTGGAAGGTATATGGTATGTTGTGATTTATTACAAGGAGGATCTAATATTACAGGAGATTTTCTACAGTTGTACAACGTGCTGGTCAGATGAACTCGGGAATACGGGGATAAGGGGAATGCGGACACCAGATTATATATATGTTATTCACGCCACAGGAACTGCCAGACACGTTGAGCTCCATCAGGTTTTTATGTTTTATTCCTGGTCTACTGTGTGTAGTTTCCATCTCTTTATCTAAGGAAAACTAGAACGGTATTAGATAATTGCACAATTACAGTTAGATAGTGGCCCAGTGATAATCAAACCAGCGCATAATCCAGTGGTTAGCACTGTTGCCTCGCACCGCCAGGGACACTGCTTCTATCCCGGCCTGGGTCACTGCCTGTGCGGAGTCTGCACGTTCCCCCCTTGTCTGCGTGGGTTTCCTGAAGTGTATCTCTTACAACTTATATCCCCTCCCCCAGTTTATAATACATATGGGGGTGTTCCCGCCACTTTATGTTCGGTACAGCACAGCAGGTTTACCAATATAGACGGCATATCAGTCTCACCCTCTGGTTTTACCCTAGATATCAGCTCTCATTCTCCCACGGTATGTTTGATATGCCACACCATCCCATCGTGCAAGTGGCATATTTCTACCCTCCAGCAGGTTATCTGAGACACCTCACGATCCCCTCCACCCTGCAGCATTGTGGGCTCTGGGCTATGGGCTATGGGCGTTGCTGCTCAGCACTATGTGTCTGATGGTTGCAATGTTAAGCAACAGAATCAGGGAGAATGGGACACTCGGTATCAGAATGTGGTGCAGAAACTCGATGGTTATCCAGAAAGGTTATATTTGAACGGCGAATGTTAGAATACGAATCGAGTACCAGTCGGACAATATGAAATACCAAATAATGTTTTTGAAACAGCTCAGCACAGCCACGGTTCCGAGAACCACAGCAGCCAATTTCTCAGTGCAATAGTTATTGTTCAGCTTCTGACAACAAATGACCACAAATCGAGCAAAGGTGAAATACACAGTAATCCAGACAGGACAGTCCGTAGCTGCATGAAGAAAGACAACATGGATATTACACACAGGCATAGACTACAGGGAATTAAACTGCTCCTAGGAAACAATCGGGATGTGTCTGAATATTGGATGGATAATAATGGCCAGTAGATCGGCTGCTGCCATGGCCAACAGGTAGCGAGTGGCACATCTGGAGAGCCCACACTTCCGCTGTGTCAGGGTCACAGTCGTAGCTACATTAGCTGGAGGGAAGCAAAATAAACAGTGAAATTCTGCATCTGGATGGAAAGAAAAACGTTAGTTTGACAGAAAGATTATTGATCCGTCTCAAATATTAGGTAGGCACGGTATACAGTGGTCAGGACTGTTCTTTCAGATCTCCAGGCCCAGGTTCGATTCCCGGCTTGGGTCACTGGCTTTGCAGAGTATTCACGTTCTCCCCGTGTCTGCGCGGGTTTCCTCTGGTGCTCTGATTTCCTCCCACAGTCCATAGATGTGCAGCTTAGGTATTTTGGCCATTCTAAATTACCCATAATGTCCAAAATGGTATGGTGGGGTTCCTTGGTTACGGGTATAGGGTGGAGGCGTGGGCTTGTGTAGCGTGCTCTTTCCAAGGCCGGTGCAGACTCGATGGGCCGAATGGCCACCTTCTGCATAGTAAATTCTATGATTGTATGAAATATGTCACCGAATCGAGTAACATTCTTAGGTGGTTGCTTTGTAAAGGACACAGAGGCTAATGGCTGAAGTGAATTCTTCTGATGAAAATATCAATGCTTTATAGAGGAGTATAAAGAAAGTAGGAAGGCGATTAAGAGGGAAAATAGGGGGTATGGGAAGGATCATGACTTGTTCTTGGCAAGTAAGATGAACGTGAATCCCAACGCATCTTATTCGTATGTAAAAAACATGAGAGTGGCCAGGGAAAGGATTGGACCACATAACGAGAGTGGGGGTATCTATATGTTGAGCAGGAGGACATGCGAATGGGACTAAATGAATACTCTGCATCAGTGTTCACCAATGAAAAGGACTTTGTGTAAGATGATTCTTGGATAGGGTCTGTGGATAGTCTGGGTCTGTTGAAATCAAAATGAGGAGGTACTGGGTCTTTTAAAATATATTAAAGTAGATACGTCTCCTTAGCCGGATGGGATTTACCACAGAATACTGAGGGAAGCAAGGGAGCAAATTGTTGGGGCCTTAACTGACATCGTTTTATCCTCATTGGCTACAGGTGCAATCCTACAGGACTGGAGAATAGCTGACGTGGTACCGCTGTTTAAGAAAGGGAGCAGCGATAATCCAGGAAACTATAGGCCGGTGACACTTGCGTCGGCAGTAGGTTAATTATTGGACAGTATTCTCAGGGACATGATTGATCCCCATTTTGAAAGAAATTGACCTAGGTGCGACAGACAGCATGGTTTTGTGAAAGGGAGGTCGTACCTCACTAAATTCGCCGAGTTTATTTGAGGAGCTGACAAAGGTGATTCAAGAGTGGAAGGCTGTGTATGTTTTATCCATGGATTTCAGTAAAACGTTTGAGAAAAAGCAGCACACTGGCGCAGTGATTAGCAAAACCGCCTCACGACGCCGTGGTCCCAGGTTCGATCCCGCCTCTGGGTCACTGTCACTGTCGAGTTCGCACATGTTTGTCTCTGTTTCACCCCCAAAACGCAAAGATGTGCAGGGTCGGTGATTTGGCCAAGCTAAGTTTCCCCTTAATTGGCAAAAAAAATGAATTGGGTACCTTATTTAATTTTTTAAAATCCATTGACGAAGAGCCCCATCGCAGACTGATAAAAAAAGGTGAAGTCACACGGGATCTGAGGTGACGTAGTAAGATGGATTCAGAACTGGCTCGGTCACGGATGGCAGAAGGTAGCAGTAAAGGTTTTTTTTTCTGAATGGAAGGCAATGGCCAGTGGTGTTCCACAGGGATCAGCGCTGGGGCCGCTGGTGTTGGAGTATATAGGTACGATTTGGAGGAAAATGAAGCTGGTCGGATAAGTAAGTTTTTGGATGACACAAAGTTTAGGGGAGTGGCAGTTGTGTTGAGGATTGTCAGAGGATACAGCAGGTCATAGAGAGATTGGAGAATTGGATAGGGAAATGGTGAATGGATTTTAATCAGGATACATGCGAATGAATGCATTTTGGTAGGTCTAACAAAGAGGGGAAATATGCAGTAAATGGCAAAATTCCTAGGAATAGAGACAGTCAGAGAGATCTGCTCATGCAGGTCCACAGAAATTTGAAAGTGGCAATACAAGTGGACAATGTAGTGAAGAAAGCATACGGAATGCTTGCCTTCATTGGATGTGGCACCTAGTATAAAAAACAGCAAGTCATGTGCAGAACCTTGGTAAGGCCGCACATGGAATATTGCGCACAATTCTGGACGCCACCTTACCAGAAGGATGTTGAGGGCTTTGGGGAGGGTGCTGAGGAGGTTTACCAGGATTTTGCCTGGTCTGGAGGGTGTTGGCTGTGCGGAGATGCTGAATAGACTGTTTTCATTTGAAAGACGGAGATTGAAGGGTGCCCTGCTAGAGGTCGACAATATCATGAGGGGCATGGACAGAGTGGATGGGTAGGCACTCTTTCCCAGGTTGGACGAGCCAGGCATCATGGCACATAAGGTTAAGGTCCGTGGGACAAAGTGTAGAAGGTATGTGCGAAGCAGGTTTTTTAACGCAGATGGTGGTGAGTGCATGGAACACGTTGCCAGGGGAGGTTGTGAAAGCAAATACATTAACGGCGTTGAAAAGGCATCTTGCAAAAAACATGGATAGGATGGGTATAGAGGGATAGGGCACAAGCAAGTGCTGATGGTTTTTGCAAAGGTTGGTATCATGACCGGTACAGGCTTAGAGGGCCGAGTGGCCTGATCATGTGCTGTATTGTTCTTTGTTCTTTGTTCTAACCATGTCTAGGTGATCCCTTCCAAACCATATCCATTTGTATCTATTTGTGCTGACGACTCATTGACCTTACAAGGAACATTTCCTCTGATTTTGTTTTGTTTGCACCCATATCGAATCAGCATCTTGGCCCTTTGTGCGAATATCAATTCTAATTACAGCCTTTATGTCTTCTTTATCCAATACAGCAACTCCACCTCCTGTTCCATTCTGTCTATCCTTTCGGAATATTGAGTACCCTTGGGCATTTAACTTCCAGTCCCGGTCCTCCTGCAACCATGTTTCAGTTTTCCCCACCAAATCATACCCTTTTGTATCTATTTGTGCTGTCAGCTCATTGACCTTTTTCCGAATACTGCGTGTAGTGAGGTACACGTTTTCCAAATATGTCCGACTGATTTGTCTTTCGCTTGTAGGATTTTCTTGCGCACTATTCTTTTCACACATTCTGACCTGCTTCATTAATCTGTGGTAAAATTGTGCCTCATCCACAACTTTCGCTCCCTATGTCACCTTACATTTTTTCCCGTGTCCTTACGACTTCGCAGCGGATAGGCCAGCTCTGACTGTTTATTCTCTTAATCTCTACCTTCCCCTCACATGTTGACCTGCTGTTCTGGTTCCGATTAACCATTACACATCTTGTAGTTTTACCCTTTCCTTCTCCGTTATTTGCTAGTTTAAAGTCTTTGTGACCACCCTATTTTCTCCGTTCCGCTAGACCAATGTTCCCAGTCCTCAATGGAACCGATGCCTCCTGTCCACATGTTGATGCCACTGCCGCGTGTTTACTTCCCGAATTTTCTCATTCCTATGCCATTTTGCAGATGCCCAGGGTAGTAATCCAGAGATTATAACTCTTCAGGACATGGTCGTTAATTTTGTTCGTCTTTCCTCATAATAACAAACAGTTCCTCTTTCCTTGTCTTTAATATGTTGTCCATCCCGCTGCGGGCCACTACAAATTGATTCTCCCCCTCCCACTCCAATATCATTTCAAGAAGGTTAGAGATGTCCCTCACCCTGGCACTGGACCGACAACGTGCCATTTGGCAATCTGGGTCCTGCTTACAAAAGATGCTCGTTGTCTCCCTGAGCATTGAATCCTCTACTGCTACCACTTGTCTTTTTGTTTCCCCGCTTGGATGGGCTCATGTACCACGGCGCAGTTGTCAGCTAACTCTTCCTCCATACAATCCTTGTCCTCATCAAGAGTGGAGCACATACGTCGTACCTGTTGCACTACGTCACGAGCTGAGGCTCCTCTATGACTGAAGATAGGATCGCTCGACCTGCCTCACTCGCAGTCAGATGCTGCTGTCCCTGACCACTGGCTGCATTCACTGTGGTGAGCCTAAGTGCCGTGACTGCCTTCTGGAATACCGTGTCTAGTTACTTCTCCCCCTCCCTGATCTGTCGCAACGCCTGAATCTCAGAGTCCAACTCATCAAATCTGAGCCGCAGTTCCTTAAGCGAACAACATTTACTACAGATGTGGTCACTTGGAACCACGATGAGCTCCACGAACTCTTACATCATCCAGAAAAATCACACGACCCTCAATCTGTCGTTTATTTATCTCGATTTTTAAAAAAACTGTTTAAAACGTTTTTAATATTCCCCCATTACCTCAATATGAACGCAATTCATAGCCAGAAAGTTAAAATGAATTTTCAAATTTGAACAGAGCCCTTATTGGTTAGGCAATTCACATCTTCCTGTGATGACACTTTTCACCCCCCGCCCCCCGATTCAGAACACTGAGTCAGTGAATCATGAAAACCGCTTTACATTCCCAGGCCTGTTCGATAATTTCCTGCTCAGCTCTGCGTCCGATATTTCGGTTTCACCGTCTCCCAGTTTCACCCAACTCCGTGTTTTCCACCCAACTCTAAAGCACTCTCGTCCTGCCAAGTAGCACTCACAGTGCAGGCAATCTGTACTGACAAACAGTGCATAAAACAGTACTGAGTGTCTTCCCTGTTTATCGACCTCAATATCCAATGCCCAGGAAACAGGATTGAACTAGTTGCACAATCTAACAGATACAGTTGAGTGCAACTCATCGAAATCCTGTTTCAGAATACAACTAGCCACACGAGTAGCTTTCAATTACCCGATTTGAGGGCTAATTTAGCTTGCAATTGAAGATCAGTATAATTATTAGTTACCCGCTTATAACCCGTTAGAACACTTGAACTCGCTGTTTTTTACCCAGCTATAAAGTACTCTCGTCCAGCCACTTAACACTCTCAGTGCAGGCTCCTGGTGACACAGAGAGGCGGAGATTGCGACAAAGAAGAGATACATATATAAATAAATAAACTTTAAAAATGGGCTATGAACAACCGTCAATGGATAGTTGTTGCAGGAATATGGAAAAGGTCAATGAGCAGCGCGAAGGGGAACATATGTGCGGCTGCTTGATCAGAATAAAGTCTAACAACACCCGTTTAAAGGTCAACAGGTCTGTTTCGAATCACTATCTTTCGGAGCGCAGCTCCTTCCTGAGGCGAGGAAGGACCTAAGGAAGGAGCTGCGCTCCAAAAGCTAGTGATTCGAAACAAAACTGTTGGACTTTAACCTGCTGTTGTAAGATTTCTTACTCTGCCAACCCCCGTCCAACGCCGGCAACTCCACATCAAGCATCAGAATGGTGATTGAACTAATTTTCTGTGATTTACAGATCAGATTCCAGAGGTATGGATGTTCTGTGCGCTACAACGTTTGGTAAACTGAAGTGTTTCGCTGATGGCATTGGAGTTCTCGAGTCGTACTGTAACAAAGACACATTTTGAGAATATGTGAAGGAGTTTTCTAAGGCAGAATTGGCGAAGTGATATTTTGGAGGTGATATAATAGAGATGTGGTACGGGAGATGATGTGGGGTCTGGAATCCCCTCAGTGTGAAAGCAATTACAGAGATTGTGAACTGTCTTGTTTTAAGGATCAGACATTTGACAGATCAGTGAAACTACATTGAAGGAGAGGTAAAGGTGTTTCAGATTGAATATCACAAAATGAATTTTCGTATCCAAATATCAATAACAACAAAATCCCGTGGTTAACAATGGATTGGAAAATTAATAGCACAAAACGTTTCTCACCAGGGACACCGACACCAGCGAGGAAGGGATAGTAACACGCCTAAATGATCTGGAGTGTGAACTAGATCCGTGTTTCCAATGACATTCATTTATAAAATGTAGAAACTTGGTAAAGCGCTCCGAATAAACCCCTGTTGACTGTTGGAACATTCGAGTATTTCGTGCTCAGATTCTGATAAACTATGATTGTTTTCAGATTCTCAAACATTGATGTAGTATTCCTAGTGACCGTTCACAGATTCGGACACATTGTTGTATCATTCCAATCCATTGTTCTCACATTCACAGCCATTGTTGTAACATGCCAGGTTGTGAATATCCGATTTCAATCTCTCCGTTCGCTACCTCTGGAGCCGCTGATCTCTCTCAGTTGCCAAAGCGATGCTGCCGAAGTGACAATGGGAGCGCACCTTGAAAGGAGTCTCGGTTTAAAGAAAGTGGGCAGCACGGTAGGACAAGTGGATAGCACTGTGGCTTCGCAGCGACAATGCCTCATGTTCGATTGCCCGCTGGGTTACTGTCTGTGCGGAGTCTGTACGTTCTCCCCATGTCTGCGTGGGTATCCTCCTGGTGCTCCGGTTTCCTCCCACAGTCCAAAGACGTGCAAGTTAGGTGGATTGGCCATGCTAAATTGACTTAGTGCCCAAAAATGTTAGGAGGGGTTAATGGGTTACAGGGATTGCGTGGAAGGGAGGGCTTAAGTGTGTCTGTGCAGACTCGATGTGCCGAACGGCCTACTGCTGCACTGGATGTTCTATACTCTAATTAAAAAACTGGAATCTCTCAAGGGAAATAATTTGGGTTCACGGAGGCTGATCCGATTTCCATTATCTGAGAAAAGCAATCAGTCGTAATTCAGGAACCAAGGGTAATGCTATGGGGTCCTGGGTTTGAATGCAACCAGGGCATTTGGAGGTATTGAATCCAATAAATATACAGAAAAAAATGCCGAACGATGACCATGAGACAAATCGATTGCCGTAAAAACCCAGCTGGCTCACTAATGTCCTTCAGGGAACAATAACAACCAGAGCAGTGAAAAAGCAGGAGCAGTTAACTATTTTCAATGAGACAGGATTTGCATCAGACATTGACTAAAATCAAACAATCAGCCATGGATGTCACAGTGACGCCGAAAAATGGATGTGTGTGCAATGAACAAGACGAACAAGACAGCAGAGAGTGATAAGCACTGCAGCAATCTCTGAAATGCCAACAGTGGTGAGTTTCGAGAGATGACAACGCGGGACAAAATTATTCGTTCTGACAAGACACCCGCACCACAGATAACACAAGATTGACTAATGCATTCGTCTCACATGCAACACAAGATGGTCGGAAAACTTGGGAATCTGGTGATCCTCCCTATTCAACACACCCTGCGACATGGCTCCACAACCGTAGAAATCGAGCACGGAAAAGGGAAGCTCAGGCCACGGGGATCCCCCAAAATGGCAAAATGTTGTTGCTCCAACTCGGGGGCATGGGGACATCTGGGAAAATATCGGAGGACACAGAGAGATAAGAATAAAGCTACATTTCTTTCCCTATCCCGAGAAACCGGTCCAGATAAGAGTCACGGTGAACCCACAAACAGGAGAATTCCCGCGCCACCGACCAGATCAGGACTAGCGTCAACCGGCCGGAATTATAATTGTGACCGACTCCGTCACTTATTTCCAAGACCCTCGCGAACCGAATCATTATTCCCTAGGTCCTGAGAAAGCTCTCCAGGCCTCGGGCGGGCGTGAACGTGATCGAAAGGAATCAGTACGTATGAAAGAAAAATCTCTGTAGATTTGAGGGGCGCTCGCTCCTAACTCAATCTACCCACGCCGCGCGTTGAAATAAATGACGGTGTCAGGCCTTTGCAGAATGGTCCTGCAGCGTCAAATGGGAGAATATAGAGCGCTTCCTAGTGAACGGTTGGGTAGGAGGCATCCAGCAAATGGGGATGGGATAGTAGAGGGTCCCGCACCACACTTAGCACCAGCAGATCTCCCCGAATTGAAAGGTGCATTCAAAGGGAAATTATGTTGAGCGGTTTCACCGGCACTTGTAACAAGGTGGTGAAACTGACCCTTGAGAGTTTAGACTGGAAGTCATATTGATTTTCCATTCTGCTATCGAGTGAGTTATCCCTAGGACAGAACATATCCTTAGCTTCGAGCGAAGGTGAACGTTTAGGTTATCCTGTGACACAGCAAATTGTAATGTTTGACAAATTAATGGGGAGTTAAAAGCACTATTCCTGACCTCTGTGTAAAAATAAATGGATCAAATGTACACCGTGGGCCAACTGAGCGTTCAGCCAGGCAGAATGTCAGGGTTTCTCTCGGAGCAACATGTGCTCTGGAATCGACAGTCTGTTTCAGCCCAACTCAAATATAATAAGGGGGGGGGGGGATGTCAGCAGAGGCCGCTAAAGAGGGGCTGGGCCCAAGCTCAGAAATCAAATGGTTTCCGCAAGCTATCAGGAGAAAATGTGCCGAAAGTAATTGCCGGATTAGTGGGGCAGGGAGTCCTCCCTCAGTTAGTCTCCGCAAAGAATTCACCTAACTGGCCAGTAAAGAAGCTGGATGAATCCTAGCCCCTAAGTATCGACTCCCGAAAATTGAATAAAATAACACCTGTGACCTCCACGGCAGTCGTGAGCAGTCCCGAGTGTTTGGTTAAAAATAACTACACGAGCCCGGTATTTTACTGCTTTAGATATCAGTAATGGATGTTGGTCAATTTCGTTAAGAATGGAATGGCAATGCAAATTTCCCTTCACTTTCTTGGGTCAACGCTACACCTGCACATGTTTGCTACAGGAATTTCCCATATTCCAAACATAAAATTTTAATTCATTACGTAGACTACTTTCTCCTCCAAAACATCCCGAGAGAGGAACACTGAGATATCTTCGATGAGTTGCTAGTCCTTCTCGCCATCCAGGGACAAAACGTTAACCCAAGACGCTCGGATCATGAAAAGCCGGTTAACATTCTTAGGCGCTAAAGTAACCTGGACGAATCGAGACACAGAAAGCAAAAGGCGAGAGACCACCTCACCAATCCCTTTATCCTCGATTTAAAATTCTTAAGATAGTTTTTTTCGGATTGTTTCGATATTGCTGAAACCACGTAAACAGTTTTGGAACAAAAAGCTTCACCGTTGTCTGATTTGCCAAAAATAAACATCCCTTGGAATTTGCCTGAGCTGTTCACACAGACCATTCGTGAACTAAAAATACATTGCCCCAGGCGCCAGCCATACAAACACCGAATCCAGAATTGTCTTTTGACATCCAGGTAGCGACAATGGACGGTTCTATCTCTGCCGGTCTACTACAGGAAAGTTCCGGGAGACTGGGACAGGCTGTCTGTGTGTCCCGACACTTATGTCCAATGGAACAGGCATTTTCCACATTTGAACGCCACATACTGACAGTTTCCGGGGCAGTACCAATTTTTACCTATGCAATTGGCCCAAATACACCATTTTTGCAGAACAGACACCCCTCCAATTATTATTAGATGGACGCATAAGAGATGAAATTCTTAGTCGGGATCACAAAGCTCGATGAAACTTAACGTTACAAGGGAAGCACATTCCTATTGACAGAAGTATTACACCCACTTTCCCTGCAGACATCAGTAAATGACAGTTCGTGGCAGAGCCTAGTCCGAAGGGGCCAATTTTGCCGCGATAAAAGAGGGAAGTAGGGGAAGTGCCCTATTTCACAGTAGAAACCAGAGAATAATAGCCAGACACAAATAACTACTAAAACATCTTATAAAGGGATCCTCGATTGAGTATGGAGGGAGAGAAATCGGATGTGGCCATCATATGGAAAACAATCAAGGGCATGTTCTAGAGGCAAGAACATTGAACCTATCCAGTGCCATGAGCGTTCAGAGTGTCTAATGAACAGCAATACCATTTATAGTCACCTACCCTGAACCACCCCCTCCCCCCACCCAACCACATGACATTTTTTAGACAGCATGTATGTTTCAAATGGACTGATTGACTTTTTGCGGGTATAGGAAGCTGGAGGATGTGTGTTAATCGATGAACACCCTCTCTCGCCAACCACATTAATGCAGTATGTAATCGGGAACGAGCAAGGAAAAAAATATGGGGTAATAAAGGTAAAGACTCGTCATAGACTCTCGCCAGCAGGCAATCAAAGTGCAGATGAGTTCGTTAAAGAAAAGGCCAGTTTGCTGCCCCGGTACATCACACTCAAAGTGAGGGTAGTATTCAATTCCAAAGGTACGATTTGTTTTAAAACCCATTCTAACCCATTCTCATCATCATTGAAGAAGTAGATGAACGAGTTCGACATCCAGGACGGGCTAATCATTCAAGACGGATGATACATCGTGCCACCCCTATATCGTAACCAGGTAATCAATACATTTATTGAGGTTAGGGATCATCATGGAATAGCAACAACTGTAGAAAGAATGAAGAACTTATGTTGGAGGCATATTTTGAAAAATACATAAAGCATTTTACTGAAAAGTGCTTGATATGTGCCCGGAAGCACATTGACCGATACGATCATAAAGAACAGAGATAATTGCAAGGCAATCTAACAATAATTCAAGTATTTATTTTAAATTGTTTATCTAGTGCTTAAATGTCACTCAGCGGGGTGCAGTGCTCCAACTGTGAGATGTGGCAGATCTGTGACGCTCTTAGCGTTCCGGTAGACTACATCTGCAGCAAGTGTAACCAATGACAGATACTCACAGAGCGCGTGGTTTGTTTGGAACAGAAGTTGGATGCATTTCGGTGCATGCAGGTGGCGGAAAGCGTGGTCACACCCAAGATCCAGGTAAACCGATGTGTGACCGCTAGAAAGGGTAGGCAGTCAGCGCAGGAATCCTCTGTGGCTGTGCCCCTCTCTAACAGGTGTACCGTTTGGATACTGTTGAGGGGGATAGCCTATCAGGGGAAAACAAAAGCAACCAGAACAGTGGCACCACAACTGGCTCTGTTGCTCAACAGGGGAGGGCAAAGTGCAGGAGATCGATAGTTAACGGCCACAGATAGGCGCTTCTGTAAACGTGAGTGACTCCAGGGTGGTATGCTGACTCCCCGTTGCCAGGGTCAAGGATCGTCTCTGAACGAACTTCAGCCGGACGTCATAGTACAAATAGGTACTAACGACATAGGCAAGAAGTGTGTTGAAGTCCTGTAGAAGGAGTTCAGTGAGTTAGGCAGTAAGCAAGGTAGGACGTCTAGGGTTGTAATTTCAGGATTACTTCCTGTGCCACGTGCCAGTGAGTCCAGAAATTGGAAGATCGGGCAGCTAAACACGTGACTCAACTGGTGTTGTAGAAGGGAGGGTTTTAGATATTTGGACCATTGGGATTTCTTCCGCGGCAGATGGGACCTGGGTTGCATCTAAACTGGAGGGGCACTGACAGCCTGGCTGGGAGGATTGCTAGATTCAGTCGGGAGAATTTAAACTTGTATCGCATGGGGGTAGGAACCGGAATGTGAGATTAGAAGGTGTACTAACAGAAGGGGAAATAGAGAGCCAAAATAAAAGAACAACATCACTCTCAGGCAGAGCAAACAAGATGACAAGTGTGAAATGGGAGGTAGTCAATGCAGGATTGAGGGTGTTGTACCTAAATGCGCGCAGTATACGGAACAAGAGCTTGTTGCGCACAGTGACATTAACCCGTACGATGTTGTGGGCATCACAGAGACGGGGCCGCAAGGGGATCAAGGTTGGGATCCAAATATCCAAGGACATGTGTCCTGTCGAAAGGACAGGCAGATGGGCAAAGGGGGCTGGGTTGAACTGTCAGTAAGGAATGACGTTGAATCGATAGCAACGATCGATATCTGATCACAAGGCATAGAATCTCTGTGGGTAGAGATGAGCAAATGCAAAGATAAAAAGACCTAATGGGCGTTATGTACAGGCCGCCTAGCAGTAGCCAGGACGTGAGGCAGAAAGTACATTTGGAGATGGAAAGGCTTGTAAAAAAAATTATATTACAATAACCATGGGGGACTTCGATATGCAGGTGGACTGGGAAAATTAGGTTGTTAGTTGAGCCCAAGAAAAATAATTTGTGGAATGCCTAAGAGATTGTTTTGTGGAGCAGCTTGTGACAGAGCATACTAGGGAACAGGCAATTCTGGATTTGTTCAAGCTAATGAAGTAGACTTGATGAGGGAACTTAAGGGGAAGGAAGCAGTTACCACAATATGCATTTTGAGCGTGAGAAGCTGCAAAATGATGGAACAAATAAATAAGAGTAACTACAAAGACATGAGGGAGGAGCTGATCAGAGTTGATTGGAAAAGGAGTCTAGCAGCGGAGTCAGTGGAACAGCAATGGCAGGAGTCTTGGGGGATGTTCGGGAGGCACAGCAGAAATTCATCCTAAGGAGGAGGAAACATGCTCAGGAGAGGACAAGGAATCAATGGCTGACGAGGGAAGTCAAGGACAGCTAAAGAAAGAGCATACAAAGTGGCAAGGATTAGTGGGAAGTCAGACGATTGGGAAGCCTTTTAAAGCGAGCACAGGGCAACTAAAAAGCAATAATGGTGGAGAGGACGAATAATGAGTGCAAGCTAGCTAGTAGTATAAAGGAAGATAGGAAGAGTTTTTCCAATATATAAAAGGTAAGAGAGAGGCAAAACTAGACATTGGACCACTGGAAAATGTGGCTGGAGATGTAATGATAGGAACAAAGACATGGCAGACGAACTGGATAGTGTGAGTGCGTGTGGTTGTTTGGTTCGTGTATGTATGGGTCTGTGTGTGTATGCATGTTGGTGAGGGTGTGTGAGAGAGTGTGTGTATGTGGTTGTGTGCGTGTGTATCTGTGTGTGATTGTGTGCGTGCGGGTGATCTAAATGATGGCATTTGTGTGTGCGTATGTTTGTGTGGTTTTATGTGTGTGATTGGTTGTGTGTATGCGGAAGTGAGTCAGGCGTTTTTTGCGGGTGTGTGTCGGTTGGTCTGTGTGTTTGTGTGTGAATGATGGTGTGTTCGTATGAGTGTGTGTGTTTGTGTGAGTGCGTATGGGTTGTATGTGCGTGTTTGTGTTAGTGCTTCTGTGGGGTATGTGTGTGGAGGTGAGGGTGTGTGTGAGTGCGTGTGTGTGCCCATGCGTTTGTGTGAATTCGCGTGTGTGTGCTTGTGTGCAGGGTAATGTGTTTGTGGATACGAGTGGGTGTATGTGGGTGCGTTTCTGTGTGTTTCTGTGTTGCAGTGTTTGTGGGAGTATGAGAGTATGTGTGTGAATGCGCGTATGTGCGAATATGTGTGTGTGGCTGTGTTAGTGTGCGGGTGTAAGGGTGTGTCTGTGAGTGTGTGTGGGCGTGTGGTTGTATGATTTCGTGTGTGTGGGTCACAGTGGAGGAATGTGCTTATTGGTACGGGTGTGTTCGTGTTGGAATGCGTGTGGGTGAGTGTGAGCCTGGTTTAGTGTGTGAGGTTCTGTGTGTGGTTGAGCATCTGTCGGTGTGTGTTTCGGTGTGTGTGTGCGTAACTGCATGTGTGTGGGTGTGTTTGTGTGTACTTGTGTGTGTGGGTGGATGGGTGGATGTGAGCGTTTGGATTTGCGAGATTATGTCTGTGGCTGTGTGTCTGTGTGTATGTGGTTATGTTTGCGTGTGAGGGATGTTTTACGAGTGTATTGTACAAGTTCGTATTTGTTTGTAATTGTCTGCTTGTTTTGCGTGTGTATTTGTACGTGTGTGTGTGGGGGGGGTATGTGTGTGAGGTTGCTTATGTGGGTATGCACATGTGTGTGTGCTGGTATCTGTGGGTATACCTGTGTGACGGCGTAGTGTGGGTGTGTGGGTTTCAGAGTGTGTGTATGAGTGCGTGTGTAGTGCGTGTCATTGTACGGGTTCATATCTATATGGGGGAATGTGTTTGTGGGTACTGTTGACTGTGCGTTAGTTTATGAGTGAGTTTGCAAGTGTGTGTTTGAATGGGCGTGTCTGTGTGTGTCTCGGAGTGAAGATATATGTTTGAGTGAGTGTGTGCGACAGGGTATTTGTGTGTGTTGGTGTGAGGATGTGTCTGTGAGTGTATGAGTGTGTGTGGTTATATGATTTCATGTTTGCGTGGACCACTGCGGGGCAATCGTTTTGTGCGTATGGCTGTCTGTGTGTGTGTTTGTGGATGAGAGTGTATTTGTGTGCGTGGGTGGGTCTGTGTGTGGGTGAATCAGTGTGGGTTATTGAGGATTTATGGCAGTGTGTATGGGTATGTGTCTGATGTTTTTGCGCATGTGTGTGAGTGGCTGGGTGGATGTGGCCGTTGTGTGAGCATGTGCCTGAGGGTCTGTGTGTGTGAGTGTGTGGGAAGGGGGGCTGGGTGTGTAAAAGGATGTGTGTGGTTGTGTGCATGAGATGTTGCGTGTGGCAGTTTGCGTGGCTTAGTTTAGGTTATGGTGTTTGTGTGTGGGTGTTTGTGGGTATGAGTGTGTGAGTTTGTGGGCCTGCTTATTCATAAGTCAGTGAGTCGGTTTGTTCCTGTGTGTGGGTCGTTGTGTGTGTCATGGTGTGTGTCCGTTGTGTGTGGGTGGCTATTTTTGATGGTGTGTGCGCGTTGCTTTGTGTGAGGATGTGTTTATGGATGTGTTTGTGTGTCTGTCTGTCTGTATCTGTGCAGGTGTGGTCTTTGTTGCTGTATTTGTGTCTCTCTGTATCTGTGTTTGAGTGTATCTGTGTCTGTGAATGTGTGTATTTCTGCTCTGTGTCTGTGAGTGTGAAATTGTACCTGTGTCTCTGTGAGTGTGAGTATTTGACTCTGTGTCTCTGACAGTGAAAAAAATGATGTCTCTGTGACTATGAGTGGGTATATTTGTGAGTCTGTGTGTTCCTGAGTGTGTGTTTAAGTGCCTCTGTGCCTTTAAGTGTGTGTATTTGTACTTCTGTGAGTGTGTGTATTTGTGTTTTTGCTTATCTGTGAGTGTGTGTATTTGTGTCTCTGTGAGTGTGTGACTTTGTGTCTCTGTATGTGTGAATATGTATTTCTGTGCACTTGTTTGACATTGTCAACACCACCACAAGCAAGCTCATAATGATTCCCCAGTCTGATATATAATTCCGTTGTTTATTTCCTGTCCTTTTTGCGAACCTCATCACAATTATGATCCTGAAGAGAAGAAACTGTGGGCTGTCCAAATGTGTGACTTGTTACCTGGTGGCCATGGCAGTGGGTGATCTACTGGTCGTTATTCCTGACCTGATATTGAGGTACATTCCCATTGATTCAAATGAAAAGATTGTTTTCCTGGAGTCCATCCACGTGTGTAATATTCGCGCCATCCTGCTTTATGCAGCCACTGACTGTTCTGTCTGGTTCACCTTCACTTTCACCTTTGATCGATTTGTGGCCATTTGTTGCCCGAAGCTGAAAAGTAATTATTGCGGCGAAAAAACGGCGAGTGTGATTCTGGGAACAGTGACTGTGCTGAGCTGTTTGAAGAACTTTTTCTGGTATTTTATGTTAACCAGCCGGTATTCGCTGGAGAACGACCCCTGATGCTGTGATTTCATAGACGATGTTTTATACTCTCCGGTCAGGGCAACAATCGAGTTCCTCCACAAAATTCTAACCCCATGTGTCTTATTTGTCCTAATTCTGATGCTCAATGTTTTCACCGTCAGATACATTGTCGTGAGCAACCCGGCCCGCAGGGGACTCCGGGCTCACAGCTGTGGGAGCAGTCCCAGAGAACAAGAAATGGAGAGTGGGAGGAAATCCATCGTTTTACTTTTTATTATCTCGGCCAAATTCATCCTGTTATGGTCAACGTTAATGTTATATTCTATATGGAGCCGCATGACTGATGTTGCGTTTACGTCTAGATATTTAGCATCTTATCTTAGGGAATGGGGCTTCATGTTGCAGCTCCTGAGTTGCTGCACCAACACTGCGATTTACTCCGTGAAACAAGCTCAGTTCAGACAGCAGTTTAAGAATGTGCCAAAATGTTGCTTTGGTGCAATCCTTCAATGTATTAAAACGTGAGAGGAAAACTCACCCACACGGTATCTCTCTCCTCCCATTGCCGGTGAAACTGCCCATCGCAAGCCAGCCTAACACTTTACCATCGTGCATTACCTGGGGAGACGGTGGGCGGCCGTCTTGCATTTTGTGTGTGTGGGAAGCAGGGCCCAGGGTGCGAAACGAAGAGGTAACACTGGGATATGCAGCATCCCTTGCAGGGAAAACTGTAACGGCCATTGGCGGCGGATGAGCAGGAGGTGGAACAGCAGAAGTCACAGGTGAAAACGAATGAAAAATATCTCAAAAGTAACACATCTACGGACACAAGAATAATTTTATTTTTATTTTTATAAATTCGAGTACCCAGTTAATGGTTTCCAATTAAGGAGCAATTTAGCTTCGCCAATCCACCTTGAGTGGCTGTAGCTGCTCTCTATCTCTGTTGCTGAGTGCTGTTTCTAGTACCAGTTGCTGCGGAATTTAATTGAAGAATGAGAGAGAAGAAAGAGAGGGCGAGGGAGGAAAGAGGAAGGAAAGAAGTATGGAAGGAAAAACAACAACAGGAATGTGACTGCAAAAACAAGGTGGGAGTATAGCTCCTTTGGACTGTTTGTTGGCTGGGCCCCTTACGGGCTGCGGCCCGGCCCTATCCGGTTCTCCAAACTGTCAGGCCTTCCTCATTCCATCTGGTGAGCTTGTCCCGGGACCGGGACATCGAGAGATGTCTGGGCCCCTCCCGGGCTGAAATCACATACACCAGCAGGGAGGAGATCGGTTCTGTTGGGTGGTCGTTCCAGGGAGGAGCACAGACTGCATTTTGCTGCGCCCTACTTGGGCCGAAGACTACTTACAACCAGAGCCACGTAGTGTGGGAGCACGGACTGTCTTTTTATTTTTTGCTCGGCCCCCTCTTGGGCTGAAGGTCTCCAATCCTCCCACCCTCCAACTTCACCCGGTCTCAGGAGTCTCTCACATCGGGCACCATTCCATCTACTGTACCCCACCCTCTCGTGTTGCTGACCTCCTCCCACAGTGTCCCTTGGTCTCTCTTCCCTTCCTTGCTTCTCCCTATACCTTCCGAGGGGAAGAGTATGTCATTCAACTCGCTCTTCCCCTGCACCCTCCCTTCCCACTATCTATTACATGAATGAATTGCCAACGCGACAACGCCCACATTGGGTTGGGCGTGGCACTTGCCCTGATGGCCAGTCTACCTACGTCAGTGGCGGGGCAGACCGAGCAACCTTGTGGGGGTGGTGGCATCTTCGGCGTCCACTGCTCCCGGAGCCCCTCAACCTTTCTGATTCCTGGCCCAAAGTTGGGCGTAACGTGCTGCGCTCACACCATCGTCACCATAGAAGCGTTCGTTCGCGTGAAGGACGTGGTAGTCGGCCCCTCGACCTTTGTGCCCGCCTCTCGTATGTTTGGGAAAATAGTGTTCTTCCTGCGTGCTGAAAGGGCAGTTGACATCGTTCTTGAATAGGGGCTCGCGGTGGGTGGGACCTACGTGGCGATGGAGCCTCTTGATGCCGCCGCAGAGAGGGTCATATTGTCTAATATCCTCCTTCCCTATCTCCAACTACTGGGGGAGGTTCGTCGCGCGTTAGCGCCGCTCCCTCTCGGCCTGAAGAACACACCACTCAGCACATCTACGCCTTCCAGCGCCAGGCATTCATTCGCTTGGTCCGAGAGGATGTATTAGAGGGGGGACTCAAGGTCTCCAATCTGTGGGAGACCTTGCGCAACTTCTGGTCTGCGGATGGCGTGCGGTGCGGCGCCTGCAAGAAGGTGGGGCACATGAAATGAAATTAAATGTAAATCGCTTATTGTCACAAGTAGACTCCAAATGAAGTTACTGTGAAAATCCCCTAGTCGCCACATTCCGGCGCCTGTTCGCGGACGCTGTTACGGGAAGAACTTCCCCGCTTCCAAAGCCACCATAAGCACCAAGTCTGCTGCAGCAAGTACCGCCGCCCCCTGTCCCACCATAGACGTTGCCACCCAGACCCTGTACTGGGACACCGTGCTGTTTCCTGCAGACCAACCGGCTACCGGCATGGAGGAGGGACGGCATCTACCAGGCCGCGAGGCCCGAAACAAGGCAAGGCGGAAATCGGCTCCAGATCCCCTATATCCCCATGCCACAGAACCCCGGCATGGGCGCTTACGTGACACCTGCACTGCGGGCCCATTGACGCCTCAGCATCGGTACTGGTTTCGGCGTTGTTTTCGCACGGATTTGCAAGAGGGGCAAGGGGGCGGTTATGCGCGTGATTGCAGGCCGTCGCGAAGGGCGCCATAATCACGAACGCTGGGGTCAGAGTGTTGAGGGAAGGGGAGTCGATGCGAGAATTAAGGTTCCTTCAGCGAAGGCCACCCACCGCAAGAGGCACCACTCCTTGGAGGGGAGGAGAGAAAGATCATGATCCACCCCCCAACCCCCACAGTGCGGTGTGGGTGGCTCCCCGGCCCCTGCCCCTTGACATTACACCACGCCCCCGGAAGAGATGAGACAAAGTCCATCATCTGTCGACCCCTGAGCTGTCGGAGCCGCCGAAGCAGGGCGCCTCAGAACCAGGTTCCAGCGAGACCCACGAGGGCCCGTTCCACCAGGTGCCATTTTGTTCCTCAGAGGCATTCCTTTTCGCAACGCAGGGCTGTGCGGGCTCCCTGACCTCGGGGCCATTGGGCGGTGGGGGCGAGGAGAACCCGCCTCTCTGCCCCAGCATCCAACGCTGGGCGTCCCTATCTCCCCGGAGCTTTTTTCAGGACCTGTTCCCGGCTCTTTCTGGTGGCCAGGCGTCGGAAGAAGATGGGGGAGTTACAGCCGCCACATCGGTCTGTCCTGATACCCCAAGGGGAGCCTGCGAGGAACGCGTCTATCGATGATCCGGGGGTGGGATCGAGGCAGGATCGTGCGGAGGACTCGGTCCCAAAAGGCAACTGGGCGGAGGAGTGTGGCTACTGTGGAAGGTACGGAGGATGATTTTGGGTCCATCAGCAGCGACGTGGTGGATTCCCTGGTGCCCCACACCGAGTCGCTCCCCGACGGGAACTCCGTGCTTTTCTGCGTGCAAACCGCGGTCGCCGTAACAAAGTGGAGCTAGCACTGGCCCTGTGGTAGCAGATGGCGTTGCTCATTCGGTCTTCCCGCGCCTACGTAAAAGAGGTGGGAGAGGCGGACACTTCTGAGCAGCGCTGGCAAAAAAAAAATCCTCGCCGAATTTCTGAAGGAACAGAGGCGCCTGCGCACCTCTGCTGCTTCCGAGCACTGAAAAGGTGAAGTTACCAATTTACTGCTGCCATGGAGGTGGCCATAGCCAGCCTCAACATTAACGGCAGCAGGGACGCGCTCCATAGGTTGCAGAACTTCCCGGTCCTCCGAGACGGGAAGTATAAGGCATGCTTCCTGCAAGAAATCCACAGCGCTAGGGGAGACGACACCACTTAGCTCCTGGAGGGGCGGGGTTGGGGTCTACATCAGTGACTAACCTGAAGTTTAGGCGGGGTGGCTATCTTGTTGGCCCTACATTTTCGCCGGAGATCTTGGGGTCAAGGAGCCAGTGGCAGGCCGGATACTGCACCGAGGGAGTCGAGGTACTTCACTTTGTGAATGTCTGCGCTCCCCAGGCTGGCCAGCAAGACACAACCTTCTCCGAAAGTGTCCACTCATCTTGGCACTATCACCGCGGGCAAGTGCATCGTCCTGGGGGGAGGATTTTAATTGCACCCGCTGGACAAAGGACCACCATGTTACCCAGTTCAACTCTCGTGCGTTGGTGAAGTTCAGGAACCTGGTCGGATTCTTTGACTTGGTGGACGCCTGGCGGTCTCTCCATCCGGACTTCAGCTTTTCATAGAATTTACAGTGCAGAAGGAGGCCATTTGTCCCATCGAGTCTGCGCCGGCTCTTGGAAAGAGCACCCTGCCCAAGGTCAACATCTCCACCCTATCCCCATAACCCAGTAACCCCACTAAGGGCAATTTTGAACACTAACGGCAATTTATCATGGCCAATCCACCCACCCCGCACATCTTTGGACTGTGGGAGGAAACCGGAGCATCCGGAGGAAACCCACGCACACACGGGGAGAATGTGCAGACTCCACACAGACAGTGACCCAGGCCGGGAATCGAACATGGGACCCTGGAGCTGTGAAGCAATTGTGCTATCCACAATACTACCGTGCTGCCCGAAGGTTGGAGGTTGGAGCGTGCAGACTCGATCGCCTCTACATTTCAAGGGCGTATCTGCCCCATGTCCCGACGGCCTCTGTGCAACAGACGCCATGCTCGGACCACCGTCTGGTGTGGTCGGGGATCTCCCTGTCTCGTGCTCAGACGCGGTCCACGTACTGCCATTTTAACAAACTGCAGCAGGAGAACGAGCATTTCGTGGGCTCGTTTCGCCACTTCTGGACCAGCTGGAGAAGGAAGCGGGGAGATTTCTCTCCTGTAGGCTAAAGTGGGTACGACTCGCGTGCGTACCCTCTGTCAGGAGTTTGCTCGGGTGTCGACAAAGAGGCGGAAATCCAGGGTCGAGGAGTTGAAGGAAGAGGTTCTCGGTTTGGAATCACGTCTCGGTTAGCCCGATGACGACGCGGCCCTGCGGCTTGGTCGGTCCCGGGGAGCGTATGTTAGGTTGCGGATCCAGATCCTCAAGGCAAGGACCGCGGCTCCCCTTTCTTCTATTCGCTTGCAAAACGTCGTGGGGCCAGTCAGCAGCTCCTTACACTGTGGGCCGTCGACGGGTCCATCGTCTCAAATCCGAAAGGCGTTCGGGCCCAAATTAGAAACTTCTATAGTGCCCTCTTCTCTCGGATCCGGCCAGACCGGATATTGTCAGAGTTCTGTGAGAGGACCTGCCGCAGGTCAGCCCGGAGGGCGCCGGGCGGCTTGATGGCCCTATGAGGAAGGGGAGCTGACCCGCGCCCTCGACAGCGTGTCGAGGGACACAACCCCAGGTTTGGACGGTCTGACCGTTGTGGTCTTCAGGGCGTTCTCGGACGTCCTAGGAAGCAACTATCTGGGGGTCTTTGGGAAAAGTATCTCGACCGGGCAAATGCCCTCCTTGTGGCGCACAGATACCTGCTGCCAAAGTGGGGGATCGCAATCTAAAAAAACTGGAGTCCGGTCTCCCTCCTCAGCACGGATTTCAAGACTTTCGCCAAGGCGATGTCTTTGCGCCTTGGCACCGTTCTGGACCACATGATCCACCCTGGCCAGTCTTACCCGGTCCCAGGCCACACAATCCATGACAACATCCATCTGGTCCTGGACCTGGTCCATCATTCCCAGAGGGTTGGAATGTCGAGCGTCTTCCTGTCCCTTGATCAGGAGAAGGCGTTTGACAGGATGGATTACGAATGTTTATTTGGGACTCTGCAAACATTCGGGATCGGGACGTATTTCGTCGGCCCGACCTGATTACGCTGCCTCAGAATGTCTCGTTAAGGTTAACGGTCACTTAAGGCGCCCCTTCGCTTTGAGAGGAGTGCATCAGGGCTTCCCCTTGTCTGGCCAACTTTATTCTATTTTAGAGCAGCCTTTCCTGCGCCTCCTGCGGAGGAGGTTATGGGGACTGCTTCTGCGCGGGCCGGGCATTGGGGGTCCTTTCGGCTTACGCCGATGACGTGCTCCTCAAGGTCATCGACCTTCCTGGCCTGCGGAGGATGCAAGAGTGCCAGGCTGTGTACTCCGACACGTCCTCTTCAAGGATCAACTGGACCAAATGTTCTGGACTCCAGGTCTGTCCGTGGCAGATGGACCCCTCTGAGAGGAGCTCAGGCCTTTCACCTGGAGCAGGACCAACTTCCATTACGTGGGAGTCAATCTTTGTCGGGCTGAGAAATCCTGGCCCGCTAACTGGCAGGAGCTGGAGACCAAGGTCACCATTCGCATCTGACGCTGGACAGGGTTAGGGTTAGTGCTGTCTTACAGGGGTCGCGTTGTCATCATGAACCAGCTAATTGTCTCCATATTGTGGTACCGGCTGGTCACTTTGACCCCTCCCCCTCACTTTGTCACGAAGATCCAGAGAATGCTTGCAGAGCTCTTCTGGGACAAGAGATGGCACTGCGTCGCTGCTGAGGTGCTGAAACTCCCGCTTAGGGAGGGCGGCCAGAGGCTGGTGTGTCTTCGAATCCCTGCCCGGTTGAAATTCCAGATTGGCCCGAGGTACCGAAACTTCCTCGGGGACTGGTGCCCCACAATCCTATCCGCCTCACGGGAAAAGCGTCCGTGCCTTTTCACACTGCGTGAAGGGGTTTCCTGTATGGGCTACTGCTGCACACCCTTCACCTCCTTACCCTCGCCCGTCATCGGGACACGCCATGGCGTGCCTTGTTGCCGTCTAGCGTCGTAGGTCCCCACTGGAGGTCCCTCTATGGAGGAGTCTCCCCCTAAATCTTGGGAACCTGAGGTGGAGGGTATTGCATGCAGCAGTGCCGTACAATCACTGCCTCACGAACTTCCAAGAAGGCTGCGATTTTTGAGGCCTTGTGGAGTCTGTGGACAATGTCTATATTACATGTTTAAATCCTGAACTCCCTTTTTAGTTTGCTAACCCATATTTTGCTGAAGGTTTGTTTGCACTTCAGCCCCATGTACCTGCGTATCTCCGGGAAACAGATGTGTAGAGTGGCAGGAAAGGCGGAGTATCTCCATATTAAACTGCTCCAGGCAGCTGGCGGCAGAGGGTGTCGTCCGGCAAGACCGTCCGCCCCTCCTACACGGCGACATTCGCTGCCGGGTATCCCTGGAAAGCCACCATGCCTGCTGAGCACCGCAGCGGTTGGGGTGCTTTATTGACCCCTTTACTTACACTCTAATTTGATGTTTTTAAGTTTCTGTTGATATTTGTTATGTTCGGGCAGTGCCCCTAACAGTGGTGGCACATTTTGCTTTGTCGCTAAATTTGTTTCCCTTCTTCAGCTTGTTTGGTGAACAATAGAGTGGCCAATTCAGCAAACTTGCTCATCTTTGGACGCTAAAGGAGACGTTGAGATTGCTAGTCCACCTAACCTGCACATGATTGGACATTAATGGACACTCTGACATGGCCAATGCATCTAACTGCAAATCTTTGAGCACCAAGGGACGATTTAGCATGGTCAATCCACCTAACTTGCACATGTTTGGAGACTGATGGTCAACCCGCCGAAACTACAGATCTTTAGACACTAGGGGGCAACTTCACATTGCCAAGCCACCTAAACTTCACGTCGTTTGGCACGACGGGGCAATTTAACATGGTCAATCCACCTAACCTGCATAGGTTTGGACACGAAGGTGCCATGTGAGGGTCCCTTTAAGAAAAGTGTGTTTTATCAAATGGCTGCAGTGATGTCATTTTGTGGGAGAAGCTGGGCTGTGATTCTGTCTTTTACTTTCGTTTTGAGCTGGAAACTGCTTTGTGGCTCTGTGTGTTTGGGTTCGTTTTCAGTTGGGATGTGCATTCAAACAAAGAACGTGTATTTTTAGTCTCTCTCTCTGCAGGCTAAAGAATGTCTCCAGACCACTTGATAACTTCAAAGTAATATCTGTTTGCCTTATGGATGTTGTGAGGAATGCTATTAAGGGTTACCTATGGAGTGCTGTATCTTTGGGGGGGGGGGGGTTAAATCTCCGTTGGATAACACCTTGAAAGTGGCCCATTGTGCCCCTCATAACCAAATATATGAAAAGTTGTAGGTCATTTGAACTCCATAATATACTTTGGTGTTCTCTAAACCCTGGCCCTTTAACATTGCCACTCTACCTAACCTGCGAACGTTTGGACGCTAACGAGCAATTAAATATGGCAAATCTACCAATCTAGACATCTTTGGACACTAAGGGTCAATTTAACATGAGCAGTCCACCGAACCTGCATATCGTTAGACACAAAGGGCAATTCAACATGGCCAATCAGCCAAATTTGCACATCTCTACACACTAAATGGCAATTTAAATTTGTTTTTTAAATTTAGAGCACACAATTATTTTGTTTTGAATTAAGGGGCAATTTAGCATAGCCTATCCGTATAGCCTGCACATCTTTGGGTTGTGGGGGCGATACCCACGCAGAATGTACAAACTCCAGACGGACAGTGATCAAGAGCTTGGATCAAGCCTGGGACCTCGGTGCTGTGAGACAGCAGTGCGAAGCACTGCTCCAACGTGCTGCCCTGGGGCAATTTAACATGGCCAATCCACCTAATCTTGACATGTTTGTACAAGGACAGACAATTTAACATGGCCAATCGACCTACCCTGCACATCTTTGGACTGTAGGAGCAAACCGGATCACCCGGAGAAAACACAGACGGACATCACGAGAACGTACAATCTCCAAGAGACAGTCAGCCAAGGCAGGAATTTAATCGGGGTCCCTGGAGACTGTGAAGTAGCAGTGCTAACCACTGTCCCACCGTGACGCCCACTCCAGGCAACGTGCACGACGCATTCCTCGTGGCACTCTCCTCCTTGCCCGACACCTTCGAGGTGCACCCCCTTATGAGGGGTTGACAGTTGGGTGGCAGTGGTTACCCGCTGTAGTCGGGGCTTACTGTGCCTTTTCTGAGGCCCGAGAGAAATGAGGAGACCTGCTGCAACTACGGCAATGCAGCAACTAGGATCATCATCAGCGGTTCCCCAGGTTGCTGAAGATGTGGTTAGGTGTCCAGACAACTGGAGGGGCACTCGACTAAAGCCCTGGGAGGCACAGCTGCATCGTGGTCGCCTGCTGTGTCCTCCACAACATTCCACAGCAGATGTGTGAAATGTTGGAGGACGAACGACATGCGTCGTCCGACGAGGACGATGCAGAGGAGAGCAAAGATGGGCAGGACCTGCGACCTGGGTAGCCGCAGGAGGCCACACGGCGTGTGCGCCAGGGCCGCCACACATGGGACAACATAATCACCTTCATGTTCGCTAACAATGGTACCTGGTCGCCTTCTTATCCCCCCCCCCCACAAGGATAACAGTCCCAATTCCTGCACATTATCCCCACTTCAGGTCCACCCCCTCCGAACCACACCAATTGTAAGATAGGTAGTCTGCCCTAGTGAGGCTATATCGGCGAGCTCGGTCCATGGATGATGATGACCCGCTCTGCAATCAGCTCTGGTTTTCCACATTGCCGACAATCGTTAGAATACCGCACTGTTCTCATATATCATTGTCCGTCCGAATCATGCCTAAAGCGTGCTAGTCATTCCTTCACAGGGCCCCAAAAACCTATTCGGAGTGGAGAAGGGGTAGGGTCCAGCTTTGGGATGGTATGGGGTTATGGATCACTCACAGAGTAGGTGACACCATTGCGTTCCACAACTTCTCTGGCCCAGGCTTCTGCTGACTCCGAATATGGCCACTGGCTGTACCAAATATCCCGGGGCACTTACCAGTGTCGGCCTCTAACAGCTGCATGCCGCACCGCTTGCCTCTCACACACACAATAACATCCCCTAAACCCACCCGGTATCTTCTGTACCCATCCTAGACTATCCCACATAACCTGCCGACAGAGGGCCGAGGCATTTCGAAACTCGTGGAAAATGTTGTTTTTGGTGACAGTGTTCTGTACAATATTTGTGTATTAGCCCCTAATCATGTCTCGGATCGTATTTTCGGGATCCTTAAGGGGGAGGGGGAGTAGCCCCAAGTCGTGGTGCACATAGGTACCAACGACATAGGTAGGAAAAGGGATAGGGATGTAAGACAGGAATTCAGGGAGCTAGGGTGGAAACTTAGATCTAGGACAAACAGGGTTATTATCTCTGGGTTGTTACCCGTGCCACGTGATAGCGAGACGAGGAATAGGGAGACAGCAGTTGAACACGTGGCTACAGGGATGGTGCAGGAGGGAGGGTTTCAGATTTCTGGATAGTTGGGGCTCATTCTGGGGTCGGAGGGACCTCTATAAACGGAATGGTCTGCACCTGGACCAGAGGGGGGGGGGGGGGTTGATTTGCTAATGCTTTTCGGGAGGGTTTAATCTAGTTCAGCAGGGGTTTGGGAACATGAATTATAGCTCCAATATACAGGAGGTTGAGAGTCGTGAGGTCATGAGTAAGGTTTCAAAGTTGCAGGAGTGTACTAGCAGGAAGGAAGGTAGTTTAAAGTGTGTCTTCTTCAATACCAGGAGCATCCGGAATAAGGTGGGTGAACTTGCGGCATCGGTTGGTACCTGGGACTTCGTTGTTGTGGCCATTTCGGAGTCATGGATAGAGCAGGGACAGGAATGGTTGTTGCAGGTGCCGGGGTTCAGGTATTTCAGTAATCAGAGGGAATTTGGTAAAAGATGGGGAGGACTGTATTACGATGGCAGAAAGGACGTTTGATGAGGACTCGTCTACTGAGATAGTATGGGCTGAGGTGAGAAACAGGAAAGGAGAGGTCACTCTGTGAGGGGTTTTCTCTAGGCCTCCGAAAAGTTCCAGAGATGTAGAGGAAGGATTGCAAAGATGATACTGGACAGGAGCGAAAGCAACAGGTTATTTGTTAAGGGGGATTCCACCTTTCCAAATATTGACTGGAAACGCTACAGTTTTTTAAATGGGTCCGTTTTTGTCCAATGTGTGCAGAAGGGTTTCCTGACACAGTATGTAGATAGGCCAACTAGAGGCGAGGCCATATTCGATTTGTTACTGGGTAATGAACCAGGACAGGTGTTAGATTTGGAAGGTATGTGAGCACTTTGGTGATAGTGACCACAATTGGATTACGTTTACTTTAGTGATGGAAAGGGACAGGTATATACCGCAGGGCAAGATTTATATCCGGGGGAAAGGCAACTGTGATGCGATAAGGCAAGACTTAGGATGCATCGGATGGAGAGGAAAACTGCAGGGCATGGGCACAATAGAAATGTGGAGTTTGTTCAAGGAACAGCTATTGCGTGTCCCTGATAAGTATGTACCTGTCAGGCAGGGAGGAAGTGGTCGAGCAAGGGAACCGTGGTTTACTAACCAGTCGAAATACTTGTCAAGAGGAAGAAGGAGGCGTATGTAAAGAAGAGACATGAAAATTCAGTTAGGGCGCTCGAGAGTTACATGTTAGCTAGGACGGATCTAAGGAGAGAGCTAAGAAGAGCCAGGAGGGAACACGAGAAGTCTTTGGCAGGTAGGATCAACCATAACCCTAAAGCTATCTATAGATATGTCAGGAATAAACGAATGACTAGGGTAAGAGTAGGGTCAGTCAAGGACAGGAGTAGAAAGTTGTGCTTGGAGTCCGAGGAGATAGGAGAGGTGCTAAATGAATATATTTCGTCAGTATTCACACAGGAAAATACAATGTTGTCGAGGAGAATACTGAGATTCATGCTCCTAGACTAGAAGGGCTTGAGGTTCATAAGGAGGAGGTGTTAGCAATTTTGGAAAGTGTGAAAATAAATAAGTCCCCTGGGCCGGATAGGATTTATCCTAGGATTCTCTGGGAAGCTAGGGAGGAGATGGCTGAGCCTTTGGCTTTGATCTTTAAGCCATCTTTGTCAACAGGAATAGTGCCAGAAGACTGGACGATAGCAAATGTTGTCCCCTTGTTCAAGAAGGGAAGTAGAGACAACCCCTGTAACTATAGACCAGTGAGCCTTACTTCTGTTGTGAGCAAAATCTTGGAAAGGTTTATAAGAGATAGGATGTATAATCATCTGGAAATTTGATTATATAGTCAACGCCGTTTTGTGAAGGGTAGGTCGTGCATCACAAACCTGATAGAGTTCTTTGAGAAGGTGACCAAACAGGTGGATGAGGGTAAAGCAGTTGATGTGGTGTTTATTGATTTCAGTAAAGCGTTTGATAAGGTTTCCCAGGGTAGGCTACTGCAGAAAATACGGAGGCCTGGGATTCAGTGTGATTTAGCAATTTTCGTCAGAAATTGGCTAGCTGGAAGAAGACAAAGGGTGGTGGTTGCTGGGAAATGTTCAGACTGGAGTCCAGTTACTAGTGGTGTACCACAAGGATCTGTTTTGGGGCAACTGCTGTTTGTCATTTTTATAAATGACCTGGAGGAGGGAGTAGTAGGATGGGTGAGTAAATTTGCAGATGACACTAAATTCGGTGGAGTTGTGGACAGTGCCGAAGGATGTTACAAGTTACAGAGGGACATAGATAAGCTGCAGAGCTGGGCTGAGAGGTTGAAAATTGGGTTTAATGCAGAACAGTGTGAGGTGATTCATGTTGGAAGGAATAACAGGGAGACCGTGTACTGGGAAAATGGTAAGATTCTTGGCAGTGTGGATGAGCAGAGAGATCTCGGTGTCCATGTACATAGATCCCTGAAAGTTGCCACCCAGGTTGAGAGGGTTGTTCAGAAGATGTACGGTGTATTAGCTTTTATTGGTAGAGGGATTGAGTTTCGGAGCAATGAGCTCATGTTGCAGCTGTACAAAACTCTGGTGCAGCCGCATTTGGAGAATTGCGTGCAATTTTGGTCTCCGCATTATAGGAAGGATGTGGAAGCATTGGAAAGGGTGCAGAGGTGATTTACCAGAATGTTGCCTGGTATGGGGGTAAGATCTTAAGAGGAAAGGCGGAGGGACTTGAGGCTGTTTTCGTTAGAGAGAAGAAGGTTAAGAGGTAACTTAATTGAGGCATACAAGATGATCAGAGGATTGGATAGGGTTGACAGTGAGAGCTTTCTTCCTCGGATGGTGATGTCTAGCACGAGGGGACATACCTTTAAATTGAGGGGAGATAGATATAAGACAGATGTCAGAGGTAGGTTCTTTACACAGAGAGTAGTAAGGGCGTGGAATGCTCTGCCTGCAACAGTACTGGACTCGCCAACACTAAGGGCATTCAAATGGTCATTGGATAGACATATGGTCGATAAGGGAATAGTGTAGATGGGCTTTAGAGTGGTTTCACAGGTCGGCGCAACATCGAGGGCCTGTTCTGCGCTGTAATGTTATATGTTCTAGCGCTGCCATTTGTGCTGTACCTGTATCAAAATAACTGGTGTCTTACTTTCTAAACTCAGCTAATACTAAGTCCTAATACTCCTTCTAGACGTTCCCTAAGCCGATACATCTGATCTGAAAGCGGCTTATATGGCCCTCTCACCGCCCGCCCCTCCCCCACACACCCACACCACTGTAACCTGCGGCCTCTTTGGCGGCCGTCCTATGAGCGACCAGGCATGGGTAGGCCCAGCAGTCGGCCGACACACTAGGGGCGTGGTGCAACCCTGTCCTTTCTGCTGCATCGGATGCACCTGAGACTGGTGGGGGCCTTGATAGGAGCTGTGGAGATTCTGCACCCACCCTATGGGTGTCACCGGCACGGGTCATGTCATCTTCCCATCACTAGGGGTATCCAATACCCACTAGTCCTTGGGATTGGGACTGGGTAAAGTGAGGTCCGGCGGTTCTGATGTCACCTGGCAATGCCAGTCCCAGAGGCCTCCACTCACCTTGACCAGAACCTCCGTCTTTGTAGTTATGGAGCACAGAAACTAAGCCACATTGCTCTGGGACAGGACTACATCACCCCGTGTCCGTGCCAGGTCTCCCCGTGACTGTCTCAGGTCAAGCAGCGCCAAGCCAATGATCTCGGTGTCGCAGCAATGGACTGTTGTCATTGGGCTATGCCGCAACAATGTTCGTGTGACCTTGGTGCATCGCTGCTTGTGACATTCCCGTCCTGTCAAATACCTCACACTGCGTCCCAGGCCTTGGAAACCCTGGCCCCTGCACTTGACCTTCACAACCAAGGCTTTCACTGCAGTGCCATCCATTCACTGTTGGCCAGGGTAGCATACAATGTCAGCACTGCTTTCTGAAGGCTTCTGGACATCTCTAACTGCTCCTGAATGCACTGGATAGCTTCCGAATCACCTCATGTCGTCCCAGGATCAGCGTCTGCATCTCCAACATCGATGGGACAGCCCTCTCAAGAAGTGCTTGACATGTATGCATTGCTTGGCCACCTTACGACTGTCTGCTCCCTTGGGGTTTCTACCGCACCTGATGTATCACGACATGCGCCTGGTGCACACCAGATATTGCCTCAACCGTCTCTTCATTAAAATACCCAACCGAGATACGTTTCTCTGGGATGTTGGAAGCTGATGGTGACAACAGTAACGAGAAGTAAGTGTGGCCACCGGATATGTACTATCGGGTGTGGCGGCACCCCAGATGGTCCCGCGTCAGTGGGTCGCGTGGTTGTGGATGATGCCGGCGGGGGGGGGGGGGGGGGGAGGGGGGGTGGAGAGGAGGGTACGGGGAGGGGGGGGGTCATCGCCAGGTGGTGACCCTTGACTTAGATGAGATCGCATGTAGACTTGGCATGGGGCGGAGGAGTCACTCGTACCATTGACCATCAGAATGCATTGTGGGATCACTTGGGTGTCCCATTACGAATGGTGAAGCTGCAGCTGCCCTCTCTCCGACGCCGCTGAACACATGCAACGCCCTCTACTCTGTGACTGTAAGTGGTCACACACACCCCGCCCGCTCTTCTGCTGCACCAGGCTGTTGTGGGCTGCCTTCTGCTGGAGTGATAGATAATGAATAATGTGTGGCCCCTCGGAGGCGGGCTGCACAAGGGGCCACAGCACGTGTGCTATGTGTGCAGGACACCCAGCCACACCGGGTGGTGCGGCGATTGACATGCGCTGCTGGTTGGCACGTGGGTTTGGTCGCCTTCTGGATGGTAGCTAAGGGTTCTGGGAGTGTCGAATGGCGGTGGTGCCAGGGGAAGAGGTGTGGTGACTCAGCCTAACTGGTCTGTGGTTAGCCGGTCCTCAACCAGCCCTGTCTACTGCTCCGCCTGGTGGGGGGCGAGTAAATTCAACTTCGCCGTCAGCTGGACACAAGTTTCATGTGGCGGCAGTGCTGGCCCACCAGCATGCCCTGAATGGCTCTTGCACTGGAGCCCCCAACTGGATCGGGAACACCCGCGATTCAGTCCCAGCATCAGCACTTAGTCCCTCCAACGGAGAATCCCGCCCTTTCTATTCCAATATTACAATAATGCCAGGCTGCAATTCATGCACATTTCGATTTGTTCACTGTAGGTGTCTTCCACTATATTGCTACTCTATAATCGCTGTGTCATGAATACGCACCAAGTGACTGTCCCTGATAACCAAATGGGTTGACGCCATGACTCTACAAGAACATCAACTCTATTCACCACCAAAATGACTCACTGTGCAGCGCAAATGCCTTCCCTTCGCTTTCGGTTTATCTGTTAACACTCAACCATTCTTTTCAGATTATTTCCGTCTGCAACCTCAGCAATTGAATTCTATTCATGCTGTGTACGGGATGCCCGAGAAGAGGCCTTGTATTGTGATGTCAGTTTTTTCACTGCCCTCTCCATCAGCTCCATACAGACTCGTAACACATTATTGCACATTCTAAATGATTAGCCAATCAGTTTGTTTCTGCTTCTGTGACTTCACCGTTGTGAATTTACTAATTAGGAAGGGGATTGGAGCTGGAGAGCAGTGCTGTTTGGGCTGGATTCTCCGCTGGCGGGTTCCTCCATCTCACCAGCAGCGTACTCACGGTGTGCGGATGGTGTGCGGTGCCCAGCATGTGAAACTGCCGGCACGGAGAATCCCGTTACCGCCCGGTGCGTGCCGTGCCAGAAAACAGGGGCTGGCGGGCGGATAAACCAGCCCTTTATATAACGCATTAATAATAATCATCTTTATTTCACAAGTAGGCTTAAATTACCACCGCAATGAAGTTACTGAGAAAATCCCCCTGTCGACACAGTCAGGCGCGTGTTCGGGTACACAGAGGGAACATTCATAATGTTCAATTCACCTAACAAGCGGGTGTTTTGGGACTTGTGGGAGGAAAACAGGAGCACCCAAAGACAATCCACGCCGACACGGGGAGAAAGTACAGACTCCGCACAGACAGTGACCCAAGCCGGGAAGCGAACATGGGACATTGGTGCTGTGAAGTAACACTGCTAATCACTGTGCAAGCGTGTCGCCCATTGATCCGGGGGTTGTCGTTCAATCTTCCCACAAGAAGCGCACAAGAGTTTCCTGACAGCGGGTGGTGGATTCATTGGGAAAGCCCACTGGGAAGCAGGGGGATTGTAGCATCCTGACGCATTGAACTCGACGAGAAATACACGGCTGGCGACCAGAGACACCAGTCCAAATTCACCCACCTTCTGTAACCAGGATAATAGGATAATTTCATGTTATACTTGTTTTTCTGGCCATCCTTCCCTAAACGTTTTCTGTATTTTTAATGATGCAATTCAACTTTCAGTTTTCTGATCATTGGGCAGTGGCGTGTTGGTCTTGTCGCTGTACTCGTAAACCAGAAACTCAGAGTAATGCCTTAAGGATCAGGTTCAAATCACGCTACTGCAGATGGTGACATTAGAATTCATTAAAAATCTGGAATTAACAGTCTAATGATGACCATTAATCCATTACTGATAGCCATAAGCACACATATGGTTCACTAATATCCTTTAGGGAAGTAAAACCCGCTCTTAACTGCAAGGGCAATTTGATGGGCAACAAATGCTGGCACATCCCACAAACGAATAATCAAAATAAAGACTTGATGCTGGTGCTTTGTGCAAGAGCAATTGTGCAGCTTGATACCAAGGAGGATAAAAACGGTTCTAATTCCATAATTTATTTTCCAAGTGTCATTAATGTGAAACACATTTCCGTTTTAGTTTAAAGGGATACATTATCATATGTTTTAGCTCTGCTCTGAATTTCCTCTGCGTCAGTACATAGATGCAAGTATTTGTGGACGAGCTGAGAAGCTGCAGCATAGATCCACACTGCTGGGCGACATAAACAGGAACATTGAGATATTTGTTTTGATAATTAAAGTTGACCCATTGCCAATTTAAGGAATGTACAAGTTTCGTTATCCATAACAGTACAATATTGGCAGAAATGGTGAACAACAAAATCATCGACTTTCTCCTGCTTTCCACCTCTGGATCATTGCGATTCTCAAGATTTCTTCGGAGCCCCCTGCGGACTTCATTTGACGCCAGAATGTGCCTGAGAGTTACCAGGTTGAACAGCAAAATCAACAGGATTGGTAATAACGGCGTTAAGATGTTGCCCATGCACTGATATGCCTTCCAGAAAGGGGAACTCCAGTAGCTTGCTTTCCCAACACAGTACCATGGAACATGGTCAATTACAACAAAAGGTTTGTATACGAAAAAGACAGGAATGCTTCTTAAAAAACTCCCGAAACAAATGACTGATATAATCACAATCACAGTTTTAACAGTGCAATATTTACGTTTGAAACTTTGGAAACAAATTGCTGTTAAGCGATCGAATGTAAACGATACTGTAAACCAAACAGAACCATCAACAGACACAATATAGAGAACGTGCCTGAGAGTACAGACAGGAGTGAGGAACAAAAAACTGTTTGGTAAATACATGTTATTAATTCTATGCATGACCACATCAGTGATAATCACCATCAGATCAGCCACTCCCATGGCCAGTAGATAGAGAATGATGCATTTGGAAAGGCCACAGTTTCCACGAGAAAGGATCACGATTGCCACCAGGTTAACTGTTAAATGAGAAGGAATATGGCAATTATTTCTCCTCTAAATGTTTCTGTCATGGAAGGATGTGGGCAAATTATGATTTATTATTTCTGTTCCCATTCTACCCTCTCTGTAGGTAAATTCTGCATTGTGCAGGAGAGGCCCTTCGGCCAATAGAGCCTGCATCGACACATGAAAGGTACCTGATCTGCCTACTTCATCCCATTTGCTTGCACTTGTCCCATATCCTTAAATGTTATGGAGTGCCAATTGCTCATCCGGGAATTATTAAAAGGATAAGAAGCATTCTGCGTCAGTAACCCTCCCCGGGCCCTCCAGACTGTCAGCACCTTCTGGATAAAAACTATTTTCCTCAAATCCCCACTAAACCTTCTACCTCTCACCTTGAACTTGTGCCCCCTCGAACCTGACCCTTCAACTAAGGGGAACAGTTGCTCCCTACCCACCCTGTTCATGCTCCTTATAATCATGTACACCACAATCAGGTCACCCCTCAATCATCCCTGCTCTAACGAAAGCAAACCAAAAATATCCAATGTATTTTCATAACTTAAATATTCCATCCCAGGCAACCTCCCGGTGCATCGCCACTGCACCCCACCCTGTGCAATCACACCCTTCCTGTAATGTGGCGACCATAATTGCACACAGTATTCCAGCTGTGGCCTCACTAAAGTTATAAATAACTCCATAATGACCTCCCTGCCTTTGCAATATATGCCTCGATTGAGAAAGACAATCGTCCCATTTGCCTCGTTCACCAAACTGTAACCTGTCCTTCTGCCTTCAGAGATCTATGAACAAACATGCCAAGATCCCTTTGTTCCTCGGGCTTCCAGTATCAGGCCATTCATTGAATACTTCCTTGTTAAAATACTCCTTCCAAATTGTATCACCTCACACTTCTCAGGGTTAAATTTCATATGCCATTGATATTCCCATTTGACCAACCCCTCAATATCTTCCTGCAACCGCAGACTCTCAGACTCATTGTTTTTAAAACAGGTTTACTGAGGTATTTGTGATGTTGTAACAATAACAAAAGAAACAGTGAGGGTAAATATAAACAAAGTGCAAAGGGCGTATTCCTCCCTCACAGGTCCCACCTTTCTTACACACGAATCTAAACTGACCACCCCCCCCCGCCCCCCCCTCCCCCCCGCCCCCCCTCCCCCCCCCCCCCCGCCCCCCCCCTCCCCCCCCCCCCCCCCCCCCCCCCCCCGCCCCCGCCTCTGCTGACAGTTAATTTTCTCGAAAGAAGTCGACGAACGGCTGCCACCTCCGGACGAACCCTGACATTGACCCTCTCAGGGCTAACGTGATTTCCTCCAGACAGAGAAAGCTAGCCATATCAGTGAGCCAGGTCTCTGACTTCGGGGACTTTGAGTCCCTCCAAGCTAATAGTATCCGTCTCCGGGCTACCAGGGAAGTAAAGGCCAGAACGTCTGCCTCTTTCTCCTCCTGGATTCCCGGGTCTTCCGACACTCCGAAAATCGACACCTCAGCACTCGCTGCCTCCCTTGTTTTTAACACAGTGCACATGACTTCTGCAAACCCCTGACAGAATCCCCTAAGCTTCAGGCATGCCCAGAACATCTGACCATGGTTTACTGGTCCTCACGCATACCTTGCACAACTGTCTTCATGTACGCCTGGTGAACGACCTTAAATTGTATCAGGCTGAGCCTGGCGCATGATTTGGATGTGATGACTCTACTCAACGCATCAACCCAGAGACCATCCTCTATCTCTCCTCCTAACTCCTCTTCCCATCTGTGTTTCCTCTGACCCCACCAGTTCTTTATAGATGCCTGAAACCTTTCCCTCTCCCACCCATACTCTGGAAACTACCCTGTCTTGTATCCCCCTTGGCGGTAGGAGCAGGAAGGCTGAGACCTGCCTGCGTCGGAACTCCCGCGCCTGCAGGTCCTTAAACTCATTCCCCCCCATCAATTCCAACTTCCCCTCCAACTCCCTCAGGCTGGGAAAGTTCCCCTCAATGAACAGATCTCACATCCTCTCGATCCCTGCTCTTTGCCATCTCCGGAATCCTCCATTCAGCTTCCCCGGGGCAAACCGATGATTATTGCAGATTGGAGACAAATCGATGCTCCCTCTGCTCCCACATGTCTCCCCCATTGCCCCCAGACTCTCAGCGCCGCGACCACCACGGGACTGGTGGAGTACCGTGCCGGCGGGAACGTCAAAGGCGCCGTTACCAAGGCCCCCAAACTCGTGCCCTTATATGATGCCGCTTCTACTCGCTCGCACACCGCCTCTCCCCCCCCCCCCCCCCGCCCACACCTACTTCCTAATCAGGGCTTGATTTGCCGCCCAATAGTAATTGCTAAACTTCGGCGGTTTCAACCCGCCCTCCCCTCCACCGCCTCCACCCCCCCCCCCTCCCCGCTACGCGGCGGCATCACCTTTTTTACTGGCGGGGTCTTGCCCGCCCATACAAAGCCAGAGATCACCTTGTTTACCCATTTAAACAAGGCCCGCGGAATAGAGATGGGGAGGCACTGAAAAACAGCCAGGAATCTCGGGAGGGCCGTCATTTCACTAACTCCCGTCGCAGCCAGTGATAGTGGGAGCATCACCCACCTTCGCAAGTCTTCATTCATTTGGTCCACAAGTCGGGTCAAATTAAGTTTATGTAGCCGTTCCCATTCCCATGCCACCTGGATACATAGATACCGAAAGCTTCCCCCTACCACTGTAGCTCCCCCAATCGCCCCACCTGCCTCCTTGCCTGGATCGCGAACATCTCACTTTTCCCCATGTTCAATTTACCGGAAAACGGCCTAATTCCCCCAGAATCCTCATAATTTCTCCCACCCCTCTAGTGAGTCAGAAACATATAGGACAGGTCATCTGCGTATAGCGAGACTCTGTGTTCCACCCCTCCCCGCACCAGCCCCTTCCAGCCCCTTGAGTATCATCGCAATTGCTAGCAGCTCTATGGCCAATCGCAGTGGGGAGAAGGGGTATCTAAAATAGCCCGATGTGAACCTGTTCATCCGTAGACTCGCCACGGCGCCTGATACAGCAGCCTAACCCAATCGATGATGCCCCGCCCAAACCCATACTCAAACCGCCGCAGCACTTCCCACACGTAGGTCCATTCCACCCGGTCTTCTGTGCGTCCATTGCGACCACTACCTCTATGTCCCGACACTCGGGGGGGCATCATGATCACATTCAACAGTCTTCTAACGTTGGCCGCCAACTGTCTGACCTTAACAAATCCCGTCTGGTCCTCCCCACTCACCTCCGGAACGCAGTCTTCTATCCTTGACGAAAGGATTTTGGCCAACAGTTTGGCGTCAACTTTTAATAACGAGATTGGTTTGTAGGACCAGCATAGCTCCGGCACGTTCTCCCGCTTCAGGATCAGTGAAATCGTGGCCTGTGACATCGTCAGGGGAAGCACACCACGGTCCCTTGCCTCATTAAATGACCTCATCAGCAGCGACGCCAGCATCCCAGAGAACATTTAATAAAACTCCATTTGGTACCCGGACAGTCTCGGGGCTTAGCTGACTGCGTGGCCTTCAGCACTTCTGCTATTTCTTCAATCCCTATCGGGGTCCCAAGCCCTTTTACCAGCTCTTCCTCCACCATCGGGATCCCCAGCCCCCATAAGAATTACCTCATTCCTTCCGGCCAAGCTAACGATTCCGACTCATATAGCCTGCTATAAAACCCATTGAACGCCCTGTTAACCCCTGCTCCGACCAAGTTCCCGTCTCTTTCCTTCACTCACACAATCTTCCTGGCTGCCACCCTCTTTTTGAGCTGCTGCGCAAGTATTCTGCTGGCCTACTCTCCATAGTCATATATTGCCCCCCGCCCCCTCGCCTTTCTCAGCTGCTCCACTGCCCTCCATGTGGCTAACAAGCCAAACTCCGCCTGTAGTTTCCGTCGTTCCCTTAAATGCCTTACCTATGGGGTCTCCGCATATCTCCTGTCGATCTGAAGTCTTTCCAATATCAGTCGATCCGTCTCGTCTCTATCTACCTTCTCCCTGTGGGCCCGGATCGAAATCAGCTCCCCACTGACCACAGCCTTCATCGTCTCCCAGACCATTGCTGCCGAGACTACGCCCGTGTCATTAACTTCCAGATAGTTCTGGATGCATTTCCTTGCCCGTCCACACACCTCCTCATCCGCCAGCAGTCCGACATCCAAACTCCAATGCGAGCGCTAGCCACACTATTTCGTCATCTGTAAGTATACCCAGTGCAGGGCATGATCCAAGACCGTGATCGCTAAGGACTCAATGTCCACGACCCGCCTGTCAGTAAAGACCTATTCAAGATGAAAAATTCGATCCGGGAGTACACTTAATGTACGTGTGAGTAGAAAGAGAACTCCTTCACTCTCAGCCGCCCAGACCTCCATGGGTCCAGTCCCCCATCTGCTCCATAATCTCCTTTAGCTGTTTTGCCATTGCAGGGACTCGACATGTCCTTGAGCTCGACTGGTCCAGCCTTGGGTCAACGACTGTCTTGAAGTCCCACCCCCATGACCAGCTTATGCGAGTCCATGTACGGGATGTTCCCCAACATCATCCTTATAACCTCCACATCATCCTAGTTTGGCGCGTAGACATTAACGAGTACCACATACATCCGTTCCAGCTTCCAACTAACCATGATGTACCGACCTCCCACATCCGCAACTATTCTTCCCGAATCGAATGTCACTCGCTTATTAATCAGGATCGTGAATCCCCTAGTCTTAGAGTCCAGCCCCGAATGAAATACCTGCCTGTCCCATCCCTTCCTTTGTTTAGTCTGATCGATTACCCTAAGTTGCGTCTCCTATAACAGTGCCACGTCCTCCGTCAATCCCCTCAAGTGCGTAAACACGCGTGCCCTTCTAACCGGCCCAGTTAGCCTTCTAATGTTCCAACAGATCAGCCTGGTCGGGGGGCTTCTCGATTCCCCCCCCCCACACCCTGCCCCTCCGCAGATCAACCAACAGCTTTATTAGACCAGTGCCCAGCTCACGCCCCGCACACCTGCAGGCTAGTCCCGAGGAAGCCTCTGTCCCCGACGCTCCTTTTGTCCCCCAGGAACAGTCCGTCCCCCGTCTGCAGAGCAATTCGCCTTCACCCCCCCCCCCACCCGTAACGTCACAGTAAAAACAGCCCCTTCAACAAGCATAACATCTGCTCATCCCCCACTGCGTTTCCGTGAGCCAGCCCGACCAGGTAGCTTGGTAACCCCCGCCCATGGCGCAAAACATTTTCCCACCTATTGTTCCGCCCCTCCCCCGCTCGGACACACTTATGCAAGAGAAAACATTCCCAGCCCAGTTAACCGACAGAAGCCAAATGAAAATAATAACCCCACATCGAAAATTCACACCTCCATCCCCCACCAGTAGAAAAGCAATCTTTAACTCACAGAAATACACGTCGGCTCCAGGATCGATAGGGAAGGCATTACAAATATAGTGCAAAACAAAAGCATTTTTAACGTGAACACTGCCGCAAAGTTCAAAAACCTCAGTCCCCTGCCAGCCCTTTCCTTCTGGAAACGTCCATCGCTTCCTTGGGCAATTCAAAATAGAAGTGTTGCTCCTCATAGGTGACGGAAAGAGGGGCCGGATACAGCAGTCCAAACATCACCTTCTTCTTGAAAAGAGTCAACTTCTCTTGGTTAAATCCCGCCTTTCTCCTGGCTACGGAAGAGCTCAGGTCTTGGTAAATGTGCAAGTTGATGTTATCCCACTTACAGCTCCGTGTCTCCCTGGCCCACCGTAGAATACGCTCCTTATCCAGGTACCTGTGCAGTCTCACCACCTTTGCTCTGGGGGGGGGGGGGGGGGGGGTTGACCTACACGTGGCTTCTTCGCTAGTGTTCTGTGCGCCCTGTCCACATCCAAGGTTCGGTGAACTTCCCATCTCCATTAACGTCCCGAGCAGATCCGCTATTTATGCCCCCCTCACCCGCTCCTTCGGACGCCGCCGGGAGACCAACGATTCTCATGTTCTGCCGGCAGGACCTATTCTCTAGATCCTCCACCTTCTCCTGGAGCCTTCTCTGCTAGTCTCTCAGCATCCCCGCCTCAACCTCCATAGCTGTTTTCTGTTCCTCGTGCTCGGTCAGTGCCTTCACCACTATCTGGTTTGCCCGTTCTTGAGCATCCAATCTTTGTTTGAGCCGAGCAATCGATTCCTTAATCGGGTCCAAACATTCCTGGTTCTTCTTGCCGAAGACCTCTTGGATAAATTTCATCAACTACTCTGTGGACCGCTGGGGCGTCGAGCCAGGACTCCGATGGTCCGCAATGCGTTTTCCCGATGCAGCTTCAACCCAGGCCTTCTCTGTTCGCCTTTGTCTTCCTTTGTGAGCAGTCCTGGTCCGCCTAGCCATGCATTGGTTGGGACTCCTCCTCACGGTTGAGTCCACTATCAATTTTCCAAGTAAAATCCTAGAGAAAATCGGGGAAAAGGTTCAAATGTCCAATCCGAGCGGGAGCCACCAAATGTGCGACCTACTCCTTCATGGCCGCCACCGGAAGTCAGCCTCACTGTTATCACCCGGGCGATCTTTGTGGCATCCGCTAACTTTCTGATCCGACCCCCCACATAGTCATCTAAGTAATTTAGATAAGTGCAAATAAGAGGGGACCCGGCACCGTTCCCTCTGGTACATGACTGGACAATGGCTTCCAGTCACCAGAGCAGCCATCTGTCATCACGCTCTGCCGTCTATAGCTAAGCCAATTTCCAATTCCCCTTAAGATTCCTTGCATCCTATGTGCATTTTCCTTCATTATATGTCTCCCATGTAGGAATTTGTCAAAAGCTTTGCTGAAATAATTTAAACCAGATCAACTGCAGGACCGTTATCTGCACACCTGATCACATGTTCGAAAATGCAATCAAATTTGTTCGGCATGACATCGCTCTGACAAAACCATGCTGCCTATTCCTGATGAAACCTTCTGATTCTCTCCTTCACAATCTTCTCAAATAATTTCCCTGCCACAAACGTGAGAATCAATGCCTTGTAGTTCCTTTGCTTCTCCCTACAAAAATTCTTAAGTTGTGGGACCGCGTTAGTTGTTCTCCAGTTCTCTGGGTCCTCTCCCGTAGCCGGAGATTAATTAAAATTTGGGTCATAGCCATAGCAAATTCGCCCCTCGCCTCACACAGCATCTTGGGTCACAATTCATCCGGGGCTGGAGATTTTTCCTCTTTAAACCTGCCAACACTTTCAGCGTTTTCACTCCCTATGATAATTTGATCAAGAGCGTCTACGTCTCCCTCCCTGAGTTTCATACCTATATCATCATTCCCTTGGGTGAGTACAGATGTGAAGTATTCATTCATCACCCTACCAATGTCATCTTCCTACATCCACAGCTGTCCCCATTGGTTACTCATGGACCCTACTCTTTCTGGTTATCGTCTTCCCAGTGAAATATTTGCGGAATGTCTTGGGATTTTTCCGACTTTTACCAGCTAGAGCTCTCTCATTCCCCCTTTTTGTTCTCCTAACTGCATTCTTCAGCTCCATACTGCACTTAATGTACTCCACTAATGCCTGCGTTGATTTGCAGCCCTTGCATGGAATCATTGAATCAGTGAAATTGCAGCGCAGAAGCAGACCATTGGGCCCATCGAGTCTGCACCTGCCCTTCGAAAGAGCACCCAACTTGCTAAAATCCTTTAGCTTCCTACTCATCGAATCCTGAATGTCTCTCGGCATCCATGGTTCTCTGGGCTTATTACTATTTTCTAACCCTAGAGGGAACATGTTGGTCCTGTACTCTTCCCATTTCATTTTGAACACCCCAATCCACTTGTATACATTGCCCGCCAACAACAATTCCCAGTTTACCTTGGCCAGATCTTGCTTTATATTACTGAATTACGCTCTCCCCGCTCCAAACCCATTTTTGCAACTTACCTATTTTGTAGTCCGTAACAAAATTACATTGTGCCATTTTGTGGTCGCTATCACCAAAATGCTCGCCTAACAACACGTCAACCACATGTCTGGCTTCAGTCACCAGAGTTGAGTGCAATCCCTTGTTAAACCGTCCACATATTGAGCTAAAAAGGTCTCCCGTTTAGATTTTAACAATTTCACTCTATCTAAGCGCCTAACACGATTACTATCTCATTTGACGTTGGGAGAGTTAAAAAAAGTCGAATAAAATTATCCTATTGTCATTTTCAAGCACCCCTGTGATTTACGTAAATATTTACTCCTCGGTTATCCATGACTACCTGGAGGTCGGTAATAAAAACCTAAGAATGTCCCTGTCCCTTTACTATTCCTAAGCTCTAACCGTAACTCGCAGCTTTGAGATCTTCTGTCATGAATTAAACCTTTAAATATTGAACTTTAGAAGACCATATATTAAAGCAAAATCAATTGAGTCCATACCTTTGCTAAAATAGTGACTTACAATTCAATGTTTTTTGACAAATACCTAGCAGGACTTAAACAGCAGTAAAATGCACTATTTAAAAACTCCTAGCTCCCCTCACACTCTTTGAATACAGGAAGGAAATGAAGGGAGCACCTCACGATCTCCTCACTGAACTCCCTCAGACACAAAATTACCATTTTATCACTGTAATGCAGCCAGAAGGCAGCACTGGAAGATTGCCGGCTTTTACTTTTTGACTCTGGGCTCTGAAAACCGGTTTAAGCCAGTTATCCAATTAACAGGTTGAAGCTGCAAGCAGAGCGTATGTATATCCTGATTTAAAGCTGGTCAAAAACTCTCCTTCTTCGAACTCCAACAGCAACCTTTAAGTTAATTACTAAATAAAATAAAGACCAGGCGCCAGATAACGATTAACACTTAATTGACCTTAATTTCCCTCAGTCATAGAACTACCACTTTTGCATTCTAATGCAGCCCAACGTTAGCACTCCAGTGCAAATCAAGTCAGCACTTTAAGATTGCCCTGCCGTTGTGAGGCAGCAATGACAACCACTGTGCCATCGTGCTGGACACCATGCTTAACGGTTATTTTTTAATAAAGTACCCAATTCATTTTTTCAAATGAAGTGGCAATTTACCGTGGCCAATCCACCTACCCTGCACATCTTTTTGTCGTGGGGCCGAAAGCCACGCAGACACAGAGAGAATATGCAAACGACACACAGACAGCGACCCAGAGCCGGGTTCGAACCTGGGACGTCGGCTTCCTTTAATTCAAGATTTATCCTGATTTCCAATGTCACCAGCTGCCGTGGTGGATATCGAACGCTGGTCCTCGGAGCATTAATGTGGTTCTCTGGAGTATTGGTCCAGGGATAACAGCACTATGCTGTTGCCTTCCTTCATTGAAAATTGATCAGTTATTCACTTTAAAACTGAGATAAACATATTTCTATTCAGCAAAAACATTCAGGAATTATGGGCCAAAGGCAGTTATATGGAATTTGGTCACAGATTAGCCATCATCTCTCTGAATGTCGGCACAGGCCAGAGCAGCTGAAGGTGCTGCTCCTGTTCCCAAGACAGATTGACAGAGTTAAAAATAAAGAAATTTAAAATTATATGTGGAGCGAATTGTGAAAAATTAGTAAAATAAATTAGATTATCAAAACAAAGTATCCGGAAACGGAATCTGAAAGACAGCGTGATAGTCAACAATGGGCATTGGAGATGCATAACTACTTCCCATTGATAAACATACATTATCAGTAATAATGTTCAAATGGCAGGTTTTAAAAGTTAAATACAGAAAACAACAAAAATTCAGAACTCGGAGAAGAAAGTAATGTAATGTGCATACAAAGTCTATGCATACTGAACTTCGAGATAATATACCCAGACTAATATTCCATATCAAATTTTAATACAACTGAGTATACAATTAAAAATCTGGATGGAAATGAAACTAGGAAAACGTTTTCTAGTCTTCTGTTGAGGGTAATTTCAGTAATTAGACATCAGTCACATAGAGGGAAACATTTGTATGAAGCAATGCACCTCCGGTATCTTTCTGGCAATTAAACAACTGTGCAGTTGTGAGTTTTGTAGCTTCATATTACTCGTTTTTTAAAAAGAACATACTTAAATGTCAATTACATCCTGTTACATCTACACAACCGTAACAAAAATATATTTCAATTCTTCACCAGAAAACTGCAATGAATATTGTTGAAATGCCGCAGAATGGACGAAGAACGAATGATGGCAACTCATGTGCTTTGCAAAGCCATGTACAGGAATACTTGTTTCCTACTATATGTGTGGATAAAACTGACGTTTAAGATCAAGATGCCACACCGGCAGAGGCCAATCAACCTTCAATGATGGAATATGAAAGTGTCCACTTTGGTGGCAGACTGTGCAAACCTCAAAACAAAACACTAGTCGATAATTCTGTTGTTAGGAAAACTGGGAAATCCCCCACAGACTAATACGCCTCAGGAAAAGCAAAATGTTGTAAAATCAACGAGTAAAAAATGTAAACCAAGAGAAAACTACAGAACAACGAATGCAACAGTCACGGTGGACGCGAAATAGAATGGGGGTGAAAGAGTCAAACAATAGTTTTCAGATGGAAGACATGATGCAGTACATTACCCGGAACTCCAACGAGCGCAAGTACAGGGTAGTAAATTCGTTCAATCTGATAAATCACTGGGAGACCCATCCAATACGAAAGCACAATACCTATCTATAGTTCTGTATGCAGGGAACTCGCTGAGCGAATGAGTTCGCTTTCCAATGCACATTGTAGTTATAGCGAAGGGAATGATCAAGGGAATCAATTAGGGATGTGTGCTTCACCAGTTTCAATAGTTACAGTCAAGGAAACACTCAGACTGAAACAAACACTCAAAATGTGCTTTATGAAATTCAATATATGCAGTCAAATAGTTAACGTGACATAATTGTGGTTATATTGAGCTGGTGGTTCAGAGGGTGGCACTGACCAGAATCCTCTGTGGGATTCTGCAGTACCGAAGTTGCGTTTTTCTCGGCGGCGGGCCCTTCACTATCTGCTGCTGGTTGTCAATGGAATTTCCGCTGAAACCACCCCACACTTCCGGGAAACACAATGCGGGGATGCGCTGCCAGCGGGAAAAGCGAATCCACACAAATTCGGGCCCATTTATTTTTTTGGGTTAATGTTTTTGAAAGTTAATTCATACTGTTTACAATCATGTTTTAAATGCTAATAAAGGGAAATAAATATTTTTGAAAACTTTCATTGGTCATGAAGCTGTTAATTCCATCAAAAGAACAATAATGGATAAAGAGAGGTTGAGTGTATACAATTTTCGGTGATCACTTCCGAACGAGCATATTGTCCACCTAATACACTCGTCTTACAGGTCATGGGTTCCCTGGGTCTTTGCGTGGCTGATGAGCCCTCTCGTAGAACCAATTATTGGACAACACATGGGCAGGTTGTATTTTAAGTTGATGGACGAAATTCATCAGCAGTAGTGTTTGTCAACGGCAGGGCATAGATCGGTGAAAACATCAAGTGGCCAGCTTTCAGGCTGGACCTCTGGCAGATATCGTGAGAAAAATAAATCAGCAAATGCATTTGACAATTCGATGATGTAACAATATCTGCCCTTTGCAGTGTTAGCGGATATTCCCACACAGCCCTTTCACGCAGTCTATCGTGTGGTACAATTACTGTGCAGTGTAAGACTTATTAAATAATTCCTGTTCACAACACAGTGAATGGGCATGACAAGCAGCGCGCCATGAACAGCCGAATTGAATTGTACATGGATCTAGATTATCATTAGTCCCTGTCGAAAACATCGACCTCCGAGTAAGACTTTAGACTGATAATGGAACGAGAAACAACACAGTAACATTTATTCAGTTTTACTTGCGCAAGGGAAATGATCATGACAATCAAAGGTCGTATCCAAGCACATTCTGACACACAAAAGGGATGTACAGATCGTTATACACCAAAAAAAGCATCCCCCACGGGTAGTGACATGGATAATTTCTGAGCCATTCTGTTTACTTTGACTACGACATAGGTATAATTTCGGTACAAAAGAGAGGTGATCCGATGACGTCACTGCACTCTGCGGTAATTCTACAGAGATAGGTATATTAGCACTACAAAAGCCGAGGTGATCACTTGACGTCATTGCACTCTGTGGGACTGCTGTAGGCAAACGGTGTGCGTGTCACAATACGTAGGGTAGCGTAATCTCGTCAGGAAACCGATTAAATTCCAGGCAGTGTAATCAACTTACAAGGAGTCAGTTGTCTACTGACTGAATCAATGAGGTAGCTGCAGCATTTTGTGGGACACTCTAAATCTTTTTTTCAAGTATCCCACCACGCTCGAGTTCAGGTTCGTCAAACATTTTTTCCGCAGAGCCATTTTTAGCAACCGGCCAACCTTCGGAACCCAACCCGGCCGATCTTCGCGACGCAGGCTGGCCGAGCTGCGCGCCCACCATTTTCTCTTACCTTGTTTGCTGCTGACAAAAATGGAGGACATGGTTTTGGGTCCTTTTGCCCTCGTTCGCGCTCCTCCAATGGAAACTGTTGGATGAAGGTGAAGCCTTCCGGTTTCGGAAAGTATGGAGTCTCCATCTGTCCAAAGTTCGGCATTTTTTCCTGTAAAATGTTGTCAAATAAACCACCCCCCAAACTTGTAAAAAAAAATATTAAAATAAATGAAAAAAACAAAAATTAAATGAATAAAATGAATAACCCCCCCCCCCCCACTCCGAACTTGTAAATTAAAAAGCTGCGACTGTTTAAAAAAACGGCTGCCGCACTGCGCATGGGTGCCTGATCACCAGGGAATACGCAGAGTTTTGCGCACGCGAGCCGATGATCTGACACGCAGGCGCCGTGCAGCCGCTTTTATTTTACATGTTGCGGCCATTTTGAGGGCCGTTTGCAGTCGGCCTTATTAACATTACTGCTCATAGAATTCGGAGCGCCGCGACGGACGGCTCCGCGACCCTTCCGATACCCTCCCGTGACCCACCTGTGTGTCACCCCCTCCCCCTCCCGTGACCAACCCGTGGGTCTCCCCACCACCCCCCCCCCCCCACCCCCCGCGACTGACAATGCTTGTTCTAGTTGGTCATTTTTCCACATTCCCCCCCATTTGTCATATATTTATGACAGCACAATTCTGTTATCATTCTTTTCAGTTCAGCTATGTACGTGTCATCTGGGGGTATTTCAACAGTTAGGGCCATTATGGTGGGCAGGGGATCGAGGCTCCTGATTGCCATGTGGCAGCAACCTTTTATGCGATTCCAAGGAAGCAGATGCAAACGCATAGCCCCACTATTAGGATAATGCCTTGCATTATGGGCTTGCCCAGGCCACCTAAAAAAACTTCCAGCCTATTATCCCAACCTCCCGTGGAGACACCTAACTAGGATGCATTTTGACTGCCTCCTTCCTGATGTGGGCAGCTAGGTTTGTAATGTTTTCTGAGGCGTCTGGTGTATAGCTGCAGCATTATGACCCTATTAGGGCGCAAGTTGCTCCTTTTTCTGCAAGCAGGAAATCTAAGGACATCCTATTTTGTAGTGTTATCGTTCGTGTGGGAACCATTTCGGCCGTGATTTCGTCCAATGCTCCAGCAGTGGTATTTGCTATCACCACTAAAGCTGCTACCGGTTTTATTGATTCCCGGGCTAGATTTCCTGCTCCATATGGTGGGAACAACATGCCAAAGAAACGCTGTGATGTCCCTCCTGCCTCGGGAATGCGCACGCTTTCTTGCAACTGAGGGTGATAGATATAGGGCATCACTGTAGTGGTATAGTGGGTTATCCCTTCTACTTGTTGGCTAACAAAGCTACCTTTCCCCGTCATATTGTGCGGTCCCCTAAGGAGCGAGTAGCAGCTCTGGGAGACGTTGAGGAGCAAGTGCAGAAACTATTACCTACTTCTTCCCCACAAGTCAGACTCCTGCATAGGCCTATGCTGCCATTGGGGGCCCTTTTCCCAGTGACATTAGTGAGGAGGAGGACGGCGGCCTATGGGACGTGTTGTACTTAGGCTGGTACCAGCGAGAAAATGCTGCCATCGAGTACCGTGCCGACCTCCAGATCAAGAGGTCCCCTTCACTATCAGTGCCTCCTTCTGCACTGGTGACACCATGTATCTTGTCCAGGTGGGCAGCACGGTAGAACCGTGGTTAGCACAGTTGCTTCACAGCTTCAGGGTCAAAGGTTAGATTCGCGGTGTGGGTCACTGTCTGTGCGGACTGTGCACGTTCTCCCCGTATCTACCTGGTTTTCCTCCGGGTGCCCCGGTTTCTCCCCACCGTCCAATTATGTCCAGGTTAGGTGGATTGGTATGATAAATTGCTCTTAGTGTCCAAAATACTGTTAGGTGCTGTTACGGGGACAGGATGGAGGTGAGGGCATAGGGTGGAGATATTGGCTAAGGTAGGGTACTCTTTCCAGAGGCCGGTGCAGACTCGATGGGTCGAGTAGCCTCCTTATGCACTGTTAGTTATTTGATCAGTAATGTAGCTATCCCGATTTTCTATGGGACAGTTTAAATCTTTATGTCAGGTATCCCACTATGCTCTAATTGGCCATTTCAGGTTTCCACACTCCAATCTAAGGCAATGTTTTTACATTAAATGGAACACCGGTACCGATATGGAGACGCAAACCAGGGATGTGTTAGCAGCAATTTTGGAGCTTCAGGGACAATTTGATCAAAGTTGTCCTCACAACCACGGAAACTAAGGGCAGTGAGTTAGCCCTGCAGCCTCACGGCGCCGTGGTCCCAGGTTCGATCCCGGCTCTGGGTCACTGTCCATTTAGGATTTGCACATTATTTCCCCGTGTTTGCGTGGGTTTTGCCCCCACTATCCAAAACAGATGTGCAGGCTAGGTGGATGGGCCACGCTAAATTGCCCCTTAATTGGAAAAAAATAATTGGGTACTCTAAATATATGGTACACATCTCCAAAAACCTGTCCTGGCCCATCCACGTCGACGCTACCATCAAGAAAGCACAACAGCGCCCATATTTTCTCAGAAAACTAAAGAACTTCGGCATATCCACATTAAGTGTGACCAACTTTAACAGTTGCACCATAGAAAGCATCCTAAGAGGCTGCATCACAGCCTGTTATGGCAACTGCTCGGCCCAAGTTCTCAAAAAATTCAGAGAGTCGTGAACAAAACACAGTCCACCACACGAACCTGACTCACATCCATTGAATAAATCTATACCTTCCACTGCCTGGGGAAATGGGCAGCATAACCAATGACCCCTAAGACCCGACTTACTCAGTCTCTCAACTTGTTCCATCAGTCAGGACATACAAAAGTCTGAGAACACGCACGGACAGACACAAAAAGAGATTCTTCACCGCTGTTACCAGTCTCCTAAAGGACCATCTTATGGACTAACGTCATTAACACCAACCCCCTGCTTCACCAACACCAACCCAATGCTTCACCCGATGCCGCTGTTATATAGTTACATTGTGTGCCCTGTGTTGGCATATTATGTAGTTTATGTTATTTCCTAATGTTGTAATGTACTCAATGATGAATTGAGCTGCTCGCAGAAAAAAATGTTTTTCGAGGATGTTCCTGGTTCAACTGCTCCATGGGTGCCGAGTTTCTGATAGAAGTCCACTGTATCGCGACAGAAGCTGTTCGTTCCTTGTATGATGGGTTTCAAGACGTCCTCGATGGAGCACATGGTCCCATGGTCTGATACAATACGACGGCTTGGTGTGTTGGCCTTGTGTATTTTCGGGAGGCAGTAGCGATCTCCAACGCGGCGAGTATGTGGGATGAAAGCAAGTAGGGTGCTCTGAAGGACTCGATCCACGCTCTTGATCAGTCTGTTGAGATGGCGGGTGTCTTCCTTGGTCGGATCTTCGGATAACTGTCTGCAGTGTTCCTGGTTGTTGAGGTGTAGGTACACTTCTTTGCAGTAGTCCGTTCTATTCAGTATGTCTGCCGGTTTGATGACGATGCTGCAGATGGTCTTGAAAGCGCGAATGGCGTTGCGTTGTGCTTGGGTGACATCCAGGGCTGTCTTGATGAATTTGCCATTGACGCGATTCCTGACGGCTTAAGCTTACATGTTGCGTCTTGGGCAGCGGCCTTCCGGAGGGGTCCAATTGGACTATTTCCTCTTCGGTTGCCGCAAGGCAGATCTCTCGGTCTGCTGTTCCGGTTCATTGGTTGTCTCATCGGTTTCGCTTTCGACCTCTTGTGGTCTGTGAACGATGTGCCGGAGCCTCATTCGTCCGATGAATTCCTCCATGACTGACGCGAGACTGATGGGTCCATTTTAGTGATAGTGCAGAAATAGAGCCCTCTGCTGAGGACTTCGATTTCGTCTCGTTGAAGGGTGTCGTGCGACTAGTTGACAATAGATTTTCCTGTGGTACTGAGGGAAGATTGCAATATATTAGCTGACCATTATTCTGGTACAATTATTGCTGCCGTACCTCTTTGTTGTTATAAATAAACGTTGTCTGCGCTTCGCTTACAAATCTGGTGCCTTTATCTATTTGGAACAGAGAACGGCCAACGGTCTCAGAAACTTTAAATGCATTCTTGGTAAATTAACTTGTATTGAGACTCCGGGGCCTGTGGGACTGAAATCAGATGTGCACTCGCCCAGGGTGACGTAATATTGTGATTGAGAGGTTTAACATCACCCACCTTGATTCAACAGCTATTCCACCAACTGGCATCCTCCTGCTTACATTGTAAGGATATAACTTGGGAGTCCTCGTTGTACTCTTATTTCCATTTTCATTGATGTTCTTTTGGCTGTTATAGTCTCTGCACCTGGTCATTTCTGGGACAGCACCTTTATTCTTAATTTTAAGGGCAGGAGCAGGAGTTGGTGGCATCAGCAGTGACACATCATGACAAATTTGGCCGACAACCAATCAGCTACTTTCATGACCGGAAACATGGCAAATTCTCGATGCGGATTTTCCGGATTATTATAGATTGTTCTGCTGCTCTCTCTGTGTGCTTTTGCTTCCAGGTTGGTTTTGGAGAAGCAGAGCCAAGCTGAATCTTTGTGAGTCGCTCTCTAAGAAAAGGGAAATTCTCTTGAATTAGGGGAATTCTAAACGGGGATTTACCTTCCCTTCCCAGTCTGTGACTGACTGGCTGACCTTTCATACAAGCCTGATTGAGTCCTTCCGCCTTCGGGAGGGGACGGGGTCAGGTGATTTCTGGAGTTTAGGTGTGGGATTACGGGATGGGGCAGGAAAGTGGGACGAAATAATGCCGCCCTACCATTCTGAATGTTGGTGCCATTTATTATATGTTTGAAAACGGAAGCTTCTGCGTCTCATGAACGAAGCTGTTTGAATATTTTTGAAAAAATTAAAGTAATGTTTGTGTAAATGGATTTATTTCATTTGCGATCTTTTCGATTCTTTTTCCCCATTGGGGCTTCCGCTATTCCTCTTCGTCCTCCTCCGGGGCGCCTGGGAGCGCTACTGTTCTCCCTGCCGTGGCTGCTGCTACTCCCAGTGTCACCGATTGGCCCCGCACCCGGACGCTGCCTCCCACACTCACAAAACACATGATGGCCACCGAACGTCTCCGCTGCAACGCTCTTTGGCGGCCGACCGTCTACCCGGCAACTCAAGGTAACCGGCGACCGTCTCCAATGGTAACGCAAGATGGCCTCCGAACGGCTGACATGGCCGTGCAAGATTGCCACCGACCGTCTCTCTTGCTAACGTAATGTAGCCGCCGAACGTCATTGCTGCTAATTCAGGATAGCGAATCAGGGTGAGACTGACTGCTGATGGGCAGTTTCACTGACAGCGGGAGGAGAGAGATCCTTGTGGATGGGTTTTCCTCTCAAGATTTCATGAATTGAAGAATCGTATTCAGTTCAGACAGCAGTTGAAGAATGTTCTGAAATTCCGAGTCTGTGTCACGGCGAAAATCACAGTGTTTGTGCTGCAGCTCAGTTGCTGCATTATGAAGCCCAATTACCGAACATAAGAAGGTAACTATCTCGACGAATACCCAATATCAGTCATCCGGAAACATATAATATGAACAATTAATGTTGACCATATCAGGATGAAATTGGCCGAGATAATAAAGAGTAAAATGATGGATTTGCTCCGACTCTCCATCTCTGGGTCTCTGAGGCTCTCCCCACTGCCGTGGGCATGACGGGGTGGCTGACGGTTAAATCAATGAGCAGCAGAATCAGGCAAAATGGAACACACGGCGTTAGAATGTTGTGGAGGAGTTTGATCCCCAATAGGGAGAGTTCTGACCATGCGCTGTGGTCTGACAAAACCAGGGGAAGTTAATCATCCAATGCCAAGGTGTTAACATAAAATACCAGGTAATGTTCTTCAAACAGCTCAGCCCTCTGACTGTTCCCAGAAGCACGGCTGCCGTTTCCTCGCTGCAATATTTACTTTTCTGCTTCGGCAACAAATGGCGACAAATCGGTCAAAGGTGAAAGTGACGGTGAACCACACAGAACAGTCAGAGGCTGCATTTAGCAGGACGGCATGAATATTACACATGGAGATGTACCACAGGAAAATAAACTATTCATGAAAAACAAGGGGAATGTGTCTCAATACCAGGTCGAGAATAATGACCAGTAGATCCCCCACTGCCATGGTAACAGGTAACAAGTCACACATTTGGACCATCCACTTTTTATTCTGTTCAGGATCACAATTTTGATGAGGTTCACTGTGAGGAAGGGAAATAAACAATAACATTATTCATCAGGCTGGGGAAGATATTACCATTTTAATTGAGGCAAATAAATACACACAAATACACAAACTCACATACACAGATACATAAATGCACACAATCATAGACACCCAGAAGCACAAATACACACACTCACAGACACAGTGCCACAAATACACACACTCGAAGGTAGAGGCAAAAATACACACACTAAGAGACACAACCGCGTCCACCACAGGAACACTCCTCCCCACACACCCAACCACGCACACACCCTCACACACACACAGCTTCCACGAATGCAGACACACACCCATTCTCACATACACACTCTTTCTCTCACACACACTCACACACACACGCGTTCAGACGCAACCACATATACAAAGGCACATACAACCAAACACACACCCATACACGCAAACACTCACTCACAAACACACCGACCCACACACACTCACAAATCGACTCACTCACACTGAGGAACGCGGACGCCCCCACTCACACCTACATTCACGAAAACAAGCCAACACACATACAGCCTCCTACACTCACACACACACAGACTCACACGCAGCCTCAGATACAACCAAAACCACACACACGCATCCACATACATACCCCCCCGACACACACCGCACACTCATACACCGACATACACACACAGACATACCCATACATGCACCCGTAATCACTCACCAACAGACATGACCAGACACCCACCCACACACACACGCCCGTGCCCATAAACACATTCACCACAGGCACATACACACACAAACACAGACATATGCACTCATAGACACAACCTGACGTCTACACATACTCAAACACACCCGCACACACTCTAACACAGATACGCACTGAAACGCACACCATACAACCCACAAAAACACCCACAGAAACACATATATACACAGACCCATAAACACACCCACGCGCACACCCGGGACCATAAACAGAATCCCCGCACACACAACCACACGCACGCCACATACTCACACCCAATCACGCACAAAAACGGCAACCCACACACCCTCACAGGCCGTCACATACACCCTCGCAAACACCCTCATACATCCTCACACACACATATCCTCACACACCCACATCCTCACATACCCTCACACACACCCTCACATACACACAGCTTCACACACCCTCACACACAGACACGTACCAACCCACCAAACAGCACACGCAAAAGCACCCACACACTCACCTTCACGCGCACACACTCATACAAATACTCACATACAAATACTCAGACGTGGAGAACACACACACACAGACGTGGAGAACACACACGAACACCCAGACACATACATGAACGCAGCAACACACAAAACCATACACACACTCACACACATACATACTTCCACAAATGCACCACGACCGAAAAATGCATTCCCCCCGGGGAAACATGCACACAAATCCATACAACTACACTCACACACGCACTGCAGACACATCATCACAGCCAGCAACACACTCACGCCCTCACACACGCACAAATCATCACTCACACGCACGCCGACCTACACACACACTCCCACTCCCACAACCACGCACATACCCCACACACAAAAAAAATCACATCAATACACCGTCGTATACACGAGACCCACACAACCACACGGTCACACACACACGCACCATTACAAACACAGCCACACACAGACCCCCTTCGACACATACGATTTCCACATACACCACGCATTCACACACCAACACTCACACACATACACATACACAGACCCATACTCACACACATACACAGACCCATACTCACACACATGCAGTAACGAACCCACATATACCCAGACACAGTCAGCACGAAGCATAATGACACAAACCTTAACCAAGACACAGAAACACACACACGTACACACTCACACCCATGCCCACAAGCACACACGAAGAAACAAAATCAATCGCACATACACACGCCACCCTCACGTACCCACAACCACACATACCCACAGAACCCGCACCCATTCGCGCACACACACCCACAGTACCCGCACCCATCCACGCCCACACACACCGCAGACAGCCTCGTACTCACACACAGACTCACAAATGCATATACATCGTCTTTATTGTCGCATGTAGGCTTACATTAACACTGCGATGAAGTTACAATGAAATGCCCTTAGTCGCCACATTCCGGCGGCTGTTTGGGTATACTAGGGAGAATTCAGAATGTCCAAATTTCCTAACAGCACGTCTTTCTGGACTTGTGGGAGGAAACCGAAGCACCCGGAGGAAACGCATGCAGACACAAGGAAAAATGCAGACACCACATAGACAGTGACCCAAGCCGGGAATCGATCCTGCGACCCTGGAGCTATGAAGCAACAGTGATACCAACTGCGCTACCGTAGACACGCCCGCACGCAGACTCAGGCAACAAAACACTCACCCCCACACACAAGGAGTCAGGAGGGCTAGAAGGGGTCATGAAAAGTCATTGGCAAATAGGGTTAAGGAAAATCCCAAGGCTTTTTACACGTACATAAAAAGCAAGAGGGTAGCGAGGGAAAGGGTTGGCCCACTGAAGGATAGGCAAGGGAATCTATGTGTGGAGCCAGAGGAAATGGGCGAGGTACTAAATGAATACTTTGCATCAGTATTCACCAAAGAGAAGGAATTGGTAGATGTTGAGTCTGGAGAAGGGGGTGCAGATAGCCTGGGTCACATTGTGATCCAAAAAGACGAGGTGTTGGGTGTCTTAAAAAATATTAAGGTAGATAAGTCCCCAGGGCCTGATGGGATCTACCCCAGAATACTGAAGGAGGCTGGAGAGGAAATTGCTGAGGCCTTGACAGAAATCTTTGGATCCTCGCTGTCATCAGGGGATGTCCCGGAGGACTGGAGAATAGCCAATGTTGTTCCTCTGTTTAAGAAGGGTAGCAAGGATAATCCCGGGAACTACAGGCCGGTGAGCCTTACTTCAGTGGTAGGGAAATTACTGGAGAGAATTCTTCGAGACAGGATCTACTCCCATTTGGAAGCAAATGGACGTATTAGTGAGAGGCAGCACGGTTTTGTGAAGGGGAGGTCGTGTCTCACTAACTTGATAGAGTTTTTCGAGAGGTCACTAAGATGATTGATGCAGGTAGGGCAGTAGATGTTGTCTATATGGACTTCAGTAAGGCCTTTGACAAGGTCCCTCACGGTAGACTAGTACAACAGGTGAAGTCACACGGGATCAGGGGTGAACTGGCAAGGTGGATACAGAACTGGCTAGGCCATAGAAGGCAGAGGGTAGCAATGGAGGGATGCTTTTCTAATTGGAGGGCTGTGACCAGTGGTGTTCCACAGGGATCAGTGTTGGGACCTTTGCTGTTTGTAGTATATATAAATGATTTGGAGGAAAATGTAACTGGTCTGATTAGTAAGTTTGCAGACGACACAAAGGTTGGTGGAATTGCGGATAGCGATGAGGACTGTCAGAGGATACAGCAGGATTTAGATTGTCTGGAGACTTGGGCGGAGAGATGTCAGATGGAGTTTAATCCGGACAAATGTGAGGTAATGCATTTTGGAAGGGCTAATGCAGGTAGGGAATATACAGTGAATGGTAGAACCCTCAAGAGTATTGAAAGTCAAAGAGATCTAGGAGTACAGATCCACAGGTCATTGAAAGGGGCAACACAGGTGGAGAAGGTAGTCAAGAAGGCATACGGCATGCTTGCCTTCATTGGCCGGGGCATTGAGTATAAGAATTGGCAAGTCATGTTGCAGCTGTATAGAACCTTAGTTAGGCCACACCTGGAGTATAGTGTTCAATTCTGGTCGCCACACTACCAGAAGGATGTGGAGGCTTTAGAGAGGGTGCAGAAGAGATTTACCAGAATGTTGCCTGGTATGGAGGGCATAAGCTATGAGGAGCGATTAAATAAACTCGGTTTGTTCTCACTGGAACGAAGGAGGTTGAGGGGCGACCTGATAGAGGTATACAAAATTATGAGGGGCATAGACAGAGTGGATAGTCAGAGGCTTTTCCCCAGAGTAGAGGGGTCAATTACTAGGGAGCATAGGTTTAAGGTGAGAGGGGCAATGTTTAGAGTAGATGTACGAGGCAAGTTTTTTACGCAGAGGGTAGTGGGTGCCTGGAACTCACTACCGGAGGAGGTAGTGGAAGCAGGGGCGATAGGGACATTTAAGGGGCATCTTGACAAATATATGAATAGGATGGGAATAGAAGGATACGGACCCAGGAAGTGTAGAAGATTGTAGTTTAGTTGGGCAGTATGGTCGGCACGGTCTTGGAGGGCCGAAGGGCCTGTTCCTGTGCTGTACATTTCTTTGTTCTTTGTTGTTCTTTGTTGTTCACATGCACCAACTCACAGGTCTACACACACACCAACACATTCCCCCACACACTTACACAGAGAAACACACCCACACACACACACAAGCACACACACACTCCCACACAAACACTCAGACAACCACATGCTCACACACGTAAATCCACAGACAACATCCGACATACGCACACTCACACAAATGCTCACACACGTTTCCGCACAAATATACACGCACAGGCAGACCCACACCACCACACACAGACACGCACACATAATCACACACAGGCAACCACACAGCAGACCTCACACACACATACCAATACACTCACGCACATACTCACACACAAATCTATACGCATACTGCCGTTCAGACCCACATACTCACATACACATAGAGAACCACACACAAACACACCAGCATACAATCACTCACATCCTCACACATACCCTCGCGCACACATCCGCACATACACAGACTCACAAACATACATACCTGCACTCTTGTAGAAAGACCCACATACTCTCACGCTCGCATACACACCCAAACACACAAAATATCACACACTTACTCTTAGACACAAACATTCACACACTCGCACTCAACCACACTCACAGAAACACCAACAAACACCCCGTACACACACACACTCCAGCACACGCACACACACTCAGTATTCACCCCACATACTGACAAACACATTCACACATGCTCACATATTTACCCATAAACACCCTCTTACACAGACCTACACACACATTAACGCACACAACCGCACGTACAAGTACACACTCCCACACATACCCTACCTCACAGACACCCACACACAGACACTCGCACACACCCTCACACACACACACTCGCCCACACACACACACACATACCCACAAACTCACGCACACATTAACTTCAACACATAAACTAAAATACATATCTCACTCACCCACAGACAAACCAACCCGCCACTACCACACACACACCCTCAGACATGTGTACCCATGCACACCCACAGACACACACCACCGCACACACAACCACACACACATGCACACACACACACACACTTGCACAACCAGGCCCACAAATATACAGCCACGCAATCACACTCACAGAGACAGCGATGCAAATACAAACTCACAGACACAAATGCACACACTCCCACAGACACAGCGACACTAGTACATTCACAGATACATATAGACCCAGAAACGCAAACACACACACACATATGCACCCGAACACATCCACACACATGACATGATCTGTAACATACTTATCCACACTTACAACCACACAAACACTCCCCCCTCCCCCCCCCCCCCCCCACACACACACACAGATACCGTGATAGAACCTCCTGCTCGCAGAATACCATCATGCCTTTGAGCTTTGCACAGGCACTCAGATCTTGAACGCGGACGCTTTGAGCTGTTTAGTGCTGCTGACTCCCACCCCCACCCCCACCGCACCATTGCCGCCACGGATAGACAATATTATATCGATGCAGAACATCATTAACACTTTCCTGGTCACCGCCAACCGGATCCGTGACTGGAAGCAAAATGACCCAGTATTGGCGAAAGTCCGATGCATTGTTGTCCGTGACCCAGCAAGGGAAGCTGCCCGAATAACGACGTGCTTTTGACGACAATATTCCGGGGTGCAGCGTGGAAGATGGCATCCACATGTTAGGTCTCGGATCGTGGTCCCAAACCAGGGCAGATGGGCCATTCTTCAGAATCTGGACAACAGACACCGAGGGGCGTCGAAAATAAATATGTTGGCCTAAAGTGCTCTGTGGTGACCAGGCCTGGATGTGGAGATCGAACGATTGACCCAACAATGTACCATCTGCCAGTAGCATCAGATGCTCCCGGCATGGCACGCCGTCCTTGGGTGCGTATGCAGGCCTAATTTTCCGGACCTCTCCAAGGTTCGATGTAGCATGTTGGTGCGGATTGATGGTGGGGCGGGTCCCATAGCCCTATTCACGACTGCTCACGTTGTGAAGCAGCCCGTTTTCAATCAGAACACTGTCCATTATTATCCAGTCTGAGGCTGTGAATTGGCAAGTATAATTCACTCCTCGAAGATGTCAGGCGATGATCGTCTCTAACAAACAACACTATAAGTATTGCCGCTTGACATTCAATGACGTCACTGTCACAGATTCATCCTGCCGATATCTGGGAAGTAACAATTGACCAGAGGCTCAACTACACAACAAAAGAAGTACTTTAGGTGCAAGAGCAGCTGAGGAGACTGAATTACTGCGGCGGGTATGTCACCTTCTGTCTCCAACAAATCCTGCCCACACATTATGAGGTACCAGTTCCAATTGTGAATTAATATGTTCCTTACCTGGACGAATACATTTCCAGAAACATTCATCCACTAAATAGCCAGAGATATTCCTGTGCATCACTCAAACATATGTCGACACTAAATATAGCATCACATAGAATATCCTTGAAAGAGATACTTGAGAAGTTTTACACATATTTGCGGAATATTCACAGTAGATGGAAGGACATGACTGAAAAAGAATGAGACATCGAGAAAGTAAAAGCTGTGTTTACTGGACAGCACATCTGCTTTTTGAATACAGCGGTTCTGGTAAATAGTTAATTAAAGTTTTCAGAATTAGTATTCTTGGGACATGAATCTACTCTCTCACAAAATGTCATAAGTTTGTTCAATGAAAAAAACCCGCAGCTGAATAATGTTACAACGTCACTATCCCAAGGCGATCCCACCAGGAGAAAGTTAAAATCTTTGGGCAAGCGCTACCTTAGAGTTTAACACAGTACAACGGCAAGTGTCACGAAGGTATAGGACATAGAACATAGAACAGTACAGCAAAGAACAGGCCCTTCGGCCCTCGAGCCTTGTTCGAAACCAAGATCAAGCTACCGCACTCTTTGTCATTCTGGTGTGCTCCATGTGCCTCTCCAATAACCGCTTGAAAGTTCCTAAAGTGTCCGACTCCACCATCACAGCAGTCAGTCCATTCCACACCCTAACCACTCTCTGAGTAAAGAACCTACCTCGGACATCCCTCCTGTATCTCCCACCCTGAAACTTATGGCAGTTTGTAACAGCTACATCCACCCGAGGAAATAGTGTCTGAACGTCTACTCTATCTATCCCCCTCATCATCTTATAAACCTCTATTTAGTCGCCTTCATCCTCCTCCACTCCAAAGAGAAACGCCCTCGCTCCCTCAACCTTTCCTCATAAGACCTATCCTCCAAACCACATCCTTTCTATAGTGTGGTGACCAGAACTGTACACAATATTCCAAATGTGGTCTCACCAGGGTCATGTACAGTTGCAGCATAACCCCACGGCTCTTAAACTCAAGCTCCCCCCCCCCCCCTCCCAGGTTAATAATCGCTTACACACTTTCCTCACGGCTCTGTCCACTTGAGTGGCAACCTTCAGAGATCTATGGACATGAACACCAAGATCCCTCTGCTCCTCCATATTCCTCAGAACCCTGCCGGTGACCCTGTAAACCGCATTCAAATTTTTCCTACCAAAACGAATCACCTCGCACTTATCAGGGTTAAAACCCATCTGTCATTTTCCGGCCCAGCTCTGCAACCTATCAATGTCTCTTTGCAGCCTACAACAGCCCTCCACCTCATCCACTACTCCACCATTCTTGGTGTCATCAGCAAATTTACTGACCCACCCTTCAGCCCCCTCCTCCAAGTCATTGATAAAAATCATAAATCGCAGAGGACCCAGCACTGATTCCTGTGGTACACCGCTCGTAACTGGCCTCCAGCCTGATCCACCACCACCCTCTGTCTTCTATGTGATAGCCAGTTACTTATCCAATTGGCCAAATTTCCCTCTATCCCACACCTCCTTATTTTCTTCTTGAGCCGACCATGGGGAACCTTATCAAACGCCTTACTAAAATTCATGTATACGACATCAACTGCTCTACCTTCATCTACACACCAAGTAACCTCCTCAAATAATTCAATCAAATTTGTGAGGCAAGACTTACCCTTCACGAATCCGTGTTGACTATACCTGATTAAGCTGCATCTTTCCAAATGGTCATAAATACTATCCTTCAGGACCTTTTCCATTAACTTACCGGCCACCGAAGTAAGGCTAACTGGCCTATAATTACCAGGGTCATTCCTATTCACTTTCTTGAACTTAGGAGCAACATTCGCCACTCTCCAGTCCTTTGGCACTATCCGCATGGACAATGAGGACCCAAAGAATAAAGCCAAAGGCTCTGCAATCCCATCCCTTGCCTCCCAAAAAATCCTAGGATGTATCCCATCTGTCCCAGGGGACTTGTCGGCCCGAAGGTTTTTCAAAATTGCTAATACATCCTTCCTCATAACATCTACCTCCTCCAGCCTACCCGCCTGCATCATACTCTCATCCTCAAAAACATGGTCCCTTCCTTGGAGAACACTGAAGAAAAGTATTCATTCCACGCCTCTCCTATCTCTTCTGACTCCATGCACAAGTTCCCACTACTGCCCTTGACCGGCCATAACCTCACCCTGGTCATTCTTTTATTTCTCACACAAGAGTAAAATGTCTTGGGGTTTTCCTTGATCCGACCCGCAAAGGACTTCTCATGCCCCCTCCTAGCTCTCCTACGCCCTTGTTTAAGCTACCTTGCTACCGTGTAACCCTCAAGCGACCCATCTGAAACTTGTTTTCTCATCCTTACATCCGCTTCCTTTTTTCTCTTGACAAGACATTCAACCTCTTTTGTGAAACGTGGTTCCCTCACACGGCCATTTCCTCCCTGCCTGGCAGGGGCATACCTATCAAGAAAACACAGTATTTGTTCCTTGAACAAGCTCCACTTTTCATTTGTGCCTCTACCTGACAGTTTCTGTTCCCATTTTATGCTCCCTAATTCTTGCCTAATCGCATCATAATTACCCCTCCCCCAATTATAAACCTTGCCCTGCCGTATGGCCCTATCCCTCTCCATTGCAATAGTGAAAGACACCGAATTGTGGTCACTATCTCCGAAGTGCTCTCCCACAAACAAATCTAACACTTGCCCGGTTCATTACTCAGTTCCAAATCCAATGCCCCCCTCTTGTCAGCCTATCCACATATTGTGTGAGGAAACTCTCCTGCACACACTGTACAAAAACTGCCCCATCCGAACTCTTCGACCAATCGAGGTTCCAATAAATATTTGAAAAGTTAAAGTCACCCATGACGACTACCCTGTGACCTCCACGCCTATCCATAATCTGTTTTGCAATTTCTTCCTCCACATCTCTATTCCTATTTGGGGGCCTATAGAAAACTCCTCACAACGGAACCGTTCCTTTCCTATTTCTAACTTCAGCACATATTACCACAGTTGGTAGATCCCCCTCGAACTGCCTATCTGCAGCCGTGTAAATTATCCTTGATTAACAATGCCACTCCGCCACCTCTTTTACCACCTTACCTGCTCTTACCGAAACATCTATACCCCGGAACCTCCAACAGCCATTCCTGTCCCTATTCCTACCATGTCTCCGTAATGCCCACAACATCGTTGTCCCAGGTACCAATCCACGCTCCAAGTTAATTTGCCATATTACGGATCAATTGCATCACACTGGGAAATGCAGGAAACATTTGAAATGATCGCCAAAATATTCTACCTGATTCTGGCCATAATTGGTGTACCTGAGGAGTGACCATAACCATTGATTTTATGTAAATCTATGCACGAATTTTCGTGTGTTTTTATTTTGTGTCAGATTCAGTTACATCTTTCCGGCACTGTTTCTAGACACCCAGTCGGTAAAATATTTTTGCTTCAGTGAAATGTCTTGACGTATCTCTGTGCTGTATAGCTGTGTCGTCAGCTTTAAATAAACCCGTTTCTTACTCAAAGGCTCCCTGAATCATTATGTTGCTGTATTTACCGGGTGATTGGCAGGAACATCATACTCTCTGAAGCACGGTATTACTGGGAATCAGGCTAAAATCCAAGTGAGTGTCGGGCACTTATCAAAGTGAAATCTCTGACACCAGACACCACGTGTTACTGGGCGCACATGCCAGTGTAGAATTGTGCATAGGGCGGGACACTTATCAAGATGAAATCCCAGACCCCGGACATCACGTGTTCATGGGCGCACATGCCAGTGTAGAATTGTGCTGAGGGCGGGACACTTATCAAGATGAAATCCCAGACTCTGGACACCACGTGTTACTGGGCGCACATGCCAGTGTAGAATTGTGCATAGGGCGGTTCACTTGTCAAAGTGAAATCCCTGACACCAGACACCACGTGTTACTGGGAACACATGCCAGTGTAGAATTGTGCTGAGGGCGGTTCCCTTATCAAGATGAAATCCCTGACACCGGATACCACGTGTTACTGGGCGCACATGCCAGTGTAGAATTGTGCTGAGGGCGGGCCACTTAACAAGATGAAATCCCAGACTCTGGACACCACGTGTTACTGGGCGCACATGCCAGTGTAGAATTGTGCATAGGGCGGTTCACTTATCAAAGTGAGATCCCTGACACCAGACACCACGTGTTACTGGGAACACATGCCAATGTAGAATTGTGCTGAGGGCGGATCCCTTATCAAGATGAAATCCCTGACACCGGATACCACGTGTTACTGGGCGCACATGCCAGTGTAGAATTGTGCTGAGGGCGGGCCACTCATCAAGATGCAATCCCTGACACCGGATACCACGTGTTACTGGGCGCACATGCCAGTGTAGAATTGTGCTGAGGGCGGGCCACTTATCAAGATGCAATCCCTGACACCGGATACCACGTGTTACTGGGCGCACATGCCAGTGTAGAATTGTGCTGGACGCTGGTCACTGGTCAGACGACAATGACTTAGCGCATTTTCACCAAGTTATGGGTCCATCTGTTTGCGGACATTTACTGAGCAGGTCACTGACTGACATCAATCCGTTATGTTTTATTGTTGCTTAATCTCTCTATTACATGGAGTTGCTTCAGTGGTGTACCAATATAACCGAGTGAAACAGGAAAATATATGATAGCAGATGACGAAGTCGGTTAATGAGTACATTACTTTTAAAAAATGTATTTACGGGATGAGTGTATCGCTGGGTAGGCCAGATTTGATAGCCCACTCCTTGGTACACTTCAGAAGGTGGTGGTGCGTTGCCTTCTTGAATCTCTGCAATCCTTGAGGTTAGGCACATGAAGTGAGGTGTTAGGAAGTGAGATCCAGGATGTTACCCCAGCGACAGTGAAGGAGCGGCGATATATTTCCAAGTCAGGGTTGTGAGAGACATGGAGGGGAACCTCCACGATTGGTGATTGAGTTGGACGGCTGCCACTGTTCCACGGTGGTGGAGGGTTTGAATGTTTGCGGAAGGAGTGTCGAGCTTCTTGAGTGTTGCTGGAGCTGGAATAATCCATGCCTGTAGGGAGTATTCCATTACACTTGTAACTTGTGCCTTGAAGCTGGAGGACAGGCGTTGGAGAGGGAGGCGTCAGGAGGCGAGTTACACGCCGTAAGTGTCCTAGCCTTTGACCTGCCATGGTAGCCACAGTATTAATGTGGCTAGTCCAGCTCAGTTTCTGATCAATGGTAACCCCAGATTAATGGTAACCCCCAGTATTGAACGTGAAATGTCTCGATATATCTGTGCCTTCTATGAAACTGCTGCATCAGTTATGGCTCCTTCCCGACATTGATGCAAACCGACAGCATTCGTTAAGTTATCGTACCTTTTTTGATAGTTTTATGTTTCTCTAAATCCACTAGAAATTAACTATTGCCCTTTACTTGGACTTTTAAGTTTCTCTATATTTGCTTTCAATGTTTTCTGAGTCTCTCCCTTGAGCATGAAAACCTCGTGACATTGTGTAGACACATTCATTCCAAAAATTATTCTGTTTAAATATTGCTCCCAACAAAATATTACACCTGTCACTCAGTTACCGTGAAGTTAATTTAGGATTTCAAAGACCAGTGTGTACGGATATTGATCATCATTATTTGTGTTCATCTCTGCTGTGGCATCCTTACTCCCTTTCAGAGTTTTAATGAGAATTTGGCTCAAGATAGAATAGAGCATTGTGTACACTGGAATGTCAAGGCTTTGTAATCGCTTGTGCTTTTGCACCAGACAAATTGCAGTAACGGCATTGGGAATGGTTCCTAATCTTAAAAATAACTATAACTAAGCTGAAAGCAACAGAATGCCGTAATGTAGGCCTCCTCTAAGGGGCGGTCCTCAGAAGTGTCATACATTGTATATAAGCTACTGTCAGATGTATTAACTTTGGCTTGCTGCTGTACCTCTCCGAGATACAGTGGTGCAGCTCGGCCCGTGAATAAACGTATGTTAAAGTGACTTCGTGTTCGATTGATCATTTCATCCGGACTGAAGGGAAACAAATTCTCATTTGGTGGCAGCGGTGGGATCTCAAGGAGCCTCGCCAGGAGCAGTCGGTGTAACTGACAGATCGTGTCCGGAGGCGAAGGAGGGATCGGGCCCCCAAATGTGAGTACCCTTGTTACCACTTTGGTTTCCCCCTCCGCTGTACCGAGCGCGACCTGGTCCTACCGTCTGTTTCTGAAGAGACTCTTACGAGATCCAGGTCAGTCCGGCGAACCCTTTGGAGACAGGGTTAGAGGCCCGTAAGGGGTTAGAGTCCTCTTCGAATTAGGGTTAAAGGCCCGTGCGTGAGGGTTCGAGGCCCTCGGCTGAAGAAAGGTGCTTGGCTGATGATGATCCTTCTGGTTGCTTGATACCTTCACGATTAAAGGTTGCCCTTAAAACAAGTGATTGTCTGAACAAGTGTCTTGACTTGTTCGACACTCCGGGTTGACTATTGGCTACAGCGGAGCCCGATAACTCCGTCCAAAATATAGTACTTCCCATTAGGTGCGGATGACGCCTTAAACTCCACAATAAACAGGGGTTCACCGTCGCGGACCCTGTCGGAACACTCGAAGAATTGCCTCAGCCTCCTGATTGGGTAATGGGGCAGGATAACCCCCTTTAAATTCTTGATTAAATAAGCGATTTAGGATCGCCATCAAAATTAAGTAGGTAACCACAAGGACCATCCGAGGATAGGAGACAATGGGTAATACTCTGGATAGCACCTCTGATAGTGGAAGCGCGCTTCAGACTCTTTGCGAACAGTATCCGGTACATTTGAAGCAACTGCGGCAGTTGTCGGGGGAATTGCATAAGAATTTGGAAAAGGGAAAATGGCTCCTGGGAGGATCAAGAGATTTGCCCACGGTTATGCAGGCACAGCAGATTATTTGGCGACATAACCTTAGCTCCACGGCTAAGAAATTGATCGAGTTATGGCGGGAGTACTGCCAAAAGTTAAAAGATACATTTTTATTGGCTAGTTGGCAGGCTAACGCTTTAAAATTGGGTATTGAATTAACAGGAGGGGGAATTGTTAAGACTGCGGAGGTTTTGAGAAAGGAATGTGCCCACCATAAAAAAAGGCCTAAGTATGTAAAAAAAAACATTTCTAAATCGGGACCATGCGGACAAATGGCCGGCCTTGCTTTGACCGAGGGAGACGATGAGGATGACCCTGAAAATTGGCAATATAGGGGACGACCGACCGTTCCCCCGCCACTACCACCGCCTCCACCTTACATTGAAGCCCTTTATCCACCGCTCCCACCGCCACTACCACCACCTCCGCCGTCGCAATGAGGTCCGGCGACTCGCACTCGTTCTAAAACCCGTGCTAATCAATTCCCACAGATGAATCAAGAGTTAGTCCCGGGAAAAGAGGCACCAGAGGCGGATTTCCCTGATTACCCAGACGATTATCAGCCGCAGTGTCAGTTTCCCGTCCGGCAAGTTCCCAATATAGCATACAACCCTGCCAACCCCCCGGGGCCCAACAACCAGGCACAAATCGGTATATATCAGCCTTGGAAGCCCAACGAGATAATGGCAATCCTGACCAGAGTCCCGGACCGAAAACAATTGCCGGCGGCTTTTATAGACTTCCTCCGCACCACCGTTCAAGTTTATAATTCTGAAATAAGGGAGCTTTGGGCACTAGTCCGTCAGGTCTTACGACCCGAGGAACACAATAGGTTTCTTCACAACTTGGTCCGGCAAACAGGTGCGAATGCGCCCAACTTAGCGGCCCTCCAGGCAATTATCGCCCAAGATGCGGCTCAACAAACTGCCGGATATAACGCCCTCACCACTACTCTGCAGAAACCCATCGATATCTCTAAAGTAATGGAGACTAAACCAAAAAAGAACGAAGGGGCCGAAAATTTTTTGGAGCGATTCGAAGAAATGTATAAAAACCAAGCCGGAGACGCTAACTATCAGGAAGGGGTAACGCTCCCCAATATTGCGCTATGTTGTTGAGTTGTTTGCCCACTCAAGCCGCGGACGCTATCAAAACTAACAATATGGAGTGGTCCGATAAAAGCCCTACTCAGATGGCTCAAGCGGTAAAATATTACTGGCAAGACGGATCCGGTTGCGAACCCACAAAAACCCAATCCACACTCCAGGCCAGGTCACTCCCGTCCAACCCACACACACACTCCAGGCCAATCCCGGCCTGCCCACACACACACTCCAGGCCACTCCAGGCCAGCCCACACACACACTCCAGGCCACTCCAGGCCAGCCCACACACACACTCCAGGCCAGGTCACTCCAGTCCAACCCACACACACACTCCAGGCCAATACCGGCCAGACCACACACACACTCCAGGCCACTCCTGGCCAGCCCCCACACACACACCAGGCCAGGCCAGTCCCGGCCAGCCCACACACACAATCCAGGCCACTCCTGGCCAGCCCCCACACACACTCCAGGCCAGGCCACTCCTGGCCAGCCCCCACACACACTCCAGGCCAGGGCACTCCAGGCCAGCCGCCACAAACACTCCAGGCCAGGCCACACCCGGCCAGCCCACACACACACTCCAGGCCACTCCCGGCCAGGCCACACACACACTCCAGGCCACTCCCGGCCAGCCCAAACACACACTCCAGGCCACAACCGGCCAGCGCACACACACACTCCAGACCACTGCCGGCCAGCCAACACACACACTTCAGGCCACTCCTGACCAGGCCACAAACACAGTCCAGGCCACTCCCGGACAGCCCACAGACGCACTCCAGGCCAGGCCACTCCCGGCCAGCCTACACACACACTCCAGGCCACTCCTGGCCAGCCCACACACACTCCAGGTCAGGCCACTATCGGCCAGCACACACACACTCCATACCACTCCCGGCCAGCCCCCACACACACTCCAGACCACTCCCGGCCAGCCCACACACACACTACAGGCCAGGTCACTCCCGCCCAACCCACACACACACTCCTGGCCACTCCCGGCCAGCCCTCACACACACTCAGGGCCACTCCCGGCCAGCCTTCACACACACTCCAGGCCAGGCCACTCCCGTCCAGCCCACACACACATTCAGGGCCACTCACGGCCAGACAACATACACACTCCAGGCCAGCCCACACACACATCCCAGGCCAGGCCACTCCCGGCCACCCACACACACACTCCAGGCCAAACCCGGCCAGCCCACACACACACTCTAGGCCACTACCGGCCAGCCCACACACACACTCCAGGCCAGGTCACTCCCGTCCAACCCACACACACACTCCAGGCCAATCCCGGCCAGCCCACACACACACTCCAGGCCAGGCCAGTCCCGGCCAGCCCACACACACAATCCAGGCCACTCCTGGCCAGCCCCCACACACACTCCAGGCCAGGCCACTCCTGGCCAGCCCCCACACACACTCTAGGCCAGGACACTCCCGGCCAGCCCCCACAAACACTCCAGGCCAGGACACTCCCGGAAAGCCCACACACGCACTCCAGACCAGGCCACTCCCGGCCAGCCCACACTCACACTCCAGGCCACACCCAGCCAGCGCACACACACACTCCAGGACTCACCCGGCCAGCCCACGCACACACTCCAGGCCACTCCCGGCCAGCCCACACGCACACTCCCGGCCACTCCCTGCCAGCACACACACACACTCCAGGACACTCACTGGCAGCTCACACACACACTCCAGGCCACTCCCGACCAGACCACACACACACTCCAGATAACTCCCGACCTGCACACATACACACACTCGAGGCCACTCCCGCCAGCCAACACACACACTTGAGGCCACTTCCGACCAGCCCACACGCACACTCCCGGCCACTCCCGGCCAGCCCCCACACACACTCCAGGCCACTCCCGGCCAGCCCATACACACACTACAGGCCAGGTCACTCCCGCCGAACCCACACACACACTCCTGGCCACTCCCGGCCAGCCCTCACACACACTCAGGGCCACTCCCGGCCAGCCTTCACACACACTCCAGGCCAGGCCACTCCCGGCCAGCCCACACACACATTCAGGGCCACTCACGGCCAGACAACATACACACTCCAGGCCACTCCCAGCCAGCCCACGCACACACTCCAGGCCACTCCCGGCCAGCCCACACGCACACTCCCGGCCACTCCCGGCCAGCACACACACACTCCAGGCCACTCACTGGCAGCTCACACACACACTCCAGGCCACTCCCGACCAGACCACACACACACTCCAGATAACTCCCGACCTGCACACACACACACACTCGAGGCCACTCCCGCCAGCCCACACGCACACTCCCGGCCACTCCTGGCCAGGCCACAAACACAGTCCAGGCCACTCCCGGACAGCCCACACACGCACTCCAGGCCAGGCCACTCCCGGCCAGCCCACACACACACTCCAGGCCACTCCTGGCCAGCCCACACACACTCCAGGTCAGGCCACTATCGGCCAGCACACACACACTCCATACCACTCCCGGCCAGCCCCCACACACACTCCAGGCCACTCCCGGCCAGCCCACACACACACTACAGGCCAGGTCACTCCCGCCCAACCCACACACACACTCCTGGCCACTCCCGGCCAGCCCTCACACACACTCAGGGCCACTCCCTGCCAGCCTTCACACACACTCCAGGCCAGGCCACTCCCGGCCAGCCCACACACACATTCAGGGACACTCACGGCCAGACAACATACACACTCCAGGCCAGCCCACACACACATCCCAGGCCAGACTACTCCCGGCCACCCACACACACACTCCAGGCCAAACCCGGCCAGCCCACACACACACTCTAGGCCACTACCGGCCAGCCCACACACACACTCCAGGCAGGTCACTCCCGTCCAACCCACACACACACTCCAGGCCAATCCCGGCCAGCCCACACACACACTCCAGGCCAGGACAGTCCCGGCCAGCCCACACACACAATCCAGGCCACTCCTGGCCAGCCCCCACACACACTCCAGGCCAGGCCACTCCTGGCCAGCCCCCACACACACTCCAGGCCAGGACACTCCCGGCCAGCCCCCACAAACACTCCAGGCCAGGACACTCCCGGAAAGCCCACACACGCACTCCAGACCAGGCCACTCCCGGCCAGCCCACACTCACACTCCAGGCCACTCCCAGCCAGCCCACACACACACTCCAGGACTCACCCGGCCAGCCCACGCACACACTCCAGGCCACTCCCGGCCAGCCCACACGCACACTCCCGGCCACTCCCTGCCAGCACACACACACACTCCAGGCCACTCACTGGCAGCTCACACACACACTCCAGGCCACTCCCGACCAGACCACACACACACTCCAGATAACTCCCGACCTGCACACATACACACACTCGAGGCCACTCCCGCCAGCCAACACACACACTTGAGGCCACTTCCGACCAGCCCACACGCACACTCCCGGCCACTCACGGCCAGCCCCCACACACACTCCAGGCCACTCCCGGCCAGCCCATACACACACTACAGGCCAGGTCACTCCCGCCCAACCCACACACACACTCCTTGCCACTCCCGGCCAGCCCTCACACACACTCAGGGCCACTCCCGGCCAGCCTTCACACACACTCCAGGCCAGGCCACTCCCGGCCAGCCCACACACACATTCAGGGCCACTCACGGCCAGACAACATACACACTCCAGGCCACTCCCAGCCAGCCCACGCACACACTCCAGGCCACTCCCGGCCTGCCCACACGCACACTCCCGGCCACTCCCGGCCAGCACACACACACTCCAGGCCACTCACTGGCAGCTCACACACACACTCCAGGCCACTCCCGACCAGACCACACACACACTCCAGATAACTCCCGACCTGCACACACACACACACTCGAGGCCACTCCCGCCAGCCCACACGCACACTCCCGGCCACTCCCGGCCAGGCCACACACACACTATAGGCCAGGCCACTCCCGGCCAGCCCACGCACACACTCCAGGCCACTCCCGGCCAGCCCACACGCACACTCCCGGCAACTCCCGGCCAGCCCACACGCACACTCCCGGCAACTCCCGGCCAGCCCACACACACACTCCAGGCCACTCCCGACCTGCACTCACACACACACTCGAGGCCACTCCCGGCAGCCAACACACACACTTGAGGCCACTCCCGGCCAGCCCACACACACACTCCAGGCCAGGCCACACCCCGCCAGCCCAGACACGCACTCCAGGACACCCACACACACACTTGAGGCCACTCCCGGCCAGCCCACACACACACTCCAGGCCACTGCCGTCCAGCCGAGACACACACTCCCGGCCACACCCGGCCAGCACACACACACAATCCAGGCCAGGACACTCCCGGTCAGCCCACACACACATTCAGGGCAACTCACGGCCAGACAACATACACACTCCAGGCCACTCCAGGCCAGCCCACACACACATCACAGGCCAGGCCACTCCCGGCCAGCCCACACACACACTCCAGGCCAATCCAGGCCAGCCCCCACACAAACTCCAGGCCACGCCAATCACGGCCAGCCCACACACACACTCCAGGACACTCCACGCCAGCCCGCACACACGCTCCAGGCCAGAGCCCGGCCAGCCAACACACAATCTCCAGGCCACTTCCGGCCAGCACACACACAAATTCCAGGCCACTCCCGGCCAGCCCACACGCACACTCCCGCCCCCTCCCGGCTAGCCCACACACACACTCCAGGCCACTCCCGGCCAGACCACACACACACTCCAGAGTCACTCCCGGCCAGCCCACACACACATTCCTGGCCACTCCCGGCCAGCCCACATACACACTCCAGGCCACTCCCGGCCAGCCAACACACACACTCCAGGCCACTCCCGGCCAGCCAACACACATACTCCACGCCACTCCCGCCAGCCCTCACACACACTGCAGGCCACTCCCGGCCAGCCCACACACACACTCCAGGCCAGGCCACTCCCCGCCAATCCACACACACTCCAAGCCAGTCCCGGCCAGGCCACACACTCACACCAGGCAACGCCACACCCGGCCAGACCACACGCACACACCAGGCCAGGCCAGTCCCGGCCAGCCTACACACACTCCAGGACACTCCCGGCCAGCCCGCACACACACCAGGCCAGTCCCGGCCAGCCCACACTCACATCCAGGCCACACCCGGCCAGTCCACAAACACACTCCAGGCCAATCACGGCCAGGCCACACACACACTCTAGGCCACTCCCGGCCAGCCCACAAACTCACACCAGACCAGGCCACACCCGGCCAGCCCTCACACACACTCCATGCCATTCCCGACAAGGCCACACACACACTCCAGGCAATGCCACTCCCGGCAAGACCACACACACACTCCAGGCCACTTTCGGCCAGCCCATACACACACTCCAGGCCACTCCCGGCCAGCCCACACACACATCCAGGCCTCTCCTGGCCGGGCCATAAATACACTCCAGGCCACTCCCGGCCAGTCCACACAAACACTCCAGGCCACTCGCGGCCAGGCCATACACACACTCCAGGCCATAGCACTCCCGGCCAGCCCACACACATCCTCCAGGCCACTCCCGACCAGACCACACACACACATTCCAGGCCCCTCCCGTTCAGCCCACACACACACTCCAGGCCAGGCCACTCCCCGCCAGCCCAAACACACACTCAATGCCACTCCCAGCCTCCCACACACACACTCCAGGCCACTCCCGGTCAGCCCACACACACACTCCAGGCCAGGCCACTCCCGGCCAGCCCACACACACACTACAGGCCACTCCCGGCCATGCCGCACACACGCTCCAGGCCTCTCCCGGCCAGACCACGCACATACTCCAGGCCACTCCCGGCCAGCACACACACAAACTCCAGGCCACTTCCGGCCAGCCCACACGGACACTGCAGGTCGCTCTCGGCCAGCCCACAAACACACTCCAGGCCACTTCCGGCCAGCCCACACGCACACTCCCGGCCAGGCCTCACACACACTCCAGGCCAGGCCACTCCCAGCCAACCCACACACACACTCCAGGCCACTCCCATCCTGCCCACGCACACACTCCAGGCCGCTCCCCGCCAGCCCACACACACACTCCCGGCCACTCACTGGCAGCCCACACACACACTCCAGGCAACTCCCGACCAGACCACATACACACTCCAGGCCACTCCCGACCAGCACACACACACACACACACACACACACTCCAGGCCACTCCCGCCAGCCAACACACACACTTGAGGCCAGTCCCGGCCAGCCCACACACACACTCCAGGGCAGGACACTCCCGGCCAGCCCACACAGGCACTCCAGGCCACCCACACACACACTAGAGGCCACTCCCGGCCAGCCCACACACACACTACAGGCCAGGCCACTCCCGGCCAGCCCACACACACACCGCAGGACACTCCGGCCAGCCCACAAACACACTCCAGGCAGCTCCCGGTCAGCCCATGCACATACTCCTGGCCACTCCCGGCCAGCCCACACACTCACACCAGGCCAGGCCACTCCCGGCCAGCCCAAACACACACTCCATGCCACTCCCGGCCAGCCCACACACACACTTCAGGCCACTACCGGCCAGCCCACACACACACTCTAGGCCACTCCCGGCCAGCCCTCACACACACTCCATGCCACTCTCGACAAGGCCACACACACACTCCAGGCAACGCCACTCCCGGCCAGACCACACGCACACCCCAGGCCATGCCACATTCGGCCAGCCCACACACACACTCCAGGCCACTCCCGCCCAGCCCACACACACACTCCAGGCCACTCCCGGCCAGCCCACACACACACTCCAGGCCAGGCCAATGCCGGCCAGCCCACACACACTCTCCAGGCCACTCCAGTCCAGCCGAGACACATACTCCCGGCCACTCCCGGCCAGGCCACACACACACTCTAGGCCACACCCGGCCAGCCCACAAACACACTCTAGGCCACACCCGGCCAGCCCACACACACACTTGAGGCCACTCCCGACCAGCCCAAACACACACTCCAGGCCAGGCAACTTCCTGCCACCCGAGACACACAATCCCGAGCACACCCGGCCAGCCCACTCACACATTCCAGGCCACACCCGGCCAGCCCACACACACACCCTAAGCCACCCGGCCTGCCCACCCACACACTCCAGGCCACAACCGGCCAGCCCTCACACACACACCATGCCACTCCCGACAAGGCCAAACGCCACTCCCGGCCAGACCACACACACACACCAGGCCACTCCCGGCCAGGCCAGTCCCGGCCAGCCGACACACACACTCCAGGCCACTCCCGGCCAGCCCACACTCATATCCAGGCCTCTCCTGGCCAGGCCATAAATACACTCCAGGCCACTCCCGGCCAGTCCACAAACACACTCCAGGCCAGGCCACTCCCGGCAAGCCCACACACACACTCCTGGCCACACCCGGCCAGCCCACAGACTCACACCAGGCCATGCCACCCGGCCAGCCCAAACACACTCTCCATGCCACTCCTGGCTAGCCCACACACACACCCTAGGCCACTCCCGGCCAGTCCACACACACCCTCCAGGCCACACCCAGCCAGCCCTCACACACACTCCATGCCACTCCCGACAAGGCCACACACACACTCTAGGCAACGCCACTCCCGGCCAGACCACACTCACACTCCAGGCCACTTTCGGGCAGCCCACACACACACTCCAGGCCACTCCCGGCCAGCCCACACACACACTCCAGGCCACTCCAGGCCACTCCCGGCCAGCCCACACACATACTCCAGGCCACTCCCGGCTAGCCCACACACACACTCCAGGCCACTCCCGGCCAGCCCACACACACACTCCCGGCCAGTCGACACACTCACTACAGGCTAATCCCGGCTAGCCCACACACACACCGCAGGCCACTCCCGACCAGCCCACACACACACTTGAGGCCACTCCCGCCCTGCCCACACACACACTAAAGGCCAGGCCACACACACAATTGCGCCACTCCCCGCCAGTCCACCCACGCACTCCAGGCCACCCACACAAACACTTGCGGCCACTCCCGGCCAGCCCACACACACACTCCAGGCCAGGCCACTCCCGGCCATCCCACACAAACTCCAGGCCACTCCCGGCAGCCCACTCACAAACTCCAGGCCACTCCCGGCAGCCCACACACACTCTCCAGGCCACTCCCGGCCTGCCCACACACACTCCAGGCCACTCCCAGCCAGCCCACACACACACTCCAGGCCACTCACGGCCAGCCCACACACACACTCCAGGACACTCCCGGCCAGCCCACACACACACTCCAGGCCACTCCTGGCCAACCCACAGACACACTCCAGGCCACTCCTGGCCTGCCCCCACACACAATCCAGGCCAGGCCACTTCCTGCCAGCCCACACACACACTCGCGGCCACTCACGGCCAGCCCACACACACAGTACAGGACAAACCCGGCCAGCCCCCACACACGCTCCAGGTCATTCCGGCCAGCACACTCACAAACTCCAGGCCACTCCCGGACAACCCACACGGACTCTCCCGGCCCCTCCCGGCCAGCCCACACACACACTCTAGGCCACACCCGGCCAGCCCACACACACACTCCAGGCCACTCCTGGCCAGCCCACACACACACTCCAGGCTGCACCCGGCCAGCCCACACACACACTCCATACCTCTCCCGGCCAGCCCACAGACACACTCCAGATCACTCCCGGCCAGCCCACACACACACTCCAGGTTACTCCCGGCCAGCCCACACACACATTCAAAGCCACTCACGGCCAGCCCACACACACACTCCAGGCCACTCCCGGCCAGCCCACACACACACTCCAGGCCACTCCCGGCCAGCCCACACACACACTCCAGGCCAGGCCACTCCCGGCCAGCCCACACACACACTCCAGGCCACTCCCGGCCAGCCCACACACACACTCCAGGCCACTCCCGGCCAGCCCTCACACACACTCCAGGCCAGGCCACTCCCGGCCAGCCCACACACACACTCCAGGCCACTCCTGGCCAGCCCACACACACACTCCAGGCCACTCACGGCCAGACCACACACACAGTACAGGACAAACCCGGCCAGCCCACACACACACTCCAGGCCACTTCCTGCCAGCCCACACACACACTCGCGGCCACTCACGGCCAGACCACACACACAGTACAGGACAAACCCGGCCAGCCCGCACACACGCTCCAGGCCATTCCGGCCAGCACACTCACAAACTCCAGGCCACTCCCGGACAACCCACACGGACTCTCCCGGCCCCTCCCGGCCAGCCCACACACACACTCCAAGCCACACCCGGCCAGCCCACACACACACTCCAGGCCACTCCCCGCTAGCCCACACACACTCCCGGCCACTCCCGTCCAGGCCACACACACACTCCAGGCCACTCCCAGCCTGCCCACACACAAACTCCAGGCCACTCTCGACAAGCACACACACACACTTGCGGCCACTCCCGGCCAGCCCACACACACACTCCAGGCCAGGCCACTACCCGCCAGCCCACACACGCACTCCAGGCCACCCACACACACACTTGAGGCCACTCCCGGCCTGCCCACACACACAATCCAGGCCAGGCCACTCCCAGCCAGCCCACACTCACTCTCCGGGCCACTCCCGTCCAGCCGAGACACACACTCCCGGCAACTCCCGGCCAGCCCACACACACACTGTAGGTCACTCCCGGCCAGCCCACGGACACGCTCCAGGCCACACCCGGCCAGCACTCATACAAACAACATGCCATTCCCGACAAGGCCACAAACACACGCCAGGCAACGCCACTCCCGGCCAGGCCACACACACACTCCAGGCCACTCACTGGCAGCCCACACACACACTGCAGGCCACTCCCGACCAGCCCACACACACACTTGAGGCCACTCCCGGCCAGCCCACACACACACTACAGGCCAGGCCACACACACAATTGCGGCCACTCCCCGCCAGTCCAAACACACACTCCAGGCCACTCACTGGCAGCCCACACACACACTGCAGGCCACTCCCGGCCAGCCCACACACACACTACAGGCCAGGCCACACACACAATTGCGGCCACTCCCCGCCAGTCCAAACACACACTCCAGGCCAGGCCACTTCCTGCCAGCCGACACACACACTCCAGGCCACTCCCGACCAGCCCACACACACACTCCAGGCCACTCCCGGCCAGCCCACACACACACTACATGCCACTTCCGACAAGGCCACACACACAATCCAGGCCAGGCCACTCACGGCCAGACAACACACACACTCCAGGCCACTCCCGGCCAGCCCACACACACTCTCCAGGCCACTCCCGGCCAGCCCACACACACACTACAGGCCACTCCCGGCCAGCCCACACACACACTCCAGGCCACTCCCGGCCAGCCCACACACACACACTCCAGGCCACACTCGGCCAGCCCTCACACACACTCCATGCCACTTCCGACAAGGCCACACACACAATCCAGGCCAGGCCACTCCCGGCCAGCCCACACACACACGCTTGGCCACTCCCGGCCAGCCAACACACACATCCAGGCCTCTCCTGTCCTGGCCACAAGTACACTCCAGGCCACTCGCGGCCAGTCCACACACACACCAGGCCACTCCCAGCCAGCCCACACACACACTCCAGGCCAGGCCACTCCCCGCCATCTCAAACACTCACTCAATGCCACTCCCAGCCTCCCACACACACACTCCAGGCCTCTCCCGGCCAGCCCACACTCACACTACAGGCCACTCCCGGCCAGCCCACACACACACTTGAGGCCACTCCCGGCCAGCCCACACACACACTCCAGGCCAGGCCACTCCCCGCCAGCTCACACACGCACTCCAACCACCCACATACACACTTGAGGTCACTCCCGGCCAGCCCACACACACGCTCCAGGCCAGGCCACTTCCTGCCAGCCGACACACACACTCCAGGCCACTCCCGGCCAGCCCACACACACACTACAGGCCACTCCCAGCCAGCCCACACACACACTCCAGGCCAGGCCACTCCCCGCCATCTCAAACACTCACTCAATGCCACTCCCAGCCTCCCACACACACACTCCAGGCCTCTCCCGGCCAGCCCACACTCACACTACAGGCCACCCGGCCAGCCCACACACGCACTCCCGGCCAGCCCACACACACACTTGAGGCCACTCCCGGCCAGCCCACACACACACTCCAGGCCACCCGGCCAGCCCACACACGCACTCCCGGCCAGCCCACACACACACTTGAGGCCACTCCCGGCCAGCCCACACACACACTCCAGGCCACCCACATACACACTTGAGGTCTCTCCCGGCCAGCCCACACACACGCTCCAGGCCAGGCCACTTCCTGCCAGCCGACACACACACTCCAGGCCACTCCCGGCCAGCCCACACACACACTACAGGCCACTCCCGGCCAGCCCACACACACACTCCAGGCCACACCCGGCCAGCCCTCACACACACTCCATGCCACTTCCGACAAGGCCACACACACAATCCAGGCCAGGCCACTCCCGGCCAGCCCACACACACACGCTTGGCCACTCCCGGCCAGCCAACACACACATCCAGGCCTCTCCTGTCCTGGCCACAAGTACACTCCAGGCCACTCGCGGCCAGTCCACATACACACCAGGCCACTCCCAGCCAGCCCACGCACACACTCCAGGCCAGGCCACTCCCCGCCATCTCAAACACTCACTCAATGCTACTCCCAGCCTCCCACACACACACTCCAGTCCTCTCCCGTCCAGCCCACACTCACACTACAGGCCACTCCCGGCCAGCCCACACACGCACTGCCGGCCAGCCCACACACACACTTGAGGCCACTCCCGGCCAGCCCACACACACACTCCAGGCCAGGCCACTCCCCGCCAGCCCACACACGCACTCCAGGCCACCCACATACACACGTGAGGTCACTCCCGGCCAGCCCACACACACGCTCCAGGCCAGGCCACTTCCTGCCAGCCGACACACACACTCCAGGCCACTCCCGGCCAGCCCACACACACTCTCCAGGCCACTCCCGGCCAGCCCGCACACACACTACAGGCCACTCCCGGCCAGCCCACACACGCACTCCCGGCCACTCCCGGCCAGCCCACACACACTCTCCAGGCCACTCCCGGCCAGTCCACACACACACTACAGGCCACTCCCGGCTAGCCCACACACACACTTGAGGCCACTCCCGGCCAGCCCACACACACACTCCAGGCCAGGCCACTCCCGGCCAGCCCACACACGCACTCCAGGCCACCCACATACACACTTGAGGTCACTCCCGGCCAGCCCACACACACGCTCCAGGCCAGGCCACTTCCTGCCAGCCGACACACACACTCCAGGCCACTCCCGGCCAGCCCACACACACTCTCCAGGCTACTCCCGTCCAGCCGAGGCACACACTCTCTCGGCCACTCCCGGCCACAACACACGCACACTCCAGGCAAGGCCACTCCCGGCCAGCTCACACACACACTCATGGCCACACCCGGCCAGCCCTCACACACACACTCCAGGCCACTCCCGACAAGGCCACATACACACTCCAGGCAACGCCACTCCCGGCCAGACCACAAGCACACCCCAGGCCACTAACGGCCAGTCCACACACACGCTCCAGGTCGCTCTCGGCCAGCCCACACACACACTCCAGGCCTCTCCCCGCTAACCCACACACACTCCAGGCCACTCCGGGCCAGCCCACACACACAGTCCAGACCACTTCCGGCCAGCCCACACACACATTCCCGGCCACACCCGGACAGCCCACACACACTCCAGGCCACTCCCGGCTAGCCCACACACACACTCCAGGCCACTCCCGGCCAGCCCATACACACACTCCAGGCCAGGCCACTTCCTGCCAGCCGACATACACACTCCCGGCCAGTCCCGGCCAGCCCAACACACACTCTAGGCCACTCAAGGCCAGCCCACACACACACTCTAGGCCACTCCCGGCCAGCCCTCACACACACTCCAGGCCACACCCGGCCAGGCCTCACACACACACTTCATGCCACTCCCGGCCAGACCACAAGCACACTCCACGCCAGGCCACTCCCGGCCAGCCCACACACACACTCCAGGCCACTCCCGGCCAGCCCACACGCACACTTCAGGCCACTCCCGGCCAGCCCTCACACACACTCCAGGCCATTCCTGTCCAGGCCACAAACACACTCCAGGTAACACCCGGCCAGCGCACACACACACACCCGGCCAGTCCACACATACACCTCAGGCCACTCCCGGCCAGCCCACATACACACTCCAGGCCACTCCCGGCCAGCCCACACACACACTCCAGGCCAGGCCACTCCCCGCCAGCCCTCACACACACTCCAGGCCATTCCTGTCCAGGCCACAAACACACTCCAGGTAACACCCGGCCAGCGCACACACACACACCCGGCCAGTCCACACATACACGTCAGGCCACTCCCGGCCAGCCCACATACACACTCAATGCCACTCCCAGCCTCCCACACACACACTCCAGGCCACTCCCGGCCATGCCACACACACACTCCAGGCCTCTCCCGGCCAGCCCACACACACACTCCAGGCCACTGCGGTCCAGCCCAGACACACACTCCTGGCCACTTCCGGCCAGACCTCACACACACTACAGGCCACTCCCATCCAGCCCTCACACATACTCCAGGCCACTCCCGGCCAGCCCACACACACTTGAGGCCACTACCGGCCAGCCCACACACACTTGAGGCCACTACCGGCCAGCCCACACACACACTCCAGGCCACATACATACACACTTGAGGTCACTCCCGGCCAGCCCACACACACATTCCCGGCCACTTCCTGCCAGCCGACACACACACTCCAGGCCACTCCCGGCCAGCCCACGCACACACTCCAGGCTACTCCCGTCCAGCCGAGACACACACTCCCGGCCAGTCCCGGCCAGCCCACACACACACTCTAGACCACTCGCGGCCAGAACACACGCACACTCCAGGTAAGGCCACTCCCGGCCAGCCCACACACACACTCCAGGCCACTCCCGGCCATCCCACACACACACTCATGGCCACACCCGGCCAGCCCTCACACACACACTCCATGCCACACCCGACAATGCCACACTTACACTCCAGGCAACGCCACTCCCGGTCAGACCACAAGCACACTCCAGGCCAGGCCACTCCCGGCCAGCCCACACACACATCCAGGCCTCTCCTGGCCAGGCCATAAATACACTCCAGGCCACACCCGGCCAGCCCTCACACACACTCCATGCCACTTCCGACAAGGCCACACACACAATCCAGGCCAGGCCACTCCCGGCCAGCCCACACACACTGCAGGCCAGGCCACTCCCGGCCAGACCACACACACACTCCAGGCCACTCCCGGCCAGCCCACACGCACACTCCAGGCCTTTCCTGTCCAGGCCACAAACACACTCCAGGAAACACCCGGCCAGCGCACACACAGACTCCCGGCCAATCCACACATACACCTCAGGCAACTCGCGGCCAGCCCACACACACACTCCAGGCCACTCCCGTCCAGCCCACACACACACTCCCGGCCACTCCCGGGCAGCCCACACACACACTCCAGTTCATTCCCGGCCAGCCCAACGCACATTCAGGTCCACTCACGGCTAGACGACACACACACTCCAGGCTAGGCCACTCCCGGCCAGCCCACACACACACTCCAGGCCACTCCCGGCCAGCCCACACACACACACTCCAGGCTACTCCTGGCCAGCCCCCACATACACTCCAGACCAGGCCACTCCCGGACAGCCCGCACACACGCTCCAGGCCACTCCCGGCCAGCCCACACACAATATCCAGGCCACTCACGGCCACCCCACACTCACACTCCCGGATACTCCCGTCGAGATCACAAACACACTCCAGGCCACTCCCGGCCAGCCCACACGCACATTCCAGGCCACTCCCGGCCAGCCCACACACACACTCCAGGCCCGGCCACTCCCGGCCAGCCCACAAACACACTCCAGGCCACCCAGCCAGCCCACACACACACTCCAGGCAAGGCCACTCCCGGCCAGCCCACACACACACTCCAGGCCCGGCCACTCCCGGCCAGCCCACAAACACACTCCAGGCCACCCAGCCAGCCCACACGCACACACCAGGCCCGGCCACTCCCGGCCAGCCCACAAACACACTCCAGGCTACCCAGCCAGCCCACACACACACTCCAGGCAAGGTCACTCCTGGCCAGCCCCCACATGCACTCCAGACCAGGCCACTCCCGGCCAGCCCACACACACACTCCAGGCCACTCCCGGCCAGCCCACACACACACTCCAGGTCACTCCAGGCCAGCCGACACACACACTCCAGGCCAGGCCACTCCCGGCCAGCACACACACACACTCCAGGCCACTCACGGCCAGCCCACACACACACTCCAGGCCACTCCCGGCCAGCCCACACGTACACTCCAGGCCATTCCAGCCCAGCCCACACACACACACACTCCAGGGCCACTCCCGTCCAGCCCACACACAGAGTCCAGGTTACTCTCGGCCAGCCCACACACACACTCCATGCCACCCCCGGCCAGACCACATACACACTCCAGGCCACTCCCGGCTAGCCCACACTCACTCCAGGGCCACTCCCGGACATTCCACACACACGCTCCCAGCCAGCCTACACACACACTCCAGTGGAACCCTTTCTGCTCGCTCTCTCTAAACTCCTTCCTAATTTGGAGTCCTCTGTGTAATTGCTCTTTACCTTAAACTGATCTACAGAATACAATTCGAGTTCACTAATCCCACCATTCAACTGAAATCCTCCATCCCTGACAACACTCCATTAAATATCCTTTGTTCTGTCTCCAAAATCCTCACATCCTTTTGTATATTTAGCGGCAGAACAAGAAGCAATTCCTCAGCTATGGTCCTATCTATAAACCTAGTTATAACTCTATAGGCTATTGGCAAAGTATTAGAAAGTGGGGTTCAAATACTCAGGTGGATGTTTTTGACCTGCGCTTTCCAAATGGGCCTAATGATCTTTCTGTGCTCTGGACCTCGATGACTCTATGATTCTAACATCCTTCTTTTAGGATCTCCGCCTCTATTGATCAAGTTAAATATCTTCTGAGGTTTTTCCAATCTTATCACCATGACCTTCCAGTGCAAAGTGTAGACATGTACCCGCTCCCTTCCTGTACCCTTTTTAAACTTGTCCCGTTTAGTTTATATTTCCTGTCCTCAGCCCTCCTCCCTAATGCATCACCCACACGACAGTGATTTAAATTTACTTGCCCCGTGACTCTCCCTTTCACAGATCTGGGAACATGCTGCTGAAGATTGCTGCTACCCTGCTCACTGTGTCATTGCTGAGTGTCTGTCATTTGTGAATGTTGAAATTCTTTCCATTGAAGCCTATTTCAGTGAATTGTATCTTGAAGAGCAATTGTCCCCATGTGGACCCCGAGTGAACATAAATGTCTCCTCCCCTCCTATCTGAATAACTATCATTCACCGCTTCTCTTTGCTTTCTGTTTCATAGCCAATATCACATACTCACTGCCACAGACCCTTTAATCACGGCTTTGGGACTCGATAACAACTCTAATAAATGACATTTGATCGCAATATGTTCCAGCACATAAATTCATATAAGTTCTCATTAATCCTCCAGTTATTTTGAAATATAACTGCAATAACAACATGCGATGTGATTTCCCACGAATATCGCCGTGTTTCTGGTCACATAACACCATTTCCTCGCGAAGGAGCAATATTCCTGTTGCCCAGACTGACCCCTAGAAATGTCCTGGTGACTTACATTATACTGACTGCTCTGTCACTCCAGGGTTTATCCCTCGCTCTCTTTTTATAAACAGGATGGGGCAGTGAAAATGCCCCAGTCCCCTGGAACCACTCAGATATCAATGAGGATTGAGTATCAGGGTCAGTGTGTCCACTATTTCCACACACCATCCCTCAGTCACTGTCACACAGCCAATCCAGACCCGGCTAATCTACTATTTCATTGTGATATAAAAAGTATTGGATTGCAAGGGGTTAACTGAGCCTGTTTGTTTAGTGACTGTGATTAATGTCAGTCACTATGGATCTAACCGTGTCTGGAGGGTTTGCCTCTGCTATTAATAAGCGATTCCTTTCATTGTGTTATCCCAAACTGTCAGCGGGAGCGTCAATTCCAACACTGCCAGAGATCAGCGTCTCCAGAGAGACCGAGAGGAGGGATCAGAATCTGGGAACTACCCACAGGAACGTTACAGCAATGGATCAGAATCTGGGAACAATCCACAGGAACGTTACAGCAATGGATCAGAATCTGTGAACAATCCACAGGAACGTTACAGCAATGGATCAGAATCTGGGAACTACCCACAGGAACGTTACAGCAATGGATCAGAATCTGTGAACTATCCACAGGAACGTTACAGCAATGGATCAGAATCTGGGAACTACCCACAGGAACGTTACAGCAATGGATCAGACTCTGGGAACTACCCACAGGAACGTTACAGCAATGGAGCAGAATCTGGGAACTACCCACAGGAACGTTACAGCAATGGATCAGAATCTGGGAACTACCCACAGGAACGTTACAGCAATGGATCAGAATCTGGGAACTACCCACAGGAACGTTACAGCAATGGATCAGAATCTGGGAACTACCCACAGGAACGTTACAGCAATGGACAGGAGTTTATCCCTGGGTCTTGTCGAGATGTCTTCCCAGTCTTTAACAGACAGGA